>NC_081410.1:154708118-155988118 GCF_030272615.1 Cryptomeria japonica
AGGGGGTAGTCCTCTTAATAGAACAACTATAATATTCAAGATGTCTCTTTCTTTTCTAGAAACAACTATATATAGGTAAAAAATTTAAGGACGTATAGATAGTTCAATTAGATACAACTATATATTGCTAAATTCTATCTAAATAACTAGTAAACAATGATGGGATTAGTTTCCTTCTTTTGCCTAAATGAATAAGAATAGAATCCCCAAGATTTTCTATTGGTTGTGAACTTGTCTTCAACTAGTTGGATTATAACAATAACATCTATCATAGTTGTTGGAACCTCAACTTAAATCTCAATCATTAAGACAAAATCTAACAAGTTTTCAAGACAAGAATCTTAGATTCTATTCATCAAAGGGAGATCCCACAATAGTGTATTCCACTTTTTTTTTTATTGATGTGAGACATTGAAAATCAATATTTTAAACCAAATTGTCACCTTGTATCACCTATATCAACTAAATAGGTAAGAATATGAAGATGATGTGGTCTAGTCGTTTTTAAGATTTCATGTGTAGATTTTATTTTTTAATTTAAAAATTATTTATAAAATATTTACACAAATTTTAATAACATATGTTTTACAGTTAATACTATTTTTAAAAGTGACATCTATTCTATAACACAATTTTTTTTTACAAAAAAAGATAAAATTATAAATTATTAAACTTAAACATAGATTCGTAACACTATTTTCTAATATGTAGATATTTTTTGTAAATTTTTTTTCATTTTTTTCATTTTATTTTTTGAAGTGGTAAATTTATTCTATAATGCAAGACTTTTTTGTTGAAATAAGGACACAAATGTGTAGCACATGTATGGAATTGAGACCTTGATGTTTAATGAAAAATATATGTTCACTAGAAAATAAAAATAAATATAATAACCAAATTAAATATATTAAAAATTATACTTTTTGGAAACCTTACTCTAAGGGCTATGATATTTCAAATTATAAATAAGATAAAATTTTAAATTATCAAACTTAAGCATAGAATTATAACACTATTATCTAATGTGTAGATGTTTTTTGTAAATTATTTTTGCATATTTTATTTTTCTATTTTTTGAAGTGGGAAATTAATTATAATTTAGATATAATTTTTTTCTATAATGCATATTTTTTTGTTCAAATAACGACACAAATATATTTAATGCATGTTTTTTTTAAATACCTTTTATTTTTATTTTTTATTTCACATGTATGGAATTGAGACCTTGATGATTAGTGAAAAACATATGTTCACAAAAAAATAAAATAAATATAATAACCAAATTAAATATATTCAGAATTTTACTTTTTGGAAACCTTACTCCAAGGCCTATGAACTTTCAAAAATTATCCAATCGTGTTAACTCCATTTTCTAGTCTAATATAAGGACCTTCATTCAAAGAAACTTCTTATATGAATGATGGAAAGTGTCTAAGGGAACATTGGAGATAAAATATTTTATTATTTATGGCCTATATCTAAAGGTAAATATATATATTTTTAGCAGTGGACATATGCAATGATAATTATAAAGAAAAATGGATGAATTTTCCACCTTGTTGTTCTCTTTGTGAACTGGAAAATATTTGTTAACATGTGTCAAAGTAGTGGCCACAAAGCATAAATAAAGAGTCACTTTTATAGGAGACCACTTCGGGAAGTTGAAGAGTTACAAAGAAAATGAAAGGATCTCTCTCTTAGGCACCCAACATTGGGCATTGAAGAGATTTACACTGTTTGGTATTCTTTTGGTTGTGTTACTTTACTTGGTGGCCATGTGTTGCCCACCAAAAGGGGGTCATATGATTTCCAAGAGGAACACAAATGATTAATTGGGGCTTGGATTAGTTATTTCAATATCTAGACTTGAGTGGATCATCCAGAGTTGAGTGGGCCATCAAATATTGAGTGAATCATCTAGAGTAGAGTGGATCATTCAAAGTTAAGTGACCAGTCAAAGTTGAGAAGAATTATCCTTCATTTGAGAGTTGAGTAGTAATTCTATTTTTTAGGTCTTGTAAAGCCCATGTGGCTAATGATTTGTAAAAGCTGAGTTTTGCATTTTAATTTATTTAAGCAACACAAAATTAGTTATTTATATTCTTGCAACCTTTACAATATTCTTTGTTATGCAATTTGTAAATGTTAGATGCAATAACCCTTCATCTAGTGTAACCGAGAATGTGTTTGGGCTTGTAAGGGGAGTACCCTACATCGATAACATTGAGAAACACCATCAAAATTAAGGTTTATAAAGCCTCTAAGTAGGGACTTGCAAGATTTAATCTTATCCTTATTTTTTCTTAATAGTAGTTACATTTACTTCGCAATTATTTGTTGTTAACCTTTTAACATGTGGAGCATGTCAATCACAACCTCCATATACTTTGTAGATATTCCTTAAAATCTACTCATGTTATTCAATTAATTTGAACCATAATTTTGTGAAATTATAGATAAGTGCATGATCTTATGGATATTATTCTTGATCAACCACCTTGGAGTCCAATTGATTTCATGAATGCAATTATATTAAAAAAAATAGGGAAGAAGCCTCAACAAAATCATCACCCAATTGTTCTTACAACTTGTTTGGAGACTCACATTTAAACAAACATTAAAGGGGTATTTAGCAGGAACATATGCATCCATAGGTCACCCTTCATAACTATGTTGGATAAAGCATAGAAACCTTCACATAAGAAATTTTTATGTTGTTATTAATGGGACCCATGGAAAATTTTTAGGAGTCATTACAAGTAGAGGCACTTTTTCCAACCTCAACACTAGAAGTCGATGAATATGAGAAATTCTACTTGGTCTATGAAATTATAGAGAGACCATCATTATTTATTGTTAAATGCTTACAATTTCTTGTAAACACAACATAAAAATAGGCTTAATTAGGGCTTAAAACATGTTTGTGAAATATTTTGAAAATTATAACAAGCTAAAGTAGAGCCCTAACTCAAAGGGGTGGTGCAGTTGGTTAAGGATTTGGGTTTTTTTCATATAGGTCCAGAGTTGATTCTCTCACCTTGGTTAACCTAGTGGTGGGTTTGTTTAGGCCTAGTCTATCATCCTGAGTGGTTATTGCAGGGGGGCTTAACCTATAAAGAGCTAAGCTCCCAACCACAAATGCAAAAAAAAACCACTTAATTGTTTATATTATCTTATCCCTAATTAATATTTGTTTTATCCAAATTTAATGAAATTGTTGTTATAAATTTAAGACCATTTTTATTTTAGTATATTTAAAAATATATAGATTAAAAAATACACTCATAACATATTTTTCAGTAAAAAATTAATACTTATTTTAAAACAATATTCATAAATTCTCCCCTAATAAAATCATTATAACAATTTAAATTAAATTTTGAAACATGAGAATTATGAAAATAAATTTTAAAACATAAATACTATTACTTCTAATTTTCCATTTCTTATAGCATTTATAGGTCATATGACATGCTTAAATGCTATTGGTTATAATTTTCCATTGTTTATATCATTTACAAGTCATATAATGTTCTTAAATACTATTAATTATAATTTTGATTGCGTATATCATTTACAAGTCATACAATGTAATTAAATATTATTAATGATGCTTTTTATTCACTTATATCATTGTCATACAATATACTCAAGTACTAACAATCATAATTTATCATTTCTTATATCATTTAGAGGTCTTACCATGTACTTAAATACTATTAATTATAATTTTTATTTTCTAATATCATTTAAAGGTCATACAAATACTCAAATACTATTAATTATACTTTTTCTTTGCTTATATTATTTAGAAGTGATGTGCAATATACTTAAATACTATTAATTTTATTAAAAAAAATTGTTTATATCATTGAAAAGTCATAAGATGCACCTATTCTAGATTTGACTATAGGCTCCTCTCCCTGACATACCTTTAATTTGGTCCACCAAATTAAACCCTAGTCTTGCAACTTGCATCGATTTGGTAAGTTGGCCACCATCCAATCAAGATCAAGGCACAATAGTTGTGCAAATATTCACTGTGTGGGATAGAGTAAGAATAGAAAATAACAATCATGGTATAATGGTGCATTGGTATCTCACATTCATGTACAAAGACACATAACTCTCTATTTTTATTAAACTGTAAAAAAATATTAGGATTGTCTACATCTAACATCAGTTGCCAACTACTAAATTTTTTATTTACAAATGACTTCTTTGATAGATATATATTATTGACTGTCATGATTGTCGTTCTATATAAACTAGTATATTCTTGAATATATTCATAGTTCTTTGTTGGTATTTTTCCACAAGCATGTTCATTTCGTCCAAAATAGGGAGAATACCAAACAAAGCTAAGAGAGTCTCTACATCACTTAACCTATGTAAAATATTAAGAGCTTTGTCTATTGAGTCATGATGTTTGTACATTAGTCCAATTAGGGATTATATTCTAAGATAACTTGTTGTGTTGATCCATGCAAGGAGATCCACTTGGTATTGACATCCTTAGGAAGCTTGTTTCCACCAATTATTCCCTCACCAAAATTTTAATATTCAATAAACCATTTGACACTTTGGCAGAAGTATGAGTAGAGATCACGAACTAAATTTTCAACTCTAGCTATTGAATCAAATCATAATTTTAAAAACTAAATTCATTCTATGGAACATGCAATGAATCGAAATCATGTATGTTGAAGTGGTAGTTTGTAGATATATACAAATATCATTCCTATGATCTTTCATCACTACAACTCCATCAAATCCTATAGACACCAACTTTTTGCAATTGTTAAATCATCCATACCATCAATTTCATCAAAGATTTTGTAAGTAGTTCAAATAAATTTTGTATTTTGGAATTATCATTCATTTACAAAAACAATGTAGATGAGATTGGTGAACATGTTTTTGTATAGTATACACATGCATACATACCCAAGAAATACTATCTACCTAGTTGAGGGTTTTAATGAATAATCTTGTATATAAAAGAGTGAATATGTGTGTGTGTGAGAGAGAGTGTGTGGTATGTGTGTGAATCGATAAGCATCAAATGTGAATGATTTATGAGAATATTTGGTGTTGCAGATGTGTTAAAGTTAGTTGTGAAGATCTTTGATGATGATATCTTTAGTGTGATAGTGTTTGAAGTCAAATGTGTTTACCGTGATATTGGTCACTTGAAAAAGTGGTTCAAGGATAATTTCATGATCAGGAGATCTTGTTCATGTCAATTTAGCTATTGCGTTCTCTACTAGAAGATAGTGAGTCTCTTTACAATTTTATGTATCTTCTCCTTAGACAATGTATCTTAATCCTACAAGTTATTTCCATCTTGCCCTAAGGTTGTGCACCTTAGTTTTGCAAGTTCTCTCAGGGGCAGTGAGTTCTAGAGGTAATATTTTAATAAATTATATCTATATTGTGAGTGTGATTCTCACTATGGTTTTTCCCTACTCAGGTTTACCACATAAGTATGGTGTTCATGTGTTTGTTGTTCTTTGTGCTTTCATGATTTATTATTGCAATAATTATATAGTTGTGGTTTGATGTTTAAAAGATCTAAAATTAAGTAGTTTGAATTCTAGATTGATTCACCCCTCCTCCCCTCTCAGTATTGTGGTGTATTCAACAATTTGTATCAAAGAAAGGTTCCTCTTGAGAAGCTTAACCATTTGAGGAAGATTTGAAATGGAACAGGTTTTTACCTACAGTGCTCCAAATTTTGATGGCACAAATCATGCTTATTAGCAATAAAGGATGGAATATCAATTAGCAACCATGTCAGCTATAATATGGTAAAGCATTAGGGTAAGTGCACCAAGATGGTGAACAGAAAAGTGGCCACATGCTAGAAAAAATAAAATTTTTCATAACCCATGTGGGCTCTAAAATTTCAAAAATGTGCTAGGCTTGGTAACACCAAGCCTAGAGAAAAAACAATATAAAAAACCAAAAGTTCCTCAAAACCAATAACATTTTTTTTAAATAAAAAAATTTAAAGTTTCTAAAAACCCGTACTGGTTTTGAGAAACATATTTCTTTTGTGTAGGCCATGGGTTTTGGCCATTTTCAACACCAAAACCCATGGAACAACAACAAGGAGAAGCCAAAAAAGCATAGAACCCGCACAAGTTTGTAGCTATTTTTTATTTTCCCAACATCGAGAGCAATTTTCAACAATGGCACCCCATCGAATAGGTAAGATTTGATTTGTTTGATTATTTTTCTTTGCATTTTAATTAAATTAGGGTTTTTTAATTGATTTAAGTTTTGTTTTTATTAATTTGATGTAAAATTCTTCAAGCAATCCCCAAAAATGAAATAGACAACAAAGACCTCCTCTTGCACAAGCAACACAAGAAAACCCTCAAAATCCTGAAAATGCTACTCCTCAACAACCACCACCACCCCGAAACCCTCCATGTCCTCCATTAGATCATGTAGATGCCACACAAGAGGATCTCATCAATTGCCTTACACAAAATAGTGCCCAAATTTCTATATTGGTGAATAGGTTGAGGACCTCTAGGCTTGAACACCACTCAACCCTTGCCAGAACACTAGAAACAATGGCTAATAGTGCAAATGAGGTATCTAGGGAGGTTAAGAAATGGGGTTCATGGAGGGATAGATGTCGAACATTTTATGCGGATGGGTTGTCATATGATCAAGTGAAGAAAAAGGACATAGGTAAAGCTGACATATGTGCTCTTTTCACCTATCCTATTACCAGTAACAACCTAGAACTAAATACAACTCGTTTTCCTATACATTGGTGTGTTCATGCTAGGTTGAAAGAAGCTTTTTGGGATAGGTGGTATATGGCCTTTGACCAACCACCTTGTAATAATTGGGAGGTGCCTCTATATTTTTTGAGAAAGTTGTATTGTGAGTTTATCCTCGGTGAGAAGCCGAATTACTTTGACATCCAACAATTTCAAGGTAGAGGGAGAGGCTCTACGCAGGATAGACCTGGGGCCCATAGGATGGTAGACCCATAACAAAGGAGGCGTACAGCTCCTAGACCCATGGTTCATGTCACTGTCCCTATATCCTTGAAGGAGTCTGTGGAATTACAAACTCTTCAGGCAGCTGCATCATTGACTGATGTCATTGTTCAGCATGGCACATAGCTAGTCGGAGCAGAGGATGTACTAGCACCTGCAACACCTCCTTCATCATCAACACCTCCTTCATCAACAATACCTCCTTCATCAACAACACCTCATGCATCATTTGGCACGAGCCAACCCATTCAACATATGTGCTCCACCTGCCAGGGTGTATGTTCTAGTGTAGACACTGACACAGATGAGGATGTTGGGACATATCATTCATGTACACGTTGTGGGAGTAGATGCCATGCTTCCACTACAGAGGATGTGGCCATCACTGATGAACTGCTCAATATGTTGTACCCTCTCTATCAGACACAGGTGCGTTTAATTCTGTTTATGGCATGTTATCAATTAAGTGACTAAATCTTATAAAAAGAAATGAATTTTTTTTTTTAGAAAAATTTAAAGTGACATATAAATAAAATGCATTGCAAGGTTCAATGGGTGGTGGGAGTACACAACATACTGTTCAGTCGACTCCATGGTCACGAGTAAATTTGTTAAAAATATAATAATACATTGGATTCAAAATATATTTTGTTAATTATAAGTATCATTACTTGATATTTTGTAGGGAATATAGTGGCTGAGATGTCCCAACTTGATGATATCACGCTTTCAGCTATTGACTTTGGCCAAGATAGCTATGCAGTACCATTTAGATTTATATATTTTTTACTTAAGTGATATATTAAATACATGCTCTTTTCCCTTATGTTAATTTTTTTCCATTAGTTTACCCCACCTGCCTCGAGGACATCTCGTGTGAGAAAGCCATCCTCTAGCACTCCGAGGTAGAAAAAGATATCCTCTCGGACACCCAAACGACAGAAGGTAATTCACTACAATTTAAATTCAATTATTGAAATGCATTATGATTAAACATGTATATGTAGATATTGATAAATGCACTTAATTCATTTGTTCTATATACAAAAACATAAGGGGTTTACGAAATTAATGAATGCACCTGATGTCGATGAGGTTCAGCAAAGGGAAGAGGTGATATCTTCATATTCACTTTGGATTGCATTCTTGCTTGTTCGAAATAACTAAATCCTTTTATGTCTATATCATATGTTATCATTTTTCATACAGGAAATGGTAATAGTTGCATCAGATTTGACTAGGCCTCCTAAGGTTACAGGAGAACTATACAAGGCTTCGGTGTGCATTTTTTCTACATATGTTAAAAATATTTGTTTTATCTAGTTTGTCAACAACTTTGGGTTATTAACTTATATGATTGTCTTTAAACTATTACAGGCCCCTTCCAAACTTCCTACTATTATTCTACCATTCCATTTCAGTAGAAGTCCTACACGTATATTATGGGATCCAACACGACCAAGGCAAAAGGTATGTCTGTCTTAGATCAACTCCTTTTCACTAAGTGCACAACAGAGTTGAAACCGTCTAGTTAACTCCTTTTGGATCACTTACCATGGATATAGGAAATGGTCGTAACCGATTCATCTGTGACTTTTCCTCCTACAACCACAACACATCCATCTGAGGCTTCGGTATGCTTTAGTTTTTTAGTCTATTCATTTGTTAGTTATTATGTGGTATTTGACATATATGTCATTAACATGTATTAATATTGTTTTACCAGTATCAGCCTCCTTCAGGACATCCCATGGACCCTCAGCCTCACCGAATTGCAGAAGTCGGAGATGAGGTAATCAACATTTCAACTTCAAACAATTTAGAGTTTAGTATTTAGTTATTTTGATGTTATATTGAGAAAATATATCTGATTCGACATTTGAATTGTCCTTATGCAGCCACCTGCAAAGCCACCTACTTCTTCGAAGAGGCTCGATTTTGATGATCCGCCACAGTCATAGATACCGATAGAGACATATAGGTATAGTTGTGGTCATTGAAGGACCAATTTTTTATATATTTGACATTTGTATATGTATATATTGACTTTGACAGACATGGCACATGCCACATTTTTGTAACTATTATTGATCTATGCCATTTTTTGATATATGTACACGATTATTGTTCATTTTGATATATATGAAACTTGATATTCGATCCAATTTGTTCATTGATATATATGAAACATGATATTCCTGAAACTTAGTTATTTGCTATTGAAATGTGATCAAATTTGTTCATTGTGTATGTCTTGAAATATGATCCAATTTGTTCATTACTTATAACTCATATGGCGTATACTTTTAAACTATCTATTTCTCATATTGTGTATACCCAAGTACTAATACCGGTAATGTTGATATTGTGTATTTTGATTGAGTGAATTTGCTTTGAGTCCTTCATGCATGAAGAGATTGGAGTGAAGTTATTATTTCATAAACTCATGCTTATGGAGTGAAGTTCATCATTTCAGGAACCAATTAAGACAAGATTTGAGCACACAAAGCAGATTTGAAATTTATCTAAGGATGAGTTGGCTTAGGTAAGGTTTTCATTTAAATTATATTCCATAACAAGTTGGTCTTAGGGTAAGAGACACACCTATTCATCCAAATCACCTATAAAAGAAGAGTTGAAGTACTTATGGATGATCCGTGTGAACCAATGAGGTCGTGTTGTTGCTGTCTAAAAAATCCTATCTTGGTTTCGGGAAACTCAATTTCGTTTTCTTGTGGTGAGATTTTTTCTGTTGCATCAAAAACCGTCAAAAACTGTCAGTGAGAGGTGGCAAAATAGTGCATCTTTTGTTTTGCTTGTCGTGCAAATGAACCATCAATGCGAGCGCATTCGGGTGGCTGGGTTTATGCTAGCTGTTCCCTTGTCTCGCTTCCCAAGACGTCTGATCGTGCCACCTTGTAGCGACATTTTCCCTTGAGCGCTCAAAGTGGAAAAAATAGCCAAACTTTGACATCCCATAACATGGAGAACATGGCACTTATGGATGATCCATGTGAACCTATGGGGTTGTGTTGTCGCTGCCTAAAAAATCCTCTCTCAATTTTGGGCAACTCGATTCCATTTTCTTGTGGTGAGATTTTATCTGTCGCATCAAAAACTGTCAAAAACCATTAGTGAGAGGTGGCAAAATAGTGCATCTTTCATTCTGCTTGTCATGGGAATGAACCGCTAGCGCAAGCACATCTAGGTGGTCAGGTTTACGCTAGGTGTGGCCTTGTATCACTCCCTAAGGTATCTGATCGTTACGAGCCACCTCGTAGCGGCATTTTCCCTTGAGCGCTCAAAGTGGAAAAAATGGTTAAACTTTGACATAGCGTAACTCGAAGACCGTGGCACTTATGGAAAATCTGTTTGAACCTATGGGGTTGTGTTGTCACTTCCTAAAAAATCCTATCTTGGTTTTGGGCAACTCGATTCCGTTTTCTTGTGGTGACATTTTTCTGTCGCACCAAAAACTGTCAAAAACCATCAGTGAGAGGTGGCAAAATAGTGCATCTTTTGTTCTGCTTGTCATGGGAACGAACCACCAGTGCGAACATGTCTAGGTGGTTGGTTTTACACTAGGTGTTCCCTTGTATTTCTCCCCAAGGCATCTGATCGTTATGAGCCACCTCATAGCGATGTTTTCCCTTGAGCACTCAAAATGGAAAAAATGGTCAAACTTTGACGTAGCGTAACTCGAAGACTGTGGCACTTATGGACAATCCATTTGAACATATGGGGTCATGTTGTCTCTACCTAAAAAATTCTATCTCAGTTTTGGGCAACTCGATTCCGTTTTCTTGTGGTGATATTTTTTCTATCGCATCAAAAACTGTCAAAAACCATCAGTGAGAGGTGGCAAAATAGTGCATCTTTCGTTCTGCTTGTTGTGGGAATGAACTGTTAGCACAAGCGCATCTAGGTGGTTGGGTCTATGCTAGGTGTGCCCTTGTCTCACTCCCCAAGACGTCAGATCATTACGAGCCACCTCGTAGCGACGTTTTCCCTTGAGTGCTCAAAGTGGATAAAATGGTCAAAATTTGATGTCCCGTAACTTGGAGACCATGGCACTTATGGATGATCTGTTTGAACCTATGGGGTCATGTTGTCTCTACCTAAAAAATCCTATCTCATTTTTGGGTAACTCGATTCTGTTTTCTTGTGGTGATATTTTTTCTGTCGCATCAAAAACCATCAGTGAGAGTTGGCAAAATAGTGCATCTTTCATTCTGCTTATCGTGGGAATGAACCGTCAGTACGAGCACATCCAGGTGGTCAAGTTTATGCTAGGTGTTCCCTTGTCTCACTCCCTAAGAAGTCCGATCATTAGGAGCCACCTCGTAATGATGTTTTCCCTTAAGCGCTCAAAGTGGAAAAAATGGTCAAACTTTGACGTCCCGTAACTCAGAGACCGTGGTACTTATGGATGATCCATTTGAGCCTATGGGGTCATGTTGTTACTACCTAAAAAATCCTATCTCAGTTTCAGGCAACTCGATTCCATTTTCTTGTGGTGAGATTTTTAAAAAATGATAGATTAAGTTATATTATGCATTGCATCATTACAAAAATTTGATATTGGTACTAGACGTGACATCTTGTATGATTCATTGTCTTTGATCTTCTTTGTTTTGTAATATTGTCTCAATAATAGAGGTTGAGTCAAGGAAGAATATCCATACTTAGTATGCTCGTTAATAATGTCTATCAATATCACCTCTCTTCAAATGTGGGTCACAAATATTGATGTAAATGAGGTTGTAGGCATCTAAATCAATGGAGGCTAAATCCACGAACCAAGTTTAGATCTAAACACATGGTTTAGTTTTGCACTTTCAAAATTGAACTAAAATAGAGGACATTGAGTTTTTGAGTCGTAAGACATTTTAATTGGTTCTATTTTTGGGGGAATATTGGAGAGCCATTTGAAACATCAATGTCAATATTGAACTAAGAGGTTTTAACTACTATACAAATATTTCAAAGAAAATAATGACAATGCACAACTATACATAGGAAATTAGAGCAAGATAACCTTTATCTATTAGGTTTGTGGCGTTATTTCTAGGGGGTAGTCCTCTTAATAGAACAACTATAATATTCAAGATGTCTCTTTCTATTCTAGAAACAACTATATATAGGTAAAAAATTTAAGGATGTATAGATAGTTCAATTAGAGACACCTATATATTGCTAAATTCTACCTAAATAACTAGCAAATAATGATGGGATTAGTTTCCTTTTTTTGCCTAAATGAATAAGAATAGAATCCCCAAGATTTTATATTGGTTGTGAACTTGTCTTCTACTAGTTGGATTATAACAATAACATCTATCATAGTTGTTGGAACCTCAACTTAAATTTCAATCATTAAACCAAAATCTAAAAAGTTTTCAAGACAAGAATCTAAGATTCTATTTATCAAAGGGAGATCGCACAATAGTGTATTCCACTTTTTTTTTATTGATGTGAGACATTGAAAATCAATATTTTAAACCAAATTTTCACTGTGTATCACCTATATCAACTAAATAGGTAAGAATGTGAAGATGATGTGGTCTAATCATTTTTAAGATTTCATGTGTAGATTTTATTTTTTAATTTAAAAATTATTTATTAAATTTTTACACAAATTTTAATAACGTATGTTTTATAGTTAACACTATTTTTAAAAGTGACATCTATTCTATAACACAATTTTTTTTACAAAAAAGATTAAATTATAAATTATTAAACTTAAACATAGATTTGCAACACTATTATCTAATATGTAGATATTTTTTTCATTTTTTTTTTCATTTTTTTTCTAGTTTTTGAAGTGAGAATTTTTTTATAATTTAGATATAAGTTTATTCTATAATGCAAGACTTTTTTTGTTGAAATAAAGACACAAATGTTTAGCACATGTATGGAATTGAGACCTTGATGTTTAATGGAAAATATATGTTCACTAGAAAATAAAACTAAATATAGTAACCAAATTAAATATATTAAAAAATGTACTTTTTGGAAACCTTACTCCAAGGGCTATGATCTTTCGAATTATAAATAAGATAAAATTTTAAATTATTAAACTTAAACATAGAATTATAACACTATTATCTAATGTGTAGATGTTTTTTGTAAATTTTTTTTGCATATTTTATTTTTCTATTATTTGAAGTGGGAAATTAATTATAATTTAGATATAAGTTTATTCTATAATGCATAATTTTTTGTTCAAATAACGACACAAATATATTTAGTGCATGTTTTTTTTAAAATACCTATTTTAATTTTTTTTTCACGTGTATGGAATTGAGACCTTGATGATTAGTGAAAAACATATGTTCACTAAAAAATAAAATAAATATAATAACCAAATTAAATATATTCATAATTTTACTTTTTGGAAACCTTACTCCAAGGCCTATGATCTTTCAAAAATTATCCAATTGTGTTAACTCCATCTGCTAGTCTAATATAAGGACCTTCATTCAAAGAAACTTCTAATATGAATGATGGAAAGTGTCTAAGGGAACATTGAAGACAAAATATTTTATTATTTATGGCCTATATCTAAAGGTAAATATATATATTTTTAGCAATGGACATATGTAGTGATAATTATAAAGAAAAATAGATGAATTTTCGACCTTGTTGTTCACTTTGTGAACTGGAAAATATTTGTTAACATGTGTCAAAGTAGTGGCCATGGAGCATAAATAAAGAGTCACTTTTCTAGGAGACCACTTGGGGAAGTTGAATAGTTACAAAGAAAATGAAAGGATCTCTCTCTTAGGCACCCAACTTTGGGCATTGAAGAGATTTACACTGTTTGGTATTCTTTTGGTTGTGTTACTTTACTTGGTGGCCATGTGTTGCCCACCAAAAGGAGGTCATATGATTTCCAAGAGGAACACAAAAGATTAATTGGGGCTTGGATTAGTTATTTCAATATCTAGAGTTGAGTGGATCATCCAAAGTTGAGTGGGCCATCAAATATTGAGTGAATCATCTAGAGTAGAGTGGATCATTCAAAGTTAAGTGACCAGTCGAAGTTGAGAAGAATTATCCTTCATTTGAGAGTTGAGTAGTAATTATATTTTTTAGGTCTTGTAAAGCCCATGTGGCTAATGATTTGTAAAAGCCGAGTTTTGCATTTTCATTTATTGATGAAACACAAAATTAGTTATTTATATTCTTGCAACCCTTACAATATTCTTTGTTATGCAATTTGTAAATGTTAGATGCAATAACCCTTCATCTAGTGTAACTGAGAATGTGTTTGGGTTTGTAAGGGGAGTCCCCTACATTGATAACATTGAGAAACACCATCAAAATTAAGGTTTATACAACATCTAAGTAGGGACTTGCAAGATTTAATCTTATTCTTATTTTTTCTTAATAGTAGTTACATTTACTTCACAATTATTTATTGTTAGCCTTTTAACATGTGGAGCATGTCAATCGCAACCGCCATATACTTTGTAGATATTTCCTTAAAATCTACTCATGTTATTCAATTAATTTGAACCATAATTTTGTGAAATTATAGATAAGTGCATGATCTTATGGATATTATTCTTGATCAACCACCTTGGAGTCCAATTGATTTCATGAATGCAATTATATTAAAAAAAAAAATAGGCAAGAAGCCTCACCAAAATCATCACCCAATTGTTCTTACAACTTGTTTGGAGACTCGCCATTTAAACAAACATTAAAGGGGTATTTAGTGAGAACATATGCATCCATAGGTCACCCTTCATAACTATGTTGGATAAAGCATAGAAACCTTCACATAAGAACTTTTTATGTTGTTATAAATGGGACCCATGGAAAAATTTTAGGAGTCATTACAAGTAGAGGCACTTTTTCCAACCTCAACACTAGAAGTCAATGAATATGAGAAATTCTACTTGGTCTATGAAATTATAGAGAGACCATCATTATTTATTGTTAAATGTGTTAAATGCTTACAATTTCTTGTAAACACGACATAAAAACATGCTTAATTAGGGCTTAAAACATGTTTGTGAAATATTTTGAAAATTATAACAAGATAAATTAGAGCCTTACTCAAAGGGGTGGTGTAGTTGGTTAAGGTTTTGGGTTTTTTTCATATAGGTTCAGAGTTGATACTCTCACCTTGGTTAGCCTAGTGGTGGGTTTGTTTAGGCCTTGTCTATCATCCTGAGTGGTTATTGCGGGGGGGCTTATCCTATAAAGAGCTAAGCTCCTAGCCATAAATACCAAAAAAACCACTTAATTGTCTATATTATCTTATCCCTAATTAATAATTGTTTTGTCCAAATTTAATGAAATTGTTGTTATAAATTTAAGACCATTTTTATTTGAGTATATTTAAAAATATACTCATAACATATTTTTTCAGTAAAAATTAATACTTATTTTAAAATAATATTCATAAATTCTCCCCTAATAAAATCATTATAACAATTTAAATTAAATTTTGAAACATGAAAATTATGAAAATAAATTTTAAAACATAAATACTATTACTTCTAATTTTCCATTTCTTATAGCATTTATAGGTCATATGACATGCTTAAATGCCATTAGTTATAATTTTCCATTGTTTATATCATTTACAAGTCATATAATGTACTTAAATACTATTAATTATACTTTTTCATTGCTTATATCATTTACAAGTCATACAATGTAATTAAATACTATTAATGATGCTTTTTATTCACTTATATCATTGTCATACTATATACTCAATTACTATCAATCATAATTTATCATTGCTTATATCATTTGGAGGTCATACATGTACTTAAATACTGTTAGTTATAATTTTTATTTTCTTATATCATTTAGAGGTCTTACCATGTACTTAAATACTATTAATTATAATTTTTATTTTCTAATATCATTTAAAGGTCATACAAATACTCAAATACTATTAATTATACTTTTTCTTTTCTTATATTATTTAGAAGTGATGTGCAATATACTTAAATACTATTAATTTTATTAAAAAAAATTATTTATATCATTGAAAAGTCATAAGATGTACTTGTTCTAGATTTGACTATAGGCTCCTCTCCCTTGCATACCTTTAATTTGGTCCACCAAATTAAACCCTAGTCTTGCATCTTGCATCTATTTGGTAACTTGGCCACCATCCAATCAAGATCAAGGCACAATAGTTGTGCAAATATTCACCGTGTGGTATAGAGTAAGAATAAAAAATAACAATCATGGTATAATGGTGCATTGGTATCTCACATTCATGTACAGAGACACATAACTCTCTATTTTTATTAAATTATAAAAAAATATTAGGATTAGCTACATCTGACATCAATTGCCAACTACTAAATTTTTTATTTACAAATGACTCTTTTGATAGATATATATTATTGACTGTCATGATTGTCGTTCTATATAAACTAGTATATTATTGAATATATTCATAGTTCTTTGTTGGGATTTTTCCACAACCATGTTCATTTTGTCCAACATAGGGAGAATACCAAACAAGGCTAAGAGTGTCTCTACATCACTTAACCTATGTAAAATATTAAGAGCTTTGTCTATTGAGTCATGATGTTTGTACATTAGTCCAATTAGGGATTATATTCTAAGAAAACTTGTTGTGTTGGTCCATGAAAGGAGATCCATTTGGTATTGGCATCCTTAAGAAGCTTGTTTCCACCAATTATTCCCTCACCAAAATTTTAAGATTCAATAAACCATTTGGCACTTTGGTAGAAGTATGAGTAGAGCTCACAAACTAGATTTTCAACTCTAGCTATTGAATCAAATCACAATTTTAAAAACTAAATTCATTCTATGGAACATGCAGTGAATGGAAATCATGGAAATCATGTATGTTGAAGTGGTAGTTTGTAGACTTATATAAATATCATTCCTATGATCTTGCATCACTACAACTCCATCAATTCCTACATACACCAACTTTTTGCAATTTTTAAATCATCCATACCATCAATTTCATCAAAGATTTTGTAACTAGTTCAAATAAATTTTGCGTTGTGGAATTATCATTCATATACAAAAAAAATGTAGATGAGATTGGTGAACGTTTTTTTGTATAGTATACACATGCATACATACCCAAGAAATATTATCTACCTAGTTGAGGGTTTTAATGAATAATCTTGTATATAAAAGAGTGAATATGTGTGTGTGTGTGTGTGTGTGTGTGTGTGTGTGTGTGTGTGTGTGTGTGTGTGTGATATGTGTGCGATAAGCATCAAATGTGAATGATTTTTGAGCAAATTTGGTGTTGGAGATGTGTGAAAGTTAGTTGTGAAGATCTATGATGATGACATCTTTAGTGTGATAGTGTTTGAAGTCAAATGTGTTTACCATGATATTGGTCACTTGAAAAAGTGGTTCAAGGATAATTTCATGATCAAGAGATCTTGTTCATGTCAATTTAGCTATTGCTTTCTCTACTAGGAGATAGCAAGTCTCTTTACAATTTTATGTATCTTCTCCTTAGACAATGTATCTTAGCCCTGCAAGTTATTTGCATCTTGCCCTAAGGTTGTGCACCTTAGTTTTGCAAGTTCTCTCAGGGGCAGTGAGTTCTAGAGGCAACATTTTAATAAATTATATTTATATTGTGAGTGTGATTCTCACTATGGTTTTTCCCTACTTAGGGTTACCACATAAATATGGTGTTCATGTGTTCATGTGTTTATTGTTCTTTGTGCTTTCATGATTTATTATTTCAATAATTATATAGTTGTGGTCTAATGTTTAAAAGGTCTAAAATTAATTAGTTTGAATTCTATATTGATTCACCCCTCTCCCCCTCTCAGTGTTGTGGTGTATTCAACAATTTTTATCAAAGCAAGGTTCCTCTTGAGAAGCTTAACCATTTGAGGAAGATTTGAAATGGAATGGGTTTTTACATGCAATGTTCCAAATTTTGATGGCACAAATTATGCTTATTAGAAATAAAGGATGGAATATCACTTAGCAACCGTGTAAGCTAAAATATGGTAAAGCATTAAGATGGCTATATTGCTCCTTAGAATGGTCTTAAAACTCTAGATGAAATCAAATAATTTGAGAACAAAGTAAAGGCTACAATTGTAATTGTCAATTGTTTGAATGGTGCAGTATTTATCAAAGTTATGGGCATGAAGTCAGCTAAAGGAATATAGGATAAGATGAAGATTATATTAGAAGGCGATGAAAAGTCAAAGCAAGCCAAGATTAAATTTCTAAAGCACAAGTTTGAGAAGGTGAAGATATCTAATGATAAAAAAATTCAAGGCTATATTCATCTAGTGAATGAGATTATAAATGCACTTAGAAGTACATTGGTGGTGTTAGGATTCCCAAAGATACTGAGAGGGGGGTGAATCAGTATCTAACTGGTTTAAAGATTTTCTAACCTTATTAAATATTTTGTATTCCAAAACAATGCACCGGTAAACAAGAATTAATGCAGTAAGTATAAACAATAAAGACAATATAGAAAGAACACCATAACACAAGATGTTTAATGAGGAAACCCAATGTGGAAAAAACTTCGATGGGATTTGTGAGCCACAATATTCACTCACTGACCAATGAATGGATATTACTTACAAGAGGGGCTTGCACATGTAGGAAGTCCAACTGCCTAAAGCTCACTGCTTAATTACAAAGGAAGTCTCACTGACTTACAAAAAGGATTATGAAAATCCAATATAGTGTACTAATACAAAACAACATCTACAATGCCAGATTCAGTATCGGTGTAAGCTCATACAATAACCATAAACCCTTCTACAAAATTTGCCTTAATATTCGCTCTACATATCCATCATATCTATCCTCTATGTTGTGTCACACAAAATGATCTACAAGATCTCATACTTATATATGAGTCTTATTACAATATGCCATTGTTGGCAATATTACATTATAAGGATATTGAGAAGGTTGTTGATGATTATGGACATAACTGATTAAAGACGTTTTACTAGCTTGATATTATTATTTTGTCATTGATGTCAAGAAATTGATTTTCTAATTCAGTATGATGTTGCCATATCTTGAGAAGTATGATATGAAGATTATAAAAAAGTTGGTAAAGACACAGGAAAGAATATGATGAATAAGGGGATAAGATATTCAATGGGCAACTACTACCGAGTTAGACAATGATGAGATCATGATGTTTTAGATTGTTTTAACATCATACATATGTTGTAGATTGTAAAGGTTAATACTATACTATGTTATCAAGCAAAGAACCTAGTCGGTAAACCCTAAGGAACCTAGTCGGTAAACCCTAAGGTTATCGTAGTCAGTTAATGAAGACAGAATGTCTACCGAGTGAAGTTTATTATTCATTGAGTTGTAACCGAGCTATAACAGAATGCATTAAATGTTTACATGTGATATTTAATGAAAGAAGCTTATGAGCTGGAGCAGATCAATGATTGGCAAGCCATGGAAGAAGTTTGTTAAGCAAATCTAAGGCAATGGAAAGTTGGCAAGAAGATCTGCAACTCAGATTGAACTGCATTACCCTAACATAAGTTCCAAGGTGGGGTAAAACATTTTTAGATCGAAAGATACAATGAACCTGGACAAGATTGAAGATCTGATGGCTATGATTGATCATGGGAAATGTGATCAAGGAGATTAAGTGGTTAGAAGATTGTTTATAAATAGGAAACTGTTGATAAACAATGTATGCGGGCAAGTATATGCACAGGGATGCTACATAGTGATAACCAAGCACAAAAGCTTGAAGACCTGTTAGAATAACAGAGTATTGATGCCCAGCAGATAGACAAGATTAGTTCTCTGTATAGATTGTATTGAACAAATAGGAATCTGCTTTAGCATTTTAGATGTGAAGTTGCAGACAGATTGTATTACTGTTATTTTGTGAAAGTGACAAAAAATCTCTTAACCGAGTGGACTTAACGGTCTTATATGTAAATACTCTAACAAGGTGACATTTTGATTGAGTGTTTGAAATCCTTTGACAAGGTCACTTCTAACAAAGTGAAGATCCTAACAGATCTGAGGGAAATCCCCTAACCGGGTCACATCTAGCAATGTGTTTGTAATCTTCAACAGGATTTGCTTTTAACCGAGCATACTCTAGAAGAGTATATTTCTTAGTGGGTCCAAAATCCTATAGCGGTTTTTCCCTATTTGGGTTTCTACGTTAAATCTGGTGTTATGAGGTTTATATTGTTCATATGCTTTTGAGTTTGCATGTTTGACAGTTTTTGGTTATATGACTGATATATATGTTATCGAGGTTGAATCTGATGTTTTTATGGATGATTAAGTTTGTATGATTCACCCCCCCTCTCATCTTGTTGGCTATTGGATCTGTACTTATATTAAGTATCAGAACTATCAGCCATGTCAACTTACAAAAAGATATTACAATTAAATACAAAATACAATAATCAAAATCATGTCGGCTGAGATGCTGGTAAACATTATTGTCATTGCCAGTGAACTATCTATCAGTGTCAATGTTTGTCGGTGCAATAGGATTGCAAGGTTTCCATCAATTACAATACCTTCAATTGCCTATAATTCTCATTGGAGTTTGTAATGCCAACAATCTCCCCCTTTGGCATTGATGGCAACACTCATGAGAAAAATTCAAAATTGTATCCAAAAATTAAAGTCCAAAAATCTTACCAAAACTGTGTGCTCACCCTGATGAGATGATCTCTTCTGAAATTCATTTTTCTCAGTTCTACTACTCCCCCTTTGACATCAATGACAAAGGTTGTCAAAATGTCAATGAGTGTAGTGCTCAGCTAGAACCTTGTAACCGGTTGGTTACAATCTGGAATAGGTCTGCTAATACCAAATTCAGGCTTTGAGTGAACCTGTTGTTGTCCTTTAATGATGCCTCTATTCTTTGAATTGTACTGGTGAGGTGATGCATTTTCTCTTCTGGTGTCTTTTGTCCCTGAATACGTGCCTCTGAGATCTCTTTCCTGAAAGAGATGAGGCTATCCAATTTAGGACTGAGTCTACATTTTAGTTCTTTTGCCTTTCCTTTTATTCTTTCCTTTTCTTTCTCCAATTTCTCAAGTTTCTCCTCAAATCCAGCTATCTCCTATTCGATAACTGATATTGGTTCAGATGAACCAATGATATTGTCAGCTATATCATTTATTTCTTTTTGTACTTTGTTGATCTCCTTATCGATATCCATTGTCAAAAGATTAGTCTTGCAAGTATCTCTATAAAGTTCCTTGAACTCCATAATTGTTTTGTTCAGTGCCGGTAAGAGGGTGTCAATATGTGTCGTTCACTTCTTTATTGTCTCATCAAAGAATTTATCCTGTTCTCTGTCCATTTTCTCCTTAAATGCCTCTTCATTTATTTGATCCACAGTCAGTATATTGTCAGTGATGTAGTTAGATAATGTGTCTAACTGACTCAAAGAATCCTTATTATCTATATTAAACTTGGGTGCAATCAATTTAAGAATAGGAATGGTATCATCTATAGCCTTATAAGCTAGTGCATTACAATCATTAATCTTCTTGATAGAATCCAAATGTACCTCAGTTACATTTGTTGGTCTGAATTTAGTCATGGAAGTACCAGATGATTGTCCAACTACCTTAACAATCGCCATGCTACCGGTGGTAGTAACAACTTTGCTTGTTTTGACCTCTAGTAGGTCAAATTGTGTCTACATTTCAACTAGCAAAGGTTTAGGTTTCTTAGCAGTTGTCAGTGGCACTGTCTTTGTATGTACCTGAAGGTCAACTTGTTTCTCAACTTGTATCTTTGTGCTCTCTTCTACCAGTTTTTCTGATGGTTTCTTTGTGGTATCCACTATTGGTTTCTCTGTCTGCATCTCTGCGCTCTCCACTATCGTTGACTTAGTAGGTTTCTCTGTATTTTTTGCAGCCTATAACTTTGTCTCTATTGGTTTTTCAATGTTTGTATCAATGGTGTTGTCAGTAACCATTTCATTAACCCTAATCTCAATGTGTTCCACTATTTGTTTTGCATGTGTCTCTACCTCAATATTGTCACCCTGTTGCTCAGGAGCATCATATTTCTTCTTTTCCTCAGTAATTTCTTTGTCAACTACAATATTGACCTACTAAGTGTCTATGTTCATGGTATACAAGATTTCAGATTCAGGATTTGTATCCTCATGTGGAGTATCCACATCCTCAGTAGCTAGTTTTGCATCTGTCTGAATCGGTGGAGTAACAATAGGTGGTGGTAAATTGTCTGTAAATTTTATATTTGGTAGTCCACCTATTTTGCCTTTTCCTTTGTCCTTATCCTTTTGGTATATCTTAAAATCTTTAGGTCTTTTGAGCTCTTCTTGTTTCTCCTTCTCCACAAAGAAGATGTCCCATTTATCTGTTGTCTCTTCTGATATCTCATTAACTCTGTTAGCCATTAGACTTACATGTTGGTGACCACTAGAAAATATTATTCAGTTAGCTTTGCTGATTAGCTCATCAATTTCTTCCACTGATTTAACAGGGTGAACAACTAACAATTTCTCAATCTTTATTTTCTTGTCTAGTTCCATAATGGCTAACCTTTTAGCATCTAACTGCCTATGTAGATCATTAGGTAAATCATCTACAACCTCTATCAAAACTTTCTTATAGATGTCGAGGTGTAAAATGATACAATTTTCTATGCTTTACTTTTCCTCATTGGTAAATGTATCATACAATTTACTAACATTAGACAAGTTTCCATCATTTGTTATTTCATTCAACAAATTGTCAAGAGGAGGAATAACTTGTTTTTCCTTTCTCTTTCTTGGTGTCATCATTTTAGCTCTTTTCCTATTATTTCTTTCTTGCTCTTTTAGGTGTAGAAGAGGGTACCGATGAAGGTTTTCTCTTCCTATCTACTCTTTTAAACTCAACAAGGATTTCACTTTCAGATGAAGTTCCAACTGGTGAGAGGTGAGCTTCCTGTTGTAAACCTTCCAAATCACTTTCTTTGATACTGGTGATATTCATTACATTTTCCTTTATCTCTTTAACCTGCTTAGATGCACTTCTGATATATTTCTCCCTTCTCTTCCTCTATTTCAATGTTTGTACACCATTCTCTATAGTCTCAGCATTACCAAAAACTTTTTCTTCGGGTTCTCTAGGGGCTTCAAGTAGGTCTTTGGCATATGTTTCAATAATGTTCACATCTACCTCATATCCCATCTCTGTCACCCAAACAGTTCTAGGAAGAACTTCTTCCATTCAGATCTCATCCTTCTTAATCACAAAACAAATTTCTTTCTAATATTTTTCAACAATACTCTAAGGTAACCTTTCAATAGTCTTCATTTTTGCTTTAAAGGCTTGGAAATACTCAATTATTTTGTTGTCCTTATCTATTCCCATGCTAGTGAAGATATCCAATGGTTGTTTCCCTACAGGTATGTCATAACCAAAGTCTTTTCTGCCTATACCGGGAACTTATTTTGTAATATATAGCATTAGGCATACAAGAAGATTTACAAATTTGAAAGTACCTTTCTTATCTCCTTTAATTTTCTTCAGATTATCAATTAATTCATCCTTCAACCATTCACATACATCTATCTTAGCATCATTGTTAACCATATCATACACACTCTTGATACATAGACTAGAAACTAAGTTCAGTCAGTTAGCATGTGTGGTTTTGTATCCTAATATCATGCTAATGAATCTAACATCATCATCTTTCACATCATTAACTCTCAGGGATCTACTGCCATAGGTTGCACTAGTTAAAGTCATCATTGTGTTGTTTGAAACTTTCTTAGTCTTATCTGGCCTGCTACCGGTGGAAGGTGAGCCAGTCACAGCCTTAACTGCTTCTCTAGTGATCTTATGGATAGAGTCTAACCAAAAGAATTCTCCATGAACTCTACTGAGTACAATCCTCACAACCTCCTTAGGAAATTCCAGAATGTCAAGGATTTCCACAAAACCTAGGGTTTCTATAACCTTATGTTCGGGTTTTACAGTTCCATTCTCATCACAGATAACATTCTTATACATTTTCATAATTTTTTCTAAACCTAGTTCCTCAATGTGGAAATGTATGTAAATTCTAGGGTCTTCTACATATGAAACTCCTTTAGGGTTTTTAGAAAATGCACCTAGGGTATCAACTTGTTTTTCTACTTCGGGAATAATCTTGAATATGGGCCTAAGGCGTTTAACCACTTTAATAATAGTAAGGTTTGCAATGAATTTAGGAACAAAGGAGGAAGCCATTGATAAATACCTTAATCTACCTTTTAGGTTTGGATGCTTGAAAGATCTTGCTTCACTTCTTGCTAAGGATGCCTTCGCTCGGGTTTTTTGCGCTCTTAGGAAATTTGAATGCTCGGTGATGAAAAAGAGTGAAAAACACTGATTTATAATAATATTCCTTCAACAACCACAATAAATGCCAGTCGGTTAAGTGAAAATTAACACATCTATAGGTAAAGAAGAAGTTCATCTTCTAACCATCAACCGAGGGTAAACTTGCATGATTTTCAATTTGCTGCAATACCCCCAAGGCTTACTTTTCAATTGGATGAAGAGTCTCCTGTTGGTGGAGTGATACTATGTTCTACCGGTGAAGGAATAGTCTCATCAACATTCTGATCTCTCTTTCTAATCCATTGTTTTGAAAATTCTTGTTTTACCTCATCAACCTTCTCTTTTCCTTTCAAATTGGATCCTTTATTATTTTTCGGTGAATTCTTGCTTCTACAAAATTTTTTAATATGTCCAATCTTGTTACAAGCATAACAAGTCACATTGTTTTTCTGAATAGCCTTTCCATATCCTTTGTCGGTTTGTGTTCTGAGTTGATTAGATAAGTGTCCAAATCTTCCACAAACATAACATGTTACATTCATTCTGCAATTTTCTGAATTGTGACCAATTTTGTTGCATTTGGAAGATTGACCGGTGGGTGTATTAGTGTTCTGATAGTTTCTAGATCTACACTGATTTTCTCTATGACCAAACTTGTTACAGTTAAAATATTTCCCGTTAAATTTGTAGGCATTAGGTTGTCTTACTAGTTTATTGTGATCATGATTATTTGCAATACCGGAGATTTCACCAACTTCAAATCCAAGTCCATTAGTGTCTCCATTAGGTTTTTGTCTTTTCAGCATATCATCAAGTTCTTCTGAACTTTTCTTGAATTTCTCTTTGTGTTGATTTGCAGTAGCCAACTCATTTTCCAAAAATTCCTTCTGTCTCATAGGTTCAGTTTTATCATGTTCCATGTGAATCAGATCTATCTTCAACATATCATTTTCATGAGTGAGTCTTAGATTTTCATTTCTAGAATCATTGAGTCTCCTAGTCAAGTCATCTTCATTCCTCTTTCTGTCTTCAATGTCTTTACAAAATATCATAGTCATGTCTTGCATCTCATTCCTCAAGGTCATGTTTTCTTCCCACGTCTTCCTTACAAGATCATTAAGAGTTTCCTTTTCATCATCATCATTTTGTATCTTCTCATGAAGTTCTCTTCTTTTGTTTCTAGCAATAGTGAGATTCTCCTGAAGTCCTTGAATGAATTCCCGTGCAGTCTTCAAGTCATCTTCAAGTTTGAAATTCTTCAACCTTTTGGCATCAAAGTCTGCAAGAGTTGTTTCCAATTGCTTTCTCAAGTTTTCCATATGTACCGCTATCAAATATTCCTCAAACTATTAGGCTTTTGAAAATAGAAGATCAGGCTTTGATACCAATTGTTAGGATTCCCAAAGATACTGAGAGGGAGGGGTGATTCAGTATCCAACTGGTTTAAATATTTTCTACCTTATTAAATATTTTGCATTCCAAAACAATGTACGCGTAAACAAGAATTAATGCAGTAAGTATAAACAATAAAGACAACATAGAAAGTACACCGTAACACAAGATTTTTAACGAGGAAACCCGGTGTGGGAAAAAGCTTGGTGGGATTTGTGACCCACAATATTCACTCACTAGCCAATGAATGGATATTACTTACAAGAGGGGCCTACACATGCAGGAAGGCCAACTGCTTAAAGCTCACTGCTCAATTACAAAGGAAGTCTCACTGAATTACAAAAAGGATTATGAAAATCCAATATAGTGTATTGCTACAAAACAACATCTGCAATGCCAGATTCAGTATCGGTGTAAGCTCATACAATAACCACAAACCGTTCTACAAAATCTGCCTTAATATTCGCTCTACATATCCATCATATCTATCCTCTATGTTGTGTCGCACAAAATGATATACAAGATCTCATACTTATATATGAGTCTTATTACAATATTCCATGTCGGCTAACAAAAAGATATTACAATTAAATACAAAATACAATAATCAAAATCTTGTCGGCTGAGATGCTGGTAAATATTATTGCCGTTGCTAGTGAACTAGCTACCATTGTAGAGTTTGTCGGTGCCGATGCCTACCGGTGCCATAGGATTGCAAGGTTGCCATCAATGATAATACCTTCAATCACCTACAATTCTCATTGGAGTGTGTAATGCACTAGAAGAAAGTAAAGTTGTGAGGAAGATAATGGAGACATTGCCCAAATGCTATAAACCTAAGAAGTATGATATTGAGGAAAGTCAAGATATGGATTACACTATGGATCAGCTCCTTGGTTCACTATATTCCTTTGATATTGTTGAATTGGATGGCATAAAAAAGGACAAGAAAGAAGGAGCATTCAAAGTTACAAACAAGCTTGAAGAAGAACCAAAATAAAATGAAGACATTAATGAGATTGAAGCAAATTTTGTGAGAGGACTGAAGAGAGAAATTAGAAAGTACAAATGTAAGTTACCCCTAAAATATTTTAATTGTGGAATAGTTGGTCATTATGCTGCTATATATATGTATATATAAAGAGGATTATGGTAGAAGATCTAACGATGATAATAAAGGAAAGGAGAACTACAAAGGGAATGATAAAAATAAGCGAAGAGATGATAAAGATAAGAAAAAGAACATTTTATTTCAACAAAGACCTACTAATCTAAAAAAGAAGATGATTATCACTCAAGTGAAGAATCCTTGTTCTTTGTTATAGAAGAAAAGAACAATGCATGGTTCGAAGGTCCATAAGATGTGAAGAGTAGTGAAAAAATAATGTGTGAATACTGCACTACATGCAAACATGGAACCGAAATTATGGATCATTGACTTTGGATGTTCAAATCACAGGACTAGTTATAGAGGCAAGTTTATTGACCTTGAGAAGTATAATGGTGGATCAATTAAATTTGTAGGAGAGGAAAATAAACCTATTTGTGGAAAAGGAAGCATCTCTATTGATGGTAAGCATAAAAGTAATGATGTTTATTATTATGTTAAAGGTCTAAGACATAACTTGTTGAGTGTGACTCAAATGCATAGTACAGATTATAAGGTCATTTTTCATGAAACTAGATGCTAAATTAGAAAAGGAGGGTATGAAACACTGGTGGCAAAAGGTATTAGAACAAATGGAAATGTCTACTATGTGAAGGATAATAGTGGAAATATTGTTTGTTGGTGTAGAGAAGTGAATGTTGGTTGTGGCACAAAAGAATGGGACATATCAAATTTGATAATATGGTGAAGATTAGTTCTAATCATGTTGTGGGATATTTAGCAAGAATTATCAAACCTACTAATACTATGTACAAAGAATGTTAGTTGGGAAAGCAAACAAAGAGGAATTTCAAAAAAAGGAGTATGCTACTCCACAGCCTTTGGATTTGGTTAATACAAAGTTGTGCATACCTACAAGGGAAAAAGGACTTGGAGGAGAAAGTTATTTTATAACATTACTTATTCATGATTATTCTAGAATGACATGGGTTACTTTCTTGAAAGAAAAGTCTAAACCATTTGATAGATTTAAAGCATTCAAGTCAATGGTTGAGAATCGAATAAACATCAAATGGCATAAGCAAATGTCTAAGTTTTGATAGAGGAGGAGAGTATACATCAAATGAATTCAATTTTTTATGAGGAAAATGGTATTAGAAGGCATTATTCTGCTCTGAGGAATCCTCAGTAGAATGGTGTAGTTGAAAGGAAAAATAGGACTATTTTTTGAGATAGCTAGAACTATGTTGAAAGATGCAAACCTACCTAATGTATATTAGAAAGAAGTTGTGCATAATTTTGTTTACCTTATTAACAAGGTACATACTAGAGTGAATCACACAAAGACACCTTATGAACTTTGGAATGGAAGACCTCCTATAATTAAGTATTTTAGAATATTTGAATGTAAGTGCTACATAAAGAAAGATGAAGAATATCTAGATGAAAGAGCAGATGAAGGGATATTTTGAGGATATTCTACAAATATAAATGTTTACTAGTGTTTCAATAATAGACTACAAAAGATTATGGAAAGTACAAATGTGAATGTTTTTTGTTAATGGAATCAGACTCAGATTGCATCTAAAATTGAGACTGAGACAAAAATTATACTGGTTGTTGTAGAAGAGAAATTTGATCTAGAAGAGGACTATACTAATATAGAAGAAGAAGAAGGAGAAGAACCTCAACAAGCTCCTAAAACACCTATAAAGTATGTGCAGAAGAATCAATCAAAAAATTAGATCACTAGAGCCAAAAGAAAATGTGTTCAAACAAGAAGAAGACTTGTAGAATCCATTAAATAAGAAAATTATTGTTTCCTATCTCAATTAGAGCCAAGGACCTACGCAAAAACTAGTAAATATGGGAGTTGGATAAAAGAAATGGAAGAAGAGATAAATTAGAAAGAAAAGAATCAGACATGAGAATTGGTACTTAGACTAGTGGACCAAAATGTGATAGGAACCAACTGGGTGTTTTGGAAGAAGCTGGATGAAGATAGAAAAGTCACTAGAGACAAGGCAAGGTTGGTCTAAAAAGGTTATTCACAAGTTCAAGGAATGGATTTTGAGGAGACATTTGGTCAGTAGAAAGGATGAAAGTTATAAGGAGGTTTCTTGAATTTACAAATAAGAAATTTAAGGAATTTTGCAAAAGAGATGCATAATGAATTTGAGATGTCTATGATAAATGAGCTATCATTTTTCCTTGGTCTACAAGTTACTCAATCAGAAAAAAGACATTTTTATTTCTTAGACCAAGTATATTAAGGAGATGTTGAAGAGGTTTGGGATGAAAAATTCTAAACTGATTGCAAGCCCTATGACTATTGGTTGTAAGTTAAGCAAGGATGATGGATCTTCTGATATTGATAAAAAAAGGTATATATCTATGATTGGGGGATTTTTATATTTAACTACTCCAAGACTAGATATTATGCAAGTTGTTTGTTTGGTGGCTAGATATCAAGCTAGTCCTAAGCAATTTTATAATCAAGTCGCGAAGAGTATATTCAAATATTTGAAAGGCTCCTGATCATGGGTTATGGTATCAGAAGGATGATGATTTCACACTAAAATAATTAACAAATGTTGACTAGGTCAGATGTGCAGATGAAAAAATAAGTACAAGTGATGGTACATTTTTCTTGGGAGACAAATTGGTCAATGCCCCTCCTCTTAAAACTAGATGCATTTAGATGGTGCATTCGTCGATCAGGAGTTCTAGAGTCCTTTTTCTCCTTGATTGATGAGGTGGTTTCTCTTAGGGGGAGAAATGAGTATTATAGTTATCAAAGTATTATCAATAAGAGAGAGATAGTTTAGAAGAGTGTCCTTTGTCTTTGATGTCAAAGGGGGAGAGATTAACTATATGTGCTCTTTGTTGTTGGTGGTGTTTTTATCAATGACAAAGAGAGAGAATGTTGAAAAATTGAGTTGTTGTTCTATGATGTCATTGATATCACTATGTGTAGAAAATGGTTATATATTACAAATGGTCTGCAAGTAAGTGTTCTGATTTTGTTGAGTGGTCTAGTGAAGATAGTGAGGTATATATGGAAAGTTGGTGTAGTGGAAGTTTCAACTTGCAGGAAATGATATTTATACAAGAAAGAGTTTTTAATGTTTTGATTGAAGAATCATTTGCATTCCTTATAGAATCATCTACAACCTCTATCAAAACTTTCTTATAGATGTCGAGGTGTAAAATGATACTATTTTCTATTCTTTACTTTTCCTCATTGGTAAATGTATCATACAATTTACTAATATTAGACCAGGATGCCTTCACTCGGGTTTTTCACGCTCTTAGGAAATTTGAATGCTGTGTGTTTTAAAAAGAGTGAAAAAAACTAATTTATAATACTTTTCCTTCAACAACCACAATAAATGCATGTCGGTTAAGTGAAAATTAACACATCTGTCGGTAAAGAAGAAGTTCATCTTCTCACCATCAACCAAGGGTAAACTTGCAATGTTTTCAATTTGCTGCAATAACCCCAAGGATTACTTTTCAATTGGATGAAGAGTCTCCTATCGGTGGAGTGATACTATGTTCTACTAGTGAAGGAATAGTCTCATCAACATTCTAATCTCTCTTTCTAATCCATTATTTTGAAAATTCTTGTTTTACCTCATCAACCTTCTCTTTTCCTTTCAAATTGGATCCTTTATTATTTGTCGGTGAATTCTCGCTTCTACAAAATTTTGTAATATGTCCAATCTTGTTACAAGCATAACAAGTCATATTGTTTTTCTGAATAGCCTTTCCATATCCTATGTCAGTTTGTGTTCTGCGTTGATTAGATAAGTGTCCAAATCTTCCACAAACATAACATCTTAAATTCATTCTGCAACTTTCTGAATTGTGACCAATTTTGTTGCATTTGGAACATTGACCAGTGGGTGTATTAGTGTTCTGATAGTTTCTAGATCTACACTAATTTTCTCTATGACCAAACTTGTTACAGTTAAAACATTTCCCGTTAAATTTGTCGGCATTAGGTTGTCTTACCGGTTTACTATGATAATGATTGTTTGCAATACCAGAGCTTTCACCAACTTCAAATCCAAGTCCATTAGTGTCTCCATTAGGTTTCTAACTTTTCAGCATATCATCAAGTTCTTCTGAACTTTTCTTGAATTTCTCTTTGTGTTGATTTGCAGTAGCCAACTCATTTTCCAAAAATTCCTTCTATCTCATAGGTTTAGTTTTATCATGTTCCATGTGAATTAGATCTGTCTTCAACATATCATTTTAATGACTGAGTCTTAGATTTTTATTTCCAGCATCATTAAGTCTCCTAGTCAAGTCATCTTCATTCTTCTTTCTATCTTCAATGTCTTTACAAAATATCATAGTCATGTCTTGCATCTCATTCCTCAAGGTCATGTTTTCTTGCCACATCTTGCTTACAAGATCATTAAGAGTTTCCTTTTCATCATCATCATTTTGTATCTTCTCATGAAGTTCTCTTCTTTTGTTTCTAGCAATAGTGAGATTCTCCTAAAGTCCTTGAATGAATTCCCGTGCAGTCTTCAAGTCATCTTCAAGTTTGAAATTCTTCAACTTTTTTGCATCAAAGTCTGCAAGAGTTGTTTCCAATTACTTTCTCAAGTTTTCCATTTGTACCAGTATAAAAATCTTCCTCAAGATGTTAGGCTTTTGAAAATAGAAGATCATGCTTTGATACCAATTGTTAGAATGCCCAAAGATACTGAGAGGGGGGGATGAATCAGTATCTAACCGATTTAAATATTTTTTGACCTTATTAAATATTTTGCATTCTGAAACAATGTACCAGTAAACAAGAATTAATGCAGTAAATATAAACAATAAAGACAACATAGAAAGCACACCATAACACAAGATGTTTAACGAGGAAACTCGGTGTGGGAAAAAACTTGGTGGGATTTGTGACCCACAATATTCACTCATTGGCCAATGAATGGATATTACTTACAAGAGGGGTGTACACATGTAGGAAGGCCAACTGCCTAAAGCTCAATGCTCAATTACAAAGGAAGTCTAACTAAATTACAAAAAGCATTATGAAAATCCAATATAGTGTACTGCTACAAAACAACATCTGCAATGCCAGATTCAGTACCGGTGTAAGCTCATACAATAACCATAAACCATTCTAAAAAATCTGTATTAATATTTGCTCTACATATCCATCATATCTATCCTCTATGTTGTGTCAGACAAAATGATCTACAAGATCTCATACTTATATATGAGTCTTATTACAATATGCCATGTCGACTTACAAAAAGATATTACAATTAAATACAAAATACAATAATCAGAATCTTGTCGGCTGAGATGCTGGTAAACATTATTGATGCTGCCAGTGAACTATCTACCATTGTAGAGTCTGTCGGTGTCGATGCCTGTCGGTGCCATAGGATTGCAAGGTTGCCACCAATGATAATACCTTCAATCACCTACAATTCTCATTAGAGTGTGTAATGCCAACAAGTGCAACACTAGAAGAAAGTGAAGTTGTGAGGAAGATAATGGAGACATTGCCCAAATGCTATAAACCTAAGAAGTATGATATTGAGGAAAGTCAAGATATGGATTACACTATGGATCAGCTCCTTGGTTCACTATATTCCTTTGATATTGTTGAATTGGATGACATAAAAAAGGACAAGAAAGAAGGAGCATTCAAAGTTACAAACAAGCTTGAAGAAGAACCAAAATAAAATGAAGACATGGATGAGATTGAAGCAAATTTTGCGAGAGGGTTGAAGAGAGAAATTAGAAAGTACAAATGTAAGTTACCCCTAAAATATTTTAATTGTGGAATAATTGGTCATTATGCTGCTATATGTATATATAAAGAGGATTATGGTAGAATATCTAACGACGATAATAAAGGAAAGGAGAACTACAAAGGGAATGAGAAAAATAAGCGAAGAGATGATAAAGATAAGAAAAAGAAAAAAAAAATTCAACAAAGACCTACTAATCTAAAAAAGAAGATGATTATCACTCAAGTGAAGAATCCTTGTTCTTCATTATAGAATAAAAGAACAATGCATGGTTCAAAATTCCATAAGATGTGAAGAGTAGTGAAAAAATAATGTGTGAAGACTGCACTACATGCAAACATGGAACTGAAAGTATGGATCATTGACTTTGGATGTTCAAATCATAGGACTAGTTATAGAGGCAAGTTTATTGACCTTGAGAAGTATAATAGTGGATCAATTAAGTTTGTAGGAGAGGAAAATAAACCTATTTGTGGAAAAGGAAGCATCTCTATTGATGGTAAGCATAAAAGTAATGATCTTTATTATTATGTTAAAGGTCTAAGACATAACTTGTTGAGTGTGACTCAAATGCATAGTACAGGTTATAAGGTCATTTTTCATGGAACTAGATGCTAAATTAGAAAAGGAGGGTATGAAAGACTAGTGGCAAAAGGTATTAGGACTAATGGAAATGTCTACTATGCAAAGGATAATAGTGGAAATATTGTTTGTTGGTGTAGAGAAGTGAATGTTGGTTGTCGCACAAAATAATGGGACATATCAAATTTGGTAATATGTCGAAGATTACTTCTAATCATGTTGTGGGATATTTAGCAAGAATTATCAAACCTACTAATACTGTGTACAAAGAATGTTAGTTGGGAAAGCAAATAAAGAGGAGATTCAAAAAAAGGAGTATGCTACTCCACAGCCTTTGGATTTGGTTAATACAAATATGTGCGTACCCACAAGGAAAAAAGGACTAGGAGGAGAAAGTTATTTTATAACATTACTTATTCATGATTACTCTAGAATGACATGGGTTACTCTCTTGAAAGAAAATTCTAAACCATTTGATAGATTTAAAGCATTCAAGTCAATGGTTGAGAATCAAATAAACATCAAATAGCATAAGCAAATGTCTATGTTTTGATAGAGGAGGAGAGTATACATCAAATGAATTCAATTTTTTATGAGGAAAGTGGTATTAGGAGGCATTATTCTGCTCTGAGGACTCCTCAGTAGAATGGTGTAATTGAAAGGAAAAATAGGACTATTTTTTGAGATAGCTAGAACTATGTTGAAAGATGCAAACCTACCTAATGTATATTAGAAAGAAGTTGTGCATAATTTTGTTTACCTTATTAACAAGGTACATACTAGAGTGAATCACACAAAGACACCTTATGAACTTTGGAATGGAAGACCTCCTATAATTAAGTATTTTAGAATATTTGAATGTAAGTGCTACATAAAGAAAGATGAAGAATATCTAGATGAAAGAGTAGATGAAGGGATATTTTTAGGATATTCTACAAATATAAAGGTTTACTAGTGTTTCAATAATAAACTACAAAAGATTATGGAAAGTACAAATGTGAATGTTTTTTATTAATGGAATCAGACTGAGATTGCATCTAAAATTGCGACTAAGACAAAAATTATACTAGTTGTTGTAGAAGAGAAATTTGATCTAGAAGAAGAAGAAGAAGAAGAAGAAGAAGAAGAAGAACCTAAACAAGCTCCTAAAACACCTATAAAGTATGTGCAGAAGAATCAATCAAAAAATTAGATCACTAGAGCCAAAAGAAAATGTGTTCAAACAAGAAGAAGACTTGTAGAATCCATTAAATAAGAAAATTATTGTTTCCTATCTCAATTAGAGCCAAGGACCTATGCAAAAACTAGTAAATATGGGAGTTGGATAAAAGAAATGGAAGAAGAGATAAATGAGATAGAAAAGAATCAGACATGAGAATTGGTACTTAGACTAGTGGACAAAAATGTGATAGGAATGAAGTGGGTGTTTTGGAAGAAGCTAGATGAAGATAGAAAAGTCACTAGAAACAAGGCAAGGTTGGTCTGAAAAGGTTATTCACAAGTTCAAGGAATGGATTTTGAGGAGACATTTGGTCAGTAGAAAGGATGAAAGTTATAAGGAGGTTTCTTAAATTTACAACTCATAATAAATTTAAGGTATATCAGTGGATGTCAATTTAACCTTTTTAAATGATAAAATTGAAGAAGTATACATTGAACAATTGGATGGGTTCATGTTGTCTAAATATCCAGATATGGTTTGCAAAAAGAAGGTGCTTTATGGACTCAAGCAAGATCCTATAGATTGGTATTAAAGATTGGATAGGTATTTGTTGTTGTAGAATTTTAGAAAAGGTACTACAAACAACAATATTTACTTCAAAATTGAATGTGATATATTTTTAATTTTTGTTGTGTATGTTGATGATATCATATTTGAAGGAGATGATAGTGTATGTAGGAAGTTTGAAAAAGAGATGCATAATGAATTTGAGATGTCTATGATAAATGAGCTATCATTTTTCCTTGGTCTACAAGTTACTCAATCAGAAAAAAGACATTTTTATTTCTTAGACCAAGTATATTAAGGAGATGTTGAAGAAGTTTGGGATGAAAAATTCTAAACCGATTGCAAGCCCTATGACTATTGGTTGTAAGTTAAGCAAGGATGATGGATCTTCTGACATTGATAAAAAAAGGTATAGATCTATGATTGGGGGATTTTTATATTTAACTACTCCAAGACTAGATATTATGCAAGTTTTTTGTTTGGTGGCTAGATATCAAGCTAGTCCTAAGCAATTTTATGATCAAGCAGTGAAGAGGATATTCTAATATTTGAAAGGCTCCTGATCATGGGTTATGGTATAAGAAGGATGATGATTTCACACTGAAATCATATACAAATGTTGATTGGGTCAGATGCGTAGATGAAAAAATAAGTACAAGTGATGGTACATTTTTCTTGGAAGACAAATTAGTCAATGCCCCTCCTCTTAAAACTAGATGCATTTAGATGGTGCATTCGTCGATCAGGAGTTCTAGAGTCCTTTTTCTCCTTGATTGATGAGGTGGTTTCTCTTAGGGGGAGAAATGAGTATTATAGTTATCAAAGTATTATCAATAAGAGAGAGATAGTTTAGAAGAGTGTCCTTTGTCTTTGATGTCAAAGGGGGAGAGATTAACTATATGTGCTCTTTGTTGTTGGTGGTGTTTTTATCAATGACAAAGAGAGAGAATGTTGAAAAATTGAGTTGTTGTTATATGATGTCATTGATATCACTATGTGTAGAAAATGGTTATATATTACAAATGGTCTGCAAGTAAGTGTTCTGATTTTGTTGAGTGGTCTAGTGAAGATAGTGAGGTATATATGGAAAGTTGGTGTAGTGGAAGTTTCAACTTGTAGGAAATGATATTTATACAAGAAAGAGTTTTTAATATTTTGATTGAAGAATTATTTGCATTCCTTTGGATTGTGAAGATAATGTGTTGTGGTTTTGGATATAATGTTTATAACCTATGTATGTTGTACAATTAAGTTTACAGGTCCTTTGTTTCTTGACTAATGGTAGAGATGGTTGTTTGTGTTTCTGATAGTGGTTGTCTGTTAGAACTAGTATAGAAAAATCTTGGTGGTTTGCCAAATATGTGGATTCAAGTGTTGCGGCTTGGAGGACATTTTCATTTGGTTTGTGTAGTGTTCTAGTTTAATTTTTGGGTGTTAAGTTGACTAGCAAGTGAAGTTATGTTGTTTCATGTTTGACATGCTCAATTGTGTTGTGTTCTAGTTGGTCTGATTAGCTTATCTAATTTGGATCATATTCTTTTGGTCTGAGTTTTTTTTGGAGGACATGAGTTTCGTTAGTTTTTTTGGTCTCATCATGGTCATGTGTGGAGATCCACATCATGTAACTTACATTGGAGGATAGTTTTGTGCTAACTAGTTAACGTGCTTTAATGTTTATCTACATGCTTCATTTGATTCTGATTGGAATTTGTGTTAGCATCTACAGTTCATTGGAATCATTTGGAAAGTAGTTTGGGTCCCCTCTATCTCTTGGAGTGGAACACATTTGATATTTCTAGTTTGGGTGGCCTAATTTATGTAATATTGTTTTATTTTGTTTGTGGCCAACCTAGTTGAGGGTTTTAATGAATAATATTGTATACAGAGGAGAGTATATGTGTGAGTGTGTATAGGATGTGTGTGAATTTATAAGAAATAGACGTGAATGATTTTCAAGTAGATTTGGTGTTGGAGATGTGTGAAAGTCAGTTTTGAAGAGCTTTGATGATGATATCTTCAGTGTGACAATATTATGGAATAGTTTTTGAAGTCAGATGTGTTTTCCATGATATTGGTCACTTGATATAGAGGTTCAAGGAATCATTTTAATTCAACTATTCTTTTCTCTGCCAGAAGACAATGAGTCTCCTGGCAATTTTTTGTATCTTGCCCTAAGACACTGTGTCTTAGTCCTACAAGTCATTTGTATCTTTCCCCAATGTTGTGCTCCTTAGTTTTGCAAGTCCTCTCAGGGACGATGAGTTCTAGAGGAAACATTGTAATAAATTATATTCATATTGTGAGTGTGATTCTCACCTTGGTTTTTCCCTACTGAGGGTTTCCACATAACTCTTGGGTTCATGTGTTTGTTATGATTTGTGCTTTCATGATTTATTATAATAGTAATTATATAGTTGTGGTTTGAAGTTTAAAAGATCTATAATTAATTAGTTTGATTTCTAGACTAATTCAGCCCCCTCTCAATCTTGTGGTGTATAAAATAAAACTAGGCAATTGAGCCAACCCATAGTGTTAAACTATTCACCAATTTTGAATTTTCTAATGCAAACTATTTGACAATTGGCAAAAATTGGCCACTAAAAAATTGTTGTATTCCTCACAAGTGAAGGAAAATGAGAGACAACCTTTCAACAAGGTAGTTATCTCAAGGTGATATTTAGTACACCATTTTTTTTTGCCCAAGCCCTCATAGAATCAATTTTAGATTTGGAGCCTAGGAACATGCCCACCAAAATCAGTTCTATTTTTTTTTAAGTATTATCAACTATGTTGTTCAGAATGGTAATAGACCATTTACTTGAGATAGGGTTAGCAGAAACCTTAGTTGGGTTCATGGGAAATTTTACCTTTAGGCTTGGGCCCTAGTAAAGATACCCACCACTTGGGTTCTAGTTCAGTGGGATTTGAAGAAGAATTCAAGTTGAGATGAAAAGATTATCTAGGGCCCACTAGAAGGAAACTCTCAAACTTGGGTGCCATGAAACCAAGAATAAGGCTCTCAGGAAGACCACCACTAGGTTTGTCACTAATGACACCCATAAGTAGAGAATCAACCATGTTAGGAGGTCTATTGGAAGAACCATCAAACTTTATATGTGTAACATTGTCTATCTAATCATGAAACCATCTATCCTTAGCAGAATTCAATGATTATGTATCACTAGGTCCACTATCTTTTGAAACCTTTCTACCACCAACACCCCCTCTACCTATCACTCACCAACAAAATTGACAATAACACTTCCAAAACACCATTCATAAATGACATGATAACATTGCCTCTTTTTTAATGATTTAGTTAATATTGATCTCTAAAAGGCTCGTGCCTTAGTAAGAGCAGTCCAAAAGTTTCACAGACATGGGACTAAGACTCAATTTACAATCTATGAAATTACCTCTAGGATTTTAGAAGGTGGTTCTTCATTTTTAGGGAATGAAAAAGGAAGAAAAAATATCAAAGATAGCTAAACTAAGGTGAAATTCCAATGCAAAGCTTTTACAACACTTTAAACCTTTTACCAAGAATGAGCAACATAAAGGACCACAAAATGAAGGGTGACTAGCTTGAGCTAATAGAGAACACATCCAATAGTGAATTTTAATAGTTCTTAGTAGGGGATAATATGATCTCCCAATATCAACAAAATGACCTAAAGTTCGTTAAGGACTTACAAAGGATTTCTGTCTTTAGGAGAAAAATCAGAAATTAATGTTAATGCTATGAGGATCTGGTTAATACTGAGAGGGGGGGTGAATCAGTATTAATACCAATTGAAAATTTAAACCCAAAATCAGACTTATATCAGATCTAAAACCATATAACAAATATCTCAACTTCTTTAATCAAATCTAACAACCTCTTTATCCAATTTTCTTAATACATTAATCAAATCATTTACCGTATCAATCAATCCTTTCACCATTTAAGCAGTCATATAAACTTGATCATTTACCAACTCATTAACCTCATCAATTAGATCAATAATTTCTCTAAAAAATTTTATTAGTATTGGTAACCTTTGATAAACCTCTGATAAAACATCATAACCGATGTCTCATAAATAATGCATTAAATGAAACATAAACAAGAACATCACATGAAAAGTATTCCACACATGAACATCATAAGTTTTTGATGTGGAAACCCAAATAGGGAAAAAACATGGTGGGAGTTGGCACCCACAAATATTTGTACTCTTTTGAAGTACACCTTGTTAGGAGTAGACCTTGTTAGGAGTCACCCAGTTAAGGGATTTGCCTAGCAGCCCGATTATGAGCTTGATGATCTGTTAGGATCAACCTCTTGAGAGGATTTAACACTCTTTTGAGAGATGCCCTATTAGGGGACTTAAATTTTTAAGGTATGTTAGGACCTACTTGGTCAAGGGATTTAACCCGCTACAACTGTTAGGGAACAACAGTGAAAAAGTGATCTATTACTTGCACTTCTCTACTTGCTTGATCAAATCCAATTATGCTCAACACTCTACAACTCTCAGGAAGATCTCACACTTCTCTTGGATGACTCAACATAATCTCTAAGACCACCAACACCAAACATCAACTATGCCATCCTATATAGCCATCTCAACTAGGTCAGCCAATAAACCCTAATTACATTATGAATTTTCAATATAAATCATAAGAGATTGTCACAGATTGATCTACAAATCATTAAAATAAATTACAATGAAATATCAACCGTTGGTTGATTGTAACCCATCACAAAAATCCGATCTATACCAAAGTCAAAACCTCAAAACACTCCAATAAGCATGTTGCTGATTCCCAAGAAATTCTTCCTTGAATCGTGCCAAAAAAAAAATTAAATAATTCATGCGGGTTGTGTCATGTTACCACCTTCATGTAGACTTGTCATTGATCACTGTCATAACAAAAATAATTACTAGTTTGATGATATCTTCACCGGTCTAAAACCCTACTAAAACCTTAGCAAAACTTCATCAAAATTTTGAAACACACCTTTTGGTAATCATCACAAGTTTCGGTTTTGGTCAGATACTACTTTCCATGATACAAGTTCACATTCCAAACTGAAAATCACCAATCATCACCGATCATCGGATCCAATCAAAACATCTCCGCTTTACTGATTAAAGTTCTATTTCATAGACTTTAGTTTTATGGTGATAAACCCTGTCTTCTAGTAAACCAAATCACTTAGATGAAAAAAAAAAACATTAGGAACATCTGTAATTACCATTTGACATCAATTTCCATCAATAACAATACAAATAACAGATGAAGTCATCTAATCACAAAATCTCAATCTCTTCATCACAAATAGACTTCTATCCTTTATCGATGCAGTCATCCATTTTCAACTGTATCACCTCATCTGTATCAGTTATGCCAAAGGCCAATAATCTCCCCCTTTGGCATTGATGACAACACCAATTATATATACAATTAGAGTAACATCATCATCTACAACTTGCTTGCTGATATCACATCTTATGTCGATTCTGCTCTTTTGTCTTCTCCTTTGTCTTCTCCCCCTTAACCAATGCTTCTCTCAATCTAATCTTTTGATCTTCAACTTCTCTCATATCTTTTCTTCTCCCATATCTAATTTATTTTCTTCTCCCCCTTTTAAAACAATGCCAAAGGTATAAATGCATCACTTGTCTTCATTTTTGTTGCTACCTCTTCCATCATCTATGCTAATCAAATCAGAAAAATTATAACAGAGCATTGAATCATAACTTTACATCAGACTTGCTCCCCCAAAGGAGTAGCTTGCACCTTCATCAATCCTTAGTGAAATATAAACATGAAATCCATAGGATTCATGTATCTCCATCATTCTAGTTCTTCTGGTGTAGGGCACTAACCCTTAGTTTACCTCTAAGAAACTCAAAGGTAGCCTTCGGTAAGGGCTTAGTAAAGATATCAACTAGTTGATCTTTACTCTTCACATATTCCATCTTCACCTTTTTTTCTTGAACTCTTTCCCTTAGGAAATGATACATCAACTCAATGTGCTTGGTTCTAGCATGAAGTACATGATTCTTAGAAATGTTTATTGCACTTGTATTATCACAATAGATAGTCACCAGTTCAGACATATCTATCTTGAATACTTCTAGCACATGTCTCATCCATATTGCTTGCGTGCAATTCATGAATGCAGCTACATACTCTGCTTCAGCTGTAGATTGAGAAAAACATTTTTGCTTCTTGCTTGTCCATGCCACTAATCTTCCACCAAGTAGAAAAGCTCCACCAGTTGTGATTTTTTGATCATCCACATTACCTACCCAATTAGCATCAGTAAAGATATCCAAAGTAAGATATCCTTTATAGGGATACCATAAACCATTGTCTACTGTGCCTTTGAGATACCAAAAAATTCTCTTCACAGCCACCATGTGACTCTCTGATAAGGAAATCACAATGCGGAAAATGCTCTCCTAACACCAATTATAAGGGGAATCAAGCATGCGTGTCTTTAAATTCTTTTGCAGAACATTAAGATATACATAGACTAATGAAAAAATAATCACATAGAAAACACAACAGAGAGTTAACATCAGATTTACGTCGGAAAACCCTTATGGGTAAAAAACCCACCACCAAAGAGAGATCACTTTATTCACAGTTAACAGAAGGTTACAATAAAGTTATAGATCCTCTTCATGCATTTTCTCTCAGAATCTCTGTTCGGATCACAGTCATCACCTATGCAGAACACTCAGGCTTCCAACAAGACTCCACACCATACATCACACAGTAACCTCTCTCACTCTACCTCAGTTACATCTCTGGAAACATATATATCAGTTATCGATTACAACGTATTGGTTAATCATGACCATTATGGAGTCCAACGAAATGTCATTCAGTAACATCCATCCACCTAGCCAACATTGTGTTTTGGTTTCCTCTGGCTACTCTGATTACATCTGTCAAATGCAATTCACACAACAGTTAGTCGCTCCAATCGCCAAGAAGTCTAACTATCAACCATCCTGTATTCATGACTCATCCATTATCCCAAATTCATAAGGAAGTCAATCAGTTTGTATTCATAAATACTGACAAGACCGTCTTCAGTGTCCAAGTGTTTCACCTTTTGGACTTTGGTTCAAAAGCACACCCGCAGTCAGTCTCTACTCCATCGGCCATCAGAAAGACCACAAATGCATTGCTTCGATCTCCCAATGAACCAATAGATGACTCCACTAATGTGGCTCCAAACAGGTCGGCTCCATCAGCTCATCGGGATAGCCTTCAACAAGTAGACCCGATCTCCTAATGATCCTAAGATGATTCCATCGGTCCATCAGCATAACACCCAATAGGTTCTCCTAATCTCTGATGATACCATGATCATCAAAGGTGACTCCATCGGGTCATCAAGAAGACAACCAAACTGGCTACCCCGATCCTCGATACCAATGAAGGTGGACTCATTGGGTATTGGTGTAGCAACCAACCATGTCATCTCGATCACCAATAGCACTTACTTAGAAACACACTCGAACTGGCTACCCTGATAACACCGAAGTCGACCAAAGCAGATCCATCAGGTAATCGACATAGCATTTAGCAAACTCCTCTGATAGCTGATAACACTCTGATGACCCAAGGAGGATCCATCGGGACTCGACATAGCTCCCATCTTGTTCCTCTTGATAGCTGATGTCAACCTAAGGAAACTCCATTGGGTATCGATGTAACACCAAACAAGTCCACCTGATAGCCGATGCTACCCCGATGACTGAAGACGACTTCATCGAGTCATTGGGATGACTTCAAACCTACTTCTCTGAGCTTTGTTACACTTCAAGACATAGGAAGATGGATTCATTGGGTATCGGTATAGCAGACCGAGACCACTCCTGATGACCAATACCTACTCCGATATGTCGAGTTCATTGGCAAAGGTTATACTGATAGAGCTCATCGATTTCCTTCACATTGTTTCATCAACCAGAGTTAACCCGATCAGTATGAACGATCAAGTGAATTAGAGGCACATTTCCAACACTCTCCTTAGGCTCTTTTTAAAATCTAGCTACTAATCCAACAACATGAGCAATGTCCGGTCTACTGTGAACAACATAGTGTAGCTTGCCAATCATAGATTTGTGCTCTTTTTCACTAATAGTAGGGGAATCATCTTGTTTTGATAACTTGCAACCTGTCACAATCAGTATTCCTACCGGTTTGCAATATTCCATATTGAAAGTCTTCAACACCTCTTTGATATACTTGGTCTAACAAATAAAAATACCATCATCTAGTTGTTGGACCTGTAAGCCAATAAAGAACTTTTTTTCACCAATTAGAGACATTTCAAATTCCTTTTCATTATATCAACAAAGTCCATACACATATCATCATTTCCACCAAAAAATATGTCATCTACAAACACTTCTTCTATCAACATCTTGTCTCCGTCAGTCTTCAAATAAATATTGTTGTCCTCACTGGTACGTTGGAATCCAATTTTGATCAAATGTGCATGTAATCCCTCATACCATGCTCTCGATGTCTGCTTTAGACTATATAGTTCTTTATGCAATTTACACACCATGTCTTTATCATCACACAAGGAAAATCGATCTGGTTGTTCAATGTATACTTCTTCTAGAATTCCATTTAGAAAGGTTGATTTGACATCCATTTGGTAAACTTTGAATCTCTTATATGCAACAAATGCCAACAACATCCTTACTCCTTCTAATCTAGAAACAGGTGCAAATTTTCACCATAATCCTCACCTTCTTCTTGAACATACCCTTTGTAGACTAACCTTGCCTTGTTTCTTACAATTATTCCTTCTTCATCCAAATTATTCCTAAAGACCCATTTTGTTCCAATTGCATTCGTATCCCCCAGTCTAGGAACAAGTGACCATGTCTGATTTTTCTCAATTTGATCTAATTCTTCATTCATTGCATTCACCCAATCATCATCCTTTAGTGCTTCCTTAACTATCTTGGGTTCAATTGTAGATATCAAACATGAGTTCTCTTGGATCTTTCTCCCATAGATACTGAGAGGGGGAGGTGAATCAGTATCTAACTGGTGAATAGAATTTCTTTACTTAAAACATGCAAAACATATTATAACAGTGTATCACTATGCAAGAAATAATGCAATAAATAGAATCAAGAACATCCACATGAAAAGCACACCATAACACAAGGTTTTAACGAGGAAACCCGGTGTGGGAAAAACCTCAGTGGGATTTGTGACCCACAATATTCACTCACTGGCCAATAAGAGAATATTACTTACAATAGGGGCCTGCACATGTAGGAAGGCCAACTTCCTAGAGCTCACTACTCAATGGGAAGTCTCACTGACTTACAATGAGGATTATACAAATCCAATATCTTGTACTGCTTTACAATAGCATCTATAATGCCTGATCTAGTACCAGTTGCTGCTCTGTTGCTTACATAAACCCCTTAACCTATATTTCGCATAATAGGTCTGCCTAATATTTTTCCTTAATGCTTACATCTCCTATATTCCATAATGTCTACAATGATCTCTTTTATATATAAGAGTCATTTTACAATTTGCCAAGTCGGCTTACAAAATAATAAACAAAATATAATATAACAAAATCTTGTTGGCCTCTATACCGGTATACTTCTTTTCTTTGTGCTGGTGCTGGTGTTCTGAGTGCCAGTGTAGAGTGTGATCTGTTGATGCCGATATAATGCCTTTGTCGGTGCCATATGATTGCAAGGTTGCCATCAATGACAAAACCTTCAATCACATACAATGTCTCATTGGAGTGTGCATATGCCAACAATCTCCCCCTTTGGAATTGATGGCAACACTCATGAGAAATTTCAAAAATGTATCCAAAAATGTGAAGTCAAAAAAAATGTTACCCAAAATGTGTGTGCTCCCCCTGAGCATATGATTCCTGTCATATTGAATTTTCTCATCCCACTACTCCCCCTTTGGCATCAATGACAAAGGTTGTCAAGATGTCAGTAGAGTTTGTAGTTTCAACCTTGTAACTGGGTGGTTACAATTTGAAAAAGATCTCCCAAAATCAAGTTTATACTATCCCTAAACTTTTTGCTATCCTTTATTGCTGTCTCTATTCTCTTCACTGTACCGGTGAGATGCTACAAATGCTCTGCCGGTGTTTTCTTTCCCTGTATTAGTGCCGCAGATATTTCCTTCCATAGTGATGCTAGATAGTCCATTCTTGGACTTAGTTTTAATCTCAAATGTTTTGCCTTATTCACTATTCTTTCTCTCTCTCTTCCTAATTCAAGTAATTCTTCTTCAAAATTTGTTATCTTCTCTTCAAAAACTGATAGTGTATCAGGTGAGTTAACAAAATTATCTGCAAGTTTATTGATCTCATCCTATACCTTGCTCATCTTCTTGTCTATATCTACAGTCAAAAATTTTGTTTTACAGGTATCTTTGTATAGATTTTTGTACTCTTTCAATAAATTACATAATTCCAGTAGAAGTGTGTCAAAATATCTGTTACACTTCTTTATTTGCTCATCAAAGAATTTCTGTTTTTCAACTTCTACTTTATCCTTCAATGACTCTTCCTTTATTTTCTCAATGTTTTCTGTGATATATTTACACAGTGTATCAAGTTGTCCTAAGGAATCTTTATTGTCTATATTACAGTTAGGAGCAATTACCTTCAAAATTGGTATGGTATCATCAATTGCCTTGTAAGCTTGTGAGATGTAGTCGGTTATTTTCTTGATTGAATCTAATAGTACCTCAGTCACATTAGTTGATTTGTAGCCTAATGATGAACCAACATTCTGAGTACTAGTGGAAATAACCAAGCTTGTATTGACCTCTGGTAGGTCTGTTTATGTCTGCATTTCTTTAAGCAATGGTTTTTCTATTTCTCTAGTTGACGGTGGCACTGTTTCTTTATGTACCTGTTCCTATTGTTGTTGTTCCTGTTCCAGTGCCTTTTGCTCTATTTGTTGCATTGACTCAGTCTGAGTCTCTTCCTTTTTCTCTTTGTCTTTTGTCGGTTTCTCCTGTGTGTTATCAGTTTCCTCAGCTACCGGAGGCTCACTAGCCATATCAATCTTATCATTTGTATCTTTGTCTACCACAATGTTGATCTTTTGAGTATCAACATCCACAGTATATAATACTTTAGGATTAGGATTATCATCCTCTACATCCATACTCTCAGTTGTCAGTTGATCTTCTGTAGTTGTTGTTTTTACCAGTGGAGTAATCAAAGCAGGTGGGGATAAGTTGTCTCTAACCTTGATACTAGGTGGTCCACCAACTTTACCTTTACCCTTGCCTCTATCTTTCTGATAAACTTTTATGGGTTTGGGGTTCTTGTACTCTTCTTGTTTTTCTTTCTCAACTAGGAATATATCCCATCCATTTTTTGTCTCCTCAGTCACCTCATTAACTCTTCCAACCATTAAGGCAATGTGTTGGTGTGCAGTAGAAAATACTGACTAGTTGGCTTGAGCAATTAGGTCATCAATTTCTTTGGGTGAGTTTACCGGATATACAACAAGTAGCTTTTCAATCTTTATTTTCTTGTCCATTTCTACTACTACTTGTCTTCTTGCTTCCAATCTCTTAAACAGTTCATCTGGTACATGATCTACAACTTCCATCAAAAATTTCTTATACATATCCATATGCAATATAACACTATTTTCAACTTGTTCTTTTTCATCAGCTGTTAAGGTGTCATATATTTTCTCTATGTTCTTCAATTTACCTTCCTCTGTAATTTCATTCAGCAGTATATCAAGAGGGGCCAAGTCTTTGTTTGTCCTCTTCTTCCTTTTGGGTGTAAGTTTCTTTTTCTTTGGTGTAGCCTTTCTTACTAGAGATCTCACTGCTTGTTGTTTCTATCTTGTCCTCCTAGGTGAGGGTGTGGTTGCTGGTGAGGGATCTCTTTTCCTTACAACTCTTTTGAAAGTTGTAGGCATGTCACTCCCCAAAGAAGTACCTACCGGTGATAGGTGAGTTTCAAGTTGTGGAGCTGCTAACTCATCCTCTGTTATACCGGTTTTCTTCAACACATCTTCTTTGATGGCTTTTGCTTGTTTGGAACCTTTCCTTACATCTGCCTCAATGTTTTTCACTCTTTTCTTTGATTGCATTTGGCTTTCAATAGTTTCTGCACTACCAAATATTTCTTCCTTAGGTTCTTTGGGGGCTTCTAGAAGTGCTTTAGCATATGTTTCAATTATATGATCATCTATTTCATAGCCCATCTCAGTTACCCAAACTATCCTAGGGATGACTACTTCCATCTAGATTTCATCTTTCTTGATTACAAAGCATATTTCATCTTTGTATTTGTCGACAATCTTTTGTGATAACCTGATTCTTTTCTTCATTTTGGCATTTAATGCTTGAAAGAAGTCACGAATATTGTTTTCCTTGTCTTCTCCCATGTTATTGAATAGTTATGTTAACTGTTTGCCTACCGATATATCATATCCAAGTTCTTTGTAGCCTATACTGGGAACCTGTTTTGTTATATGTAGCATCAGACATACTAACAGATTTCCAAACCTGAAAGTTCCTTTCTTGTCCTTCTTAATCTTTCCAATGTTGTCAATTAATTCATCTTTTAACCAATCACATATATCAATCTTTGCATTGTCTGTGACCATATCATAAGCACTCTTAATGCATAAACTTGAAACTGAATTGAGTCTATTTGCATGAGTAGTTTTATACACTAATATCATGATGATAAATCTCACATTAATGTCTATTACATCATTAACTCTTAGGGACCTCTTGTCGAATGTTGCACCAATTAGGTTTATAACTAGGTCATTGGATACCTTCTTGGTTTTATCTAGCCTTTTACCAATGGTTGGTAACCCTGTGATAGCTTTCACAGCTTCCTTAGTGATTTTCTGGATTGCATCTAACCAAAAAAATTCACCATGTACCCTGCTTAGGACTATCCTAATCACATCCTTGGGGAATTTAGGAATGTTAAAGATCTTTGTAAATCCTAGGGTTTCAATGATCTTATGTTCATCTTTTACATTATCAGTTTTATCACATATCACAGTCTTAAACATGGTTCTAATCTCTTCATCTCCTAGTTCCTCAATGTTGCAGTGGATGTACATTCTAGGGTCTTCAGCATAAACAACTCCCTTAGGAATTTGAGAAAAAGCACCTAAGGTATCATCTTTCTTTGCTACCTTGGGAACTAACTAAAATATGGGCCTAGGTCTTTTTATCACTTCAACAACAGTAGGGTTTTCTATATATTCAATTGAAGAGGTGGATGCCAGGATTAAATACCTTTTACTGCCTTTAGGATGGATGATTGCTTGGAGTGTTCTTGCTCGAAATGCCTTAGCTCAGAATCTTCGCGATCTTCATAGGTTTGAAATCTCGGTGAAATGAAATGGAGCCAAAACCTTGATTTTATAGTGTCTTTTTTCCATCTACCACATTAAATGCATGCCGATTAAGTGTTCACTTAACATTGTTTGCTGGTAAGAAGTGATTTCCAACTTCTTATCTCTAACCGAGGGAATAATAGCACATGTGTCATTAGATTGCCAAACCCTCAAATAAATTTTCTTCAATTAGATGAAGAACTTCCTATTGGTGGAGCACTACTTTGTCCTTCTGGTGAAGCATCACTCTGTTCTATCGGTGAAGCATTGGTTTGTTCTACCAGTGGAGGAGTATTCCCAATATTTAGATCAGCTTTTCTAATCCATTGTTTTGAGAATTCTTGCTTAACCTCTTCAACTTTTTCTTTACCTTTCAAGCTAGAACTTTTATTGTCTACCGATGTTCCTTTACTTTTACAGAATTTAGCAATATGCCCAATCTTGTTACATGCATAACAAGTTACATTATTCTTCTGAATAGCTTTCCCATAACCTATGGCGGTTTGTGTTTTGCATTGATTAGATAAATGTCCAAATCTTCCACAAACATAACATCTCACATTCATCCTACAGTTTTCAGAGTTGTGACCTACTTTGTTGCATTTAGAACATTGACTGGTGGGTGTGTTGATATTCTGATAATTTCTAGATCTACATTCATTTGCTCTATGACCATACTTATTATAGTTAAAGCATTTTCCATTGAATTTATAAGCATTAGGCTATCTTAGAGGTTTGTTGTGATCCTGAGTATTTGCAGTCACGGAGCTTTCACCAACTTCAAAGCCAATTTCAGAAGTGTCACCTTTAGGTTTTTGATTCTTCAGCAAGGTGCCAAGTTCCTCTGAGCTTTTCTTGAATTTTTCTGTGTTGATTTGTAGTTTCTAGTTCTCTTTCTAAGACTTCTTTTTGTCTCATCAATTCATTTGAGTCATTCTAAGTATGCATCAGATCTGTCTTCAACATGTTATTTTTATAGCTAAGTCTTGTGTTCTCATTTGCTGCATCACTTAGTCTTCTGGTCAATTCTTCTTCATTCTTCTTCCTATCCTCAATCTCTTTGCAAAATCTCATAGTCATATCCTGCATCTCATTCTTTTTTGTCATGTTCTCTTGTTTCAGCTTGCTTATCATATCATTAAGTGATTCCTTTTCATCATTCTCATTTTGCAATTTTTCACAAAGTTCTCTTCTCTTATTTCTTGCAACAGTAAATTTTCTTGAAGTGCCTAAATGATATCCTGAGCTACCCTTAAATCATCTTCTAGTTTTATATTTTTCAATTTCTCTGCATCATAGTTTGAAAGAGCTCCTTCAAGTTGCTTCAGTAGATTTTCCATCTTTACCGGTGTCAAGATCTTCCTCAAGTTGTTAGGCTTCTAAAAATAGAGGACCAGGCTCTGATACCAATTGTTAGAAATCCCACAGATACTGAGAGGGGGGAGGTGAATTAGTATCTAACTGGTGAATAGAATTTCTTGACTTAAAACATGCAGAACATAACATAACAGTGTATCGGTATGCAAGAAATAATGCAATAAACATAATCAAGAACATCCACATGAAAAGCACACCATAACACAAGGTTTTAATGAGGAAACCCGGTGTGGGAAAAACCTCAGTGGGATTTGTGACCCACAATATTCACTCACTGGCCAATAAGAGAATATTACTTACAATAGGGGTTTGCACATGCAGGAAGGCCAACTGCCTAGAGCTCACTGTTCAATGGGAAGTCTCACTGACTTACAATGAGGATTATACAAATCCAATATCTTGTACTGCTTTACAATAGCATCTATAATGCCTGATCCAGTACCAGTTGCTGCTCTGCTGCTTACATAAACCCCTTAACCTATATTTCGCATAATAGGTCTGCCTAATATTTTTCCTTAATGCTTACATCTCCTATATTCCATAATGTCTACAATGATCTCTTTTATATATAAGAGTCATTTTATAATTTTCCAAGTCGGCTTACGAAATAATAAACAAAATATAATATAACAAAATCCTATCAGCCTCTGTGCCGGTATACTTCTTTTCTTTGTGCCGGTGTCAGTGTCCTAAGTGCCGATGTAGAGTGTGATCTGCTAATGCTGGTATAATGCCTTTGCCAGTGCCATAGGATTGAAAGGTTGCCATCAATGACAAAACCTTCAATCACATACAATGCCTCAGTGGAGTGTGCATATGCCAACATTATCTACTCTTGTGAATGGTTCAATCTGACATATCTAGGTATTACCCATGCTAGTTCTACATCTTTTGCATCAGGTTCTTCATTTTCTTCCTCACTGTCATTGCTTACCGGTTGAACATCTAATTCTGAATTTGCCAGTTCTTCAATATTCTTTGCCTCTGGTTCAATGATCATAAGTTTTTTCTCATTATCATCCTTTTCAGGTTTTGATCTGCTTGTACCTTAAGACTTATCAGATAGATCATCAACTTTTACATTAGCACTTTCAACAATCTTCTTAGTTCTCTTATTGTAACATTTATATGCCTTACTCTTAGAAGAGTAACCAAGTAAAAATCCTTCATCGGATTTTGCATCGAATTTCTTAGTGTGGTTATTTCTCTTAATAAAACATTGACTTCCAAAATTTTAAAATAACTTACACAAGGAGTTTTTCCATACCATGGCTGATAGGGTGTCTTATTGTTACCTCTCTTTACTAGTACCCAGTTTAAAGTGTATACAATATTACTGATCGCTTCTCTCCAAAACATTTTGGATACATCACCCTATAATAACATGGTTCTTGCAGCTTCAACTATTGCTCTATTCATCCTTTCTACTATGCCTTTTGTTGTGGTGTCCTTAGACCAAACATTTGTCTCTTGATTCCCTATTCATCACAATACTTAACAAATTCATCAAATGTGAACTCACCTCCTATGTCTGATCTTACACACTTCAGGTTCTTACCAGCAGGTTCTTACTGGTTTCCTTCTCAATCAGAGCTTTAAATGATTTAAATTTACTAAGTTCTTATGTTTTCTCCTTCACAAATGTCACCCACATCATTTTAGAATAGCCATCAGTGAAAATCATGAAATACCTATCATCGTAATAACTCTTTGTTCTCATAGGATCACAGAGATCAGTATGTACCAAATCTAAAATATTCTCAGAAATATAATTCTTGCTCTTGAAAGAAATAGAGGTCATCTTACTGATTTGACAATCTTTTCATATCACACTATTTGGGCTAAAAATTTGTGGAAATCCTCTTACAACACTTGACTTACTTATCTTAACCAAATTATCAAAATTAACATAACATCTTTTATGCCCTAACCAACCGTCTTCCATTCTTGCAACCAGACAATTATTAATATTGTTGTTCAAATGGAATAAGTTACCTCTAGTTTGCTTCCCGGTAGCAATCAGTTCACCATTACCTCCAATAATTCTACAGACTCCACTTTTAAACTCAAGCAAATAACCTTTATCATTGAGTTGACCAACACTTAAAAGATTATGCTTTAGACCATCAACCCAAAACACATCATCAACATTACTCTTCCCATTTAGAGAAATTGAAACTTTGCCTTTCACCATGCAAGGAGAGTTGTTTCCAAATACAACAACACCTCCATCAAATTCATCAAGGGTTATGAACTTACTTTTGTCTCTTGTCATATGGTGTAAGCAACCACTGTCTATAATCCATTCATCATTATTCTCCAAATGAGATACTAGTGCCTTTTCATCTGATAGTTCCTCCTTCACGGCTACAAACACAATTTCCTCATTGTCTTCTTCATCGATCACACCTTCATCTACTGCAACATAACAATGTTTATTTCCCTTTCCTTTGAATCTTCTAAACTTATCTTTCTTATTAGTGTAAGGGCAGTTAGCAGCAATATGACCAATTTTACTACAAGAGAAACACTTCAAAGGTAGCTTTCCTTTATACTTACCAGTGCCTCTTGGAAATATCTTTGCTAATAGTACTGCCTCAAGTTCCATCACTTGATCTTCATTGTCTTCATTTCCCCGGTTACTTCCATGACTTGTCCTGCACTCATGATTTTGACATATATCTTTTCCTTTTCTAGCAGATGAACCGGTAACATAATCTTTAAAGGCAGATTCAGTAGATTTTGTCACACTATTGTCAAAACTATTTCACTCAAAAGTTGTGAGCTTACCAATCAATGAATCAACAATTACCTTATCCATTGAAATAGATCTAAGCTCTTGGATTGTAGATACTCTTATAGCATACTAAGGTTGAAGAGTTCTAAGCATTTTACTTACTATTGCATCATCTTCCATTTTACCTCCAACACTCTTTATGCCGCCAACAACTTCTTTGATTCTCTGATCACACTGTGCAATATTTTCTCCTTCAAGCATTCTCACATGTCATCAAACTTTCCTCTCAAGATTTCCTCTTTGGCTCTTCGAACGTGCTCATATGCTTCATAGATTATCTCTAACTTTTACCAAACCTCACCTGCAGTTTCCAATCCTTGAACATCAATATATTATGAATCAGATAAAGTACTTACAATAGCTTCTAGGGATTGCATGATATCTTGATGCTCTCTGAGTTCATCTAGTGTCAAGGGAGTAGTGGTAGGAGCAACATATGTTGTTTCAACTTGCTTCCCATATTGTGCACCAAGACCTTTGATGTAGATCTTCATTCTATCTTTCCAGATCTTGTAGTTATCCTTGTTGAACTTAGGATCCTCTTTCTTCATCATCTTGACTTCCTCATAATCTTTCCCTCAAGCGGCTTTCTACACACAGAGGACCAATGCTCTGATGCCAATTGTTAATCCTATGAGGATCTGGTTAATACTAAGAGGGGGTGTGAATCAGTATTAATACCAATTGAAACTTTAAACCCAAAATCAAACTTATATTAGATCTAAAACCATTTAACAAATATCTCAACTTATTTAATCAGATCTAACAACCTCTTTATCATATTTGCTTAATATATTAATTAAATCATTTACCACATCAATCAATCCTTTCACCATTTAAGCAGTCATATAAAATTGATCATTTAACAACTCATTAACCTCATCAATAAGATCAAATACTTTCTCTAACAACTCTTATTAGTACCAGTAACCTTTGATAAACCTATGATAAAACATTATACCGATGTCTTAGAAATAATGCATGAAATGAAACATAAATAAGAACATCACATGAAAAGCATTCCACACATGAACACCATATGTTTTTGATGTGGAAACCCAAATAGGGAAAAACCACAGTAGGAGTTGGAACCCACAAATATTTGTACTCTTTTGAAGTACGTCCTGTTAGGAGTCACTTGGTTAAGGGATTTTCCTAGCAGCCCAGTTAGGAGATTGATGATCTGTTAGGATCAACCTCGTGAGAGGATTTGCCACTCTTTTGAGAGTTTTCCTATTAGGGACTTAAATTTTTAAGGCATGTTAGGACCTATGTAGTTAAGGGATTTAACGTGATGCAATTGTTAGGGAACAACGATGAAAAAGTAATATGTTACTTGCACTTCTCTACTTTCTTGATCAGATCCAATTATGATCAACACTCTGCAACTCTCACGAAGATCTCACACTTCTCTTGGATAGCTCAACACATTCTCTAAGACCACCGACACCATAAACATCAACTGTACCATGCTAAGTAGCCATCTCAACTAGGTCGGCCACTAAACCCTAATTACATCATGAATTTGCAATACAAATCATAAGAGATCATCATAGATCAATATACAAGTCATTACAATAAATTACAATGCAATATCAACCGTTGGTTGATCATAACCCATCAAAAAATTTTGATTTGTACCAAAGTCAAAACCTCAAAACACTCCATTAAGTGTTTCATTGATTCCCAATAAATTCTTCCTTGAATCGTGCCAAATTTTTTTTAAATCATTCATGCGGGTTGGTCCATGTTACCACCTTCATGTAGACTCGTCATCGATCACCATCATAACAAAAATTATTACCAGTCTAATGATATCTTCACTGGTCTTAAACCCTACTAAAACCTTAGCAAAACTTCATCAGAAATTTGAAAGATGTCTTTTGGTAATTATCACAAGTTCTAGTTCCGGTCAAATACTCCTTTCCATGATACAAGTTCACATTCCAAACTGCAAATCACCAATCACCACTGATCGTCGGATCCAATCAAAATATCTCTGCTATACTGGTTAAGGTCCTATTTCACAGACTTCAGTTTTTAGCCAGTAAACCCTGTCTTTCGGCAAACCAAATCACTTAGATGACAAAAGAAAACATCAAGAACATCAGTAATCACCATTTGACATCAGTTTCCATCAATGATAACACAAATAACTAATCAAGTCATCTAAACATAAAATCTCAATCTCTTCATCACAAATAGACTTCTATCCTTTACCGGTGCAGTCATCCATCTTCAATTGTATCATCTCATTTGTATTAGTTATGCCAAATGCAAACAATTAATGCATTGAGGCCTCTAATTTATGACAAAAACATTCAAAACAACTTACCAAAGATGAAGATTCGTCACATTAGGAATCAATACCATAAATATTTATGGCACTAGATGTGTAGGTCCAATAATTCATGTGTGCATTGTGTTTTTTTATTTTCCCTTTCTCACAAGGTCAAATAGAGAAGAAGACACATCCTTATTAAGCTACATAGCTAGGTTATTCCTCATAGCCAACTAGATAGAGCATTGCTACCATACAAGCATCCATAGCACTAACAAGGACATTGCTTTGGTTTCTGACGATCATAGCTCTATTACAATTTAAGAGTCCATATCCCTAGTAGAGTTATCCACATCATCTAGGTATATAATTATTTAACGTGTACCTTATGTTCCTAGATATTTTTCTCATTCATTTTTCATCTTAAGTCTGTCGATAATAAAAATAGGCTATCAGGTTCGAAACCAAAGTAATAGCAAGGGTAACCTTAGATTTTTTACCTAAAGAGGATGTGCATCCCTATAGTATTTCACATTAATAAAAATATGAAATGTGTTATTATGAATGAATTCATAGATGCTATTGTAAACCAACAACATGACTAGCAGTGGTACGATAATTCTTGACATGACAAGTAAATATTTAGTAAAATCGAGCCAAATCTTATGTCATTAATAGGAGAAATAGATTTGAATTAATATTTTACTTAATTTGAAAAGGCAAGTTACCTCTATGCAACCCCTGCTATCATAAAGGGACATGTAAAATTAAATACTTACTAAATATAGAATATATTGAGTGTGCCACCCTAGCACCTCAAAACTTGTTTTGTGGCTTGATAACTCATCTCAAAATGTGGTACATAACTATTTTCATGTGCACAAAGGGAAATAATTATCTATAAAAGGAAATTACCCTACTAATTAAATCATTCCAAACTTAGAGATTAATCTTGCATAGTAAAAAGCATTAGCATAATTTTTCAATCTTAGGTAGAGATGGACACCCTAATTAGTCTAATTGTTGATAAGACACAATGAGCATTCTTAGGATTAATCATAGACTTGTGGCTAGAATGTTTGATTAATATTGACAATGACTTAGTGCTTATTATTGTTAAAAGGATCTATGAGAAGATTTTATATGTAGTGAGGACTGCTACAGAGTGAATTATGACACTGTGTCTTTCTTCATGGGCTCTTAGCTTGACCTAGAAGTACTGAAATATGAAATTAAAAGACTCAAGGGTTGTTTGGAAATGAATATACCAGTGGGCTAGATGAGGTTGGTATCCCCACCGCAACTGACCTAAAAGCATACATGGATAAGTATGGAGTGGTGCCATGGCTAACTTTTGTAGCCAAATTAAAGACTTACTCCATTAGGGAAAATTGAGACCACTCCTCCCATGCATATGCGCTACTCAAAAAGATGACCGAGGAGAAGCCTAGCTTTGATGTGGGATGGTTGGAAGATTTTTTGTTCTTGGTGGAAAATTGGGAGCTAGATGGGTATGTGCAGGATCATGGTGTGCCAAAACAGGCCTTTAAGTGGCAATGAAATTTCAAGAAAATTAGAGTTATGCAACTTGACATGAAAATTTGAATGAGTTATGAACATTATTTTTAAGATATGTAAGAAGAGAATCTATATAAAATTGAATTTAGTTTCTAAGCTACTAGTTGTTTTTTGAAAGAAAAAAAAATCCTATTTGATGAAAATTTTAAATTTCAATGCAGTGGTACTAAAATTTCAAGAAAAAGATAAGTAGATGTATGTCTGACCACCCTAATCACATTCAAATCATAATATTTTTTTATAATATTTATAATATAAGTATTAGACTCATGTCCGGATGTGACACATATTTTTTTAATAATTTTTTATGAAGTAAATAATTATTTATGAATTTTTTACTACGGCTTTTCAGAAATTTAGAAACTCCTACGTCTGACCTCAAAACCTTATGAAATTTAATTTTTAAAAATTTTACCCTATAGTAGACAAAGCATAGGATGTGATGCATGTTTCAGATTCAAAAAATGTTATACCATTTGAAAGTTATGAGTGTTTTTCAATCAGTCTATCAATGAGGACTATTGTTAGAATTCAATTAGAAAATAAATAATAATTATTTATTAAAGTCAAAATAAGACAAGCCTTATATTGTTGGAAAGCTGAGAATGTCCTTAAAAAAGCCTTTTTGTTTTATCAATTTTGGCTACAAAAAAGTCATCAACCACCAGTGTAAAGTCTGGAAAATCAAGGAATGCTGAAAAACATGTTTTTTCAGTTGACTTTCCAGGCTTGTCACTTCCAAGCCAAATCCCAAAGCATTCCTGAGCCAAAATTCGAAATTTGAAAATTGTACAACAAAAATCGGATATCCGATTTTAATAAGTAAATTCACTAACTAAATTTGCACATAATTAATCTATTGTTTAAATATTTTAATATATATTAATTTATAAATAAGTTAGTATATGATATTAGGGAGAGGGAGAGGGGGGAGTGGGGGGAGAGAGAGAGAGAGAGAGAGAGAGAGAGAGAGAGAGAGAGAGAGAGAGAGAGAGAGAGCGGGGGGGGAAGGGAGAGAGAGAGAGGAGAGAAGGGAGAGAGATAAAGAGATTAGGGGAGGGAGAGAGAGAGAGAGAGATAAAGAGATTAGGGGAGGGGAAGGGGGAGGGGGAGAGAGAGAGAGAGAGAGAGAGAGAGAGGTTAGGGGTCATATGGTGTCCTAAGGGGTCATATTATGTCCTATGACCCCTTAGGACACCATATGACCCGTTAAGACACCATATTGGGTCGTTATGGGCCCTATGGTGTCCTCAGGGGTCATATTGTGTCCTATGACCCCTTAGGACACCATATGACCCCTTAAGACACCAAATTATGTTGTTATGGGTCATATTGTGTCTTAAGGGGGCATGGGACACCATATGACCCCTAAGGACAACATACGACGCCTTATGACACCATATTGGGTTGTTATGGGTCCTATGGTGTTCTAAAGGGTCATATTGTGTCCTATGACCTCTTAGGACACCATATGACCCCTTAAGACAACAAATTGTGTTGTTAGCTATCATATGGTGTCCTAATGGGTCATGGGACACCATATGACCCCTAAGGACAACATACAACCTGTTATGACACCATATTGGTTTGTTATGAGTCATATGGTGTCCATAGGGGTCATATTGTGTCCTACGACCCCTTAGAACACCATATGACCCCTTAAGACACCAAATTGTGTTGTTAGGGGTCATATGGTGTCCTAATGGGTCATGGGACACCATATGACCCGTAAGGACTACATACGACTCCTTATGACACCATATTGGATCATTATGGGTCCTATGGTGCCCTAAGGGATCATATTGTGTTCTACAACCCCTTAGGACATCATATGACCCCTTAAGACACCAAATTATGTCGTTATGGGTCATATGGTGTTCTAATGGGTCATGGGACACCATATGACCCCTAAGGACAACATACGACCCCTTATGACACCATATTGGGTCATTATGAGTCATATGGTGTCCATAGGGGTCATATTATGTCCTATGACCCCTTAGGACACCATATGACCCCTTAAGGCACCACATTGTGTTGTTAGGGGCCATATGGTGTCCTAATGGGTCATGGGACACTATATGACCCCTAGAGACAACATACGACCCCTTATGACACCATACTAGGTCGTTATGGGTCCTATGTTGTCCTAAGGGGTCATATTATGTCCTACGACCCCTTAAGACACCATATGGCCCTTTAAGACACCATATTGGGTCGTTATCAGTCCTATGGTGTCCTAAGGGGTCGTATTGTGTCCTACAACCCGTTAGGACACCATATGACGCCTTAAGACACCAAATTGTGTCTTTATGGGTCATATTATATTCTAAGGGGTCATATTGTGTCATATGACCCCTTTAAGACACCATATGAGCCCTTAGGACACAATATGACCCTTTACGACTCTATACGGTATTTGTATGGGTCATATGACCCCTTTAAGACACCATATGACCCCTTAGGACACAATATGACCCTTTACGACTCTATATAGTTTTTTTATGGGTCATATGACCCCTTATGACACCATATGATGTCGTTAGGGGTCCTATGGTGTCCTAAGGGGCCATATTGTGTCCTACAACCCTTTAGGACACCATATGACCCCTTAAGACACCATATTGGGTTGTTATGGGTCCTATGGTGTCCTAAGGGGTCATATTGTGTCCTATGACTCCTTAGGACACCATATGACCCCTTAAGACACCAAACTGTATCGTTATGGGTCATATTGTGTCCTATGGGCTCATGCGACACCATATGACCCCTAAGGACAACATACGACCCCTTACGATACCATATTGGATCGTTATGGGTCCTATGGTGTCCATGGGGGTCATATTATGTCTTATGACCCCTTAGGACACCATATGACCCCTTAAGACACCAAATTGTGTCGTTAGGGGCAGGGATAACTTTAAGAAACCACCTCCCAGGCAACTGTGTAAAATCCTGGCGAATGAGACATTATTTTTGGGGGGAAATTTTCATATGGATGGCGAAATGGTTTTTCAAAATAGGGAAAAAAATTATTTTGTATTGGCGATTTTTTTCTAGGGTACGAAAATTCCATAAATTTCTGGCGAATTATACCTTGTTCTATGGGGAAAATATATATTGTAGGAGGCGAATAATTTTTGTTAAAAGGAACAAATATATAATTGTATGGGTGAAAAATTTTACTCCAAAGGAAAAATTATTTAAATGTATTGGTGATTTTTATCCACCACTTGAAAATTATTGAATTTGTTTTGGTGAATATTTTGTTATTTATGGAAAAATATATAATTTATTGGCGATTTCATGAATTCATTTCCATTAATAGACAAGGCACATCACATCACATCACATCAGTACATCACATTGAGTCCGGACTTTGCATGATGTATCAATAAGTGTGGCCTCTTTGACACGTGAAGGGTGACACATACCTAAAATCCATCAATGATTTTAAACCATTTGATGATCATAGATCAATGGCTGAAGTTTTATTTCGGCCCAATTTTCTAAAGAGAACATAGCTCACTAGAAAGTGCCCGGAATGGAATTGGATTCAATAGACACGTATCAAATGTCATGAATCACGATCAATAATTTTTCTCATTTAATATATATCTATTCACTTACTACAATCCACTCTGTCCCCACGACTTCCAATGTGGTACTTGCCAACTTGGTACTGGTTTATAGCTGTTTCCAATTTCGTACACTCGTGCATTTATGGGAAAGATTTATAGAGATACGAAAGATTTAAAAAAATTTAAAGCAACTAATACGGTTAGAGAAGTAATTATTACAATCAAGAGCTTTATTTATATACGATCTCTTCTTCTTTCATCTTCAATTAGCCTTTTCCATTTGGTAGATAAATCATCGGAGCTCACGGTATTTAAATTCTTCCTCTGGTATAGGTTTACAGGCTCAAGTCATTTAATTTGTTAATCTGTTTTCTCAAGATGGACGCTCCCATCCACTTGAGAAGCATTTCTGCAAAGGACCAAAGGGCCTTTCTGGGCTCTGTTAGAGACCAAACCCTCCAATCAGTCTGCAAGGAGGTTGGGTCATTCACCAATGAGGTTGTGCGGATGGTGTTGGGCAGAGAGTTTCTGTGAAACAAAAATAGATACCATGTTAACATGGACATTACATCCCGGTTCTTAGTGTCTCTTCTGGACCTCGGAGGAGACAAAGTGGATATGCTAATGTTGTTGAGGAAGGTTTTTAAGGAAGATTTCCTTGGAGACGATATTATTGTTCTCGTCCTTGCAGATGATATTACTATTGTCGTCCTTGTAGAAGTAGGGGTGGGGATCCCTTGGGTGAGTGAACTATCCAAGCTTCTCCTCCCTGACCAAATAGTGCTAGTGGCCAAGCAACCATTTCTCCTGACCCTGAATGCGGAGCACTTGACGCGTCACAGGAAATGGGCGCGGATTGGCAGGGACATCCTCTAGAAATGATTGCTCCTGGACTACTTTCCAAACTACATGTGACTTGAAGAATTTTCTCAACTTATGCTATCTGAAGAATTCTACATGGAAGGAGGGCCAGATTCTTAGGGCAAAGTTGTAAACCATCCACTACCTGTGCCCTAGCCCCACCCCCCCTTGGCCCCTAGTAGTTTTTTTTTTCCTAGGTCCTCGAAACCTAACAGGCTCTATGGCTCACTCATTTTGGCTTTTAAATTTTTGAGGGACTCAAGTCTCAGATGTAAAAATTGTAAATTTCCAAAGCATAAATATTAATGATAATTTTTAAAATTCTAGTTTGTTTCAGTTTGCCTCTTAGAGTCTTATGGATATAAAAATGTTTTCCATAATTCAATTTCATTTTTATTAATGAAAGTTTTTCAAATGCTTTTTGTCTATGAGCTACGTTATTTCAATATTTTGTTAAATAATGGAAATAAATTTAATACACTGATCTTTTTTATGTAATGCTTCTTCCTCTATATTTAATATATAAAAAAAAAAATCAATTCGTTCCATTAATTATTTGTACATTGATTATGGTTGATTATAATTTTATAAATATATAAAAAAAAGAAGTTTATCTTGTGAAAAACAAGTGAATTAAAAATAAAACTCCAACTTACTTCTTGTTGAAGTTTTGAGCTAGTACATGCGTGGGTTGGTAACTTGTTACTGGGTACATGCTCTGATTTATAGTTAAGATTTTGTCATAATGAAGAAATTTGAGACATTTATGAAGGGTAGATGGGATCGCTTTCATGGGAGTGAACCAAGGGCAAGGATGTACCAACTTCACACAAAATTGATCTGAAGTAGGATTTAGGAATGATAGCAAAAATCACATCTAAGCACTTAGTACCAACCTTAACGGGAACTGGAAGAGTAACAGAACTTATAGTAGGACAAGAGAAACCATCTAAGATCTTAACCACTAAATCAAATTTATCATTATCAATATGTTACTTCATGCAATTGTAAAGTATAAAGATATTCTTAGCTTATTACATTCACCATACATGTTGGATCAATCATCAATGAGAACCCCTCTTGAGAGTATGTCATTGATCTTTGCAAGTGATATATAGACTTATAGTGGGCCATTAGGTGTTTCAAATTTCAGTTTCCAATAGTCTCACTAGGATCAAAGGTAATGCATATTGCGTAGGTCCTTAGGAGGTGCAGGATTATCAATAAGATTCACCACATTATTTATCAATAAAATTATATTAAATTAAAATTTATATTAAACTAAATTTATGTTGAACTTTTATATATATTTTTAGTCTTTATTTATTTATTAAATTAAAATTTATATTACACTAAATTTATGTTGAACTTTTATATATATTTTTAAACTAATTTTTAAAATTATATATCGTAAACATATTTTTTAAGAATTTTGTTAAACTTCAAATTAATATTTTAGATTTAATATTGAATGTTTTCTTTTTTATATTAAACTCTTACCTTTCAAATTGTATATCAAAATTTATATTTTTATTTAGTTATTTGTTTTATTCTAGAAACTAAGTTTCATGTTCTATACTATTTTTGAATTTCATATTTATACAAATAATATTAACATTATATTTAATAGTTACCTCAAACTATTGCACATCTTTAAATGTCTCTTATTATGGGACCGATGACATCTGACAATAGGTACCATCGTCTGTTGGATGAGCAAAGATCAACGAATTAAGGTGGATCTCAGCACGAATGTGGTAAGTGAATACATTTGTGAGAACTTTGCTTGAAATTGAACGTTTTAAATTTAATTAAATATAATTAAGTCTATAAAGCTCTTTTTCAGGCGAAAGTTTAAAATGATTAAACAGACTTAAAAATAGTCCCGAAAAGTGAAACAAGTATGGTGACGTGCTTGAAAAATGGCAGAAGTCATGGGACCCATGACATCTGACAACAGGTACCATCGTCCGTTGGATGAGAAAAGATCAATGACTTAGGGTGGATTACGACCCGAATGTGGGAAGTGAACACATTTGTGAGAACTTCTCTCAGAATTGAATGTTTTAAATTTAATTAAATATAATTAGGTCTATAAAGATCTTTTTTGAGCGAAAGTTTAAAATGTTTAAACAAACTTTAAAAACAGTCTCGAAAAGTGACATGAGTATGGTCATGTGCCCGAAAAATGGCAGAAGTCATGGAACCCATGACAGCTGACAACAGGTACCATTGTCTGTTGGATGAGAAAAGATCAACGACTTAGAGTGGATTTCAGCCCAAATGTAAGTGAACACATTTGTGAGAAATTCACCCGAAATTGAACGTTTTAAATTTAATTAAATATAATTAAGTCTATAAAGCTCTTTTTCGGGTGGAAGTTTAAAATGATTATACAGACTTAAAAAACAATCCTGAAAAGTGACACGAGTATGGCGATGTGCCCAAAATATGGTAGAAGTCATGGGACCCATGACATCCGACAACAGGTACCATCATCCATTGGATGAGAAAAGATCAACGACTTAGGGTGGATTTCGGCCTAAATGTGGGAAGTGAACACATTTGTGAGAACTTCGCCCGGAATTGAACATTTTAAATTTAATTAAATATAATTAAGTCTATAAAGCTCTTTTTTGGGCAGAAGTTTAAAATGATTAAACAGACATAAAAAACAGTCTCGAAAAGTGACACGAGTATGGTGACGTGCCCGAAAAATGGAAGAAGTCATGAGACCCATGACATCTGACAACAGGTACCATCATCCATTGGATGAGCAAAGATCAATGGCTTAGGGTGGATTTTGGCCCGAATGTGGGAAGTGAACACATTTGTGAGAACTTCGCCCAGAATTGAACGTTTTAAATTTAGTTAAATATAATTAAGTCTATAAAGCTCTTTTTCAAGCGAAAGTTTAAAATGATTAAATAGACTTAAAAAATAGTCCTGAAAAGTGACATGAGTATGGTGATGTACCTGAAAAATGGCAGAAGTCATGGGACCCACGACATCTGACAACAAATACCATCGTCTGTTGGATGAACAAAGATCAACGACTTAGGGTGGATTTCAGCCCGAATGTGGGAAGTGAACACATTTGTGAGAATTTCGCTCAGAATTGAATGTTTTACATTTAATGTCCTCAAAATTTAGACTGAAGTAATGAATGTTTTGTCCTTCGACATCGAATATTTATTAATAATAATTAATAAAATTACAGCATGGCTCTAGATATTTTTCCCTTTAGGCATTACTTTTGTACTTTTTAGAGTTTTCAAAATAAGAGACTCATAAATCATAATCATATTTCATTACATGGACAAACTAGTAAATCAAGGGAGATTTAGAAACAACTACTAGATTGAGGAATGCAAGTTGCAACAGAGACTATTTGCGCCAATCTAGTCAAATAGAAATTTTGGGTAAACTCTAGAACATCTACATCCCGCCTTTTTTGCTTTTTTAATCTCGTGGTCCAATTTCAGGGTTAGCATTTTTAGGTTTTTATCTAGCATTATTTTGAATTATTAACAATAACAGTGATGGGGAAAATGGGAAGCAGTAGTTCAACAGGAAGCCAAGTGAAAAACAAAATGTACCTAACCGAACTGGTTAAAACACCAAGTTTCACTGATGAATACCATGATATTTATGACCCTGCTATCCATGGTGAAAAGCATATCATAGATGTTAGATATGCATTGTCTAGTAAGGAGACAGATGCATCGAAGGAAAAATTTACTATTTTCAACCCAATGTGAAAACAAAGAACAAATAAAATCGCGTCGTGGGATGCTAGATTAGGAAGCATGGTGCTACCTGAATTATTCCCTTACCCTAATTTTGTCATGGTCTACACTGAAAATTATGATGAAGATAAAAAAGCAATTGTCAATAAAGATACAAAAGAGGAAATTCTATCCATAAACGAGGGAGAATTTGCTCGTTTGTTGAACCTAGGATTTAAAGCCCAAAACTCAAACGTCCAAATTGACCTAGGAAAGCTGGTAGGGAATTATGAGAGTCTCGGTCCAAGTCACAGAGATTCATTTATCAAAGCTCTAATAAAGAGTGGTATTCTATTGGATCAGAATCATAAGCCTCCTTATGATTCTAACATTTTTGTTCCATGGGTTGGGGATACTATTTCCTTGTTGTCATTTTGCCTGGGATTAGAAAATGATAGGGAAGTGGGTGCAAGCCTTCTTGAAATGATTGATAATATCCATTGTGTAGGTGAGCCAATAAGATATAATTTTATTGAGCACATTGTTTAATCCATGCAAAAACAATTACTAATGATCAAAAAAGGTTCTTTTAAGACATTTAGGTTCTCATCCTACTTGTGCTATCTCCTTCTATCCAAGTATCGTGCAATATTTGAGACCAACAATCTTCAAATTGTGAACTATAAGATTGATGAGAAGACACAACATAACAGAGTGTCCAATATATGAATGGATACCAAAGATAAGGATGCATGATAACAAAAATAAATACAACCATTTTGTAGACTTCTTTTTGGCACCAATGTATAACAAAATTACAAGCACTCCAATGCCTAGGTTGCCTATGTCTTGTAGAGATTGCATTAAACTCGGAAGTCAAATAGATTTGGTTAACTGCTTCTTCATGGAATAATTCACTGTGTTAAGGTTTTATGGATCGACAGTAAAACCATAAAGAATTCCAATACATGTGACAGAGAGGGTATTTGCATTGGAGTATGTATGAAAATTGGAGAGCACAGATAGACACTTCCATGGTCAGCAAAAGAGGAGCATGTTTCCTTCCTTGCCTTTCTCATGTGGAGGGTTCACATTTGAGATAAAAGCATTCAATGTGGCACATGATTTTTTGATAGTTTTTAACTTTGGTGATGAAGGTCTTTGGTAGTATGATACAATCGATGTACTTCAAGAAAGGCTTAAGAAAAATGGGAACTATTCAGCTTTATGTCAACATGAAAGTAAACCACTGCTAGGAAAGCTTAGAAACATGGACTCCTGGGATGAGGTAAAAAAAGAGATGGAGAAAATTGCAGCTGACAATAACATTTCAACAGAAGAAATTTCATCACAAATTATGGCATTGCACACACAGAGGACAATAGAGGAGGGCCAAGGCATCCAAAATAGGAGGTCCTAAAACTTCTACCAAAAATCTGCTAATCCATCTAACAAATCTATTCCCAAATCAATTCTACAAGAATGTAAAGATAGTTTTTGGACTCAAACCAAAATAAATAATTTTTGGACTATGAGGAAGAATCTTGGTGAACCAAAGACCAGTGCAGAATTTGAGACCATCTAAAAGGATGGAGAGTTTAACAATTGTGGAATATGGAGCATCCCACAACAACATATGACAGGAGTGAAGATGATGATGAATATGAGGTTGAGCCCACTCCAACAACTACTATAGTCCCTAAAATATTAGGTGGAGTTAATGATTCCATGAAAGAAAAATACAGCAAAGGGGCAAGTATTGTGGAAAAAATGGGTTTTGAAGGTGGTGGTTTAGGTCCCAGAGGAGAGGGCATTTGGTATCCACTTTAGGTACAACTTCTATGAGATTCAAAATCAAAAGCTCTTGTTAAACCAATGATTGGACTTGATTCTTCAAATTCATCACGCATAGGTACTAGTCATTACCCTCAAGGTCAACCTACATTTGTTTCAGGTTCAAATCCACAACCACCACCACATCATGGTATTCCCATTGGTGGTGAATCAAGTGCCACTACCACATGTGGGGAATCTGTGGATAGTATTCCCATTATTGTTCAATCAAGTGCTGATGTGATTGGTGCCGTTGGCATGGGTACTACTACTGGTACTAGTTGTATTGGTGTTGGATAAGGGCTACAACAAAATATCTCTCGCAAGAGGCCACTAGTGGTAGATACTCATACTATTCAGAATCCTATATCAAGTACGATTGACACTACAAAACAATCATTTGTAGCTTCAGATCACACAACTCAAAAGATTATGAAAACTACACATGAAAGTGTCAGTGGGAGTGGGACAGGATCATGAATTGTCATTGGTAACCCTAGTCAAGCATTAGTTAAAACCATAGGCATAAGTGGAACTGGAGCGTCTGTTATTCCTATGTCACCTTTCAAACATTCAGTTGCTTCAACAAGCCCATATTTTCAATTTCATGATTACTATAAAAAAAAATATGAACACACAACAAAAGCAAATAAATAAAAAAAGAAAGTATTTCATAGGGGTACCCTGACTGAAGTTTTAGATGAACAACCTGCAAGGAACACGGTATTTCCAACATATGACCCACAAAAAGATATGATGGACTTCATGGTTGTTATGCCCCCGACCCCAACTAAAGATAAAAATCCACCACACAATCAGATAGATCCCTCTGAATTTCAAGTTAGCACCCTCCAAATGGATTTTTCCAATGTACATAATGTGGACAAAATTAGTGTGTTAAAAAGGGCTAACAAAGTGGTCTACACTTCATTGCTAAAGGTGGAGAGAGAAAAAAATAAACTGGAGAAACAAATAGAAAAGTTATAGGTAGACCTAACAAACAAAAAATCAAGGAGGAAAGAAGTAGATAACAAGTGCAATTATTTACAGAAAAGGATAAAAAATTTGGGCTTTGCAGTAGAAATTGTAGAGTAGGAGAAGATGGATGCAGAATTGAAGGACTTGAGAGAAAAATTGGCTAAAAGTAGTGAAAAAATTGGTGAGCAAAGAGCCAATTTTAAAAAATTATACAAAATTTATGAGTTTTCTGTTGCCAAAATAACAAAAATACAATACCTATTGGATTGTGGGAAGGAAAAAAACAAAAATTTGCAAGAGGAAGAAAGAAAAAAATATGCACAATTGAAAGAAGACCTGGACAATGCAAATGATATAATAAAAACTTTGGAGGATAGATTGAAAGATAATATGAAAAATACAACAAAGTATATTGTGTTGGCATTATAACAGACAAGGGGAGATTGTTGGCATTTCAATAAGGATATTGAGAAGGTTGTTGATAATTATGGATATAACTGATTAAGGATGATTACTGTCTTAACAATATTATTTTGTCATTGATTTCAAGAAATTGATTTTTTGATTCAGTATGATGTTGCCATATCTTGAGAAGATTGATTTGAAGAGAATTAAGATCTTGGTAAAAGACACAGAAAGAATGTGATGAATAAGGGGTGGAATAAGTTATTCAATGGGCAACTGTTACTGAGTTAGACAATGATGAGATCATGATGTTTAGATTGTTTTGATATCCTACATATGCTACTGTTTGTAAGGTTAATACTATACTATGTTACCGAGCAAGGAACCTAGTCAGTAAAACCTAAGGTTATCGCTATTGGTTAATGAAGGTGGAATATCTACCGAGTGAAGTTCAGTATTTGCAAAGTTGCAACTGAGTAATAACAGAATGCATTGGATGAATACATGCATTATTTAATGAAGGAAACTGATGAGATGGATATGATTAAATGATTGATACAACGTGTATGAAGTTGTTAAGGATCTATGGCAATGGAAGATCGACAGGAAGATCTACAACTCAAATTGAACCGTGATACCCTAGCACAAGTTCCAAGAAATATATGCAAGTTCCAAGGTGAGGCAAAACATTTTCAAATGGAAGGATGCATTGAACCTGGTCAAGATTGAAGATCTAATGGCTATGATTGATCATGGGAAATGTGATCAAGGAGATTAAGCGGTTAGCAAATTGTTTATAAATAAGGAACTGTTGATAAAAAATGTATGCGGGCAAGTGTTGTTGGTATTTTGGTATGGTTTTGTCATTGATGTCAACACCTGCTAAATTCACCTACTTTGGAGATCGAGCAACATTCACCGGCAATCAGTAAACTGTTCAACGGTCACTGGTATATGTTTAATCGACAGGATATAATGTTCACTGGTACCTACATTGACATGGAAGTTACTTGGTAATGTCGAAGACATCATGTGGACACTTTACTTTGAAGTAATAATCATTGGTATATTCTTATTTGCATATTTGCTTTTACCGACAAATAGGTCTAGGTTATCTAGGGCTACACCGACAGGTTTATCTTTTCTAGATCAGCATGGCACACTATGGAGATGATTTATTATTGTTGTAAATGCATTAAGCCGACATGTTTAATTGGTTATTGCATCAAATATTATATTGTTTGTAAAATGTTTTTATTGTAATATCTTGTAGAGCTGACCTACTAAAATTGGTCTTAGGGAATGGTATAAATGTAAGATCTTATTTGTAAGATCAAGTGTGGAATGCGAAAAATATTTAAGGAAGGATATATGGGAGATCAAGCAGAGATATACACGAAGACATCATTTGAAGGTGAAGTTAGGTTTTTGTAGAAGCATATCAGCATTACACCGGTACTGAATCCAGCATATGAAGATGTTATTTTGTGCAGTACATTCTCATTGGATTTAACCATCCAACTGTAGTTAGTGTGACTCCCATCTATGATTGAGCAGTGAGCTCTACGCTATTGGCCTTTCTGCATGTGCAGACCCCTCTTTGTACACTTACTATCTACAGTAGTATCATCTGATTGTGGGTAAGGTTTCCCACCGTGGTTTTTCCCCTTACAGGGTCTCCACGTACAAATATTTGTGTCATGTGTTGTGGATGACTTTATGTTTATGTTTCATGCATTAACTCTTACCGGTATAGCAATTTTCTGTTAACACTGTTTACCGACATACTTAATTGTCTTACCGGTACTAAGCATTATGTTGGTTAATAAGATTTTGGTTTGAATTTATTAGACAACTAATTCACCCCCCCCCTCTCAGTTGTCCCCGGGACCTACAATTGGTATCAGAGCCTAGTCCTCTTTTTTGCAGAAGTTTAACAACTTGAGGAGATCCAATGTCTACTAATTATTTCAGAAAGGATAATCCTAAACTTGATGGAACCAACTATGGAATATGGAAAATCAGAATGGAGACACATCTGAATTGTATTTGTAAAGACATCTGGGAAGTTACAAAGAATGGTTATACTGCTATTGTAGCTGGTCAGACTGCTCCCATTACTTTAGCTAAAGATGAAGAAAATGATTGCAAACCAAGAGAAGCACTTTTGAGCGCATTATCAGATCAACAAATCATGGGATTATCAGATAGATCTACCGCAAAAGCTATTTGGAATCATTTGGAAACACTGAATGAAGGGGATTCCACAGTCAAAATTGCAAAACTTGAAAGCTTCCGAGTCAGGTATGAACATCTGAAAATGGAAGAAGATGAAAGAATTTCTGCTTTTATGGAAAGAGTAAATGAAATTTTTTTAGGTATCAAATGTTGTGGAGGAACCTTGAGTGAAGATGAGATTGTTTCAAAAATCTTAAGAGGTTTGCCACTAGCATATAAAATGAAGGTTACTGCTATTAATGAGTTGAGAACAATGCCTAATACATCAGTAACTAGGGATACATTGATTGGAAAACTTTCAGCTTTTGAAATTGAGGAATTTGGTCCTGTTGCTACTATAAAAATTGATTTGGCCTTCAAAGCATCAATATCATCTACTCCATCTTTTGATAAATCAGACTGGAGAGCCTTTTATGCAAGAGAACTTGAAGAAACTAGGAAGGAGAATGAAGAGCTTGAAGAACTTGAAGCACTATTTGCAAGAAAAATGCCAAAAGGTCCAATTGGAAGTAAGTATGAAGGTAAAGCACCCTTTAAATGTTTCAATTGCAATAAGATTGGTCATATGGCTTCAAGATGCCCTGATAGACATGCTAGACTAAGAGAAGAAGCTAGAAGGACATACAAACCTAATCCTGAATATCAGAGATACAGATTTAAGAAAAACAAAGATAAATCTTGTTACATTGCTGATGAAGGTGTGATTGATGATTCTGATGAGGATCCAGCAGACAATGGATGGGTCTTTGTTGCTATAACAGAAGATCAACCGATACCTATTTCTCAACCAGTAGAACAAGCCCTAGCAGCTAAAGTGGAATCAAAGGATGAATGGATTATTGACTCAAGATGCTCACATCACATGACTGGAGACAAAGGTAAATTCTTGAACTTTCAAGAATACAATGGAGGTTTAGTAAGATTCAAAGATGACAAAGCCTGTTCAATCAAAGGTAAGGGTTCAATATCTCTTGATGGTAAACATAACACTGACAATGTCTACTATGTTGAAGGATTAAAACATAATCTTTTAAGTGTTGGTCAATTAGTTGAGAAAGGTTTTCAGTTACAATTTAAAAATGGAAAATGCAAAATCATGAATAGAATTGGTTTGGAAATTGCAACCAGTAATCAGACTAGAGGTAATATCTTTCATTTGAATAACAGTGAAAAGGCATGCTTAATTGCTCATATAGATGAAAGTTGGCTATGGCATAAAAGACTATGTCATGTAAATTTTGATTGCATGGTAAAAATCAGTACTTCTAAGGCAGTTAGAGATCTACCTAAAATTATGAAACCTCAGAATACAAATTGCAAGGAATGTCAATTTGGAAAACAAGTTAGAGCTAGTTTCAAAAGTATTCCAGAAAAATCCAATAATGCTCTTGATTTAATCCGCACTAATTTATGTGATCCGGCTAGAACTAAAAGCTTACAAGGTGATAGATATTTCATGCTAATTATTGATGATTATTCTAGAATGTGTTGCGTTACTTTTCTCAGAGAAAAGTCAGAAGCACTTGGGAAGTTCAAACTATTCAAAGCAATGGTTGAAAATGAAACCGGTAAGAAAATTAAATGTTTAAGATCAGATCAAGGAGGAGAATTCACATCCAGAGATTTTAATACATTTTGTGAAGTAAATGGAATCAAAAGACAGTTATCAGCACCTCGGACACCACAACAGAATGAAGTTGTTGAATGGAAAAACAGAACTATTTTGGATGCAGCAAGAAGTATGTTATCAGAAGCAAATCTACCACATGTGTACTGGAGAGAGGTAGTAAGCACTGCTGTCTATACATTCAACAAAGTTCACATCAAAGGTGAAACCGGTAAGACCCCTCATGAACTATGGTTTGGTAATACTCCTACTCTTAAGTATTTCAAAATTTTTGGAAGTAAATGTTATATTAGAGGAGATGAGTATATTGGCAAGTTTGATCCTAGAAGTGATGAAGGAATATTTCTTGGTTATTCATCTAAGAGTAAAGCTTATAGATGTTTTAATAAAGGATTACAAAAAATTGTTGAGAGTACAAATGTAAAGATTGATGAACAATTCAGAGGAACTTCAAGGTATATAGACTTTGAACTGGTAACAAAAAGTATGACAAATGAACCAACAGTAAATCCACTGGTACAAAATGATGATCCAGTTACTCCGGTATCATCAGAAGATACCACAATAATTGAAGAACAACAACAGAATAAGACACCCCGGTATGTAAGACTGAATCATTCTGAAGATCAGCTAATTGGAAGCAAATTTAAAGGAGTCATGACAAGAGGAAGATTGGCAAATGAAGAGGTATGTCTTATTTCTCAAATTGAACCATTATCTATCAATGAGGCATGTGAAGATAAATTTTGGATTAAAGCTATGGAAGAAGAATTAGGACAAATTGAGAAAAATAATACTTGGACATTACTTCCTCGGCCTGAAAATAAAAATGTAATTGGAACCAAATGGGTATTTAGAAACAAACTCAATGAAGATGGTAAGGTTGTCAGGAATAAAGCAAGACTAGTGTTAAGGGATATTCTCAAAAAGAAGGAGTTGATTACAATGAAACCTTTGCACTGGTAGCCAGAATTGAGGCAGTTAGATTATTCTTGGCCTTTGCAGCTCACAAGGATTACAAAGTTTATCAAATGGATATTAAATGTGCATTTTTGAATGGAGATCTTGAAGAGGAAGTTTATATTGAACAACCTGATGGATTTTCTTTGACAGATGACAATGATATGGTTTGCAAATTAAGAAAAGCTCTGTATGGACTAAAACAAGCTCCAAGAGCCTGGTATGCAAGATTGGATAAGTATCTTTTAAAAATTGGTTTTACTAAAGGAAATGCAGATAGCAATTTATATTACAAAGTAACTAATGATGACATCTTGATTATGGAAGTATTTGTTGATGATATAATCTTTGGAGGAGAAGATGGATTATGCAAAGAATTTTCTCTTAAAATGCAACATGAATTTGAAATGTCTATGATTGGAGAAATAAAATTCTTTTTAGGATTGCAGATTTTACATACTGATAAAGGCATATTTTTGAGTCAATCTAAGTACTTGAAAGAGCTACTTAAGAAATTTGGGATAGAAAACTCTAAACCGGTAAGCACACCTATGACTACAAATGACAAATTATCTCAAAGGGATGAATCTACACCTGTCAACCCAACTAGATACAAATCTATGATAGGAGGTTTACTGTATTTGACACAAACCAGACCTGATATTATGAATGCAGTATGTATAGTTTCTAGATTTCAGAGTAATCCTAGGGAAAATCATGAATCAATAGTAAAAAGGATTTTTCAGTACCTACAAGGCACAGTAAATCTTTGATTATGGTATCCTAAAGATGAAAATTTTGATTTATATGCATACACAGATGCAAATTGGGTAGGAGATGTGGCTGATAGAAAAAGCACCATTGGAGGAGCATTCTTTCTTGGAAAGAGATTAGTTTCTTGGTTAAGTAAGAAACAGAGTTGTACATCTTTATCAACAGCAGAATCAAAATATGTTGCAATAGCAACAAACTGTACACAGGTACTTTGGCTTAAGCAAATGTTGAAAGACATAAAGGTAAAATGCAAGGAACCTATTACTATATATTGTGATAACACTGCAGCAATTGATATATCTAAGAATCCAGTATTACATTCTAAAACGAAACATGTTTCTATCAAACTAAATTTTCTAAGGGAAAAAGTTAAAGAAAAGGAAATAAAACTAGTTTATGTGAATACTAAAGAACAACTTGCAGATATTTTTACAAAACCTTTGCCTACGGAAACTTTTGAGTATCTCAGAGATCAGCTCAGAGTCTTACCTCCACCGATAGAGACTTAGATAGTTGATGATTGTCATCAACCGAGAGAATTAAATGGACAAATCTTTTATTCCGGTATTTGATGAGGAATCTACTTCTCAGGGGGAGTAGTTGGTATATTGAATTGGTTGGTATTTTGTATGAACTTGACCTTTTGTGACTTTGGCATTTGATGTCAAAAGGGGAGAGATATATGGAAAAACACTAGGGAAACATATATTGAAAAATGCATTGTCTTTTGAGGAGAGATTGGTATGAGAGTTTGGTATAATTACTCCCAGGGGGAGAATTGGTTTCTATACTTGGCATTTCTGTTTTGCAACTTTGATGGTTTTTCCATCTTGTGTTGCCATCAATACCAAAGGGGGAGATTGTTGGTATTTTGGTATGGTTTTGTCATTGATGTCAACACCTGCTAAATTCACCTACTTTGGAGATCCAGCAACATTCACCGGCAATCAGTAAACTGTTCAACAGTCACCGGTATATGGTTAATCAGCAGGATATAATGTTCACCGATACCTGCATTGACATGAAAGTTACTTGGTAATGTTGAAGACATCATGTGGACACTTTACTTTGAAGTAATAATCATTGGTATATTCTTATTTGCATATTTGCTTTTACCGACAAATAGGTCCAGGTTATCTAGGGTTACACCGGCAGGTTTATCTTTTCCAGATCAACATGGCACACTATGGAGATGATTTATTATTGTTGTAAATGCATTAAGCCGACATGTTTAATCGGTTATTGCATTGGATATTATATTGTTTGTAAAATGTTTTTATTGTAATATCTTGTAGAGCCAACCTACTAAAATTGGTCTTAGGGTATGGTATAAATGTAAGATCTTATTTGTAAGATCAAGTGTGGAATGCGAAAAATATTTAAGGAAGCATATATGCGAGATCAAGCAGAGATATACATGAAGACATCATTTGAAGGTGAAGTTAGGTTTTTGTAGAAGCATATCAACATTACATCGGTACTGAATCCAGCATATGAAGATGCTATTTTGTGCAGTACATTCTCATTGGATTTAACCATCCAACTATAGTCAGTGTGACTCCCATCTGTGATTGAGCAGTGAGCTCTAGGTTGTTGGCCTTTCTGCATGTGTAGACCCCTCTTTGTACACTTACTATCTGCAGTAGTATCATCTGATTGTGGGTAAGGTTTACCACCATGGTTTTTCCCCTTACAGGGTTTCCACGTACAAATATTTGTGTCATGTGTTGTGGATGACTTTATGTTTATGTTTCTGTAGCGTCGTAAATTGTACGCACTCGCTAGGGTGGTACAATTTCACACCTAGTTTAGCACCCGCCTTAGTGCATTTTACATTCTGCATTGCATTTCTCCTTAAGCACTTAATTAATCAAATTAATTAGGTCTAAGGTCCTATTTCATCATTCTCTACATCACAAAGTTGGGCCCTTTCACTAAAGCGCGCCCTTCGCATTTTATTCCTCCAATACATCACTCAATTAAAAACCCTAATTAAGTCCTATTCTGAACTTGGGGGCTTGGTTTCAGGGTCAAAACATCTCAAAATCACCTGTAACTTCGGGATTCTCTCTAAAATCATCATATCCAACGGCCCTGAAAATTTGGTGAAAAGTTGTTGGGACCGTGGCGCTCGGTGCACATGGTCCCGGACATTTTTCCCGAAATTTTGGGAGCACAATCCAATCATAAAATAAAGCTTAACCCCAAGAAATTGGTGGGATACTCAATCTCTAGGTCGGCCAAAATATGAATTTTTGATCTAGGGTTTCCTACATAAGAGCTCTCCTTCTTCATTTGAAGGGATGGGATTTTTGTTTCCAGGAACTTCATATGCAGTGAAAGAGCAGATCTTTGAGGACTTCAACAACATTCAACATCATTCTATCAAGCATCTATCAAATTCATTCATCCACTTAGGGCTTGGAAGACAGTGAAGAACAATAGGAGATTACCGACTGAAGATTAGCTTGTACTCCTCCCTTGAGGGTTGGGTATGATTTCGTATTGTTTTCATGTCTTTGCATAAGCTTTGATACATCATTTATTCATGCTTTAGATCACATTGCATCTTGATTTAGAGCATTTACATTATCATTTGCAAGCAATTAGGGTTTACTTTCTAGGTTGCTCTAGTTTGCTTTCTTGCATTTTGGACGTTGCACACACACTAGGTCTGCACACACAATACATTTTACAAAACAACTTGGCTATTCATGGAGGTGGAAATCATCGAAGCAGGGGTTTGACTAAGGCAAAACCCTATATAGCCGCCCCTCCCCCTTTTTCAGATATTATTGCAGGTTTCGGGATTCGGACGACGCCGCGGGATACAGATCCGGAGAGAGAAAGTTGGAACAGCACTCTGTGTGAAATTACAGAGCAGGAGACTGGGACAGGGGCGCTGGGTGCCCTGGTCCCTGGGACAGAGGCACTGGGCGCCCTGGTCCTCCGGACAGACAGTTTGCAGACAGTTTTCAGACAGTGTTTCAGAGTGCAGAACAGTGGTTTCTGGTGCAGTTTTCAGGACAGTGGTGCCCGCGCCCCCATCCCGAACATTTTCAGTCCAATTTTGACTCCGGGTACATATCTGCATTCTTATTTTATCCTTACATTTATAGTTGTTCATTGTTTAATCTCAATTCTGCAATCTTGTTATTGGTTCATACTTGCATTTTGGGATTAGGGTTTGAACTTGCATTACTTAATCTTACAATTTCAACAAGGGAATAGAAATCCTAATAGATATCCCGTGGCTCTCTCTTTCACCAAAAGAAGTAGCCAATTGTGCGATATCTCTAGGCTCTTTCGTATTCCGTAATGTGTGCCAAAAGGTAGGATTAGGGCATGATTGACCTAGTCTCGCTTTTTACCCCACACATTTTGGTGAACCCGACGTGAATCTATCATTGCTTCCTCTTGCATTGCATGTGTTAGATCTAGATCTAGAGTTAGTGTGTCTTTCATTTCATTTTCATTAAAAGAGAAAAAGAAAAAAAAAAAAAAGAGTGTGTTTCTTTGCATTGTGTGTTTAAATTTTATGCAATCTTTTCAAAATGTCAGATTTTTATTTGCAAAATGTTCATGCTTTTGATGATTATTATGAGTATAGCCAAGATGAATTAGATGAAGCTTTAGATGAGTTTTTAAACCCTAAGGATGCTAAACCTTCATTTTACCAAAAACTCATAAACCTTGTTACTATGCCATTTAGGTGTGATGAGAAAGATAAGTCGAATGATTCCTCTGAAGGATACATTCCTATCCACTCTTCCCCTGAATCTAGTAACATGGTTGTTTTCAATAATCCCCTCTATGAGGAGATGTCTCCTTTTGAATCAAAAGACAAACCTTTTAACCGATATGATCATGCTTTGTTGGATGATGCTCTTGATGACTTTGTGGCTTTATCGAAATCTTTAAACAAGAACAAGGCCTCTAAATTGGTTAACATGATAAACTTGAATGAACATAATAAGCCTCTCTTTGAAGTCCAAGGTGCTTATCCTTCTCCCACCTTTCAAGTTCTTAAATCACCTCTCCTTACTGTCCAAGGAAGGTATGATCATGATTCCTTTCGCACCCCGAATAAACCAATCATCACTGTACAAGGAAGAAAACCTATAAGTCCTTACAATTATGCTAAACAAATAACTAGAGAGAGTTATCATGCGGTTGCCCATACTTATCATACCAGAAATAATAGGCAACCTAATCCTCCTCCTGTTATTCCAGTTTCCCTTCCTAATCCTCAACCAATTCTTCCTCAAGCTCCCCGTATTTTGCAAGTTATGGGTAAGGAATATGATCTCATAGAACAACTTAAAGCTACCCCTGCTAAGATATCCCTTTGGGATTTGAGTCAAACTTCTTCCGCTTATCATGGAATGTTACAAGATGCCTTGAAAGATTTGAATGTTCCTCCATCGAATACATCTAGTAATATAGCATCTTTTGTTAACTCTGTGATGAATCCTAAAGCTCAAATTGTGTTTTCTCAAGATGAGTTGCCTACTAGTGAAATTCAACAACAATATGATCCCTTGATGATTGTGGTTATCATGAAAGATACTGCTATAAGACGAACACTAGTAGATAATGGCTCTGGTCTTAATGTGTGTAGCATTAATCTATTGCATAAAATGAATGTGGATACATCTCTTATTGAGCCTGACTCTCGTCCCATTCATGGTTTTGACAATGTGGCTAAGACTTCATTGGGTATCATCACCTTACCTCTCATAGTAGGACCTGTTACTTTGCCTACTCCTATCCATGTTATGTCGGGAAATTTAACATACAACTTGTTATTAGGGAGGCCTTGGATTCACAGCATGCAAGCTGTCCCCTCTACATTACATAGACAAGTTAAATTCGTTTATAACAATAAGACATACACTTTGATGGGTGATACTAATTTTCAAGCTTGTCTACAAACATCTAATTCCAAAGGAGATTCTTCTAAGCCATCCTCGTCTAGTGATGACTCTTTAAACAAGAAACCTATCGCTGAGTCTTCGCTCTCTAATGATCAAAATCCTTTGGATGAGTCTGGAACTCTTGAAGAAGATCCTTCTCGACTTGAAAATACACATAAAAAGGATTTTGATCCTGAGAAGGTCCTCGCAGAAGATGATTGGGGATCTCTTGATTTTAACCCTACCTTTGTAGGTGAATATAAGGTTCCTTCTAGAGAACTTAAAGTTGAAAAGAAGGAAGAAGCTGAGAATCACAAAGTTGAAAAGAAAGAAGAAACTAAAAATCAATCAACCTTACCTGAATCTATGAGTAATAATTTTGTGGCCACCTCTCAAACTTCTTCTCCTCACATCTATGAAGAGTTTGATTCTTTGTCTTATGAAAAACCACCTTCTCTTCCTGAAATGGCTGATCATTATGGTCGTGGTTTTCGCATTTTTGCTAAGCATGGGTATCATGGAAAAGGTTGTGGTGCTCATGAACAAGGGATAAGAGTTCCTCTAGAGACTAATTTTCACAATTATGCCTTTGGACTTGGCTATAATCCCTGCAGATGTATTAAAGCTTTTAAAAGACCATGCATTAGTGTTAATGCTATTTCTACATCTCTATCAATGCAGCACCCTGAGTATATTGATGGGGATCCGTCGGGTGATTGTGCTTTGGATATCTTCCCTACTGATGATGCTTTAGCTGAGTTCTTGGGAGCCTATGACACTCTTCCTCGTTATCATCACAATAGGGGACTCCCTTATTGTTTGAACACTGAAGCCTATTTTGGAAAAGAGATTGATAATGATGAGATTGTGAAAGAATTCCCTCAGTTAAAGGACACTCCTCAACAAAGTAATCTTCTCATAAGTGATACCACTGATGTTAAGATAGACCTTTGCAATAAAGAGAAAGTTATTAAAATTGGAAAATGTTTGGATGAAGAGGAACAGAAACAATATGAAGAACTATTGCATGAATTCCCTGAGATCTTTGCTTGGGCATATTCTGACATGCCTAGTATAGATCCTAAGATTGTTACTCATAATATTGTCTTAGTTCCTGATGCTAAGCCCGTGAAACAAAAGATTCGAAAATTGAATCCTAAGGTGGCTTTGCTTGTTAAGGCTAAGATTGAAAAATTATTGGAGGCTGGATTTATCCGCCCTATTGACTATTCCCCATGGATTTCAAATATTGTCGCTGTGGCTAAACCAGATAACAAAATAAGAATGTGTACTGACTTTCGAGATTTGAATAAAGCTTCCTTGAAAGATGATTTCCCTCTTCCAAACATTGACATGATAGTTGATTCTACGGCAGGACATGCCTTGTTATCCTTCATGGATGGTTTTTCAGGTTACAATCAAATTTTTATTAACCCTAAAGATCAATTCAAAACTACTTTCACCACTCCTTGGGGTACGTTTTGTTGGATAATGATGCCTTTTGGACTTAAAAACGCCGGTGTGACTTATCAACGAGCGATGACCCTTATCTTTCATGATTATATGCATAAGATTTTAGAGGATTATGTTGATGATATTTTGGCCAAATCCTTTCTTCGCATGGATCATGTTAAAGTCCTTCGTCAAATCTTTGAAAGAATTCATAAATATCACATGCGCTTGAATCCCCGAAAATGTGTTTTTGGTGTGGATAGTGGAAAACTATTAGGATTCATAGTTTCGCATCGTGGGATTGAGGTGGATACTAAGAAAATAGATGCTATTGTCAACATGCCACCTCCTAGAAACGTGTCTCGACTTAAAAGCTTACAGGGAAAGATTCAAGCTATTCGTAGGTTCGGTCTCAACTTGCAGATCGTACCTTTCCTTTTACTCAACTTCTTAAAAAGGATATCACTTTTCAATGGAATGAGGATTGTCAGCAAGCATTTGAAGATTTAAAAGTGTATTTGGCTAGTCCTCCTATTCTTCAACCTGCCGAACCTTCTAAACCCTTCCTTCTGTATACAGCTGCTTCTTCTCATGCTCTCGCAGCATTGTTAGCACAACATGATAAAGATGGTAAGGAATGTCCGGTTTATTACATAAGTCGTACCTTACTCGATTATGAGACCCGATATTCTGCGATAGAAAGACAATGCTTGGCCTTGGTATTTGCGACTCAGAAATTGAGACATTATCTTTTGAATTCAGAAGTCCATGTCATGGTAAAGTTTGATCCTTTGAAGCATCTTTTCTCTAAAACTGATTTATCAGGATGTCTAGCTAAGTGGGTTATGATGTTAACTGAATTTGACCTTAAGTTTGTTTCCCAAAGAGCAATTAAAGGACAAGCATTGACCGATCACTTAGTTGAGGCCCCTTCACCTTTCTCCTTCCCTAACCCTGAGTCCTTTCCTGATGACTTCATTCTTTCTATAGAGAAAGATGAAACTTGGGAGTTATACTTTGATAGCTCTAAGTGTCGTACGGGATCGGGGGCAGGTGTTGTTTTAGTTTCTCCTACAAAGAAACCTATTCCCTTATCATATCGTCTAAATTTCCTGTGTACCAATAACATTGCTGAGTATGAGGCTCTTATAGCGGGAATAAAAGAAGCCTTGGCTCTGAACATAAAACACATACATATCTATGGAGATTCGCAATTGATTATAAGACAAGTAACAGGAATATATCAAGCAAAACAAGACAAATTATCACAATATAAAGATCTTTCTATCTCTTTATTACAAAATTTTGATTCTTATACCATGGAACCCGTTCCTCGAAAAGATAATCGACATGCGGATGCAATGGCATGTGTGGCTTCTCTAGTATCTTTAGAGGACCCTATGGTCGATCTTAATTTCGTTATTCACAATCTTATTTCTCTGGCTATTGAAGATGATTCTAGCTTGATAACATGTTGTGACTTTGTAGACTCAGATGAATGGTTCTCGCATATCGTAAGATATTTGACCGATGGTACCTTTCCTGATTCTGCTAATAGGAACACTAGGGCTAGAATCCGCAAGCTGTCTGCTAGATATATCATCCTTTCTAATGTCCTTTATCGAAGGGGTTATGATGGTCTTCTCCTTCGTTGTCTTAACAAGTCGGAAATCCCTGTTGCTCTTGAAGAGGCACATTCAGGTGCCTGTGGGGGGCATTTTGGGGGCAAATCCTTGGTTCATAGATTGCTTCGTATGGGATACTATTGGCAAACTATGCAGAAGGATTCCTTTTCATTTGTTAAAAAATGTCATCAATGTCAACAACACAATAATCTGATTCATGCTCCTGCCCAAGAACTTCATTCTCAAGTAGCTTCTTGGCCTTTTTCCGCATGGGGTTTGGATCTTATTGGAAAAATCTCTCCTCCTTCATCTCAAGGACACACCTTCATTATAACCACAACAGATTACTTTACAAAGTGGGTAGAAGCTATTCCCCTTCGCTCTACTACTGCTGAAGTGATTTGTCAATTTCTTCTAGAAAACATTATTTCTCGATTCGGGATACCTTCTACTATTATTTCAGATAATGGGACATCGTTTAAGAACAAGGACGTGAAGAAATTCCTTGAGAAGTATGATATCAAACATCGATTTTCTACACCTTACTATCCTCAATCAAATGGCCAAGCCGAATCATCCAATAAGATAATTGAACAAATTCTTTGTAAAATCGTAAATAAAAATGGTAAGGATTGGAGTAACCAACTAATCTATGCTCTTTGGGCTTACCGAATGAGTGTACGAATTGCTACGGGAACTACTCCTTATAATCTTGTTTATGGTGCTGATGCTATTATGCCCTTAGAATTAGAGATTCCATCACTTAGGGTTTCTCTCAAAGGTATAGTAGATGATGACTCTTATAGGGAACAATGACTTCAACAGCTTGAGATGCTTGATGAACAGCGCATAAACGCTCTTGAGCATATTCAAGCGTATCACAAAACTCTACAACAAAGCTATAATGACAAGGTTATTCAACATTCCTTCTCAGTAGGTGACTTAGTCCTTTATGAGAATCAGCGCAATGTGAATGCCTTGCCTGCTGAAAAGGGAAAATTTAGTTCTAATTGGCTTGGACCATATATCGTTATTGAGGATTATGGATCAGGTGCTTACAAAATAGCGGATGTAGATGGTACGCCTCTTAAAGAACCTATTAATGCTATGCACTTGCGTAGATATTATGCTTAATTTTTCATTCTTCATCTATCTTCCTTTTCAATTCTTCAACATTGGATAATATGTTAGTATCTCTTAGTTAAAGCAAAATAGAATTAAATGTTATGATGTTTAATCTATATTGCTTCATTCCTGACAAGCGTGTCTTCTTACTTTATAGTTTGTCTTGAATTCATTTATGTAAATTGTAAAAGGTTTACATTCTCGTTACGCTGGCATATTATACTATGTCTTTATGTGTTAAGTAGAATCGTATCATGTTGTGTTTAAGTACAAGATTAAATCACATTAGTTATATGATTCTTAGGCTGAATGCATATTTCTTCCTTATCATCAATGTAGTACTTGATTAAACATTTTAATTAAGTCACACATGTATCAATTTAATCATGGAGCATTGAGAAATCAATCACATGGAAATTAAATTCTGAACATACATGTACATTTACCAAATGTATTAGATTTAATCAAAACAAAATATACATTGTTTTAAGCATTAAAGATAACACATTTGAGACAAAAGAGAAGCATGTATATATACATATATATGTGTGGATCGTATACAAATCTAGGTCACTGTACATCCAAAATGTGACCCCTCTTCTACATCATAAAATCATCTCCTATCCCTAGGGCTAGTGGCTGGAGAGTGTCGACTGGATGCTCCCTCCTGGTCTGGCCGTGAAGGTGGACCCATGGGTGTGTAGCGCGATACAGATCGTGAGTGACTCCGAGAGGAACTCCTACGATCCCTATCCATAAGGATCGCGCGATAGGTGGTAGCCTCGGTCTGAGCCGCTGCTAGATCTTGCCGCACCTGCTGGAGGTCCTTTGATAGGACTCTCTCTCTCTGTCGTGCCTGCTGGAGGTCCTCTGATAGGACTCTCTCTCTCTCCCTCCATATATCTACCTATACTCGGAATGGGAAAAACAAATCCTCATGCCGACCAGCGTTCCCCTGAGGCCTATAGACAATCTATGAGGAACTGGGGATCTGTGCTATCATGGAAATGTCTGTCATTACCTGCTGAATCAAGGAGCGCCATTCCTGCACATTAGCTGTGGCAGTAGAATAGATTTTTGTTAGTACCATCCTATATCATCAAAACATTAATCAATCAATATAAACCTACTATACCTGGATCTCCCTCGCGCCAGTAGGGATCATGATATGGTAGCATCTGTGCCTTGGCACTGCTAGGCTCCCCTCACTCGCATACTCTATCCATGATGGGTGTAGGCTGGACGGTATTGGTGACAGGTCTCCGTATCGCCTCCTGTTCCCCCTATTGGGGAATAAGAGGTGGATCCAGAGCTATGGTATCGTCTCCTGAATGGTGGGGAGCTGCATCCGACTCCTCCTCATCATCTCTATCCTCCTCCTCATCGTCCTCCTCGTCATCCTCATCCTTGTCCTCATCCACATCATCACCTGCATCCTCCTCGTCCTCCTCTCTATCTACATCCTCATCCTCCTCCTCCTCGTCATTGGGTTGATCGCCTGTAGGTGGATCAGGATCTCCCGCCTCCTCATGACCCTCTCCCTCCTCTGGCTCCTCTGACCTGGATCCCTCGTCCTCGTCTCAGTCTCCATGTCTCCATGGGCCTGGATAGCCTGTCGGATGATCTGGTGGAAAGATAGGACCTGGATATGATCTCATGAACCATGAAACATATCTACGCTGTGCTCCAGGTTCTGCAAAATAGTCAGTGACTACATCCTAATCAGATCCCTCTAAGTCTGTCGTCTCAATATCATCTACCGTCGGTCTCGCTACTGCTCCAGGTCTGGGAAGGACCCGTGAGTGTCGAGAATAGATGGGCACATCGGCTGGAACACACTGCTCTAGTCCGAACTGCCTCTATACTCGGTCAAAGTAGAAAGGGACTATGATGTGTGCATATCATCCTCGCAGTAGGTGGTTCCTCTGTAGGCATGCTAACTGTCTCTCCATCCCATCCCATCTGTGCATCAGTAGGTAAGGTCTCCACACTATCACCTCGGATGTTAGTCTGTCAAAAATCACTCTCCAATACAACAAATCTCCAAATCTCCACTCTCTGGTAAGTGGATAAGCGAACACCCTAGGTCGCTCGCTCGCTATACTCAGTGGGAAGCCGATGGGCCTGGTGCATGTGAAGTGCTCTAAAATCCACACCTGCAGAAGTGTGCATGTCATCAAACTGCAACCCTGTCCAAATACATACTCCTCAAGGTCCTGATAGAGATGTGCAAGCATACTCCAACCCCATGCATAAACTCTCCTGTGTCTCTCCATCGCTCTAATACACCATGTGAGGCCCCCATGCATGTGTGTCCCTCGCCCATTAGGGCAGACGGCTAGTGCTATGATGGCTATCATAAGGCGTCTCAGAAGTGGTACCTCCTCTGTAGGATGTAAGAGCCAGCTGACCATGATGCGACCTCTCGTCTCGCTCAGCATGACTCTCCCTATGCAATACACCTACTCTCTCTGATGATCCTCCGCTGACCGATCGGTCACGTATGTAACTGTCACTCCTCTGATAGGAAGACGAAGTATACGGTACACATCCTTGAGTGTGACCGTCAGCTCTCCTACTGGAAGGTGAAAAGTACATGTGTCAGGATCCCATCACTCCATCAAGGCCATCAGCATCGCAGGATGAAATCGAATGGCTGGCATCAAAATCACGTACCACAATCCTACAATAGATAGAGTGTCTCTCTCTGACTGAGTCAGCCGTGAAATCTGATCTCGTAAAGTGCGAAGAATATGTCCCGCTGTGTGCTCTCTCATGTATGGGAGACCCTGCAAACGAAAACATGACGATAATCAGTACTCGATCATCGAAATCGCAAATGCAAACTGTTGTACATTGTATGCTAGCCTTGTAACCTCTCGCAAGGCCCTGATTGGGGACCATGGCGCCCTGATGGGGACCATGGCGCCCTGTTAGGGACCATGGCACCCTGAGGGGACCATGGCGCCCTGTTAGGGACCATGGCGCCCCTGTCAGGGACCATGGCGCCCTGGGGGGACCAGGGTGCCCCTCAGGGACCATGGCGCCTTGGGTGGGCCCCGGTCGGCCTCAAGGCCCGCATACGATCACGAAAAAGTCAAACATGCAAAAAATCAAAAGTCAAACGTTCAGTCAACTCACCTCGTCCAGTGGCTCGTCGTCGATCATGGCCTGGCGCAGGCTCTCAATCCTCGTAGGATGCTTCGATCGTCGTGAAGGCATGATGATGGCTATGTGGGCTCCGCTGCACTGAATAGTATTCTGAAATCAACAAAGTGACGAATACAAGTGTCACTTTTGAAGTATATACTCTCGTTTGTTTATTCTTACTTTTTGAAATCCTAATTTTCCCTCTATCATTCATTTTATCATAACTTGAGTTTGGGAGATGCGATTTTCGAGCTGTTTGTTGCGTTGGAATCGTATTTTCCTTCTCCTACTCTCGGGATGTTCCAAAAAGTGCTCTGATGAAGCCTATTTAGCAAACACCCCTCATCAACACTCTCTTACACAATTTGTCGCAAGTAAACATGCTACCCTGTTTCACCTCCCTAATAAGCAAGTCGAAACAGGGGGGGGCATATAGCTACTCACAGATTTCATCACTTTCCCTAGTAAGCATTAGGTGATTTTGTGATCTAACGTGTGTTTTGTAGGGTGCGGTTCCTAACTGTGTACTGCAGATACCGCTGGGGGCTTCGTCCGACAACTTATGGATATATCATTTTTCAAATAATGTTTACTTTTCTGTACTTTAGCTTGCATATGCACGTAGTACTCATATGACCGCTAAAGTGGGGGCTAAATGTAGCGTCGTAAATTGTACGCACTCGCTAGGGTGGTACAATTTCACACCTAGTTTAGCACCTGCCTTAGTGCATTTTACATTCTGCATTGCATTTCTCCTTAAGCACTTAATTAATCAAATTAATTAGGTCTAAGGTCCTATTTCATCATTCTCTACATCACAAAGTTGCGCCCTTTCACTAAAGCACGCCCTTCGCATTTTATTCCTCCAATACATCACTCAATCAAAAACCCTAATTAAGTCCTATTCCGAACTTGGGGGCTTGGTTTCGGGGTCAAAACATCTCGAAATCACCTGTAACTTCGGGATTCTCTCTAAAATCATCATATCCGACGGCCCTGAAAATTTGGTGAAAAGTTGTCGGGACTGTGGCGCCTGGTGCACATGGTCCTGGACATTTTTCCCAAAATTTTGGGAGCACGATCCAATCATAAAATAAATCTTAACCCCAAGAAATTGGCGGGATACTCAATCTCTAGGTCAGCGAAAATATGAATTTTTGATCTAGGGTTTCCTACATAAGAGCTCTCCTTCTTCATTTGAAGGGATGGGATTTTTGTTTCCAGGAACTTCATATGCAGCGAAAGAGTAGATCTTTGAGGACTTCAACAACATTCAACATAATTCTATCAAGCATCTATCAAATTCATTCATCCACTTAGGGCTTGGAAGACAGTGAAGAACAATAGGAGATTACCGACTGAAGATTGGCTTGTACTCCTCCCTTGAGGGTTGGGTATGATTTCGTATTGTTTTCATGTCTTTGCATAAGCTTTGATACAACATTTATTCATGCTTTAGATCACATTGCATCTTGATTTAGAGCATTTACATTATCATTTGCAAGCAATTAGGGTTTACTTTCTAGGTTGCTCTAGTTTGCTTTCTTGCATTTTGGACCTTGCACACACACTAGGTCTGCACACACAATACATTTTACAAAACAACTTGGCTATTCGTGGAGCTAGAAATCACCGAAGCGGGGGTTTGACTAAGGCAAAACCATATATAGCCGCCCCTCCCCCTTTTTCAGATATTATTGCAGGTTTTGGGATTCAGACGACGCCGCGGGATATAGATCCGGAGAGAGAAAGTTGGAACAGCACTCTGTGTGAAATTGCAGAGCAGGAGACTGGGACAGGGGCACTGGGCACCCTGGTCCTGCCAGGACAGGGGCGCTGGGCGCCCTAGTCCCTGGGATAGAGGCGCTGGGCGCCCTGGTCCTCCGGACAGATAGTTTGCAGACAGTTTTCAGACAGTGTTTCAGAGTGCAGAACAGTGGTTTCCGGTGCAGTTTTCAGGACAGTGGCGCCCGCGCCCCTGTCCCGAACATTTTCAGTCCGATTTTGACTCCGGGTACATATCTGCATTCTTATTTTATCCTTACATTTACAGCTGTTCATTGTTTAATCTCAATTCTGCAATCTTGTTATTGGTTCATACTTGCATTTTGGGATTAGGGTTTGAACTTGCATTACTTAATCTTACAATTTCAACAAGGGAATAGAAATCCTAATAGATATCCCGTGGCTCTCTCTTTCACCAAAAGAAGTAGCCAATTGTGTGATATCTCTAGGCTCTTTCATATTCCGTAATGTGTGTCAAAAGGTAGGATTAGGGCATGATTGACGTAGTCTCGCTTTTTACCGCACACAGTTTCATGCATTAACTCTTACCGGTATAGCAATTTTCTGTTAACACTGTTTACCAGCATACTTAACTGTCTTACCAGTACTAAGCATTATGTTGGTTAATAAGATTTTGGTTTGAATTTATTAGACAACTGATTCACCCCCCCCCTCTCAGTTGTCCCCGGGACCTACAAGTGTAAGCACAGAGATGCTACATAGTGATTACCGAGCATAGAAGCTTGAAGACCTATTTGAATAACAGAGTATGGAGCCTAGCAGAGGGACAAGATAAGTCCTATGACTAGATTGTATTGAGCAAATAAGAATCTGCTTTAGCATTTTAGATGCAAAGTTGCAGACATACTCATTACTGTTGTTTATTTGTAAGTGACAGAAAATCTCTTAACCGAGTGGACTTAACATTCTTATTTGTAAATCCACTAGCAAGGTGACATTCTGATTGAGTGTTTGAAACCCTTTAACAAGGTCACCCCTAACAAGGTGAAGATTCTAACAGATATGAGGGAAATCCCTTAACCGGGTCACATCTAGCAATGTGTTTGTAATCTTTAACAGGATTTTCTTTTAACCGAGCATACTCTAGAAGAGTATATTTCTTAGTGGGTCCGAAATCCCACAGTGGTTTTTCCCTATTTGGGTTTCCACGTTAAATTTGGTGTTATATGTTTTGTGGTGTTATCTATTTATGAGTTTGCATGTTTTATAGTTTTTTTTTATAAGGTTACCGAGGTTGAATCTGTTGAATATATTGAAGATTAAGTTTGTATGATTCACCCCCCCTCTCATCTTATTAACATATAGAAGAAAATATTTGGAGACAAATAATGCAGAGGAGTGACGAGTTGTGTGAATGGTTTGAATTGAATGAAAGTCTGGGAGTAGTTTATATGAAAATCAAAGGGCACTTTGAGAAGAGCATACATGTTTATTCAAAAGAGGATATGACAAAATAGATTATGCAAGTAGTCTACAGTACCAGTGACAACTACTTGGCATCTAAGGGAATTAAGAGCCACATTGATGCCACAGTTAAGACATCATCTATCATTCAAAAATGTCCGAAACTAAGGGAAACATCAAAAGTTATGGAAAAATGTGGCAAAAGGATATTGAAGTTGCAAGAAAAGAAAAATAATTTGATTAAACTTGGTTTGCTTAAGACCGTTGACCCATCAAACAAATTCATTGGAAAAGAAGCTTACAAAAAAAGCATGGAGATAAAAATGAAGTCTGATTTAGACTTGCTTCCTAAGGACACAACTCCCCAAAGCTTTCTGGAATTCATCCAACCATTTACAACTCTAAATTTGGTATTGGATGAAATAGTGATGTCAAGTCAATCTTCTAAATATGGATTATTTACGAAGTTGCAGTTGACTTTCCATAGTTTACAAAATATTGACCTTCCGTCAGACGAAGAGTGGAGCACCCTAGAAAAATTGGCAGATAAATCTTAAGATTTATAGTATGTATTGCACAATTTTCTTCTTTTACTCTTAATTTCAAGGTTTTATGTTTTTTCTGTTTGGAATTTGGCATCGCTTGAAATAACTCTGTTTTGTGAATAGGAAAAAAACCAGCACTCGCTATTGCTTGTTTGCTAATCCAGCCTATGAATCTATGATGCACAGTGCAAAACTTCAACCAGTAAATTTGTATTCTCAAATTCTCCCAAGCTTTAACATTTATGCATTTCTCTATTTTTGATTACTAGGTTTTAGGCACTGCTATTATCTGTATTTAATTTGTCATGGTGAGAATTAATATTTAATTTTGAACTCTATTTTTTGAACAGGAGACATCAGACATGTAGCAGTTGTTAAATTGCTAATCCAGTCTGTGATGGCCATGTAAATCTGTGCTGAGTTTGTGATTTTAATGTTGAGTCTTCACATGTTGCAAACTTGCAATTTGACCTGAAGTTGTTGTTGCTCCCTTGTTTCTATAAGAGGGAATTCAGGGTCATTTGCAAAAGGTTCTGAAACTTTGTATTCACTTTTGCATGGACATTGGAGAATCACACAGGAGTTGTTGTTGCTCTCTTGTTTCTATAAAAGGGAATTCAGGGTCATTTGCAAAGGGTTCTGAAACTTTGAATTCACTTTTGTAATTTGCATGGAGAATCACACAAATTGGTGTATTACTATTGAATGAATTGTATCATATGGCTATATTTTGAAAGAATGAATGAAAATCTAAGTTCTCGACATGTTACAATACCAGACATGGTTCTGAAATGTATTACTATTGAATGAATTGTATCATATGGCTATATTTTATTACCAAACATGGTTCTCAAAGGTATTACTATTGAATGAATTGTATCAAGGGAGGTTGGTTTTGCATGGAGAATCACATAGATTGGTGTATTACTATTGAATGAATTGTATCATATGGCTATATTTTGAAAGAATTAATAAAAATCTAAGTTCTCGACATGTGTATTACTATTGAATGAATTATATCATATGGTTCTGAAATGTATCATATAGATTTGAGACTCAAACATGTCTAAATAAATAATAAACATCTCTGTATCAATAAACACATTATGGTCTTTTATTATGCTATTTTAAATCTGGAAATAGAAAGTTGAAAAATACAATTACAAATCAATATTAAATTCTAATTGCAAAAAGTAATATGCTTCTGTAATATGAATGATGAGATATAGTAATAAGATTAATGCATACCAATCTCTTACAATTGCCATTCATCCTCATCAAATTTAGAGCTTTCTTGATTCTTGTCTGTGGTTTCTTCACTCTGAGTCTACATACCTTCATTGAACTGCATCTCAATGCTACCAGTAGGTCTAGTACATGTTTCAATAGTCCCACTAAAACTTTGGTTTGAAGTGTTTCCCAAACCTCTTCTTTCACATTTGGACCTCCAGATTTGCAATGCCCTATCGTAAGGAAAAGTGTGGACATCATACCTAGATGTAGAGAGCCTCAAGCAAATTTCCAAAATTTTGTCTAGTTTGTTTCTTAGCTTTGATTTTAGGAACCCCAAAGCACTGAAAACTCTCTCATCTTCCACTGAACCCAATATCATTGTAAGACATAAATCAACAAGATTCAAATATTTTGGCATTAAATCACACAACACTGCATTCTCAACTATAATTTTCCAAAGCCTTGTTACTGATCCCTCTTCGTCGGGGTTCTCCATTTTTCCATATTGTTCTCTCATAGTGTATGCAAAATGAGATGATTTCTCTCGAAGATGAGTTTCATCTAATATTCCATTTATAGTTACTCCATTCAATTCTCTAGATATGCAAAATTGTTTTATCAAAATTAGTAGCTTACTTCGAAAATCAAATGCAATGTTGAGGCTCCAATAATGAGGAAACACAATAGACATGGATTTGAGTAAGTTGTTAGGAGGGAATTTTCTACTAATTGCGAGGAAAGATCATAAGCAATTTTCTTCACAGAAGTAGTTACAGTCTCAACAATCTTGTCGAAATGTTCCCTTGTAACTCTTGCTAGTTACTTCCTGGGGCGCTTTCCTAGTTCATCGGGGTCGACCGTGGCATAGAAGTGCATTGGTATCTCAACTCCTTGTATATTGGCACATACCTCCCTGTCTGTGCCGATTTGTAAAAAGTTATCAGGATTGTTCAAATCTGCGAGTGTCTGCCACTTAACAATTTTTTCATCAGATAGTGTTGGTTGATTTTGATAGAGATTGTCAAGGGTCATGCATGTAGTCTTACGCAACGTAGCATATTCTGCAATATACAAAGCTCTTTTTTGGGTAGCCTTCATAATATTCCTCATTTCCTCTAGCATGGGCAGAAGAGCTGCTAAAGTTAAGAGTGTCTCTAAATTAATTAACCTCCGAAGAAGGTCAAGAAATTTTGGTTGATCTGATTCGTTGTGAGTTGTGTGAAATAGTCCAATCAAGGATGGATATTCTGAAAAAACTTGATGCACTAGACCATCCAAAGAGATCCATCTGGTATCATTATCCTTGAGAAGCTTGTTCCCATTAGTTATTCTATTAGCAAAGTGTTGAAATTCCATAAATCTCTTGGGACTTTGACAAAAGTGTGAGTAGAGCTCTCTGATTAAAATTTCAATTTTTTTAACTGAAGCAAACTTGCTCACAATTCCAAAAGCTAGATTCACTTTGTGAGCCATGCAGTGAATTGTAGTAATGTACGATGCAAACGAAGTTCCAATCTTTGTACAAAGATCATTCATGTGACCTTGCATTACTAAAGCTCCATCTGCTCCAACACAAACCAATTTTTTGGCTACCGTCATGTCATCCATACCTCCATATTCAATTAAACTTCTCTTTACTAGTTGAAATAAATTTTTCGTTGTCACACTCTCCTTCATTTTAGCAACAGATAGTAGATGAGGTTGGCGGGTATGATTCTCTATAGTATAAACATGCATGCATACCCATGAAATATTGTCTACTGCCGTAACTTCATCTAAATAAAATGCAATAAAGTTTGACTCACTTATTTTTTCCTTTACATCTTCTTTTTCAACCTCAACAAGACAACTTGCCCATTCCCATCCACTATTTACTAAACAGTGTCTATTAGGATAGTTAGGAACTTTCAAAAAGTGTAATAAACCACTAATTGATGGGAAATCTGTCATAGCATGCCCTCTACTCAAAATATAAAAAACAACGGTTAACTGAACAACTTTTCCTAGTTGTTCTATTCGCATTGCTTTTCCAAAACTAGCTTCAATAGAACCTTTAACTTCAGCAGGCTTCGTCTGTATTTTCTCATGAAAATAATACTCTTCAACATTCCTCACATGCTTACATTCCTCCTTTGTTTTCCATCTTATCACTAATTTTTCAACCCCATCTATCATTTGTTTTTCATAAACTTTACCCATATACTTTTCTATGGTGTCAAATTTTAGCTGCAACCTAATTTCCTTGTTATGTTTCCAAGTGCAAATCTTACATCTACATTCTATTGGAGGCTTGCCTTCAATTGGATTCTCTACTGGTTCAATGAATGGATACTTTGCTGCCCAATTAATTTGAAAATTCCTCACTGACATATCTCACTCCCGATCCTTTTTTGATCTGGCATTTCTTTTCCCCTTTTGTGCATTATCATCAATGGCATTATCACCCAAGTCAATTATATCATTCTGGTTAACTTGTACTTGTGATGATGTACCTTCCTAATTTTCACCACACTCTTTTCCAAAGCCAAAGTACGAAGACAATGTTCTTCTTTTTGTTGGCCTTTCATGGCCTTCCCCACATTCAGGTTTCCTACCCTTATTCTTGTTCGACATATCCAATGAAATAAAGGCTGCCAAAAGAATATCAATTTGTTGAAGAAGCAATAATAGACTATAAAGTATAATATATGTTTCATTGACCCTACGACCTACAATCTAGATGTATGAGGTTTGAATGTCCCAGCTGACCACTTGGCATTGATGGGTTGCCATTGAATAAAAATAAACTCAATAGTACAAACAAATATAGATAAATTCAAAATAACATTATAACACTTCAAAAATATGATCGCTCACCTTTAGGTCACTAGAAGTCACCAATGCAGTCAACAACACTGAAATTCCTTAGTCTGAAACTTTACTATTGATCAAAATTCAGAGCCTAGAACCCACCAGATTGTGTAGAGATAGATCTGATCTTTGCATGTATTTATACCAATCCTTATATGACGAATTCCACGGGAATTTTATATGGTATACAAATATTTGGCGAATCCTCCGTAACTATAACACGACTTATGTAATTTTTGAGGTGATTATGGATCGTCCAAATAACTGGCAAATACAATATAGTTGGCGAAAGTTGGGGTGAATGGAGACACACATTGGGAAAATGTCGGGCAAATTGGGTCCTCCTAGCGAACAAATCTTCGCATGCCTATAGGCGAATTATGGTCGTCTATTAAGGCAACCTCGGAGAGTGTAGGCAAAAAAATTAAATTTACCGTGTGTCCAATGTATATTGTATTGGCAAAATCCTTGCATAGAAATATTTAATTACATAAAACATATGGCGATCCGGTCGTGAATTTGAAAAAAATTGATAATGTTCTAGCAAGATGGCCACCCCTAGTCGGTACAAAATATTCACCATTTCCTAGGTCACCGACGTGAAAATTTTTCCATTGGCGAATATTTGCCACTAAATTAATCTCTGGTTAGGGGTCATATGGTGTCCTAAGGGGTCATAGGACATAAGATGACCCCTTAGGACAACATACGACCCCTTATGACACCATATTGGGTCGTTATGGGTCCTATGGTGTCCTAAGGGGTCATATTGTGTCCTATGACCCCTTAGGACACCATATGACCCCTAACGACATAATTTGGTGTCTTAAGTGTCCTAAGGGGTCATATTATATCCTACAACCCCCTAGGACACCTATGACCCCTAATGACACAATTTGGTGTCTTAAGGGGTCATATGGTGTCCTAAGGGGTAATATTCTCTCTCTCTCTCTCTCTCTCTCTCTCTCTCTCTCTCTCCCTGTATGTCTGTCTGTCTCCCTCTCCCCCCTCTCTCCCTCTCTCTCTCTCTCTCTAAAATATGAATAATAAAATCAGATATCGAATTTTATCAGATATCTGATTTCTATCATTGCGTCGGATATCCGATTTTTGTAAATAAAAAAGCCTTGTGGGCCATTTTGTGGATTCCAATGGCCCATGGTCTACATATTCTATTTTATGTCGATGATCATGGGTTTTTCAGATAGATTGAGACAAATTTTCACTTTTTAGAGATTCTTAAAGTCAAATCTTACAGTGTCAATCATTTAGGAGCATCTTTGTGGAGCTAAATGGGGAGTAGTAGTTGTCGGAAGTCTTAACACAAAAGAAAACTTTCAAATGACCAAATTGAACTATATAGAGAAAGAGATAGAGAAGGTCATAGGAGGAGAAGACAATGTATGTTAAATATTGCTAATGTTACTTCAAGTGAAGAGGAAATTGAATTTGAAAATGTGTCACAAGTTATTGAAAATGAAAATGTAGATTTTGAAAGTGAAAATTTTGAATATGTTGAAAATGTTGAAAGTGATAATGAAAATTCTCAACATGTGGAAAATTTTGACATAGGAGGTGAACATGTGGAAACTTTTGACATTGGAGGTGAACATGTAGAAAATTTTGACATTGGAGGTGAAAATGTGGAAAACTTTGACATTGAAGGTGGAATTGCTCAACCAAGTGAACAATATATAACACCTAATTACTTTAGAAATGAATACCCTCTCATGGATGAAAGAAAAATTCCAAATCCAAGAGCTTCAAGAACCTCAAAGTGGTTACTTGAAATTGATGAGAATATTATTGTGAATCTTGAAGGAAAGAGGTCAACAAGAACCATTCGGTTGTGGGCTACACAACTTTTCGACCAAAATTTTAGCAATAAGACATTGACCGAGCAATGCCAACTCTTTGTTCAATTGCTAAAGATGATAAAGATGAGACCATTGCAAAACAAATTGAAGATTCGTATGAACAAGAAGATCGAGAGAAATTCTATTATTGCCAAAAGTCTATTTGATGCTCTCAATTCTATTGGAAAGAATACCAAAGAAAGAGATAAGAGAGCTGATCGAAGAGTGATTACAACCTCCTTAGTAAGTCATCAATGAGACAAACTTGTGTTGATTTTAACTTAAACCATAAAACATTGGATATAGCACTTGCATGAAGACAAAGACTTGACGATCCACTTCAACAAGATATGTGGGCTTTTGGTGGGAGGCTTCCACATGTTGATAGAAAGTTGACTGACAATGTGAAGGAGGAGATTCAATAATTTTGGCACTCTACTTCTATAGTGTCACCCAATGTAAAGGATGTTTTGAAATTAAGAATCGATAACCGAGACCAGACACTGCATCCCAAACATTTCTTGGAATCAAGCCAAATGATGTTGTACACATTTTTTTGTGAAGTACATCCAACTTTTCAAATATCACAAAGGGCCTTTGAATCATTGAAGCCATTTTATTGTGTTCCTCTTAAGATTCATAATACTTGTTGTTGCAAGTACCATGTGGAGTTTTTAATGTACCATGAACTTTTATGTCATATTCGTTCTACGATGCATACTAATGAGATGTTGTAGGAGTGTGGGGCAATGCTATTTCTGAGATCATCAAGAGACTTTCAAGATTTATTTTTATGCCCTAGAGATGATGGTTTCTATTTCTATAGAAATGATTGTTTGAATGAGAAGTGCTTAGAATGTGGTGGGTTGTCAAAGTTGGTTTCAAGTTTTCATGAGGGCAGCGAACACAAGTTTGGAAAGAACTATGTTGAGAAAAAAAGATGAGACAGTGAAATATACTTTGAAGACTGGAGGTGAAGGTTCTAGATGCAAATGAGTCTCAAGAGAAGTGAGTGTTGCTGATTTTATTTTGGATTTTAAGGAAAATATTTTCTACAAGTATGCAAGGCACACCCATAGGTCTCAATGGTTGGATCAATAGTTCAGGATGTGTAAGAACTCTTTCCCAATTGGCACTATTGTATCGGTGGTTGATTTTGCAGAGAACTATACATTGCAACCACAGAATGAGGTACAGTCTCAATACTACAATTCAATCCATATTGCTATTTTTGTTCACATTACATATAGACATGCTCCTGATAGTACAAATGAGGACAAGAAGATAATCAAAGAGTATCATTTTTAAATGAGTGATGATAGACCACACTCCTCTGAGTATATGCAACATTCTTTCAAGAATTTTTTTAAGTTCTTGCATGAGAAAGATATTGCAATTGATCGACATATCATATGGTTAGATAACTGTATAGGTCAATTCAAGAATGCCCGTATATTATTGGTTGAGTAGAATGCATGTAGAGAGGTGTATACCTCATATTTGGTGTTTTTTTAGGTAGGGCATGGGAAGGGGGAGCATGATGGAGCAGGTGCATGTTTGAAAAGAGCTCTAGTTAAGGAGCGATTGAGGATTTCAGGTGCAAATTTCTTTGATGCACGTTCTATTGTTGATTGGTGTAGTTCAACATTGTCACATGGAGGTACTCTAGATTCAACAGTGACCAGATTCTTTTGGTTGGTTGAGGAGGGCACAATGGGAGATAGATTGGATTGTCCAACAATTAAAGATTCTTCAAAGATGCATTCATTTCTCAGCTCTGATGCAAGTACATGGACCATTTGGACATGAGCGTTGGCTTTTTTTTGTCAGAGTTGTGTTCGATGTGATTGGGATCAGTGCGAGTCAAGTGAGTGGGTTGATACGTGGGTTCCCCAATATCTAACTCCTTTATCTCAAACAATATCCTTGTCAAACAATGACATGGAAAGTTCACTTGAGTATGACCGTCTATCAAATCTTGTACAGCCAGGACATGTTTTTGCAGTTGTTGCACCACAAGGGAATGAAGAGAGATCAGAATATTGGTTGGAACGATGTGTATAGGGAAAAAAAAAGCTAACACAACTAGTGACAAATGATGATGGGTTCACATATTCTACAGGTTCAAATGTTGTTGTGGGAACTTGGTTACGAACATACATGATTAGAAAGAATGGCATACCTACATTTGAAGACTATGAGAGACACAAAACCATTATAATGTATTCACACCTTATTATAGCTACAAATGTCAAGTTGTTGAATCATCAAGAAAAACCGAAGACCAAAGAGCTATGGACAGTGACTACTGTTGATCATGAAGCAATACTGGATACTCTTAAGCAAAGAGATGACCCTTCAGGCATACTTGAGTAGTAGGTCTTAATGGTGCCTTATTTTTTTTATCATGCATTCCATTTCAAATAATATCATTAAACCTTAATGTTCAAGTTTGTTACGTGTATATTAAGGATGTGTTAAAAATGCAGGTCTATTGTTCAACATTTTTTTTTGGCAACACAGTTTTTGCATGCACATAGTGGGTAGACTCGATATAATTGGAAGGGAAGGAATATTTGCAACATGACTTATTATCATGCATTTGATGAGCTTTACAATTTTGGTTATTAGACAACACTATTTGACAATTTTTGATGATATAATTATTGCAAAACCTTTATGCTCATGTAGGTCTTTTTTGATGATATACAACAGTATCACATTATGATTTTTGCGTCAACATAGTGGGTTCTCTTGATATAATTCGATGGGATGTATTTTTATGATATATAATCCCACCTTTTCATTTATTATCATGCATTTCAGTTGAAGTGATTATCATAAAGCCTTTATGTTCACCCATGCATTTTATGTGTAGACTAACAATTCTTAAAAATACATGTTCATGCTAGATCATTCGTCGTTGACAAGACCCTCTCTTGGTGATGGTACATATTCCTTTGTGAATTAATGAGATTAAATTTTGTGCATAAACACTAAGTCAAGTGAATGTATTTCTATTTAGACATGACCATATCTACCATCGTCTTCAACCATGCAAAGAAATCTAGTGAGAAGGGCTTTAATCAACATGCATCTTTCTTCAAAGTTGTGCTTGTATACTTTGTAGAGAAACTAGTAAGTTTTGTAATTATACAATCTTGTACATCTTAAAATTGTTTCAAATGATCTATTTATAATTTGACAAAATAATTTGTATTAAGTGTTATAATTTGTTTCTTGTAGCATATTCATTCTGCATAAAAAGGTTACTTATTTTGGTCTTCATTTATATGTAGGCATTGTTGTACGCAAGCTTTTCTCTTAGGACATGAGGATGTCTGATGTAGATGAAGTGGTATGTTGTATCTGTATATGGATGTGAGTTGATGTAACTTTGTTATGATGATATACAATGTCCATGATAGAATTGGTTTAATTATATTGATGATATACAATGTATATGTACATGAGTACATTGGTGTAGTTGTATTGATAATGAAAAAAATCATGTTTGCATATCCCTTCATGGATGTCACATGCAAGTGTAATGGTATTATGTGTATACAATACATGGAAATATTGGTGATCATTATGCATCTACAGTGTAATGCTTGTTTATCTATATTTTTCATTGAATGAGATTGACGATTTTTTGCCAACCAAAAAAATTCTGCCCTAATAAATCTATAGAGAAAATTGAAAAACTGAGATTCGCTTTTGTAGGGAGCCCTCTCATGGCCCCGTAGGTTCAAACGGACTATTCACAGGTGCCACAGATTCCGAGTTAGGGCCTGTCAAATTTTGATAATTTTTAGCACTTAGGGTGCTCAAGGGACGACGCCGGTAGGGCATGACCCCAAGCGTTCAACCGAGTGGGGTGGAAAAATAGGAGCATGCATAGGGTAATAATGCATAATTGGACATGTCAGAGCTAATGGTTCATTATCACGATGAGCAAAATGAGAAATTGGTCACGCGACAACATTCAATTGAATGAGACTGGCGATTTTTTCGCCAACCAAAAAATTGCTACCCTAATAAAGCCATAGGGAAAATTGAAAAAATGAGATAGAATTTTGTAGGGACTCCTCTCGTGGCCCCATAGGTTCAAATGAATTTTTTGTAGGTGCCAGGGATTCTGAGTTAGTGCTCGTCAAATTTTGACAATTTTTAGCACTTAGGGTGCTCAAGGGATGACGTCGGTAGGGTATGACCCCAAGCGTTTGACTGAGTGGGGGGCCAAAATAGGAGCATGCATAGGGTAATAATGCCTAAATAGACATGTTAGATTTGACGGTTCATTATCATGATGAGAAGAACAAGAAATTGGCCACGTGACAACATTTGATTGAATGAGACTAACGATTCTTTTGCCAACCAAAAAAATGCTGCCCTAATAAAACCATAGGGAAAATTAAAAAACCAAGATAGGATTTTGTAGGGACCCCTCTTGTAGCCCCATAGGTTCAAATGGATAATTCACAGGTGCCACAGATTCTAAGTTAGGGCTTGTCAAAGTTTGACAATTTTTAGCACTTAGGGTGCTCAAGGGACAATACCAGCAGGGTATGACCCCAAGTGTTCGATCGAGTGGGGGGGGGGAATAGGAGCATGCATAGGGTAATAATAAATTGTATCAAGTAATTATCATTAAATGAATTGTATTGAATTTTTCATTAAATGAATTGTATTTGTTCATTAAATGAATTGTATTGTATTGCTCATTATACAAACAACACTTACGATGAAATGAAATGAATTGTATTATTCATTAAATAACCATTATTAACCATTGTTAATTATTGGAATGAAGATTAAATATCTCCATGATAACACCATGCACAAATGAGCAACAATTTATATGATCAAATATCAACTTCTGTATATATGAAAATGTCAAAATGATTACAAGTGTATGTCCATACACAAATATGGCATAAACGCCAACTCAAAAAAAATATGTCTATATATGTGAATGTATGTCCATATACAAAATATACATGCCAACTAGACATGTAAGCATCCCAAAACTATCTATAACATCCTAAGCTACTGATGGATCATCAAAATCGATCCTATTCACCGCACTGCTCGGCTCTGAAGGATCCTGCATAAGAAAAAACAAACCACGATTAAGATTAGTTATATTATATAACTCACATTCAAAAAGTTAACATAAAAATAAACTATAATTGAACTATTCTTGTTTACCTCATCTCCATGTTTTCTCTTCGGCTTTGCTGGACTCTTGATGTATTTCTTCTGTAGAGGAGGTATGTTTTCAATATTTTCATACATAACCTACATATGTTCACAAACATGACATTGATACAAGTTAGCATATAATTATCACTGCTAATAACAAATTATATCTGCTAAACACAAAATAAAATAAACACACATGTACTCGAGGCATCTCTTCTTCTTCTTCATCTTCAGGTATACTGGGTGTAGTCAACAAGGATGTGAAGCCAAGAATTCTCTATACATATACACAACAAGTATATGAAACTATCAATCTATGTCTAGACGTGTATAATCACTATAAGTTATTTAAACTATTCATTCAATCATATTTGCATTCAATTACCTTTCCCTTGTCTCCAACTGCACTACCAAATCCTAAATCACACAGCCCCGCACTTGTGCTTCTTGTGCCCTATAAGAGTAAAATAAGATATGCATGCAAGTTACTACATAATCTAATTAATACCAATATAAATGATGAGCATGTATGTTCAGTAAAATACAAACGACTAGGTGTAATAATATATGTACCGTCAAGCTATCAAGGCCAAATGAAATGGTCGTCAAGGTGCCCTCCTAAACCTGTGTCAACTCCTCCTTGGTCATCAACTGTTAAATAGAACATGTAAATAAAAATTAGTACTTAATATTATCTAAATTATAAATATTCATTTAAAATATAGCATGAACTGTGAAAATACAAATCTTACCACTACATCATCAATGTATGATGACAGTGCCTCCTCGCCTCTAGCATGCATGGACTCCCCAGGGTATCCTCCAGTCTATGTCATAACATCTGGCGCATCATGCATCTCATGCACCTCATAATTTGCACTATCCACAGGAGGATCAACAGGTTGTCCAACTGGACCCAAGCATACATGCCCACACATGACACAACTATGGGGCACACAAGTGTGTGGAGCCGAGGATGACATGTCAATGCCGCCAGATGCATCGCTACCATCAAAAGTAGGCTAAGCTACTGACCCAACCTAAGAAACCAAAAGGCCACTCAAAGAGTGAATAGCCAATATGGTCCGTGATGCCGCCTCACAAATGATATCTGGATATTGCACTGGAGGTGGGGGATCAATGGGAGGAGGGGGGACATATGGGCCCTGGACTACTCTGTCTGTCAGATCTATTTTGGGGCATACCTAAACCCACACCCTGGAAAGGTTGGATGTCAAAGTAGTTCACATGTTTTCCTAAAACAAACTCAACATATAATTTTTTTATGAAGTAGAAGGGGACATCAAGATTATTGTTGGGTGGTTTGTCAAAAACCATCCGCCAATAATCCCAAATTTTTTTCACAATACCATCATTTGTCCACCATTTAATAGAAATTTTTTTTGGGGGGGTCTACGGGTTGACCAGTGCGGGGATTCACAAACAATGAGGTGATAGTGGCTTTGGATATCTCAAGATCCTTGATCTCCTTATAAGACAAGCCATCCACATATTGTTCCCTCATAGAATCTCGCCACAAAAGAGAAACATTGTGCTCCTCAGTCATGGTTTCCATACTCTTTATGATCGACGTGAGGGGATCAAACATTGGGTTTAGGCGAGGGATCCTATGATATACATCTGCAATCCCCCTCAATTGGTTCAAATTTTGTGCAATTAAATCCTGAATTGAGGGGGGGTTTGGCAAAGGAGGGTTTGGTTGTTGTAGTTGTGGTTGATCAATGTTTTCACTATTATCCCCCATTTTTAACCTAATTCAATTTAAACAATTGAATTTAGTTAACAAATTTAAACAATTTTGTATTTGATATAAAAAAACCTAGTTTTCATGATAAAAAACATATTTTCAATAAAAAAACAAATAAACATTAAAAAAAATACAAAACTTGAATGAAAATGATTGAAAACAATAAAAATCTTACCTTTTAATGTATGTTTTAGCAAATTTTGGGCAAAAAACCGGATATCGGATTCCCAAAAATTGCAGAGCCCGTGGGTTAAAAATAACTCATGGGTTGTCACAGTCCAATTATATTATCTTAGAAAATTAGATATTCGATTTTTATACTTAAATTATTTTAAAATAACATTAAATTATATAATATAATAATATATTATATAATACTATATAATATTATATTATATTATATTATATTATAATATATATTATATAATACATAATATTATATAGTATATGTATAATATAATAATATTATATTATATATATTATATAATATTATGTATTATATAATATATAATATAATATAATAATATATTATATATTATATAATATGTAATATATAATATATTATTATATTACATTATATATTATATAATTTATTTTTTAATTTAAAATTACAAATAAAAATTGGATATTCGATATTATCGGATATCCAATTTTATCCGATATCCGATTTGCTTAGGTATTTACCATGCCAAGGTGTACTAACACCCAGGCCAAGCAAAAAGTCAACACGGTTTTTCATGTTTTTAGGTGAGTGGAGAAGGCTATTTTTTCAAATCGCCACTTGTTGGCCCCCCATGATCCTGCACTAACCCAGATAGTGATGACAATCTGGTGAGTGAAAGGGTCATGTTGGAGATAGACAAATATGCCAAAGATGAGGATGATGGAGGAGATAGCCCCCATACATGATGATTATGGCTCCCTATTGCCTTGTGTCTAAGTAAAGATCTTTTTCTATTTTACCTTAAAACAAATATCAAGCCAATTTTGAAAATCTGGAGAACCCATTTTGAAATTTTGTAGTATAACATTAAGGGTCAGAAGCATATACATATACTTGTATGAATTCAACATTTAAATGAATACATATACACAATTTTTGATATTTTGAAATTTTTGTTGTAATTGTATGCTACTTACACATGAATATTAGTGATGCTTATTTTTTCCTTGTAAAATTTGTCTTCCAGCATGCTTAAAATGAATTTTAAATTTGAACGATATTTTCAATGGCAACTTTAATTTATAACTCTTATGCATGAAATAATAACACTAATAGCATAAAGAGAAAACACCACCTCTAAATTGAAATGTAGAATTCGACATTCACCATTCATAAATTTAAGCTAGGGCTTTTGATCTTCACATATAGAAATTAATGATGGGTAGAGTATACCTATTAGTCAAATGACATAAAGGAATGAATTGAAACATCTATGTTCAAGCCTTAGCATGTTATGTCATTGGATAACACCCACAACAAAGCACATGAACATGAAGAAACCATAAGTTACATATATTTAATAAATACGTTGTTGCCTCTATGGCGAACTAATAATTCTAGGAACTTTGAGTGTGGGGCATTTTGGGGATCACAACTTGTGCACAATAGAACTTGAATGAAAACTTGGAAACTAAACAAAGCTAACCTTAAAGGGAAGCGAATGTATAATAGAATTTCTTGGAAAGAAAAGTATAACTAACTAGTTCTACCCTAATCTAACCTAATTAGAAAATTGATGGGATAAACAAAACTATTAACATTTTTTTGGAAATAACTTCCCCTCCTACCTAGTTTATGGCATTTTGTATGGCTCTAAATAAACAATGGAGGGAAGGGGAATTATAGGTTGCTCACAAATTTCTTGAAATTTCCCTACACACTAGAGACCATACGACCTGTCCATTTGTCGATAATATCTTCTAGTAGCGGGAGGCTGAAGGCTTTTCCCTTGAGAAGCTTGTCTTCATGTTCCAAAGTGAACATGACCAAAGTAGACTAGAAATTCCCTTGTTGGGCTAGATGCCAAATAGGGCACCCTCTTAAACATACTGGATGAGAAAATGTAGGATCATACTCATATTTTGCTTTCTCTATATTTTGCCTTTTTTCATAGCTTGTGCTTTTTGACTCTTTTGATGGTAGGAGGATGAAGTCCCTTTGTTGTTTCTCATAATTTTTTCCCTTGTGAGACTGTAGGGTTTTTCCCTCTATTGATAAGTAGAAAATTTCTAATTCATCTGATAATTGAACTTCATCTATCTCTTCTTTTCTTTCTTCCTAGACAAATAGATATTTCATTTCATGGAGGTTTTCAAAGGAATTAGAAATGGCCTTTCCTTCTTACTTAGTGCTTTTTTCATTGTCTAAGTGCTAGCAGAGGTCTATTATGTCACCTTGTTGTTCAAATACTATCTTCATAGCTGGTTTGAATTTATCTTCTCTTCCATCTTCAACAAAGAAAGGAAGATCATGAAAGAAAAAACATGACCCATTTTCCTTGTTTCCTTTAGAAACTAAGTGTTCACCCTACAATCAGGTTTGGTTGTCATTTTTTGCATTCTTCTCTTCATGTGGGCATGTGGCCCTACAATATTTGTTATTTTCCACCCTTTTCTTTTTTTTGTCAGATTAGTTTGATCTCCAAACAATAGGTCTACCATTGAATAGTGAAATAGTATTATTTTTTATTATTCCTCTAGTATTAACATCAGTGTTGACGAGGTTTCCAATTTTTCATGTAAAGGGGGAAAAAAACAATTGAGGTCCAAAATAAATTTCCATACTAAAGAAGAAATATGGGAAAAACTTGCTAGAAGTTATCTTGCATAGGGATGATAGGGCCTGTTGGCAATATGTTGGATTTTGTTAAGTGTTGTCATTGATGTCAACATTGTATATCAGTTGGATATGGTTCTACTATCCCGGTTCGACCTAGCTCGATTAGACTTGATGTCTATTCTGGTTTTGGCTGTGATTTTGATCCAGTATGATCAAATCCCTGGTTTTGGTTTTTGGAAGCTTATTCAGGATGGTTATATGCTTTCCATATTCTGTTGGTTCATGATTTGGTACTCTAGTGGCTATCACTTATGTTCCTAGTTGGTATTCCTGGTACAAGCTAGCTTTACTGGTTAGCGGTATTTGATGATTTGGTTAGATGATTTTGGTCTGACTTGTGGAAACGATTCAAGCATACTGAAGGTGCTTCTTGATTGTGTGCTAATTATATGGTGACTTTGAATTGGTGTAATGCCCCGTCAGGAACCCTAAAGGAAAACATCATAATCTATGCAACTAAGGGTGAAATAATTTTTTTTTAAAAATTAAGTGCATGAATTTAAACCTTGGCACACCAAATATATAGCGGAAGTCTAACACCTGAATTTCCTAAGGGTTACCAATGAATATTACTTCGTAAATTAAATATTTAAGATAAAATTTCCACAATTAAAGAATCTAAAATACTTAAAGCAATCATATATCATATACAAAAGAATTAAGTAATTGAAATAGCATACATTACAATATTTCTTTGCTTTCAATATTCGAAAATACATGTTTTCAAAGAAGAAATTACATCATGAGCTAAAATGTTACAAAATGAAAGTTACATAAAGTTTCTTTTCAAAACCTCTAGTTTTCAATTGGATAATGGATAGGAACAAGAGTCGATACATGAACACGATCCAAGAACATCAGCAAAGTCCTTCCTTGCCTGAAGATACGTACCAGAACATTTGATGGGAAGTGACACTACCACCCGACCATGTGATTCTGAAAGGGAACCACCCCACCGTGCTGGAGATAGTAGATAACCCTCAAGAAAGCAAAATGAACAAGAACGTAAGGACTACAAGACTCCACTTACAATCATGTGACCCAACTCACAAAACACTAGTGACTCTAAGGAGAAAGTGTCATCGCATGTCTTACGGTGGATACCATGGTACAACCTCCATAGGTCCCGGCCCCCATCCTGGGTTATCTTGGTAACCTCTCCCGAACCTCCGATTCCAACTAAGACTCATGCGGACCTTACCAATCCTCTCATGAAGACAAGGTGGTAAGTTTGCCATTCTAGGCCTTCTCGCTACATTATGAGTCTTGTACTAGCACTCACCTATGTGCGAGGCACATTGTTTTATTTAACTTTTATTCTATCCTTCCTTAGTCATTTATTAGGTTTTCACTTTCTTAACCAACTTCCAACAGGTTATCCTGTCACCACTTTGGGCATGGCCCCCGCTCGAAAGCCACTCTCTCTCTTAGGACACTATGGGTTAGTTCTATCTATAGAACTCTATGGAAATACAGACAGCCGTTCCCAATCTTGACCTACCTCGAATGAAAGATACATATTTACTAACCTAAGGTTGACCATTACGAACAACTCACAGTGACTCATTTCCTTAAGGTTATACATCTAAATAACTGGCCAAGACACAGTACACAAGACATACTGACCACATGACTTAATGTACTTAGTTGCAACCACCATATAAAACAAGGTAATCTTACGTACCAACACCTATCACAAAATTAACTTGCAATACGAATATACATTGTCAAGACATGAAGAACACTATGGTCGGTATAACACAGAATTTTACGCTTATTGACAAGTTTAAGAGTTCAATTACTCTTGTTAACTACTATAGGTACGCCACCTTAATAATTTCCATTTATACCATAGACGAAGATTAAAATAGATATATTTATTTCATCAAGGAAGTCTTACAATAAGACATAATACATTTCTTCGAAGAATAATGTCTTTATTTTTATTTATTTTTTTACACTAGAGTGTTACATCATTCTTCCGGAAAATACGGAGAAGTGCACTCGTCAAACTCTACATGATCTAAAGGAGTATATCCTTTATATTTGCTTTCACTCAGGGGAAAGTACCCCACAGACTCATTATCACTTAAGGGGGTATACCCCTCCGACGAGTCAGAACTTATAACTATCGACTTTTCTGGAGAGCACTCTAGCTTGGGTTCTTTCCCTTTTCCAATAGTAACTTCTTTAGTTGGATTCCACATAGGACCTTTTTCTATCTCTTTGCTCTCTTCAGGAGCTAGGTTCTCTTCAGGAGCTGGGTTGTCCTCCACAACAGGCTTCACAGGTGTCAAGGAATCTTTCTTGACTTTTAAGTAGTGAGCATAACCTGCTATGGATTTGCGAGCTATCTGTTTGACTCACACCATCTCTGTAACGTATCAATAGTAAACTATTACTTCCCAGACTCTCCTAGAATTACGTCTAATAAATCTTAATAACTAGGTTTTGAGCGCAACCATACATTTCTTCCATATAATAACAAGTGTGCAATTTGAACTTAAACACTATTCCACTTCTATAGTCATAACATAATCACAACTTCTATTATATGATTTTATTTAACAATCCCTAATGATAAATAAAACATAACCATAACTATTTAATAAGCAAGACAATAAACATGACATACAACAGAGATTGTAAATATTAATGCTCGTAAACTAAGAAATTTCTAACCTATTTGAAGTGTTGATCAATATGCAAGACCTTAACGCCCTCTCGCCGATAAATGTGCCGTGCTTGCGATCCTTTTCACCAATACTTTCCAACTCTATCAAAAAAATGAACAAACAACTCTCTTGATACTATCAAAACACTATCCTCTCTAAACCACTCTCTTGATACTATAAAAACACTATCCTCTCTAACTCTATTCTTCTTTCTACAATCCACCATCCTTCCTTGGATGCCACAAATGACTTCTCCTCCTTTCCTCTCTACTCCCACCCCTATTTATACTAAAAACCATCCATTGCTTCTCCTAAATCTGGGGCTTAGTAATAGTTATTGACTAAAACTCTTTTACCTCCCACTCTTCTTGTTCCTCCACGCAAGGAGTCCATCTCCAGTTAACTATAGTCTTTAGCACTCCTTGATTGTGGTTATAACAATTATCGGCTGGGTGGAGAGATCGGTTCATTACTTCAAACACTTATGTGTTTGCAAACAGTGACTTGTGCGTTTAATCTGCCAGGTCTTGAGTCCACTAATGTTTATGTTTCAGTCTCCACCTTACGTGCCAGTCTATTCTCCTCCTCTATCGGCCAATCTACAGTTGAATGCAAAGAATTGTAGCTCGTGGAAGAGTTTGGACATGGAGAAGTGGTGTTTATCGCTTTGAACAGCGAGAGGTGTCATTACCCCCTGACTGAAGTGTTAATGGGGGAAGCCTCTCCTTGCTCGCTGGCTGCAGTGTTTATGGCGGAAGAGGGAGATGTGGTTTATGAAGGAGGAGGGTAGTCGGTGGTAATATCGACTCCTCCCTATATTAAGGGGGGTGGTTGATATTACCATCGACCACCGTTGACCAAAATAAAAACTTTAACCCCCACCACCTCCTATAAAGTCGAATCTATTTTATTTGCTTTAGTATAATTTCATTATTATACTTTAATAATTAATTAATAACTTTCATTTAATATTTAAACATTAATCTTCCTAGCAATTTTACGTTTAAATGTATAAATATATACTTTGTTTTCAAATGCTTATAACTAATGACCCCTTTTTTTCATATAAATTTATATTCGAACAATCGAATTATATATATATATATATAACTCGTTCGAAAAGCTTATTAAATATAACATATCTATAATTCTAACTGATACATGCATAATCCAAAAACACAATAACCTGATGGGCGATATCAACTACGGATAATACGATCACCTTATCTTAACTCCAATAACTACTTATAAGTGACTATTGCCTTCCGAGTATATTATGTCCTTACATATATTCAAACGATCGAATTGCAACTATCGAGCTAACAAGTTGATAAAATTCATATCAACTCATACCAAGATATTAACTCGTCCTTTATAAACAATATTAAGTCACTAGATTACTTGATTCTTTTTCCTCCAATTACCAAAACTACTCTTTACTCTTATAGACGTAATAAACGTAACAATTACCAATGACATACAAAAATTGGGAACACTGGACACGCAAACTGAGCAAGCATCATGCGACTTTTATAAAGATCAAACAATAAAATATGAAGACCAAACCAATTGACAGAACGACTAACTGAAGGCACTCACCCGAGTGTAACTGACTAAAAATAGGGTCAACTACTATCTCCTTCACTTCCATCGGAAAATATAAGGCACGCTCAGACCTATGTAGCCAGGAGGAGACGATACCCCGTACCTACCCGGTACTTGTACCTGCAACATCCTGCATCACTGACCACACATGCATATATACATATATAGAAATTTCAACATACACACCGATGAAGGAGATTCGCGACGTTCCCTGTCTCACCAAGATGAGTGAAGGAAAATTGTCCCCATGCATCCCATACACTCGCAGATACACAACACATAGTCCATAGATGAAGTAAAGCGTCAATACATAGCAATGAACCATATAATGTCATAAAAACGTAAGTACATAAATACTGCAAATAAATCACATGTCTCATAATCAGATAAAACATGGAACAATGTTATATAATTCTAAATAACAATTGATAATGTATCCACTGAGAATAACAAGAACAAAATATCAGTTCAAACGAGTAAGGGTACTACAATTGGTTGGCATGGTTTTATGGTGGTCCTATTTGGATCTAGTTAGACTTTCTGTGTTATTGCACTGAAGGTTTATACCGATTGGTGAAACATGTTGGTGATTGGTCTTAGTGTGATTTCCGATGGATATAATTTTTGGGAATTTGTTTTAGGTCCATACTATGTACTGTAAATCATAATATTGGTTCAGTGATATCGTGTGATGTAATTTTTTTATTATGGGTTTATTGGTTTAGGGTTTAGCCGACCTTATTAATAAGGTTGACGATCTGTATTAATAGGTGACTTATTCATGTAATTGGATATGGTTTTTTGGATCGATGGTTATGTATGCATTATCAAAGGAAGGTTTATGTGCAAACCTTGTTATATCATTTAGCGAAAGGTTTTGGTGTTGCAGGGCAGACATTTGTGCTTAACCGGAACTATACATCAGGAATTAGGAGATGCTACTTTCATAGTTCATTCTTTCCGGATTGTAGTTTGATGCTTTTGTAAGTCAGTGAGACTTCTCTTTTATGATGAGGAGTGAGCTCTAGGTTGTTGGCTTGATTGCAAGTGCAATCCCTATTGTAATTATTTCACAAACTGTTGCAGAAGTATTATCTGATTGTGGTAGGATTTCCCACCATGGTTTTTTTCTTTACCAGTTTTTCCACGTCAAAATATTGGTGTTGTGTGTACTATGCTTTCATGTTTTATCTTTTCATTGTGTTGGATTCCTTGTGCTCCGGTATAAAGGTTATAATCTGCAATAGTTCTGATTACTGATAGAAAACTGATTCACCCCCCTCTCAGTTTTCTCTCGGTATCAGATCTATTTACCAATTGGTATCAAAGCAAGGTCCTCTCTGCAAAATCTTAACCGCTTGAGGAGATCCGATGGCATCTGCATCTAGCTCCACATTTAATCCCTACCGGGAGGAGAGTCCTAGATTTCATGGCACAAATTACAAGATATGTAAGGAGTGAATGAAGATTCATCTAAGATGTATTGGAGCTGAAGTTTTAGAGATAGTGGAGAAAGGGTATATACCTCATGATCCTAATTCTAGAACACTGACACCTGGTGATGAACAAAAGAGAGCTAAAAATGATGTTAGAGAAAAAGAAGCATTATTGAGTGCCCTATCTGATGAAAAGTTATTGAATGTCATAGAGTTGGAGAATGCAAAGAAGATCTAGATAAAGCTTGAAACTCTTTATGAAGGCTTCCGGGTAAGATATGAAACTTTGAAGATGGAAGAAGATGAGAAGATTAGTTCTTTCATGGATAGAGTGAATGAAATTGTCATGGGAATCAAATGTTGTGGTGGATCAGCTAGTGAGGATGAGGTCATATCAATGATTCTGATATTTCTACCTTCATCTTATAAGAAGGCTACTACAATTAATGAACTCTGGACAATGTCAAGTACCCCTGTTACTAGAGACACATTACCTGGGAAATTGACTACTTTTGAGCTTGAGGAACTTGGAGATTAGAGTGCTGCTAAAACAAAGACTACATTTAAAGCATTTGCCTCTGGTAAGCAAAAGATAGATTGGAAGGAATTGTATGCTAAATATTTGGAAGACATTAAGAGAGAAGATAAATAACTTGAAGAGTTGGAAGCTCTAATTTCTAGAAGAATCCCTAAAGGACCGACTGGAAGTAAGTATGAAGGAAAAGTCCCTTTTAAATATTTTTCATGCAATAAGATTGGTCATTTTGCTTCTAGATGTCCTGAGAGAGCTACTAGGAATCAAGAAATATTTGAGAGGAGTTATAAGACCAATCTGGAATATTAGAATAGACCTAGATTTAGAAGGAATAAGGATAAATCATGTTATTATGCTGGTGATGATGATCTTGGTATTACTGATAATGATGATGATGATGAACCTGTAAGTGGATTTGGTAATGGAAGCTCCGGTAAATATTGGGTCTTTATTGCTATTAAGGATGATTCTTCAAAATCTATCATTGAAGCTACTCATACAAAGGAGAAGGCTTTAGCTACCAAAATTGAAGAAAATGATGAATGGGTTATAGATAGTGGATGCTCACATCAAATCACTGGTGACAAGAGGAAGTTCTTAACTTTGCGAGAATTTGATGGCAGACTAGTCAAATTTTGAGACAACAAGGCATGTAGGATCAAAGGCAAAGGAACAATATCCTTGGATGGTAAGACCAATACTGATAATGTTTATTATGTTGAAGGGTTAAATCATAATATTTTAAGTGTAGGCTAGATGGTGGATATAGGATTTCATTTGCAATTTAAGGATGGTAAATGCAGGATTAACAATAGATCTGGATTGGAGATTGCATCTGAAACTCAGACCAAAGGAAACATCTTTCATCTGAACTCCGGTGAGAAGGACTACTTGATTTCTCAAATTGATGAAAGATGGTTATGGAATAAGAGGATGTGTCATATAAATTTTGATTGCATAGTCAAGATCAGTTCAACACAAGCTATCAAAGATTTGCCCAAGATTGTTAAACCTCATAATCTAGTATGTAGAGAATGTCAAATGAGTAAGCAAGTTAGAATTTATTTCAGAAGCATACATGATAAATCTAATGAAATTATTGATCTTATTCATACTGATTTGTGTGGACTGACAAGGACTAAAATATTCCAAGGTGATAGATATTTTATGTTACTTATTGATGACTATTCTAGAATGATGTGGGTTGCATTTTTGAAAGAAAAATATGAAGCTCTTGAGAAATTCAAAATTTTCAAAGCTATGGTTGAGACAGAAATAGGATTGAAGATAAAATGTTTAAGATCGGATCAAGGAAGTAAGTTTACATCCAGTGAGTTTAGCAAATTTTGTGAGAAGCATGGAATCAAAAGAAATCTACACCTAGAACCCCACAACAAAATGGATTAGTGGAAAGAAAGAATAGAACCATATTGGATGCTGCAAGGACAATGATGACTGAAGCTAAATTTCCTAATATCTATTGGAGAGAAGCCGCCAATACCGTTGTATACACTTTCAATGGAGTACACATAAACGGTGATAGTGGTAAGACTACTTATGGATTGTGGTTTGGTCATACTCCTACTATCAAATATTTTAGAATTTTTGGAAGTAAATGCTATATCAGAAGAGATGATGCATTAGGAAAATTTGATCCTAGAAGTGATGAAGGAATATTTTTGGGTTATTCTACTAAGAGAAAAGCATATAGATGTTATAACAAAAGATTGAATAGGATAATGGAGAGCATAAATTTTAAGGTGGATGAACAAGGCAATAATCAGATCAGATCATATGATTATGGACCAGAAGATGAATTTGTTAGACTAGAACTGGTAGTTCAAGAATCTGTTCAGAGTATTGAACTAGTGACCCTGACAACATCAGAAAATTCAACAGTGACTTCTGAATAGCAGAAAGAGTCAGTAAATCAAGAAAATTCAAAGACTTCGAGGTATGTGAAACTAAATCATTGTGAAGATCAGATCATTGGAGATAAAAGGAAAGGTGTGATGACTAGAAGAAGGTTAGCTATTGAAGAGGTATGTTTAATTTCTCAAATTGAACCATCTTTTATTGAAGCAAGTAAAGATGAAAATTGGACAAAAGAAGTGGAAGAGGAATTAGATCCGATAGAAAAGAATAAGACATGGGAATTAATTCCTAGACCTAAAGATAACAATATTATTGGAACTAAATGGGTTTCCTGAAATAAATTAAATTAGGGAGGTCAAGTTGTGAGAAATAAAGATAGATTGGTTTGCAAAGGTTATTCATGGGAAGAAGAAGTTGATTATGATGAGACTTATGCTCTGATTGCAAGAATTGAAGAGGTAAGACTATTTCTTGCCTATGTTGCATACAAGAATTACAAGGTATATCAGATGGATGTCAAATGTGCATTTTTGAATGGAGATCTTGAAGAAGTCTACATTGAGAAAACCGATGGATTGTTTTTATCAAAGGACAAGGACATGATTTGCAGATTGAAGAAAGTTTTATATGGTTTGAAATAAGCCCCTAGACATTGGTATGATATATTAGATAAACATCTTTCAAATCTCGGTTTCAATAAAGGTAATGTTGATAGTAATGTATATTATAAGATTGAACATGATGACATACTGATCATTGAAGTCTTTGTGGATGATATCATTTTTGGTGGAGAAGAAAGTTTATGCATGAAATTTGTTGATGATATGAAGAATGAATTTGAAATGTCTATAATTGGTGAGATGGATTTTTTCTGAGGTTTGCAGATTAGACTGATAAAGGTATTTTTATTTGTCAAACTAAGTATGTTGAAGAATTGCTTAAAAAATTTGGACTTGGGAATTCTAAACCTGTCGATACTCCTATAATGACCAGTTGCAAATGGTCAATGGATGATGAATCTCCTAGAATTAATCCAAGCAAATACAAATCAATGATTGGTGGATTATTGTACTTAACTCAAACTAGACCTAATATAATGAAAGTTGTTTATATTGCCTCTAGCTTTTAGTCAAATCCTAGAGAAACTCATGATATTGCTATCAAGTGGGTATTTAGATATCTAGTAGGTACAATAGGCTATGGGTTATGGTATCCAAAAGATGATGATTTCAGACTATGTGCATATACAAATTCTAATTGGGTAGGAGATGTGGATGACCGGAAGAGCACTACAGGTAGTGCATTCTTTCTTGGAAAGAAGTTGGTTTCATGGCTTAGAAAGAAACAATCATGTACTTCATTATCTACTATTGAAGTGGATTATGTAGCTGCTGCAACTAACTATACTCAGATATTATGGATGAAACAGATGTTGAAAGATATAAGGGTAAGTTATGATGAGTCTATTGTTATTCACTGTAATAATACTACTGCTATTGATATGTCAAAAAATCTAGTATTTCATTCCAAATCAAAACATATTTTTATAAGGTATAATTTCTTGAAAGAAAAGGTTGAAGCAAAGGAAGTCAGATTAGTTTATGTGCCTACTAAGGAACAGATTGCAGATATTCTAACAAAAGCATTGCCTAAATATAATTTTGAATATCTCATAGATCAATTGGGGGTTACCACCCCTCCAGAAGAGACTTAGAGATGTAGGAATGCATCAGTCCGGTGACCCTATCGGACATACTTTCTGATCTGGGTTGATGAGATGATGTTGTTGCTGCTCAGGGGGAGTAGTCAGTTTTTCTTTTTGGTTTGGTATCCATCCTTTGTCATTGATTCCAAAGGGGAGATGGTTCTCATGTGAAAAATAGCTAATCTTTGGAGGAGATGGTATTCATTTTTATCTTAGGGGGAGATATACTTCAGATCAATCTTCTTTAGGAGACTATTGGCATTCCTTGGCACTTGGATGTTTTTCACATTTAGTGTTGCCATCAATGCCAAAGAGGGATATTGTTTGCAATATGTTGGATTTGGTTAAGTTTTTTTATTGATGTCAACACTGTATCCTGGTTCGATATGGTTCTACTGTCCTGGTTGGACCTATCCCAGTTAGACTTGGTGTTTATCTTGGTTTTGGCTGCGATTCTAATCTGGTATGATCAGATCCCTAGTTTCAGTTTTTGGATGCTTATTCAGGATTGTTATATGCTTGCCATGTTCTATTGGTTCATGATTTGGTGCTCCGGTAGCTATCGCTTATGTTCTCAGTTGGTATTCCTAGTACTAGTTAGCTTTACCGGTTAGTGATATTTGATGATTTAGTTAGATGATTTTGGTCCAGCTTATGGAAACATTTTCAAGCATGCTGAAGGTGCTTCTTGATCGTGTCCTAATTATTTGGTGACTTTGCATTGACTGGCGTGTTGTTATGGTGGTCCTATTTGGATCCGGTTAGACTTTTTGTGTTATTGCACTAAGGTTTTCTACCGGTTGCTAAAACATGTTGGTGATTGGTCTTAGCGTGATTTTTGATGGATATAATTGTTTGGGAATTTCTTTTAGGTCCATGCTATGTAATGTAAATCATAATATTGGTACAGTCATATCGCGTGATGTATTTTTTGTAATTATGGGTTTAGTGTTTAGCTGACCTTATCAATAAGGTTGATAATTTGTATTTATAGACCTGACTTATTCATGTAATTGGATATGTTTTTGGGATCAATGGTATGGTATGGGATCGATGGTTATGTCTGCATTATCAAAGGAAAGTTTATGTGCAAACATTGTTATATCATTCAATGAAAGGTTTTGGTGTTGTAGGGCAAACATTTGTGCTTAACCGGAATTGTATCTAGCATTAGGAGATGCTACTTTCATAGTTCATTATTTTCAGATTGTAGTCTAATGTTTTTGTAAGTCAGTGAGACTTCTCTTTTGTAATGAGTAGTGAGCTCTAGACTATTGGTCTGATTGCAAGTGCAATCCCCATTATAATTATTTCACATATTGCTCCAGAAGTATTATCTGATTGTGGGTAGGGTTTCCCACCATGGTTTTTCCCTTTACCGGTCTTTCCATGTCAAAATATTGGTGTTGTATGTACTATGCTTTCATGTTTTATCTTTCATTGTGTTGGTTTCCTTGTGCTCTAGTATAAAGGTTATAATCTACAATAGTTCTAATTACTGATAGAAAATTGATTCACCCCCCCCCCCCTCAGTTTTCTCCCAGTATCAGATTTGTCTAACAGGGCCATCTAAAGCTTAGGATAAGATACATACCATTTAAGTCATTTTTATCATATTCAATCATGCAGAGTCACTAATACACTAGATCTTTTACAATGAGAGCAAAAAGGTCTCACTAGGCGTGCCAGAAAAATATGTTGATACCTAAAAGGCTCACGCCTTAGTAAGGGCAATTCAAGAGTTTCACAGACATGGGACTAGGATTCAATTTGTGATATGTGAAAAAACCTCCAAGATTCTAGAAGTCAGCTCTTTGTTTTTTAGGAATGGAAAAGGAAGGAGGAAAAACATGAAAGACAAGTAAACTAAGGAAAAACACAAAGGTAAATATTTTACAACACTTTAAAGCTCCCTTTTGCGAAAATCATAAGGAAATATTAGTTCCCTGGAATTACGGGGGCTTCACTAGATAGGCAATATTATATCATGTGCATTCATATTGGGGGGTTTGATATTACAAAAATGAGGGCACAATATATTGCCTATGAGTGAAAATAGGGGGGTTTTTAATTTCAGATATGAAAAAATATAATATTTGGTGAAAATAGGGGGCTTTTAATTCAAGTTGTGTATTGGGAGGGGATGACAGAAAAGGAGTTTAGGGAATTTTTTTTTGAAAATAGGGGGATTCTTTAGTATTCCATGAATGCACTTACTATAACACAAGTTCACTAATTGAAGCCCCCAATGCCTAGAATGAGCACATCACAACTCAATCCTTCATTGTTGAAAGGAGAATGGAATGCACAAAGTTCTAGAGGGACATGGAATAACATTCAAATCCTCCCATGGGAAGCACTTGTCAAGGGTCAACATAAATAGCTAAATCCTTTAATTTTTTTTTATAAAGAGCATAGTCTAGTTCCAAACCTAAGGAAAATGGAAGACTAAAAAATTTCACATGATCCATAATTCATAGATTCATAGATAAATAGAAAAGTTGAATTGAGCATATAGTAACTACTTATTTATCAAAATTACATAGAATGTGTTAACCTAAATAAAACAAGGAAAAGATAAGAAAAGGCACAGTTCCATACCTCATCTAAGAACAAACATGCTAAAGTCTAATCACATATGAAAATTACTAAGCTCTAAAAAATACTATTCATTGTTGTTGGAGAATTCAAAATGTTGAATGATAAATTTTCAAAACCCATAATATAGAATGCCCATATGTTTAAATAGAGTTTCTCTCCCTCATTGAAAAATCTTTTGACAACTCATCTTTTTCTTGCATATTTGCCATGTGTTAACCTTATTGTGATGACCGTTGCAACAAATGAATTGGCGAATGGTATTGCCGATGTTATTGTTGGTATTGCTTTTATATTGTAACTGGTATGATAAACTTTGTGGAAGATGTTGTAAACTGGTATATGGTAGTTTGTAAGTTGAACCGGTGTATAGGGTTAAACATTTCTATGTTATGTAACCGGTAAACCCTACCAGTTATTTTTTGATAAACCCCAACTGATCAAGTTGGTTGGTTTATTATATGATGTTGAGCGGTAATGATGGAGACACGTGTGATCATTGAATGAGGATAAGTTCAAATTGATTTGGCATGTTTGTTTATTATCTTGGAAAGGAGAAAAGTGGATTGCATCTAATGCATAGCATGTAATGAGTTACAAAGACCAATGAAGCGGTGATCATGGAGCTGTTGGAATTTTCTTGATTAATGTGAAGACATTGTTATGATTTCTAACTATCAAGATTGTACCGACTTGTTTGTAATCTCGATGATGAGAACTTGGTTTTTATTGTGTTACCGACCTAGTTGAATTTGTATTTAAGGTCGATGATATTGTTTTTCTAAGTGTTGGCATACTTGACAAAAATTAGTTGAGTGTGTGGTTGCCAAATAGGTGGATGGATCTGCAGTTTGTGTAAAGGCAGATTGAAGCTTAAGAAGGATCTCATCAAGAAGATGTAGTGCTATTCAAAAAGATCAAGAAAACCTATTGTTCTCTAATAATTACAATAGAAATCAGAATCCCCTAACCGAGTAAGCTCTAACAAGCTTGGTTACTTTCTAACTCCTCTAACAAGGTGGTCCATTAGTTTGGATTCTCAAATCGTCCAGCGAGGTTACTCCTAACAGGGTATTGTGCTTTTCATCAAGGCATATTTTTAAATACCTTAACCGAGTGATTCTTAACCAGAATTAGTTCTTAACAGGACTTATTGTAAAGCTTTAACAGGCTTGGCTCCTAACAGGGCAAACTTCAAAAGAGTTCAAATAGCTATCCTTGTGAGTCTCATCTCACCATGGTTTTTACCTATTTGGGTTTTCCACATATAAATATTTGTTTCAAGTGGTGAATGTTTTTGTGGTTATGATCTTATTCGTTGATTTGATTAACTACCTAACTATTCTAATTAAGGCATGATAATTGGAAGCATTGGGAGATGAATATGTTGACATATGATTAAGCATTGTTGTTGTTTACAAGATTGAAGTTGTTTACTGTTAAGTTGTCATATCAGTAAAACCAGTTGATGTTGGTAATATTTGAGACATTATCTTGACATAATTATTTGTTGATAAGTTTATTTTGAATTTGGTAGTTTGTATCAGTTTTTGAGTATACTAATTCACCCCCCCTCTTAGTATTGGAGAGTTTAAGAGGAAATTTTGATGACATGAGAATGTCTGAAGGAAAAAATATCCAGCAGTATGGTCAAAGGATTAAAGAAAGTTGATGAAAGAGAAATAAATATTCCATTTTTTTGCCATATCTTCTTTATCTTCACTCCATTTTCGTCCAAACTTCACTAGATCCCCCGAATTGCCATTTTGCACATTTCCTCCCTTGGGCGCCTTATCCCAAAATCCACTTTTTGAAGCTCGAAAACCCACATTCCTCTATTTTTAGGGTTTGCCATAACTCCTTCCCCTTTTATCCAATCACCTCCAATTTTTTCCATATTGTCCATCTCCAACTTTTTCTTCTTTGTCCCTCTTGGACAAACTTTTCCATTCCTTCATCTCTCCTCTAAAATCCACATTTTTTGCTTGCTTATCCCTTGGAAAGTAGCAAAAACCTAGTCAAACACCATTTACCCATCAAATTTTCCTCCAAATCCACATTTGTCATTAGTAAAAAAGCTTTTATTCATGTTTTTCTACTTATTCCCAAAAATTCAAAAAAATTAATATTTTTGTCATTTTGTTGTCTTTTGCAGCACGCTTGTTGAAGACTCCATTTTTCAAACTACTAATCAAGTTGTTTTGCAAGTTGCCTAAGAAATCCGATGAAACAATGTGCATTTATTTAAATTAGGCACCTAGATATTAATTAAAATGGAATGAACCATTGTCTTATGTGTCTTTAAGAAAAGCGTAAAGGTAGGAGAGTATGCTCTCGTCTAGCTAAACGATCAGAAATCCAGACCCTCCAACCTTTTCTTGTTTGATTGGATGTTTACCTCTAGTGGGCTTGCCCTCCCAACTTGCTCTTTGAGAAGGTAAGAGGGGAATGACCCAAGTGAGTACACCCATACCTTGGGTTCCCAACTCACTATAATAAATAGGCCATTGACTACGAAAGGGTCAATGGTTGGGGCTATATGAGAGTTCACTCTCACATTGGGTGCTTAGTAGGATCCTAGAGATCTCAATCACGCTTGCGTGACTGCTAAGTCCTTTGTGCTTTGTTGGGCTATAGGCCTCAATTGCGCTTGCACAACTTCGAAGGGTAGCTCCTAACAGGAAGACTTACTAAACACCTTGTTCATAGTGGCCAAAAACCTTCTAGTCATTGGTGCAGGAGGTCTAACCTCTGAAGCCACCCATATTTTTACGACCCTTAGTAGAGACACAAAGTTCGCCATGAGGAGTTTTCATGGGAATTGATGCTTGGCTGCCCTGAGAAGTGAGTGTTGTGGAGGGGAGCCAGTGGGGTCAAGCATCTAAGTGTCCGCTCTAGGTAAGCATAGCTGGGAAACTGATTGGGATCCAATGACTATTGTCCTTGCTAGCCTTAAGAATGTTGTATATGAGCATGAGTGCCTTTGAGATAATATGCATTTGATCATTGTGTTTTCTTTGTTTGATACATACTTGCCAAGAGAAGACTAAAAACACATCACTATCCCCAAACACTTTGCAAAAACACTTGTCAAGACACAAACAATTGTCCAAGTCATTACCCACACAAAGTCCAAAATTGCGTCAAAACTCTGTCTGTCCCATGTTTCATAACCCCAAGAGAGAAGCTAAGAGTCCATCCTCTCCATCAACATTCAAGATTGTCCTTTGAAACACCAACTATCGTCCAAATCAGGGTGGTTGTGTCCCTTCATATAACTTGCCATTCAGATCTATCCTCCATTGAGTCATGTTCATGCCAAGAACAACCTATTCATCAAGTTTCCTCTAAGTCATCACTATCATACCTCCTCCATCAATCATCCTCAAATTTCCCAAGGACTTAGCACATCAAATCAATCTCCCTCCACTATCAAATCAATTATCAAAATTCAAATCCAATCATCCTCTAATCTAATTTAACCTCGCGTTAAGGTTACATGCCTTGTGAAATTCCATTTAGACCTCATCATTAATCAATTGGCTCTCGTTCTTGAAGGGGAATCCTCTCCAAGTACCTTTTGCCTAATCCTTTTGAGTCAATCAAGACTCTTAACTCATGTCTTTACTTTGATTAGGGTCATTAGCCAACCCTTGGTATAAGAGAGGTTTTTTAATCATCAATCCAAGGTCTAAATTCTATACAACTTGGCCATCACCTTACTTGTGGTTGCATCCACCACCTAAAATCCCCATCCAAGAACTAAGGTGTCAAATCCTAATCAAATCTGGGCTCTAATCCAAGAACCATACCAATCAACAAAATCCCTTGTCATAAAAGACAAAATCCAAAATTCCACAAATATCTTGCTAAGTCCTTTAATTGCAAATTTCCCTCTCCAAAATTTTCCAAGGTTATTCATGTATGGTTACAACTCGATCCCAAAAGAGAAAGATGGTTGAACAACAATATGGCATGCTAGACATTAGTGCCCTATATGAAGATCCCACACAAGATCCTACACAAAGTGGGAAACCTAGCAATCAAGATCAAAGCCAAAATCCTAGCATGGTGAGCCAAGATGAACTCTCTCTGTAAGTGCAAACTTTCCTAGCAGATTCTTATAACCAAGAGATGATGGAAAAGTTTATTCAACACAATCCTACTACACTTCTAAAAACTCTCCTTGAAAATGGAGCTCAACTTCTGGCTGAATTTAATAGATCCGCTCTCGCCCAACAACCACAAGGAGACCTCACTCCCACACAAAGTGTTGCACCTATTATTCAAACTCAATCAATCACAACCCCATCAATCATCCAAGCTCAATCAATGCCACTTGCAGCACCTCCCACCATGGTCTCCATCCCATCTTCTTCCTCCTTACCATCTATACCACTATCAAATCCAATCTCATCTATTCTCCAACACACTTCTATACCACCTCCTTCCATTCAACCACATATTTCTATTCCTCAAACTTCCCTTCCTGCCAACAATGTCACAAATTTCATCCGGGCCATACTCAATCCCATCACAATAGTTTGTGGACCACAACCAACTATCACACAAATCCCTACAACATCGGTCCTCACATCCCATGTTCCCGCCTCCTCATCATATCAATACGTTGGTGGTGGTGCACCTTCTTTGGCTCACCCAATTCTTGGGGCAAATATAATTCATCATTATCAAAGTCCACAACAAGATCTCATCAAGGAAATTCAAGACATGAAAATATCATCAAGGACATGAAACAAAGGACTAATAAAAGGAAAACTTACTCATTCAAAGAGTTTTGCCCTTGTCCTTATGACCCGTCTATATCAATTGCACCCTATCCCCCAGGATTTGAGATCCCCAAATTCACCAAGTATGAAGGCAAAGGAGACCCCCATGACCATGTTTGAGAATTCCACATCCTATGCCAAGAAGTCTCCTATAGTGACCTTTATCTTCACAAACTCTTTCCCAAGAGTCTCACAGGAGACGCCCTGGCATGGTTCTCATCTCTGCGGCGAGGTTCCATTGTCTCTTTTCGAGACCTGGCAGAAAAATTTATGGCCCACTATGCTTATAACATGGTTAATGATGTTTCTATGATGGACCTATGCAATACAAAACAAAGGCCCGAAGAAACCTTTTCCAATTTCCTACAAAGATGGAGACATCGTATCAAAAAATTCCAGTGGGACATGCCAGAACAACATCAAATTGAGCTATTTCAAAAGAACTCGGTGCCTGAACTTTCGAGACCCTTAATATCCCAATGTATCAAATCCTTACAAAAATTAACTGATAAGGGCCTCACCCTTGAATGTGTCTTGTTGGAGGAAGGAACCTTAAAACATTACTAGAAATCGACACAAAGTTCTTCCTCTTATCATAACGACAAGCCAAAATTCTGGTCTAAGAACAAAAACACAATCAATGATGGTGTAACTGATGCAAAGCAGGTCCAAACCATGGCCGCTCCCCCAAAATCCACCACCAATAATCATAAATTCAATAATCAAAACAATCAAAATCAATCCCAAAATCCTCACAACAATGTCTCAATCCAGGGACGACCACCCCAATCGAATAACAGGACCCCAAGAGACTTCACTCCTCTTGTTGAGCCTATTGAAATGGTGTTTGAAAAACTTGTCCAAGCAGGTGTAGTGGTTTTTCCAATCACTCGCTCGTTTGACCCCAATCAACCTAAACCAAGATGGTATAATGAAAATGAGTATTGTGAATACCATCGTATCAAGGGACGTGATACATGAAAGTGTATGAAATTGAAGATCTACATACAATATCTAATTGATAGAGGTGAGATTGAAGTAGCAAATGCAAAACCTGGTAATAACAATGACAAACTCAAAATGTACCAGGAACCCTTCCCGAAGCATGATAAAGGAAAAGGCTCATCATCTAATGCAATGGGTTATGACTATGCTAATCACATAATTGGCTTTGATTTTTTAGTAGGTTGCATTAAACCTGCAGACACTCATGTCAATGTCATAACCATCTAAGGAGTTCATCCTCCTTCTTCCCAAAATAGACCAAATCCTGCTAGGATAGTCATTCAAGGTGCCATGCCTTCCACTTCCCATTTCCAGAATGACTGCAATGTAACTACACGTCAAGGTAAAGTCACCATCCAAGGAATCTCTCCCCCACCAAACCCCCCACTCATGTTTTCCACCCGCCGATATGACCTCCTTGACCAACTTGGGAAGACACCCACGCAGATCTCTATTTTGGAACTTCTCAAGACTTCCCCGATCCATAAAGAAATCTTGGAACAAGCCCTTCTTGAATCACGTGTTCCTGATAACATCAACGCCACCCAATTCCAATCCCTCATTGGAAACCTTGTTGCCCAGCAGTACCTTGTATTTACCTCCAAAGATGCTCCCATAGATGAAGACCATAACAAACCTTTGCACATCGAAGCTCTTATCCACAAGCACAAGGTCAAATGTATCCTGATAGACGGTGGATCCAGGCTTAATCTATGTACATACAAATTAATAAAACAATTGGGACTTTCTGAGGACCTGGTAGACACATCAGGAAGGATCACAATAAAGGCATATGATGATGCAGAAAGAGTTTCAAAGGGCATGATCACCTTACCTCTTCAAGTGGGCCCCATTACAATTGAAACCCCTTGCCAAGTACTAGATCTTGATCTCCCCTACAACATTCTCCTTGGTCGGCCATGGATTCACTCCTTGAAGGCTATACCCTCCACCTATCATCAATGCATCAAATTCCCCTTCAATAGAAGAGAGATAACTATCAAAAGTGATCCACAATCCTTCCAGTATTGCAAACTCCTAGAGGAAAACCATCCATATCATTGCCCATTAAATAGACCCTCACCAACGCCTCCATCTGACACGTCAAATGTTGCCTCCACATCATCCCAACCGGATAATCAAATCAAGATCTTGGACAATGGCTGTGGAGAATACAAATTGGAGGACGTCTTATTAATAGGCAACCTCCCTCTCTCTCCTAAGTCATTTGGAAAACCAAAAGAGCTCAAAAAGGACCCAAAACTAGTCATGCAATGCCAAAATACCACCTTCCAGCAATGGGGCCCACTTAATGAGGAGAGCCTTGAAGTAGATGTCTCTTCCTACTTATACTGGGAAGAGGATGATGATCCAACAAAAATATCCAAAAAAATGTACCCAAAAGCATCTGCCATAGTTGAAAGAATGGGTTACAAAGGACACTTCCTGGGACCAGAGGAGAAAGGAAGAAAAGCACCCATAATTCCTATCTCCTACAGATACAACAGAGGCTTGGGGTACACCTTGGTGCCCCTTCTAGTCCTTCTTCGAATATCGAAAGTGTTGACTAAGAGGAATTCCATGAAATGCCTTATGAATATGAGAAATATATCTTCCTTGACACTTACATCAATACCATCACCCTCGTAACTCCTCCCACTTCACACAAGCTACATCTTGTCCATCCTGAACTCATTGACTGGGGCCAACAAGACAAACCCACATTAGATATCTGCACCGATGATAATGCTCTCATTGCCTCCTGACGGTGCGAAACTTGGAAGATTGTAATAGAATCGAGGGTATTCAACTACACGAAAAGGGATACTTTGGTAGTCAGGTCAATACCCTTAGCCACAAAAAAGATAATAAAAGGAAAAGACATGATTCCTTAGGTGAAAACCTCCCTGAGGCACCTTTGGATGAACAAAAAATAAAAACAAAGGGCGTATCCGAAAGTGAAAATTTGGAAAAGGCACTTGACGAGGAGGAACTTGACCTCCCTATCATTGGTTACCTTCCACAAGACAAATCAAATTTGCTAATAGAAGAAATAGACAGCATCAACATGGGCACCGAAGTCATTCCGAAAAATGTGCTCATTGCCAAATCCCTCACAGAAATAGAGAAACAAGACTTCATCAACTTCCTTACAGAGGTAAAAGTCAATTTTGCATGGTCCTATTCCGATATGCCAGGGTTGGATCTTGCCTTGGTGGTTCACAATCTCACCGTCCGCCCAGAAGCAAAACTTGTAAAACAAAAATTGCGCAAAATGCACCCACATATTGCATTCCTAGTCAAGGCGGAACTCCAAAAGATGTTAGAAGCAGAATTTATCAAACCAGTAGACTACGTTGAATGGGTCTCTAACATTGTACCTATCGGCAAACCTGCCGGGGGCATCCGCATCTGCACAGATTTCTGAGATCTAAATAGAGCTTGTCCTAAAGATGATTTCCCACTCCCCAATATAGACATGATTGTGGACCTTACAATAGGACATGAAATGCTATCACTAATGGATGGGTTTTCTGGATACAACCAAATCAAGATAGCGGATGAGGATCAGCATAAAACCGCATTCACAACACCATGGGGTACTTTCTGTTATCGGGTCATGCCTTTTGGTCTCAAAAATGTTGGAGCTACATACCAACATGCCATGACAACAATTTTTCATGACCTGTTACACAAAATTATGGAGGACTATGTGGATGATCTGCTAGGCAAATCTAAGACAAGACAAGAACACATTCCCATTCTAAAGTAGATCTTTGAAAGATTAGAAAAATACAAACTACACCTGAATCCCAAAAAGTGTGTGCTTGGAGTCACATCGGGAAAATTATTAGGGTTCATTATTTCCCGCAAAGGCATCGAGGTCGATCCTACAAAAGTAAAAGCTATCATGGAAATGCCTCCGCCAAAAACTCTTAGACAACTGCGCAGTCTCCAGGGAAAACTTCAATTTGTCAGGCCTTTCATTTCACAGCTAGTAGACAAGTGCCATCCATTTGCACACTTGTTACGTAAAGACACAAAATTCAAATGGGATTGCTTATGTCAAAAGGCCTTTGAGAAATTAAAAGAATATCTAGCATCACCTCTAGTTTTGATGCCACCTACCCCTGGAAAACCCCTCATTTTGTATATATGTGCTACTACAGTGGCATTGGGGGCATTACTGGCGCAAACAAATGATCAAGGGAAGGAACACGCCATTTACTACGTTAGTCGGACATTAGTAGGATATGAACTCAATTACACCCCCATTGAAAGAGCATGTTTGGCACTAGTGTTTAGCACACAGAAACTACGACACTATATGCTAAACAACAAGACAAAATTAATTGCTAAAATTGATCAACTTAAATATCTCCTATCAAAAGTTGCTCTCATTGGTAGAACTACCAAATGGGTCATGCTTCTAAGTGAGTTTGACATCAAATATGTGGACAGAAAGGCAATCAAGGGACAAGTCATTGCAGATCAGTTGGCTGAAGCTCCACTTCCAGCTGACCATCCTATTCTCACAGAATTACCAGATGAGTTCACTATGACTGTTTCCACATCCTCCACATGGCAATTATACTTTGATGGCTCCTGCACCCAAAATGGATCAGGGGTAGGAATATTATTGGTCACACCTCAAGGAGATGGCATTCCCAAATCATAGAAGATAGGCTTTGCATGTACCAATAACATAGTAGAATACGAGGCACTCATCATAGGTTTGCATCAGGCTATCCACTGGAAAATAAAGGAGTTACAAGTTTATGGTGATTCTCAACTCATTATAAAACAAGTCAATGATGAGTACCAGACAAAAGATGATAAATTCCTTCCTTATCGTACCATGGTTGAAGATCTTAAGAAACATTTCACAACAATCACATTTAATCAAATCCCATGACTAAACAACAGGGCTGTAGATGCAATGGCCACCATTGGCTCCCTCCTTCAAATGCCAGCACACAGTCAGAAGTGCGAGTTCTTGGTCAAGCAATTATTTGTACCAGCATATGACCTACCAGAGTCTGAAATGGTGTGTGTTCTCGTCGGTCCTAAGTCCCCTTGGTACCAAGAAACCTTCGCTTTCCTCAAAGACAACACCATTCCCCCACATCTCACAAAAACCCAGCAACAAACCTTCATCCATCGATATGCTTGTTACACCATCCTCGGCGACACCCTATTCAGAAGGCATTTCGATGGTTCCCTCCTAAGGTGTTTAGATAAACAAGAGGCGGAATGGGCATTACGCAAAGTACATGAGGGTATCTGTGGGGCACACTCAAGTGGGATCACATTGGCTAAAAATCTTTTGAGAATAGGATACTATTGGCCTAAAATGGAGGTAGATGCATATAATTATGTGAAGAAATGCATCCCTTGCCAACAACATGGTGACAAAATTCATGCATCGTCACAAGAATTGCAACCATTTATAACACCATGGCCCTTCTCACAGTGGGGGCTCGATCTCATTGGGAAAATCCACCCTTCATCTTCAAATGGACATAAATTCATTATCACCGCCACTGAATACTTTACCAAGTGGGTAGAGGCTATCCCTCTTACTTTCACCACCTGTAATCAAATATCAAAATTCATCTTGAACTATCTAATTTGCTGGTATAGCATCCCAAAAGTTATTATCACAGATAATGGCAAACAATTTAAAAACCAGGATGTCAAAGAACTCTACCAAAAATTCAACATCCAACATCGCTTCTCCACCCCATATTATCCCCAAGGCAACAACCAAGCTGAGGCTTCTAATAAAACCTTAATCAAAATCCTCAAAAAGACAGTCAAAGAAGTTGGCCATGATTGGCACCTCCAACTCCATCTTGCTTTGTGGGCCTACCGCACCTCCATCCACATCCCCATAGGCGCCACCCCTTATTCCTTGGTCTTTGGCTCCAAATCCATCCTTCCCCTTGAGATCGAGATCCCCTCTCTAAGGGTATCACTGCAAGACATCCTACCAGAGGAAGAATACAGAATTACCCACTTGCAAGAGCTATAATTGTTAGATGAAAGGCGCCTCAAGGCCTTGAACCATCTCTGGGTATATCAGAACCGCTTGCAGATGAGTTATCACAAAAGAGTCAAAACCCAAGAATTCCAAGTTGGTGATCTTGTCCTCATGGAGAATCAAAAAAATCTACAAGAAAGAGAAAAGAAAGGCAAGTTCGAGCCTAATTGGCTTGGACCATATGTAATCATAGCAAAATATGGATAAAGAGCTTATCAGTTGGCTACTCCTGAAGGCGATCCTTTGGATGATCCAATGAATATCATGCACCTCAAAATATTTAATGCTTAGTCCTCTGAAAGTCTTAAATTGTCAAAAAAAATCAAGAAAAAAAATTAAAAAAATAAAAATAAAAAATGAGAAAAAGATCCTGAAAAAAATTGTCACTTTGGTGAAAACCTGGCAAACAGGCACCTTATGACACAAAAAAATTAAAAAATCAGAAAAAGAAAGAAAAACAATTTGTCCATTAATGAAAACCACTTTGTGGCGCTATGGACAAGTACCTTGGTGAAAACCTCTATGCAAGCGCCAAGGTAAATAACCGGATCCACTATCTATCATGTCGATACTACAAATCATCTGCCATCCAGCCCACCCATGCGCAACATTCCTTCTTTTGCGCCTCCCAATAAAACATGCGTATGATGATGAGTCTTCGCCTGAGTCATGAACAAGGAATGTCCCATTAAAACTGAACTTTTATGCCTCTATGTAAGCTTCAAGAAGTCTTGAGAAACAATCCCAAATCCACTAGTCACTCTCCAGAACCATAGAATCACTTGCCTAATCCAAAAGCCCACTTTGCCCTAGGGATGACCCCTTCCTTTGCCTGGCAACCTAATCCTTCATCCTAGTTCTACTCTTGGCAAGAGGTATCATTTGGTCGCAAGGAAGTGACTTATTATATTTTGTTAGATCTTTTCATATGGACTTTTATCTTTTTCCCTACGACTGCCACTATTTATGACTGCCCAGGTTCTTCCATATCTAGGTACGTTATGATAGGTGCATACTGGGGCATATTTCATAGTATGACATGTTTGGGATCCCTCTTGTATAAACCGGCGACCTGGTACTAGTGTTTATCAATACTTACCTTCTCATGTACAAGAGGTATCGATGTGTTTGAGGGTTTCCTTGCACGAACCCACAACTTTGTATTAGTGTTTCTTAACACTTGCATTGTTGTGTGCAAGAAATTCCCGTTTGTCTACAGAGTCAGTCCACGCCCTGGGTTTCTCATGGCATCCTGATTTCTATAATCAGTGGTACAAGCCACTTAGGGAAACATCAAACTAGGTTGGCTCTCCACATTTGTTGTGCACAAAATCTCACCATCATCCCCTCAAAATCCTAAACTCAATAATCCCATGGAGTTCTCAATTTCCCCCACTTCCCATCTATTCTATATTCTTCTATCTAAGATCATTGTGTTATTATTGGCATATTCCCTCTTTTTTATTAATTCATTCACATCATGTAGAGTGCATTTCTTAGACAGTCATTTTTTCCACAAAACATTTACCATATAAGATTGCATCACATAAATAAAATATACACTCATCCATATAGCATTACATCTAGACTACATCATAAATCATTCACACATGTGTATTTATACATAAAGCATAAAAAACACTCATCCTGCATCCAAAAACTATGTCAACAACACATCATAAACATACATACATAAGCATCCACTCTGCATCACAAAATAGATTAGCATAGCACATCCATGATTGCATCCATATATGACATCATATGAGAAACAAAAATAATCCATCACAATAAATGCTACACATCATCTGTCACCAATCGAATCATGTATATATATATAAGGAGGAAAATATGTCTGTCATGATACAATGAGCCCTCATTGGGTCCGTTGTGGCATATATGGGCCCCCGTGAGGGCCCATCTTCCCCCGCGGTCTCGCCTCTACTATTCTTCTTTCCAAATTCTTCACGACTGCTTCATATTTCTTCCTCATTTATCCCTTCCACCCTGATTCTTCTTCCTCTTTTTTTCGAGAATTTTTTCGTCCTTTTTTCAAAAAAATTCTCGAGGGGGCATACACCTCCCATGCTTTATGCTAGGGCATCCTTTTCTTCTTCTATCTTCTACACATCGCCAAAATGTAGACACTTAAAAATAATTATCTTACTTATTTTTAATTCCTCACATAATTAATTCTGATTCTGATCATGTCTTATACAGGATGAATCCTTCCTGAAACTAGACATTGCGCTTTGATCATGTCTTATACAAGATGAATCCTTCCTGAAACCAGATGCTGTGATCAGTCATGTCTTATACAGGATGAATCCTTCCTAAAACCAGACGTTGCGCTTTGATCATGTCTTATACAGGATGAATCCTTCCTGAAACCAGATGTTGTGATCAGTCATGTCTTATACAGGATGAATCCTTCCTGAAACCAAATGTTGTGCTCTGATCATGTCTTATACAGGATGAATCCTTCCTAAAACCAGATGTTGTGATCAGTCATGTCTTATACAGGATGAATCCTTCTTGAAACCAGACGTTGCGCTCTGATCATGTCTTATACAGGATGAATCCTTCCTGAAACCAGACACTCTGATCATGTCTTATACAAGATGAATCCTTCCTGAAACCAGACATTGTGATCAATCATATCTTATACAGGATGAATCCTTCCTGAAACCAGACGCTTTGATCACCTTTGTCTTATATAGGATGAATCCTTCATAAAACTAGACTGAATCTAGATCTTATCAATCGAATCAAACAAGATTATTCTTTGAATCAACGTGTCATCACACCTCACTTCAAAGAGGGGCAAAATGTAGACACTTAAAAATAATTATTTTCAATTATTTTTAATTCCTCACATAATTAATTAATTAATTATGTTAATTCAAATTCTCCTCAATATTAATTAAATATAATTGATATTGTCACTATAATATGTGACTGATTTATTTAATAAATCAATCCTTTTCTTTATTCTTATAAAAATTGAATTCTCACAAATCTCTCTCTTAGCTAATTAATTTCAATTAATTAGTTAACCCACATGCTTTCTACAAACCATCTTCTTAATTCATCATTAACCTAATAAAGTCTTCTAGAAGCTCCCTAAACTCACTTAACCTTATTCTTCTAATTTTTAATTCCCTCCACTCATTCTCTCTCCTAGTCAAATCCTCCTACAAATCCTAATCCCACCTAACATTTCCTCTAATCTCCCTCCTAATGAGTTGCTAATGGCTAATCATCATGATTAGCCACGAAGTCAACTCCTTGTCCCTTCCATCCAACCACTAGCTTTTAATGCTCTTTTCCTAGGTGAATGTGAGATCTTCAAAATCTCACAATCCTCTAGGCATCTCCTCTCCCAAGGAATTTTTAATTCCTTCTTATTTCGCCAATCCCCATGATTATCCCTTTTTGGAGAATTTTAAATTCCTCCTCCCCATTCTTCAAGGAATGTCACATCCCTTGCTTCCTCCTCCCCATTCTTCAAGGAAGTCTTCCCAATTCACTTTGTTATTCTCAAGGTACCTTGGGAAGTATCCCCAATGTACCTTGAGGAGTGTGGAGACAAGAAATGTCTTTAAGGCATATCTCTTGGTCTCCACACCCTCTCTTGGGCCTTGTGTGAGCTCACAAGCAATCCTAGCCATCCATTTTTCCTCTCCTCTTCCTATAAATTGAGGATGCCATCCCTTCATTTTTCATCTCCAAGTTTAGTAATCTTATGCTGCCCTTTTGAGCCTAGGAAAATCATTTTAAGCATCATTATCATGTTCAAATCATATCTCATCCACACTTGATCATTTCATCCTTATCATCTTCCAAATCCATTCCATTTGTGCACAACATTGGAGAGCCATCAACATCAAGCAAGCAAGAGGAGCACATCAAGTGGAGCATCATCCAAGGGCACCTTCACTTCATCAAGCTCCATCCGAAGGAGAAGGTATAAGGTTTGTGAGGTATATGCATTCTTATTCTTGTTTTAAGCATTTCAAATTATGTCTCTCAATTTTGTATGATTATATGTCTCATTTGCATGCTTATTAACTAATCCACCTCATAGGTCTTTTATCATCTTCAGTTATAATCTGTAATAGTTCTGATTACTGATAGAAAATTGATTCACCCCCCCCCCCTCAGTTTTCCCTCGGTATCAGATTTGTCTAATAGGGTCATCTAAAGCTTAGGATAAGATACATACCATTTAAGTCATTTTTATCATATTCAATCATGTAGGGTCACTAATACACTAGATCTTTGTCTATGAGAGTGAAAAGGTCTCACCAGGTGTGCCAGAAAAAATTGTTGATACCTAAAAGGCTCATGCCTTAGTAAGGGCAATTCAAGAGTTTTATAGGCATGGGACTAGGATTCAATTTGTGATATGTGAAACAACCTCCAAGATTTTAGAAGTCAACTCTTTGTTTTTTAGGAATGGAAAAGGAAGGAGGAAAAACATGAAAGACAAGTAAACTAAGGAAAAAAACCAATGCAAATATTTTACAACACTTTAAAGCTCCCTTTTGCGAAAATCATAAGGAAATATTAGTTCCCTGGAATCACGGGGGCTTCACTGGATAGGCAATATTATATCATGTGCATTCATATTGGGGGGTTTAATATTCCAAAAATGAGGGCACAATATATTGCCTATGAGTGAAAATAGGGGGGTTTTTAATTTCAGATATGAAAAAATATAATATTTGGTGAAAATAGGGGGCTTTTAATTCAAGTTGTGTATTGGGAGGGGATGACAGGAAAGGAGTTTAGGGCAATTTTTTTGAAAATAGGGGGATTCTTTAGTATTCCATGAATGCACGTACTATAACACAAGTTCACTAAGTGAAGCCCCCAATGCCTAGAATGAGCACATCACAACTCAATCCTTCATTGTTGAGAGAAGAATGGAATGCACAAAGTTATTGAGGGATAGGGAATAACATTCAAATCCTCCCATGGGAAGCATTTGTCAAGGGTCGATAGAAATAGCTAAATCCTTTAATTTTTTTTTATAAAGAGCATAGTCTAGTTCCAGACCTAAGGAAAATGGAAGACTAAAAAATTTCACACGATCCATAATTCATAGATTCACAAATAAATAGAAAAGTTGAATTGAGCAGATAGTAACTACTTATTTATCAAAATTACATAGAATGTGTTAACCTAAATAAAACAAGCAAAAGATAAGCAAAGGCACAGTTCCATGCATCATCTAAGAACAAACATACTAAAGTCTAATCAAATATGAAAATTACTAAGTTCTAAAAATTACTATTCATTATTGTTAGAGAATTCAAAATGTTGAATGATAAATTTTCAAAACCCATAATATAGAATGCTCATATGTTTAAATAGAGTTTCTCTCCCTCATTGAAAAATCTTTTGACAGCTCATCTTTTTCTTGCATATTTGCCATGTGCTAACCTTATTGTGACGACCATTGCAACAATTGAACCGGTGAATAGTATTCATGATTTTGCTGATGTTATTGTTGATATTTCTTTTGTATTGTAACTAGTATGATAAACTTTGTGGAAGATTTTGTAAACCGGTATATGGTAGTTTGTAAGTTGAACCGGTGTATAGGGTTAAACATTTCTATGTTATGTAACCGGTAAACCCTACCAGTTGTTTTTTGATAAACCCCAACTGATCAAGTTGGTTGGTTTATTATATGATGTTGAGTGGTAATGATGGAGACACGTGTGATCATTGAATGAGGATAAGTTCAGATTGATTTGGCATGTTTGTTTATTATCTTGGAAAGGAGAAAAGTGGATTGCATCTAATGCATAGTGTGTAATGAGTTACAAAGTCCAATGAAGCGGTGATCATGGAGCTATTGGAATTTTCTTGATTAATGTGAAGAGATTGTTATGATTTCTAATGGTTAAGATTGTACCGACTTGTTTGTAATCTCGATGATGAGAATTAGGTTTTTATTGTGTTATCGACCTAGTTGAATTTGTATTTAAGGTCGATGATATTGTTTTGCTAAGTGTTGGCAAACTTGACAAAAATTAGTTGAGTGTGTGGTTGCCAAATAGGTGGATGGATCTGCAGTTTGTGTAAAGGCAGATTGAAGCTTAAGAAGGATCTCATCAAGCGGATGTAGTGCTATTCAAACAGATCAAGAAAACCTATTGTTTTCTAATAATTACAATAGAAATCAAAATCCCCTAACCGGGTAAGCTCTAACAAGCTTGGTTACTTTCTAGCTCCTCTAACAAGGTGGTCCATTAGTTTGGATTCTCAAATCCTCCAGCGAGGTTACTCCTAACAGGGTATTGTGTTTTTCATCAAGGCATATTTTTAAATCCCTTAACCGAGTGATTCTTAACTAGAATTAGTTCTTAACAGGACTTATTGTAAAGCTTTAATAGGCTTGGCTTCTAACAGGGCAAACTTCAAAAGAGTTCAGATAGCTATCCTTGTGAGTCTCATCTCACCATGGTTTTTACCTATTTGGGTTTTCCACGTATAAATATTTGTGTCAAGTGGTGAATATTTTTGTGGTTATGATCTTATTTGTTGATCTGATTAACTACCTAACTATTCTAATTAAGGCATGATAATTGGAAGCATTGGGAGATGAATATGTTGACATATGATTAAGCATTGTTGTTGTTTACAAGATTGAAGTTGTTTACTGTTAAGTTGTCATAACAGTAAAACCGATTGATGTTGGTAATATTTGAGACATTATCTTGACATAATTATTTGTTGATAAGTTTATTTTGAATTTGGGAGTTTGTATCAGTTTTTGAGTATACTGATTCACCCCCCTCTTAGTATTCTACTGGATCCTTATTCTTTCATCATATCATCAATTGGTATCAGAGCATCTCAGATACTCTTAAGATCTCCAAGCCTAATAGCTTGAGGAAAAGATCCTGTAGATCATGATGAAGAAAGAAGGTCCTAAGTTCAACAAAGATAACTATAGGATATGGAATGACAAAATGAATATTTACATAATTAAAGGTCTTGGTAGTCAGCATTGGGAGCATGTAGAAACTCAATATGTTGCACCTACTAGTACTCTGATTGGTGATCAGAAGAAAGAACAACAAGAGAATCATCAAGCATTAGAGGTTATTATTAGTTCCCTGTTTGATGCTGAATATGTAGATGTTCATGGTCTTGAAATTGCATATGAAGTGTGGAAAAAAATTGAAGAGATTTATAGCGGGTGATGAACATGTTAAGATTTCTAAAGAGGAGAGTTTAAGAGGAAAGTTTGATGACATGAGAATGTCTGAAGGCAAAAATATCTAGCAGTATGGTCAAAGGATTAAATAAATAGTTGGTGAAATAAAAAGTGCAAGAGGGAAAGTGGAAGATGCCACAGTGGTCAGTAAGGTACTGAGAACCCTACTACCAGTCTATGCTATTAGAGTTCCAGCTATTCAGGAGCTTAAATCCATTGATAAGACGAAGGTAACTCTTGACTCTATTATTGGCAAACTTACTGCTTTTGAGCTAAATGGCTATGATGGTAGTGTACAAAAATCAGAATCTGCATTTAGAGCTTCTATCTCTAACCCATCTATGAGAAGAAGTAGAGATATCGGCCATAGTTATGAATCTAGATCCACCAGAGATGCTGATCATGAAGACAATTTAGTGGAGATTGAAGCTTTGTTGGCAAAACAACTGCCTAGAGGCACTAATAAATATAGAGGTAAGCTACCATTGAAATGTTTTGCTTGCAATAAGATTGGTCATATAGCAGCTAATTGCCCTAATAGTGAAAACGAACACAAGAGAGACAAATTTAAGAAGTATAAGGGTAAAGGCAAGAGAGATTGTCTTGTAGCTATTGACAGTGGTATTACTGATGATGAATTTGATGATGATGCTAGTGAAGATATTGTGTTTGTGGCTATCAAGGAAGAGAAATCTGACCAGAAGGCTCTAGTATCCAAGATGGATAACTCTGATGATTGGATCATTGATAGTGGTTGTTCACATCACATGACCGATGATTGAAGAAAATTTATTTCCTTGAAGGAATTTGATGGTAGTGTTGTTAGATTTGGCAAAGACTCACCCTATATGGTTAAAGGTAAGGGAGTTATTTCTCTTAATGGGAAGAGCAGTGCTGATGATGTTTATTGGGTTGAAGGTCTTAAGCATAATCTTCTGAGTGTGGCACAACTGAATGACAAAGAATACCCACTTGAATTTAGAAATGGTATGTGCAAAATATTTTACAACAAAGGTGAATTGATTGCAACCAGTAAATAGACCAGAGGAAATCTATTTCATCTTAATCCAAAAGTTAGCAACTATTTGATTGGGAAAATAAATGATAGCTGGCTTTGGCATAGGAGATTTTGTCATATAAATTTTGACAATATTGTTAAAGTAAGTAAGTCTAAGACAGTAAGAGGTCTACCTCAGATAGACAAACCAGTTAATGCTCTTTGTAAAGAATGCCAGTTAGGGAAGATGACTTCTTCTACTTTCAAAAACAATTCTTTCTCAGCAGAGCACTTGTTAGATTTGGTACAGATTTATGTGGACCAATAAGAACTAGAAGCATTTCAGGTGATAGATATTTCATGATCTTCACTAATGACTATTCAAGGATGATGTGGGTCACATTCTTGAAAGATAAGAATGAAGCTTTTGGTAAATTCAAGGCATTTAGGGCCTTAACTGAGAAAGAGAGTGGCAAAAAGATTAAATGTCTAAGAACAGATCAAGGTGGTGAATTCACTTCTGAGGAGTTCACTAATTATTGTAATGAGAATGGTATCAAGCAACAACTTTCTGCACCAAGGACCCCACAACAGAATGGTATAGTAGAAAGAAACAACCAATCAATGGTTGAAGCAGCTAGAACTATGTTGATACAAGGAGGTGTGGCGAAAACATTTTGGAGAGAAGCTGTAAGTACAACAATCTACACAATGAATCGGGTTCTAGGGAAAAAAAGGTAAGGACGAGACACCTTATGAGTATTGGTATGGAAGGTCACCTAATGTTAGTTATTTTAAGATCTTTGGTAGTAAGTGTTTTATTAAAAGAGGTGATTACATTAGCAAGTTTGAAGCGAAGAGTGATGAAGGCATATTTCTTGGCTATTCCACCAAGAGTAAGGCCTACAATGTTTCAATAATCGGACACACAGAATTGTTGAGAGTGTTGACGTTCGTGTAGATGAATGTCCTGAAATTTCAAAAGGAACCAGTTCAAAGAGAAAGGATGAAGATCCTTACATTTTTCTTTTGGAACCTGAAATAGTTAAATATGAAACCGGTAAGGCAAATCCTGATGTACTTGTTCAACTAGAACAAATAAATTCAGAGGAAGAAGACAATGAAGAAGCCGAACCTAAGGAGAATGATCATGTTATTCCTAGATATGTGAGACTGAATCACAGTCCTGAGTAGATTATTGGGGATAAGGATGCTAAAGTACTTACTAGAAGAAGAGTTAGAGAGAACTCTTGTATGATCTCCACCATTGAACCTAGAAGTGCTAAGGAGGCATTTGGTGATGATCATTGGGTGAAAGCAATGGAAGAAGAATTGGATCAAATGGAGAAAAATAACACTTGGACCTTGGTACCTCGACTGGTAAATAAAAATGTCATAGGTACTAAATGGATGTTCAAAAATAATTTGAATGAAGATGGTGTTGTAGTTTGCAATAAGGCAAGATTAGTATGCAAAGGTTATGCGCAAAAAAAATGAGAGGATTATGGAGAAACTTTTGCACCAGTAGAAAGACTGGAAGGAGTAAGGACATTACTCTCATTTGCATCTCACAAGAAGTTCAAGGTATACTAGATGGATGTTAAGTCTGCATTTTTTAATGGGATATTGGAAGAAGAGGTATACATAGAACAACTTGATGGTTATTTATTGACAGACAAAGAAGACATGGTATGCAAATTGCATAAAGATTTATATGGATTAAAGAAGACACCCAGAGCATGGTATGAACGACTTCATACACATCTAATGAAGATAGGCTTTGCAAGAACCAGTGATGACAACAACATTTATCTCAAGTCTAAAGGAGATAAAATACTGGTTAGTGAAGTCATTAGTAAGGGAAATAAAAAATACTGGTATGTTGTCATTGATGTCAATTGAACCGATGAATGGTATTCATGATTTTGTTGATGTTATTGTTGATATTGCTTTTGTATTGTAACCGGTATGATAAATTTTATGGAAGATGTTGTAAACCAATATATGGTAGTTTGTAAGTTGAACCGGTGTATAGGGTTAAACCTTTCTATGTTATGTAACCGATAAACACTACTAGTTGTTTTTTGATAAACCCTAACTGATCAAGTTTGTTGGTTTATGATCTAATGTTGAGCGGTAATGATGGAGACACATGTGATCATTGAATGAGGATGAGTTAAGATTGATTTGGAGCGTTTGTTTATTATCTTGGAAAGGAGAAAAGTGGATTGCATCTAATGCATAGCGCATGATGAGTTACAAAGTCCAATGAAGCGGTGATCATGGAGCGGTTGAAATTTTCTTGATATGTGAAGAGATTGTTATGATTTCTAACGGTCAAGATTGTACCAACTTGTTTTTAACCTCAATGACGAGAATTAGGTTTTTGTTGTGTTATCGACCTAGTTGAATTTGTATTTAAGGTCGATGATATTGTTTTGTTAAGTGTTGGCAAAGTTGGCAAAGTTGAAAAAGTTGGAAAAGTTGGCAGAAATTAGTTGTGTGTTGTTGCCAAACTGGTGGATGGATCTGCAGTTTGTGTAAAGGCAGATTGAAGCTTAAGAAGGATCTGATCAAGCAGATGTAGTGCTATTTAGACAAAACAAGAAAACCTGTTATTTTCTAACAATTACAACAAAAATCAAAATCCCCTAACCGGGTAGGCTCTAACAACCTTAGTTACTTTCTAAATCCTCTAACAAGGTGGTCCATTAGTTTGGATTCTCAAATCCTCCAATGAGGTTACTCCTAACAAGGTATTGTGCTTTTCATCAAGACATATTTGTAAATCCTTTAACCGGGTGGTTCCTAATTGGAATTAGTTCTTAACAGGACTTATTGTATAGCTTTAATAGGCTTGGCTCCTAACAGGGTGAACTTCAGAAGAGTTCAAATAGCTATCCTTTCTCACCGTGGTTTTTACCTATTTGGGTTTTCCACGTATAAATATTTGTGTCAAATGGTGAATGTTTTTGTGGTTATGATCTTATTTGTTGATTTGATTAGCTACTTAACTATTCTAATTAAGACATGATAATTGGAAGCACCGAGAGATGAATATGTTGACATATGATTAAGCATTGTTGATGTTTACAAGATTGAAGTTGTTTACTGTTAAGTTGTCATAACAGTCAAACTGGTTGATGTTGGTAATCTTTGAGACATTATCTTGACAGAATTATTTGTTGATGAGTTTATTTTGAGTTTGGGAGTTTGTATCAGTTTTTGAGTATATTGATTCACCCCCCCCCCTCTCAATATTCTACCGGATCCTTATTCTTTCATCATACAGTGTACTTAAATACTATTAATTATGTTTTTTCTTCACTTGAATCATTGTTATACAATATATTCAAATACTATTAATTCTACTTTTTCATCGCCTATATCATTTAGAGGTCATACATGTACTCAAATACCATGAATTATAATTTCTTTGCTTATATCATTTAGAGGTCATACATGTACTCAAATACCATGAATTATAATTTCTTTGCTTATATCATTTAGATATGACACCATATACTTTGCTTATATCATTAAGAGGTCATACCATATGCTTAAACACTATTAATCATAAATTTTATTTGATTACATCATTAGAAATCATACTTTGCATACATCATTTAGAGGTCATACATGTACTCAAATACTATTAATTATAATTTCTTTGATTACATCATTTAGATATGACACCATATACTTTGCTTATATCATTAAGAGGTCATACCATATGCTTAAACACTATTAATCATAAATTTTATTTGATTAAATCATTAGAAATCATACCATGTACACCATAGACTTTGCTTATATCATTTAGAGGTCATACCATATGCTTAAATACAATTAATTATAAATTTTATTTGATTACATCATTAGAAGTCATACCATGTACACCATAAACTTTGATTACATAATTTAGAAGTCATACCATGTACACCATAGACTTTGCTTATATCATTTAGAAGTCATACCATATGCTTAAACACTATTAATTATAACTTTTACTTAGATTACATCATTAGAAATCATACCGTGTACTTATTCTAGCTCTGAAAAGGTGCTCCTCTCCCTGCCATACCTTCAATTTGGTCCACCAAATGAAACCCTAACCTTGCAACTTGCATATTGGCCACCATCCAATCAAGATCAAGGCACAAATACTTTGTGGAAATCTTTTCCATATGGGACAGGAAAACGATAGAAAGCAAGCAAACATTCACCACTCACATGGGCGTTGATTAAATTGTTTCTTATTGAGAGCTGTCTAATCTAGTGAATCAAACAATCTTATTGTGGACCAAGTGGTGTATTCAGAGAGAATCCATATTAGGGCACAAAAAACCGCCAGCTTTAGTCCAAGAGCTATTATGTCTCTCTACTACCGTACCCAATTCCTCCACTCCAGTACGGAAGTCACGTAAATTATTCTGTATGCAATACAGAGAGTCAAAAAGCTTTGGCGTACAAATTCACTAAATAATTTCAGTTCTCTCAATTTTTTTTGGCCGGGGTTATTCTGGTTTCATACAAATTTTTAGTACAGCATGATAATGATATGTTAGTCAATCGCAATCGTTTATTATAAAATCGATGATATAAAATATGTAACTAATACGCATGTTAATCAACCGACATACTACCTTTTTGAAACCAGAATAAATAAAGCCACAATTATTCTGACTCTAAAACCGACCTTTTTTTCTTTGACTTGGCTGAATTATTTGTCTGAGACGATGATGGTTCATTCATAGCATGCACGCAGATCGAATGAAGGAAAGGAGAGACGTGATATCCTAACATGCAAAAACTTTTGTACCCATCGTGAAGAACGTACAAAGAGTACGTTAAATTTGTATTTGGAATACTACTCATACACCCCCGTGAAGCTTTTTTGTTTTCTCATTGCTGATCTGACGTAGCAATAGTGACTGATATGATATATCACAAGTAGATTGGTTGTCATTTACAGAGATTTATAGTTTTTTTGGTCTGTGATTTTATTTGTATGGGAGGAGTTCAAACAATTTAGCCTACTTATTTAGATAAGAACTAATTTGTGGTTAATTTTGTTTCGATTGGATTCGACGTAAACCAACAAAGGAAACAGTCAAAATACTCTTTTTTATTTTAAATCGAATCTACAGTGTAGCTATCACATTCTTGTGAAGTAGGCCAGGAAAGCCAAGGATTTCGCATTCAAATCTTTTAAAGTTTTGTTATACCCAAAAGTAGGGTTGTGATCTTATGGAGAGAATCTTAGGAGATTTTGTTTGGAATTTTAAAAAGCTTTTTTAAGTATGGGGTTTCGTGAATTTTTTAATAATAGATTAGTTTAATCTTTTTTCATGTTTGTTTTCATTTTTTTTTTTAAATTTGAAATGTACAAATTGCTAATGATACTATTGATATAGATTTAGAGATGAATGTTTAAAAAACAATAAAATTAGGTATTTATGGGGCTACCAGTCCCATAAACAAATCTTTAAAAAAGCTGAGCACTGACTGCTACTCAGCACATGGAGACCTGCCCATCAAATTTTTTGGGATTGGTGAAAGAAACTTTGAGTTACCCCAAAGATGCTCATTTTAATTTTCAATCTAAAAAGTAGGGACTCCTATTTTCTTGCACCAGATTCTATTTTACCTATAAAATAGTTAATTCCTATAATGAATCCATAAGATTCATTTCTAAAATTATTTGATCTTTACACAAAACACTTCACAAATGATCCTTTCTTTTCGCCCATGTTGTTGATTTGTGTTGTTTGTTTTTATCCCAGCTTTTGTTCGATTCATTTTGTTTGCCTTCATGACAGCTTTATAATGGCTATGGACTTTTTTGTGAGATTTGTTTTGTTCGCTCTCATGATAGCTTTATAATGACTCTGGGCTTTGTTGTGAGATTTGTTTTGTTTGTCTTGATGATAGGGGAGAGGGACCAGTAGTTGTATGGGGTCCAATAGTCGTTATAGCAATTGTGCATATAATATCTAGTCTTTCCACATATTTATACTATATAATGTAAATAAACAATCCACATGTAAATAAAAAAATTACCAAATGTTGATCAAAATGGACCAATACTTGAACATAAGAGAACCCATAAATGTTATATAAAAAAGACATAAATACATTAATTAACAAGTGAAATAGATCATTTTTTGTTTCAAATAAAATATCATAGCTATCAACTATATATGCGTCATGTATAAAATAATATACTCACTTAAACAAGTAGTGTTATCATAGTGTACAAATATTATTCTTATGTGTACAACTATTGGGGTAGCAATGTATATGCATTGGAGTATTTCATATTAGTAATTTGACCTATCACAAATATAAGAGGTGAACACAATAAATACCTTGTTTTTCTCCATAAAATGTGAGGGATTGTCCAAAGATTCAAGTGTTCAACAATTGGTTCCTTTGTGTTCATGTAAGTTTTATTTTATATCATAAAATGTTGTTTTTGTGTTCAACTATTGGTCCTTTAGTGTTGGATATAAAAGTTAGAGATAACACACATTTATGATTACTAATAGGTATTTGGTCCATTTAAGTTTCATATAAGTTATATTTTACATAAAAATACGATATTATATTAATTACAAATCATATTTTTTTTTATTCAACAACTAGAGATTTTTAGATTAAGTTTTGGTCGAATCTTTAAAAAGTCATTTTTTGACCCTTCACACTAGACATGTTATTTTGACGACTTGCATGATGAGTCACGCCTTCAAACCTTAGTTGTAGATAGTTAAGTGTCCATATTACATTTCTAAAAAAACCCGGAGGTCTTACGATATTCCATGTGACGGCTACATGTTGACAAAGTTAGTCCTAACGACTATTGATCCCTCTCCCCTAGCTTTATAATGACCCCAAACCTTTCTCGTAAATTTGTCTTGATCAAAACACTCTAGAAATGCTCTTTTCTTCTGATCCCAATATTAACTTTGTGTTGTTTGTTTCCCTCTCATCTTTTGTAAGATTTGTTTTGCTGGTCTTCATGACAGCTTTGTAATGACTCTAGACCCTTCTTGTAAATTTGCCTTAATTAAAACACTTTGCAAATGAAGTATTTCAATACAAATTATAGATGAAATAAGGCAAATGAAAGCATTTGTTTAGGTAGTGGGTTTTTAACCAATTTACTTTGAAATGACTTGTGATGGAGCACAGCAAACTCCATTCGTCCCACAGTTATTTATCTTTAATTAGCCAAAAGAAGTATTGATGGAAAGTCTTTTGGCTGTACTGAACCAGACTAGCTTTCAGGGAAGGGAAACAGATATGGTGAACGTAGAAGAAAGACAAAGTACTAGAGTTATATAATGGGACACGATATCTTTATGGAGGGATATTCGAGATACTGTAGATAGTATCAGACAAAATCGCTACCATTCTTTTCACATCAACTCAAAGAAAAGCATGGGTCAATCCCAATGAAAACAACATGTCCAAAGAGCATCTAGAAAAGAAGGCACATTTAAAGGCAAAGACAATGATGTCCATATGTAAAAATTTAAAAAATGGTGTGAATGTGGATTTTGTTACCAACAAATGCGGCTCTCATTGAATGTGGATTTACAATTCCACTACAAATGGACCCCATGGAGGCAAGGCTGCAAGGTTTTCAGATTGATCAGGTTAATTTCCTGTATTACAGAGTTAATGATTAGGGATTGTTTTTTAGACCAATTTTGTCTCATCAATAATAGCAAACTTTGATCAGCCTGTTTAATTCTACACTTTATGAAGCGGCAAAAGAAATGTTCAGTACAACAGCAATAGTGACGAAGCTTCTTTGTTAAATTGTTCTTTTGATTTAGGGGACATCAAAATGTTAAAAATAAAAAATGCTAAAAGTTCTCACAGCATTAGAATTCTAGGACTGTGTTGTTTAGACAATTAAAGTATCTCTAATGAGAATTAGTGTGTGCACAGTGCACACATTTATCTAAAGATTGATCTAAGAAAAGATTCTATGCTGGAATGAGAAGTGATAACATACATGTATGAAATACAGGTGTCATGGAAGGTTAATATGGAGAAATCTTACATTATTAGTTACTGGTTTTTTTAGATTGATTCGGTTGGGTATCTTTAATTTATGCTGTCTCATTTGTGAGTGTCTTGAAATCCTCACCCATCTCTTTTGGTTTTTTACAGAGCTCAAATTGTCTATTATTGGTTTCGTGATTATGCTCACCCATCTCTTTTGGTTTTCTCTTAGAGCTCAAATTGTCTATTATTGTTCGTTCCATGATTTCTTCAAATCTTTTAGACTTGAGTCTTTTTTTTTATATATGATTCTCTTAAGAGATTAGTTCAAATCCTTATAATTTCAAGAATTTAAATATAAGAATTCTAGTATTGACAACAATTTCTTCATAAATTTTTAGTCCACATAAAGGCCTTACAATTTCCAAGAGAATGAGAATAACCACGGCAAGAAAGACAATGCTCATCGCCTTCCCTATTCTTATAATTGTGATTAAGTTTAATAAAGGTAAAAACAATATTCTTATCATAATTCAATCTCCAAAAAGTTCTTGTAGCTAATTTCTCTTAATCATCAATAAGAGTAGGTCTTGTCTCTTGATATGTAGGACAAGGTTTGCTAGGAGGAGGGAGATTGTAATCTATGATTTTGATAGTGTCATTATCAATGAGTCCTTGTATTCCCTTTTGAAAATCAGGACAATCATTGGCATGATGATCATATGTTTGATGATATGAGAAAAAAGGACTGTTTGAGGAAGAAGCACCTTTAGATGGATGATAGTTTCTATGTCTTGAAAGATACTTCTTCAACCTTTGAATTTTAAGATCATCCATAGGTGAATGATTAGGATGTCCTATACCTTTTGTACTAGCTTGTGAAGGAGGGTTTATAGGGACTTTGATTCCTTATTCATATTTTCCAAGTCCTTGTCCACATTAACCTTGTTTTGAGATTATGTTACAACCACTCCTATAAGAACTTTTTAATTGTGAAGAGGAAGGACCATTATCTTGAATTTCTTTAAAATTTGTAGTGTAAGGACATATGGAAGGATCAAAGGGAGAATTAGATGAAGAAGAAATATCCTTTGTAGGGAATTTCTCCTTTCTATCATTATTATTCATATCCTCTTTGATAGGTTGGGAAGGAAGGTCCTTAACATCTAAGACTTCATCTTTTCTTAATGTTATATGAGGAGATAGGTAATGAATAAAATGCATAACATCATCTTTCCTACAAATATTTTGATGACTACGATAAGCTCTAGGAGAATAAGGAGGATCTAAAGAGATTGATAAACCAATATAATTTGTTCTTGCCCCCCTTGCACTAGAGTATGCTAATGAAAAGAGGATGGTGTCATGTTGCTCTTCAATGCTTTCTCTCCATTGGAGAGATCATTGATAGGAGTATTTATTCTTTCCTCATTCACAATAGATACCCTAGGAGTGGTACAAGTGTTAACTTTTTCAATGTCATCTCTAAGATTATCATGTCTACGAAAGCCTTTATGTGATCTACACATGTAGTGAATTTTCTTAGAAATTATCATCATAAAACAATATACAATATAGATAAAAGATTTGAGATATGACTTGCAAGTAGGAAATACATTTGAAACCCTAAAGATGCAATATGCAAGAGTACTATGAATGAAAAGAAGTAATGCAAAATGAAAGAAGCCATTATCCAACACATGATTTTGATAAATGCAACTAAAAATCAATGTAATTGTATGTGAAATAGAAAACAAATCAGATTTAGTAAATTCCATTATGGGTGCCTAAAATCAGATCTAAAAATACAAGTGAAAAATTATGCAACCCACAAGTCAAATCTAACAAAATAAATTAGGTTTTTTTATGAATTTAACCTTTAAATTTATGTTTCTAATTAAAAATATGATCTATGAGTGCAAATTTGAAAGCTAAATTGCATACAAAATCAGATTTGAGACATAAAATCAGAATTAAGAATGAAAGATGTCAAGCTCACCAAAATGTAATGTATCGAAATTTGGAATTGGGGTTTCAACAAGTAAATCCATTAAATAAGCCAATAAATACTACATACATTGAAAGAGGATTGAACCCAATAGATCTAGACTCAATCCCTAAGGGGGAAAGAGGTTAAGATTGTGATTGGATTCAGTAGGTTGGAATTGGTTATCCTCTTTCTTAGTTCAATTTGGAAGGTATTATGAAATTAGGGTAAAACCATGAATAATTCAATCAACTATCGAAAATAGACTACTATAGATATTCCATGGAGCCACAAACTGAAATCTAGGAAAAATAATATATTTAGAACATGTTCCCAAAAGTTCAACCTAATTTTGCAGGACCGGGTAATACATATTAACCATGTTCCTCCGAATTTTCTGTCGTCGAAAGCTAAACTTGTGTGCCACTATCGACACTTCCAAAATTTATGAGTACAACTCTTGGACCTATTTCCTACACACAAAAAGAAAGGGAAATATGTTGTGGATAGGGGTTTGCCTAAGTGAAACCCCAGTTTATGAGTTAACCATGAATTAAGTACATTTGCAAATACTGAAATAAATGTTAAGGAGATATACCTCAGGTCTGCAATTGTTGATGATGATGCAATTCTCCTTGAATGTAATCACAAATGTTGACTATAATGGCATGACAAACACGTGGTATGAAAAACCCTAATCACACACACATGCTTGTATGAAGATTGATGCAACTTTGATCCATAATGCTTGAAGGATGAATAAGCAACCTTCAATCTATGAAAAAGTTTAATGATGAAAGTTTCACAAATTCATGAATACTTTAGGTAGGTAATGCATTTCTTCTAGGTCTAAAATGAATTGATAGGATGTCTTTATATAGGGATCCCTAGGTAAATTACCAATGAGACTGACCTACAAATGTCATGTGTAGCCACGAGGACCACATGCCATAAGGGAGACATAGAGCCTACCCCATTTTCAAAGTGGGGCCTATTTAAGGGGGAAAAGGCATTCCACACCTTGGTCCTCCTACAAACAAAACCAAAACAAAGAGAAAGGGGGCATGGGATCCCATGATGGGGCCCACCAAAGGGTGTTCATGACATCATTTAGTTAGAGATTAGGGTCAAATTGGACCTAGATAGGTGATGAGGATAGGACACGCTAAATTAGGAGCACAAACATGAGGTATAAATTGGACTAGTCACAATTTATGATGCTACATGCATTACAACCTTGATTGATATAAAGGACATGAAATTTGCTAACCTTTCTCCCATTCAAATTAATATAAAACAAATAGTTACAACTTAATGGATCATCCAATTTTTCAACCATAGAGTGGACAATTTTGCAATTTTAATAAATATATTAAACTAATATTTGATAATTTATTGTTGAAAACCTATCACGTGATTATAAAATACAAGTTTGAACTCATGATAAATTGGAGACTAACAACTTAAAGATTATATATAAATATTGTACTTCACCATATCAATAGAACTAACATTGATGAAAATGAGAACTTTCAATATACCTACTCTTCATTATTATTTTTTCATTTATGGTTTTTCTATGTGAAGAACAATGTTTTTATTTCTAGGAAAATAGATCATTAGTTATTCATTGTCATAATGTCTGAAGGGCGAGGGATTTTCATAACACCCAAGGAAAGACCCAACACTTGCACATTTGTTAATAGTTTTGTGTTATATTAAACACTTGCAATTTTCTTAAAAATATACTTTCATCTTGTTTTCCTCCTATATTTACCATTAGTGGTTGAGCTCATAACACATTATTTTATATATAGGCAAATATAATTTATAATAAATTAAGTATTGGTAACATGGTCAATTAGAAGATAGTCAATGAGCACTTTCCTATCCTTCTTAAAGCATGAGTAGTTCCATAATAGTATTATTATAAAGACCTTAATATTAAATATAAGATTTCATAAACTATTTTGTTGAGAGCCCCTACTATGCAGTTGATCCTGTAGCAGCACAGTTGAAAAGGGGTCACTTGGGGCTCAAATCTAGGCATCAATCAGGCCTTAGAAGAAAATCAGGCAAATACCCATTTTAAGGGGTTCCTATTTACCTTTCAAAAATCCCTAAAATTTGATTCCAATACATAGGAATTCAAAGCAAGACTCAAAAATCTGAAAACATCCCCTTCAAAACTCAATCTTGAGAGGGCATGCTAGCTCAAAACAACATATGCATATCCATAACCCAAAATATCATTTAGAATTCATTGAAAGATATAAAAATACATCCTTTTCATTCTAAAACTAAAGAAACAAAATTCATTCACAAGAGGATTATAGACCCAAAGAACAATCCATTAAAAGACATAGGAGAGGAGAGAGCATTTCTATGCCAAGATGAAACATACATGACCGGAATTCAAAATACTTTCAGATGGTATTCAAAGACACTTATTACAACAATTTTCCATTTCCATTTAAAATAAAATCAAATAGAAATCAAAGAGGCTTTCAAACTCTACTGGAAGTCTTGCAAAGACAAGCAAATGAAGAAGGAAGAAAGAAGATGAAAGCATGAATCCACTCCCACAATTAGCAGAGAGAATCCAACTAGCAATTAAGCAAAGAACGAAAAAATAAAAAATAAAAAGAATTCCAGCCAATCCTCCAACAAATAATCCAAAGCAATATCCAAGCAAACCCCTCTCAAATTTGCACAAGGACAAATTAAAGTCTCTCACTAATCCTCTCAATCACAACACCAATTTTAAACTTTTCAATTGTTTCTCCAAAAAACTCCAGCTTTTCTTCGGCCATCCTCTCCCAAAAAAGATAAAAAAAACCAATCATAAAAATCATTCCCCAAAACATTTTGTGGGAATGTCACAACCACCTCTCCCAAAACTATACAAAATCCATTCACAAAATAATAATTAAATTCACCAAATCTCCAACCAACTCCAACCAAAGAAAATAATCAAAATATGTATCATAAACCCACTCTCATAACATAATTACATAAATAAAAGTATATATTATATATTATATCACCACCACATTATATGCTCACAAATAATTGTTGGCATGTTTGGCATAACTGATACAAATGGAGAATGATGACTGAACCAGTAAAAGATTGTTTGTGATGACATTGTGATGAAGAGATTGAGATTGCAAAATGGATGACTTTGATTAGTTGTTTATGTTGTTATTTATGGAAACTAATATTTATTCATGTCTATTGATGTTTACTTATGTTGTATTATGTCATCTAAATCTTTTTGTCTACCAGAGAGAGCTTATCGGTAAAGAGTCAAGAAACTGGGAATGAGGACCTTAACCGGTAAACGAGGAAATATTTTGCTTATATCTGGAGATTGGTGATGATTGAGGCTTTGCGGTTTTGAAAGTGAGTTTTTATCATCGTAACATGTATCTGACCAAAACCGCATCATGATGTGACAACCGAAAGTTATGTTTATAATTTCTATTGAGTTTTTGCTAGGGTTTAAGAAGGGTTTAAGGACTGGTAAAGAATTTTCTTGATCAGTAATGATTTTTGGTTTGGCGGTGATCTAAATAAAGCTCACATGTTGATTTTGACATGGAAAAACCCATGTGAAGTGTTTGAATTGTGTTTTGGCATGATCAAGATGGAATTTCTTGGGAATGTGCAAAGTGCTTAGTAGAATGAGCTAAGAGTTTAACTTTGTATCAAATCGACTTGATGTGATGACCTATGATCATTCAAGAGTTGATACTCATTTGTAATTGATTGTAATGATCCATATGATGATCTGTAATAAGTTGTAAAGATTTGTGATGATCTCTGTTGTAAGTCTTAGTGTTTTGTTGCCGACTTAGTCGTAAAAGTTATTTATGTCGGTATAGTTGATGTTTGTTGTGTCGGTGATTTTGAAGAAGTGTGTGAAGCCAAACCAAAGTGTGAGAAGATATTCCAGAGTGTTGCAGACTTAGAGCTTAATTGGATCTGATCAAGAAAGCAGTTGAGTGCTATACACAGATCATTCACTATTTTTCCCTAACAGTTGCAACAGATAAAATCCCTTAACCGGGTAGGTCCTAATAGGGTGACTCAATATTTGAGTTCTAAATCCTCTTGAAAGGTTGATTCTAATAGATCAAAGCTCCTAACAGGGTTGAGGTAAATCCCTTAACCGAGTGACTCCTAACAGGGCATCTTTGTAAGCTTCTAACCAGGCTTGGCTCCCAATAGGGCGCATTCCAAAAGAGTGCAAAATATTTGTGGGCACCAATTCCCACCATGGTTTTTCCCTATTTGGGTTTCCATGTGAAAATCATGGTGTTCATGTGGTGAGTTGTGTGTATTGTTGTTGGTTGCTTGATGCAGAGTTCAAGGAAAACTCCATAATTAGGAGATCCTTCTTTTCATATCATTTTTGTATATCACCTTGAGTGCAGTAAGTTTCAAGTTTTGCAAGTCCTCTTTGTATCTTGCCTCATGAGAAGTTAACCTTAGTGTGTAAGTCTGAAGGAGTGAGCTCTTTTCTTTATAATTTGATATAAATAGTGGATATATTTTATGGGAGGTGCTCATCGTGGTTTTTCCTTATTTGGGTTTTCCACATAGAAAATCTTGGTGTTCATGTGTTGGATGTGTGTTGTTGATTAATTATTTATGTGTTGCATTAATTTTTGTCTTGGACTGGTTCACCCCCCTCTTTGTCTTGCCTTGGGTTCAATAATTGGTATCAGACCAAGGTTCCTCTTGAGTAAGCTTAATCACTTGAGGTAGATCTGGTATGGCATAGGATGTGCATTACAAAGTTCCTATCTTTGATGGTATAATTTTTTCGTACTAGAAGGAGAGAATGGAGTCACATTTAGAGACATTACAGAATGAAATTTGAGAAATCATTCAAACTAGATATACACACCTTCATAGGGTGGTGCTCAGATTCCAAATGTGATAAAGTTGAAGGAGACTAATGTGAAGGTTGAGCTGTACATTTCAATTGTATAAGTAATTTAGTGTTTAAAAGAGTAAAAGTATTGAAGGAAGAAAAATCTTTATGGGAAAAGTTGTGTTTGGCATATGAAGGAGATGAAAAAATAAAGCAGGCTATTCTGATGAATTTGAAGTAGAAGTATGAGTACCCAAGAATGCTAGAAGATAAGAGAATTGTGAACTATATTCATAGAGTGAGTGATCTTGCTGATGGACTTAGAGCTATCAGTGGACATTTGGATAAATGGGATTTTGTTCATAAGATCTTGTTGACTTTGCCTAAATCCTACAAGCTACAAAGATGTGCGATGAGCATGTTTCATGGTGGGTTTCTCTTATTAGACCAAACTCACATGATAACCAAGGATGTAATGACCATCACAAGTCTGAGTGACTCCGGTGAAATTCTCGAACTGAAATCAGACAAGAATTTAAGATAGTTATGGGTGAACTCACAATAATGGTTCCCACTTTTTTGCCACTTTTGACACTAAGATGAACATTTTTAAAATCATCTTCAACTTCCGACAACTATAAATTTTAAACTATTAAGAATTTGAAGATGATGTAAATTAGTGATTTTTAGCATTTTGTCTATAGATTCTATATATTTTTTTTTCAAATTATTTTGAAGATTTTTTTTTTAATTTTTCCATCTCCCTCGAAAAGTAGTTTTTTACAGCAAACTACATTTTTTAAGAGTGATGTGCCTCCCAAAACGCATAACTTTTTTTCTATAAGTGATAAGAACTCAATTGTTTCGAATTTTGGACTATAACATCAATATCTAGGGCTTTTTGTTGGTTTGATAGTGATATGTTGAATATTTTTCATTTTATTTTTTGAAGTCCGACTAGTTATAATTCAGACATAGGTTTAGGTTTAAACACATAACTTGTTCTATATATATCGAAATTCTTTTTTTTTTTTTGATAGAAAGAAGACATCAATGCCTGGGGAATAGATATTTTTAGAATTTTTTTAATTAGTTTCATATTTTTCCCAATGTGTTGAACATAGAAGTTCATGTTTGGTGAAAAACCAATATTTCATAAAATTAAAAAAACAAGAACATAAGAAATTCACAATGTAATAAAATTATACTTGTTGGAAAGATTTCTCTGAGAACTACCATCTTATATTTTTGGGTTATCAAGATTCTTTCATTTGATCCTTGAACCCGAGGTTTGAAGGCCAAAATTTATCAGAATTTTGAAGAATTTGGGGAGAGATCTCAAAAAAGTTAGTTCGTACAAACAACGGTTCGAGCGAAGGGGATTCGAGTGAAGGGGGGTTCGAGAAAACCCCCCCAATTTATAATTAAAAATTGACAAAAATAACCATTGAAGGGGTTTCGCTCGAAAAGGTAGGTTCAAGCGAAGTGGGGGGTTCACTCGAACCCCAAAGGGTAGTTCGTATGAACACCCCTAGTTCGAATGAACACCCTCCGAATTTTTTTTCTCACCATTTCGTTTTTCTTTCGTGGGTAAAAGTGGGAACCATTATTGTGAACTCTCCCTTATGGACTTAAATGGTGCCACATTCGATACTTGCATTCCTTGGCAATTGACAATGTTAGGAATCCGATGGTTAAGTACTTATCCATGATGGTCAGAAATAAAAATCTATTTCACAAACAGAGAAAAATCTATTTTAGCCACTTTAGTACACATGGCATATGAGATGGAAGAACTAAATAAGGATTTTGACCTCTGTGAAGTTCTACGTTAGTAGTTCTTGGCTAATTTTGTTCAATGCAAAGAAAAAGAAACACACATACAAGTTCGGAACCCTTGCCCTGTGCATCCTGTTCTACTTCATGCAAGCTTTATTGGATTGTGGTAGGTTTTTATGGCCATCAGACACACCAATAGCCAATAAGAACATAGAGAATTTCTGAGGGTTTATCAATGAAAAGATATGAGAAGAAGAGTTTGCAACTTTTTTTGCCATCTTTCAGATGAATATGTAGAACAGAGATAGAATTCTGAAGGAAATTGTAGCCAAGTATAACAATGGCATTACATTTGTAATTGCATCTAATAAGTGCTACATGGAAGTTGTGATGCCCCAAAAAAATTTGGGTTCCTCCATTTGGGTATGAATTACATCGTGACATACTTGAAGGTGCAACCAAAGTTATCCTGGAAAGTCTGGTCGATGAGTCTCAAGAACGTTTTGGGACTGAATAAAAAAACCTTGTAGGTCTGGATGGAGCTCACCAACAAAGACTGAGAAAAGAAAGTGAAAAAGGTCATTCAAGAATCACTCGATAAAGAAAATCTGACTAAAGAATAAATATCTAAAGTTAGGCGATCCAGAGGGCTTGGAGCATCTGGAACAACCAAGTTTTCTTAGATAGAACTTCCCTCGTCAAGCTCTTCGAAGAAGAAGATTGAAATCAAGAGGAAAACCATTATCTTGGAATCTGAGGAAGAGGAAGAAGCAGAGTAGTATTGAATACATGTCCAAAAATCCAAAGGGAAGAAGGTCAAGAAGCGACTCGATGCAAAATTTTTATGTGAATCCCTTGCTCAAGGCACAAATCCAAGAGAGGTAGGTAATATGTTTATTGAGGCTAATGCTAAAGATCAAAATACTATAATTAAAGCCTTTATAATGTATTGTCTAAAATGTGAAGATGCAATTGATGAGTATAGGAACATTGTTCCAAATGAATTATATGAGGATTTGTTCAAAGTTACACAAATTTATAGAGAAGAGGAACAAGCCATTAAAGATCATGTGTTTGAGGTTATCGGTTCAGCCCTCTCTCCAGAAAATAAGTCCACCTTAACGGAAGTATGCAAAACTGAGTTATGAACCAAGAAAACTTTAGATGATCTTATGCTTGGCTTGCCCAATGCCAAAGGAAAACTTCAGAAAAGAGACCATGGATACAGTTATGACAATTGCAAAGAACTGTTGTCATTTCCCCTTTGATCCTAGCATCACTACTGGAATATCTAAGGATGTGCATGTTACTGTTCTTGAAGACATACATGATCCCTCTAGTAGTCCTGTTAATATTACAGTGAATGTGAATGATATGTCTACTATGAAGAATACTATGGACAATGTTATGAGTAGTGTTATGGATGCTCCTAGAACTTCTAAAGTCCCTTTGCTCAACTTAGATACTGAAAAGGGAAAAGAAATTGAAAGTTCTACTGGTAACCAAGTATCTAACAAAGATGAAAGGAACACACTAAACCTGAAAGCAATGCCCTATCAAAAGTGACGACAAATATCCCGACAAAAGAGTCTAGCATGCGGGTATCCATAATTGGTATAAATATTGGTTCATCTGAAGATATATGGAAGAAAATATTCTCTTCTCCTTTAATTCTCCCACCAATTACATCTTATATGCAATCATTTGACTTCTCTAATGTTTATCCGATGCAAAAACTTGAGATTGGAGAAGCATTGATTTCCTCTGCTAGGAAAGATCTCCAGAAGAATGACAAGATTGTTGAAGATCTTCTGACAACATTGAATGCTATTGATCCTTAGTATCAATTAGATCCGAACACTTATAGTGCAGAAAAATGGAAAATATTGATCAGTTATTTGGGAAGTCATGCTGAGAAAATAAGAGAGAAATATGAAAAGGATATAGCTGATGATAGAGAAAAACTTTTGCAAGAATTCAAGACTAAATGTGAATCAACATGTCTCCAGCTTTCCAATCTTATCTCTTAAATCTACTCTTATTTATAAAATGACAATATATTGTTTTCTTTTAGTCTTCAATGGTCGGATGCCACTCAAAGTATCAAAGGTGAGATGAATATCATTGAAGACAAGATCCGATGGACTTAGGAGAATTTCAAGATATCTAAGGATTTATCTAGCTTCAGAAGGTCAAAGATTGAGGAACTTCATGATAGGTATTATGAGTTGCAGAAATAAAGAGATAATATCACCATTCCCTTAGGCAAGCTAAGAGATTTAAAAAATGAAAGTATTTCATTTATGAACAGAGCCCTCTCTTGTGTCTCCTAGTCATCATACTTTGATCCTGGATCCATCCACGAGGAAGATAAATTGCATGCATCCCTGTTGGTGCATATCAAGTTTTTGACAGAAGCTATTTCTCACTAGGACTCACACAAGGATGCCTGTCCACAGCGCACACCCAAAATCTCAAGCATTTCTCTAGAAGATAGTGATTATTCCCATTAGGGGGAGTTTCTATTTTTTTTTATTACAACTACTTACCCTTTGTCATTATTGTCAAAGGGTGAGTAGTAGGAGTAGTTGGTATAGTAATTAAACATTTCTCTTTTTATTTTATTCAAAGATTGTTGGTATTTCTGTTATTATTTCAACAACGTTACTCTGCATAACTTATATTGTCATAAATGACAAAGGAGGAGATTGTTGGCCCATTTGTCATTGTTGTCATTGATTTCATGAATATCATATGTTATCTGGTATGTATGTATGTGATACGATCCAAAAAGTGTGCTTCATATATGCAATATTATTTTATTATGTATGCACAATTTTAAGGTCTGGTATTCAACATTACCGAAAGCTATTTTTGGGTTGGTCTTATCCAGATATGATGGTAGTACAAGTCTTGAGATGCATTAAGATCTGACCCTATCTGGATGTGCTGAAAAGTGTGATCCACAAATCTACTTTTTGTTGGAAGTCGACACCACATGAAGTCACCCCGATTACTATAGTGTGTGGATAAGTTTGGTCTCATATCTTTCGGTTAAGTTGAGTTGTCAATTAATATGATGTGGATATATGTTGCCAAGAATATTATGTGTTGGAGGTATGGTTGTTGAAAAACAACTATTTTGTGTATATGCGAAAATACTATGGTTGTGTATTATATGCAAATCGAGTATAGTGAATTTATGAGTCAACTTATATACTTCAAGGGAGTTGTATTTCATGCATATATGAGATGCAACTACAATAGTTCAATTTTTTGTATACTTTGTAATTTGGTTGTAGGCCTTCTTTTGTATATCGAACAGTGAGTCCAAACTGGTAGTGAGCCAAACCGACAGTGAGCCACCCTCTATACTATGTAACCGGTTACATATTACACTATTCCTGAGAGAATCATCTCTCCATGGTTTTTCCCATAATGGGTTTTCCATGTACAAAGTATGATGTCATGTGTTATGCTTTCATTTTTTTAATTCCATATTGAATTATGTTATGTGATTGGTTAATTAGAAGTTTAAATAAGTTCAAGGTAATATGAATTCACCCCTCCCCTCTTAATATTCTGATGATTCAACAACACTGATAGATTCTAGAGAAATAATGCTCCAAGTTTTAGTTGAATTATGATTTTTTGTCAGATGCTAGCATGTCATGCATACATCCACATGTAGCTCTTTAGTTCTTGAGAAATCTAGACTCATGATTTGCAGGTTAGGAAAATAATACTAGAGAATTAACATTTGGATGTTATCATATCATAATTGCATTATTATCTTTTATCGGGCTAAAGGGGAGGTTTTGTGTAGTGTGAAATCATGGGGTGCACAATTTTCAACACCATAGCTATATACATGGCCATATTTGCTTTATTATTTTCCTATTCTAGGAACAACCTCATATCAATGTATGTTTTGATTCTTATCTCTCATGTTTCTACATGTTATTTCATTATATTTTTCCTGTAATGGGGCAACCTTATCTATTATAGTATGACAATTATCTTTGTTGAATCACATACATTTCATACTTATAATTTAATATAATCCTACTTAATTATCACATGATTCTATTTATGACATTTATCGCATGAATTTGCATGATCTATGTGCTTACATTCTTACAACCCTTATATTGCATACTTTTCATGTTCCTCTCTCCTCTAATTCCTTACACATGCATCAAACCAATTGGAAGGTAGAATATATTGTCACTACCATTTTTGTGTTGATAATATTCAAACACAATATGTTAGATGGAGACTCATTGTTGTACTTAGATGGATCTTGAAACATTACTACAATAGTGTCGAGATCGCATTTACCACTTTGAGTTTCTAGTCACATTGCACGGCCTTTCTTTAAGTGTAATACTACATTACTAATAAATTATATATCAAATTTGCATCCCTTAGGAGAACCACTACATTAGACTATTTCAGTATTAATTTCTATATATAGGTAGAATTATGAACCTCTATGTTTTCCTACTTTTTATTTTTTGTAAAAAAGTTTAAAAGAAAATTATTTGTCACTATTTCAATTATGTGACAAAAGATACACATTGCCTTTTTTTTTTTTTTGTAGGTTCCTATGAGGTTCTCATACTAAAAAAATCACACGTGAAGAAATCAAGTTTGGTCCATTAATCTACATGGACCTTATATCCTCTTCTATCTTTTATATAAACTTTTCATGTTGGTTGAGAATTTTCATATACTTTTAAATACATGTTTGTACTATATTTATATGCACCTCAAAATGGGGGCTTGTAAGATTTGCATACCCATACAAATTCTCATTTATTTTTGGCCCTATTTTGATGGAATGACTTAATGCAATTACATATTGACAATTAGCACATTTGTATACTATGTTTGGCTCCTTTCTTAGTCGCAATCTATCCCCATTTATTTTCACCTTCATACATTTGTATACTCCCAAACTTATTTCATCCCCTATTTGCACTTATTTCCATGTATTCATGTTATTATCAAACGACATATCTACAAACTTGTTTCTAGTATCAAGATTGCATTTCCATATCCCAAGTTAATTGCATAGTGCTTGGGTTTGATCCCAAGTTACTCAAGATTTGAACTAAATTAAAAAATTAAAAATATGAATCATTAACATGTTTTTTCACTCATCATTGGGGGCCAACTTGATACATTTTGCATGACTTGTTTCTTTGTCTTTACTTATAGACATTTAGTTATGCAACATGAAAGAATAAACATGAACATTCAATCATCAAAGAATAATAATTCTAGGAACGTTTTGATTTAGAGCATTAAAGAGACTATTGCATCAAATTTTATATATTGACCATTTGCATGTGTGTACATCTTGTCTTCCAACATTCAAGAAAAGGCTATAAGATTGGTCCAAGAAAGGGGCTGACTAAGAATAATGTGACCCTTGTAATTCAACAAATGCTAATAGGAGATAGAAAGCTAGCTTTATCTCCATTTCTTTAGGGCTAGGGCATGCCCAAGGATGATAAGTTCATTAATACTACCCTCAGATAAACTAAGTTGTTTAATAACAACTACGTATAAGCACAAAATTATGGTATGGTCACTTGTCTAGCTCTGTATGGCTTTGTTTAGTTGGCTATTATGTGGCTTTCAAAAAATTAAAATCTCATTTAGCTTTGGATATGGGTTTTTTCGTGGGACTAGATATGTATTTGGCTAAAATCTTTTAAAACCCATCATCTTTCTACATACTTAGATATTAAGAATTACAAAAAACTAAGATGTAGAAATTTATTACATACAAGGTAAAATCAAGTGCACCTTAGATATTGGTTTCACAATACAGAAAATCAACCAAGAGCCACTCAAAAGCAACCCACAAAAGATTTTAAGTCTATGTAGAACTCAAAGACAAGAACATAACCAAGCGTTTCAATTTCTCAATTACACGACAAATCAATTTTTCACATCTCCAACTTCTACATTTCATCATTAAACTAAAAATTAAATATCCTATTTTCTTCCAAATTTAATACCCAAAAATAATTTTACGATCTATCATCCACAACTCCTCATACCTCCATAACTCCACCATTAAACTGAGATTTAAATACCCATCTACAATATTACAATCTATCATTCTCAACTCTGCATAACTCCTTAATTGTATTCTTGATCAACCCAAGATTTGATTCCCTTGTATATTCAATAACTATGCCTTTGGTAAGTGGTGTTGATTCAACTGAACAATCTCAATCTGTTCCTTTCAATGCAATTCAATAGCCATGCCTTGATTTAATGCATCCCCATTAAATATTCCTACTGTCTTATACAACTGTTATTGATGAAATTTGTCTCACAACCACCAAAAGTAGATTTTTTTAATAAAGTTGACAGGATAACTACATAAGAAATTTCCAGGAAATTGCATAATTATCTCTCGGAAATTTCGAGGAAGTTGCCTAGTTTCCAAGTGCAATTAAATTTAGTGAGACCCATCTAATCATCAATGCCGATTTCAGACAAATAAATATGTTACGTATTTGATTGAAATTGTTTTTGAAGTCTGTATAATTTGGTAATATTTTATAGTTGTCCAGTCTTTATATGTTGGACAATAAATCTCAATCTCATTTCCGTAGTACTCTCATTCTTTCTTTACTTTAAAACTTATTTTACGTATTGGAATTCAATCTGTCTTTTCATACACGAATGTATTGCTTTCATCTGTCATTCTTATATTCCATTTTATGAAAAAAACACAGATTTTGGAGAGGTTTTCAAATTAAGATTAAAAGTGTTTTTGGATCTAACTGTGTAATAGTTCTTATGACAAAATAGAATCAAAAGATTTCAAATCATATTATACAACGAAATCTGATATAAAATATTAATACTTTTTATAATTAAATCTAAAAATGCTTTCAATCAATATTATTGATCTTTTAATGCTTATGTTTGAGCAGTGCTAAAGATAGAACTAGATTTTGACTTGATAATGGATTTGTCAATTATATGAACATGATTTTTTTATTATCCATTAAATTTCCACAGTGTACATTATCTAAATCAAGCATTAATGTGAAACAATGTTAATTGTCGGCATGGCTGACAATATGCATGGTAAAGAGTTAAAGATAGTTTGCATTTCCCTTAAATCATAAACAAGTGAAAATTAAATGTTTTTTCTAAAATAATAAGATTCATTTTTTACTCATGAGTTGAGTTTGAGTGGCGAAATATTAAAATTTGTTATATATATATATATATATATATATATATACTTTTTTTTTTTTGATAAAAGTCGGTAAACCACTGAATTATATTAATATTTTTTTATTTTTTTTTACAAGGTGTATGGTTCAAAGAGCACTTAAGGGAAAGAACCAGTAACAAAACCCTTCAGTATTGCTCAAAATACACAAGCCTATCTACCCATTACAAGGGCCCCCTGGGCACTGTCCACCAAAACCCTCCCCAATTACATAATAACTTCATTAGATATAAAGGAAGCTGCCATAAGAGGCATACAAGAGAAAACTGCCATTGTGAAACATCAGGAAGAACAACATCCATCTAAAAAACTAAAGGATTAGCCAAAAATTCGAGCTCGAGCCACCCCTATCTATAAAGCACATTTCTCCAATCCACTGATTAATATGAGACCAAGAACAAGAAGAGAAATCACTACAAGAGAACCTGCCAAGACAAACATCATGAGCAAACACAAAATAATCCAAAGAAGAAAAAGGAGAGGATGTTGTAGACCCAGAGGAACCAAAATGAGACCAAGCCAAAGAATATCCAATAGGAGAAGCCAAGAAAATAGCAAAAAGATGAGAAACCCTCTCATATACCAAACTATCTGCAAGTTCTAAGATCTCAAAGACAACCACCAACTTCCAAACCTTACCAATACCTTTCGAATAAAACAAAACAACTTAACTTATAAGAAGAGTCGCCAGAGTAAAGAGAAAAACATGAGAAGAGAATAGGCAAAGCCCGAATATAAGCCAATCCAAAAGAGTTATCATCATGAATGAGACCAAGACCAACATACCAAAATATGATAAGCAAGTCTACTTGCAAGAGGAGTGAACATAGCATGATCGATCATCATAACACGATCATGAAAGAAGAAAGCAAGCTGGGATAATGAAGGCTATCCAACAAAGATTAACCGAAACCATCCTACAGAAGCTCATCCCCAAATAACTACCAAATCAAAACCAATCTGCAAATGAAATGATAAGACTATGCCAACTCATAGTAGCCATTATTACACAATCATGCAAGTAGACGGTAAGCTGGGAAAGCTACCAAACTCACCTCAGCATGATTACCAAATCGAAATAACCAACCTGCAGATCAAATGATAAGAATATGCCAACTCAAAACAACAAACAAGCAAGGAAACAAGTAATGACCAGTTCGAGCCTGAGTATCCACACTATAATTAGTCGATATCAATCCGTAAAGCAAAATGGTTTACACTAACATGCAATGAGATTTGGGAAGCATCATTCCACCAAAACTAACTCAACGACTCACCCAACCGAGAAAGGGTTAACTGATATCAAGTGCCGATCCAATTCAACATACATGGTACAAACCAAACGGATGTAGCACCAAAACCCTCCTTGCTCCATGAGGAAATACATACCGAGTACGCCATAAAAAAAAATGTTGCCATAAGACAAGACAACACCCTCCTTGATGTAATACATGAAAGAAAATCCACACCCAACAAGGAGTGTGATGAAGGCCATAGACCGCAATCAATCAAACTTTATAAAAGATACTAATGCAAGAAGCGGGAATATCTTGAGGGGGGACTTCCAGATACTCAACACTTTCAACAACAGCCCTGTTAGCCAAATAATCTACAATAACATTTATTTCCCTATAACAGTGAGATATAGTAAAGGTAGAAAAACACTTCAATTGTGCAAGAATTCGATCTAACAAGTACTGTAAATGCTAGGAAACACACTTCTTAGCAGAGACTGACTGAAAGACAAACATTGAATCCCCTTCAATGATAATATCCTTGATGCCCAAAGAGATGGCAAGATCAAGACCAAAAGATAACGCCTTAAATTCAACAGAATTGTTAGAGCCAACGCAAATAAATTTACCCACAGCTTTAACAATCATAGCATTATGATCAAAGAGGACCACCCCAATCCCCGACTTGCCTGGATTACCCTTAGCAGCCCCATCAAAATTTAATTTAAATGAGAATTGGGGGGGAGGAATCCATTTAGCTAGCCTACGTTTGGCAAGAGAGGATAAGCCAAATGTTAAAGCCCCATGAAATGGAGTGACTCGAAGTGACATCCATTTCCAAGTTACCCAATTGTCCCAATTAGAAAAGGACCTCAAATGATCCAAGTTTTTGTAAGTGTAAGAAAGCACCACCTCATAAATGGAAGATTGAATCTTGTCAATCACATCCCCTAATGAAGCTAATTTATGCTTAAAAATCCTAGAGTTCCTTTCCAGCCAGATGTTCCAAATGACAATAGAAGGAGCCACAACCCATAGAGAGGAATAAAAAGAAGATGAGTACAACAAAAGCCAAGCCAAGAAATGAGACAATAAATTAGGACCAATGACAGAAGACCAACCAAGCATACCAAATAACCAATACCAACAATCCAGAGCAAACGAAGAATGCAAAAACGCATGATCCATGGATTCCATGCAGTAACCACAAAACACACAAGGAAAACCGCAGTAATCCCAAGCCTATCCAATCTCATCCCAATGAGAACTCTATCTTGTACAACAAGCCAAGCAAAAGAACCAGCTTTAGGAAGACAAGCCAAGTTCCAAAAGAGCTGAGAAGGCCAAGGGGAGGAAGAAGAGGAATGAGACAAGGACTTATATCCCTCCTTTACTGAATAAGAACCTGATGCACTCTTAGTCCAAACCAAAACATCATCCCTATCTTGAAACACAAGAGATATTTTCTCAAGCTCTATTTCAAAGGAACTTTGAGTTCATTACTAATGGGCAAGAAATAAATAGACTTCCATCGAGACACCGAGTAAGGACCCGAGGTATCAATGTCAACATAATCAACAACAAACACCCCCCAAAGACCAAAAAGGATATCAGGCAAAGGAGACCAATCTCGAATGGAAGATAATGCAGCATGACCATTCCAAACTTCATCCCAAAACTGAGCCTTCTTCCCATTGTGGACAATCCAAGAAAGATGCGGAAGGATAACCGATCTACAACTAACAATAAAATTCTAAAAAGTTGATCCTTTCAGGAGAGATGAGGCTGTGAAAATCCTTTCTCTAGGAGCCCCCCTTAGATACTTAGCAAACATAATGGAAACCCATTTACTTGAAGTATTTATATATAGTTTACAGACAAGTTTATCCCCCAAGGCTTTATTTTGCGAAACTAAATCTCTGATACCCGCACCCCCCAACTCCTTAGGAAGGCAAACTTTATCCCAAGCTAAGAGGGGAAGCTTCTTTTTACCCCCAATGTTATCATTCCAAAGAAAGGATGTTAAAGACACCTTGAGATCCTGAACAACCTTGGAGGGAGTTCTCAAAATAGACATCAAATAAGTAGGAATGACATTAATAACTGACTTAATCAAAAGAATCTTACCAGCTAAAGTGAGCCATTTATGATTCCAGGAAGAAATTTTGGAAGACATCTCATGGACCACCTTATCCCAAAAAATAGCCTTATCCAAACCAACAAAAAAAGGAATTCCTAAGTACTTACAAGGGAGGGAACCCACTTGAAAACCCCAAAATTGAGTCAGTCGTTTCTTAACCAGAGAGGAAACGTTTAGAAAAAACACCTTTGATTTTAGACTATTAACTTTCTGCCTAGAAAAGGAAGAGTAATCATCAATGGTCTTTTTGATAACTCTAGCCTTTGCCAAAGAGGCTGAATCAAAAAGAAGAGTATCATCCGTAAAAAGACAATGGGATTGCGAAGAAGGATATCTATCTATTTTAATCCCATTCCACAAACCTGAGGATCTAGCATCAGAAATGGCCCTGCTTAAAGCCTCAGCCAGAAGTATAAACAAAAAAGGGGAAAGAGGATCCCCTTGTCTAACCCCACGAGAGGAAGAAAAAAACCCAATAGGAGAACCATTAATCAAAACTGAAAAATGAGCAGAAGAAATGCATGAAAAGACCCATTTAATCCAACTATGAGCAAACCCAAAGTGATTCAAAATAGAGACAAGAGATTGTCAGTCAACTCGATCATAGGCTTTAAGCATGTCAAGTTTGAGAATCATAGCCAAAATCTTCTAATGTGAAATGGAATGCAGAATCTCATGAGCTACAATCACACCCTCCGAAGTTTCCCTACCAAGAACAAAACCACCTTGATCAATAGATACAATCCTAGGAAGGAGCTTAGCCAACCTAACCGAAATTGCCTTAGTAATGATTTTATATAAAGTATTGCAAAGAGAAATAGGACGAAAATTAGAAAAGGAGCTAGGATTGTCCACCTTAGGAATAATGGCAATAAGAGTAGTGTTGAGTTCTTTCAAAATAGTTCTATTCCGCCTAGACTCTTCCAGGGCTAATAAGACATCATTCCCCACAAAGTCCCAACACTTCTGAAAAACTAAAGTCGTAAACCCATCCGGACCCAGAGCCTTTTTCGAATGCATGGAAAAGACCACTTCCCTTAATTCATCAATAGTAAAAGGAGCCATAAGCATCCTATTATCATCCTTACTAACAAGTGGGAGGACCGACTTAACAAAGTTATTATCTAAGGAGATAGACTCAGTTGAAAGCAGAGACTTAAACAAATTCACAGCTTTAGAAGCAATATCATCCTCATCTGACATACACCTCCCATTAGAATCATGAATACAATATATTCTATTGTGCTGCCTCCTAAGTTTAGTTGAATAATGAAAAAAATTGGTATTCCTATCACCCTCTGATAACCAAAGATCCCTAGATTTCTGCCTCTAATAAGATTCTTCCCTAGCCAAGACTTCCTCCAATTGGACTTTCAAATATTTAAGCCTATCAAAGGACAAAGGAGTCATACCCAAAACCAAAGTAACCTCATTAATCTACTCTATTTTCTCCAGAATCCTAGCCTTTTCCCCAAAAATATTCTTAAAATGTCAAGAATTCCAGACTCTAATCTTACCTTTTAGAAAAGCCAATTTCTTAACTATCTGAAACATCCTCGATCCATTAACATGTGGAGAAAACAATCACCATCATTTTAATAGAGGTAAAAAATATTGGTCCCTAAACCACATCGACTCAAATTTGAAAGGAAGCTTCCTAGGAGCCCTATCCTCAAGAATATAAAATAAGATAGGGAAATTATTCAAACCAGTAAAAGGCGGGACTAAGGACCAATCAATAGAAGAAGGTAAGACCTACTCCCAATATTAAAAATGGGAAGAAGAATGAGACCAATCAGGTATGGAGGAAGAAGGAAGAAGATCCAACCATGGACCGACACTGTGCATTCAATGCATAGGTGATATCTCCCAAGGCTTAAAGGAGATGCAATACCTTAGGGGGAGTAGTCTATTTCCCTTATCATTCACCCCCTCAGTGAAGAAGGACACATGGAAGAACAAGTTGTTGCCGGTATGAAGAAAGAAAATGAGATGACAAGTGTGTGTAGTGGCTGCCTTGGCTACACACCTTGAGATGAAATATGGATCACTATTGCATGTGTCAATGGATGGAAAATTGAAATTGGGTTCAAATCTAAATTGACACAAGTTAGGAGTTGGAGGAAGATGCTCTGGTAGTGATAATGGCCCGATACAAGAAACCGATATGTGCAGGATGTTACCGGTAAGATTGCTAACAGGTACTTGCAGGTTATGTAAGACAATGAGGTTCAAGATCATTGCATTAGCCCTGGTAGAATGGAACGAGGAGGTTATGTCTCAGGTGGTATTGGAAAAGACCTGAATGACATATGATGGCCCGGTTATTGATTATGTATGCATGTATCCTTTGAGGGCTAACCGGTTTGATTTATGGCATGATGATGATATTGTATGGCATTGTGTACTTCCAGGATCATGTCATAGGTTGTGGTAGATATAGTAGAGTTGATAGATCATTAGATTGATCACTTATGCACAACTCAACCAATATAAGGTAAAGATTGGAGCTCTAGTTTTGAACCCGATAGGCAATGAGGACCTAAGATGTATGACTCAGGGGGAGTTCAAGTGCTCATGATGTAGAACCAACATGCTTGAACTTATGGGTATACTAGTTGCGTCAACTGCAGAAGATGGAAATTGTTGTAGGAATACCCAAGAGAATTTCATGATTAAGGTCTTGCATATGCATTAGGGTTTCGGTTTGCATATACACTTGGGTGCTGAGCAATTGGTGCTAGTTGATGGTTGAGCCCTCCATCTCAAATGTTGTGATTTGAGAGGTTGCAAAATATGAAGGTTAAAGGAGAAGATGCTTCTGGTAGAGAAAAAGGGGAGAAAAATCTCTGCCAGTGCCCGGTAGACACAAGGAAAAGAGAAACCCTGACAGTGCCCTTTGCCATTGTTGTAAAAGGGGCAAAGAGATTCTGTAGTATACCACATACTACATGTGTGAGAATCCATGGATCACACAAAGGGGGAGAGAGAATATGTAGTATTTCAGATACTACATGTGTTGACATCAATGAATAAGGGGGAGATTGTTGGTATTGTGTTGTCATTGATGTCAACCAGTATAGGATGGTTATCGGTACAAGTGATGTATGTGCAGCACTGTCATTGATGCATACCGGATGTGATTTTTTTGATGTCACCTAGCTTAGCAGGTCACCGGTAAGGGAGAGAATGTCATTCAACACAATGGCCATTGGAGTCACTGGTACACTAGTTAGTGTTTGACTTGTGTTGAAGATATGGATAGGAGCCTGGTATGATGTAACAATCGGTAAATGATGACATCTATGAGAGAGAAAGATGTTGGTCGGTTGATTGTGATGAAGAGGGGGAATGTTACCTAAATCACATCGACACCAGAAGTGAAGTATGTGCAGGTCACCAGTATGTTGTGTGGATGTCAATCAATGGGACTCCCACTAGATGAAGAGAAGACTGACAATGAATGTGCCCCAACTGGATCACATGTGCATGTTTGAAGATATGATTCTCAAACAGAGAAGCCATATTGGTGCATTGCAAAATGCAGATGACAAGGATCCACTCCCATAGGTAAGTGGAGCTTATCTCCTATTATGCATGAAATGCATCATAGTCCACCAAGATAAGAGACAAGAGTAGAAGGCAGGTGATTGAAGGCTCACACCGGATGAACAGGTGAAACACTAAGTTGCCTTAGGTGCATAAGATCAAAGATGTGCACCAAATCAGAAAGGGTCGGGATGTTGTGCTACTGGAACAAAAAAGAAAGACTAAAGATGTGATGGGTTTGTCAACTTGACAAACCAGTTGAGATGATGTCTAGGCTGATCATGAAGAAGGCAAGGTCGAGAAGCTATAGACATAGAGTGCAACTAGAATGCAGTTTCCTCTTTTGGAAATAGTTGAAGGTTGATGACATGGTGTCATCAAGATGTTTACCGATAAGTATGTCCACCGATAATGCTAGTAAAGTGCAGAAGCAAATGACTCCCATCTGATGAGGATGTGTAAGAGTGCTGACCGATTGAGCGTTCCACTGGAAGACAAGTAGCAAAGTGTAGACATGTTGGTTAACTGACAAAGTGAGAGATATCGGTAGGGTTAGAGAACCGATAGAAAAGTTGGATTGGTTGTGTGTTGATTGTCGGTGACCAAGTCTAGCTGACACAAATATTTTTTCTAAGATGGATATCGACAAAGATGCCACGTGGATTTGAGGTGGCATGCATGTGCAGCTCGATGAAGTGTCTGTTCGCGAAGTAGATGGTGGCAGGTTGACATTTATGTTGACTACGTGATTCATGGGATGTGTCTGAGAGGTTTGCGGCTCAAGGTAAAATGGACAACAAAGATCTAGGACAAACTAATTGACCAGATCAAGGTAGGTGAAGGAAACTGCAAAACCATTTTTGGTGATCGACCAAGAGATTAGCTGACGGGTTAAAAGAAGATTGCTAAATGAGGAAGGCTTGTTTAGGAAGGCACGACAATGGCAGGATTGATTGATGAGTTGCAGTTCATCAATCAAGGCGATCAAATCTGATGAGATTTGATTGGATTTAGTTTTCCTTGAGGTCAATGAACAAACCCTAACCGCTCAAAGTTTGAATTGGTTTTTGGCGGGAAAACTAGTTTATAAATATGCAAGCCAAAATCGATGAAGGTTGCCACTGAATGAGAGGGTGTTGTTGCTGAATGAGAGAGTGTTGTTGTATGTGAGAGAAGAAATCAGTCAAGTGTTCAGCAAGTATCAAAGGAGAGATTGTGTGAGAGAGAATCGAGTTGAAGAGTTCAACTAGTAAGAGTGAGGCAATTGGTAGTCTGCAACTAAGTCTGATAGAGGAGAAAAACGGTAGTGAAAGAACCAACAGAGAAGAGTCATAGAGGATTCAGAGAAGGCAAGCTGAGAATCAACAAGGATCAGATGATATACATGTGACTAAGTTATCAATATTGGTAGTGAACACCAACAGTGTGACAAAGAGAAGAGAGAACCGATAGAGAGAAGAACCGACAGAGAGCTAAACTAGCAAAGAAGAAGAAGAGACTGAACCAGTGAAGGTGCAATAGAGAGTAAGTTGCATTAGGAGATAGGGTTGTAGTTGAGAGGTAAGCAGAGAACCAGCAGAGAATTGGAAAGAGGAGAACCGGTAAAGAGATTTGCATAAGAGTTACAAAGTTCATTTGTAAGAAGGCTATTACTTTTGTAATTGATTATGTTCATTGAAGATCATTGAGTTGGAGCTCGATGTAGGGGTTGGTTCTCCTTGGGTTGGTGCCCTAAACATTGTAATTAGAGTTTCATTATGAGGCTGGATTGGAGCAGTAGACTATAGCAGCATTTCTCACCGAGTTTTTTCCCATCTTGGGTTTTCCTCATATATGTTGGTGTTATGTGATGTCTCTTTCATGTGTGATTGCATTTGTGATAGTCTCCCATCTAACCAGTAAGTCTTCTTTCTGTTAGATCTATTAACCGGTATACACACATAGGTTAGATAAAGGAAAAAGTTTATAAAGCACTGATTCACCCCCCCTCGGTGGCACATTGTGTATAGCACTTGTAGTATGCCAAAGTGTCTAAAATTTGAATACATCATTGCTTAGACATTATTTAACATGTTCTCAAATTTTCTTGATCATATTTGTTAGTATCATGAAGTGAAGAGCATTCCAATATGCATCGTAAAGCATTTTCTTTGTCTTAGAACTATTTGGTACACAATTATCTATATAAGTATTTCTATACATTTGATCTTGACTTGAAACTATAGATATATCATGTTTTTAAATAAATAGTGTTAGATTTTGAACCGCAAGATCGTATCTTGTTGTGCGGAGGAATGTAGACCCAAACATTGTGTCTCTATAATTTATTCAGTTTATGCCTTAGACAAATTTTTAGATCATACTCCTAAATGTGGTACACAAGATTGAAAAGATATCACTGTGAGCAACTTGAAATCGCACCCAAAAATGTGTTCCCATCTCTACATTATACTTTAGACAGCCAAAACAAACCAAAATTGACAAATATTTATTATGAACATGAACTTTAAAAGATAAGTTACTATTGTGTACAAATGGAACTTACTCTAGTTTCCACCATCACTTAGTTATTGAAAAGCATCTTCTAACATCTCCACACATTTTGCATCAAATCAATGAAAATGTATGGAACTACTAAATCTGTATCATCCACATTATTGCAAAGAAAATCTACACCATAATGATGATATGTGGATGTCATAACTGCACTGGTCTTCACTTTAGTTGTGTTATGGCTCATTTGCACCATACTCCCTTTGTTTTCAAGTAGTGACATCATTGACAACAAATAATCATGGGTTAACATCAATGATGATAAAACTTCTCTTTATCTGCAACACCTCCATCTATAAAATCACATGATACAAGCAGTAGACAAAATTTGTTCTAATGACAATAGGAAAAATATAAAATAGTACTAGAATATTATAGTAAAATTTCTAAACAACAACTAAAATGATTTATATTACACAAAATAAAAGAATAATCTATGAAGTAACTTCCAAATATAGAGAAAGAGAGTTGAGAATAGAAAATATTTGTGTGATTGAATTGTACATATAGTTAGAACAAAGAGAATGGCAAAAACTACTAGTGAAATTTCCAAATGGCTAAATCTATATTTAACCTTTCAACCTCCATAAGAAGTCCAATGGAAATATCAATCAAATTTAGATGATATGTCAATAATAGAATCCACGAATTTCAATAGCAAAATTTATATGAACAAACATGAAGAATGAAGAATCCAAGAATATCAATAATAGAATTTACAAAACCTAAAGAAAAATGGACAAAGGGTTTAAGAACTAGACATTTATGATATTGATGAAACAATGACAACACTAGGAGAATCCAGATATACTAGTGATGAATCAATAGAGATGAAAATAAAAAAAGATTTAAAAATGAACAATTATTATACCACTAACTTAAGGAGTTGAAGAAGAGAAACCTTGCACATGAATGGTGAGAAGAAGTTGTTTTTCTTAAGATGTATCTCTTAGATAAATAGCTATCAATATAAAATAGATAATATATAGGGAATCTTGGAAGAACATAATAATGAATATAGAAAAACATGGACAATAATATTATTCAAAACTATGCAAGGTGCAATGATAAATGCACATTGTAGTAGTGTTATATCTTGAGAAGTGCACTAGGAAACTAGAAAAGTCTAGAGAATTCCATAAGAGTTGTTTTAGAGAGAGATTTACACCAACATGATCGTCAAAACCATAAATAGTTCTATACTGGAAGGAAGTAAGGTAACTAGAAATATCTTCCTAAGTTGATCTAAGAAAGGGGAAAAAAATCAAAAGAAAAAAAAACCCAACTCCAAAAATATAGATTAAAGAATAATTAGTAAGCAACAGTTATAATATAGTGTTAGAGCAAAGCTCTTTATAAAATTATTCTAAACTTCTAAATTGATAGGATTAGGGACTAATTCTAGTAGCATAGCAATAGCTAAAAACAACTTGATATTTTGATATAACATGTACAAGTATCTAATTTATATAACTTACAATGCAAATTGTAGGAGACATCTAGAAAATGGATGCCAAGCATTCCCACATGGAAAATATTCAACATATGCATTCCTATAACTACTCTCCATGGCATGCAAACTACGATCCATATGAATATAAATCACCTTTATGATTGGGTCCCACATGTGCAACTTTGTCCAATTCCAACCCTTCCTCAACATGTACAACACCTACATGCATGCAACACCCTTGCATGCATAGGCGTTTACATTAGACCAAGTCCCGTCGATCATTTTATGTCTTGATCCTAATCATTAAACTCTCATAATCTATCATATGACAATTTTTTCATTAAATCTATCATAATCTTTTCATAAAAACTTTACAACATGTAACACATCCCATATGTTATGTGACATAGTGGTTCTACAAAGTGGGATGCTTATCTAATCCAAATTAAGATGCACGTCATCCTAGTCATCTTCCATGTAGTATGTTAATATGCTAATGTGGGTACCATAATTTAACATCATAAAACAAATATAAAACAAATATATAGGTACAAAAAATTAATAAATCGATGCTATGAATTGCAATGGTTGAGATAACTTAATCCCATTATTCTCCCACTTGTCAAACACATTTCAAGAGCTAGCCAAAAATCAAAAGATAGGGGTCTTGAGGATTACAAACTCAAAACATCATCTAAACTTCTCTATTATCATAGGCATGTCAAGAAATCTGCAACATTCACCAAAGCGTCAACTTTTTCCATTTTTACCTTTCCATCTTCCACCATGTCACAAACAAAATAGAACTAAACATCAATGTGTTTCATTCTAGCATGGAAGGTAGGATTCTTCACCAAATATATAGCACTCTATCTATCAAAATAGATAGTGATCATCCTTTCATCAAGTATAATATCATAAAATAATCTCTGAAGTCAAATGGCTTCCTTACAAGCATGAGTAGATTTCATGTACTCTACCTTTGATATGAACAAAATGACTATAAGGTTCTCTACTTACTTATCCAGCTAATAGCACCTCCAAATAACATGAAAAAATATTGGTGGATCTTTTTCTATCAATAGTGTTTTCCCATTTTAATTCCACATATCCATGAATATAAATTGTATGCCAAAATCTTATAAGAAATCCATAAAAACATTGGGAATACTCAAAAGTTTTTTCTGCATCCTAATGTAACCATCTAGATTAGCCATAAAATGACTCAAGATTCCAAATAGTTGGGTGATGACTAACCTAGTATAGAGCATAATATATAGATTAGACTATCAACAACACTCATATAAGTTAATCTAGTCATGTCCTCCATTTTCATAGGAGATTTTGGATAGTCCTCTACAAATAACTTTATCCCTTTCAAAAGAGGAACAACCAATAGTTTCCAAGCTACAATGTTTAGTCTCTCCAACACTAAGTTCACATACTTACTATGTCTCACCCAAATCTTTTTCCTATTTTTTTCTCTTCTAACCTCCATGCGTAAAATGCACCTCGCTAACCCTAAATATTTTATTTCAAAATGGGTGGAACATGAACCAAATCCTTTTCCTTCTCTTATTTATTTGGCTGCAAAACAATAGCTCGGAAGGTTTCATCTCTCTCAAGATAACACTTCTACTATAGAGAACCTTCTTGGCCACTAGATCCCAAAGCTTGTACCATTTCAATGAGATATTTTTTTATCAACTAGACCTGCATAAGTGTTCATAAATCACTAGTGTGGGATATGTTTTAACTAGATAGCAAGTAGTGGCAATACCTTCAACTTAACATTTTTGTTTTAATCCATCTCCATTCAACATCTACCCTGTTCAATATGGACTTGTCTTATGCCTCTCAATCTTCTTCTATTTTAGAACTTGTCAAACTTTATTGAATAAAACTCGCCATTATTATCAATCCTCAAACAATTGATATTTTTTCTCTAGTGTGGTTTTCCCCAAAAGCTTTAAAATCATTAAACTAACTAAAGACTTAAATTTCATTTGACAAAATAAATAAATTCTCTAATATAGTCATCAATAAATGATACAAAATAAAAAATAAAAAATAAATGATACAAAATATATAGATTTTAAAATTGAAGGAACATTCAAAAGGACAAAAATAATAGAATAAGTAAAAGTATACACCTTGGATTATTTGTGAGAATCAAAATTCAAAACTTAACATCTTTTTGTTTTACATAAACTCAATGTTCACAAAAATTAAAGTTGAGATTACAATTTCATCAAGCCCCTTTATGAGGAATTTATTTTCAAATCTCTAAAACCCTTCTCACCAACATGGTAAATTCTCTAGTGCCATTACATTGTCTTCTCTACTGGAAGTTTCATCTTCAAAGAATGGAACCCTTATATACCTAGAAAGCGTAGGCATTAGAAGTAGATGCAACACTCTTCTTCATTATTGGTTCCAATGGTGAAGGTGAATACTTTGAAGCTCTTTTCTTTGACTTGTTAGAAGAACTATGCACCAAAAAGTGCATGCATCCAACTTAAATAGAGTGCCTATTTGAACACTATTAGCAAGCATCATAGCTCCTTTCATTATCTTGCATCCTCCATCTAATAAAATAGCCTACACACCCAAATAAATTAACTTTCTCACTAAAAGAATTTCCTATACTAAACTTGAGATATAGAGAACATTGTTGATCCCCTTAAACTCTACCATTAGGGAACCTAATCAAGACTCTTCCATGACCAATGATACTTAGTTGAGATTCATCACCCAAGTACACCTTCCTACCTTCAAACTATTCATACTTTAAAAACCAACTCCTATGTTAGGTCATGTGGAAAGATGCACTAGATTCAATCAATCACACGTATTCAAATGCATGCACTACCATGATTTTGATAAAAGCTTCACCATCATCTTGAGAGAATTTTTCAAAATCAAATTAGAGGTATTCTTCTTTTTTATTTTTCTCCTTCTTACACTCCTTTAATAAGTGTCCTAGTTTTCATTGTTCCAACATTTTTCCTTAGACTTTATAGGATGTTTAGATGTCCAATGAGATGGGGATCGTGGGATTCATTTCTTCTTGACCTTCGTCTTATCTTTCTCCTTCAAGCTACCTTGAATTGCAAGAACCTCCTTATTTGTCTCAAAAACAATTCTCTACATCTCTTTTGACAATAATGATGCAACCACCTCATTCATCTTGAACTTGGTGGTGGTACTCCTTATAGTCATCAAAAGGTGGTTCCATTAGTCTAATAACAAACAAACAAAATTCATTCAACAATCCTCCTTATCCATTTTTCACACTGTGTCTCAGTTAGGAAGTCGGAATGTTAAAGTCATCCAAATGATCAACCATGTATCTTCCATCTTCCATCCCAAGAGAGTACAACTTTCTTTCCAAGAAAAAAATGTTCAACTAGGATTTATCTAGATAAACATTTCCAAGTTTCTTCCATAGTTTTTTGGTTGTGGTCTCTTCAGGGACAATCAATAAAATATAGTTTTCTAAATAAATCCTTATCAAACCCTTGGATTTACACTCCATCAACTCCCAATTTTCTTTAGTCATGCTAGCATACTTGATATTATATATCGCATCCCATTGATCCTCGTCTACAAGCATATCCTCCATAATTAAAAAAAAAATCATCTTGATCCATTCAAATGTGCTTGTCATCACCTTCATACAACAAGGTCATAAAATGTTCTGTAAGAAGCTCCCACTTAAATGAAGGTCGGTGAAAAATCAACCTAAAAATGGAACCAAAAATGGACAAGATCCAATACCAACTAAAAGGAACCAAGATAAGTGGAAATGACTTCTTAAATCAATCTAAGAAATGAAGATAGTACAAATTTTAAAACCCTTATTGTACAAATTTTAAAATCCTTATTTAGTTACTATGAAGAACATACAGAACCACTCAACATCAATAAAATAACAATATCTGAAAATGCCACATTTTTATTGGGAAAACCATTTGAAGAGAAAAACTCCACACTCCAAAAGAAAAAATCAGCATAATCTTTATAATGGTTACAATACAATCTTAGAGAAAATCTCTTTGCATGAGTTTTCTACAATGACAAAGTTTTTGAAGTGATTTTGGTTGAATAACAATACCTGCAAACAAATTGATAATCTGATATAAAAATCACAAGTATCTAATATATAGAGTTTATAATGTAACTAGGAGACATCTAAAAAAGTGTATGCCAAGGATTGCTACATGGAAAACATCCTATGCCTACATACCTACAACTAGTCACCTTGACATGTAAAGTGCATGTATGCACACAAACCTCTTTCATATAAAGCACCTTCATGAATGGTTCTCACTTGTCATAGATTTTTCCAATTCCAACCCCTCCTCAACATGCACAACACCTACATGCGTGCATGGGTGCCTACATTAAACTAAGTCCCACTTGACATACTTTATCGTTATTGACTCTTACAATGCCATAATATATTGTATTACAAGTTTGTGATCAAATCTATCATAATTATTCATAAAAAAAAATTATGATAACACTTGCCATAAATTATGCTACACAATCAGGTCAAAAAAGTTGAATGCCTATCTCCTCTACATTAGGATGCATGCCATCCTTGTCATACTCCATGTAGGATGCTTATACTCCGAGGTGGGTGCCACAAACTTTTATACCTATCTCCTCTACATTAGAATGCATGTCATCCATGTCATACTCCATGTAGGATGCATGACATCCTTTCCATACTCCATGTAGGATGCTTACACTATAAGGTGTGTGCCACAAAGTTGGATGCCTATCTCCTCTACATTAGGATATATGTGATCCATGCCATACTCCATGTAGGATGCATGTCATCCTTTCCATACTCCATGTAGGATGCTTACACTATAAGGCGTGTGCCACAAAGTTGGATGCATATCTCCTCTACATTAGGATATATGTCATCCATGCCATACTCCATGTAGGATGCATGTCATCCTTTCCATACTCCATGTAGGATGCTTACACTCTAAGGTGTGTGCCACAAAGTTGGATGCCTATCTCCTCTACATTAGAATATATATCATCCATGTCATACTCCATGTAGGATGCATGTTATAGTCAATGTAGGATACTTACACTCTAAGATGGATGTCATAAAGTTAGATACCTAGAATGCGCGTCATCCATATCATACTCCATGTAAGATGCATATCATCATACTCCATATAGGATGCTTACACTCTAAGGTAGGTGCCACAAGTCATAGAATGATGCTTACACTCTAAGGTGGGTGCCACAAGTCATAGAATGAACATAGACATAGGAATAATACATAGGTATAATACAAGTGAAAGAAAAGTATGAATAAATGTACATGATTCAGAACAATGCAAGGTGCAATGATAAATATTTCGTAGCAGTGCAGTACACAAGTAAGATGCAATAGAATCGACAAATAAATATACTACGTGTTTGGTTGAAATTGTTTTTGAGTAACCTTTTATAATTGTCCACTCTTAAGTTTGTTGGACAATAAATTGAAAACTCCTTTTACTTATTGGAATTCAACCTGCCTTTTTAAACACGAATGCATTGATATCAGGCGTGAAAATCTGGGTAACCCACGCGTTCAGCTGTCATTCTTATTTTCCATTCTTTGAAAAAAAAACACGGTTTTTGAAGAGGTTTTTTGTTCTCTTTTCTTATTAAGATTGAAAGTGTTTTTGTATTTTCAATTCAATTGTATGATAAGAATACAAAGATTTTGAATCAAATTATATTTAAATAGTTTTTAACCTATATGAGTATATTGAAATGCACCTAATTTATAATTTAGAAGTGCCTTGAAATATATTAAAATTGATTTATTTTTTTATTTTATTTTCAATTTTTTAAAATAAAAATAAAATATAATAATGCATAGCCAATAAATAAGTAGAGTGTTTTGACCTATTTAAATATATTTTATCTAATTAAAAGCTACATTTATTTCTTAGATGATATATTATGGTTTTGGTAGTACAGTAATGAAATATAGAATACTTGAAAATACAATAATATATTCTAGACAATGAATGTAGAAAACGAGAATCTAGATAAATGAAGAGTCTACAAAAGGTCTCAAAAGTCACCTACAATACACAAATGCCATGTAATTCAAATACAACACCACCAATACATTAACATCAAAGTGTACTATGGTCCTTCGTCTATGAAATCACACAATACAACTAGTAGATGTAAAATTTGTTCTAATGACAATAAAAAAAATATACAATAATACTAGAATAGTATAGTTAAATTTCTAAGAAACAACTAAAATGATTTATATTGCACGAAATAAAAGAATAATCTATGAACTAGATTGCACCTATAGTACAAGAGAGTTGAAAATAAAAAATATTTGTTTGCTTGGAATGTACTTATAGTTCGAACAAAGAGAATGGCGATGACTACCAACCAAATTGCAAAATGGCTAAATCTTTATTTGGACTTTCAACCTACATAAGGAATCCAATAGAAATATCAATCGAATTTAGATAATATGTATGAATTTCTAATCCTAATTGTGTGTAGAGTGAAGGAATAATAATGCTTATAAAATGAACATTTAACATCTCAAATCTACAAAAGAACTAAATGTCCTATGTGAATGTAGAAGAAACATGAAGAATGAAGAATCTGAGAATGTCAATGATAGAACTTACAAAATCCATAGCAAAATGGACAAAGGGTTTGAGAACTAGCCTTTATGAATATTGATAAAAAAATGAAAACACTATGATAATCCAAATATACTAGTGATGACTCAATAAAAGAGTTGAAATTTAAAAAAGAGTTAAAGATGAACATATACTTTACCAATAACTCAAGGAGTTTAAGAAGAGACACCTTGCATGAATGACGAGAAGTTAATTTTTGTAAAAGTTATCTCCAAAATAAAAAGCTATTAATAGAGAATAGATAATATCTAGGGAAGCATGGAAAATCATAATAAAGAGTATAGAAAAACATGAACAATAATATTATTCAAAAAAATGCAAGGTGCAATGATAAACGTGTCGTAGTAGTGTTATATCTTGAGAAGTACACTAGGAAACTAGAGAATTCAAAAAAAATTGTCTTAGAGAGAGCTTTACATTGACATGATCTCCAAAACTGTAATTGGTTTCATACCGGAAGGAAGCAAGGTAAGTGGAAATATCTTCATACACTAATTGAAGAAGGGGAGGTAGTGCAAATTTTAAAACCTTTATTTAGTTTAGTGAAGAATATGCGCATTCAAGTAACATAAGAAAAACAAAAATATATTATAACACCATATGTACATGGGGAAAACCTTTTGAAGAGAAAAAAAAATCAAACTCCAAAAAAATAGGTGAAAGTATTATTAGTAAGCAATGGTTACAATATAGTGTCAAAGCAAAGCTCTTTATAAGATTCTTCTACAATGATAGGATTATGGAGTGATTAGATAGTATTATAACAACACCTACAAACAACTTTATAATTTGATATAAAATGCATAAGTATCTAATATATATAAATTTCAATGCAAATTATAGGATAAATTTAGCAAATGGATGCCAAGGATTCGCACATGAAAAATATTCAACATATGCATGCATGTAACTAGTCTACTTGACATGGAAAGTCCCTACATGCATGTAAAGAACCTTCATGATTGGGTCCCATATATCACTTTTTTTTTCAATTCCAACCTCTCTTCAACATGTACAACACCTACATGCATGCAATACCTTTGCATGCGTAGGCAACTACATTAGACCAAGTCCCACTTATCATTATATGTCAATCCTAATTCTTAAATTGTCATAATCTACCTTATGACAAGTCTATCATTAAAATTATCATAATCGATCATAAAACTCTTACAACATGACACATGTATATTATGCTACATGGTGGGGTCTACAAAGTAGGATTATTATCTCCTCCAAATTAAGATGCATGTCATCCTAGTCATCTTCCATGTAGTATGATAAAAAAATAAGGTGAGTACCATAAATGAACATCACAAAATAAATATAGAATTAATACATAGGTATAAAATAATTAATAAACCAATTTTATGACTTGCAATGGTTGATACAACCTAATCCCATCATTCCCCCACTTGTCAAACACATTTCAAGAGCTAATTGAAAATAAACTACTAGGGTTTGTGAGGTATATAGACTCAAAACATCATCGGAACTACTCTATGCTTATATGCATTTTCCAGGAATCTACAACATTCACTAAAGTGTCAACTTTCTCCATTTTCTTCTTTCCACCTTCCACCATGTCATGGACAAAATGGAACCGAACATCAATGTGTTTTGTTCTAGCATGGAAGGTAGGATTATTCACCAAATATATGGCACTCTAACTATCACAACAAATAGTGATCATCATTTCATCAAGCCAAGCATCAAAACATAAAATCTTAAGTAAAATGGCTTCCTTATGTAAGCATGAGTAGATACAATATATTCTACTTTTGTCATGGAAAAAATGACTATAAATTTTGCTACTTACTCATCCAACTAATAGAACCACCAAATATCATGAAAAATTATTGGTGGATATTTTTCTATCAATAGTTTTTGCCCAACTGGATTTCACATATCCATGAATATAAATTTAATGCCAAGGTCTTGTAAGACAACCATTAAAAACATTGGGAATACTCAAAATTACCCACATACATTTGAACATTATCTTAGCTGCATCATAATGTAATCATCTAAATTAGTCATAAAATGACTCAAGATCTCACTACTTGGGTAGTTTCTGACCTAGTATAAACTATATAATATACAATAGATACCAATAACACTCATATAAGGTAATCTAGTCATGTTCTCCAATTTAATAGAATATTTTGGACATTCCTCCACAAATAACTTTATCTCTTTGAAAATACGAACAACCAGTAGTCTACAAGCTACCATGTTGAATCTCTCCAACATTGAGTTCACATACTTACTATGTCTCTCCCAAATCTTTTTTCTAGTTTTGTCTCTTCTAACCTTCATCCCTAAAATGCACCTAGCTAACCCTAAATCTTTCATTTCAAGTTATACTTAAAGTTGAGACATCAAATAAAAAATCAAACTCTTACTATTCCAAAAAAATAGCATGTCATAAATATATAAAGACAATATGATCATAATTAGTCTTATAAAAGACACAATGATCTAATTTGGATCTCAAAAATTTCAAACTCAGTACAAAGGCATAAAATTTTTGGTACCATATCCTAGTCCAAACTATTTTAAACTATATAAATAGTTGTTCAACTTGCTAACTAGATATTCTTTAACTTTTGCAATGTATACTTTGACCATGACGTATAAAATTGGTGCAACCATGGATAGGAGGGTCCCCAAAGGGGAATTCTGGTTCGTGTAGCAATATCAAAACAACACAAGTCAACATAGGAGATCGAGAGAATGATAGATCACACATGGATCAATTATTTGATTCAAATACAATTGCCAACAACATTCGGCTTACATGCTGGCAACTACCTTATTACTAAAATACATCCATATGCATCAATCTGGAAGCAAACATCGGATTCAAACTACAATCTATTGTTCTATATCCTGAATACTGAATCTACTATGATCAAATACATCATTATATAGTATCGGGAACATCCGAGTCAGCTTAGAAAGATCACATTCCCCAAAGAAAGGAAAATGGAATGTGTAGATAGGTCAGCCCAAAGACGAGATGAAAATCTTCCGAAAAAGGATCACCATGAAGTACGAACCAACAAGAAGGTCAACTAGGCATCGAAGATCATCCCACACATGATAAGTCAGATCCACAAATCAAGGAATCACTGTGCAAGATCTGGGAACACCAACTAGTCGTTAAGCTCCAGCATCCGAGGAAAACAAAAATTGCTAGCCAATCTAGAAGCGATAACTTGCGAGAAAGAGATCCAAATGAAATTAGGATCAGAAAAAAAAAATATGAATAAGAATGAAGTTCAAATATAGCTCCACAAGATAAATGATCAACACCAAGGTATCCAGTAACTCACATAAACAAAACTGGTGAAAAGAACAAAGAAACTGAAAGGAAAAAAAAATTGGGTGATGCAAGATTGCCAAGAACCAGGGATGCTCCTGCATCAAACATTAGGGGTTAATGAAAATTGAGTCCCTCACTTTGTAGGGGGTAGAGAAAAATGAAGATGGTCTACCTCATCTTGATATATCTAAGAAGAATCCTCAACTGGTTTGGCTTTCCACTTCACAAGATACTCTCTGTACTGATTGTTGCATGTGCTCTTACTGACTTTGCTATCCAAAACTTCTTCAATCTCATCCGGTTTCTTCTTAGGAAACTGATTCAATTCTGATTCACTGTCACTAAGTTCTGCTTCATGATATTGATAAAGATCTACAATATTGAAAATAGGTGATATGTCCAGGGTGTTTGGTAGCTCCACTTCATATGCATTACCCGAATCAAATTTCCTCAAGATCTTACACGGTCCAAACTTCTTCATCCTCAACTTATTATAGGTTCCAACAAGAAATCTCCCCTTTCTTAGATATACCATCACTTCATCTCCCACTTCAAATCCTTATGTCTTCTTTTCTCATCTACCTTCTCCTTATATTTTTGGTTCATATCTTCCAAATGTTGCTTTAAATCTACATGTAATGCCTCCATATGATCTTCAAATGTTTTGGCTTCTTCACTCCTCTTAGCTTCATGACTGATAGCTTTCAATTTTGAAACTCTCTTAGGATTCACTCTGGTAACTATCTCAAATGGTGTCTTCCCTATACTCCAGTTTACTGAATTATTATATGCAAACTCTGCCTATGCCAATATCAAATCCCAACTTCTGGGTTTATCTCCACTCAAACATCTCTGCAAATTCCCCAAACCTGGTTCACAACCTTGGTGTGTCCATCTGTCTATGGGTGAAACATAGAAATGAACTTCAAATCTGTCTTCATCTTCTTCCAAAGTGTCCTCCAAAAGTAACCAACAAACTTAGTATATCTGTCTGAAACAATGCTCTTCGGTAACCCATGCAATCTCACAACTTCTTTCAAAAATAGATTCGCTACATGAATTGCATATGTTGTCTTCTTACAAGGTATAAAATGTGCCATCTTTGAAAATCTATCCACCACCACAAATACATAATCATTTCCTCTCTGAGTCTTCGGCAATCCCAATATGAAATTCATGCTTATATCTTCCCAAGGTCTCTCTAGTACTATCAAAGGCTTATATAATCCAGTATTCTGACTACTTCATTTTGCAACTTGACAAATTTTGCAACTCTGAACAAATTTCGTGACATCCATTTGAATCTGAGGCAAAAAGTAATTCTCACTCACCAAAGCCACTGTCTTATCAATCCCAAAATGTCCTACCAATGCTCCAGTATGTTTCTCCTTGATCAAATTGTCTCTCATGGAACTCTGGGGTATACACAACTGATTTCTCCTAAACAACATCTCATCCTAAATGAAATAATCCAAACACTTACTCTAGTATACAATAATAGGTTCAGCACAAGCTCTCCAACGTTCTACAAAATCAAGGTCTTCTGCATAGAGGGTCTTCTATTCATCAAATCCCAATACTACAACTCTCATCTCTATTATCAAATTTCTTCTTCTACTCAAGGCATCAGTGACCTTATTTGACTTTCCACTCCGGTGTTTTAAAAAAAAAGTATAACTCTACATAAACTCAACCCATCTCATATGTCTCTTATTCAACTTACTTTGACTGCTCAAATACTATAAAACCTGATGATCTGTGTACAATACAAACTCTTTAGGCAACAAATAGTGTCTCCACTTCTTCAAGGCTTGAATTATGGCATAGAAATCTTGATCATACACTAAATATCTTCTTCTTGCATCATTCAACTTCTCACTGAAATATGCTACAGGTCTTCCTTCCTGGCTCAACACAGCTCCAATTGCACTCCCACTAGCATCACAATCCACCTGAAAGACTATTGAAATCTGGTAAGGCTAACATAGGTTGCTCAGTCACCTTTTTCTTCAACAATTTAAAACTCCAGTTTGCTCCAACTGTCCACTTAAAATCCTTCTGATCTCCCCTCATTGCTTTAGTCATAGGGCTACAAATTGCACTGAAATTTCTGATGAACTTCTGGTAGAAACTATCTAGTCCATGAAATGATCTTACCTCTCCAATACTCTTCAATGTAATCCATTCAACAATTTCTTTCACTTTCTCAGGGTCCATCTTCAATCCATCCGCAGATATCACAAAACCCAAGTACACAAGCTCCTCCTTCATGAAACTACACTTTTCCATATTAATCAGCAACTTCTCTTCTCTCAGTCTCTATGCAACTTGTCTCACATGCAACAAATGTTCCTCTTTTGTCTTACTAAAAATCAAAATTTCATCTAAATATACAATCACAAACTTAACCAATAATTTCTTCAATACCTCATTCATCAATCTCATAAAAGCACTCAGTGCATTAGTCAATCCAAAGGGCATTACCAACCACTCATACAATCCTTCATTTGTCTTATATGTTGTCTTCTATTCATCACCTTATCTGATTCTAATCTGATGATATCCACTCTTCAAATCAATCTTTGTGAAATATCTAGCTCCACTCAAACAGTCCATTATGTCATCCATCCTTGGCAAAGGAAATCTGTAATCTGGGTTATTGCTCTTGAATTGGTACACATCCTCCATTCTCCATTATTCTTTAGTGGCAACACAACAGGTACTACACAAGGGCTCAGACTTTCTCTGATCAGACCTTTCCTCAATAACTCCTACAATTGCCTATTCAACTCATCATTCTCTATCAGTGTCATCTGTTGTGTTGCCTTATTAGGTAAACTAGCTCTGGGAATCAAATCCATGCAATGACTTATGCTTCTCATAGGGGGTAATCCATTAGGTACATTATCTGAAATGATGTCTTCATATTCTATCAACAACTCTTTTATCTCCTCTGGTTGTTATTCCTCTAGTTTCAAATCAGGTTCCTTAGCTATCAACACATAACATACATTTTCGCTCTTCAACCCATCCAAAAACTTTCTCCCATCAACCAAATAGATTTTTACACTCATACATATCTCACTTCTCAGGGGTTCTTCTAAAGGAAACAAAGTTTGCTTCTTCCCATTTGCAACAATAGTATAGATATTCCTTCGCCCATCATGCATAGCATGTCTATCATACTGCCAAGGCCTTCCCAACAAAACATGGCAAACATCCATAGGCATTATATCACACAAAACTTCATCATAGTACTATCCTATCTTCAACTTAACTAGACATTTCTCACTTACCAAGATCTTATGATCATCCCGAATCCATGCTATCTGGTAGGGTTTAGGGTGTTTCAACCTCTGCAACTTCAACTTATTCACCATCTCCTTCAAGGCCAAATTATCTAAACTGCCACTATCAATAATAAACTTACAACACTTACCTTCCACCCTACATTTTGTCTGAAACAAATTCTTCCTCTGCAACGGTTCCTCATTTGTCTCATTCTGGCATTGGGATCTTCTTATCATCAAAGCTTCACCATCCTCTGGTTTGTTCAACGATCTGGTAGGTTTTTCTTCTACAAAAGTAGTTCTTACACCATTCTCAATCCTCTTATTCCCTTTTCTACATTCAAAAGCTCAGTGTCCTTCTCCACCACACTTGAAACAGGTTCCAATAAACTTTCTCTTATCATCTCTGTTAAAACCCTCATCCCAGTAACCACCTTGTCCACCATTCTGGTAGTAATTTCCTTTGTTCCTTTGGTTTGAATTTTCATCACTCCTATCTTTTGCCTTGCCTTTATTCTATTCCAAAAAGGATCTACCTCTTTGAAATCTTCCGCCTCTTCCTCTTTGTCTCTGCTCATGCCTCTTATTCAATCTTTCTTCAGTTTTTAGGGCATACTGGTAGGCTTCTTCCACACTCTGCAATTTTACCATACTAATCTCATCTTGTATAGACACTCCTAAACCATTAACATACCTCACAATCTACTCAACTTCATCTTCAACATGTCCGGATCTGATATTCAACTTGTAGAACTCCTCGGTGTACTCCTTCACACTAGATTCTTTATGCATCAGATTATGCAATCTCTAGAACAAATTGACTTGATAATCCACTAGAAAAAACTTTTCCTTCAACTTACTAACCATCTGATCCCAAGATTTAACTTTATCATTTCCTTTCCTCTATCTATCAATCTGCAAATGTTCCCACCACAAGGAAGCATGTCCCTTCAAATTTGTGCAAGCAAATTTCACCTTCTTCTCCTTACTGGTACCCTCGAAATCAAAGTATTTCTCCTTCTCGATAATCAAATCTATCAACTCATCTGAATCCAACTTACCACTATACTCCGGTGGGTTAAATTATGGTTTACTGTTCACATTTGTCAAAGCTTTAATCATTCTTTCATCATCTTATGCCAACTCCGGTTGACCTGCATTTTCTAGTTCAGCATTTTGTTCTTCTTCTCCATCACTTACATCCTCAATATGTCGATCTCTTTTTTGTGCAGTCTCAACAACATCCAAATGAGCCGCAATATGCCTCAACATGTCCATCATCGTCGGATCAACATATCTTTGTTTAACACCTATCACATTACCTCTTCGGGCCATAGGAACAAGTCCTCTACAACTACAGGTCGAATCCGCAATTTGCCACCCTACAACAAAATTAAATAGGATGAACCTTCGCTTTGATACCAACTAGTGTAGCCACAGATAGGGGGGTCCCCAAAGGGGGAGTTTGGTCTGTGCAGCAAGATCAAAACAACACAAGTCAACATAGGAGAGGGAGATAATGCCAGATCAGGCATGGATCAGTTCATTGATTCAAATACAATTATCGGCAACATTCGGCTTACATGCGGGCAACTACCTTATTATAGAAATACATCCATATGCATCAATCCAAAAGAAAACATTGAATTCAAAATACAATCAACTATTCTGTATCCTGAATATTGAATCTACTAGGATCAAATACATCATTCTATAGCATCTGGGAACACCTGGGTCAGCCAGGAAAGATCACATTCCCCAAAGAAAGGAAAATGAAACGTGTAGATAGGTCGGCCCAAAGATGAGATGAAAATCCTCCAGAAAAGAATCACCATGAAGCACGGACCAACAAGAGGGTTAGCTAGGCATCAAAGATCATCCCACACATGATAAGTCCTCCACAAATCAAGGAATTGCTCCGCAAGATCTAGGAACACCAACTAGGAGTTAAGCCCAAGCATCCAAGGAAAATAGAAATTGTTAGCCAATCCGGAAGCGATAACTTGATGGAAAGAGATCCAAATGAAATGCAGATCCAGAACAAGAAATATGAACAAGAATGAAGTTCAAATCCAACTCCACAAGAGAAATGATCAATGCCAAGGTATCTGGTAACTCATAGAAACAAAATTGTTGAAAAGAGAAAAGAAACTGAAAATAAATATTTTTTTGGGTGATGCAAGATTGCCAAGAACCAAGGATGCTCCTGCATCAAGAATTCTTCATCTAAGTCATCATGAAGTAAAGCTACCTTCACATCCATATTCTCCACTTATAAGTCATAAGCTACTTCAAATGATAACAAGAACTTGATGGATGTCAAATTTGCAATAAGAGATAATATCTCACCATAATCAATTCCCTCCACACGTGAATAAAATTATACGACAAACCTTACTTTATGATTTACAATATTTCTACTAGGACCAATTTATTTTCTCGAGCGCCAATTTTCATCCAACAAGTTAATGTCCTTCAAGTAAAGATATTGAATCCCATGTGTTGTTCTTTTTCAATGCATCTATCTCTTTATAAATGGATTTTATGCAATCATTTGAAGCTCGCATATGCATAGCCTCCTTTAAAGTCAGTGGATGATCATTGTTATCAATCAAATAAAAAATACAACTAGAATCAAGTAATATATACCCAAAACTTCATGTTTCTATCTAATCAATGTGGACATTCTCAAGGATTGAGGTTGAGGTTGTTCTTCTTCCTCTAAAATTTTAGAGTTGCTAGATCTCTCCTCATCAAGTCTTATAGGCATTCTTAGTTTATTTTTCATTAAAATGGGTGGAACATGAACCAAATTATTTTCCTTCTCTTCTTTATCTAGTTACAAAACAACAAAGGAATGTTTCATCTCTCTCAAGATAACACTTCTACTCTAGAGAACCTTATTGGTCATTGGATCCCAAAGCTTGTACCTTTTCATACTAACACCATATCCAATGAAGATACACTTCATTTCCTTGTTTCCAACTTTGACCTCATCTCATTTTCTGCATATGCATATTCTTCACAACAAAATAGTCTAATATGTCTCAATGAGGGATTATTTATCGATCAAACCTCCATAGGTGTTTTATCAACAATCACTAATGTAGGATATTTTTTAACTACATTGCAGGTAGTGACAATAGTTTCAACTTAAAAAATTTGTTCTAAACCATCTCCACTCAACATACTCCTACCCTCTTCATTAAAATCAAGTTCGTCCTCTTTTTTTTATTATGCCTCTCAATATGGAATTACCTTATGCATTGCAATATTGTGTTCTTTATAGAACATGTCAAAATTTATTGAATAAGACTCACCATTATTATTAATCCTCAGACAATTAATCTTTTTGCTAGTCTAGTTTTCTACAAAGGCTTTAAGCTCATTAAACTAATGAAAGAATTCATATTTTCTTTGACAAGATAAATAAATTCCCTAATATATTCATCAATGAATTATACAAAATATATAGATTTTGAGACCAAAGGAACAATAAGAGGGACAAAGACGTTGAAATGAATAAAAGTGTGACACCTTGGAAGATTTGCGAGGATTGAAATTCAAAACTTAACATGTTTTTTCTCTCCATAAATACAATGTTCACAAAAAACAAAATTGATATTACAATTTCATCAAAGACCCCCTATGAGGAATTTATTTCCAAGTCTCTAAAACCCTTCTCACCAGCATGGCAAAGTCTCTAGTGCCATTACATTGTCTTCTTTGCTAGAAGTTTCATCTCTAAATAATGAGAACAATTAGGTATCTATAAATTATAACCATTAGAAGTATATGCAACACTCTTCTTTGCTATTGGTTCTAATGGGGAGGATGAATACTTTGAATCTCTTTTCTTTGAATTATTAGAACTATTTCACTAAAAAATGCATGCATAAAACTTAAATAAAGTGCCTCTTTGAACACCATTAGAAAGAACCATATCTCCTCTCATTATCTTACATCCACAATTTCATGAAATAACCTACACACCCACGTTAATTAACTTTCTTACCAAATTAATTTCCTATACTAAACTTGAGATGTAGAGAACGTCGTTGATCATGTTACTCTAACATTAGGGAATTTGATCAAGACTCTTCCATGACCAACAATACTTAGTTGATATTCATCACCCAAGTAAGCCTTCACCATTAAACTCTTCATACTTTGAGAACCAATCCCTATGTCAAGTCATGTGGAAAGATGCACTAGATTCAATAAGTCACACAACTTCAAATGCATGCACTACGAAGTCTGTGAAAAAATATTCACCATCATGTTGAGAGTATTTTTCAAAACTATAATCAAAGTTATTATTAGTTTTATTTCTTCTCCTCCTCCTTACACTCATTTAATAATTTTCCTAGTTTTCATTGCACCAATATTTTTCTTTAGACTTTGTAGGATCTTTAAATCCCCCATGAGATTTTGATCCTTGAATTTATTTCTCCTTCAAACTACCTTGAATTGAAAGAACCTTATTATTCATCTAAAAAAAAATCTCTACATCTCTTTAGACAATAATGATGCAACCACCTCACCCATCTTGAACTAGGTGGTGTTACTCCTAATGGTCATCATAAGGTGGTTCTGTGAGTCTAATCACAAAAAAATATAATTCATGCAACAATCCTCCTCATCCATTTTTCACACCAACATGCCTCAATTAGGAAATAAGAATGTTAAATAAATTCAAATGATGAGCCATCTATCCTCCATATTCCATCCTAAGAGAGTACAACATATTTTCCAAGAAAAAAATTGTTTAGTAGGGATTTAGTCTGATAAACATTTCCAAGTTTCTTCTATTATTTTATGGTTGTGGTCTCTTCATGGACATTCAATAAAATGGAGTTTTCCAAGTAAATCCTTATCAAACCCTTGGATTTACACTCCATCAAATCCCAATTTTCTTGAGTCATGCTAGCAGGCTTAATGTTATATATCGCATCTCACTGATTTTAGTCTACAAGCATATCCTCCATACTTAAAAAAATTCACCTTGATCCTTTTAGATGTTTTTGTCATTGCCTTCCTACAAAAAAGGGCATAAAATGCTCTACAAGAAGTTACCACTTAAATCAAGACTAGTGAAAAAATAATCTACCTAAAAATGGAACAGAAAATGGCCAAGATCTAATACCAACTGAAAGAAAAAAAAAGGTAAGTGGAAATGACATCCCAAATCAGTCTAAGAAATGGATATAGTGCAAATTTTAAAACCCTTATGTAGTTACTATGAAGACGATGCAGAATCAGACAACATAAATAAAATGACAATATCCCAAAAACCACATACACATTAGGAAAACTATTTCAGGAGAAAAACAACCCATCTTGACATGCAAAATACTTGTATGCATCCAAACCTCTTTCATATAAAGCACCTTCATGAATGGTTCTCATCTGTCATAGATTTTTTCAATTTCAAACCCTCCTCAATATACATAACACCTACATGCATGCATGGGTGCCTACAATAAATTGGTTCCCATTTGGCATAATTTATCATTCTTGACTCTTACAATGTCAAAATATATCATATCAAACCTATTATTAAATCTATCATGATTAATCTTAAAAATCTACACAAATAGGTCTGCAAAGTTGGATTCCTATGTCCTCTACATTCGGATGCAATTCATCATTGTCACATTCCATATGGGTGCCACAAAGTGATGTCATAGAATGAACATAAAATTAATACATAGGTATAAAAGAAGTGATAGAGAAAAATATGAATAAAATTACGATTTGTAGCAATGCAAGGTGCAATGGTGAATGTTTCATAGTAGTGCTATATCCTAAGTAATACACAAGGAAGCTAGCAAAGTCTAAATAATTCCAAAAGAGTTTTTATAGAGATATTTTACACTAGCATCATGTTCAAAACCATAACTAGTACCATACATGTAAGGAATGAAAGAGAACCCCAACAATAACTAAGATTTTTTTGGGGGGTCAAGAGGTCAAGGAATATTGGTTACAAACTTTACATAACTAGTTGAATTTCTCTTATGAAATTAATGAATTTGAAACATCACTAAAATAGCTAATAAATAGAATATGAAGGGTCATATTATTGTAGCATGGAAAAAAAAGTGAATGAACATCAATACAATTTCCTCATCATCTCAAGAAAAATTCACAAATAACATTATAACATGAAAGTAAAAAAAATCTAAAATAGTTTTAAACACAGAACAACCTAAAGATGCAAACAATTGAAAAAATTGCACTTGTATTCAAAAAATTCTAAGGATGGGCTAAATGAATCCTAAGAACATGTTGTAGGGATTAAAACAAAAATGAGGATAATTTGTAATGAAAAAGGTATAGGTCATACAATTATAGTCTTTTTTATAAATTGATTGAACCCATGTATTATTTCATTCTGAAGTAGTAGATAAGGATTAACATAATGGCTTATATAAGATTGGCTTTGAATAAGAAAGGATGAAGTAGAGGCATCTTCTGGATTGGTTTATTAATAGTACTTGGTGTGTTAGAAAAGGGTTAGAAAAGAATTAACTTTTGATTGGTCCTTACAACCATCTTCTTCCAGGTTTGATTTAAATAACTTATTCCATACTAGTATGATGTAGATCTAGAATTAATAAGTCAACAATAGAGAATCTCCTTCTCTATACTTTAGGAGTATTGAATAACATAGCATGAGAAGGAACATTTAGATCTCTAAACCCAAGTTCTTCATTATATTAATAAGTGATTTTTTATTATCATATTCTAAACTATAGCTAGATTCTTTACTTCTTCTCTTACTCGAAGAAGTTGACTCTTTATTTATTTGCCATGGAGGAATTATGTAAACACTATGCTTCCTCCTATATTCTTCTAACTTTTTTTTGGATCTGACCTATTTCCTCTTTCATATCTTTTAGATTTTACAAATGTTTATGTCCTGCTATTCTTCTTTCTTTGCTAATTATGTAACCACTATGCTTCCTTCTATATTCTTCTAATTCTTTTTGGATTTGATCTATTTCCTCTTTCATATCTTTTAGATTTTACAAATGTTTATGTCTTACTATTCTTCTTTCTTTGCTAATTATGTAACCACTATGCTTCCTCCTATATTCTTCTAACTCTTTTTGGATCTGATCTATTTCCTCTTTCATATCTTTTAGATTTTACAAATATTTATGTCCTACTATTCTTCTTTCTTTGATAATTATGTAACCACTATGCTTCCTCCTATATTCTTCTAACTCTTTTTGGATCTGATCTATTTCCTCTTTCATATCTTTTAGATTTTACAAATGTTTATGTCCTACTATTCTTCTTTCTTTGCTAATTATGTAACCACTATGCTTCCTCCTATATTCTTCTAACTCTTTTTGGATCTGATCTATTTCCTCTTTCATATCTTTTAGATTTTACAAATGTTTATGTCCTACTATTCTTCTTTCTTTGCTCATTCTACATCCTTGTATAGATCCGTGTTTTGTTTAGCATCTAATCTTTTTTTAACATCTCTAAAATTTTGTTATAATGAGAAGGCAAGATAATAATTATTTTGTTCTTTATCAAAATCATTAGAATCATCAAAATAATATCTTAAACTTTTCTTTAGGTTCTGCTCTTGCTCTTATAGGATATAACTCATTAAATTGCTTATTAATATTTTCAAAACCTTTATTCCCTAGAATTATATCTCATTGGCCACTAGACTATAGAAAAATTGCATAAAACTTTGCTACATGTTCCATTTTATTAGGACAATATATGGCATAATGTGTTCCTTTACATATGAAACATTTTATTTGTCTAGGACCTTCGATAGATTTTATTTTGAGTATATAAGGTGGAGGTTTGAATCTTCTCTTTTTGAATTACTTCTTTTGTATTGGTGCAATTTTATATTTTTTTAAAAAAATTAAACATCTTTGAGAGTGAGAAAAGGTATTTTTTCCTAGAAAGTATTACTCTTTTGAGAAATTCTTATGTTGTGTCTTCTTACAAGCACATTTTTTCTTGAATTCCTTCAATAGGATAAACTAAATCATGTGGAGGGTTACTATTGAATTTTTTGAGATTACCAGTAGAATTATATTCATTTTTATTTGCATTGGTATCTTTTAGCAAACAATATTGTTGAAATTTATTAGCTATTAGATTTTTCAACTCTACAAATGTATAGTTTCACATTATAGTAACATAATATTCTATCCACTAACCTAGTTGGCAAGGTAGTGAATTCAAATAAAATATTTTAGGCGATTCATCATTTTGGAGTCTAGCAACAAATACAATTATTTCAAAGACTAGATTATAGCTGTGTAACAATCCTAAATTATTTTAATTCAAAGTATGCAGAGTTCTAGTGGTTGTTCTATCTTTATTTTCTCGCGCCATACAAAAATCATCTATTATTCTAAATTTTAGACATTCAAAACTTGTCTAATTTATGTCTTCTCTATCCATATCCAGATCTTTTATTGACATTATTACCATCATTGTTCCATTATCTTCCATCATGGTGGCTAGACCATTGGTTGGTAATCCTTTCAGCTAATCTCATAATTTTCCTAAAAATAATTTGGGCGCATAGTTTTCCTTCCATAGTGTTCTAGTGTCCAAAACATTTCTTAGAGTATCATACTATAAGGTGTTGAAAATTAGGGTTTCGCCGCCATAATGGATAAAGCCACTAATTTCACTTAGATCACCATTACATTAAGGAAAGGGAATTGAACTTGATTGATCCAATCCTAAAAGGACTATATTTAGGTCAAGTTAATTCCTCCCTTGTTAGAGTTGAAATTAAATTGTAATTAGGGTTGACTTGCAATGCTAGATCTAGGACAAACAATGAGAAATTGACATAAAATAACAGTAACAAAATGTTCCATATGTCATGCAGATCTATAAACCTATATCTGAGGGAAAATAGATCAAAACCTATGATGGAAGATTTGGGTTGAATTGTCAGAACCGAGGGGATCAGATCGCCTTGGTCCTCTAAATATCAGGGGCAGACAAACTAAATATTTTCTAGATCAAGATTATGCATAAAATTCACTATCAAAATTTCATCAGAAATTCTCGGTACCAAGGGGAGTCATTCATCCAAGTCCTCCACTTCTTGTGCCTTCAAAATATGAGTCCTATTATCGTCATCTAAACTAATTGATTCCTCACTCGTAGCTCTTGAGATAATTCCTTGCACACAAAAATAAGGAAATATGTTTGGTTGATGGGGGTTTTTCCTTAGCTCAAACCCTAGTTTAAGAATTAACCTTGAATTGAATTGATAATTGAAATGGAATTGAACTGAAATAGAATTCTTTCTTTTTTAGGGAAAGGCTAGATCTAATCTGAAAATACTTGAACTTGATACCTTGATGAAGTTTGTTTGAATCCTCATGTAGTTGTTTATGATGCAATGTATAATATTCTCATAGAAGGTTAATAATGGATTCTTGAACTTGAATTCTTGATCTCGACTTCACCTTATCCTTCAATGCTTGATTAATACTTGAATTCTTGCTCATATAGACTTGAATTGATTTTTCCAGAGTGCAATTGAGATCTCACTTATGATTTTATAGTTACCAAATGAGGGGGAGAAGGATTCATTTTATACCTAACTATGCATTAAATGTTTGAATTTTTGGATCAGGCCGACACAGAGCCAAATTTATTACCCACATCAAGTGACCATTATGAGGTCCTATTTTAGGTCTTGATTAGGAGGACCAAGGTACCTAGCACATCCTGGTCCTATCAATGAAGACTCAAAATGGGATAGAGACTAGGTAAGGAGTTGAAAATGTAGATTCTAACATGATATGAGCAACTTCAAGGCAAACATTGAGCACTGGAGGCCAAAACGTCAAGGTGAGGGAGCTAGGTAAGGACATAATTGTATAAGGATACATTTTATGGTGATACACATACCAAACACATATGGCATCATATAAATCAATAGACTTGTCAATATTTAATATATATTCACTAAATTTAGATTACAGTCTCAATTGTTTTAGATAAGAATTAGGAAAGAGTGTATTTTGATCTACTGTTCTTACTTCTAAATCTATATTGGCAATATTTTCCCAATATTTTGTTTCATCTATTGCAAAAATATTTTATTTTGTAGATTTTATACCAAAAATTTTTTAGTCAAATATTTTCATTTCTATTTCTTTGATAGATTCATTAGATTTAGATTCACCATGAGAATCTGATTCTTAAACATAGGTTCATTCATGGGTGTTGTTTTTTTAAGTATGGGTAGAACAAGTTTTTAAGGGACCCAAAACCATTTACATAAAGTTTCTTACAACACAACCAAGACTAAAAAACAATGATACAAAAGGACAACATGCTTCAAAAAATATAAACAAGTCCCTCCAAAGGAAAGACATAGCAAACAAACAACTAACACCTAGCTAAAACTAGACAATCAACAAAGACAATAAGAACTACTGTATTATTTTTAGAGTACCAACAACTTCTAGTTATTTCTAGTACATGTTTTGATGAAGCTCAAACAACTTCTACAAATCCTTTTTTCCACTTCCACAGATTTCTTCTTGACTCGAGTCTAAACACTAGGACCTTGATGACTAGTACCCGTCATCTCCCTAGCATTAGTTGCATCCAAAATCTAATCCTTTCTAATTTATTTAAGCTTCTCATGAAAAATATGGATGGACTTAACATTTTTTTGAATAAATAATTTAATAACATTAATGATTCTCTCAAGATTTTGGTTAATTTATTGCATTTTGTTCCCCATACTTGCATGTTGCCTTCAAAGTCATCCTCATCTTAGGCATTTTAACCTTGAACATTCCCTTCAAGGAATTCACATCATACTTTACAATATCGATGGAAAATTGAAAATCACCAATGACAACTGACCCCCTTTCATTCACACTATCCTTAAATTGGAAACAAACCTATTTATGCAAAGATATCAGTCTTATATTTTTCTAATTAATCTCCATATGAAAAATTTTTGCCAATTGAAATTGACCAGCCACACTTTAATTCGCAAGACCCAACAAATTATAAATATCATCCTTATTATTTGTAAGGTCTTCAGGAAAAATACCCATATCTCCTCTATCATTTTTAGGAGCTCCAACATCAACAAGAAAGCTATTGTGGCTCTTAAGCATATCCTCATTAACAGTCCTCTCCACCCTCTCCTTACCTTTAGAAGGCTCAATGCCTTTATCAATCCCATATGTAACAAGTTCCTCCTTACCTTTAAAAATCACAAAATCCTTACCAACCCTAGGCTTTTTCTTTTTTCCTTTCTCCTTTAAAATAGAAAAATGGATAACAAAATCTTCATCCCCTCGTAGGGACCCATCAAACCACAAAATCTAGACTCTTCTTCTTTTCTTATCAGATTTAACCTTCTTCCCTTTTTCATTTTTGTAAAGGGGCATAGAATATGTTTCCTCATCCTCCTCAATGTTGGCAAAATGGCATTGTGATGTCAAAAACATTTTAAATCAGTGTGATATGTCATGGAGTTTTTGGAGTTCCATTTTTTTGTTTGTATGTATTGTGTATGCATATTCTTTGTAGTTGGTTTGTTGAGATTGGGAGAGGCTATATGTGCTCTGTATGCATTGACCAATCCTGTGAGCACGACTATGTAAATGGCATTTGGTTTCTACAAAGATCATTTTTGATAAGACTATTTAGTGTCTTGGAAAAGTCGAGCATAAAAGGCATGATATGATGGGTCAATGTCAATGACACAATTTTGAATCTTGGTGAGGACCTGTTTCGGTGTGACTTTGGTTTTCACTAAGTCATGTTGAGTAGTTAGCCGAAGTCACATTTCTCGGTAATCAGATTTTGTTTTGGTGAGACATTGGAGTGATACTGGTGAAAAGGGATGTTGATGTGACTTCAGAGTTTGGTAAGACTCTCCAAGCAGTCAGCCGAAGTCCCATCTTTCTCCAATGAGTTACCATATCAGTATAAATTTGAGTGATCTTGGTGACATTAGGGATTTTGATGTGACATTAGAGTTCGGTATGATGCTTTAGGTTGGTAGCAAAAGTCACTCTTCTTACCGACAAGATATGATATCGATAAGAAAGTTAATGAGCTATGGCAAAGAGATGGATTTCGATGTAACCATTGATGTTCGATGAGACATGTTAAGTCGTTAACCAAAGTCATATCTTTCACCAATAAAGCTGATTTTTATGAGACATTGGATTTCGATAAGAGAGTTCTAAGACATTATCTAAGGTCAATCTGCTTCCTCTATCTAGACCTTTGTATTCTTATTTTGGTTGTGACATTGAAGGTGGTGGGGACTCTTCCAATCCACAACCAGAAGACACTACATGAACTATTCCTCTTCGTCTTCTTTGGCGCATTTTCAGACAAGTGATTTTAAATGGAATCTTTGTGTTTGTGATCAACTAAGTTTTTTCAATTTGAGAATAGTTTGAAGATAGTTACTTGGTCTCAGAAACAAAATAGATAGTTTGGTAACTAATCAATGATTGATGTCAAGGACACTGTAATTGAGAGAAGCGATCATTTTGGTGCAGTGTAAAAGGTGCAAATGTTCATGATGTTGGTTGTTGAATATATAATGTTTTAGGCATATTGAGAAAAGTGTGAGAAGATCAGTTTATATATTTTTGATGGTATCTATCAAAAGAGGCTTTGTACTAGACTTTAAGATTGTTATGATTTTTTGTGAAGACATAATGTTCGAGCAGTGATTCCTAGATAGATGTTGAACTGAAGTTTCTATTTAGAGTGAGAGAGAAAGTTACTTTGTATAGAAAATAGAGGTTTGTCTCTGTATATAACTTGTTTTGTCAATTCAAGATGTACTTATAAGTCATTGAGACTTCATCTCTTAGGATGTCAATGAAGCATTTTGTAATCAGTGAGATTCCTCTTTATAGTGAATAAGTTATAAGTGGTTTTTCACCCTTTAAGGGTTTTCCACTTCTAAAAATTATGTTGTTGTCTTATTCATCTCAATTTTCCTTGTGCTTTCCTTTCTATATCAGTTCTCAATTATAAATTGATCTTGATAGAAGTAGAATACTACTCTTTGAATTTTTCAAATTAAAGCTTTTTCTTAAGAAATATACGACTATTCTTTACCTTCAAAAATTGAAATTTAACATTGATGAATAATGATGAATGAATAATACCCTAACTGGTACTGAGAGGGGGGGGTGAATCAGTACAGACAAAAAATTTCTCAACACTTTATCATATTAAAACAATGCTGACCGATTGTCTTCACCACTGAACTTAACCAGGGGTATACTGGTTAAACACAGATACTTTAGACAACATTTAACAGAACTTAAATCTTGATGACTACTTCCTGATATAATCAAGCATGAGTTGTATCAACAATACCACAATCATTTAGCACTGCATGCATAACTAACTTAACCAAAAACTACTCAATCATCACATGAAAACTCACAACCCATAACACACAGATTTTTCCTGTGGAAACCCACATGGGAAAAACCACAGTGGGGATGAATACCCACAAGCTTGTTTTGAACTCTTTTGAAGTCCGCTCTGTTAGGAGCCTAGTCCGGTTAAAGACTTACAATAAGGTTCTTTTAGGAACCGATCCTGTTAGGGATCACCCGGTTAAGGGATGGCTATAAACCCTGTTAAAGGTTACCTCGCTAGAGGATTTAAAGAACTCAAAGAACTTGAGTCACATGGTTAGAGGATTTGCAACAAGCCTGTTAAAGCTACCCAGGCAAGGGATTTTCCTTCTATTAAAATGGTTAGAAGTCAATAGGTAAAGCTTGATAACTCTGATGTCAATTGTCAATAAGATGAGAGGGGGGGTGAGTCATACAAACTTAATCTTCAATTTATTCAATAGATTCAACCTCGGTAGCTTTAACAGATATATGTAGCCAAAACTGTAAAACATGCAAACTTAAGAACACGTAATCATAAGAACACTCATAACACCAGATTTAATGTGGAAACCCAAATAGGGAAAAACCACTGTGGGATTTTGGACCCACTAAGAAATATACTCTTCTAGAGTATGCTCAGTTAAAAGAAAATCCTATTAAAGATTACAAACACATTGCTAGATGTGACCCAGTTAAGGGATTTCCCTCAGATTTGTTAGGATCTTCACCTTGTTAGAGGTGACCTTGTTAAAGGGTTTCAAACACTCAATCAGAATGTCACCTTGCTATAGTATTTACAAATAAGACTATTAAGTCCACTCGGTTAAGAGATTTTTTGTCACTTACAAATAAATAACAGTAATGAATATGTCTGCAACTTTGCATCTAAAATGCTAAAGTAGATTCTTATTTTCTCAATACAATGTAGTCGTAGGACTTATCTTGTCCCTCTACTGGGCTCCTTGCTCTATTATTCAAACAGGTCTTCAAGCTTCTGTGCTCGGTAATCACTATGTAGTATCCCTGTGCTTACACTTGCCCACATACATTGTTTATCAACAGTTCCTTATTGATAAACAATTTGCTAACTGCTTAATCTCTTTGATCACATTTCCCATGATCAATCATAGCCATCAGATCTTCAATCTTGACCAGGTTCAATGTATCCTTTGATCTGAAAAACATTTTACCTCACCTTGGAATTTGCATACATTTCTTGGAACTTGTGCTAGGGTATTGCGGTTCAATCTGAGCTATAGATCTTCTTGCCAATCTTTCATTGCCATAGATCCTTAACAAACTTCATACACATTGTATCAATCATTTAATCATAACAAGTTCATCAGCTTCCATCATTAAATAATGCATGTATACATCCAATGCATTCTATTATTACTCATCCAATGCATTCTGTTATTACTCAGTTGCAACTTGGTAAATACTAAACTTCACTCGATAGACATTCCGCCTTCATTAACTGATAGCGATAACCTTAGGGTTTACCGACTAGGTTCCTTGCTCGGTAACATAGTATAGTATTAACCTTACAAACAATAGCATATGTAGGATATCAAAACAATCTAAACAACATGATCTCATCATTGTCTAACTCGGTAATAGTTGCCCATTGAATAACTTATTCCTCCCCTTATTCATCACATTCTTTCTATGTCTTTTACTGACATCTTAATTCTCTTCAAAACATACTTCTTAAGATATGGCAACATCATACTAAATCAGAAAATCAATTTCTTGACATCAATGACAAAATAATATTGTGAAGACAGTAAACATCCTTAATCAGTTATATCCATAATTATCAACAACCTTCTCAATATCCTAATTGAAATGCCAACAATCTCTTATTGTCTGTTATAATGCCAACAATCTCCCCCTTTGGCATTGATGACAAAACCAATTGATTTTACCTAAGAGTATTCAAATTCAGATTGTTGTGATTGTTGAAATGCTCTCCCCTTGTCATTAGTCTTCTCCCCCATACATTAGTCTTCTCCCCCTTTGACAACAATGCCAAAAGAAAACTAATACATAATTTCTTCCTCTGTGAAGTAATTGCTTTGTTGTTTGGTATCAACTCAGTCTCGGTTAGAGCATTTTGTCTTCAATTCCTGTTCCCTATTTTTGTTTCCTGCACACCTTTAGAAAACATCCTAAAGTGTGTAAATCAGCATCAACTCCTAAAAGGTATTCTTTAGAGTCATCAAATTGATGCTTTCACCGAACTCGGTCAGTGAGTAGAAGATAGGGGTAGGACCCCTAACTTACTTATGAGATACTCAAAAGTGTCCCTTGGTAGTGGCTTGGTGAAAATATTTGCTATTTGTTCCTATGAACTAACATACTCCAACACCACTTTCTTCTCTTGAACTTCTTCTCTAAGATAATGATATTTGATAGAGATGTGCTTTGTCTTAGAGTGCATAACGGGATTCTTTGAAATGTTAATGGCACTAGTATTATCAGAGAATATAGTTACTGGCTCGGTAACTTTCTCATTTATGCCTTCCAAAAGTTGTTTGATCCATACTATATTGGTACAATTCAATGCTGTAGCAACATATTCAGCTTCTACTATTGACTGTGAAATACATCCTTGTTTCTTGCTAAGCCAACTTACTAGTCTTTCTCCTAAAAAGAAAGCTCCACCACTTGTGCTTTTCCTGTCATCTATGTTGCCTGCCGAATTAGCATCAGTATAAACTTTTAAATCAAAGTCATTTCCTTTCTGATATACTAAGCCATAATCCTCAGTGCCTTTCAAGTATCTAAAAATTCTCTTGATTGTTGTCATGTGTGTTTCCTTGGGATCTACATAAAATCTTGCAACTATACCTACTACATGTGCTATATCTAGCCTACTGTGAACAACATATTGCAACTTTCCAATCATAGATCGGTAAAGTGTCTCATCAACAGATGCAGATTCATCATTCTTTGATAGTTTACAGTTGGTAGTCATAGGAGTACTTACTAGTTTTGAATCCTCCATTCCAAATTTCTTCAAGATTTCCTTGTGCAAGTTCTTATTCCAAAGATTTTTAAATAACTTACTTTTATGTCAATCTTTGTGAACATAACATCTACTTCCAAAGATTTTAAAATAACTTACATTAGGTTTCTTGTCATACCAGATTTCATATGGTGTCTTCAAGGTTCCTTTCTTCAGTTGTACTCGGTACAGGGTGTAAACTGCAGTGTTGATTGCTTCTCTCCAAAATGTTTGAGGTACCTTCTTTTCTATCATCAAGGTTCTTGCACAATCCACAATTGATCTGTTTCTTCTTTCGGCTATCCCATTTTGCTGGGGTGTTCTCGGTGCAAATACTTGCCTCTTTATACCATGATCATTGCAGTATAAGTTAAATTCATCAAAAGTGAACTCACCTCCTCTATCAAATCTAAGACATTTCAGTTGTCTTCTTGTTTCATTTTCAACTCTTGCCTTGTACCATTTAAACATTTGAAAAGCTTCTGATTTTTCTTTTATAAACATTACTGACATCATCCACAAATAATATGAAATACTTATCACCATAATAACTCTGTACTTTCATAGGACCACAAAGATCAGTATGCACAAGATCTAAAATTCCCTTAGAGGTGTAGGACTTACTTGTAAAGCTTGATCTTGTCATCTTACCCATCCGGCATCCTCAGCATATAGCATTCTCAGGTTTTTCAAGACTCGGTAGACCTCTTACTCGGTGCTTCTTGCTTATTTTGATTAGATTATCAAAATTTACATGACAAAACCTTTTATACTATAACCAGGTATCATCTATCTTTGCATAAAGATATTTATTCCAAGTTGAGTCAAGGTGAAATGTGTTACCTTTTGTTTGTGTCCCGGTAGCTGCTAACTTTCCATGCTTGTCCTGAACTTTGACAATTCCTTTCTGAAACTCTATTCAATATCTTGTATTGTTTAGTTGTGCTACACTCAACAAATTGTATTTCACACCTTCAACCCAATAAACATCATTAAATTTAGCATTGTCAAGAAGTGTTATAGATCCTTTACCTCTCATTGGACATGGTGCATCATTACCAAATCTTACATAGCCTCCATCATAATCTTCTAACATAACAAACTTGTGTTTATCACCTGTCATGTGATGTGAGCATCCACTATCTATGATCCAAGAATCATTAGTATTTATGTGAGATATTAAAGCTTTTTCTTCGTACCTTTCTTCATCTGATCCATCTTTGATAGCCACATAAACAACTTCCTCTGTATCAGTTTCATCTGATTTATCATCATTAGATTCCTCATCAACTATTAGACATGTCTTTTTATCTCTTCTTCTGAAGTCTCGGTGTCCTCTGTAATGATTATCTTTCTATCTGTCATCTTGGTAATCTCTCTTTTCACTGGATTCTTTGTCGGGACAAATTAGAAGCCATATTTCCTATTCTATCACAGTTAAAACATTTCAAAGGCAACTTTCCTTTGTACTTACCTTTTCCTCTTGGTAGCCTTCTAGCTAATAGTGCTTCAAACTCTTCTTGCTTTCTGATTTCTTCATAAAGTTTGTGTACCTCCTCCATGTTTTTGCAAAATCTTTCACTTGCTCCACTATGATTCCCTTCAAAGTACTTATACTTTCTATCATTGTAATCATCAGATTCATCAAGATGAAAAGAGCTAAATGCAGACTCAATTTTATATACCGAAGACCCACTGTTATCAAAGTTACTTAACTCAAATGTATGTAGCTTACCAATAGTAGCATCCAAAGAAATTGGCATATTGGGTATAGACCTCAATTCATTGATTGCAGAGACTCGGATTGCATAAGCAGGTAGAAGGGTTCTTAATAGCTTACTTGTGACATCCTTCTCTTCAATGGTTCCTCTTGCTCCTTTGATTTGATTGACAATCTCCTTCAACCTTGTACTGTACTGGGTTATGTTCTCACCTTCATTCATTCTCATAGATTCAAGTTGTCCTCTTAGACTGTCCATTTTTCCTCTTTGAACATGTTCATCACCACCATACACAGATATGAGCTTGTCCCACATTGCCTTTTCATCATTGTTGCCTTCTAGATCATTAAACTCTGAGTCGGTCAATGCAGATGTTATTTCAATCATTGCTTGAATATGTTCTTGCTTTGCCTTTATCTCTTCCATTTTCAATGGATAGGTGCTAGGTGTAATGAAATCATTCTCCAGATAATATACAACATATTCTCCAATTCCTGATAGGTGCAGCTTCATCCTTTTCTACTATGTAGAGAAACTTGATTTGTTCAGCTTTGGTGCATCTCTCTTATACATCTTTGGATCTTTTCCTCAAGTACCTTTAAACTTTTCTTTCGGAGTCCAAAGCTCTGATACCAATTGATAACTCTGATGCCAATTGTTAATAAGATGAGAGGGGGGGGGGTGAATCATACAAACTTAATCTTCAATATATTCAACAGATTCAACGTCGGTAGCTTTAACAGATATATGTAGCCAAAACTGTAAAACATGCAAACTTAAGAACACGTAATCATAACAACACTCATAACACCAGATTTAACATGGAAACCCAAATAGGGAAAAACCACTGTGGGATTTTGGACCCACTAAGAAATATACTCTTCTAGAGTATGCTCAGTTAAAAGCAAATGATGTTAAAGATTACAAACACATTGCTAGATGTGACCCGGTTAAGGGATTTCCCTCAGATTTGTTAGGATCTTCACCTTGTTAGAGGTGACCTTGTTAAAAGGTTTCAAACACTCAATCAGAATGTCACCTTGCTAGAGTATTTAAAAATAAGATTGTTAAGTCCACTCGGTTAAGAGATTTTCTGTCACTTACAAATAAATAATAGTAATGAATATGTTTGCAACTTTGCATCTAAAATGCTAAAGTAGATTCTTATTTGCTCAATACAATCTAGTCATAGGACTTATCTTGTCCCTCTGCTGGGCTCCTTACTCTGTTATTCAAATAGGTCTTCAAGCTTCTATGCTCGGTAATCACTATGTAGCATCCCTGTGCTTACACTTGCCCGCATACATTGTTTATCAATAGTTCCTTATTTATAAACAATTTACTAACCGCTTAATCTCTTTGATCACATTTCCCATGATCAATCATAGCCATCAGATCTTCAATCTTGACCAGGTTCAATGTATCCTTCGATCTGAAAATGTTTTACCTCACCTTGGAATTTGCATACATTTCTTGGAACTTGTGCTAGGGTATTATAGTTCAATCTGAGCTGCAGATCTTCCTGCCGATCTTCCATTGCCATAGATCCTTAACAAAATTCATACACATTGTATCAATCATTTAATCATAACCATCTCATCAGCTTCCATCATTAAATAATGCATGTATACATCCAATGCATTCTGTTATTACTCAGTAAATACTAAACTTCACTCGGTAGACATTTCGCCTTCATTAACCGATAGCGATAACCTTAGGGTTTACCAACTAGGTTCCTTAGGGTTTATCGACTAGGTTCCTTAGGGTTTACCGACTAGGTTCCTTGCTCGGTAACATAGTATATTATTAACCTTACAAACAATAGCATATGTAGGATATCAAAACAATCTAAACAACATGATCTCATCATTGTCTAACTCAGTAATAGTTGCCCATTGAATAACTTATTCCTCCCCTTATTCATCACATTCTTTCTGTGTCTTTTATCAACATCTTAAATCTCTTCAAAACATACTTCTTAAGATATGGCAACATCATACTAAATCAGAAAATCAATTTCTTGACATCAATGACAAAATAATATTGTGAAGACAGTAAACATCCTTAATCAGTTATATCCATAATTATCAACAACCTTCTCAATATCCTAATTGAAATGCCAACAATCTCTTATTGTTTGTTATAATGCCAACAACTAGTCCGGTTAAAGACTTACAATAAGATTCTTTTAGGAACCGATCCTGTTAGGGATCACCCGATTAAGGGATGGCTATAAACCCTATTAAAGGTTAGCTCGCTAGAGGATTTAAAGAACTCAATGAACTTGAGTCACCTGGTTAGAGGATTTGCAACAAGCCTGTTAAAGCTACCTGGGCAAGGGATTTTCCTTCTATTAAAATGGTTAGAAGTCAATAGGTAAAGCTTTGATCTGATAACATCACTACTTGCTAAGGCAGATCCTTTTCAGCTCCTCTCTTCTGCAATCACACTCTGCAGATTCCACACTTTGGTTTGGCAAGTATCTCAACATGCGAACACAAACACATCATTTGCCAACACAAATAATAACAAACATCATTGACCTTATAGACAATAATTAGGTCGGTAGCATAAACCCTAAACCCTAAACATTTAGGTTTACAATTACAAGTGGTTCAATCCTGATCGTTAAATCAATTGCATAGAATGAAGCGTTTTAAAAAAAATCTCAAGTCATTTGGCATCATCCAATCTTCACCGCATATGGAAATCAGTAACCCATCACGTGCTCTTCATACACCACTCAGAACATCGCGCATTCATGAGGTAGACATTCAATGCATTTTATCTTCACGCGCAAGATACTCAAGGAAATTTTTAACATGCACATAACTGACATGGCACCACGATCTCATCCTTATCTCTTAACTAACTCATCACAGAATATCATTGGTTGCACTGCATAATCCAAACCAGAAACCCTAGAGCTGAACAGAGACTACCAACTGGTAGTCACACTTAGTGAACCCCGACACCAGTCCACTCCATCCTAGTTGACTATAGATGCTTCCAGTCTTCATACCAATTCATGTCGGTTCACCTATTGACATCAATGACAACATACATTGTCACCGCTTCATTGTATGCCAACAATCTCTCCCTTTAGCATTGATGACAATACTCAGTGTATCATTTCTTAGTAACATATACCAGTTCAATTTCAAATGATCGCCATCACCACCATCTAGACTGGTTAGTGTGTACATGCTCAATATCTTCTCCCCCATATATCTTCATTATCATATTTCTTCTCCCCCTTTGACAACGATGCCAAAGTGGAGGCACAAGCTTCCAAGCTCAATTATGTTGCTCCCCCTATGAAGTAGCATCCTTCAACACATCAGTCATGTAAGATCTGAAATGGTAGTACCTGAGTGATGTGGAGCACACAACTTTAGTTTACTTCATGAAGGGGCAGAACCCTTAGTTCACCTCTCAAATAGGTAAATGTAGTCTTCGGTAAGGGCTTAGTGAATATGTCTACTAGTTGCTCCTTACTAGAAACATGTTCTAATACAACCTCTTTATTTTGAACCTTTTCTCTCAAGAACTTATACTTGAGTTCAATGTGCTTTGTCCTAGCATGCAATACCAGATTTTTGGAAATATTGATTGCACTAGTATTATCACAGAAAATACTCACCGGTTCAGATATAGGCACTTTGAAGCCATTCAATATATTCTTCATCCAGATTGCCTGAATGCAGTTCATAAATACTGCCACATATTTTGCTTCAGCTGTAGACTATGAAATATAGCTCTGTTTCTTGCTTGTCCATGAGACTACTCTTCCACCAAGGAAGAACGCTCCACCGATTGTGCTCTTTCAGTCATCCATGTTACCTACCCAATCTGCATCGGTAAACACTTTGAGACCAAAGTCTCCATTGTATGGATAGCACAATCCATAATCAACTGTCCCTTTCAAGTATCTAAGAATCCTCTTGACTGCTACCAAGTGGGATTCTCTTGGACTCTTTTGAAAATGGGCTACTATACCCACTGCATGAGAAATATCTAGTCTGTTGTGTACCACATAGTGCATCTTTCTGATCATCAACCGGTACTCCTTCTCATCCACCAACACTGTATCATCCTCCTTTGTCAGTTTGTAGCCGGTCACCATCAGTGTTCCAACCGGTTTGCTCTCCTCCATGCCAAAGGTCTTCAATACCTCTTTGATATACTTGGACTAGGTAATAAAGATACCTTACTTCATCTGCTAAATCTTTAGACCAATGAAGAACTTTATCTCTCTAATCAAAGACATCTCAAACTCTTTAGTCATTTCATCTGGGAATTCATGGCTCATTTCATCATTTCCTTCGAAGATTATGTCATCTACAAATAATTCACATATCAGAATCTGATCACCTACAGATTTTAGGTAGATGATGTTGTCCTCACTTGTTCTCTGAAATCCTATCTTCACAAGATGAGAGTGTAACTGTTCATACCATGCCCTTGGTGCTTGTTTCAATCCTTACAGGGCCTTGTGTAATCTACACACCATGTTACTATCTTCTGACAAAGCAATCCCATTGGGTTGCTCAATATACACTTCTTCTTCTAGGATTTCATTCAAAAATATAGACTTCACATCCATTTGGTATACCTTAAATCCCTTGAATGTTGCAAATGCAAGTAGAATTCGAACGCCTTCCAGTCTAGCCACTGGGGCAAAGGTATCTCCAAAGTCTTCTCCCTCTTCCTGAGCATATCCCTTGCATAGAAGTCTTGCCTTATTCCTTACCATTGTGCCTTCTTCATTCAGCTTATTCCTGAAGACCCATTTGGTACCTATTACATTCTTGTGTTCTGGTTTGGGTAGCAAGGACCATGTTGCATTATTTTCTATCTGGTCTAGATCCTCTTCCATTGCCTTTATCCAGTCTTTATCAGTAAGTGCCTCTCTAGTGGTCTTAGGCTCAAATTCTGAAATCATGCAAGAGTTTTCTTTCACCTTTCTCCTTGTGAGTATCCCTGCATCTTTATCTCCTATGATCTGCTTCGAATCATGATGTAGTTTCACATACCTAGGAATGACCCTAGTTGGTTCTACTTTCTTTTCCTCTTCTTCTTATACTCCATCTTCTTCTTCACCTGTTGCAGCTTCTACCAGTATAGGAACACTGAGGTATTTCTAGTGTTTGCAACTTGTTTTCCCCTTAACCGGTTCCCAGAAGGCTACACCTAGTTCATCTTCCACTTGCTTGTTGTAGGTTTCCCCAGGCTCCTCAAGGGATTCATCAACCCTGACATTGATACTCTCAACAAATTTTTGAGTCCTGTTGTTGTAGCATTTGAGAGCTTTAGTTTTAGTGGAATATCCCAGAAATATTCCTTCATCACATTTAGCATCAAACTTACTCAGATGCTCACCTCTCCTGATATAGCACTTACTGCCAAACACTTTGAAATAACTCACATTAGGAGTTCTCCCATTCTAGTATTCGTAGGGGGTTTTGTCTTTACCTTTCTTGATGAGTACCCAATTCATGTTATAGGCTGTAGTGCTCACCACTTCTCTCCAAAAGTGTGAGCAACCTCTCCTTGGATCAGCATAGTTCTGGCCACTTCAACTACAGTCTTGTTATTCCTTTTTGCTATTCCATTTTGTTGTGGTGTCCTTGGGACAAACAACTGCCTCTTGATGTCATTCTCTTCACAGTACTTGTTGAATTCATCAGAAGTGAATTTACCTCCCTGATCAGTTCTAAGGCATTTTATTTCTCTGCCACTCTCCTTCTCCACCAATGCTCTAAAGGCTTTGAACTTTCCAAACACCTCAGACTTGTCTTTCAAGAATGTGACCCACATCATTCTTGAGTAGTCATCGGTAAGAATCATGAAATATTGATCTCCCCGAATGCTTCTAGTTTTCATTGGACCACACAGATCGGTGTGCACAAGATCAAGTAGGTTCTCTACTAAAAAAGACTTAACTTTGAATGTTGAGGAAGACATCTTCCCAACTTGACATTCTCTGCATAAAGCATTCTCCAGTTTATTCAGCAAAGGTAATCCTCTTACTGCCTTGATCTTTCTAGCCTTTACAATATTATCAAAATTCATATGACAAACTCTCCTATGCCATATCCAACTGTCATCAAACTTCGCCATCAAGCACTGACTAATCTTGGCATTCAGCTGAAGCAGGTTTCCTCTGGTCTACTTACCGATGGCAATAAGTTCACCACTCTTTCCAATTATTCTGCAGACTCCACCTTTGAACTCTAGAATGAGTCCTTTGTCGTTCAGCTGAGAAATACTCAAAAGGTTGTGCTTAAGGCCTTCCACCCAGTAGACATCATCTGCACTTCTTTTTCCATTTAGTGAGATGGATCCTTTTCCTTTCACCATGCAAGGTGCATCGTTGTCAAACCGGACAACACCTCCATCATATTCTTCCAGAGACAGAAACTTTCTTTGGTCACCGCTCATGTGGTGAGAACACCCGCTATCAATGATTCACTCATTAGAGTTGTCAATGTGAGAGACAAGGGCTTTCTGATCATACACCTCTTCCTTTACAACTACAAACACTATGTCCTCATTCTCTTCATCCTCAGATTCTTCATCGATAACACCTTCATCTACTGCAACAAGACAATTTCTCCTACCTCCTCCTTTATACTTTCTAAACCTTTTCAGTTTATCCTTATTGTGATTGTTAGGACAATTAATAGCTACATGTCCTATCTTATTGCAGGAAAAACATTTTAGAGGAAGCTTACCTCTGTATTTTTTGGTGCCTTTTGGAAGTCTCTTGGCAAGAAGAGCTTCAAACTCCATCAGAATCTCCTCATCATCCATATCTCTACTTGGCCTAGATTCATAACTGGCGCTAACCTCTTTTCCTTTTCTAGTTAGTGCAGAGGAAATAAACACTCTAATGGCTGACTCTATCTTTTGAACACTACCATCATAGCCATTCAATTCATATGCAGTCAACTTTGCAATGATAGAGTCTAGAGATACCTTTGTCTTGTCGATAGACCTTAACTCTTGAATAGCGGCAACCCTGATTGCATAGACCAGTAACAATGATCTCAGAACTTTACTGACAATGGTGGCATAATTAATTGTTCCACCAGTGCTCTTGATATCTCCAACCACAGTCTTGATCCTTATGCCATATTGCTGAATGGTCTCACCTTCAACCATCCTCATGTCTTCAAATCTTCCTCTAAGGCTTTCTTCCTTAGCCTACTTGACATGCTCATCACTCTCATAAATGGTTTCTAGTGTCTCCCATACATCCTTAGGATGTTCCTTATCTTGTACATCAATGAACTCAATATCGGACAGGCTGCTAATAAAGGCTTCCACTTGCCCATTTTCTTGAATCTCTCTTTTCTGATCATCGGTTAGAGTGCCAATGAGGATTACATAGGCATTCTCAACATACCTCCAGTGTTGAGCACCCAAACTCCTAATATAAATCTTCATTTTGTCCTTCCATATTTTGAAGTTATCCCTATTGAACTTAGGATCTTCCCTCTTCATCATTAAAGCGGGATCTTTTGCCTCAAGCGGTTAAGCTTATATCACTGAGGACCTAGAGTCACTCTGATACCAATTGATGAATAATGATGAACAAATAATACCCTAACTGATACTGAGAGGGGGGGGGGGTGAATCAGTACAAACAAAAACTTTCTCAACACTTTATCATATTAAAACAATGCTGACCGATTGTCTTCACCACTAAACTTAACCAAGGGTATACCGGTTAAACACAGATACTTCAGACAACATTTAACAAATCTTAAATCTTGATGACTACTTCCTGATATAATCAAGCATGAGTTGTATCAACAATACCACAATCATTTATCACTGCATGTATAACTAACTTAATCAAAAACTACTCAATCATCACATGAAAACTCACAACCCATAACACACCGATTTTTCACATGGAAACCCAAATGGGAAAATCCATGGTGCAAATGAATACCCACAAGCTTGTTTTGAACTCTGTTGAAGTTCACTTTGTTAGGAGCCTAGTCCGGTTAAAGACTTTACAATAAGGTTCTGTTAGGAAATGATCCTATTAGGGATTGCTATAAACCCTATTAAAGGTTACCTCGCTAGAGGATTTAAAGAACTCAACAATGAACTTGAGTCACCTGGTTAGAGGATTTTCAACAAGACTGTTAAAGCTACCCAGTCAATGGATTTTCCTTATGTTGAAATGGTTAGAAGTTAACAGGTAAATCTTTGATCTGATAACATCACTACTTGCTAAGGCAGATCCTTTTCAGCTCCTCTCTTCTGCAATCACACTCTGCAGATTCCATACTCTGGTTTGGCAAGTATCTCAACATGCAGACACAAACACATCATTTGCCAACACTAAAAATAACAAACATCATTGACCTTATAGGCAATAATTAGGTTGGTAGCATAAACCCTAAACCCTAAACATTTAGGTTTACAATTACAAGCGATCCAATCTTGACCGTTAAATCCATTGTATAGAATGAAGTGATCTAAAACAGATCTCAAGTCATTCTGCATCATCCAATCTTCACCGAATCTAGAAATCAGTAACCCATCGCGTGCTCTTCATACACAGCTCAGAACATCGCGCATTCCTGAGGTAGACATTCAATGCATTTGGTCTTCACGTACAAGATCCTCAAGGAAATCCTTCACATGCACATAACTGACATGGCACCACAATCTCATCCTTATCTCTTAACTAACTCATCATAGAATGTCATCGATTGCACTGCATAAGCCAAACCAGAAACCCTAGATCTGAACAAAGACTACCAACTAGTAATCACACTTAGTGAACCCCGACACCGGTCCACTCCATCCTGGTTGACTATAGCCGCTTCCAATCTTTATACCAGTTAATATCGGTTCACCTATTAACATCAATGACAACATACATTGTCACTGCTTCATCATATGCCAACAAACATAACTTGTCATTGATTCACCCCCCTCTCAATGACACTAGTATTCCTTCAATTGGTTTCAGAGCCAAGTGCCTTGTACTAGGTCTAACAAGCTAAGGTTGATCCTATAATTGGAATACCGTAACAGTGGCTCAAGAACGTTCTTTTGCATCAAGAGCCTCTCTATTTGATGGAACTGATTATGCCTTTTGGAACTTAAGAATGCCAACCTACTTAATTTATTTGGGAGTTGATGTATGGTATTTAGTTGTCAATGGATACACTGTGCCTAAAACGAAACCCACTGATCCAAATGGTAAAAAGGATTATGAGACTGATGTTAAAGCTAAACATGTCATTTTATGTGGATTGTCAAAAGAAGTGTTTGTGAAGAGCATGCATTGTAGTTTTGCCAAAGAATTATGGGACAAACTTAATAACATCTATTATGACAATGATAAGGTAAAGAAGGACCAGATACAAGCTCTTAGGGAAAATTTTGAAGGTATGAAAATGACTGATGAAAAAAAAGTTGCAAACTATTTTCTTAGAGTAGATGAAATAGTCAATGCCATTAGAGGTCTCAGAGAAAATATTGATGATAAGGATGTTGTCAAAAAGGTTATGAGATCTCTCCTTACTAAATATGACTCTAAATTGTCTGCAATTTTAGAACTAAAAGACATAAATACCTTGACAATGGGTGATCTTCACGGAACTCTTACTACCTATGAGATGAGAACTTGTAATGAAGAAACTCCTCATAGAGAAAGTGCATTCAAAACTAAAAAGAAAAACAAGGAGATTAAGTCTGAATCTGAAAAATGATATGGAGAAAGAAAACTTTGTTAGAAAACTCAAAAAGGGGTCAGGAAAATACAAAGAAAAACTTCCTTTCAAGTATTTTAATTGCGAGAAAATAGGCCATTTTTCTGCTAAATGCCCTTATGATGAAAGTGACAAAGAAAACATAGAAAACATCCCATCAAAAACAAGCCTTTCAATACCAGAAGAAAGCTCTCAAACAAGAAGAGTTTGTATGCAAAAGGTGATTTTACTAATAGAAACTCTGAAGAATCCATTAGTGGTCAGGAATAAGTTATAGCCATGGCCACTGAATATTCTACAAAAAATCAAGAGAGTGATGGCTTTGTTTTGTTAGATTCCTGAGAATGAAAATAATGTTGATCTTGGGGGACAGCTGATTTATGCTCTTAAAGAAGTCAAAAGGTTAAAAAAGGATCTTGGTGAACAAGAAGGTCAAACAACAACCTTAACTGATAAAGTCAATTCTTTATACTTATTACTGGCTGATTTGACAAGACAGGTTGAGGAGCAGAAGAGAATTGAAGATGTTCTTAAGACTAAATTAGCAATAAAAAATGAGACCTATCAAAAACTTGAAGCAGAGATAATTGGTTCGAAAAGGAAACTTGAAAAGTATGACAACAATAGACTAGAAGATATTTTGAGAAAACAAAGGAAAGGTAGAAACATTTCTAGTCTAGAGTTTGAAGTTGGACAAAATTCTAATGCTAGCAGCCAAAAAACTTTGTATTGTATTTTCAGATCAAAATTTTAAGACCTAGAGGTTGTTAATATAGAAAAAGATAAATAATTTAGTCAAAAAACAAACTTTACAAGCTCACACAAGAGTGTCACATCAGGTTTAATGCTCAAAGATAAAATTCTCAAATCTAGGTCATCATGGTTAAATAAACCAAGATATCCATGTAGGTCAAAGTCACATTTCTTTGGTTATTGCTTTTGTTGTAGTAGATTTGGACACAAAGCTTCTAATGGCATCATATTTTGATTACCATAGTATAAGATGTTTCAAATGTCATAGATTTGGACATACTAACAGATTTTGCAGGTTTTCTCTTTAAGATTGGAAGAAGCAGATTGAAGTTGCATCCTTAAAAAGAGATTGTTCAAAATATATTACAGAAGTGAAAGACAAGAGCAAGGTTGTTTGGAGACCTAAGGTAGTTACAAACATTGAAAAATCAATGATAGTGCAAGTTGCTTATAATGCCAAAAAGGAGGATGTGTGGATTCTTCATAGTGGTTACGCTCACCACATGATAGGGGACAAGACCAAATTTATAAAACTTAAAGACGATGTAGGAGAATTTATCAAGTTTGGTGACAATTCTTCTATTTAAATCAAAGGTATTGGAACTTTGTTGTTAAATGATAAAACTCCTATCCATGAAGTCTACTATATTTATGGGTTGATGCATAATCTTCTAAGAATGAGTTAAATTTGTGGCAGTGGTTATGAAGTTGCTTTTCATTCTCAGGGCTGTGAAGTAAAAAAGAAATTAGGGAGACTTATTGCAGCAGGAAACAAAACCAAGGGAAATGTTTATCATTTACAAAATGTCTCTAATGGTGACTATGGTAGTCACATTTGTCTTATGAGTCAGATTGAAGAAAGTTGGCTATGGCACAAAAGGTTAGGACATATAAACTTTGATAACCTTGTCAAGGTTAGCAAAAATCAAAATGTTAGAGACATGCCTCCTTTAAATAAACCTAAAAATATATTTTTCAAAGCATGTCAAAATGGTAACCAAAGCATGGTTAGTCATAAAACAAAAGAACATGTGACTACTAAGCCTTTAAAACTTGTGCATGTTGACTTGTGTGGTCCTACAAGGACAATATCTATAAATGGGGAAATATATTTTATGCTTTTCACATTTGATTATACTAGAATGACATGGGTAACCTTTCTTAAACATAAGTCAGAGACTTTTCATAGGTTCAAGGTATTCAGGAAGATGGTGGAAAAAGGGTCAGAGTTGAAGATCAAATGCTTGAGGTCAGATCAAGGAAGTGAATACACCTTAAGTGAATTTGAAGAGTATGTTACCTCAAGGACACCTCAACAAAATGGGGTGGCAAAAAGGAAAAATATGATTATTAAGGAAATGGCTAGGACAATTGACATTGCCATGGTCCGGAGGGCCCTCAAAGAGAATAGTCTCGATCATGCGGCAAGAGTAAGACAATGGAAGCACGAACACAAAACATTGAAAATGCAATCAAAGACATCCACAACATCATATATTCATCATAAATCAACTGGCAACATCCACAAATTAAACATTCTTGCAGGACCAATTACATCATTCATTCCAGATTACAGTCATCTGGATCTCCAAATTATAGATCATGAAACTAAATTATCACATTTCTTCTTACCTACCTCTATATCTGCCTCCATCTCTCCCCTAAAGATCAATTACATCAATATATATCATCTAGAACACATCTGGGTCGACCACAAAAGATCACATTCTCCAAAATAGGAAAATGAAACATGTAAAATAGGTCAGCCCAACACGTGAAGATCTCCTCTGCCAAGAACGCAAATGAAGTTTGGACCACCAAGGAAGGTCAGCCAAGGGCCAAGGAACATCAAACATGGTACCAAAAAGATTCGTAAGCCAATAAATTGCTTCGTACAAGAAGAAATCTCCAACTAGTCGTTAAGCTCAAAACTACTCTAGGAACCAAGAAACAAACAATTTGAAAGACATAACTTGCCGGAAAAGAATCCAAATAAACTGAAAATACCAGACAAGGAACAAGAACTAGTCTGGAAGCCAACAATCTGATCCGCAACAAAAAAGGAACGACCAGATAATTTTGGAAGAACAACAGAAACTGCAACATAGAATAAGAACAAAACTAAAAGAAAATATTTTTGGTTGATGCAAGATTGCTCATTGGTCAGGGATACTCCTACATCAGACACCCCAGGTAGAAAAATATGTTCCATGAGAGGTAACTCATGAACATCAAAAAGGATTCGGGATATAGACCCCATGATCACTTTTGATCTAAATGTCTTCTTTGTCTACAAACTTCTTCCCTCCTACCATTTCCAAAACTTTAGTTAGATCTTCCAATCTCTTGTCCTCTTCTCCTCTCTTTTCTTGTTTCATACCTACACTCTGCCTCTTACCACTATTCCCTTTCTTCTGCAAATTCGATTTGTTATTTCTACCAAAATCCATCTTACCTACCACGATAATTCTAGCCTTGCTATCATTCGGTACCACCTTGTTATTAGTTAGATCTTTCTTCAAATCCATGGCAACATCTGGTATAACCTCTGCAACCTGTTTCTCGGTACTGCAATTCTTCACAAAACTCAAGTTCCTCACCTCTTTCCCTTTCAAAGATGGCAAAGTAAACTTGCCCATCCTTCTCAATAGTGACCAGGTTCTTCCTACAATCATAGATAGATCCTATATCAAATTGCCAAGGTCTACCCAATAAAACATGAAAGCACTCATAGGCAAGATATCACACATGACTTCATCTCTATAAGGACCAATACTAAATTTCACCCAGCATTGCTCTTTCATCTCTACCACATGATCATCTTTCAACCAACCCACCTTGTAAGGACTGTAAGGAACTCAAGTAGCAAAACAACTTCCTACACGAACCTTGAGAGGAGAGTAATGAAAAAAAAAATACAAATCATCACAATAGTTACAGAAAATAGAAATAGATATAATAATATTCAAACCATAACACAGTGATTTGTGGGGAAAACCCTTCTGGGAGAAAAACCCCACACTCCAAAAGCCACCCAATATATTATTCAACAATCAAAACAGATTACAATATACTTGCAGAGAAATCTCTTCATAGGAGCACCACTAATCAGAGATTCAGAGGTAACTCAATAGCCATAAGACTCTTGCACACAACCTCTATATCACGCACCTCATATATAGGAGATACAATACAAGAAACCGTCAAATGATATTACAAAACCATGGGCTAAAACCACCCAATAAGGTGTAGCCGACCTTATCTCCCTTCTAGATGCCCTATAACATGTTAAATCACACATCAACATGTGTCCATCTCTTTTACAACTCATTTATGTGTCCAATACAAATTATATTTCCTATTTCAGGAGTACAAACTTCTGGAGGCCATAACTTGTGAACCGTGTGTCTAATTGATGAACTTTTTAAAGCACCGGAAAGCTCACGAAGTTCTCTATTGCCTTGTAAACTACTACGCTATTTATAACCACTTTTCAAGGTGTTTCAGGGCCTCTAAAGTCCTCAAAATCAAATTTAAACCTTTCATTGGACTCCTCCAAAATGGAAAATTTAATATCTTCAAAAGTCGTTGTGATCTTACGACGTAACTTTATCGGAATTCTTATCTAGCCAGCTAGAAGCTTCGAGGAGAATTTTGCACCATTTCATACTCAAATGAAAAATTACTATAAATAGTAACCTCATGTAAATGCAAGGTTGAGACACCATTTCCCAACAAATCTCCCACTTGTCGAACACCTTACAAGAGAAAATGGAGTACCAACACAATAAATCAATTTCTAGGGGCCATGAGGCCCATAGACTCCGAGCACCATTTGAACTTTTTTGTGCTCACAGCCTTAGTTAAAGAATCTACAACATTCATCAAAGTGTCTACCTTAACCAGCTTCACCCTGCCATCTCCGACCATATCTCTGACAAAATGATAGTGAACATCAATGTGCTTGGTTTGGGCATGAAATGTTGGGTTCTTAGCTAGGCAGATCATACTCTGACTATCACAATAAACTGCCACAACTCCTTGTTTTATTCCAATGTTTGAACACAGTCTCTTAAGCCAAATGGCCTCTTTACAAGCATGATTATCTGCCATATACTCTTCTTCAGTAGTGGACAAAAAAACCACAGCCTGTCGCTTACTCATCCAACTAATTGTACCACCAAATAAAGTAAACACAGAAGCACTGGTGGATATTTTGCTATCGATATCACCTGCCCAGTCTGAATCCACATAACCATGAATATCAAGGGAAATCATGTCTCCAATTGAATTACCATGATAACACAAAGAATACTCTGAGGTACCCTTCAAATATCTGAAGACTCTTTTGACTACATCCCAATGAACTCTACCAAGATTAGACATATGTCTAGACAAAACTTCCACTACTTGGGAAATATCTAGTCTAGTACAGACCATAGCATACATCAAACTTCCAACTGCACTTTGGTAAGGCACTTTGCTCATGTATTCCATCTTCGATGGGTATATAGGACAATCTGCAACAAATAATTTTGTTCCAACTTTAAAAGGAACACACAATGGTCTACAATCCTGCATGTTGAACCTTTGTAATACTGAATTAACATACTTACTCTATCCTAGCCATAGCTTTCTATTCACTCTATCTCTTTTAATTTTCATCCAATAATGTGTTTTGCTACACCAGGATCTTTCATTTCAAATTTAGTAGCAACCTAACCTTTCCCTTTACCAATGAATAACATATCATCAACGTACAATGCAATGTACAAGAAATGATCACAATTAGATTTATAATAAACACAGTGATCTAATTTAGAATGCTCAAATCCCTGACTTATCACATATGTATCAAATTTCTAGTACCATATCCTAGGACTCTGTTTGAGGCCATACAAATATTTCTTTAATTTACAAACCAAATTACTTTTACATTTCACCACATAGTGCTCTGGTTGTTTCATATAAATATCCTCCTCCAAATCACCATGAAGGAAAGAAGTTTTCACATCCATTTGCTCAACCTCTAAATCATAAGCAACACCAATAGAAAGAAAAAATCTAATGGATGTCATTTTAGCAACAGGAGAAAATATCTTACCATAATCAAGACCCTCAACCTGAGAGTAGCCTTTTTCAACCAACCTTGATTTATACTTCTCATTGCTTCCATCTGAACCAATCTTTTTCTTGAACACCCATTTGCAGCCAATAGGCTTCCATCCTTTAGGAAATGGTACAATATCCCATGTATCATTCTTTTTCAAAGCTGTCATTTCTTCTTCCATAGCAATCTTCTAGGATTCTGCATCATTCATACCTAATGCCTCTTCTACAAATTTTGGTTCATCCACATTAGTATTCAAAGAAAAAATACATCTCCAACCACCAGGTGAATACCTTTCACGTGGTTGTCTATATCTTGTAGACCTTCGAACAAGTTGAGTTGGAGGTTCTTCCTCCTCTTCTAAAGATTCAGAGCTAGACGAGCTCTCCTCAACTTCTTGCCTATCTAGGGGTCTCAATTCAACTCTTTCAGGTGTAGAAGGAAATTGAATCACATATTTCTTTTTAGTTTATTCTGGCTGCAATGTAATGGAAGGAGATATAATTTCTCTAAAAATAACACTTCTACTATGAATTACCTTTTGTGCAACAAGGTCCCAAAGTTGTATCCTTTCACACCATAACTATACCCGATAAAGATACATTTCACAACCTTGTTCTCCAACTTTGTCTACTTCTCCTTTGGCACATGTGCATATGCCTTGCAACCAAAAACTCTAAGATGTCTCAATGAATTCTTGTGACCCGACCATGCTTCCATAGGTGTTTTATCAGCAAGGGCTGATGTAGGAGACCTGTTAATCAGGTAGCAAGCAGTGGAAACAACTTCAGCCAAAAACTTTTAATCTAGACCAGCACTACTCAGCATACTCCTAGCCTTCTCCATCAATGTCATGTTCATTCTTTCTACAACTCCATTCTATTATGGAGAATATATAGTTTTCTGTTGTCTGTTAATGCCACAGTCTAAGTTACAGAATCTATCAAAATCATTAGAGCAAAATTCACCGCCATTATCAATCCTAAAACTTTTAATTTTATTTCTAGTCTGCAACTCAACCATTGCTTTAAATTCTTTAAATTGATTGAAAACTTCATATTTACTCTTTAGAAAATATACCCATGTCCTTATACTAAAATCATCAATAAATGAAACATAATATGTGGATTTTCCAATTGAAAGAACATCTACAAAACCAAACACATCACATTGAATAAGATCCAAAACACGACAAGTTTTATGAGAACTCGAGTTAGACTGAACGCGGTTTTGTTTTCCATAAATACAATGCTCATAGAAATCAAATTCAAGATTACAATCATTCAAAAGGTCCTTAGACTCTTTTCTCCAATGTGGCCAAGCCTCTAGTGCCATAACATAGTCTTCTCTGCAAGTAACTTTTCTATAGAAGAAAGAGCACCCTTAGGTACCCAAAAGCCATTTCCATCCACTGAAGGTGAAACCCTCAAATCTTCCATAGATTTACTTTTTACAGAAGTGCTATTACACTCAATAGTGTATGCATCTAGCTTATACAAAGTGTCAAACCTGACACCTCTAGCAATTACCATAGCACCCTTAATCATCTTACATCATGCTTCAAAAAAGACTACCTACACACCTGCATTTATCAATTTTCTCACAGATAACATATTTCATTTTAATCCAAGGATATGTAGCACACCATTAATCCTTTTTATTCTACCATTAGAAAAACCGATTCTAACTTTGCCTTGACCAACAATGTCTAAATGTGAATCATCACCCAAGTACACCTTACCTCCATTAAATTCTTCATATTCAGAAAACCAATCTCTATTGGCAGTCATATGAAAAGACGCACCTGAGTCACTTAACCAGGCATCATTACCTGCGTGATTCACCAAAGCTGCAATAAATGCATCACCATCGTCCTTCTCAGAATCAGAATCAAAATCAATCTTCTTCTTCTTCTTTTTCTTCTTCTTTTCTTCTTTGTAGTCCTTACCGATGTGACCTGGTTTACCGCAATTCCAGCAAATGACTTTGGACTTTCCAGGAGATTTTGATCTCCCTCTCGATTTGGACTCATTGTGCTTCTCATTCTTCTTGTCTTTCTCCTTAGGTCTTCCACGAATAGTTAGGGATTCCTTCAAACTTTGGGATACCTTCCTTCACATCTCTTCACCAAGTAGGGCACCCACCACATCTTCAGACTTCAAAACAATAGAAGTACTACCGATAGCCATAACAAGAGAATCCCATGAAACAGGAAAAGAACAAAGCAAGATCTAGCATTCCTCTTCTTAGTTCATCTTAACACCGACAGATACTAATTGAGCCACCAACATATTGAATGTTTCTAGGTGGTCTGCAACTCATCCACTCTCTTCCATCTTCAAGGAATACAATTCTTCCTCAAGAAAATCTGATTTAATAAAGATTTTGCTTGATACATTTCACCAAGCTTATCCCATAGTTTCTTTGCATTGTTTTCTTCATGGACATTGATCATAATAGAGTCTTCCAGTCACAGTCTGATTAGACCCTTGGATTTTTTGGTCCATAATATCATATTGAGCCATCACGGTAGGATCTGAGGGCCTTTGGACATTCGCATCAACAACATCTCATAGATCTTGATCTATTAGCATATCTTTCATCTTTATCTTCCACATCTCAAAATTTGTTCCATTAAATTTCTCCACCTCTATTTTCCCTAACGAACTTGCCATCTAAAAATTCCTGCAACAAGATCAAAAATTGTCTTCTACAAAATCTCCCACTCAAATCTAGATTAGTTCAAAAAATGCAACAACCCACAACTGAAACCAAAGGTGATCAAGCTCTGATACCACTTGTAAGGAAGTCAAGTAGCGAAACAACTTCCTACACTAACCTTGAAAGGAGAGTAATGCAAAAACTTTTACAAATAATCACAACAGTTATAGAAAACAAAAAAAGATGTAATAACATTCAGACCATAACACAATGATTTATGTGGGGAAAACCCTTTTGAGAGAAAAAAACCCAACACTCCAAAAGCCGCCCAATATATTATTTAGCAATCAAAACATATTACAATATACTTGTAGAGCAAGCTCTTCATAGGAATACCACTAATCAAAGATTCAAAGGTAACTCAATATCCATAACTCTTGCACACAACCTCTATCTCATGCACCTCATACATAAGAGATACAATACAAGAAACCGTCAAATGGTATTACAAAACCATAGGCTAAAAGCACCCAATAAGGTGTAGCTTACCTTATCTCCCTTCTAGATTCCCTATGATGTGTTAAAACACATATCAACATGTGTCCCTCCCTTTTACAACTCATTTATGTGTCATTTACAAATTATATTTCCTATTTCAGGAGTACAAACTTCTGGAGGACATAACTTGTGAACCGCATGTTCAATTGACGAATTATTTGAAGCGTCAGAAAGCCTGTGAAGTTATCTATTTCCCATAAAATACTAATCCATTTATGCCCTTTTTTAGGGCATTTAGAGGCCTCTAAAGTCCTCAAAATCAAATTTAACCCTTTCATTGGACCCCCCCAAAACAAAAAATTTAATATCTCCAAAACTAGTTGTGATCTTGCGACGTAACTTTACCAGAATTCTTATCTAGCCAACTAGAAGCTTCGGGGAGAATTTCGCACCATTTCATTCTCAAATAAAAACTTACTATAAATAGTAACCTCATGTAAATGCAAGGTTGAGACACCATTTCCCAACAAGGACAAGGATGCTTAAGCCTCTTCAAACCAAGTTTCTTCACCATCTATTATGATACCAGATTATCAATACTTCCACTATCCACAATAACCTTACAATACTTACCTCCTAATCTAAAAGATTCTTTCTCTGAGTAGGTCTAGTATCCTTACTACTCTGCTCCGTCAAGACTCTTCTAAATATAAGGGATTCTCCTTGCTCCGATTCTATCAAGTTCTCACCTGCAACTTTTCTAGATCTTCACATGCTAAGAAATTTCTTGTCTTTCCCTTTTTACCCTAAGGACATTCATAAGCTCTATGTCCAATTTCTCCACACTTGAAACATGTACCCAAGAACTCCTTATTGCTACCTCCTTTCCTTTGTATCTTCTGCTCCATTTCTTTACTCCATTTAGATTTTGGTTCTTCATCAGTCTGCTTCTCCATAGTGTCACTCATCTTCCCTCTATCCATTGCATGTCTCTCCCTTCCCCTAGGGTTATTCTATTGTCTTCTCTTCACTTTATCTTCTGCCTTCAATGCATATTGATAAACCTCCTCAACTGTATAAATCTTCATCATATTCATCTCATCCTAGATGTTAAATAAAAGTCCATTTATGTATCTTGTCACCTTCTCCCTATCCATCTCTCAATGATCGGATATGATCATCACCTTGTAGAATTCTTCAATATACTCCTTCACGCTCATGTCCTTCTGCTTCAAGTTTTGTAACCTTTTGAACAACTCCAACTCATAGTCTCCCTGAATGAATTTAGCCTTCAATCTCGTGACCATATTCCTCCACTGGGTGATTTTCATCTCACCATTCTCCAGTCTATCTCTTTGCAACTCTTTCCACCATAAAGCAGCATGCCCTTTCAACTTAGTTTTTTCTAACCAAACTCTTTGTGGTTCCTTAACTTCTTAAAACTTGAAGTAGTCCTCCAACTCTTTGGTTCAGTCTATCAGGGCTTTCAGATTCAACGAACCCAAAAAGTTAGAAACCTCAACTTTATGAATTTTACTCACTTCCACCACCACTCTAAGAAATCTTTCTTCTCCCTCATCTATTGGTCCTTCAACCTCTTCAACCTAAATCTCTTCTCCTACCTCTTCATATTCATCCTTTGATTCTGTATTCCTTTGCAAACCAGCCAATGCATTTTGGAACTCATTCCTCATCTCATTTTTCAAATCCTCCATCATTTGCTCTACCCTCCTAGGGTTCATCCTCCTTGGTGAAATATCCTCCCTTTGTTCTGGTGCAACTGCCTCAACTCAGTGATCTAATTACAAGGTTTCAATTTACTCTTTGTCGATGATCTATTGAACACACTTGCATCCTACCTCAAATCGGCGATCTGTTCACCTAAAGGAATGCCTCAAGGTTCACAACTAGCTCTGATACCATCTGATACAGCCATGGTCCAGAGGGCCCTCAAAGAGAATAGTTTGGATCATGCAGAAAGAGTAACACAACAAAATCACAAACACAAAACATAGAAAATGCAATCAGAGACATTTGCAACATCATATAGTCATCATAAATCAACTCGCAACATCTGGAAATCAAAACATTCTTGGAAGACTCGTTACATCATATATTCTAGATTACAATCATCCGCATCTCCAAATTACAGATCATGAAACTAAATTATCAAATTTCTTCTTATCTACCTCTATATATGCCTCCCTCTCTCCCCTAAAAATCAATTACATCAATATATATCATCCGAAACACATCCAGGTCAGCCACAAAAGATCACATTCTCCAAAATAGGAAAATGAAATGTGTATAATAGGTCAGCCCCAAAACATGAATATCTCCTCTACCAAGAATGCAAATGAAATGCAGACCACCAAGGAAGGTCGACCAAGGGCCAAGGAACATCGAACATGGTACCAAACATATCCGCAAGCCAAGAAATCGCTTCGCATGAGAAGAAATCTCCAACTAGTCGTTAAGCTCAAAACTACTCCAGGAACCAAGAAACAGACAATCCGGAAGCAATAAATTGCCCAAAAAGAATCCAAATGAACTAAAAATACCAGACAAGGAACAAGAACCAGTCTCGAAGTCAACAATCTGATCCACAATGAAAAAGTAACAACTACTAGAAAATTTTGGAAGAAACATAGAAACTGCAACACAGAACAAGAACAAAATTATAAGCAAATATTTTTGGTTGATGCAAGATTGTTCATCGATCGAGGATTATCTTGCATCAAAAATGCTTGATGGAGAAAAGATAGTTGATACATGTTTGAAGGAAGTTGTTCATACACTTGTATACATTATAAATAGAGTACAACTAAGGGTAAAAACAAACTATACACCCTATTAACTATGGTATGGTAAGCCTACCTCTATAAAGTATTTTAGAATTTTTGGTAGTAAATGTTACATAAAGAAAGATGATGCAAATTTGAGTCAAGGTGTGATGAAGGCATCTTTCTTGTCTATTATTATCACAGTAAAGCATACAATTGTTTTAATAAATGTTTAAAAAAGAATTGTTGAGAGTGCTAATGTCAAGGTTGATGAGAAGTTGCAAGTTAATAGAAATTATTTGAAGAATGTGGAAGTAGAATGTAAATTATAAATAGAGATGGAACAAAAGGAAAAAGAGATAGAAAACAAACCTCTAGAAGAAGCACCAAAAACACCATCAAAGAAACCAAGCAAGACACTCTTAAAACATCATCCACAAGAGAAAATCATTAGAGACAAGGATGTAGGTGTCTTGACTAGAAGAAGAGCAGCCTTGTTAGGTGAACAAATTAATCTTTGTTTACTTTTAGAAATAGAACCTAAAACATATGTTGAGGCAAGTAGAGATGAGTGTTGGGTTAAGGTCATGGAAGAAGAAATAAGTCAAATAGAAAAGAATAAAACATGGGAATTAGTTCCTAGACCTAAAAACAAGAATTTCATAGGAGAAAAATGGGTCTTTAGAAATAAGCTTGATGAAAATGGAAAGGTGGCAAGAAATAAAGCTAGGCTAGTCTGCAAGGGATATTCACAAATTGAGAGAATAGACTTTGGTGAGACCTTTGCTCCAGTAGCTATACTAGAAGAAATAAGGATATTTTTAGCATTCACTATTTATAAAAACTTCAAAATTTATCAAATGGGTGTCAAAACTACCTTTTATAAATGGATATCTTGAGGAATAAGTGTATATAGAGCAACCTGAAGGGTTTTGGGGTTTGGATAAAATTGACCATGTTTACATGTTATAGAAGGCATTATATGGCTTAAAACAATTCCCCAAAGCATGGTATGCTAGATTGGACAGTCATCTCTTGATAAATGGGTTCACTAAAGGAGGATTTGATAGTAATCTTTATATCAAGGTTGAAGGTGGTGATGTGCTCATTGTAGAAGTTTTATGTAGATGACATCATTTTTGGTTGTACAAATCATGATATGTGTGTCATGTTCTCTAATATTATGCGATTAGAATTTGAAATGTCTATATTAGGATAACTCTCCTTCTTTCTTAGATTCCAAGTTACACAACTTCCCAAAGGCATATTTCTCTTCCACACCAAATATGCAAAAGAGATGCTAAAAATATTTCATATGGATGAATGCATCTCAGTAAGTACTCCTATGGAAACAAGTTGTAAATTGGGAAAAGAAGATGATTATCCTTGTGTTGATCAAACTAAGTATATCTCTATGATAGGGAGTCTCTTATATTTTATAGCATCAAGACCTGACATAATGCATGGAGTATGCCTAGTTGTACATTTTCACGCTTCACCCAGAGAGTCACATGTCACTGTTGTTAAAAGAATTTTTAAATACATAAAAGGAAAATTGGACTATGGATTATGGTACCCTCAAGATGACAATTTTACTCTCACTGCATTTACAGATGCTTACTGGGTAGGTTGTTTGGATGATAGAAAAAGCACCACTAGAACAACCTTCTTCTTGGGTTCAAAACTAGTAGCCTAACATAGCAAAAAAAAGGATTCGGTCTCATTGTCAACAACAGAAGTAGAGTACATAGCTATTGTCTCTTGTTGTACTCAAGTCCTATGGATGGCACAAACATTATCTGACATGAATATAGAAGTGTCAAAACCCATCTCTATTCTCTGTGACAACACAAGTGCCATTAGTATTTCCAAAAATCTAGTGATGCATGCTCGAACAAAACACATTGACATAAGATATCACTTTCTCAGAGAAAAAGTGCAAGAAGATGAGGTATGTCCAAATTATGTCAACACTGTGAATCAAGTGACAGACATCTTTACCAAACCTTTGTCAAAAGAAATTTTTGAGAGTTTGAGACAAATATTAGATCTTGTCTCATTTTCAAGCTTGTCTTTAAATTTGAAAAATCTCTCTTTCAAGGGGAGTATGTGCCTTCTCTATCCTGAAAGATAAGATGCATAGGCATGTTATTCTTTTGATTAAATGTTTTTAAATTTTAGATATCATTGACATATCCCAAGAGCAATCAAGCTTATTCAACTTGGCTCACAAGGACATGTACATTTGGCACTCTGTATCATCTGATGTTTTATGATGATAACTCTTTCTCTCATCAAGGAGGCAAGGTTGTGTTGGATCTTGCCTATGAACTCCAATTCTTTTGTAGAGATTTCTTCTGACTGGGCTCTTTGGGTTGTGTTTCTTCATCCCTGTCATTGTTACCAAAACAAGGGGAGAAGACCTACTACAATACAAGTGTTTTCGTCATCAATGTCAAGGGGATATTGTTGGCATAATGGCATTGTGATGTCAAAAACATGTTGAATCAAAGTGATATGTCATGGAGTTTTTGGAGTTCTAGTTTTTTGTTTGTATGTGTTGTTTATGCACATGCTTTGTAGTTGGTTTGTTGAGATTAAGAGAGGATATACGTTCTTTGTATGCATTGACCAAGCCTATGAGCATGGATATGTAGATTGCATTTGTTTTCTATAGAGATCATTTTAAATAAGACTATTCAGTGTCTTGGCAAAGACGAGCATAGAAGGCATGATATACTCTAATGGGTCAGTATCGATGAGACATTTCTAAATCTCAGCGATGACCTGTTTTGGTGTGACTTTTGTTTTCGCTAAGTCATGTTGAGCAGTTAGTTGAAATCACATTTCTTGGCAATGAGATTTTGTTTCAGTGAGACATTGGATTGGTCCTGGTGAAAAGGGATTTTGATGTGACTTGGGAGTTCGGTAAGACTCTCCAAGCAATCAGTCAAAGTCACATCTTTCTCCGATGAGTTACCATATCACTATGATATTTGAGTGGTCTCACCTAGATGCAATGAATGCTAAGTAGACCATTCATTCTCATGAGAGATGGGTTATTATGAACCACTACTTATGAAACATGGGTCAATGAGTTTGACTCAAAAACTACATAGTTGAAACTTGATAGCAATATCATAGTTTGACTTGATGTGGAAATTACCTCCTACTTATCAATTGATGATCTAAAGGGTCTCTATAATGAATGGGTCATAAGGCACAACACTTGGTGAAGGTTTTGCAAATGGGGTTGCAAGCTAAGTGGGTTTAACGTTGGAGGGAACTCCATTGTTAAGCGCACTTGAGTTGGAGTAGTACTGGGATAGGTGACCTCCCTGGAAGGCCCAATGCTTCACCCCTATGTGCATCGCCTAGATACAATGAGTGCTAAGTGGACCATTCATTCTCATGAGAGATGGGTTCTTGTGAACCACTACTCATGAAATATGGGTCAATGAGTTTGACTCTAAAACTACACAGTTGAACCCTGATAGAAATATCATGGTCTTGGCAACATCAAGGATTTTGGTGTGACGTTAGAGTTTGGTAAGATACTTCAGGCCGGTGGAAAATGTCACTCTTCTTATCGACAAGATATAATAATTGTTGGCATTTGGCATAAGTGATGCAGATTAGGTCATGCAGTTGAAGTTGGATGACTGCACCAGTAAAGGATAGAAGTCTATTTATGATGAAGAGATCGAGATTATATGAATAGATGACATGATCGGTTATTTGTGTTGTCATTGCTGGAAACTGATGTTCCTGATGTTTTGTTTTATCATCTAAGTGATTTGGCTTACCGGAAGATAGGGTTTACCGGCAGTGAACTAAAGTCTGAAAAATAGGACTTTAATCGGTAAAGCAGAATTATTTTGATTGAATGGGCCGATTGGTAATGATTGGTGATTTGAGGTTTGGATGGTGAACTTGTATCATGGAAAGATGTATGTGTCCAGAACCAGAACTTGTGATGATTACTGGAAGGCATGTTTCAATTTCTAATGAAGCATTGCTAATGTTTTTGTAGGGCTTAAGGACCGGTGAAGAAATCATCTAACCGGTAATGATTTATGTTATGATGGTGATCGACAACACAACCCGCATAAAAGATTTAATAGGTCTTTTAGCGAGATTCAAGGAAGATTTTCTTGGAAATTAGCGAAATGCTTTGGAGAGTGTTTTGAGGATACAGATCAGATTTCCATGATGAGTTATGATCAATCAACAATTGATATTACATTGTAATTTGTTGTTATGATCTGGTTAGCGATCTACGATGATCTTTTGTGATCTTATTGTAAATTCATGATGTAATTGGTTTTTATGGCCGACCTAGTTGAGATGGCTATGTTGACACAATTGATGTTTATTGTTTTGGTGGTCTTAGAGAATGTGTTAAGCAATCCAAGTGAAGTGTGTTTAAATGTTCTAAATGCTTCAAAGTAGGTTTGCTCTTAACCGGGCATATTGTAAGCTTCCAACAAGGCTAAGCTCCTAACAGGGCACACTTCAAAAGAGTACAAATATTTGTGGATGCCGACTCCCACTGTGGTTTTTTCCCTATTTGGGTTTCCACATCAAAAACTTATGGTTTTCATGTGTGGAATATTTTTCATGTGATGTTCTTGTTTATATTTTATTTCATGCATTATTTTTGAGAAACCAGTTATGATGTTTTATCAGAAGTTTATGAGAGGTTACCGGTACTAATAAGAAGTTGTTTGAGAAAGTATTTGATCTTATTGATAAGGTTAATGAGTTGGTAATTGATCAAGTTTATGTTATTAATTTGGTGGTGAAAGTATTGTTAAATTATTTGATTAATGTGTTAAGTAAATCTGATAAAGAGGTTATTAGATCTGATTACAAAAGTTGAGATATTTGTTATATAGTTTCAGATCTCGGATAAGCTAAAATAAGTTTGATTTTGAGTTAAAGGTTGAATTGGTCTTAATACTGATTCACCCCCCCCCCCCCCCCAAGTATTAACCGGATCCTCATAGGATTAACAATTGGTATCAAAGCCTTAAACCTCTGTGTGTAGAAAGCCTAACCTCTTGAGGAAAAGATTCTGAGGAATTCAAGATGATGAAGAAAGAGGGTCCCAAGTTCAACAAGGATAACTACAAGATCTAGAAGGATAGGATGAAGATCTACATCAAAGGTCTTGGTGCTGGAAGAAAGTTGAAACAACATATGTTGCTCCTACCACTACTCCCTTGACACTGGATGAACTCAAAGAACAACAAGATAACATGCAAGCCCTAGAAGCTATTGTAAATATTTTATCTGATTCAGAATATATTAATGTTAAATGATTAGAAACTGCAGGTGAGGTTTGGGAAAAGTTAGAGACAATCTATGGAGGAGATGAGAATTTTCAAAGAGCCAAAGAGGAAAGCTTGAGAGGAAAGTTTGATGACATGAGAATGCTTGAAGGAGAGAATATTGGATAGTATGGTCAAAGAGTCAAAAAAGTTGTTGGTGGCATTAACAGTGATGGAGGCAAAATAGAGGAAGATACAATAGTAAGTAAAATGCTTAGAACCCTTCAACCTTAGTATGCTATAAGAGTATCAGCAATCCAAGAACTTAGATCTATTTCAAAGGATAAGGTAATTGTTGATTCATTGATTGGTAAGCTTACAACTTTTGAATTAAATTTTTTTGACAATAGTGTGATAAAATCTACTGAATCTATCTTTAAAGCTTCTGTTACCAGTTCATCTGCTAGAAAAGGAAAAGATATATATCAAAATCATGAGTGTAGGACAAGTCATAGAAGCAACTGGGGAGATGAAGACAGTGAAGATCAAGTGATGGAACTTGAAGCATTGTTAGCAAAGAGATTTCCAAGAGGCACTAGTAAGTATAGAGGAAAGCTACCTTTAAAGTGTTTCTCTTGTAATAAAATTGGTCATATTGTTGTTAACTGCCCTTACACCAATAAGAAAGAAAAGTTTAGAAGATTCAAAGGAAAGGGAAAGAAGCATTATTATGTTGCAGTAGATGAAGTTGTGACCGATGAGGAGTCAAAAGAAGAAGATGACAATGAAGAAATTGTGTTTGTAACTGTGAAGGAGGAACTGTCTGATAAAAAGGCACTAGTATCTCATATGGAGAATAGTGATGAGTGTATTATAGATAGTAGTTGCTCACACCACATGACCAGAGACAAAAGTAAGTTCATAACCCTTAATGAATTTGATGGAGGTGTTGTTAGATTTGGAAACAACTCTCCTTTCATGGTGAAAGGTAAAGGTTCTATATCTCTAAATGGAAAGAGTAATGTTGATGATGTATTTTGGGTTGATGGTCTTAAGCATAATCTCTTAAGTGTTGGTCAGCTCAATGATAAAGGTTGTTTTCTTGAATTTAAGAGTGGAGTCTACAGAATTCTTGGAGGAAATGGTAAATTGATTGCTACCAGGAAGCAAACTAGAGGTAACTTATTCCATTTGAATAGTAATGTTAATAATTGACTGGTTGCAAGAATGGATGATAGTTGGTTATGACATAAAATATGTTGTCATGTTAATTTTGATAATTTGATTAAGATAAGAAAGTCAAGTGTTGTAAGAGGATTACCCCAACTTGTCAAACCGAATAGTGTGATATGCAAAGATTGTCAAATCGGTAAGATGGCCTCTATTTCTTTCAAGAGAAAGAATTGTATTTCTGAGAATGTTTTTGATTTGGTACATACTAATCTTTGTGGCCCTATGAGAATAAAGAGTTATTATGGTGATAGGTATTTCATGATCTTCACCGATGACTATTCTAAAATGATGTGGATAACATTTCTGAGAGAGAAAATAGAAGCATTTAATAAATTTAAATCATTTAAACCTCTGGTTGAGAAGGAAATAGGTAAGAACTTGAAGTGTTTAAGATCAGACCAAGGAGGTGAATTCACATCTGATGAATTTTGTAAGTATTGTGATGAGCAGGGTATAAAGAGACAAATGTCAGCTCTGAGGACACCACAGCATAATGGCATTACAGAAAGAATGAACATAACAATAGTTGAAGCTGCAAGAACCATGTTATTACAAGGTAATGTATCCAAAATGTTTTGGAGAGAAGTGGTCAGTACTGATGTATACACTCTTAACCAAGTAGTGGTAAAAAGAGGTAACAATAAGACACCCTATGAGCTATGGTATGGAAAAACTCCTTGTGTTAGTTATTTTAAAATCTTTGGAAGTCAATTTTTTATCAAGAGAGATAACTACACTGAGAAGTTTGATGTAAAATCTGATGAGGGAATTTTTCTTGGTTACTCTTCTAAGAGTAAAGCATATAAATGTTACAATAAGAGAACTAAGAAAATTATTGAAAGTGCTAATAAAAAAGTGGATGATTTATCTGATAAGTCTGAAGGTACAAGCATATATGAACCTAAAAAAGATGATAATGAGGAAAAGTTTGTGATCATTGAACCAAAAGCAAAGAATAATGAAGAACCAGCAAATGCAAAGCTAGGTGCTCAATCGGTAAGCAATGACAATGAAGATGAAGAACCCAATAAAGAAGATGGAAAACTGACACGAGCAATACCTAGATATATCAAACCGAATCATTCATAAGAACATATAATTGGTGATAAGAACGCAAGTGTGCAAAATAGGAGAAAGATCAGAGAGAATTCATGTTTGATATCTACAATTGAACCCAAGATAGTTAAGGAAGCACTAAAGGATGATGATTGGGTTAAGGCAATGAACGAATAATTAGATCAAATTGAGAAAAATCAGACATGGTCACTTGTTCCTAGACCGAAGGATAAGAATGTAATTGGAAAAAAATGGGTCTTCGGGAATAAATTGGATGAAGAAGGGAAGATTGTAAGAAACAAGGCAAGGTTAGTCTGCAAATGGTATACTCAAGAGGAAGGTGAGGACTATGGTGAAACATTTGCACCTATTGATAGATTGGAAGATGTAAGAATGCTATTGGCATTTTCTGCATATAAAGGATTCAAAGTCTACCAAATGGATGTCAAGTCAGCCTTTCCAAATGGGATTCTAAAAGAAGAAGTATACATTGAACAATCGATGGATTTTCCTTGATCGGTAATAAAGACATGGTGTGTAAATTGCACAAAGCTTTCTATGGTCTTAAGCAGGCACCAAGAGCATGGTATGAGAGATTACATGCATATTTGATCAAGATTGGATTCCAATGTATCAGTGAGGATGGCAATATTTATTTGAAGACTGATGGAGACAAGATGTTGATAGCAGAAGTATTTGTTGATGACATAATTTTTGGTGGCAATGATGATATGTGTATAGACTTTTCTGATATAATGAAAAAGGAATTTGAAATATCTCTAATCAGTGAAATTAAGTTCTTTATTAGCTTACAGGTCCAACAACTGGATTGTGGTATCTTTATTTGTCAGACCAAGTATATCAAAGAGGTGTTGAAGACTTTCGGCATAGAAGACTGCAAACTGGTAGGGACATCGATGGTGACTGGTTGCAAGTTGTCAAAGGAACATGATTCTCCTGTTGTTAGTGAAAAAGAGTACAGATCTATGATTGGCAAGCTACATTATGTTGTCCATAGCAGACAGGATATTTCTCATGCTATTGTATTAGTTTCTATATTTCAAAAAGAGCCTAAAGAAAGTCACATGGTGGCTGTGAAGAGAATTTTTTCAGTATCTCAAAGGCACAGTGAACTTTGGTTTATGGTTTCCCTATAAAAGTGATTTTACTTTAGATGTCTTTACTGATGTTGATTGGGCAAGTAATGTTGATGATTGTAAAAGCACAACCAGTGGATATTTTCTATTGGAGGAAGATTAGTGGCATGGACGAGCAAGAAACAAACTTGTGTTTATCAATCTACAGCTGAAGCTGAGTATGTAGTTGCATCCATGAATTGCACGCAAGCAATATGGATGAGACATGTGCTAGAAGGATTCAAGATAGATATGTCAGAACCGGTGACTATCTATTGTGATAATACAAGTGCAATCAACATTTCTAAAAATCCTGTGTTACATGCTAGAACCAAGAACATTGAATTGAAGTATCATTTCCTAAGGGAAAGAGTTCAAGATAAGGAGGTGAAGATGGAATATGTGAAGATTAAAGATCAGTTGACTGATATCTTTACTAAGCCCTTACTGAAGGCTACTTTTGAGTTTCTTAGAGGTAAACTAGGGGTTAGACCCCTACACTGGAAGAACTAGAGTGATGGAGATCCATCAATCCTGTGGATTTCATGTTTATTTTTCACTAAGGATTGATGAAGGTACAGGCTACTCCTTTGGGGAGAAAGTCTGATGTAAAATTATGATTTAATGCTATGTTATAGTTTTTCTAACTTATGTAGTAGAGATGATGGAAAAGGCAGCAGCAGAATTAATGACAAGTGATGCATTTACATCTTTAGCATTGTTGTCAAAGGGAGAGAAGAAATGAATAGAAATTAGATATGGCAGACATGTAAGAAATTGAAGATCAAATTGAGTTAAGCATTGGTTAAGGGGGAGATAACAAAAGGAGAACCAACAGAGATATGATCAGAGATGTGATATCGGTAAGCAAGTTGATGATGATGATCGTATTCTGATTGTGTATCTGATTAGTTTTGACATCAATGCCAAAGGGGGATATTGTTGGCATTTAGCATAATTGATGCAATCAAGTCATGAAGTTGATGATGGATGACTGCACCAATAAAGGATAAAAGTCTATTTATGATGAAGAGATTGAGATTCTATGAATAGATGACATGATCAGTTATTTGTGTTGTCATTACTGGCAACTGATGTTCCTGATGTTTTTTTTTATTATCTAAGTGATTTGGTTTATTGGAAGACAAGGTTTACCAGTAGTGAACTAAAGTCTATGAAATAGGACTTTAACCGGTAAAGAAATATTATTTTGATTAGATCGGTCGATTGGCAATGATTGGTGATTTGTGGTTTTGATGGTGAACTTATATCATGCAAAGATGTATGTGACCAGAACCGGAACTTGTGATGATTATCGGAAAGCATGTTTCATTTTTTTATGAAGCTTTGCTAAGGTTTTTGTAAGGTTTAAGGACCAATCAAGAAATAATCTAACTGGTAATGATTTATGTTATGACGGTGATCAACAGCGAGTCTACTTAAAGTTGGTAACATGACACAACCTACATAAAATATTTAATAGCTTTTTTAGCGTGATTCAAGGAAGATTTTCTTGGAAATCAACGAAATGCTTTGGAGAGTGTTTTGAGGAGACAGATCGGTTTTTCGTGATGAGTTGTGATCAATCAACGATTGATATTACATTGTAATTTTTTGTTATGATCTGGTTAGCGATCTATGATGATCTTTTGTGATCTTATTGTAAATTCATGATCTAATTATATTTTGTGGCCGACCTAGTTGAGATGCATATTTATGTTGACACAATTGATGCTTATTGTGTCAGTGGTCTTAGAGAATGTGTTAATTCATCCAAGTGAAGTGTGTAATCTACCTAAGAGTTACAAAGTGTTGTGTATAACTAGATCTGATCAAGCAAGCAGAGTAGTGCAAGAAAACAAATCATTTTCTTACTATTGTTCCCTAACAGTTGTAGCAGGTTAAACCCCTTGACCGAGTAGGTTCTAACAAGCCTTAATCATTTAAGTCCCCTAACAAGGAAACTCTCAAAAGAGTATTAAATCCTCTCACAAGGTTGATCCTAACAAATCATCAAGCTCCTAATCAAGTTGCAAGGCAAATCCCCTAACCTTGTGACTCCTAATAGGGTCTTCTCTTAACCGGGCATATTGTAAGCTTCTAACAAGGCTAAGCTCCTAATAGGGCATACTTCAAAAGAGTACAAATATTTGTGGGTGCCAACTCCCACTGTAGTTTGTTCCCTATTTGGGTTTCCACGTTAAAAACTTATGGTGTTCATGTGTGGAATGTATTTCATGTGATGTTCTTGTTTATATCTATATTTCTGAGAAACCGGTTTTGATGTTTTATCAGGAGTGTATCAAAGGTTACCGGTACTCATAAGAAGTTGTTTGAGAAAGTATTTGATCTTATTGATAATGTTAATGAGTTGGTAACTGATCAAGTTTATATGATTACTTTGGTGGTAAAAGTCTTGGTAAATGATTTTATTAATGTGTTAAGAAAATCTGATAAACAGGTTATTAGATCCGATTACAGAAGTTGAGATATTTGTTATATAGTTTTAGATCTGAGATAAGCTGAAATAAGTTTGATTTTGAGTTAAAGGTTGAATTGTTCTTAATACTGATTCACCCCCCCCCCCCCCCCTCTCAGTATTAACCGGATCTTCATAGGATTAAAAATAATGATAAGACAATTAATGTGCCATGGCAAAAAGATGGATTTCAGTGTAACCTTTGATGTTCGATGAGACATGTTAAGTCATTAACCAAATTCATATCTTTCATTGATAAAGTTAAATTCGATGAGACATTGGAGTTCGATAAGAGAGATCTAAGACATTGCCAAAGGTCAATCTGCTTCCTCTATCTACACCTTTGTATTCTAATTTTGGTCATGACATTGAAGGTGTTGGGGACTCTTCCAATCTACAACTTAAAGACATTACAGGCACTATTCCTCTTCGTCTTCTTTGGGCACATTTTTAGACAAGTGATTTTAAATGGAATCTTTGTGTTTTTGATCTAGTGATATTTTTCAGTTTGATAAGAACAATTCGAAGATAGTTACTTGGCCTGAGAAACAAAGTAGGCAATTTGGTAACTAATCGATGATTGATGTCAAGGACACTGCAGTTGAGAGAAGCAATCATTTTGGTGTAGTATAAAAGGTGCAAATATTCCTAATGTTGGCTACTAAATATATAATGTTTTAGGCATCCTGAGAAAAGTGTGAGAAGATCAGTGTATATATTTTTTAGGGTATCTATCAAAACAGGCTCTATACTAGACTTTAAGATTGTTATGAATTTTTGTGAAGATATAATGTTCGAGTAGTGATTCCTGGATAGATGTTGAAGTGATGTTTCTATTCAAAGTGAGAGAGAAAGTTGCTTTGTATAGAAAATAGAGGTATGTCTCTGTATATAACTTGTTTTCTCAATTCAAGATGTATTTGTAAGTCAGTGAGACTTCATCTCTTGTGATGTCAATGATGCATTTTGTAATTAGTGAGATTCATCTTTATAGTGAATAAGTTATAAGTGGTTTTTCACCCTTTAAGGGTTTTCCACTTCTAAAATTGTGTTGCTATCTTATTCATCAAAATTTTCCTTGTGCTTTCCTTTGTAGATCAGTTCTCAATTACAATTTGGTCTTGACAGAAGTAGAATACTGCTCTTTGAATTTTTTAAATTAAAGATTTTTCTTAATAGATATACGACTATTCTTTACCTTCAAAAATTGAAAGTTAACATAACTTGTCAGCGATTCACCTACCCCCCCAGTGACACTAGTATTCCTTCACTCAACCCTCCATTCCTCATCATCACCCAACCCATCAACCTCTATACCAAAATTGGAATAAATCTTTACCCAAGTTTTATGGCCAATAGTGGGTATTTTGGAAGAAGAGGGAAGGGCTTTAAAATGTTCCATAATCAACAATATCATAACCTCATGCAATATGGGAAATTTGGCACTCTTAGCATGCTCTTGCAACCCAAACTCCAAGGAATAAAGCAAGATAAAAGGAAAGGAAACAAAATTCTTATGGTAGAAATGATTTAACAAGATAAAATGAATACCATAAATTGTAGTGAAATAGTTATCCAAAGTAAAATATTGCATCAAAACCTCAACAATTATAACCCACATAGGTTTAATTGAAGTTATATCATAACCCTTTTGAAAATTTAACAAGCTTGTTTCTTTTTTTACCTTTAATAAACGTCTTCAAGACTTCATCTGAGGCCTTTTTGTCTTCAAAGATCTTTCTCCCATAGGTGGAAAGGCCAACAATTTTTATAATAAGTTCTTCAGTGATTGCTAGATCTCTATCATTGACCACCAAGGTTTGATCCTTCCACCCTTTCACAAATATCCTAGTCATTTTAGGATCATGCTAATGCAATCTCTCCATGTAGTAAGTAATACACCCACCATCCAAAATCTCCCAAATTATTGTTTTTCCTTTGATGAACTAACAAGAAACAAGCTTGATTGTGCGCATGTCACCACCCATGGCAAAAATATGTGACACAACAAGGAGAATAAGGAGAGAAATACCACACTACCACAAAATCATGTTAGGAAAATGGTGTCTCAAACTTTCATATATATAAGATTACTATTTTTTATAAGTTTGCATTTGAGCATGGATTGGCTTGAAATTTTCACCAAAGCTTTGAATTGGCTAGATAAGAATGTTGATAAATTTTCATTGCAAGATCGTGTCTATATTTGAATATGTAAAAAAAATTGTTTTTGAAAGTTGCAAACAAAAGTTTCAAAGTCAATTTTGAGAGCTTTAGAGGCTCGGAACGACCCAACAAATCCAAATCTCCTAGAAAGTCCAAAGTCTTTTGTTGGAATTGTGGTAAACCAGGACACTTTATTAAGGATTGCAAAGAAGAAAAGAAGAAGAAAAAGAAAAAGTTTGATCCTAATTCTAAGTATGAGAAGGAAGATAGTGATGTGTTTATTTCAGCTTTGGCTGGACTCATACAAGTAATGATGCATGGTTAATTGACTTAGGTATATCTTTTCATATGACTTCCAATAGAGATTGGTTTCTTGAATATGAAGAATTTAATGGAGGTAAGGTGTTCTTGGTGATGATTCTCAATTAGATATTATTGGTCATGGTAAAGTTAGAATCAGGTTTCTTGATGGTAGAATAAAAAGGATTAGTGGTGTGTTGAATATCCCTAGACTAAATTGAAATCTATTATCTATGAGAAAACTAATAGATGCAAGTGTGCAAGTACTCTTTTATAATGCAGGATGCAAAATGGTTAGAGGTGCTATGGTGATTGCCAGAGGTGTCATATTTAACACATTGTATAAGTTAGATGCATACACTATTCAATTTAATATTACTTCTATGAAAAGTAAATCTATGAATACTTCATTACAAGAGGTGAAAGTTTCACCTTAAACAGATGGTCATGGATTTTGAGTACCTAAGGGTACTTTTTCTTCTAAATCAAAGTTACCTGTAGATGAGACTATGTTATAGCATCAGAGACTTGGCCAAATTTGACAAAGGGTCTAAGGACCTTGAAAAAAAAGCCTTGTTGAAGGTTTGAATGAATGTAATCTTGATTTTTATTTATGTGAGAATTGCATTTATGGAAAACAAAACTGCATTCAGTTTTACTCAAGTTCGCATAAATCTTGTGGTATGTTGGATCTTATTCCTTTTGATGTGTTTGGTCCTATCGATGCTCTTTCTATTGAAAAAAATCCACACATTATGTTTCAATTATTGATGATTTTAGTAGAAGGACATGGGTATATTTTATAGAGAGTAAATTTAATTTTTTCAATTGATTTAAAGAATTTAAAGCAATGGTTGAGTTTTAGATTGGGAAGAAAACAAAATCTTTGAGGATTGATAATGACAGTGAATTTTTCTCTAATGATTTTGATAGATTCTATAAATATTGTGGCATTCATAAACAAGACAACTCCATATTCTCCACAACAAAATGGAGGTACAGAAAGAATGAACGAGATACTGATAGAGAAGGCTAGGAGTATGTTGAGTGGTGCTAGTCTAGAACAAAAGTTTTGGGTTGAAGCTATTGCCGTTGCTTGGTACTTGATTAGTAGGTTTCCTACATTAGGTCTTGTTAACAAAATGCCTATGGAGGCATGGTTAGGTCATAAGACTTCATTGAGACATCTTAGAGTTTTTGGTTGTGAGGCATATGAACTTGTGCTAAAGGAGAAGCGAACAAAGTTAGAGAATAAAGTTGTAATGTGTATCTTCATGAAATAGAGCTATGGTATGAAATACTACAAGCTTTGGGACCATGTTGAACAAAAGGTAATACATAGTAAAAGTGTTATTTTTAGAGAAACTAAGCCTCTTGTTATATTTTAACTAGAACAGACTAAACAAGAAGATGAGATTTAATCTCCTTCTACAACTGAAAGAGTTGAATTGAGGCCCAAATATAGGCAAGAAGTTGAGGAGAGCTTATTTAGATCTGAATCTTCAAAAGAGGAGGAAGAACCTCCAACTCATCTTGTTCAAAGGTCTAAAAGACATAGACAACTACTAGAAAGTTATTCACTTGATGACTGGAGAAGTATTTTTGCCTTGAATACTAATATGGATCAACCTAGATCTACAAAAGAGGCATTAGGTATGAATGATACAGAATCTTGGAAGATTTTTATGAAATAATAAATGGTAGTTTTGAAAAAGAATGATGCGTGGGATCTTGTACTATTGCCTAGATGATGTAAACCTGATGGTTGTAAATGGGTGCTCAATAAAAATATTGCTTCAGATAGAGGTATTGATAAGTATAAAGAAAGGTTGGGTGCAAAAGGCTACTCTCAGGTTGAGGGTGTAGATTATGGTGAGACATTTTATTTTGTTACAAAAATGGCATCCATTAGATTTATGTTTTCTATTGTTGTTTCATATGATTTAAAGGTTGGACAAATGGATGTGAAAACTGCTTTCCTTCATGGTGATTTGGAGGAGGATATTTATATGACGTGCAATCAAAGCACTACATGGTGAAAGGTAAAAGTAATTTGGTTTGTAAATTAAATAAATCTCTGTATGGCTTCAAACAAAGTCTTAGGATATGGTACTAGAAGTATGATACATTTGTGTTGATTTTGGGATTTGAGTGTTCTAAATCAAATCATTGTGTTTATTATAAATTTGATGGTGATCATTTCCTGTACATTACATTATATGTTGATGATATGTCACTCATTGGTAAAGGAAAAGGTATGACTTCAAAACTAACATCTCATCTTACTAATAAATTTGAAATGAAAGATCTTGGTACGGTAAAATACATTACTGGGATAGAAATTTGAAGAGATAGAGTCAATAGAAAGCTATGGGTAGGCCAGAGTAAGTATGTGAATTCATTTTTACAGAGATTCAACATTCAAGATTGTAGAGCATTATGTGTTCCTTTTACAATTGGAACAAAATTATCTATTTTAAATTGTCCTACATCCCCATTAGAGTTGGAAGACATTAGAAAAGTGCCTTACCAAAGTGCAGTTGGAAGTTTGATGTATGTTATGGTCTGTAATAGACCAAACATTTCCCAAGCAATGGGAGTTATTTCTAGATATATGTCTAATCCTTGTGGAATCCATTGGGATGCAGTTAAAAGGATCTTTGGATATTTGAATGGTTCCTTAGAATATTATGTGTTATCATGGTAATTTGATAGGAAACAAAATTTCCCTTGATATTCATGGTTATGTGGAGTCAAACAAGGCAGGTGATTTTGATAGAAGAATATATACTAGTGCATGTGTGTTTACTTTATTTGGTGGTGCAATTAGTTGGATGAGTAAGTGACATGTTGTGGTTGCTTTGCCCAATACTAAAGAAAAGTATGTGGTAGATATTGTTGGCAATTGACACTCAATTGGTTGGTTTCAAAATGTTCTCATTGATGGCAACATGGCAACATGTTCCGGCTTCATATTTTAGGTTAGTTGTGTACCAGAAGGCACTTTACAGACACTTCACCGGCAGGTTGGAAGGATTTCTTTGGTTACTGGAAATGCAGGCCGACATGGTTTACATTAGGTTATCGGTATAGGAGGATGGAATCACTTGGGAGATCATGTATTTATGTTATTAAGCTGACATGTATATTCATATTGTAATTATATTTGTAAGCCAACATAAGGTATGATGATTTGTAAAGGGTATATAGGTTAGTTGATTAGATCATTTTGTAATATGAAAGAGAATAGGTGTGTGTGTGTAAGGTTATGGAATGTAAAGAAGATGTGAAACATATGAGAAAGGTCATGTATGTGAGGATATTTATGTAAGGGTTATTCCTATAAGGGTCTAGGGTTTCATACCGGAACAGACAAAGCTTAACCAAAACTATATTCAGGCATAGAAGATGCTATCTTTGCAGTTCAATCATTTCTTCGGATTGCAATCTAGATTTGTATGTAGTCAGTGAGGCTCCTTTTGTGATTGAGTAGTGTTCTCTAGGCTATAAGTCTTCCTGCAAGTGCAGGCCCCTATATTTTGTAATATCTCTTCATATGGCCAATGGATTGATATTGTGGGTCACAAATCCCATTATGGTTTTTTCTCTTTAAGGTTTTTCATGTATAAATCTTTGTATTATGCTATTCATTTGTGTGATTGGATTATTGGTTGCTTTACTTCTTTCAATTATATATGTATCGGTAAATCGGTTGGTGTACATGCATGTTTTAATAAGGTTAAAATTGGTAGTTTTGGTAGAACGTTGATTAACCCCCCCCCACCTCTCAGTGTTTTTGGATTCCAACAATTGGTATCAGAGCCTTGTGCCTCAAAGGAATTTTAATAGCTTGAGGAAGATCCTAAATCTGGAATCCATGGATATGAGTTTGGAGAAGCAAATTCAGCTGGCACTTGAAGATTATGATGTTGAAAGGAAGAAGAACTTGAAGCTACAAGATGAATTGAATTCTTCTCAGGAATTCATTATTGTCCTATAGGAGAGGTTGTCATCTGTTCAGCCTAGGAGGAAGGAACTTTTGCAGAATAAGGATAATGAAGAGAAAGATGCACTTAATGAGAGATGTCTGAAGTTGAGTCAGGAGAACATGCTCATGAGGAATGAAATACAAGCTATAACTATGAGGATATCTAAAGGGATTGAAGACCAGAAGAAAAAGGAAGAAAATCTTGTTGTATCTCTGAAAAACAAATTTAAAGAATGTGGCAGGTTGGTTCATGAGAATGATGTGTTGAGAAATAATTTAGTACAATCCCAGAGTAATGAACAAGAGCTTGAGAGACAAATGATAATTCTGAGAGATGATCTGACTATTACAAGTGAGTATAAAGAAAAATTCAAGATTAGTTCAACACAACTTGATGAGTTATTGAAGAGGCAAAGACAGAATGGAGATTCCAGTGGACTTGGATTTGAACAAGGACAGAGTTCAGGTACTACAAATGAAGATCAAAACCATAAGGCATCGGTAAGGTAGTTTAATACTTATAAATTTAATGGTAGACGCTTTGTTTGTAATAAATTTGGTCACATGGCTAGGCAATGTAGAAATAGAGCAAATCATAACCCTAATTTTTCTCCTGATCAATGTTCTAAATGTAATAAGTATGGTCATAAGACAAAAGATTGCAGAATGAATGTTAAATTTTATGCATGTGGAAAATTTGGACATATGGCTAATCAGTGCAGGTCAAGAAATTACACTGGTTTTAGCAAAGCAATTCAAAAGAACAATGTTACATGTTATGCATGTAATGAGGTTGGACATATTGCTAAGTTCTGTAGAAGCAGACATCCACCATTTGGAAATGATGGATCAAATTTTAAAGGGAAAGAGAAGGTTAATGAAATCCAACAAGATCATACCCACAAATGGGTTAGGAAGTCAGAGGAACAATGAATAGATGGAAATGCACCAGTTACTCAACTGGCAGAGGAGGTTGCTCCTACACCGGCAGGAAGCTCATCTGGTAACTAAGGCAAATGCCTTAGGGGTAAGAAAATTCATGAAGATACTGCATATGCCCTGGGTAGAGGTTCTGAAAGATGTTCTAGACATTGGAGATGCTTATCCGACATGGAGATGTTTGATCAAGATCTAGTATCTTCCACTGGAAGTCTTTAATGTCAATGATAGATTAGGGTTTCTTAGAGGTTAAAAGATCGAATTTACTTCATTTTTTATCACTTTGCATTCAGAGGAAATCTAAGGTGAATCAATGTGATCGATATCATCTTGAGCGATTTCACCAACGATTGAAAGAGTTCTTTAGGGTTTTTCACCAGTAGCTATTCACAGGTATTTATCTTCAATCATGGAAGTGGGATCATCATCTATACCTATATTTATTGCAAATCCTATGGTAGTTGAGGTCTCAAACCAATTTTCAAGCGATATCTACATGTTTCTACCCTAGACGATTCGGTTGGTACTTTTTCCCATGTCTTAGAAGGAGTCGTGTATGTTGAAGATGTAAGAGCTTACATTCACTATCATATTGAGGATTTAGGAATGAGTGATATTAAGAACATGTACATGAGTGAGCTAATGAGAGATTCTAGAAAGATTAAGCCCGAATACAAACATATTGAGGATCTAGGGTTTACTGGAATTTTGGATATTCCAGAATTTGAAGATGAGATTGTTAGGTATGTTTTGAGAAGAGTACATAGAGAGTTTACCTGGTTAGATAGATCGTATAAGATTTTGAAGGAGGCGACAAGGCAATCACTGATTTACTGTAGGTTGGACAACATTTGGAGAAGAAATTTTCTAATTATCAGGTCAACAAGATCATTGACGCAAGATTAGACAAGCGATCAATGAGGATTAGCACTATCACCAATACAGATATCAGATTCGGAAGCATGGTCATTGGTTACAAGGTAACTCAGTCAAACTGTCTGAATTTTGTTTCTAGCTCCTGTATTTGTGCAGCTCATAAAATGATGAGGGAGAATGAGAAGTTAGATCTGTGGTTGGATGTTGGATTTATTGTTGATTAACCTAGGAAAGATTAAAGGAGAAAAGAAGGGAACATTCTAGTATGGTAACCTAATTGTTTATTTAATGTTATTTTTCATCAATGAGACTCTCGGTTTTGGGAAGAGAAAATGGGCATTCGATATCCTGGTAGGGAGGCAACTTAAATAGTCTATTGCTACATTGGGTAGTCAAAGAGATGACAAAGTGTGGGGTTATTTTAAAGCATTTCAGAAGGCTATGAATTCTAGATGAGAGTTCCAAAGCGCATTGTTGAGAAATACTCAACCGAGATACACTTCATGGTCAAGAAAGATGAAACTTTGATGGAAGTTGTAAGGCCCCGGAAGATCTGGATTGAGGAAATGAGATATGAAGTTGATGCTCAGATTCTTGATGCTTATGCACAAATGCTAATTGAGGCACTTATTGATGAAACTATAAAAACCTTTGGTACTGCTAAGAAGAAGAAGAAAGAGGTTGAAACAGAGTTCAACCAGAAGAAGAGAGAGAAGCGAAAGGGCAAGGCATGTAAATTTGTTGAAAAGGTTTCACAGGATATCAAAGCATTGATTGATGTTGTTCTGGAGAAAGGAGGGAAGAGGAAAGAGCCAGAAATATTCATTGAGCCTATTGCAGCAAAGTCTGGATCTGATGATGACACACCCTTGGCATTCAAAAGGGTATTAAGGAAGAAAACTGAAGAGACTAAGGTAGAAGCTAAGAAGCAACTAGTTAGGAAAGTTACTATCAGGGTACCAGCATAGAAAAGAGAAATAAAAGAAACACCTTCAGCCCCATCCAATACTGGAAGGAGAAAGAAGAAGGATGACATTGATCTTGCAATTGAATCTGGTAATGTAACTATTATTCCACCAAAGGCTTGTGCACGATTAGTTGATGAAATTACTAAAGATGGTATGTTAAAAAATGTACAATTTTATTATGAGCATTTAGATAATGATGAACAAAGAGAAGTAGAGGAAGTAGTTTTGTTGTATTTGGATACTATAAGAAAGCCTTGTTAGAATTTGAAAACCAAATACCGGCACAGTTATATGACATTTTGGATGCTAGAAGACTATCAGCAATGCAAGAGGATAGGCATATAAAGATTCAGGAATCGTTATCTATTTGTGTTTCTATTACTCCAGAGGAGATGGACAAGACACTTGAGATTGTAGATAGGAAAATATTTCACAGAAAGCATAGAATAATCAGTCTTATTTTAGGTAGGGTCAATGAGATAATCAAGGAGACATACAAGGAATGGGTTAAGTACTTTTCAACAAATCGTGGTTTTTATACTTCACCAGAACCTAAGACAGCTATTGTAGATGTCCTGGTTGAAGGGAAAGGTAAAGGTAAAGGTATTATGGGTACTTCACCCTCAATTTTGAAAAAAATTAAGATAGTGGATATTGAGCCCCCAGTAGATACAAATGTACAGGCAAATGTTGAGATACCGGTAGATACAAAAAGTGTAAAGGTTGCAAGTGTATAGGTTACTAATGTTGAGGACAATAGTCCTCCAAATCAGATTGTACAAGATGAGATTATAGTTCCTATGGAGGAACTGAAAATTACTGAGACTGCACCAAGTGGTGAAGCCACCGGTGCAAGTGAGGAAGCTATAAAATTTAAACCATTAGAGGAGAAGAAAGGGGAATCCGATACGGAATTGGTAGTGAGCCCATCATTGTTGTCAATTGACACCTCGCAAGTTGAAAACAAAAGTATAACCAAGATGAGTTCTACTAAACTCATGATGATGGCTACACAAAAAATGATGAAGGAAGGATCTATGGATAAAGGTGTTATTGATCAGTCTATCACTGTTTTTCATAGACTTGTCCCAGAGTGTAAATTTGACAATGAAGCAAGCCCATCTGGAAAGCTTAAGATAATCACATAGCACATTTCAAAGGACTTTCAGTATTTGCAGTAAATATCAAACTAACAAGCACTGGAGAGATTCACACAGGAAAAGAGAGATACATTTGATCAAATGATTGAGTCGGAGAGGAAGGAGATTAATGATAAGTTGAAGTTGATAGATAACTCTTTGAGGCAGTGTACTAATATTTATAGAGTATGTTGTAACACAAATTTTACTCACAGCTGAGACAGATAAAAGGATTAAATATATTCAAGAGGAGATTGCAGGTATAGTTAGTTCTTTTGATGGATTGCTTTCATTGACTACATCTATTGATGGTTAGATTTTAGTTTTGGAAGCCCAAGTTTTTTCTCTTGAGAAGGAAAAATATAAAATCATAAGGATAGCCAAAGGTCTTAGAGGATTGGTGAGTCCCTAGTTGGATTCACTTGTTACTACTTATCAAGTTGCCATTAGTTTTATATCCAAAGTCATTCTATATACTCTAGTCGGTTATTACTACCGAAATATTCAGTCGGTATGCACAGAACAATCGGTTAAAGAAGAAAGTATTCACAGAGCCCAATATTCACCAAGCTGTCTACCGAGTAACATTCCATGTCTATCGAGTAGAAATAATGATACACCGATTTGATATACACCAAGTGAAACGTGTTACCAGATTCATTGAATCTAGACACACATGGGAAAACGTGTTAAAAGATCGAGGAACATAGAACCGTTATCACATTGGAAATTGCACTTAAAGATTGTGTATGATTTTGAGGTCATCTAACTAATGAAATATTTTGTATAGTTATTCATTCGATAAATCATGTTTGTAAAATTGAAGCAATGAATCAGATCACCAACATAAGAGATCTATTTATACAGCATGGATTAACGATAAAAGTGTGACAAAGAGAGATACATAGAGGTGTATGAAGCAAGACATGTGTGATACATAAGAAAGCACTTAATGTTATGACTATTATAGAGACACAGAGGTCACCGAGAAGGATTTCAGAGAACAGTCAAAGAACAGAGTAAACATAAGGGTTTACTGAGTTATTCTATAGGTTACCGAGGTATTCTATAAGCAAGGTAATCTCATTTTGAGCACATAGAATCTTCTATAACATTCCAAATGTAAATTTGCAAATATTTGTAAAGATTTTATTGTAATATTTTGAAGTTGAAAGAGAAACCTTTAACAGGGTAAAAGACTCTAACAAAGTCTATAAATTGTAAAGCCTTTAATCAGGTGCAACATTTAGTTTAAATATTGTAAAATCCTTTAGCAAGGTAGATCTAACGATCTTGATACTCCTAACAGGGTAAGCTATCAGAAATAGCTAAACATGTAGCTCTAACCGAGCAACCTTTATTATTGCAGTAGTGAAGTTGTGGGTGCCATCCCCACTGCAGTTTTTCTCTCTAACCAAGAGTTTCTGTGTAACCAAAATATATGTGTTATGGAGTGAATCATGTATGATTGTTATTTATTTGTTTTAGCTTTATGTTATGTTACAGTAGTTTGTGGTTTATGTATAACAATAAAGATATTGTTTAAGAAAGGATTTGAAGTACTGATTCACCCCTCCCCTCTCAGTACATTAGCTTTCCATATTGGGCCTAACAATTGGTATCAGAGCTTGAATCTTGGAAAAAGGTTTAACAACCTAAAGAGAAAGATCTTATCAATGGAAGGCTTTAAACAATCTCGAAGAATTGTGTATCTGCAAGAAGAGTTGGATCATGCTAATCAAGTAATTGCAGACATGCAAAGACAAATGCAAAAATCATTGAAAGTTAGAAGGAGATTATCTGATGATTTGCAGGACTCTCAAGAGCTAGTGGAACAAATTGAAACATCATCTGAGAATAGTATATCTGAAGAGATTGAAGAGATGATTGAACAACTAAAAGAAAAGAACAAAGCACTGACTGATCAGCTAAAAGCAATGAAAAGAGGACATGAACATTTCAGCATAGAGATGACTAATAATCTTGATGCACTAAGGACAGCTGAGGATAAAGTAAGAGATCTAGAAAGAGAAAAACAATAGCTTAAAGCATTAGTATATGAAAAGAATGATGAAATCACAAGGTTGACTAGGATTCAACAAAATCTGTCAAATCAATTGGGCTAAGCACATCATGAAGCAAATCTGAAAGATGATGAGAATCAAGCATTGAAACTTGAAGTATCAAGGTTGACCAATGAACTTGAAACAAAAAATAAAACTAAGGAAACACTGAAAAAGAGTTATGAAGCATCAAAGATGTTGGATGAGCAACTGAATACAAGAAGACCCAACAAAGATGCAGGACTCAGTTACAAAGGAAAAGACTCTACCGAGAAGGGAATTCATACAACTGAGAGAGGAGAATCATCAAAGCAAGCTAGAAATAAGAAGAATATCAATGGAAAGAAGCCTATTTGCAACTACTGTGGAAATCAAGGTCATACTGCTAACATGTGCCAAATCAGAAAAGGTAAGCAACCGAATGTCACTAAGTCTAATGGTTATTGTCACAATTGCAATAAATATGGTCACACATCTAATCAATGTAGGACAAAGACTGTTAACAATTATCAGAAGGGAAAATTCAAAGGGTTTTGTAAAAACTGCAATAGATATGGACATAGTACCGAGAAGTGTTGGCTTAAGCAAAAGAACTATATGTGATCTGCAAACTAAGCAAATGCTAGAGGTTACTGAACTCACACAGATCCTTACCGATAATATTCTATAGTACCATGGGATTACAATACAAGGATATGGTGTGAATGTTGTGGAAGATATGGACATATAAGTGCCAGCTGCTTTATAAGGTTTAGAATGACCAACCGAAGATCATGGAAAAATCTTGGTATGGCATGTTTTCATTGTCACAAAGTTGGACACTTGGCTAGAGATGCAGAGATCAACTAGAGGAGACACTGAGGAAATAAAAGAAAAATTATAGATGATTTGGAAAAAGAAGGAAATCGTGTCAAATGAAGAAAGCGCCTTACCTACCGAGTTAGGTACACCTATTCCAAATTAATCGGTAAAGGTATGAAGGGACTGCATTCTCTCAAGGTTCAATCTTAACAGTTCCTATTTTATTATGTACTTAATTCAAAATCTGCATAACTAAGATGTATTAGTAAGTTTGAAATTCTATCAAAGTCTTTTGGAGCACTATACAGTAAGCATGTATAGTCGGTGAATACAAGAAGTCTGTCAAGTCAGTAAATGAAGGAAGTCTGGCTACTCGGTTAAAGCGCAAAAAGGAAAGAAGGTCTAGTGGAACCGAGTGCATTTAATGTTTTTGATCTAACCTGCATGGAGCCCAATAAGGTATATTGTGTACTTAAAGCATTTACGCAGTCATTTTACACTTACCAAGTTTTCAAGAAAGTAGAGCAAAGTGATTCAAAGGTGATCAAACCTCCTCCAAAGCAAAATTCAAGGTATTTACATCAATCTCAATGCATTGTTAAGTTGGTTTACCGATCATATCAAGTTGTTATTATCTGCTAAGTAGAAAGTATCTGCCATTTGAAAGTCTTCAAACTCTAAGGATCTTTTGTTAGTATTTATCCAAAATCTGTAATGGCACCTAAGATCCAGAATCTCGCTGTTGTTGAGAACATCGAAAAGCCCTCACTAAAATACTCTTTAACTCCCAAAATTGCATATGAACCGGATGACAAAACTGCATTCTCACTCATCCCGGATAGAGTTTTACTAGTCAAGGATGTGAGATTCTTCACTAAGTGTCGAGTTGAAGAACTAGGTCATGTTGAAATCAAAGACACATATGATGAATTGTGCACCGATGGTAAAATGGATAGCAAGTATGAGCACATTAAGATCAAGGAATTGACTGAAGCCCTAACCTATCCTCGTGTCTTCAAACCCCAGTGGGTCAAGTTTGTTCTGAGCAAAGTTCATGATGACTTCATGTGGCTAGAAGAGAAACTGTTTAAGATCACCAAGGAAATCATTCATTTGATCACTAGTTACCCTATTTATGATCATGCCCGAGCTCAGAAAATGATATCACAAAAGGAATTGATCAGTTTAACCAGAGTAGAATCTGATTGCAGGGGACTGAAATTGAACAATGTCACAGATGCAGAGCTAAAGTTTTCCATTAGAGTAATAGGTTATTGTTTCTTCAAATCAGCAAGGGAAAACAGTGTACCCTATGCAACAGTAGACTTAGCATATAAAATTGTGAAGAAAGGCATGAAAATTGATTTATGTGAGGTATTGTTGAAAAACCTGTTTGAGAATCTCAATACCATAAGGAAACCAAAGAAGAACAATTCAGCTAATACACTAAAGTTTGGATCACTGTTAATATGCATGTTTTTCTATTTTGAGAAATTCTTTCCATCCGTCGGTAAAGTTGTTTGGGAACTACACCGACCAATCACCCATCAAATCAATGACATCATCAAGAAGCTAGGTAATAATTTTAATGATATTATGGATGTTTACTTTAGCAAGTTTCGGGAAAGGATGCATAACAGGTACCGGATTCCACCCAAGTTAGTGGAGAAATACAAGGATGACATATGTTTTGAAGTAGACACTGATTACTGCTATGTTAATGTTGTGGAACCAAGAACTCAATCTTTGCCACCTATGGGTTATGAAATTGATTTTGACATCACACAATAGCAGATAGATGCATTTCTTACATTACCAAGGCATGCTACTGAGCTGAGGTATGGAACATATGAAGAAGTGAAGGAAAAAATAAAAATGAGCATTGTAGTACCCAAGGCTACAAGGAAGGCAACAAAGATGATAAAGGCATTAATGGAGAAATTTGGAGAAGGTTCTTCCTCCACACCTTTCAAGGGCACTATAGTAATTACCGAAGAGGAATCTGAAGCCCAAGAGGCAGCTATAACACTGAGCACCGAATTGCCTAAGGGAAAAGTGTTGAAAAGAAAGAAACAGGATACATCAAAAGTATCACCGACTCCTCCAACAAAGCGACCTAACATAAGAGCATCTGCAGCATCACTGAGTAAGAAAACAAAGAGTGTTGCCGCACTAAAGGTAACAAAAACTTACAAGAAATCTACTCAGAGACTCATTTTGGCAAAAGAGTCTAGTGACACCGAATTTGAAGATGCAAGTAAATTTTAGATTGTCAAGAGCAAGAAGGTAAATGTACATAGTGTTCAAAATTTTTGTGCTAATCTAAAGCAATATGGTGGATTTGGATCATTTAGATATGTAAAATATGAATCCAGATCTGATGATGAAAAGAGACAAATAGAAGAAGCTATCATTTGCACACTATTGAAATTCTGTTTGGTCCCATTGGAAGTATGTAAATCTATTCCAAATGAATTATATTTGCATATTGACAACAGATGGGAGTATGCAATGGACTTAAAGAAACAGATGAGAGAAATAATTCTGGTACATCTTTTCCCAGACATGTCGATAGATGAGATCACCGAACATCTAAAAAACTGCCACACAAAATTCTTAGTCAAGCAAAGAGCCTTGAAATTGATGAATGGCCTTTACTTGGATGTAGAGAATGAGACCAAAGAAAAATGGTAGGAAATATTTCAAATCAAGAATGTTGGTGAGCAAGCTGAAGTTGAAATAGTTGATGTCATCGAGCAAGATCCTGATATCACCAAGCAAGACCCTGCTAACACCATACAAGTAGATGAAGATATCATGGATACAGAGGCACTGGAACTGGAAATGATAGAAGGGAATGCTTATGCCCAACTTGTATCCAGTGAATCAGTTTTGGAGCAAGTTCAGCCCTATCCTTCGGTCAATCAGCCTATCTCAATCGAGGTCCCTCAGGATACAGAACAAGGCACTGAAGGTCAACAAGCCTCACAAGCCATTGTTTTAGTCCAACCGATGAAAGGTAAAGAAAAGAAAATGAAAAAACATAGTTTCAAATTAGATTTGTCAAAACCAATAGTATTGCCCAATGTCGATATATCCAAATTAAAGGGGCAAGAACTCATTGAATTCGGTGAACTATGCAAAGGCAAAGCTGAACAGGAGAAGCAAATGGCTATTCAAAAGAAAAATAAAGTACTTCAGAAGGTGAAAGCACTCTTAACCGAAATGCTACCTGAAGCTATAGTCACCAAAGATGTAGCCATCCACATTCAACTGGATGAACTCCTCACTAAGATAGAGACATCTAGAGTATATGCATCCGAATATTTGAGCAAGTTAAGAGACAAGGAGCTCACTGCAAAAATGATTGAAGAGGTAAAAAAGGCTATTGCTATTGGCAAAGTTAAACTTGTCAAATTTATTGTTGAGTTGACCCCTCAACTCAAGCACATTCTTTATTTATTTCAGAAACTTTGTACATTTTCTTTATTCATTAAGGACATCAAGAATAAAACTGAAGTGATTGAGAAAGAGATCGCCGATCTCTCTAATAAGTTGACCACTAAGCCATATTCCATTCAGAATTTTTATACCAAGCTACAACAACTCATGGCTCAACAATTGGAACTCAGGAATGAAGAACACAAGATAAGGATGGACATAATGACACTTCAAACATTATTCATTCCTCATCTTTCCTCCGTCCAAGAATAGATCAATAAAGCTACATCCCTATCCACTCAACAAGAGGGAAGCACCTTAGATGGACTCATTTCACTGTTAGCTGACACTAAAGCTTAGAATTCACTCATGGACAGTGTTAAGGATGCCCTCTCTATCGCTCTCACTGATGCCCGAACAAAGTACAAATCCATTTTTGACCAGTTGCCACCACCGAATGGTAACTAAGTTTTGATGTTTGTCAAAAAGGGGGAGTGATTATCATATCAAGAAGTATCGTATCAAAGTATACAAGGGAATGTAGTATACAGGGGGAGTATATACCGAGCAAAACGGAGTATTCAAATGCAGAGTCAATTTTAATAGGGAACAGAGAATAGAGCAGTGAACCGAGCAGTTATCATAGAACATTGATCACTGAGCATGCAAAATCAGAGTTTTGTATAGTATATTGATAAGGGGAGTATATCTAAATATACTATTTCATTGACTAATGTATATATTGTCTACTTAGTCAAATTTTGTAAGTATATAGATTTTTTGAGTTATGACTTTGAAAGTAGTTTTGTCAAACATCTCAACTAATGTCAAAAGGGGAGATTGTTACTACTTATCAAGTTGCCATTAGTTTTATATCCAAAGTCATTCTATATACTCTAGTCGGTTACTACTACTGAAACATTCAGTCGGTATGCACAAAACAGCCGGTTAAAGAAGAAAGTATTCATAGAGCCCAGTATTCACTGAGTTGTCTACCGAGTAACATTCCTTGTCTACTGAGAAGAAATAATGATACACTGAGTGAAACCTGTTACCAGATTCATTGAATCTAGACACACATGGGAAAATGTGTTATAAGATCGAGGAACATAGAACTGTTATCACATTGGAAATTGCACTTAAAGATTGTGTATGATTTTGAGGTCATCTAACCAATGAAATATTTTGTATAGTTATTCATTCGATAAATCATGTTTGTAAAATTGAAGCAATGAATCAGATCACCAACATAAGAGATCTATTTATACAACATGGATTAACGATAAAAGTGTGACAAAGAGAGATACATAGAGGTGTATGAAGCAAGACATGTGTGATACATAAGAAAGCATTTAATGTTATGACTATTACAGAGACACAGAGGTCACCGAGAAGAGTTTCAGAGAACAGTCAAAGAACAGAGTAAACATAAGGGTTTACTGAGTTATTCTATAGGTTACCGAGGTATTCTATAAGCAAGGTAATCTCATTTTGAGTACATAGAATCTTCTATAACATTCTAGATGTAAAGTTGCAGATATTTGTAAAGATTTTATTGTAATATTTTGAAGTTGAAAGAGAAACCTTTAACAGGGTAAAAGACTCTAACAAAATCTATAAATTGTAAAGCCCTTAATCAGGTGCAACATTTAGTTTAAATGTTGTAAAATTCTTTAGCAAGGTAGATCTAACGATCTTGATACTCCTAACAAGGTAAGCTATTAGAAATAGCTGAACATGTAGCTCTAATTGAGCAACCTTTATTATTGTAGTAGTGAAGTTGTGGGTGCCATCCCCACCGCAGTTTTTCTCTCTAACCAAGAGTTTCTGCGTAACCAAAATATATGTGTTATGGAGTGAATCATGTATGATTGTTATTTATTTATTTTAGCTTTATGTTATGTTACAGCAGTTTGTGGTTTATGCATAACAATAAAGATATTGTTTAAGAAAGGATTTGAAGTACTGATTCACCCCTCCCCTCTTAGTACATTAGCTTTCCATATTGGGCCTAACATCATTAAGTGTACATAAGGAGTATATAGATATGGTTGGTAAGCCCACACTGACTGAGCTAAATGAGAAAGAGTCATATGCTCATATGCTAAATGGACTTATATCTATTTAGAACACTTTCAAATCTAGTTGGGATACTTATTTCGAGATTTTGGAGAAGGCCTATCTAGAAATTTTCAAGTATATTCAACTCTGGTAAGGTATTTTGGGACATATTCATTGTACAATATTTCATTCTTCATCCCAGTTTTTGGTATTTTTTTTGGAGTTTTTGATAGCATTGATGTAAAAGGGAGAGTATAGGTGAAAAATATTCAGGAGATTTGGAGGTATGGAGTATTTTGTTCATATGGATATTCAGCTCAAGGGGAGCAGGCTCAAGATGAAACCGGCAGATGGAAACCATGATCATTTTTCACATGAGTGTTGTCATCAATGCCAAATGAGGAGATTGTTGGCAATTGACACTCAATTGGTTGGTTTCAATATGACGTCATTGATGGCAACATGGAAATATGTTATGGCTTCATATTTTGGGATAGTTGTGTACCGACGGGCACTTCACAGACACTTCACCGACATCGGTGCCGATGTCGGCACCGGCACCAGCACCGGCAGGTTGGAAGGATTTCTTTGGTTACCGACAATGCAAGCCGACATGGTTTACATTCAAGTTATTGGTATAGGAGGCCGACATCCATTGGGAGATCCGACATCGACAATTGTTTTGATAATCATGTATTTATGTTATTAAGCCGATATGTATATTCATATTGTAATTATCTTTGTAAGATGACATAAGGCGTGGTGATTTGTAAAGGGTATGTAGGTTAGTTGATTAGATAATTTTGTAATATGCAAGAGAATAGGTGTGTGTGTAAGGTTATGAAATGTAAAGGAGATGCGAAAAATATGAGAGAGATCATGTATGTGAGGATATTTATGTAAGGGTCATTTTGGTAAGGGTCTAGGGTTTCAGACCAGAACAGATAGAGCTTAACTGGAACTATATTCAAGCATAGAAAATGCTATCTTTGTAGTTCAATCATTTCTCTGGATTGTAGTTTGGATTTGTATGTAGTCAGTGAAGCTCCTTTTGTGTTTGAGCAATGTGCTCTAGGGTGTAAGCCTTCCTGCAAGTGCAGGCCCCTATATTTTGTAATATCTCTTCGTATGGTTAGTGGATTGATATTGTGGGTCACAAAACCCACCGTGGTTTTTCCTCTTTGAGGTTTTCCACGTATAAATATCTGTGTTATGGTATTCATTTGTGTGATTGTCTTATTGGTTTCTTTACTTCTTTCAATTCTATATGTACTGGTATACTGGTTGGTGTATGCATATTTTAATAAGGTTAAAATTGGTAGTTCCAGTAGAACACTGATTCACCCCCCCACCCCCCCCACCACTCAGTGTTCTTGGATTCAAACAGATACTCATGCTTGTAAATGGCTTGTAAAGAAGCCTTTTGTCTTAAGAGACTATGTTCAAATATTGCAATAAACAAGGTATAGTAACAATTTATTGTGATAGTTACAGTGCAATGTGCCTAGCTAAAAATTCAACATTTCATGCCCAAACAAAACACATTGATGTACAATATAAAATTGTGTTAGAGATATGGTCAAGGATGGAAGGGTGAACCTAGTTAAAGTAGAGACTTTGATGAATATTATAGATTCTTTAATTAAGGTTGTGAGGACAAATAAGTTTAGATGGTGTTTAGAATCTAGGGACCTCATGGTCGCTAGAAATTAAATTATTTTGAAGATACTCCCTTTTCTCTTGCAAGGTGCTTGACAAGTGGGAGAATTTTAGGAAAATAGTGTCTCAACCTTGCATATACATAAGTTTACTATTTGTAGTAAGTTTTCATTTGAGTATGAATTGGTCTAATTTTTTTCCCAAAGCTTCAAATTGGCTAGATAACCATGTCAGTAAATTTTTGTCACAAGATCATGTCTCGATTTGAAGATATTAAAGTTTTCATTTTTTTAAAGTTGCAAACAAATGTTTCAGAGTCAATTTTAAGGGATTTAGAGGCTCTCAAATAGCCTTAAAGTTTCTATAATCAACTTGTTTTATATTAGAGTTGTTGGGATATATTGTTGTCAATGATGTCAACATATTCTTGTGTTGCAATGAATTGGTTTGTTGCAGAAAGTTATTTTGATGATCTGTTGTAGATGTGTTGATAAAATTTAATGGGTTTTGAGATACTTATCTCTAGTTGATTCAATATAATTTTCATGATGCTATGTGGTGATTTGGTTAAGTTATGTGGTCTACTATGTGGATTGGTTTTTCAATATTCTGTGTTGCAGAGTTCATCCATATTGCTCTGGAATGATTATATCTTGACTTGTAGATTTTGGAGAGTATTTGGGACGTTCATGTTGTTAGATTCAATGGTAGTCCCAAAGACACTAAGAGGGGGGGGGGGGGTGAATCAGTGTCTAAGCAGTGAGTTAAATCTTTAAACTTATTTATATCTTTGCAACCCAAAACAATGTACCAGTAAGCAAGATATAATGCAGTAAACAAAAATAACAGAGACAGCATAAATGCACACCATAACACAAGATATTTTAACGATGAAACCGAGTGTGGGAAAAACCTCGATGGGATTTGTGACCCACAATATTTACTCACTAGCCAATATGAATAAATACTACTTACAATAGAGGCCTGCACATGCAGGAAGGCCAACTGCCTGGAGCACACTCCTCAAAAGAGTCTCACTAACTATAATATGGATAATTAAATCCAATACAATGTACTGCTCAAAATAGCATCTCAAATGCCCGATCCAGTACTAGTTTAAGCTCAGTCATATACCTTAACCAAAACCTTTCATTGTCTTTACATATACCAATAATAATAACCTATCCATTACATTCCAAAATGATCTATAAGATCTCATACATATATGAGTCTATACAATATACCAAGTCGACTTACAAATAATTAATTACATTTATAATATAATTCATATAAGAAAAAATTTATCCCATGTCGGTCGAGTGTCGGTATACTTCATTTCCATTGTAATCTGGATGTCGGCGAAAGTGCTTTTCGATGCCGGTGCCTACCAGTGTATGATGTATCTGATGTCGGTGCATGTGTAGAAACCTGTTGTCAGTTGGGTACCAGTTGGTTGCCATCAATGAAAACATCAACTATTCTCATTAGAGTGTAGAATGCCAACAATCTCCCCCTTTGGCATTCATGGCAATACTCATGAGAAAAATCCAAAACTGCTATCCAAAAAAGAAGTGTGCTCCCCTTGAGCAAGTGATCTCCTCTCTGTATTTATTTTCTCCATACTACTCCTTATTTTTCTCCATGCTACTACTTGCCCTTTGACATCAATGGCAAAGGATGTCAGAAAGAATCAAAGAATACAAAAATTCTACCTCATCGCCTGTAACCGGTTGGTTACAATTTGAAAAATATCCGCCAAAATTAGATTTAGGCTCTGCATGAATTTGTTGTTGTCAAAGAGAATGGTCTCGTTCTGCTGGATCATGCCTGTTAGATAGTGCATTTGTTGCTCCGGTGACCTTTCTTGTTGAACTGTTGCCTTTGATAGCTCAACCCACTGAGTAATGAGACTGTCTAATTTTGGACCAGGTTTACTTTTGAGTTCCCGGGCTTTTAACCTTATCCTTGTTTTCTCTTTCTCAATTTTCTCTAACTTCTCAAAAACTGTCATTTCCTGCTCAAAAACTGAGATAAGTCCTGAATAACCTATCAAATTATCTGCAATATCATCGATTTCTTTATGTGTCTTCTTGATTTCCTCATCTATATTCTCAGTCAGATGGTGAGGCTTGCAAGCTTCTCTATATAGCTCCTTATATTCTAAAATTGTTGAGTTGAGTACCGGTAATAATGAATCCATATGCTCATTACAGTTTTTGATGGTTTTCTCAAAGAATTCTCCTTTCTCTTTATCTACTCTTTCCTTTATGGTATCCTCATTCACCTTATCTATATTATGACATTTTCAGCAATGAATCTGGACAATGTGTCTAATTTACCTAAAGGAACATTAATGTGATCTATCTTACAGGTAGGTGCAATCATCTTCAAGATAGGTAATGTGTTATCAATAGGCTTAAAATGCTAAGGCATTGCAATATGTTATCCTCTTGATAGAATCCAATAGAACATTTTTTATGTTAGTGGGTCTGAATTCTCCAATGGATGTGCTTGGTTCTGCTATGGGTTTCCTCTCAACAAATGCTTGCCCAATTACCTTCACTATTTCCTCCTTATTTCTATCAGTTGCTTCCTCTTTACTTACATTTTCTTCCAGTTTCTCTATCTGTGTTTGTACCTCTACTTTTGATTTTTCAGTTTGTACAAGTACCTCTTCAACTGTTGGTTTCTCTGGTTTCGGTTTCTTTGTGTTAGTTACCTTATCCTTTTTTGGTTTCTAAGTCTCTGGTTGCTCTACTTGTGTCAGTATCTTAGTCTTCTGAGAGTCAACAGTGTGTGTCGGTATCTCAAAGACCTTACTATCCTTAACATCATCTGCCTTAATTTCTACAGTCTCCTTATCTACAATAATGTTGGTATCATGTGTATCCACATTCATGGTGAAAAGTATTTCAGACTCTGGGTTAGTATCATCATGAGTTACTTCATTAGTTGCCTTATCCGGATGATTTTTTGTATGTACCGATGATGCTGAAAGTTAATGGAAGGGAATCCTGAGCCGGTGGAGGAATGTTATATGTTACCTTTATAGCAAGTAAACCACCAATCTTGCCTTTCCCTTTGTCCTTTCAGTACACCTTAGCAAAAGATTTTTCTATTTTTTGTCTTTCCTTTTCCTCTTTGTTTTCCTTTTCAACAAAAAATATATCCCATTTGTCTGCAGTCTTGTAAGCAATCTCCTTAACTCTACTAGCCATTAGGCTCACTTTCTAGTGTCCACTAACAAAAACTGACCAGTTTGCTTCAGAGATTAGGTCATCAATTTCCTCTCTAGAGTTTACAAGGTACACTACCAATAATGCTTCAACTTTAAGCTTTTTATATAGTTCCATTACTGACATTCTTTTAGCTTCTAGCCTTAAATATAAGTCATTCGGTAGATCCTCTACAACTTCAATCAAAACCTTCTTATAGATATCTAAATGCAAAATTATACTATCCTATATAGTTTCCTTGTCTGAATCTTTGTAAGAATGATACTATTTATTCACATTGCAAATATTTTCATCCTGTGTTATCTCATTTACCAATTCCTCTGGGTTGTCAGGATATCCAATGTCTTAGTTTGTTTCTTCTTTGGTGTAAGCTTCTTTTTAGGTTCCCTAACTGCCTATTGCTTCTTCCTCAAAGTTCTATTTCTTTTGGGAGAAGGAGAGGGTACCGGTGAGGGTTTCCTCTTCTTTCTTTCAACTCTTTTTAACTCTGTTGCTTTCCCACAATCTATATTCAAAGAAGTAACAATCGGTGAAACATGAGCTTCCGGTTTCAATCCTTCCAGTTCACTGGCAGATATACCACTTATGTTCATTACATTTTATTTAACCTCCTTATCCATCTTGGATGCATCTATGATAAACTTTTCTCTTCTTTTTCACTATTTTTGCATCGAAACAACACTCTCAATGGTCTCGACATTACCAAAAGTTTCTTTAGATGGTTCTCTAGGTGCTTCAAATAGTGTTTTAGCACATGCTTCAAGAATGTTTAGATCAACTTCATAACCCATTTCAGTAACCCAAATAGTTCTAGGGCTAACTACTTCCATCCATGTCTCATCATGTTTGATTACAAAGCAGATTTGCTTGTCATACTTGTCTACTATGCTTTGGGGTAACCTTTCTCTAGCTCTCATCTTAGTCTAAAAGTTTTTGAAGTAATCTATTATAATGTTGTCACTGTTAGAGTCCATACCGGTGATATCTTCCTTGATTTGTTTGCCTACTGGGATGTCATATCCAAAGTCCTTATGATCAATGTCGGGTATCTCTTTGGTGAAGTAAAGCATCAGACACACAAGTAAGTTGCCAAAATGAAATGTCCCTTTCTTGTCACCCTTAATCTTTTCCAGGTTGTCTATTAATTCATCTTTAAGCCATTCACAAATATCAATCTTAGCATTGTTCTTTACCATCTCATATGCATTATGAATACATGAGCTGGAAACTAAATTCAATCTCTTTGCATGAGTTACTTTGTACCCAAGTACCATACTCACATATCTCACATTAGAATCAGTAATGTCATTAACCCTAAGAGATCTGTTGTCAGATGTATCTCCGATTAACTCCATAACTCAACTTTTAGGTATCTTCTTAGTTTTGTCGGGCCTACTACCAGTGGAGGGTAAACCAATAATTACCTTGAATGCTTCCTTAGAGACTTTAAAAATGGAATCAAGCCACATGAACTCTACTTAGAACTAGACGGACTACCTCCTTAGGTAATTCAGGTATGTTCAGTATCTCAATGATTCCTAAGTCTTCAACTATCTTATGCTTTGGTTTAATTAAACCTTGTTCATCATTAATGACACCATTGTACATGTTCTCCAGATCATCGGTTCCAATATTTTCTATGTTGCAGTGAATTTAGATTCTAGGGTCTTCGGCAAAAGCGACTCCCTTCGGAATTTTTGAAAAAGCTCCAATAGAATCATCTTTCTTGGCAATTTCAGGGATGATTTTAAACACGGGCCTAGGGTGCTTAAAATTGTCTACCACAGTAGGGTTTGCAATAAACTCATGTATAGAAGATGAAGATGCCATTTTGAAAGATAAATACCTCTTAGCTTGAAATCCTTGAATGCCTGAAAAATCACTTCGCTGCTTCGCCTTTAGATTGCTCTTGCTCAATTTCACGCTCTCTGAATGCTTGAATTCTTGGTGAGTCAAAATGAGCATTTTTCGGTGTTATATAACCAAAAAGATCTTTAAAAACCACATTAAATGCTCACCGATTAAGTGAAAACTTAACATATATGCCGATAAAGAAGAAATGTGTCTTCTTATCATCAACCAAGGGTAGAATGCATGATTTTCAACTTGCTGCAATACCCCCTAAGGATTATTCCTTAGTCGGATGAAGAATCTCCTACCGATGGTGGGTTACTTTGTTCTACCGGTGCAGAGATAGATTCATCAACTTTCTGATCTCCCTTCTTAATCCATTATTTTGAAAATTCTTGCTTTATTTCATTTACCTTTTCTTTTCCCTTCACACTAGATCCTTTGTTGTTCGTTGGTATAGTCTTCCTTCTACAAAATTTTACAATATGCCCAATCTTGTTACATGCATAACAAGTTACATTATTCCTCTGAATAGCTTTTCCATATCCTTGACCAGTTTTTGATCTGCATTGATTAGATAAATTCCCAAATCTACCACAAACATAGCATTTCACATTCATTCTGCAATTTTCTGAATTGTGACCAACATTATTGCATTTGGAACATTGACCGGTGGGTAAGTTTTTATTCTAATTATTTCTAAATCTGCACTAATTTTCTCTATGACCAAATTTGTTGCAATTGAAACATTTCCCATTAAATTTATAAGCATTAGGTTGTCCTACCGGTTTACTATGATCTTGATTATTTGCAGTCCCAGAACTTTATCCATGTTCAAATCCAAGTCCAATTGTATCTCCATCAGATTTTTGTCTTTTCAACATGTCATCAAGTCTTTTTGAACTTTTCTTGAATTTGTCTAGGTGTTCATTTGCAGTGATCAACTCATTTTCAATAATTTCAACTTGTCTCACAAGCTCTTCTTTATCATGTTGCATGTGAATCAGATTTGTCTTTAGCATATCAATTTCATGACAAAGTCTCAGATTTGCATTACCTCCATCATTAAGTCTCCTAGTCAAATCTTCTTCATTCTTCTTTTTGTCTTCAAGATCCTTACATAGCCTCATGGTTAAGTCTTGTAGTTTATTCCTCATGTTAGTGTTCTCTTGCCTTAACTTCTTTGCATTATCACTAAGAGTTTCTTTTTCATCATCATGTTTTTGCATTTTCTCATGAAGTTCTTTTCTCTTATTTTGTGCTATAACCAGGTTCTCTTGAAGTCCTTTAATGAACTCCTTAGAAGTCCTCAAATCATCTTCGAGTTTGATATTCTTGAATTTTTTTGCATCAAAATCTTCAAGATCTCCTTCCAACTGTTTTCTCAAAATCTCCATCTATACCGGTTTTAGAATCTTCCTCAAGTTGTTAGGCTTTTGCAAATAGAGGACCAGGCTCTGATACCAATTGTTAGATTCAATGATAGTCCCAAAGACACTGAGAGGGGGGGGTGCTGAATCAGTGTCCAACCGGTGAGTTAAATCTTTAAACTTATTTATATCTTTCCAACCCAAAACAATGTATTGGTAAGCAAGAAATAATGCAGTAAATAGAAATAACAGAGATAGCATAAATGCACACCATAACACAAGATATTTCAATGAGGAAACCTGGTGTGGGAAAAACCTCGATGGGATTTGTGACCCACAATATTTACTCACTGGCCAATATGAATAAATACTACTTACAATAGGGGTCTACACATGTAGGAAGGCCAACTGCCTGGAGCGCACTCCTCAAAAGAGTCTCACTGACTACAATATGTATAATTAAATCCAATACAATGTACTTCTCAAAATAGCATCTCAAATGCCTGGTTCGGTACCGGTTTAAGCTTAGTCAGATACCTTAACCAAAACCTTTCACTATCTTTACATATACCAATAATAATCACCTATCAATTACACTCCAAAATGATCTATAAGATCTCATACATATATGAGTCTTTACAATATACCAAGTCGGCTTACAAATAATTAATTACATTTATAATATAATTCATATAAGAAAAACTTTATCCCATGTTGGGATGAGTGCTGGTATACTTCATTTCTGGTGTAATCTGGATGTCGGTGAAAGTGCCTGCCGGTGCCGATGCCTACCATGCCGATGCATGTGTAGAAAATATTGCTGGTGGGTTTCCAGTTGGTTGCCATAAATGAAAACATCAACTATTCTCATTAGAGTGTAGAATGCCAACACATGTGTGTCCTCTAATCAGGTGGTTCATGATTTGGAACTTCACATGTGTATCTTTCAGTTTGTCAGCTGGTGTTCTTGAGCTCCGGTGATGTAGTAATGATGAATCTTGTTATCTCAGTTGTTGCAGTGATTGTGGCGGAATTTATATTTATTTTTGATGCTCTCTAATCATTTTCTATGTGTTTTTATGGTCCACATTGATCATGGTGTGTGTTAATGAAGATTTTATTGGTCCGGTGGTATTCTTTGTGTTATGTGATATATTCAGTGGTGTAGCATGTTGCGGATGATCTTGGCAATTATTTGATGGTGTGGCATGTTTGAGGATTTGACTTGGGTCCATGATATGATAGTATTATGAATCAATAAGGATCAGGACAACTACTGAGAAGGGAGGGGCGAATCAGTAGGTAGAAAACTGACTAAGCTTTCACCAACCTCAAGAACAATCTCACAATCCAATCTCAGAACTAACTAGTTCAAACACTGAAATACAAACTTCAATAGCACTGACACTTTACCAGTTTGACTGGCATATCAAAATAACAGTATAACAGCTCTGAAACTCCCAAACCATTTAACCAAATCATCCAAATACTTTACTAACAATAGTAAAAGCACATTTCAGATTATAGTCGGTCATCTTATCATATCTAAGTGGATTTAACAGTTAAGCAAATTAACCATATCAAACATAACCACAAAAACCATTCACCACTTGACACAATGATTTTTGATGTGGAAACCCAAATGGGAAAAAACATTGTGGGGATGAATACCCACAAGTATTCTAAACTCTTCTGAAGTTCGCCCTGTTAGAAGCCAAGCTTGTTAAAGCTTTTACAAAATGTCCTGTTAGGAATAGATCCTGTTAGGGAACACCCGGTTAAGGGATTGACTATAATGCCCTGTTAGAAGAAATACCCTATTAGGAGTAACCTCGGTAGAGGATTTGAAATCCAAGTTAATAGATCACTTAGTTAGAGGATTTAGATAGCACTAAGCCTATTAAAGCTTACCCGGTTAAGGGATTTGACTATTATAATTGTTAGAGAACAATAAGGGTTTGTTGATCTAGTAAATAGTACTACTCTAATTGATCAGATCCTTTTCATGCTTCTATCTATCTTCACACATACTACAAATACACATTCTAGTTCAGCAATCAATCACACTAACACAACCAAAATTGCCAATACTACAACAAAACAACTCATTGACCTTATAAGCAAAACAATAGGTCGGTAACAAATAAAAAACCTAATATCTCATATAGATTACAAACAAATTGGTTCAAGTGTGACCATTAGATTACATAGCAATCATTGCACGTTGTTCAAGACAACCTCGACCACTCCTTGATCACTGCTTCATCAAATCTTGTAACTCATCACATGGTTTCCTCTTCATTCAATGTACTCGCTCTTTCTCAAGATAAAACCATTATCTCTACGTGCCAAAAAAAATTTGAAACTCTTCACATACAACATGCATATGTGGCATAATCATTACCGTTCATCATTTGATCATAAACCAATACAACTGATTCACCAAGCTCCATCGGTTAGGATTTGGCACATCAATAGTTAGGGTTACCGGTTGATCTCACTACTTCTTAAGTAATATCGGTTTTCTTCACTAACTCACCTACCAGTTGCACAACAACATCATAACAACATCATTACCGGTTATAATTGACATCAATGACAACATAATAGTTCATCAATGCAATCTTCATGCAAATGCCAACAATCTCCCCCTTTGGCATTGATGGCAATACAAATATCAATACTCTTGATTGTGATGATTGAGAGTAATGCACATATAGAGGTATAGGTATAGGAATCTTGGTTTACATTTTACCATGTACTCTCCTTCAATTGAGTCTCCATGTCTGTAGCTGGTAACTAGCTATGGATCTTCTCTATATCAATCATATAGTTATTCTCCCCATAATCATATAGTTATACTCCCCCTTTGACAGCAATGCCAAAGTGAAAGTAAAACATGCAGTGTCATACTTCACTATTCTGCATCAACAATTTGCAACTTGATGCTCTCGCTATGGAATAACTCCATTCTACACCAATCTTGCTTTAAGATTCTTCAATTAGCTCCAGGACTGATGTAATCCACATCTTGCTCAATTGACCTCATGTAGGGGCACAAACCCTAGTTGACCTCTAAGATACTCAAAAGTAGTCTTAGGCAGAGGTTTAGTAAAGATATCTGCCAGCTGCTCCTTAGTAGATACATGCTCCGGTAACATATCTTTACTCTACACTTTCTCCCTCAAGAAATGATATTTCAGCTCAATATACTTGGTTCTATCATGCAACACCAGGTTCTTTAAAATATTTATTGCACTGGTGTTATCACATAAAATCTTTACTGGTTATGTGACCTTCAACTTGAACCCTTCCAGAATGTGTTTCATCTAGATTGCCTAGGTACAATTCATATACACTGCAACATATTCAGCTTCAGTACTGGATTGTGATATACAACTCTTCTTATTGATGCTCCAAGATACAAGTCTTCCTCCAAGAAAGAATGCACCACCGGTTGTCCTCTTCCTGTCATCAACATTTCCTGTCCAGTCTGCATCTATATAAACCTTCAAATCAAAGTTACCTACATATGGATACCATAATCCATAATCCATAATCAATAGTACCTTTCAAATATCTGAATATCCTTTTAGTTGCAATCATGTGTGTCTCCTTTGGGTTCTTCTGAAATCTGGCAACTAAACCAACTGCATGAGCAATATCTGGTCTGCTATGAACAACATAATGCAGTTTCCCTATCATTGATTTTTACTCTTTTTCATCAACAGATGTGGTATCATCCTCCTTAGATAGTTTACAACCTGTAACCATTGGTGTCCCAACTGGTTTACAATCACTCATTCCAAATGTCTTCAATACCTCTTTCACATATTTAGACTGTGTGATAAAAATACCACTCTTCATCTGCTAAATTTGCAAAACCTATGAAATTTTTTATCTCTCCTACTAGAGACATTTCAAATTCACTTTTCATCTCATTTGCAAAGTCATCACTCATGTCATCATTGCCTCCAAATATGATATAATCTATAAACACTTCACTAACCAGTATCTTATCTCCTTCAATCTTGAGATATATATTGTTGTCTTCACTGGCTCTCTGAAAACCTATCTTCATCAGGTGTGAATGTAGTCTTTCATACCATGCTCTTGGTGCTTGCTTCAAGCCATATAGTGCCTTGTGTAGTTTACACACCATATCCTTCACATCAGTCAAAGCATAACAATCTAGCTACTCAATGTATACTTCCTCTTCCATTATTCCATTCAAAAATGTTGACTTCACATCTATCTGATATACTTTGAATCCCCTATATGCTGCAAATGCAAGTAGAGTCCTAACACCTTCCAATCTAGAAACTGGTGCAATTGTCTCACCATAGTCTTCTCCTTCTTCTTGTGCATAACCTTTGCATACCAATCTTGCTTTGTTTCTAACTACTACTCCATCTTCATTCAGTTTATTCCTGAATACCCATTTAGTGCCTATCACATTTTTGTTCACTGATCTGGGTACTAGGGTCCATGTATTTTTCTTCTCAATCTAGTCAAGCTCCTCTTCCATAGCTTTGATCCAATGATCATCTCCAAATGCTTCCTTAGCATTTATTGGCTCAATAGTGGAGATCATGCAAGAATTCTCTCTATGTCTTCTTCTGGTTAACACTCCAGCATCTTTATCTCCAATAATATGATCAGGATTATGATTGAGTTTCGCATACCTTGGAATAACATGATCATTATCTCCAGGTTCTTCTTCCTCACTATCATCATCTTCTTCTGTAGAATCTACCTATTACGGTTGAACTGGTACTACAATATTCACTTCATCAGCTTCTGGCTTCAATGATACTGGTTCAAAAATCAAAATGTAAGGTTCATCTTCCTTCTTCTCCTCATTGGTTTCTCCTAAAACTTAAAGATGCTCATCTACTCGAACATCAACACTCTCAATGATTCTCTTTGTCCTGTTGTTGTGGCATTTGTAGGCCTTACTCTTGGTGGAGTAACCAAGAAATATGCCTTCATCACTCTTAGCATAAAACATGCTAACATAGTCACCTCTCTTGATAAAATATTTACTACCAAAAATATTAAAATAACTAACATTAGGTGATCTACTATACCAGTATTCATAAGGATTTTTATCCTTACCTCTCTTTACCAATATCTGGTTCATAGTGTAGACAGTTGTCCTGACAACTTCTCTTCAGAATTTTTTTGCTACACCTCCTTGTATTAGCATCGTTCTAGCAGCTTCAACAACTAACCAGTTGTTCCTCTTGGCAATACCATTTTATTGTGGTGTCCTAGGTGCTGAAAGTTTCCTCTTAATTCCATTATCTTCACAATATCTAGTGAATTCCTCCAAAGCAAATTCACCTCCTTGATCAGTCCTCAGGCACTTTATCTTCTTACTGTATACACATAAAATTGGCTATGAGTGATTAAATAAATATTATATATTTATTTAATGTTTATTCTTCTATTAAATACTTAATTTGAAAAGATTAATTTATTTAATTCATTTTCATGTCTTTCTATTAATTAATATTTTATTAATTAATTCATTTATCATATTCCTTTAATTAATTAAATATCGAATATTTAATTATTCCTCCAACCAAGTTAATTAAATATCTAATATTTAATTATCTTCTCCAAACAATTAAATATCTAATATTTAATAGTTATTCTCCTATCCTATAGTCTCAAATATTAAATAATTTCTTAAATTATTTAATCCCTTTTCCAACTCACTTTCCATCTCCACTTCATCTTCCCTTTGCCAACTCATCAAACATGTGGCTAAGGAAATTAATATTTTTTAAATATTAATTCATCATTTATCTTTAACCTCCAAACTTAATGAATATTGTGTACGTACACATATTTCATAACCATCTCCTATATTCTCTCCAACACCCCCTACATCTTAGGATGGACTTGAGTCCACTTGTTCTATCATGCCTAAATCTTCTCTAACCATCCCTAGATTCCCTTAGTCAACAACCCAGTCAAGGTGAGATGAGTGACACTTGTCTTCTCCTTCCCCCTTTTTCTCAACCTTCACCTTTGCTTATAGCCATCCAAATCTGCAGATCTGATCATGACCGTTGATCTGAGCCACATCATCTCATCCTCTCAAGGTCTATAAAATCAAGAGCTTCAGTTGAGAGATTTAATATTCAAGTTAGACTTCAAGAGACTTCAAGTGCATTTTCAAGCAAATCATTTGTAAAACTTATGCATCCGTGAATTTTAATCTTGAAGCAAAATAGCAATTATCATTATAGAATAATCATTTTAGCATAATCATGTAGTATTTCATATCATAGTATCAGTTAACTATCATTTATCAGTCCATTCTTCATATGCCATCTTGGAAGCTATCAGTGCATTGTCTGAGAGCACACCATCTGTAACCAGGAACAGTGAAGTTAGGACACAATGAGACATAAACCATGAAGGTAATATTAGTATTTTTTATTTCATATGTATTTCATCTAGTTTCATTGGTTGAGTTTGGATTTCCTGTAGAATTTCTATTTGTATTTTGTGAAACTAACTTGTTGCAGGTAGCATTATGAGGATGAAATTCAAGTTGACACATTTTGGCTCCCACCGTGGGGCTCATAAACCTCACATATACCTTTAAAAACCTCACAAAAAGTAAAATTAACACATTTGTGTTGGTGTAAATAATTATTCATCATGGATATTATTACACTTACTTAAGTTTACTTAGGATAATGCATTTTCATAGTAGTTTGGGTATGAGACACTTGGGTGTTTGTGACACATTGGGATAGTGTGTGTAGGAGAAATTCCACCTTTTATGGTGTTGATCTTGTTGTTACACTCCACATTCAGTGGGTGATCCACCTCATGTGGACTATTACATTATTTCTCCTACCTACCCACACCTATTTCCTACCTACCCTTGTTTCTTATTGAGCCACATGTCATGTTTGTGTGCTCACATATCCCTAGCCTTGCCTATATAAGCAAGCTCATCTACATTGTACGTAATTGATATTGATCATTTTCTATTGATGAGAATTCAGTTTATTCTTGTCCTATATTGTGTCTCTATTTTGTACATTTCATTGAGCTCTTGATCTTGGCAAAATCTCACATGGTATTAGAGCCATTGGGGCTTCATTGATTCATCTTGAAGAGGCATTATTGTGACATCAAGAGGCAGATCTGAGGAGCAGCATCTTTTGGAGGCATCCTAGACCAGATCCGACCCCGCCATTGCGTCCAGAAGGTCGTTTCCATGAATTTTGGTTATAAAGTCGGCCTATTTTGGTGAGAAAAAAAATTTCACCAATTTTGCTATAATCGTACGGATTTTCAAATTTTTTTATTTATTTTTCGAAAAAAAAAAAATCATTTTCTGGAAAATCTTTTCGAAAAATCAAAAAATAAAAAAAAATTGAAAAAAATAAAATTAAAAAAAAAAAAAAAAAAAAGCAAGTTTTTGGGGGGTCCGCAGACCCCCCCCCATGACCCCGTACCGCGTCTGCAAGTCTGCAGTACCTGCACGCCGCCTACAGCTCTGTTCCCGTCGCGTACCTGTCTATCGTTCGCTGCAGCCCGTACCTGCTGGACTTTGCCGTTTGTCGGAACCAACCCGCGCCGAGAGTCGTGCCGCCGCCGTTGCCCGCAGGTCCCCGCCGGTCGCTGCCACTGAGACCCCGACGCCGCCGGACTTTGCCGCCATCCCCAGCTCCCCGGCAGCAGCTCCGCCCAGCGGCGCCCGCTACCTCCTCTCCGACGCCCTCAACCTCCCTCCACCAGCGATCACCCAGACCGAAGGACCCGCGTCCGCCACATGGCAAGCGGCCACTGGCCCATGGGTACAACCTATGACACGTCACCTCTATACACAGTGCCACATCATCCATACGGCTGCCACATAGATGCGACGTGGCTCACCCAGTCAGCAAATCCGTACGGTACGGACTGCACAGTCACCTACACAGTCATCTGCCACATCATCAGTCCGTACAGTACGGACGCCCAGTCAACAGAGAGGCGAAGTTTCTGCGACGGTCATACGGTCGTCAAATTTAACACAGTGACTTTCTGACGTCAGTGCTACATCAGCATTTTTCAAAAAATTTGCAGGCCCCCCTCATTTGCATTTTTGATTTTGCAGTTTAACTTCAAATGGCCATAACTTGCTCATTTTTGCTCCTTTTTGGGTGCAATTTTTTTTGAAATGGGCTAGAATTTTGTGCTCTCCGTAGTGGTGAAGAAATTTTTTGATTTTGATGCACTAATTTTTCAAAAAATACAGTTTTTGGTGACTATACCTGAGTAATCCCAGTTTTTGCAACTTCAGAGGCTTCGTTTGGGGTCATACGACCTCCTTTTTAGGTGTCATTTTTTTTGAAAGTGCGTATTTTTTTGTCTACGTTCACATGATGCTATCAGATTGATGCCATTGTAAGTATAAATTCTACTTTCAGATTTTGGCCATTTTTGGCTCTCTTGGTACTTGTATATTTGCTCGAATCTCAGTTAGATTCATTGCACTATTGATTGAAGTCTCTTGTATCTCATTTGAGAAGTTGTAAAATTTGCATCATATGTCCACTTTGCCTTGTTTTGCAAGTGGCTCATTGTAATCGCACTAAGTATAAAGTGCCAAAATCATCACTTTGGGGGGGGGGGGGGGTACTTTGATTGAGTGCATTTGGGGGGGTGTCTCTTGTGCTTTTGTGCTCTTGTATTCCTTCCTTTTTGCTGCTATGGGTTCTTCTAAGTTTCCTCTCTTAACTCCACATGATTATGCTACTTGGAAAATTGATGCATGGAGTAAACTTATGGAAAAAGGACTCACTCATTACATTGATGGAACTATTGTTGCTCCCGCTGATCCTAAGGTTGATCCAGTTGGTCACTTGGATTGGCTCACTAAAAATATCATGGCAATTGGTACCTTAAGAAAGTATGTATCAAAGGATCTCATTTTTCATATTGAGAAATGTACTCTAATCAAGGATGCTTGGCAAAAGTTTCAAGACTTGTATGGTCAAGTTGATGAGATTAGGGGATATCAAATAGATAGTGATCTCACCATGTTAGATCCTAAGAACTTTGATACTATACAAGATTATGTCACTAAGGCAAATGAGTTAAGGGCACAACTCAAAGATTGTGGCATTGATAAGAAGGATACTCAATTGATATTCAACTTGATAGGCAAGCTTCCACAAGAATATGCAGCATTTGTTTCTAGTTTCCAAACCCATAGGATGACAATGGGTTCAAGCTACAAAATGCCTACATTTGATGCTTTCAATGAAATGTTGATGATGGAACAAACTAAGTTGATAAGCATGGGCATTCTTAAAGCTTCTAAGTCTTAAGCATTAGTGGCAAATCAAGGGAACAAAGGAAATCAAGGAAAGGACAACTCAAACAAGAAGAAATGGCAATCAAAGCCTAAAGAAAAAGCACCATCTTCTCCACAACAAGGAGATTCATCCTCTTCCAAGAGAGATAATTCACCAAAGAGGGAGAGACCTACTTGTGCTTATTGTAAAAAGATTGGTCATGAGGAGCATCGTTGCCATTCTAAGAAGATTGATGAGCTCACACATATCATCAAAAATCATAGCATTGATTTGCCTAAAGTCTACAAGAAGGATGATTCATCAACTTCCACTTCCTCACATTCAAAAGGAAAAGGGCAAGAATTCATGGCTTCTACAAGTGGAAAGACTCACTCTTTTGGAACAAGAAAAGGAAAAGCTCTATGTGCTACTATCAGTCATGATTCAGAGAGACGGCTTCTAGATTCAGGGGCTTCTCATCATATGGCATCTTCGTAGTCCATGTTCCCTACATTTGAGCCTTGCACCATGCCACAGATTTTGATGGGCAATCATACATACATGGATGTGATTGGGAAAGGATCTATTGACATTGGGGATAACTCCTTCAATGATGTGTTGTGTGTACCCCACTTGACAAACAATCTCCTTTCTATCTATCAAATCACATATGGCGTAACTAAGAGAGTTGTGGAGTTCACACCTAACTCAATTTCATTAGAGACATGGAGACTAAAGCTATCATTGCGACTGGGGTGGTTGATCATGCATCTCGGTTATACTCCTTTTCAAATTTTGTTGATGATGATGATTTCACATTTGATGATTCTACACATGATGATCACACTTCTTGTGATAGTTCAGATTTTGAGGAGAACTTTGGACACTTGAACATGGGGATTCTCACATGTGACCCCATTCTTGAGTCTTGTATTTCATCTCCTCATATTGATATCACATCACCTATTGCACCTGAAGATGCAGATAGTGCGACAGTTTTGCCTTCATGTGATTCAGTGCAGCAAGATATTCATTGTCTTCCAGCTTCAGATTCATGGGATGATTACTTGACAGATATTGTAGGTTTGTTTGTGGAATCCTACATTGCAGATTTGGGAGACATCATTGATGACATTCATCTTCTCTTTGATGAAGGTGATCCTTCTTCGATTGTTGTGAGGGCACACTCTGACCCTCTTGTTCATTCTCTATATGATCATTCTTTCGAGGTTGACATGATTGTGGATACTTATGTACAGCAGTTGGAGGAGGTCTCTTTATTTTTTGAGGAGACATGTGAGTCTTTGGGACATGTTCTACATCCATCTCCACTAGATCTTGGAGTGCCTTTTTCAGCAGTGTGGCACAATTTATCACCTTTGGAGGGGGTATCTTTCAGCATCAACATGGGGACACTTGAGCAGTTTTCAGAGATTCCTTTCATCATGAGTTTTCTTCATACATCTTCCCTTCATGATTGGGGAGACTTCATGGATACACCTTTGGTTTTGTTTCTTCCTAAGGGGAGGAATGTTGTTCGACGTTCGTGGAGCAGTTTCTTCATACATCAAGCTTCTATCATTGGTGCAGATTCCACATTGAGGGGGGGCTTCCTAGCTTCTCTTCTTCTCTCATGTGGGGGGGACTTTTTCCTCACATAGGGTTTTGTTCTTCACATTCTTCTATGAGAGTTCTCTTGTATGCTTTCATCTCTCTTTTGGGGGAGGGTTTTTTCCCATTGGGTTTTTCTCTCTTTCCCCACTTTGTGAGAGATTTCATTGCATTGGTTTGCATGCATTTGCATTTGTATATGGGTACCTAACATGGCCTAGTAGCCGGGACCCATCTTGCATTGCTTAGTTGCATTGTAGACTTAAGTGCATTCCCCTAAGTTGCACTTAAGGGGGGGTGTTGGTGTAAATAATTATTCATCATGGATATTATTACACTTACTTAAGTTTACTCAGGATAATGCATTTTCATAGTAGTTTGGGTATGAGACACTTGGGTGTTTGTGACACATTGGGATAGTGTGTGTAGGAGAAATTCCACCTTTTATGGTGTTGATCTTGTTGTTACACTCCACATTCAGTGGGTGATCCACCTCATGTGGACTATTATATTATTTCTCCTACCTACCCACACCTATTTCCTACCTACCCTTGTTTCTTATTGAGCCACATGTCATGTTTGTGTGCTCACATATCCCTAGCCTTGCCTATATAAGCAAGCTCATCTACATTGTATGTAATTGATATTGATCATTTTCTATTGATGAGAATACAGTTTATTCTTGTCCTATATTGTGTCTCTATTTTGTACATTTCATTGAGCTCTTGATCTTGGCAAAATCTCACAATTTGTAATGCAGATTCACGCATATGTGAATTCTGACAGTGCTTTTTCTCATAGGTTAGCGCATTTGCATCACAGGTTAGCGCAGTTGCATCACAGGTTAGCACTTTTGTCTAAAAATCTGCACATTAGCATCATCGGTTAGCGCTTTTGTCTTCTAGGTTAGTGCTTTTGTCCTCTAGATTAGCGCATTTATTAAATAAATTATGCTTTTGTATCCACATAGCAGTGCTTTTATAGTCTAGGTTAGCGCTTTTTCTCTACAGGTTAGCGCTTTTGAGGAGAAAGATAGTGCATGTGTTAGAATAGCGCATTTGTTTCCAACTAACAAAATTTTATTGCAGGCCCGAATGTCCAAGAAATTAGATTTTTCAAACTACTAACATGCATGTGCAGGATGGTGTTTTAGGCAGATTTTATGCATTTCCTCATCTAGTTAATTAAAGGCCTTATTTTGGGAAGTAATATATCATGTTTTGTTCATTTAGTCTAACTAAGAGGATAAATTGACAACATGCAACTTGTACTTTTAGTAACTTCTCTAAAATAGTTGCACATAGACTTCTAAAAAGGCTCAAATAAACACCATGCTTGTTGGAGCAACATCTCCAAATAAGACTTAGCCAATAATTTCTTTGAAAAGGTTAAAAAAAACACTTATATTCCTTGTCTCGAAAGTGGTAGGTATATGCTCTCCCCTTAATTGGGTGACCAAAAAGCCAAACCCACTCTTTTTTTTTACTTTCAAAGAAATTAAATCCTTTAGAGGGCCTGCCTTCTCGAGCTACCTTGAGGGGGCCAGTGAGAGGGGAACAACCTAAAGTGGAAAAAAGCTAATACTGAGTCCTTCTAGTCCACTATAAATAAATCATTTTTGTGACAAAAGTCCCAAACGACGTGTGCTGATAAGTTTATACCGACACTATGTTTCCCCATAAACCCTATGGAGCGTAGCCTCTATAGGTTGGGAACCTTCTGTATTTACAGAGCTAAAAGTGTCATATGTATGGCCACATGACCAGAAGCCTTTACTAAAAACCACTTGTACTAGTTGCCAAAATCCTTCTAGTTGTTGGCACAAGAGATAGGACCTCTGAAGCGGCTCACACACATACGGTTCCTAGTAGAGATATAAAGTTTTCCATGGGGATTTTTCATGGAAACTGGTGCTTGGCTGCCCTGAAGAAGTGAGTGCTGAGGGTGGAGCCAGTGGGGTCAAGCATCTAAATATCTGCTTTGAATAGCGTAGCCTCGGGAGAAACCCCATGTGAGTTTAAACAACTATTGTCTCAGCCTGCCATAAGATTTGTACTTGCTTGTGCATTTTGTTTATTAAACATTGTGTCTTCTATGTTTGTTACATGTTCCAAATGGTCAAAAAAATTGAAGAAAATTATCATCTACGAGTGAGCAAAAATCCAACAAATTTCTGAAAAAGTTTGATCAAAAGGGTAATACAAAAGCTTTCCAACACTTGAAACACCAGATCAAAAGCAAAGTGTCAAAACGTCAGTATTGAAATACTTCTTGAAGTAGGCTTGTCTCTAAACCATCATGTATTTTCAAACTAGCTCAACAACTAGGTCACTAATCCAACAGGTTATTCCCAAGAGGTTTCTATAAACATCAACATTCAACAAGCTATTGATTCAAACATCGTAAGTGCAAAAAAATCAGAATCATTGTCAAGTCTCTCATCGGGATAATCAAATCCTCTATCACGAAGCTTGATCAATCTATACTAGGTTCATAATCTTGGATATATATTTCCTATTTTGAACCTAGGTTATATCAAAATCAGAACTACACCAACATTGGAATCATATAAACTTGTAAATTGTCAAAAGCTTATATGACTTTTAAGTATCACCTTAAGAAAAGAAAACCCAGTTATAAAGCTACTCAGAAAATAATAAGATTCTTGTATATCAATCGCAAGATCTTATTAAAACATAGGACATTCCTACACCGTTTTTGTCACTACTTACGTGGTTGTGGTACAGAGTTTGATGGTGAAATTTTGCAAAGGCGTGCTTGTCAACAAAGAGACGCTTTATCACAACGAACAAACAATAGTGGTAAAATCAACAAAGCATATCTTCCTAAACCAATAATCACCTATTGACTTTGTCCATTGGAAATTTCAACAACTTTGAAATAATCACATGCCAGTTTGGACTAGACCCCAATACGAACAACTTAGAAAACAACAACAAATGGAGGAAGAAGATAATCCTGTATTCCAAAATTTTGGGTTTACCATTATTGACGAAGAAGCAGTCAATAGCACCATTAGAGACCTCGAGCAAGATTTCAAATTTGATAGACTAATGGAAAAATTGTTGGCAAAACAAAAAGAGAAATATCTCTTGATGTTGGCAAAATCTGGAGCTAAACTACCACAAGACTTTAACAGAGAAAGCTTGAAACAAGATGTAGAGGCAAGTAACACCCAAAACACAGATGATCCAAATAATAAAGATATGAACAAAGAAATGTTGGCATTATGTGAACTGGTATGAGGACATGATGACATTGTATGTTGTCATTGATGTCAATATGTTGAAGAAGAGAGAACCGCTATATGTCAGAACCGGTATAACATTGTGAATCGGTATATGTGCCAAAGTGAAGCGGTGTGCTTGTTCAAGGTGAACCAGGATGTTGATATGGAAATTGGTACATGGAAGCTTTGTATGACTACCGATTGGTAGTCTTAACTTCAGGGTTTCCGGTTGAAGTGCTTCAAGCCTGTGTAACTCAATCGGTGACTTTGTGTGATGAGTTAGCATTATAATGAAGAACAGATCATGTTGCCACGTAAGCCTTGTGCGCATGAAGGAGATTATTCCTATCTACCTCGGGAATGTGTGAAGTCTGTAAACAGTGAAAATGTGTGATGGGTTATCAACCGCCATGAAAGCGGTGAAAATGAACAATGGAGAACATCTTGAGATCGGTTCAAGACTATTGCATTTAATGCAATGTGGTCAACGGTCAGGATTGAACCATTTGAATTGCTTAAGCTAACAAGTTTAGGGTTTAGGGTTTATGCTACCGACCTATCTGTTTCCTATAAGGTCGATGTTGTGTTTCTTTCTGAGGTTGTTGGCAAAAGTTGTGTGTGTGTATCCAAGTGAAGAGATACATGATTCTTGCCAGACCAGAGGAGAGAAGTGATACCTACAGAGTGTAAGTGCAGAAGGTGAAGAGGAGCTAAAGAAGATTTGCATTGGCATTGAGTGTTGTTACCAAATCATTGTAATACCTGTTGATCTCTAAACACTTCAATAGTTGTGAAATCCCTTAACAGGGTAGCTTTAACCAACTTACTATAAATCCTTTGACAGGGTGACTCAAAATCATTGAGTTCTTAAAATCCTCTAACAAGGTAACCTTTAACAAGATTTAACCCTTAATAGGATATTCTAGCCATCCCTTAACCAGGTGATCCCTAACAAGATCGGTTCCTAACAGAACCTATTATATCACTCTCTAACCGGACAAGGCTCTTAACAGAGCGGACTTCTAAAGAGTTCAAAAACAGCTTGTGGGTATTCATCCCCACCGTGGTTTTTCCCAGTTGGGTTTCAACGTGAAAAAATATGTGTGTCATGTGTGGTGTTGTTCATGTGATGGTTTAAGTGATGTGCATCTGAAGGTAAATCATGTTGATCTAGCTGTTTATATATTTATGATGATAGATTACCTATTCATGTACTACGGTGAAAAGGAAATGAAGTATTAGATTGTATGAAAAGATAAGTGTCAACTGGTTTATGCTTGAGTCACTTATTCTGGCTTTTGCCAGTTGTACTCTATTTAAGACTGATGTTACTATTTGTCTACCAAAGCATAGTGTCTGCTGACAAACCAGTTTTAGGTATGTGTTTTTGTCTGTACTAATTCACCCCCCCCTCTCAGTACTAATTTGGTACTATCCATTCATCATTGAGTTATCAAGAAAGTCATGAAGAAACAAGGAAAGAAAGGGATGACACAAGAAAAGAACGTAGTGATACAAGAACTCACGAAAAAACAAGGAGAAACTATGTGGATAATACATTATCAAACCTACTCAACAAATGCAGACTTTACAACAACATATACAAGACATGCAAAATGGAACAAGCTCCAAGAAGTATTCATTAGAAGATATATTCCCATATCCTTTCGATAAGAATTTGAATATGATACCATTTCCACAACATTGTGAGATTCCTAAATATGACAAATACGATGGAAAATATGATCCTCGGGTTCACATTAGGAATTTTTGTACTATGAGCATGGAATTTGCTCATGATGAAACTTACCTTATGTGTCTTTTTCCTAGGAGTTTAAATGGTCAATCAATGGAGTGGTTTTCAAGATTACCATCTGGAATCAAATCTTTTGAAGAACTTGTAAATAGGTTTATTTCACAATACTCCTATAATATAAGGAATGAGATAACGATGCTGGATCTCTGCAATGTTAAACAAAAGAATGGTGAATCTTTTATGATCTTCTTACAACAATGGAAACACATGTTTAATAGGTATTCCCGAGATGTACTTGATCAAGAAAAAATGGACATATTTATTGATAATCTTATCAGTGAAATGAGTTATCGAATAAGAATGCAATGTCCTCCCTCTTTTGCCAAAATGATCGAGAATGGTCTGCAAATAGAGAACGCAATGGTAAAGAAAGGAGAACTAAAACTTTACAATAATTCATACAACAACAATTCCAACAACAACAACAATAACAATGACAAACCCAAGTTCTGGTTAAAGAATAGAAATGTCAGCAATGAAGGAAATGGCGATAATAGTACTACAAAACAACAACAACCAATTTTTAATCTATCAAGTCAAATCCCAAGCAATAATAATCCATAAAACAATAAAGCCAAGTCCTTTTTCTCCAATCCTCGGAGAAAATTCACAAACATTGGAGAACCTTTGGAATCAGCTCTAAAAACTCTGCTTGCCAACAAATTGATTGTTTTACCAGAAGCAAGAAGTTATGAACCACCAGTCAAGCCAAATTGGTGGAATGACAATCATTTTTGCAATTACCATCAGAATAAAGGACACCTAACAAATGATTGTCAAATATTGAAACACCTTATCCAAGATCTAATCGATAATGGAACCATCACAGTGGATAGCCATAAGACAAATGAATCACACCTAACTTTTAAAACTCCACTTCCAAATTATGACAAAGGTGAACCATCACAATTAAAAGATGACAAAGGGAAAGCCAAAGTGAATTACACTTATACATATGATGATGTGGTAAATGTGATCATTGTTAAAGATAATCCATCTTCAGAGCCAATCAATGTTATTACTAGAAGCAAAGCAAAGGTTACCTTTCCAGGTATAGAAAAAGATCCAACATCCACTTCACAACGATACAATTTAGCAAAGAAATTACAAAGAATACCCACTCAAATATCAATTCTGGAACTTCTCAAGGTTTCACCTATGCATAAGGAAATTTTGGAGAAAGCTTTAGTAGAAAAAACAGTTTCAAAAGATTTGGATATAAGATCAGTTCCAAAACATGGTAGGACACCTCATAGCTCCTCATTGCTTATTGTTTTCTGAAAATGATGACCCATCCTTACAACATCCTCACAATGCTCCCTTACATGTTGAAGTCTCCATTAATAAAACTCATGTCAAACGTGTACTCATAGATGGAGGAGCAAGCTTAAACATTTGTGCATTAAGTTTGATAAAAGTTTTGGAATATTCAGAAAATGCAGTGGACCCAAAAAAGAAAATAACCATCAAGGCTTATGATGAAGCAGAACATTCTTCTAAAGGAATTGTTATGCTACCAATAAGAATAGGACCTGTGGAAAGGGATACATTGTGTCAGGTTTTAGATTTGAACCTCTCTTACAACATTCTTCTAGGACGACCATGGATTCACAAGATGCAAATAGTTCCTTCTACGTATCATCAATGTGTGAAATTTCTTCATGAAGGACAAGAGATCACTATAATTGCAGATTTTAGTCAATATTGCAATAATTTGAAGCCCTCACAAGATACAAGAGTTCCACATAATAGAGAATCAATATATCCTACCAAAGAAATCCAAGAAAAGTTATGGGAAACTTTTGAGGAAAAGCTCAAATTAAATGATGAAGGAATGGGAAAATATTCTTTGCATAATTTTCCACTTTCCCTTAAGTCATATGGAAAGCCTACAGATATTAAATAAAAGACATCAGAAAAATCAAAACATATGTTTAAAGGGACATTTGTTAGTGTTGGAACTCTTGAAGAAGAAAATGAAGACAAAGACATTCTTGGTTGGTTGTACAAGGATGAAGATAAAACTATAGCAATAGCAGCAGAAGTCAATATTCTCATAAAATAATATGGCAAATGTTATGAAATCATGCAAAAAATGGGATATGAAGGGAAAGGACCAATTGGTAAGCGACATCAAGGTATTTTAGAACCTATTTGTCCACACTCACAATCCAAAGAAGATAAATCTGGGCTTAGGTATCTATAATCCAATCAAAAGTAACATAATCATCCACAACAAAAGTGGAAAAAGAAATCAGTTTCTAAAGAAGAAAATTGGCAAGAAAAGCTACATCAAGCGGCAGAAATAGTAACAAATAAACAAAAGGAGCAAGAAGAACATGAAAAGAAAGACAAGGAGATTACCATCAAGGGTAAAGAAAAATCTTGTCAACAAGTTCTAGAAATACAAAAAAATGCAAAATCTGAACAAGATATTCCAGAAGCAGTAAAAATAGAGATGGCAGAAATCAGGGAACTTTTTGCACCAGACAACATTCCTGTATGGTATAGTGGAGTAGTCCTAAATCATGATTCAGAGACAGATTCAAATGAGTATGAATGGGGTCCAGATGTCTTATCTACTACATCAAGTAAGGAACACAATGAAGACCAAGAAGCTATCACAAAAGAAGACTTGTCTATTGCAAAATAAAAGATGGAGTTAGAAACAAGACAGTAAAAACTCAGAATTCAGAGAAAAGAGGCATATGCAAAAAGGAAAGGGAATGACAAAGACAAAGAAGTAATGCCACAATAAGTACAAACAAGGATAGATCAAGCATCTGAAAATACAATATTTTCATCAAAAGAGGAACAAGATGTATCCAGATATGGCAAAACCATAGAAGAATTAAGAGATAGTCAAGTTGGATTGACGATTAGTCCAGAAGAAGTTGAGTTTGGAGACAAAATCCAGAAAAAGAATCCTCTTTATCATGTACACAAGTATGCCAACTCCAAAATGCAAATGAGGTCAATCAAGAAGGAATTTGTAGTATTAAAGATGTGTGTGTTGATATAATCCATTCATTTAGAGGACAAACGTCAGTTGAAGAACCACTTGAGTGTGAACTACAAAATGCTAATATTGATTTTGTTAGAACTAATTCAGAGACGCTTGAGAAAGACAATTCTCAAAAACATTTAGTCTATGACAGTACCTATTATATGCCAAGTTATGATCATTATGTCATGAACGTTGAAACACCTAATGATGACAGTGATTATGATTTAGCCCTTCTTCATCCTGAACTAATTGATTGGGATAATTTAGACAACCATGAACTGAATGTCTTTTCCAATGATCATGACTTAGTCATGTACCTTAATGTTGTTGAACCCATACCACCTAAGATATCTTACATTGCAGAATCAAGTGATGTTTCCCATAGTTAGGAGAATGCCAAACTTTCGAGTCGCAAAAGCGAAATAAAATAAGGAAAGAGACTTATTGTTGAAAACCATTTCATGGCAACAGTAGATCAATCAAAAGAGAAAACAAAGGACGTGTCTGATGGTGAAAACCTCTTTGAGGCGCCAGAAGATGGAAAGTTTGACATTCTTCCTACATATTTTCAGGAGAGATCTGCTATCTTGATAGAACCAATAGAAGCAGTAAACATTGGTACATCAAAGGATCCTAAAATACTTCATTATGTTGCCTCATTATTAGAAAAAGAGAGGAATGAATACATGAAATTCTTTAAGCAAAGACAAATAGATTTTGCTTGGTCCTATGCAAATATGCCAGGGCTTAATCCAGATCTTATCATGCATCATCTTAATGTGGATTTAAAAGAAAAACCAGTTAAGCAGAAGCTAAGAAAGATGCATCCACACATTTCTCTTCTTGTAAAAACCGAGTTGAAGAAACTATTATAAGTGGGTTTTATGAGACCTGTTGCTTATCCATAATGGGTTTCAAGTATTGTAACAGTATCAAAACTAGATAAAAGCATAAGGGTTTGTACAGATTTCAAAGATCTGAATAAAGCATGTCCAAAAGATGATTTCCCGCTACCAAACATTGATATCATAGTGGACTTATCAACAGGGCATGAGATGTTTTCATTAATGGATGGCTTCTCAGGATATAATCAAATAAGAATTTCACTTGAAGAACAAGAAAAGACAACTTTCACCTATGCATGGGGAACATATTGCTAGAATGTTATGCCATTTGGGCTTAAGAATGCAGGAGCAACTTATCAAAGGGCTATGACAACAGTTTTCCATGATATGATGCATACAGTTATGGAAGATTATGTCGATGACATACTTGCAAAATCTCATACAAGACAAGAACATTTGAACATTTTAAGCAAGATTTTTGATAGGTTGGAAAGATATCAATTGAGATTAAATCCAAAGAAATGTGCATTTGGGGTAACCTATGGAAAACTCCTTGGCTACATTATATCAGCTCATGGAATTGAAGTAGATCCTGAAAAAGTCAAAGCTATCATTGAGATGGAGTCACCTAGGAACATAAGTCAATTGTGATCTTTACAAGGAAGATTGCAATCAATCAAGAGATTTGTTTCTCAGTTAGCAGATAGATGTCTTCCATTTACCCATCTTCTACATAAAAATGTTCCATTCAAATGGGATCCAAAATGTGAAGAATCTTTTTTGCAAATAAAAGAATATCTTATGAGTCCTCCAATACTAATATCACCAACCAAAGGGAAACCATTGTTGCTCTATATCTGAGCAACAAATGTATCATTAGTAGCCCTCCTAGCCCAACATGATGATGAAGGAAAAGAAAGAGCAGTTTATTATATCAGTAGAACACTTGTTGTCTATGAATTAAATTATTCCTCAATAGAAAAGACATGTCTAGCAGTTGTATTTGCAACTCAGAAGCTGCGACATTATATGTTGATTCATTCTATAAAACTAATAGCAAAGATAAATCCTCTCAAATATTTGTTGAGAAAGTCAACATTGATGGGGAGACTAGCCAAATGGGTTATGATACTAAGTGAATTTGATATAGAGTATGTTGACTGGAAAGCTATCAAGGGACAAGTTATCCCTAATCAATTGGCTGATGCACCTTTACAAAATAACATGCTTTTGCACATCGAATTTCCTAATGCAGATATCTTGACAGTAAGAACAAACTTTTGGGAATTGTACTTTGATGGTTCTTATACACAATATGGATCAGGTGCAGGCATCTTTTTTATCACACCTCAAGGACACACAATTCCCAAATCATATAGATTATGGTTTCCATGCACTAATAATACTGCAGAGTATGAAGCATTGGCTATTGGGCTTAAAATGGCTATTGAATGGAATGTCAAAGAACTACATGTCTATGGTGATTCACAACTTATCATCAACCAAGTAAATGACAAATATCAAACAAAGGATGATAAGCTTATGCCATACAAACAACTGGTGGAGGAGTTTAAAGGACACTTTAAAGAAATATCATTCACCCAAATTCTAAGAAATGAGAATAAAGCAACAGATGCAATGGCTACAATGGCATCTCTCTTGCAAAATAAGGAGAATCAACAATGTTACGAATTTCTCGTGGAAGATATCTTAACCCCTACCATTCAATCCCAGCATACCTACTAAATTTTCCATATATCAAGAACCAGTCAATCCTCATACAGTCAAACTTATCAGTATTTAAAAGAACATATCCTTCCTCTTGACTTATCTCATAATTAGAGAAGGAGTTTTATCCATCAGTCCTCTTGCTATACTATAATTTCTGATATCCTATATAGGCGTGGTCTAGATGGTACTTTATTAAGATGTCTTGAACAAGAAGAATCTGAAAAAGTTCTTTATGAAGTTCATGCAGGTATTTGTGGCACACACTCAAGTGGTTTAACATTGGCTAAGAAAAATCTTCGTATGGGTTACTTTTGGCCTACTATGGAGAGAGATTCATTAACATATGCTCAAAAATGCAAACAATGTCAGATCCATGGGAATCTCATTCATGCGCCAACACAAGACTAATATCTTATGACAAGATCATGGCCATTTTTGCAATGGGGCCTTGATTTGGTAGGAAAGATAAATCCCTCATCTTCTAATGGACATAAGTTTATTTTGATAGCTACTGAATATTTTACTAAATGGATTGAAGCAGTGCCTTTAATAACAGTGACAGGAAAAAAAATATCATCATTTATTTTGAATTATATAATCTATTGCTATGGAGCTCCTATGACCATTATCACTGATAATGGAAGACCATTCACAAATCAAGATGTGAAGGAGCTATGTGAACAATTTCATATCCAACATAGGTTTTCTACTCCATATTATCCATAGGTAAATGGTCAAGCTGAGGCATCAAACAAAACTATCTTGAAAATCTTAAAGAAAACAGTCAATGAAACTAGAAAAGACTGGCACATCCAGCTAAATCCTGCTCTTTGGGCATACCAAACTAGCGTCTACACTCCAATAGGGGCAACTCCATATTGTTTGGTCTATGGATCAGAAGCCATATTACCTATAGAATTAGAGATACCTTCTCTACGAGTATCCTTGCAAGGTCTTATACCAGAAGAAGTACAACGAGTCTCTCGACTCTAGGAACTAGAACTGATTTAGGAACGTCGCCAAAATGCAACAGATCATTTGAAAATACATCAACAAAGAATGGCAAGAAATTATAACCATGGAGTCAAGCCGCACACTTTTTCAGATTGGAGATATAGTTCTAAGGGAGAATCCAAGAAATCAGCAAGATCAAGAAAAGGGAAATTTTGAACCAAATTAGCTAGGACCTTTTGTCATATTAGCAACATATGGATCAGGAGCATACAAGTTATCTACCCCTGAAGGTGATTGGTTTGATGAACCTATCAATTCTATCTATCTCAAGAAATTTTATGCTTGAGATATAAAGTCCTGAAAAAATCAACAAAAAGCATATAAATTCTTTAAAAAAATCAAAATATGGAAAAAATACAATAAATTTAGATAGTGAAAACTTGGTCAACATGCCCTATCTAAGAAGTAATTTCCTCCATCTATGAGATCTCTTTGCACACCTATCTACTCCATCCTATCGCATCTATCGCTTCCATATATCTTAGCTTATCCATTCCATCTTTCACATCCATTTGCTCTGAACCATTTAGCAAGAAATATGCAGCTTACCAACAGTTACCAATCTTTGACATACTTGTTGTAGTCATTGTCTTAGATTTTATCAAAGTCAATCATATCTGCATCTGTATCCTGCCATGGTTTGGATCTTGATCAATTCATACATCCATAATAATTTTGTTTCCACTAGGGGCAAAATCCTAATTCCTTTTGCTAAGGTGATCTTTTGAATCTTTGAAAATCCCAAAACATTCGAAAAACTTAGAAAAACCAAAAACACCTAGGATTTTGAAACAGATAATGAGCAACAAATCAACAAATCAATCAAGGTGTTTAATCGATAATTGAAACGTGAAACTCAGGAAAATGAAGAATCGATCAACAAGTAATAAAGGATTATCAAAGATCATTCATCAAGATGATTATATCAGTTAATGACCATAAGAACATGTGAATGACATGGAAGATTCATTGTTTATATCTTGATTTTATTGCTAATCATGTACTCTATGCGACTCAAGGATGTCCATGACTAGAGAAACTATGATGGGGCATGATTATTTTCTTTGATTGTTGTCTGTGGTTTATCTCTTACTATTGTATGAACTTGTCTTGGGATATGATCGGCAAAAGATCAAGGAGGAAATTCCAAGTCATGCATGAAAAGAGATAATCCATGTCTGTTTTGCAAGAAATACTCAGGTCAACCTGACTCATTATATCAAGTTGCTTGTATTAACTTTCTATATCAAAATCCATGTAAGGAATACTCAGGTCATCTTGAATCATTATGTCAAGTTGCTTGTATTTTCTTACAACATTTTAAAGCTCAATGATGAAATCAAAGCACTGTTACAAAGATCGCATATGAAGAATGGTAGTATCATTTTTAGTTAGATCATTTCATTAGCTCATTATTCATCTGCATTATAAGCATTCATTGTCAGTTACATTATAAGCATTTCATTTCATTAACAGATCAACGGTCATAAATAAAGATTGAGTATACTTGGTCAAACAAAAACAATTTGCATTTAAATCATTGTAGGTGCTTTCAACATTTTAATCATCATCCATTTTCATTTAGTTGAATATATAAATCATTGCATTAATTTGCATTCAATTAAGGGCATTTCATTCATCATATAGTGTATCATCATTATTATTTTCATTATCATTCCATTAATGATCATTTAGTTGCATCTTTGCACTTAGATTCATAAACATTACATATAAAATCAAAAACATTTCATATAGATCATTTGCATCATCATAAGCATTAAAGAAATCATTCATTTTCATTTCCATATAGATGATTGCATTTGCATCATTTACATATCATTTAAGTTAGTAATCATTTTCATTTGCATCCAAGATCATCAAAATAAAAAATCAACAAAAACATTTATCATTGCATCATCATATAAAGCATCATCATAAAAAAGAGTAACATGCAAAAATATCATTATCCATCTAATCATGCATCCATATAATCATCATATAAAGCATCATCATCAAATAGAGTAACATGCATAATAAAGATCGTCATCATATAGAATCCATGTCTACATATAGATCATCATTAAAAAAATAAAAGTCCAAGTATACAATGATATCAAATAAACAATACAAGTGCCTCCAAATCAAGCCACGGCTGTCCTGTACCACTACCACTTGACTCTGTCTGTCTCTGTGGTTGTGGGCAAGAAAATCCTCTAGATGCCTATCTCCCATGATCACCACTCCTTTGAGGAGGTCCCATGACCCCACCACTACTAGTATCCATCAACACAGTGGTATGATAACTACCTACTCTCTAGCTCTCTGCAACTGCCTCTTCATATCGTCATCGCCAGTGGGAATTCTCCTTCCTAGCCCGAACTAATGCTCTAATAGTGTCAGCTGAGAGAGTACCTGGTCCAACCTACTAAATATGATCAAGAAGGCCTTGAGTATCCTATTGTCTCCTAATAGCTCTATCCCTCTCAGCCATAAGATTCTGCACTTGTGCTCGAAGCTGATCAATCTATGCTCTAAGACTATCAATGGTATCCTGCTCTGGCATATCATGCTCTGGTGCATCCTGCTCTGGCATATCATTCACTGGTGCATCCTGCAATGGCAAATCCTATTGTGGTGCATGAACCCCAATACCCTCCTCACCACCACTCTGTCTAACTGTCAGAATATCCATCCAAGTAGCTCTCACAATCTGTCATCTAATAAGGGGAACATGATCCTTTGGATCCTCATCATCTCCACCATGAGCTGCAATAACCCTAGGGTCTAGTTGAATCTATCCAAAATCAATGCCTCTCGCAACCCCCATCTAGTCCAATCACCCTACCTCCTCCTGTCAATGGCAACCTTCTCGATGATCTCATACCTACCCTGCCAATATCCCTCCCAATCCATCCAACATCCCTCCCACCCATAGGAAGTGGTCTCCCAATCCTGCCAACTGGTCCAAATGGTCCTCCATGGACTCTCAATCGACCTCCTCTCTGTCCAGGTCTCCTACCACCACCACCACCTCCATCCCCACCCTCATCTCCACCTCCCCCAGCCTCCTGAGTAGCTCTAAGCTCTCGTCTCCATCTCCTAAAAACTAGATCATCTGAATCATCATCCTCATCTCGTGAGCTGGTAGGAGGATCTGCTAGATCAGTAATGCGAGGAAATGGATGAGCTAGTATGTACTAAGCATAATCTATAGTAACCCCAGGATCAAGAATGTGTAATCTCATATCATAAGCCACTCTCGGAGTAGCAAGAAACTTTGCGTGAGCATTCTCAAATGACAAGGAAGGTCCCCAATCTCATCTATCTATGTACCACCAAGCATATATCGTCACACCAGTAGGCATAGGCTGGATGATACCAAACTGTCTAAGAATGTGACTAATCAATTGTCGCTCAACAATGTAAGGAGTCCGACCAATGAGATATCAACTCTTCATGATAAATGGTAATGTCTGTGCATCATCCATCCATGGCTCACAATCAACATATGGTCTCCAAGTAATGCTATCCAATGAATCAAGCACCCAATGCCAATACTCCATCTTACCCAGCTTATGTTGAGTAAGGATACTTGCATAAAATACACATATGGCTGCCTCTCTCCACGAACTCTGTGATGGATAGGCCAAGTAATAGCAATGTGCTCCTAGCACCAGATCTACAATAAAGTGCATCCTGTAGACAAACTAGCACTCTCATCATACACCACCTAATGAAGATCATGATATAAATGTGCCAACATACAAACACCCCAAGCATATCAAGTACGATGTTGCATCATACTCAGGAGAATCTCATCCCATCCAACAGCAAAACCTCATGATCGCCTATCAGGACAAATAAATCCTCCAATCAAACCAGAAAGAATCATAGGGAGAGTCTCGTAATACATCACCATATCCTCTCATCAGATCTCTCCTCTAGCGATGCTATCATCAACAAACACGGCTCTGCAAGCCTCTATCCCAACACGATCTTGAAAAATCATACTGCACTAACTCGCCAGTCACTAGGATGTGCATAATCCTATACACATCCTCGAGCGTCACACTAATCTCACCAGTGGGCAAGTGGAAAATGTTATGCTCACTGTGCCATCTCTCGGCTAACGCCGTCAACAATCCTCTATTATGCGTAATCTCAAGCATATACAATAGATGGTGTAAACCATAGGTATCTATATGTCTAACCTCAGCCTATGTCAACTCTGGCACTAAATGACGTACTGCCGGTAATTTTTTCCGACACTAGAGAACATCAAGTTTCTCCTATTTATCAAGAGAATTCAATCAATCATCAACTATCAATCTATCAAATCAAATTGAAGCCAACCTAGGCTATCAATCTATCAAATCAAACTGAAGCCAACCTATGCTATCAATCTATCAAATCAAACTGAAGCCAACTTACACTATCAATCTATCAAATCAAATTCAAGCAACTTAAGCTATCAAATCATTTTAAAACCTATCAATCATGGTTTTCTATCAATCACTGAGTTTAATCAAAACTATGCTAAGCTCTTACATCAGACACTAAATCAGTTTCTTAGAGCTACTCTATCAACACAAATCAAATCGATCTATCCAACAACATCCATCAATCAATCAAGTCCCTATTCGACATACATGTGCATCAAACATGTTAAATCTAATCATCAAAGTAATTATTAGCTTTTGCACTTATCAAAAACATCAATTTTGAGCAAAAGCGCTAAACTATAGCATTTGCGCTATCCTATTGAGAAAAAGCACTAAACAAAAGCATATGCACTATCTTTTTGATCAAATGCACTAACCCTATGAACATATGTGCAAAACAAAGCAAAAGAACTAACTTTAGCTGCAAAAGCGCAAACAAACAAAGCAAAAGCGCTATCCTAAACATATGCGCTAACAAAATGATCACAAGCGCTAATCTATGCATATGCGCTAACCCAAATTGCATAAGTGCTAAATAAAAATGCAAATGCGCTAACCTAATACCAAAAATCGCAAAAAAATTCAAAAATTCACAAAAATGTGCCTAAAACATGAAAAGTTGCATGACAAGTTGAAAACAAAGATCGGGATAAGATACATACTGAATACCCATACTTGGGAGGTTGCTGATATCGTCGAACACGCTCAAAACGATGGTTCTACACAGGTATCACCATTTCACCACCTCACCAAGAATATTTTCTTCACAAAGCTGACAAGGATAACAATGAAGTTAAAATTAGCCTTGGTTAATTTTATATTTACTATTTGAAGAGTAATTAATGCTACTCAATGGGGCAATTTAATTTTTTTTTTTTTCAAATGAATTTAATTGATGAAACCTTTTATCAATTATCATGAGATCAATCATTCAAACCAAAGTTTTCAACAATTTCATGATCAATCTCCTAAGGGGGCACACAATCAGGATTTTCATCTTCATCAGGTACATTATTGAGACTTGATTTAATCTTTGAAACAATGTTGTCTTGACATCATTTCAAAGAAGGGCAAAATGTATACACATAAAATTTACTATGAGTGATTAAATAAATATTATATATTTATTTAATGTTTATTCTTCTATTAAATACTTAATTTGAAAAGATTAATTTATTTAATTCATTTTCATGTCTTTTTTATTAATCTCATCCTCTCAAGGTCTATAAAATCAAGAGCTTCAGTTGAGAGAGTTAATATTCAAGTTAGACTTCAGGAGACTTCAAGTGCATTTTCAAGAAAATCATTTGTAAAACTTATGCATCTGTGAGTTTTAATCTTGAAGCAAAATAGCAATTATCATTATAGAATAATGTAGTATTTCATATCATAGTATTAGTTAACTATCAGTTATCAGCCCATTCTTCATATGCCATCTTGGAAGCTATCAGTGCATTGTCTGAGAGCACACCATCTGCAACCATGAACATTGGAGTTAGGACACAATGAGACATAAACCATGAAGGTAATATTTAGTATTTTTATTTCATATGTATTTCATGTAGTTTCATTGGTTAGGTTTGGATTTCCTGTAGCATTTCCATTTGTATTTTGTGAAACTAACTTGTTGTAGGTAGCATTCTGAGGATGAAATTCAAGTCGACACACTTACCACTTTCCTTTTCAGCTGAGGCCCTGAATGCCTTGAACTTACTAAAGGCTTATGTTTTATCCTTCAAGAATGTGACCCACATCATTCTTCAACAATCATCAGTGAAGATTATAAAATATCTATCACCTTGAATACTTTTAGTCCTTATTGGTCCACAAAGATCTGTATGAACTAAATCTAACAAATGTTTTGTTGAAAAAGATTTGCTCTTAAAAGTTGAGGATGTCATCTTTCCTAACTGACATTCCTTACATAGAGCATTCGCCAGTTTGTCCAACTGAGGCAAACCTCTTACTGGCTTGGACTTATTGACTTTGACAATGTTATCAAAATTTATATGACAAAATCTCTGATTCCAAAGCCATCTATCATCTATTTTAGCAATTAAACAGTTGTTGACTTTAGGATTTAGTTGAAACGGGTTACCTTTTGTCTGCTTGCCTGTTGCAATCAGTTCACCTTTTCTCCCATAGATTTTGCACATTCCATTCTTAAATTCTAATGGATAACCTTTGTCATTGAGTTGAGCTACACTCAAAAGATTATGCTTTAATCCTTCAACCTAGTAGACATCATCTGCAATGCTCTTTCCATTAAGAGAAATGGTTCCCTTTCCTTTCACCATGCAAGGTGAGTCATTTCCAAATCTCATAACTCCTCCATCAAATTTCGTCAAAGTAAGAAATTTACTCCTGTCACCGGTCATGTGGTATGAACAACCACTATCTATGATCCAATCATCAGAACTATCCATGCGAGAAACTAATGCCTTCTAATCAGATGACTCCTCTTTAATGGAAACAAAGACAATATCTTCATTAGCATCTCCCTCAGATTCCTCATCAGTGATACCACCATCAACTGCAATAAGGCAATCTCTTTTGCCTTTACCTTTGTACTTCTTGTACTTCTCATGTTTATGCTCATTATCACCATTAGGACAGTTAGTTGCAATGTGTCCAATCTTGTTACATGCAAAACACTTCAAAGGTGATTTACATTTGTACTTACCAGTACCTCTAGGTAACCGCTTGGCCAACAATGCTTCAAGCTCAATCAGACTGTCTTCATCATCAACTTCTCTATTGGATCTAGACTCATAATAGTGACTAACATCTCTGATTTTCCTCATAGGTGGGTTAGAAACTGAAGCTCTAAATGTTGATTTAGATTTCTAAGTACTACCATCATAACCATTTAATTCAAATGCATTAAGTTTACCAATGATGAAGCCAAGAGTTACCTTTGTTTTATCAATAGACTTTAGCTCCTAAATGGCTACAACTCGGATAGCGTAGATTGGTAGAAGGGTTCTCAACACCTTACTAACCACTGTGGCATCCTCCACTTTACCACCAACACTCTTGATCTTGCCAACTATCTCCTTGATCCTCTGACCATACTGTTGAATATTCTCACCTTCAGCCATCCACATGTCATCAACTTTACCTCTCAGACTCTCTTCTTTGGCAATCTTCACATGCTCATCACCGCTATAGATTTCCACAAGTTTCTTCCACACATCATAAGCAGTCTCTAGACCATGGACATCGACATACTCTGAATAACACAAAGAACTAGTAATGGACTCAAATTTTTTATTATTTTATTGTTTCTCTTTCTTTTGATCATTAGACATAGTCCCACTAGGTGCAACATATTGTGTAACAACATGTTCCCAGTATTGGCTTCCTAGACTTTTGATATAGATTTTCATCCTATCACTCCATATTTTGTAGTTTTCCCTATTAAACTTTGGACCTTCTTTCTTCATCATGTTCTTCTAGATGTTTACCTCAAGTCATTAGGCTTAGACAATAGAGGAGCTGAAATGCTCTGATACCAATTGATGGTATGTTTAATCAATAAGGATCTGGACAACTACTAAGAGGGGGGGTGAATCAGTAGATAGAAAATTGACTAAAATTTCACCAACCTCAAGAACAATCTCACAAGACAATCTCAGAACTAACTGGTTCAAACACTGAACTACAAACTTCAATAGCACTGGCAGTTTACCGGTTTGACTGGCATATCAAAATAATAGTATAACAGCTCTGAAACTCTCGAACCATTTAACCAAAACATCCAAATACTTTACTAACAATAATAAAAGCACATTTCAGATTACAATTGTTCATCTTATCATATCTAAGTGGATTTAATAGTTAAGCAAATTAACCATATCAAACATAACCACAAAAATTATTCACTACTTGACACAATGATTTTTGGTGTGGAAACCCAAATGGGAAAAACCATGGTGGGAATGAATACCCACAAGTATCCTGAACTCTTCTGAAGTTCGCCCTGTTAGGAGCCAAGCCTATTAAATCTTTTACAAAATGTCCTATGAGGAACAAATCCTGTTAGGGACCACCCAGTTAAGCGATTGACTATAATGCCCTATTAGAAGCAATACCCTATTAGGAGTAACCTTGGTAGAGGATTTCAAATCCAAGCTAATGGATCACCTGGTTAGAGGATTTAGATAGCACTAATCTTGTTAAAGCATACCCAGTTAAGGAATTTGACTGTTGTAATTGTTAGAGAACAACAGGGGTTTGTTGATCTGGTAAATAGCACTACTCTTCTTGATCAGATCCTTTTCATGCATCTATCTGCCTTCACACATACTATAGATACACCTTCTGGTTCAGCAATCAATCACACCAACACTTAACCCAAATTTCCAACACTACAACAAAACAACTCATTGACCTTATAAGAAAAACAACAGGTCGGTAACACATCACAAACCTAAGATCTCATAGAGATTACAAACAAATTGGTTCAAGTATGACCGTTAGATTACATAGCAATCATTGCACATTGTTCAAGACAACCTCAACCACTCCTTGATTGCTACTTCATCAAATTTTGTAACTTATCACGTGGTTTCCTCTTCATGCAATGTACTTGCTCTTTCCCAAGATAAAACCGTTATCTCTACGTGCCAAAAACTATTTGAAACTCTTCACATACAACATGTATACGTGACATAATCATTACCATTCATCATTTGATCATAATCTAATACAACCGATCCACCAAGCTCCATCAGTTAGGGTTTGGCACATCCACAGATAGGGTTACTAGTTGATCTCACTGCTTCTTAACTAATACCAATTTCCTTCACTAACTCACCTATCGATTGCACAACAACATCATAACAACATCATTACCGGTTACAATTGACATCAATGACAACATAATAGTTCATCAATGCAATATTCATGCAAATGCCAACATGCTATGTCCTTGTCGATATTATATTGGTCTGGTTATGGATTTATGTATCGTGTGATGTGATTTTGTAATTAGGTCTTATGTGTTGATCCAACCTTAAGGGCAAGGTTGATGATTTGTATAAATAGGCATTGTAATCATGTTAGTTGTATGTCTGCAATTGTGTTTATGATATGAGAGTATATTGTATGTGTGAACACGAGAATCTATCATTCAGAAGTGTGGAAAAGCAGAGAAGAGTTCTTGTGCAGACAGTGTGCTTAACCAAAACTATAATCAGGCATTTGGATATGTTATTCTTCCAGTTCATATAATCTGGATTATTATCCGATCTTTGTAAGGCAATGAGCCTTTATTTGGGTTATAGCCCTCCTTATTTTGAGCAGTGAGCTCTAGGTAGTGTTCATGAATGCATGTGCATTCCCCATTGTAATATTCACACATACTATTGTAGAGTATCATCTTATTGTGGGTAGGTTCCCACTGTGGTTTTTCCCTTAACCGGGTTTTTCACGTCAAAAATCCATGTGTTATGTGTGTTGTTGTTGTGGTGACTATTTATGTTATTGATGTTCATGATCAGATCTAAAGTTAAGGTTAATTTGGTTGAGTTTGGTAAAAATTGATTCACCCCCCCTCTCAGTTTTCCTGCGTTGTTTCTGCCTTGCTATCAACAATTGGTATCAAAGCTAGATCCTCTATAAGGAGCTTGACTGCTTGAGGAGATCTGAGATGGTAGTTGTTTTTTTTAAGAAGGAGAGTTTGAGATTTGATGTAACTAATTACTCTATATGGAAGCACCGGATGGAATTTCACCTAAATTGTCTTGGAGAAGATTATTGGAAAATCACAAAGAATGCATACATTATTCCTGTGAATGGTCTTGTTATTGCTGATAAGATCAAAGTCATTGATCATAATATAAGAGCTAAAGAAGCATTGTTGAGTGCCCTGACTAATGCAGAGATGACTAATGTGATGTGATTTCATACTACACATGAGATTTGGGTGAAGCTTGAAACCCTGTATGAAGGAGATAAACATGTGAAAGTTGCTAAATTGCATAGATTGGAAGGAATATATGAAATGTTGAAGATGGGAGAAGATGAGAATATTACATCCTTTATGGATAAATTGAATGATCTTGTGTTGAATGTTAGATGTGTCGGTGGACTCCTTGAAGAAGATGAAATTGTGGCTAAAGTGTTGAGATCTTTGCCTCCTGCTTACAAACATAAATTTGTTGTTATTGATGAGATCCATACTGTGACAACTGTGACAAGAAATATGCTAGTTGGAAAGCTTGTTACTTTTGAGTTGAGAGAACTTGGTGAATCACATGGTAAAACTGAGACTACATTTAAAGCTACTATATCCAAGAAGCAGAAGTATGATCCAGGAGAAAGTTCAACTAGGGTTTCTAGATATGAAAGAGAAATGAGAGAGATGGAAGAACAAGAAAGAGAGATAGAAGAGTTTGAAGCACTTATTGCTATTGCTAGAACATTACCTAAGGGAGCCGATAAGAACGAAGGGAAGTGATAGACTTATAAAGCACTAAGAGTGGGAGGGGTGAATCAGTGACAGCAAAAACAATACCACTTTAAAAACAAACCGATAAAGATAGTTAATTAGTTTACTTAATACTATGCATGCAATCCATTTTTATATTAAAGAATCCACAACAAGTAAAAGATCCACCATAACACAAGTGTTTGTACGTGGAAAACCCAACTGGGAAAAACCACGGTGAGATGGGAGTCACAAGTTAACTATCTGCAGTAATAGGTAACTAACCAGTTAGGGTCTACAAAAGTGCTCTGCTAGGAGCGAATCCTATTAAAGATCCCAAAGCCCTGTTAGGAGCTATACCTTGTTAAAGGTAGTACCTTGTTAGGAGCAACCTTGGTAGAGGATTTCAAACCCAAACTAATGGATCACCTGGTTAGAGGATTTGTACAATGAATCTTGTTAGAGCTTACCTGGTTAGGGGATTTGACTGTTGTAGTGATTAGAAAACAATAGGTTGTGTGATCTAGAAGTAGTACAACTTTCTTGAATAGATCATCTTCTGCTCACTCAAAACTGCATCACCGACATACTTTGCAATGCCTTCAGTAAATCATAACAAATTAACACTTTTATCTTGCATCATGAAAATAGTTCATCATAATGTCATTATATAGACATTAGATTTCATGTCGGCTCATGAATCACATCACAATTTCCTCGGTGCAGTGTATCTAGACAATCTAACATAACACATCATAGATTTCCACCAAATTTGTCGGTTAGGGATAACTCATCTTGACTGGTGATAACTCATCACACAATCAGTGAAACCGGTTGGAACACCAATACCGGTTAAGAGTTAAACTCTTCCAACTAATGGACTGATTGTCCTCCAATTTCTTATTTGATGATCTTCACCGAATCTCCAAGCTGGTGTCATGTCATTCCTACATATACTGATTGTCTACATATACTAGTTACACAACCTCAAAACCAATTGAAGTTTACTATACATATAATATTGGTTTTATAATACAAAGACTTAGGAGTAATATCGATTTGTCTTAACTAAGATGACTTATGACAATGTGAACATATGTGTGTGTATACATGTGCCATCAATGACAACATATTAATTCATCCATTACAATCATCATCAAGCCAACAAGAAGTTCCCTTTGAAATGTTTTTCATGCAATAAGATTGGCCATTTTGCTTCTGAAAGAGCTAAGAAAGTGTCTAAGTATGATAAGCCTTACAAGCCTAACTAGAAGTATAGATATTAGAAGAATTGTTATTATGTTGATGATGAAGGTGTGATAGATGAGGAGTCTGAGAAAGGGAATTCTGGAGATGAATTTGTGCTCATTGCTATCAAGGAAGATGATCTGATATCTATTGATTCTACAAGATGACTGTTGAAGAGAAAGCTTTGGCTACTAAGATTAATGAGAAAGATGAATGGGTGATTGATAGTGGTTATTCACATCATATGATAGGTGATAAAGGTAAATTTGTGAATATGGAGAAGTGTGATGGCAGTGTAGTGAGATTTGGAGACAACAAAGCTTGTGTAATATGTGGTAGAGGTTCTATTTCTCTTTATGGTAATCATAATACTAATGATGTTTTATATGTTGAAGGTTTGAAGCATAATCTTTTAAGTGTTGGATAGATGGTTGATAAGGGATATGATTTGCAATTTAAGAATGGGAAATGTAAGATCTTGAATAGCTCTGGTATAGAGTTTGCATCAAGAACTAAGACTAAAGGTAATATCTTTCATCTGAATGTTGGTGAGAAAAGTTGTTTGATTTCTCAGATTGATGAGAGTTGGTTGTGGCATAGGATAATGTGTCATATTAATTTTCATTGCATGATTAAGATTAGTTATACTCAAGTTGTTAGAGATCTACCTAAGATTGTGAAGCCTACTAATCTGATATGTAAAGAATGTCAATTGGGAAAGAAAACAAGAATTTCATTCAAGAGCAAACTATATACATCTAATGGGTTGTTAGATCTTGTGCATACTGATTTATGTGGACCTACTAGGGTAAGAATCTTATAGGGAGATAGATACTTCATGTTGTTGATTGATGACTATTCTAGAATGATGTGGGTCACTTTTCTAAGGGATAAATCTGAAGCATTGGAGAAGTTCAAAATATTCAAAACTAAAGTGGAAATAGAGACTGGACTAAAGTTGAAGTGTCTGAGGTCTGATAGAGGTGGATAATTCAGCTTTGGTGAGTTTAATTCCTTTTGTGAAGAGAATGGAATAAGAAGACAGTCATCTGATCCAAGAACCCCTCAGTAGAATGGAGTATACAATGTTTATTGAAGGAAATGTTATGCATATCTATTGAAGAGAAGCTACTAGAACTATGCCGATTGAAGGAAATGTTTTGCATATCTATTGGAGAGAAGTTATTAGCACTGCTATAACTATTGGATGTTGCTATAACTATGTTGATTGAGGGAAATGTTCTACATATCTATTGGAGAGAAGTTGTTATCACTGCTATATACACATTCAATCGGGTGCATATAAAAGGTGATTCCGGTAAGACCCCTTATGAGCTATGGTTTGGTCATGTTCCTACAGTTAAATATTTTAGAATCTTTGGAAGCAAATGTTATATCAAAAGAGATGACGATATAGGAAAATTTGATGCAAGATGTGATGAAGGAGTGTTTTTGGGATATTCTACTAAGAGCAAATCCTACCGGTGTTACAACAAGAGATTGAGAAAGATAGTAGAAAGTGCAAATGTGAAGGTTGATGAGAATCATGAGAAGCAAATCAGAGCATGCAAATATGAGTCTAATGATCTAATCAAGATGTTACTTCAAAGCAAGTGTAGACTGAGAGCATGAAGCAAATTGATCTAATAGAGATAGAGATAGTGAATGTTGATATTGTTGATGGTGAAGAAGTTCATGAGCCTAAAAAATCAGAATAATTAGAAGACCCCAAGGTATGTAAGATTAAATCATTCAAAAAATTAGATTATTGGTGATAAAAATAAAGTTGTGATGACGAGGAGAAGGATTGTTGTTGAAGAGACATGTTTGATTTCTAAAATTGAGCCTATATATGTTGTTGAAGCTTGTAAAGATGAAAATTGGATGAAAGTTATGGAAGAAGAGTTAGATCAGATTGAGAAGAATAAAACATGGGAACTTGTTCCGAGACCTAAGGACAAGAATGTAATTGGTGCTAAATGGGTGTTCCGGAATAAGCTGAATGAAGATGGAGAATTTTTTAGAAACAAAGCAAGACTGGTATGTAAGGGATATTCACAAATGGAAGGTATTGACATTGAGGAAACTTTTGCTCTGGTAGCTAGAATTGAAGCTATTAGATTATTTCTCCCATATGTTACTCATAAGAAATAAAAAGGTATATCAGATGGATGTGAAATCAGCCTTTTTGAATGGTGAATTGGAAGAGGAAGTCTGCATTGAGCAACCAGATTGAATTTCATTGATAGATGAAGAAGACATGGTGTGCAGATTGAAGAAAGAATTGTATGAAGTTAAACGAGCTCCTAGAGCTTGGTATGATAGATTAGATAGGTATTTGATGAAGTTGGGATACTGTAAAGGTACTATTGATAGTAATTTGTACTTCAAGATTGATAATGATAATATTTTGATTGTTAAAGTATTTGTTGATGATACTATATTTGGAGGAGATGATGATTTGAGTAAGAAGTTTGTTCATGATATGCAAAAAGAGTTTGAGATGTCTATGATAGGTGAGATGAAATTCTTTTTGGGATTGCAAATTACACAAATTGACAAAGGCATTTTCATATCTCAATCTAAGTAAGTGAAGAAATTGTTGAAGAAGTTTGGGTTAGATGATTCCAAACCTATTGGAACCCCTAAGGTAACTGGTTGTAAGATGATAAAAGTGTTAGACAACTCAGATAATCAGAGGACAACTGAGAGGGGGGGTGAATCGGTTGTCACCGAATTATAGAACTTTAAACATTCAAAACCTTATTACCGAAACACATAAACTCAATATTGGAATGCATAAACCAAATACCAAAAAGACAGATATAGAAATCAAGCATAAACATAAATCACAGAATAGTTACCATCCATCCAGAACATATGACACCAAGATTTGTACGTGGAAAACCTGGTAAAGGGAAAAACCATGGTGGGAAGCCTACTCACAGTCAGATAATACTTTTGCAGTAAGTATGTGATTACAATATGAGGGGCCTGCACATAAAGGAAGGCCAACAATGTAGAGTACATTTCTCATCACAAAAAGGAGCCTCACTGACTACAAAATAAATCCAGACTACAATCCAAAATGAAGATTGAACTGCAAGTATAGCATCTGCTATGCTTGAGTACGATTCCAGCTAAGCTCAGTACCGGACGTCTTAAACCTCTTCCACAAACCCAATTCGATCACCTATGATCAACCAAACCTTCTACATATGATTAGAACATTATTCGCACCCAGATAACCATAATCCCATATGCCCATGATCTACAAAAATATCTTACATCATATTTATACCAACTCGGGACCTAAACAATTAGGTTGGCCACCTAAAAGATAATATAATAAGTTCATAACATAAACACACAATCCAATGATCAACCAAGTCATCTTAGGCTGAAAACAATGTAAACCAATCATTAAATCTCATCGGTAACAGATCAGGAACATCCTCCAACAGATTAGAGAAACCGGTCCATAACCTAGATAACACCAAACCCAAAATAGGTTGCCATAAACCAAATCAAACACCACCGATGAATTGGAACATGAACAAGATAACCAATAGCATCATGAAACCTATCTAGAAGCCCCACTGATAGCACTTATCACGTGCATCAAAACATCTTCAACAAAACTCTGTTGGTAAAACCCTTACCAGTGACCAAAAGGCTTACTAGAACAAATGATAGCTCTTGAGTCATTAAATCCTAAACCAACTGATCATGATACACATCTAAATAGCATGAATGATAGATCCAAACTAATTCCAAAGATCAAAGCATACCGGATCATATCAGATCAATATCATAAACCACCCACTCTACTAGAACCAACCGGAAACCGGTAAACAACCAAAACAACCAGTGTTTCCATCAATGACAAAACATCAATGCGACACATAATCAATTCCTCCAAATTGCCAACAATCTCCCCCTTTGGCATTGATGGCAATACTAGATGCAAAAAACATCCAAGTTCCAGGAAATGCCAAACAAGTCTCCCCCAATGGAAGACAACCAACAATCTCCCATAAAATTATATAGCAATGAAGCTCTGAAGCAAACTCCCCCTTTGACTGATATTTTGCTAAGCTCTATTTTTCACATATATCTCTCCCCCTTTGACATCAATGCTAGAAATCTGACATAAACATCAAATAAAAATCATAAATCCTCTCATTCACACAACTGACTACTCCCCCTGAGTAGTAGTACTACCACATCAATCTAGAATGAGTAATAGCTCTGATAATGCATACCGGGTTTATGCCAATCAGCATCACTCAAGTCTCTACCGGAGGGGTGGAAACCCCCACTCTATCTCTGAAGTACTCAAATGATTCTTTAGGCAAAGGTTTAGTGAAGATGTCTGCAATCTTCTCTTTAGTGTTCACATAAACCAATCTGACTTCTTTTACTTCTACCTTCTCCTTCAAAAATTTATACTTGATAGATATGTGCTTTGTCTTAGAATGAAATACCGAATTCTTTGATATATCAATAGCAGCAAAGTTATCACAGTGAATAACTACCGGTTCATTGCAATCCAGATTTATATCCTTCAACCTTTTGCTTCATCCATAGAACTTGTGTGCAGTTAGTAGTAGCAACAACATACTCAACTTCAGTAGTAGATAAAGAGGTGCATGATTGTTTTTTGTTGATCTAAGAAACAAGTTTCTTTCCAAGAAAGAAAGCTCCACTAGATGTGCTCTTCTGGTCATCAACATCTCCAGCCCAATCTGCATCTGTATATGCACATAATGTAAAGTCATCATTTTTAGGATACCACAAACCATGTTCAGTTGTTCCTTGCAAATACCTGAAAATCCTTTTCACCGTACTCTCATGATTTTCTCTAGGATCACTCTGATATCTTGATACAATACAAACTTCATTCATTATATCCGATTTAGTCTAATTCAAATATAACAAACATCCAATCATAGACTTGTACCTTGTAGGATTTACCAATGCAAATGCATCAATCTTTGTCAACTTCTCACTTGTAACCATAGGTGTACTAACCGGTTTAGAATTTTCCATACCAAATTTCTTCAATAGCTCTCTAGCATACTTAGTTTGACAGATGAAAATACCTTTGTCAGTTTGAGTAATTTGCAAGCCTAAGAAAAATTTCATTTCCCCAATCATAGACATCTCAAATTCATTCTTCATATTGTTAGAGAATTCCATACACAACTTATCTTCACCTCCAAAAATGATCATCAACAAAGACCTCATTAATCAATATGTCATCATCATTTATCTTATAATATAAATTACTGTGAGCATTAGCTTTAGTGAAATCAAGCTTCAAAATATATTTATATAGTCTTGTATACCAAACTCTAGGGGCTTGTTTCAATCCATATAAAGCTTTCTTTAACCTACAAACCATGTTTTTGTCATCTGAAAGTGAAAATCCATCAAGTTTCTCAATATAGACTTCCTCTTCAAGCTCTCCATTTAGAAATGCACACTTAACATCCATCTGATAAACCTTGTAGTTCTTATGTGCAACATAAGCAAGAAATAATCTCACGGCTTCAATCCTAGCTACCAGTGCAAAGGTTTCACCATCATTAATTCCTTCCTTCTAAGAATATCCTTTACAAACTAATCTAGATTTATTCCTCACAACTTGTCCATCCTCATTCAATTTATTCCTAAAAACTCATTTAGTTCCAATAGCATTCTTATTTTTAAACCGGGGAACTAAAGTCCATGTATTATTCTTTTCTATCTGATCTAATTCTTCTTCCATAGTTTTCATCCAACATTCATCTTTACAAGCTTCAATTACTGTTGTCAGTTCAGATTGAGAAATAAAACATACCTCATCAATTGCCAACCTTCTTCTTGTCATCACTCCTTTTTTTTGTCTCCAATGATCTGATCTTCTGAATGTTTTAACCTTAAATACCTAGGAGTCTTCTGATTTTCTATTCCTCTGTCCTGATCTTCAATTACTGTTGATTTTTATGATACTACCGGAGTAACTGGTTCAACATCTTGTTTCGGTGGAGGTGCTACTAGTTCAATTATGATCATTTCCATAGCCGGTTCTCTCTCATAAGTTCTGATTTGACTTTTGTTCTGCTCACCCACTTTGACATTTGTGCTCTCCACAATTCTCTACAATCTTTTGTTATAACATCTATATGCTTTTATTTCATTAGAATAACCAAGAAATATTTATTCATCACATCTAGGATCAAACTTTCCAAAGGAATCATCTCTTTTGATATAGAATTTACTACCCAAGATTCTGAAATACTTAACTATTGGTGTATGACCAACCATAACTCATAAGGTGTCTTACAGGTATCTCCTTTGATATTAACTCTATTGAATGTGTATACCAATGTGCTTACAACTTCTCTCTAGTAGATATGAGGCAGATTAGCTTCCATAATCATAGTTCTAGATGAATCCAAGATAGTTTTGTTCTTCATTTCCACAACTCCATTCTACTAAGGTGTCTAGGGTGCAGACAACCATCTTATTATCCTATTCTTCTCACAATAGTTGTTAAATTCACCGGATGTGAATTCTCCACCATGATCTGACCTTAAGAATTTAATCTTCAATCATGTCTCTATCTCAACTTTAGCTTTAAAGATTTTAAACTTTGCAAATGCTTCAGACTTCTCCCTTAGAAAAGTAACCCACATCATTCTAGAATAATCATCAATGATTAGCATGAAATATCATTCTCCCTGAAAACTTTTGATTCTAGCAGGACCACACAAATCAGTATGATTAAGATCAAGAACATCATTAGATTTGTCTTGTATACTCTTAAAAGAATTTTTGACTTCCTTTCCCATTTGACATTCCTTACATACCAGATTATAGGGCTTTACAATCTTAGGTATATCTCTAACTGCCTTAGTAGAACTAATTTTCACAATGCAATCAAAATTCACATGACACAACCTCTTATGCCATAGCCAACTCTCATCAATTTGTGCAATCAAAAATGTCTTCTCATATGAGTTCAAATGAAAGATATTACCTTTAGTCTATGTACCGGTTGCAATCTCCAATCCAGATCTGTTGATAATCTTGCACTTTCCATCCTTGAACTGTAACTAAAATCCCTTATCCACCAACCATCCTACACTCAAAAGATTATTCCTCAGACCTTCAACATAATAAATATTATCAATGTTATGATTACCATCCAATGATATTGTTCCTCTTCCCTTGATCATGCATGCTTTGTCATCTCCAAATCTAGCCAAACCACTACCAAATTCTTGCATAGATAAGAACTTCCTTTTATCTCTAGTCATATGATGTGAACATCCATTGTCAATTACCCATTCATCCTTCTCTTCAATTTTAGTAGCAAGGGCCTTCTCTTCAGGTACCAGATCATCTTCCTTGATAGCCAAAAATACCCATTCCTTTCCATTGTCAAATCCATTTGCTGAATCTTGTGTCAGCTCATCATCAGAATCAGTCACACCTTCCTCATCCCCATAGTAACATGATTTATCTTTGTTTCTCCTGTACTTATGCTTGTTCTGATAATCATGGTTAGGCCTAAAATATCTTCTATCTCTTTCTTTAAATCTGGAATTCCTTTCAGGACATCTAGATGCAAAATGACCTATCTTATTACATGCAAAGCATTTAAAAAGTGATTTTCCTTCATACTTACTTCTTGTCGGTCCTTTAGGTACTCTTCTAGCAAATAGGACTTCAAGTTGCTCAAACACTTCATCTTCTTTCTTCATATCCTATAGTTCCTTCACATATAAATCTTTCTAATCGCTATTGCTGGTAGATGATTTAGATGCATGAAAAGCAGGTTCAAATTTAACAGCTCCAGAAGGTCCAAATTCCCCAAGCTCAAAAGCAGATAATTTCCCAACCAAGGTATCCCTATTAACAAAGGTGATTTCCATAGTTCTCATCTTATTAATTGTAGTAGCCTTCATCTTATAAGCTGGTGGAAAAGCTCTAAGTACTTTAGAAACTATTTCATCTTCTCTTAGAGATCCACCACAACATTGAATTCCCATAACAATCTCATTAACTCTCTCCATAAAAGAAGTAATCCTTTCATCTTCTTCCATCTTCAGGTTCTCATACCTCACCTAGTAACCATCAAGTTTAGCAATTTTAACAGTAGGGTCACTTTCATTCAGAGTCTCCAATTTGTACCATATAGCCTTTGCAGTTGATTTGTCAGTTAGTCCCATTATTTGTTGATTAGAAAGTGCACACAAAAGGGTTTCTCTAGCTCTACAATCATTCTCAAGTTCCTTATCCAGACCTATCGGAGGAGGATTTCTAGATGCCGGATTAAATTATGTAGCACTTTTCTCAGTGATCTCCCAAATTTCTTTTCCAAGACATCTCAAATGAGTCTCCATCTGAATATTCCATACCTTGTAATTTGTTCCATCAGGCCTAGGAATTTCTCTCCGGAAAATAGTTGTAGATGAACTTGATGAACTTGAACTGCTAGATGCCATAGGATCTTCCTCAAGCAGTTAAGATTCTACAGAGAGGACCAAGCTTTGATACCAATTGTTAGACAGCTCAGATAACCAGAGGACAATTGAGAGGGGGGGGATGAATCAGTTGTCACCAGATTATAGAACTTTAAACATTCAAAACATTATTACCAGAACACAATGCATAAACCAAATACCGAAAAGACAAATATAGCAATTAAGCATAAACATAAATCACAGAATAGTTACCATCCATCCAAAACATTTGACACCAAGATTTGTACGTAGAAAACCCAGTAAATGGAAAAACCACAGTTGGAAGCCTATCCACAGTCAGATAATACTTTTGTAGTAAGTATGTGATTACAATATGAGGGGCCTGAACATGCATGAAGGCCAACAGACTAGAGTGCATTGCTCATCACAAAAGGGAGCCTCACTGACTACAAAATAAATCTAGACTATAATCTAGAATGAAGATTGAACTGCAAGTATAGCATCTCCTATGCTTGAGTACAATTTTGGTTAAGCTCAGTACCGAAGGTCTTAAACCTCTTCCACAAACCCAATTCTATCACCTGTGATTGACCAAACCTTCTGCATATAATTATAACATTATTCACACCTAGATAACCATAATCCCATATGCCCATGATCTACAAAGAGATTTTACATCATATTTATACCAACCTGGGACCTAAACAATTAGGTCTGCCACCTAAAAGATAATATAATAATTTCATAACATAAACCTACAATCCAATGATCAACCAAGTTGTCTTAGGCTGAAAACAATGTAAACCAATTATTAAATCCTACCGGTAATGCATCAAGAACATCCTCCAACACGTTACAGAAATTGGTCCATAACCTAGATAACACCGGACCCAAAATAGGTCACCATAAACCAAATCCAACATCACTGATGAATTGGAACATGAACAAGATAACAAATAGCATCCTGAAATCCATCTAGAAGCCACACCAACACCACTTATCACGTGCATCAAAAGATCTTCAACAAAGCTCTGCCAGTAAAACCTTTACCGATGACCAAAAGGCTTACTAGAACAAATGATAGCTCCTGAGTCATCAAATCCCGAACCAACTGATCATGATACACATCTGAATAGCATGAATGACAGATCCAAACCAATTCCATAGACCAAAGCATACCAGATCAATATCATAAACCAACCACTCTACCGGAACAAACCGAAAACCGGCAAACAACCAAAACAATCGATGTTGCCATCAATGACAAAACATCAATGCAACACATCAATGCAACACATAATCAATTCTTCCAAATTGCCAACAAAAAGATAATGAATCTTTGAAGGCTAACCAAACATTGTATAGATCTATGATTGGTAGACTGCTATATTTGAATCAAACGAGGCCTGACATTATGAGTTTTGTATGCCTTGTTGATAGATTTCAAGTTGATCCTAAGGAAATTCATGTTACTGTTATGAAGAGGATATTCAGATACTTGAAGGGAACAGTTGATTATGGTCTATGGTATCCAAAGCATGAGAATTTCACTTTAAATTCTAATACTGATGTTGATTGGGTAGGTGATGTTGATGACCAGAAGAGCACTAGTGGTGGAGCATTATTTCTGGGTAAGAAGTTGGCTACTTGGACAAGTAAGAAACAAGATGCTATTTCTTTATCTACTGCAAAAGTTGAATACATTGTTACTACTAGCAATTGTACTCAGGTTGTTTGGATGAAGTAGATGTCGAAGGATATTAGAGTTGTTTATAATGAACCTACTATTATCTATTGTGACAATTCTAGTGCTATCCATATTTCTAAGAATCTAGTGTTGCATTCTAAGACAAAGCATATATCAATTAAGTTTCATTATCTGAGAGGGAAAGTCGGTGATAGGGAAGTCAGATCAGAGTATGTACCTACAAAAGAACAGATTGTAGATATATTCACTAAGCCTTTGCCTGAAAATATATTTGTATATCTGAGAGAGAAGTTAGGGTTAATTTCCCCTCTCGATATGAACTAGATGCATTGAGTTGCATCAATCTGGTGGACTTCATTGTCTTATCCTATTATCTAGATTGATGAGTTGGTGTTGTTGTTCCGGGGGAGTAGTCAGTGTATGGTTCAGTTGTCCAAATTGGTGAGTTTATCCTAAGGGGGAGAGATTGTCCTTCTTAGAAGGAGTTATGCATGAGAATAATGAATTGTATATGTCTTTGGCATTGTTGTCAAAGGGGGAGAAGAGCATGTGCAAAACCCTTAAAGGGGAGTTGATCCTCATGATCTCAAGGAGACATTGTTGGTTGTTGATTTCTTTCTTTGCATTGATTGTTTTTCATATTCATACGTTGCCATCAATGTCAAAGGGGGATATTGTTGGATATTAGAGTTGTTGGGATATGTTGTTGTCATTGATGTCAACATATTCCTGTGTTGCAGTGAATTGATTTGTTATAGAGAGTTGTTTTGGTGATCTATTGCAGATGTGCCAATGTGGTTTAATGGTTTTGAGATACTTATCTCTAGTTGATTCAATATGAGTTTCATGATGCTATGTGGTGATTTGGTCGAGTTATGTTGTCCAGTATGTGGACTAGTTTTTCAGTATTGTGCTACAGAGTTGATCCATATTGCTATGGAATGATTATAGCTTGAGTTGCATATTTTGGAGAGTATTTGGGACATTCATGTGTGTCCTCTAATTGGGTGGTTCATAATTTGGAACTTCGCAAGCGTATCTTTTAGTTTGTCAGTTGGTGTTCTTGAGCTCCGGTGATGTAGTAATGATGAATATTGTTATCCGAGTTGTTGCAGTGATTGCGGTGGAATTCACGTTGCTTGTTGATATTCTTTAATCACATTCTATGCGTTTTGGTGGTCCACGTTGATCGTGGTGTGTGTTAATGAAGATTTTATTGGTCCAATGGTATTCTTCATGTTATGCAACATATTCAATGGTGTAGTGAGTTGTGGATGATCTTGGCAAATTATTTGATAGTGTGGCACATTCGAGGATTTGATTTGGGTCCATGTTATGTCCTTGCCGACATTATATTGGTCTGGTTATGTATTTATGTATCATGTGATGTAATTTTGTAATTAGGTCTTATGTGTTGAGTCGACCTTAAGGGCAAGGTTGATGATTTGTATAAATAGGCATTATAATCATGTTAGTTGTATGTTTGTGATTATGTTTAGGATCTGAGAGTATATTGTATGTGCGAACAAGTGAATCTATCATTCAGAAGTGTGGAAGAGAAAAGAAGAGTTGTTGTGCAGACAATGTGCTTAACTGGAACTGTAATCAGGCATTTGGAGATACTATTCTTTTGGTTCATATAATCCAGATTGTTGTCCAATCTTTGTAAGGAAGTGAGCCTTCCTCTGGGTTGTAACCCTCCTTGTTTTGAGCAATGAGATCTAGGCAGTGTGCCTGAATGCATGTGCATTCTCCATTGTAATATTCACACATACTACTGTAGAATATCATCTTATTGTGGGTAGGTTCCCACTATGGTTTTTCCCTTAACCGGGTTTTCCACGTCAAAAAACCATTTGTTATATGTGTTGTTGTTGTGGTGATTGTTTATGTTATTGATGTTCATGATCAGATATAAAGTTAAGGTTAATTTGGTTGAGTTTTGTGAAAACTGATTCACCCCCCCTCTCAATTTTCTTGCATTGTTGCCGCCCTGCTATCAATACAACATAGTTGGTTATAGCGTGATAGAGAAAATTGCAATCTTTTTAACACTTCAAATGATTCATGAATTGAACACACAGTTTTAAAAGTTATGGCCTTTGAAAGTTGGGTCTCCTAAAATAAGAAATATAAAAAACACATTGGGCACATAATTGTGTTGTAAAAGGGAGGTACATGTGTTGATGTGTGTTTTGACACATCATAGGGAATCTAGGATTGGAGATAAGATGGGTTCCACTTTATTGGGTGGTTTTAGCCCATGGTTTTGTAATGTTATTTAATGATTTTATTTATTTTATCTCATATATATGAGATGTGTGATATGGAGGTTGTGTTAAAGTCTTATAGCTATTGAGATAGCTTTAAATCTTTGGTTTGTGATAATCATGTGAAAATATTTCTCTACAAGTATATTGTAATATGTTATTGATTTATGAATAATATTGGGCAGCTTTTGGAGTGTGGGGTTTTTCTCCCGAAAGGGTTTTCCCCATGTAAATCACTGTGTTGTGGTATGCATGCATTTATGTTTTTTTTGGTTAATTTTTCATAATTATTGTAAGTATCTATTAAAAAAATTCATTTTCCTTCTCTAAAGGTTAGTGTAGTAAGTTGTTTTGCTACTTAAATTCCTTACAAAACCAAGAAAGACAACCAAAACAACACCCATAATATGTTTAAGGGGCATCCAAGCCATCATATCCTTAGGTGATAGTTCCAATGCAACCTCTTTGCCCATCAAAATTAAAGATGGATTTAATATCATGGTGTGCAGACTCATAATTATGCCAAAATTGAACTGTCACTAGAAATTCCCATGTTGGCAAAGGGTGAGCAAGGCCACTTCCCTCCCTATATATATTGGAGATATGGTAATTTTGCATAGAAATGAGGATAGCCAAGGGATCAAATACATATGATTCAATAGACCAACTGGGAGGACTAATTTTCTTAAGATAATTTATAATGTTAAGAGAATCCCATTCCAACCAAACTTTGTGAAATCCCCTTAGACCAAGCCAATTTCAAGTTGTAATAAGCTATCATAGCTTTAGCTAGGAGGTTATTTTGGCTATCCAAAGGAAGTGCCACCACTAAAATGAACCTACCATTAGAATCTCTTAGCACTCTCACAATACCAGCAATCCCTGGATTACCCTTGGTTGCCCCATCAAAGTTGATCTTGATCCAACCTGTTGAAGGAGGACACCAAAAAATATTCTCTCTAGACATCTTCACTTTCTTAATTGGAATAGTAAAATCAAAGGGCAGGTTACATTTCTTCATAACCTATCTATCATAATCATAAATATGCACTCTATAATCAAACCTCTAAAAGGAAGAAACACTTGCCAAGAAATTCTCCTTAATGGCCCTACAAATATTAAGAGCAACTCTATCAAAATCCAAAAAGGCATCCCTAGAAATCATATGTTGGAAATTGACACTCATCTAGGTTATAGGTGTTGTCATTGTTGGCAACACACTTCATGGGAGATCCAAAAATTAAGGTAACCGATATTCACTACACTGGCATTCAGGGAAGCGACAGGCGTATAACTGACAAACTTGGAACCGGTATTCTAAGGCCGACATAGGAGATTGATCCGGAAAGCGTGGAAGCGGCAACAGTCATATTGTTTTATGTTTATATTTTATCTAGGCTGACATGTGTCTTATCTTTTGTGATATGTTTGTAAGCCGACATAAGGCATTTGTGTTTATTCATGTAAATGGGTATATAAGTTAGTTCGGGTTAGGTCATTAATAATTATGTGGATATATGGGAGATAAGTGATGTGAAAGGTTTTGTAATGTTATCTTGATCGATAGAATGCGAATGTAAAGATCTGCAATTAGTCTTGATTATTGGTCTAGAGAATTGGGAAGCGATCTAAGATACCGGTAAGAGAGGTTACAGTTTAAATGGTATAGATAGTGCTTTAACCAGAACTCATCTAGCATAGAAGATGCACATTTTGAGTGCAGTATTTGTTTGTAATCTATTGTTTGGATCTGTAGTCAGTGAGGCTCCTTTTGTGATGAGCAGTGTGCCTTCCTGCATGTCCATGTTAGGATTCCCATAGATATTGAGAGAGGGGGGGGGGGGGGGGGGGGGGGTTAATCAATATCTAACCGGTGAATTGAATTTCTTAACTTAAAACATGTAGAACATATTATAACAGTGTACCGGTATGCAAGAAATAATGTAATAAATAGAATTTAAAACAACCACATGAAAAACACACCATAACATAAGGATTTAACAAGGAAACCCGGTGTGGGAAAACCTCGGTGGTATTTGTGACCCACAATATTCACTTACTGGCCAATAAGAGAATATTACTGCTACAAGAGGAGCCTGCACATGCAGGAAGGCCAACTGCCTAGAGCTCACTGCTCAATGGGAAGTCTCACTGACTTACAATGATGGATTATATAAATCCAATATCTTGTACTACTTCAGAATAGCATCTATAATGCCAGATCCAGTACCGATTTCTGCTCTACTTCTTACATAAACCCTTAACCTATAATTTGCTTAATAGGTTTGCCTTATTTCACCTAAATATATTCTTCTATCTTACTTACAAATGTTCTATAATGATCTCTCATATATATGAGTCATTATACAATGATGCCAAGTCGGCTTATACAGATATTACAATAATAAACAAAATATAATATAACAAAAATCATGTCGGTATGCTTCCTTTCACTGTCGGTGTCGGTGGTCTGAGTGCTGGTGTAGAGTTTGATCTTGCTAGTGTCGGTGCCATAGGATTGTAAGGTTGCCATCAATGACAAAACCTTCAATCACCTACAATGTCTCATTGGAGTGTGCATATGCCAACAATCTCCCCCTTTGGCATTGATGGCAACACTCATGAGAAAATTCAAAAGTGTATCCAAAACTTGTAATCCAAAAATGTTTCCAAAAATATAAGAGCTCCCCCTGAGTAGATAAGTCTTCTGCCGGTTATATTCTCATACTACTACTCCCCCTTTGGCATCAATGACAAAGGTTGTCAAAATGTCAGTAGAGTTGTACTCTCAACCTTGTAACTGGGTGGTTACAATTTGAAAAAGATCTCCCAAAATCAAGTTTATACTTTCCATAAACTTCTTGTTGTCCTTTATTGTTGTCTCTGTTCTTTGAACTGTACTAGTGAGGTGTTGCATATGCTCTGTCGGTGTTCTTTGTCCGTGTACTAGTGCCTTAGATATTTCCTTCTGTAATGATGCTAGATAGTCCAATCTTGGACTCAGTCTTAGTCTCAAATTCTTTGCCTTATTTACTATTCTCTCCTTTTCTCTTTCTAACTTAAGTAACTCTTCCTCAAAACTTGTTATCCTTTGTTCAAAAACTGATAATGTATCAGGTGAGTTAACAAAATTGTCAGCAAGTTTATTGATTTCTTCTTGTATCTTACTCATTTTCTTATCTATGTCTAATGTCAAAAAGTTTGTCTTGCAAGTATCTTTGTACAGAGTTTTAAATTCCTTCAATAAGTTACATAGTTCCAGTAGAAGTGTGTCAAATTCCCTAGTACACTTCTTTATTTGATCTTCAAAGAATTTTTGCTTTTCAATTTCTAGCTTATCCTTCAATGCCTCTTCCTTTATTTGCTCAACAGTCACTATGTTCTCAGTGATGTATTTACACAAAGTGTCAAGTTGGCTTAAAGAATCCCTATTGTCTATGTTACAGTTAGGAGCTATTATCTTCAAAATTGGGATTGTGTCATCTATAGCTTTATAAGCCTATGAGCTACAATCTGTTATCCTTTTGATGGAGTCCAAAAGTACTTTTGTTACATTTGTTGATTTGTAACCTGTTGAGGAGGAACCAACATTCTGAATACCACCAGTGGAGGAAGTAACCAAGCTTGTAGTGACCTCTGGTAGGTCAGTCTATGTTTCCATTTCTTTAAGCAATGGTTTTTGATCTTCTCTTGTTGTCGGTGGCACTGTTTCCATGTGAATCTTTTCTTGTCTCGGAGCCTGTTGCTCTGCTTGTCTCTCTATTTGTTGCTCTATTTCAGTCTCAGTCTGAGTCTCTACCTGTTGCTCTGTGTTATCAACTTCAACTTTTCTTTCAATATTGTCAATGTTGCCAGTTGCCAGTGGCTCACTAGACATATCTGTCTTGTCGGTTGTATCTTTGTCTATCATAATGTTGACCTTTTATGTATCAACATCAACTGTGTATAGCACCTCAGGGTTAGGATTTGTATCCTCTATGTCCATACTCTCATCTGTCGATTGATCTTCAGTAGTTGTTACCAGTGACGTAATTGGAGGTGGTGGGAGTAAGTTGTCTTTTACTTTGATGCTCGAAGGTCCACCAACCTTTCCTTTTCCTTTGTCCTTCTCCTTCTAGTATACCTTTATTGGTTTGGGGTTCCTGTACTCTTCCTATTTTTCTTTCTCAATAGGGAATATGTCCCATGCATTTTATGTTTCCTCTATTACTTCAGTCACTCTTCCAACCATTAATGCAATATGCCGGTGTGCAGTAGAGAATACTGACCGGTTGGCTTCTACAATTAAGTCATCTATCTCCTTAGGTGAGTTTACTGGGTAAACAGCAAGTAACTTTTCAATTTTGATTTTCTTATCAAGCTCTACAACAGCTTGTCTTCTTGCTTCCAGTCTTTTGAACAATTCATCTGGTAGTTCATCTATCACTTCCATTAAGAACTTCTTATAGATGTCCATGTGTAAAATGACATTGTTTTCAACTTGTTCTTTTTCATCTGCTGACAGTGTATCATAGACCTTTCCTATGTTCTTGAGTTTCCCTTCCTCTATGATTTCATTTAGCAATTTGTCAAGAGGGGCCATGTTTTGTTTAGTCTTCTTCTTCTTTGGTGTCAAATTTTTCTTTGGTGTTGTCTTTCTAACCGGAGACCTCACTGCCTATTGTTTTTGTCTAGTCATTCTAGGTGAGGGTGTGGATGCCGATGAAGGATCCCTTTTCCTTACAACTCTTTTGAAAGTTGCAAGCATGTCATTCTCTGAAGAAGTAGCTACCAGTGATAGGTGATTCTCAGGCTATAAAGTTCCTAACTCATCCTCAGTGATACCAATTTGCTTCAGTACATTTTCTTTAATAGCCTTAGCATGTCTAGAACTTCTTCTCACAACTGCTTCAACCTTTTTCACTCTCTTCTTAGATTGAATTTGACTTTCAATGGTCTTGGCGCTACCAAATACTTCTTCCTTAGGTTCATTTGGTGCTTCCATAAGTGCTTTAGCATAAGTTTCAATGATATGATCATTGGTCTCATAACCCATCTTTGTTACCCAAATTGTTCTTGGCATGACTGCTTCCATCCAGATCTCATCCTTTTTTATCACAAAACATATTTCATCCTTGTATTTGTTGACAATATTTTGTGACAATCCAATCCTTTTCTTCATCCTAATCTTTAGTGCTTGAAAATAGTCATGAATATTCTTTTCTTTGTTTTCACCCATGTTGTTGAATAGGTCTATTAATTGTTTTCCTACCGGTATATCAAATCCAAGGTTCTTATTGCCTATACCGGGAACCTATTTGGTTATGTGTAGCATCAAGCATACAAGTAGATTTCCAAATCTAAAAGTTCCTTTCTTATCCTTCTTGATTTTTCCTAAGTTATCAATCAACTCATCTTTTAACCATTCACATACATCAATTTTTACATTGTCTTTAACCATGTCATAAGCACTCTTAATGCATAAACTGGAAACTGAGTTAAGTCTGTTTGCATGAGTTTCTTTGTACCCTAAAATCATGCTAACAAATCTCACATTTATATCGGTCACATCATTAACCCTTAGAGACCTTCTTTTTGATGTTGCACCAGTTAAGTTCATTACTAGGTCATTGGAGACCTTCTTAGTCTTGTCTGGTCTGTTACCGGTGGAAGGTAACCCTGTTACTGCTTTCACAGCTTCCTTTGTAATTTTGTGTACTGAATCAAGCCAAAAGAATGAACCATGTACCCTGCTTAAAACTATCCTAATCACTTCCTTGGGAAATTCAGGAATGCAGAGGATTTCAGCGAATCCTAGGGTTTCAACAATTTTATGTTCAGGTTTTACATTTCCGGAATTGTCACATATAACATTCTTATACATGTTTTTAATTGTCACATATAACAGTCTTATACATGTTTTTAGTCTTACACATGGTTTTAATCTTGCTAGTGTCAGTGTAGAGTCTAATCTTGCTAGTGCTGGTGCCATAGGATTGTAAGGTTGCCATCAATGACACAACCTTCAATCACCTACAATGTCTATTTGGAGTGTGCATATGCCAACAATGCAGGCCCCTCTTGTAATATTTATTCATTTGGCTAGTGGATAGATATTGTGGGTCATCAATCCCACCGTGGATTTTCCTCTTTGAGGTTTTCCACATATAAATATTTGTGTTATAGTGTTGACTCATGTGGTTGCATTGATATTACTTGTTGTTACTTTCTTTTATGCATACTGGTTAATAAGTGGATTTGTTAATAAGGTTAAAATTACTCTAACCGACAAAACACTGATTCACCCCCCCCCCTCTTGGTGTTCTTGGATTCCAACAATTGGTATGAGATCCTTGTGCCTCGAAATAAGTCTAACAGCTTGAGGAATATCTCGAATCCATAATCCATGGAGATGAGTCTATAGAAGGAACTTGAAGTAGAACTTGAGGACTATGATGTTGAAAGGTTGAAGAACTTGAAGTTGCAAGATGAGTTGAATTCTGCAAAGGAATTCATTCTTACCCTGTAGGAGAGGTTCTCATCTGCTCAAGCTAAAAGGAAGAAACTTTTACAAAATCTGGATGATGAAGAGAATAATTCCCTTATGAAATTATGTCAGAAGTTGAGTCAGGAGAATAATGTCATGAAGAATGAAATGCAATCCATGACTATGAGGATGTCCAAGGAGATTGAAGACTGGAAGAAGAATGAAGAAAATCTTGTTATATCTCTAAAAGACAGATCCGAGGAATGCATTGGGTTGGAGCATGAGAATGATGTGTTGAGAATTGAGCTAGTGCAATCATAGAACAATGAGCAAGAGTTGAAAAGAATGATGTCAATCCTAAGAAGTGATATAGATGTTGCAAATGAATACAAAGAAAAATTCAAGGTTGGTTCTTCAAGGCTTGATGAATTATTGAAGGATCAAACAGACACTGGAGACACTAGAAGTCTTGGATTTGAGAATGGAGAAAGCTCCAGTACTACAAATCAAGGGAATCCACCAAACAACCGGAATCAGAAATCACTGGTAAGACAACCCAATGCACATAAATTTAATGGTAGATGCTTTGTTTGTAATAAGTTTGGTCACAAAGAAAGCCAATGCGGAATTAGAGCAAATCAGAATAATAATGTTGTTCATGGTCAGTGTTCAAAGTGTAATAAGTATGGTCATAGGACAGAAGATTGTAGAATGAATGTGAGATGTCATGCATGTGGAAAATTTGGACATATGGCTAATCAATGTAGGTCAAAGAATGGTCAAGGGCTCAACAAGGAAATTCAGAAGAACAATGTTACTTGCTATACATGCAATAAAATAGGACATATTGCCAAAAATTGTGGAAGCAAGAATACACTGAAAGGGAATGACACATCAAATGAGAAAGGAAAGAAAAGAGTTGATGAGATCCGGCAAGGTCATGCTAAATAGTGGATTAGGAATTCTGAAGATCAATCGGCAGAGGTAAATTCTCTGGTTACCCAACTGGCAAACCAGAATGTTCCTACACCAGCAGGAAACTTATCCGGTAACTAAGGCCTCAGCCTTAGGGGGAGGCAATTTAATGTCAGATCCTACATTGCCCCTGGTAGTGGTCAAAAATCTTGTTTCAAATCTTGGTGAAGATAGTCTAGAGATTCACCGGCACTAAGATAATGGATTTTGTATCCGGTATCATATGCCGACAAGCATTGATATCAATGGGAACTTAGGGTTTCGTAGATTAAAAGGGATAAGTTGCTTCATTTTTTATCACACAGCACTCAGATCGAAGCAGAGCAAAGCACAGCAAATTTAAGGTTATCAAGGTGATTAAGAGCATTTTCTAGCGATTTCCAGTATTCTCTATGCGGATTTATCAAAGGTTTTCACTGGCTTTGGTTGTGAGATATTTTCCTTATTTTCACACTACTTTTTTAAAATTGAAATGTCTTTCAGATCTCCTCCCATTCTGAAAGATGTGGTTGTCCCTGTTGTGGTGGATATTAAGGATCATCCACGTTTGAAATTCAAACAATGCCCTCAAATTACAAAGGTCGATGACTCTATCGGCGTATTTTCTAGGGTTCCCGATGGAGATCTTTATGTTGAAGATGTGAGAGCATATATTCATTGCACTCTAGAGGATTTGGGTTCATTAGAGATTAAATCAATGTGTCTATCTACTTTGTTGAATAAGGATGGATTTCTTAAACTAGAATTTCAAATTCTGAAGGATGAGGGTTTCACCGACATTTTAGAGACGCCTGAGTTTGAGGATGATATGATTTGGTATGTGCTTAGTCGAGTCCATGGAAAATTCATATGGCTTGACCGACCCTATAAAATCACCAAGGAGGTGATTCATGCTATCACCAGCTTACCCCAGGTCGAACAGACACCAGGTCGGATGAAGATTCCAAACAATGAGGTGAACAAGCTAACTGGTGTTACCTCTAACAACCGGTCGATGTGGATTAGCACTATCAGAGATAAAGTTGTTCAATTTGCAAGCATGGTAATTGGATACAAGGTAACTCAATCAAACCAGTTGAACTCTGTTTCTAGTTTTTGTATTTTATGTGCACACAAAATGGTGAAATAAAATGAGAAATATGATCTTTCTCAGTGGATGTGTGATGAGCTGATTTTTAATTTGGGAAAGATTAAGGGAGATAAGAAAGGTACATTCCAATATGGAAATCTCATTGTCGGTTTGATGCTTTTCTTTTTGAATAAGATACCAGGATCCGGTAAGAGGCAATGGGCCTTTGATATACCGATAGGTAAACAGATCAAGGATGCATTGAGAAACTTGGGACAAGATAGAGACTCCATTTTTTGGGGTTATTTCAAGGCATTTCGGAAAGCTATGAAGAAGAGGGAAAGGATCCCTAAGCATATTGTTGATAAATACTTTGCCGACATATACTTCATGGTGAAAAAGGATGAAACTTTGATGGAGGCAGTGCAACCTAGGACTATCTAGGTTACTGAGATGGGCTATGAGGTTGATGCACAGATCTTGGACCTTTATGCCAAGATGCTTATAGATGCCCTGGTTGATGAGAAGGAGAAAACATTTGGAATAGCTAAGTAGAAGGAATCTGAGGTAAAGATTGGTTTCAGCAAGAAGAAAAGGGAAGGACAAATCAATAAGGCTAGACAGGTTGTCCAGAAGATGTCCTCTAAAATCAAACAAATCATTTGTTTGGAAGAGACATCTCCTCCGGTAGTTGTTCAGGCTTCTCCAGCAGTAGGAACCGGTAAGGGTTTATCTAAGAGGAAGAAACCAGAAACATTTATTGCTCCTATTGAATCTGGTTTTGAGACTGAGGAAGAAATCCTGAAGATTCCTAAGATCTATATGAGGATTCAGAGGAAGAAGCCCGAGGAAGGGAAGCTGCATAAATCCACAGTCACTCCTCTGGCAACTCAAAAGAAAATTTTGAAGGAGAGGAAGCCTACTGAGAGAAGGAAACTAGCCAAGTAATCTGCTCCCACCCCGGTAAGAAGAAGAAATCAGATTTTGATATTGCTCTTGAATCTAGTAAAAATGTAAAGGTTATTGCTCCTCTTTCTATTGCTGAATTAATTGATCAGATCACAAAGGATGGTATTTTGAGTAACATACAACACTATTATGGTGATATGGATGATAAGGAACAAAAGGAGATTGAGGAATCAGGTTTGTTATATTTAGACATATATAAGAAAGCTCTAATTAAAATTGAGACTCAAATACCGGCATATTTGTATAATAAGTTAGCTGCTAGGAGATTATCGGCTATTGAGGAGGATAAGCATATTAAGATTCAGGAATTGCTAGCTGTTTGTGGTGCTATAACTGATGAATAGATGCAGCAGTATCTAGAGTTTGCTAATAAAACAATTTTCTGGAGTAGACACTGGCATATAAGTCTTATGGTGGGAAGAGTAAATGAAATTGTGAAAGAAACTCATGAAGCTTGGGTTAAATTCTTTGTGGATAAACTAGGTTTCTTTACATCACAGGATATTCCACCTAAGTATGACATTCCAGACATCCCGATTGATGCTAATGGTAAAGGTATACTAGGTGCAGATCCACCAGTTTTGGAACGAAAAACATCTAAGGACATTCCTCCAGCAGTTACACTTGTACAGGATGTTGAGATCAATAAACCGGTAGATAATCCTCCGGTACTTGATGTTGATATAGTTGAAGTTCATGAGGTTGAGGCAGTGGAAGTAACTACACCAACTAGCAAAGCCACTGGTGCTGAGGAGGTAAAGGATAAAGTAGATCATAATATTGAAGGTCAGGTTGATTAGACTGAGGTTTGGGTACCGGCACCTTCACCGGCTCTTGGTCCCTCATTGTTGGAACTTGACTTGTCCAGTCAAGAAGATTTTGGTCGTCTTGGAAATAAGAACATTGAGCAGCTAAGTAGTTTTGAATTGATGTTTGTTGCTGCTCAGAAATTAAGGAAGGAATGATTAGAAGATAAGCAGGTTATTGAGCAAGTTATTCCTATTTTGTAGCAGCTTGCACTGGAATGCAAGATTGATCAGGTAGCTAGTCCATTCGGTAAGTTGAAAGGTTTAACTGAGCACATTGCCAATGAGTATAAAACTCTTCAACAAGTGTCAAATCGGTAGTTAGTGGAAAGGTATAATGCAACTAGGAAGGTCACATGTGATAACATGATCACATCCAATAAGGCTAAGCTGACAGATGAGATGACAAGGATTAATGAGGCTCTTCGTCAATGCAGTCGAATATACCAGTCTTGCACTAACACAACAAAACTAACATCAAACCTAGATAAAAAGGTTAAGGGGGATAAGGACAAGTTGGAACAACTTGTGGTAAGTTTTGATGGTACTGAATCATTGACCAGCATGGTTGATGGTCAGATTTTTCTTTTAGAGTCTGAAATTTCAGCCCTGGAGAAAGAAAAAGACAAGTTAATCCGATGGGCTAGAGAGTTGAGAGGTTTGGTAAGTCCCCGACTAAATACTTTGTTACTTCATAAGCAGGAATGTATGGAATAGATGAGTTTTCCCACACCAGCAACCCTAATAGAGGAAGAACTGCATGCTTACATTCTAAATGGGTTTGTATCTATTTTGGGAACTTTGAAATCCAGATGGGATACTTATTTGGCATTTTTGAAGGGTGCTTATCCGGATATTTTCAAGTATATCTAGATCGGGTAATCACATTTTGGTTTGTACAGAACTTCATTTCTTATTCTTTTTGCCCCGGTCTTTGGCATTGTTGTCAAAGGGGGAGAGGTGGATGTGAAAAATGTCTAGGGACATAAGAAGCAATGTATAGGTCAGGGGGGGTAGTCTTCTGAGATCAGTTTTGGGAGATCAGTTTTTGGATGGGAACCGGTACAACACTTCAGCGATACATTTTTCACATGAGTGTTGCCATCAATGCCAAAGGGGGAGATTGTTGGCAATTAACAGTCATCCGAGTTATAGGTGTTGTCATTGTTGGCAACACACTTCACAGGAGATCCGACAATCAAGGTAACCGACATTCACTACACCGACATTCAGGGAACCAACAGGCGTATAACCGACAAACTTGGAACCAGTATTCTAAGGCCGACATAGGGGATTGATCCGACAACTAGCGTGGAAGCGGCAATAGCCATATTGTTTTATGTTTATATTTTATCCGGCCCGACAAGTGTCTTATCTTTTGTGATATGTTTATAAGCCTACATAAGGCATTTGTGTTTATTCATGTAAATGGGTATATAAGTCAGTCCAGGTTAGGTCATTAATAATGATGTGGATATATGGGAGATAAGTGATGCGAAAGGTTTTGTGATGTTATCTTGATCGATAGAATGCAAATGAAAGATCTGCAATCGGTCTTGATTATTGGTTTAGAGAATTGGGAAGTGATCTAAGATACCGGTCAGGGAGGTTACAATTTAACTGGTATAGACAGTGCTTTAACTGGAACTCATCTAGCATAGCAGATGCACATTATGAGTTCAGTGTTTATTTGTAATCCAGTATTTGGATCTGTAGTGAGTGAGGCTCCTTTTGTGATGAGCAGTGTGCTCTAGGCAGTATGCCTTCCTGCATGTGCAGGCCCCTCTTGTAATATTTACTCATTTGGCCAGTGAATAGATATTGTGGTTCATAAATCCCAACGTGGTTTTTCCTCTTTGAGGTTTTCCACGTATAAATATCTATGTTATGGTGTTGACTCATGTGGTTGCATTGATATTACTTTTTGTTACTTTCTTTTATGCATAACGGTTAATAAGTGGATTTGTTAATAAGGTTAAAATTACTCTAACCGACATAACACTGATTCACCTCCCCCCCCCCCCCCTCTCAATGTTCTTGGATTCCAACATCATATTATTCTATTCTTTCCAAACTCACATATCATGGGGAATAACCAATGACCAAAATGTAAATAATGCAAATATTGGTAGCTTGTAATGATGGATGATATATACAAATAAAATAAAAAATAATAGTAATGTTATTAATTTCAAATCGTATAATAAATATAAATTTCGGTTTTTTTTTTTGTTTGAAAATTTCAAATATTATTTTAAATTTTAAAAGAAAGATGGAATTTGGATAATAGGATAGTAAAATATTAAAATATTTTTTAAGATATAGAATATTTTTAATTAATTAAAATAATTTAGAGTATAAGATAAGATTTTTAAGATTTTTTTTAGGTTTTAACAAGCAAATAAATATACTACTCTTAAAAAAAAGTAACAGAATGGTGGAGCTAGGGTTTCACATAGAGTGACGCCAAAGGCATCTTTAGAACTACAGAGGTCGCAGAATCAAAGGTTATCAAAATAGGGAATGGTGGCCAGCGTATCGGACATGGAAGGGACATGAAAGTTGGAGATTTCATGTTGTGAAAAATCAAAAAAGATTCATTCACAAAGAAAGAGAATGGGATAGAAATAAATGGGGTTTACCATCTATTCATTCTGGACCTCAGGTGGATTTTAGAACGATCGAAAAGAAATTTTGGAGACCAAAGAAGGATAGCCCGAAGCCACAGACAATAAAGGTATGCAAAAGTCCAAAGGAAGCGATTGTAGTTTCCATACTTGTAGATAACTACGAATGGAAGATTTCAGTTCAAATTTTAAAAAATAGAGCCATTTTCATGAAATGGAATGGAGACTGGCCTGCTTTCTCTAGAGTTAGGTCATGGGTTGATGCTAACTGGGAAAAGACTTGAGTGAAAAAGATAAGGAATGGATATTAAATAGTGGTCCTTTTCTCATGGGGGGAAAGGGTTTTTTATTAAAGATTGGAGGTTGAACTTTGACCCCAAGAAGTAGGAGATTGATGGTATTTCATTGTGGATACGACTCTATAATCTCCCTCATGAGTATTGGGATACTGAAACCCTAAAGTTGATGGGCAACAATCTTGGAGAGTTTATAATGGTCGATGAAGCTCTGGAGGTAAAATAATATAGTATGTATGCTAGGGTTTTCATTCAATGGCAAGGAATTCATCCAATTCCAGAATATATAGAACTGAAGTTGGGTGAAGGAGTATGGAGACAACCTATTGAAGTTGAAGATTTGATTGATGTTTGTTCTATATGCAAGAAAAAAGGGCACTCAGATGTAGAATGTCAGAGCACGAAAAATGGGAAGAATCAATGTCAGAATAGGCTTGAAGACCTGTTAGTAAAATTGGTAGAAGTTAATGATATGAAAATAAATGGTGGAAAGAGTGTCTCGCCGGAAGGAAGAAGCAATCAAAACAAGGAAGTTAATGGCTTGGAGGTTGAAATAGCACAGGATGCCAATATAATGACTATAGGTTTGAATCTAGAAGGAAATGAATCCGATACAGGAGTGGAGAATTTTTCAGAAAACTAAATGACTCCATGATCAAAGAAAATAAGGGTCAAAATGATATAGTAAATAATAATCCAAAGATTGATGAGCCTAGGACAGACCCAGAAGGTGTAAAGGATAATCATAAAGAGTCAAGGGAGAAGTCAAAGGAGAATGTTGAAATACATACAGAGTAGGACAAGAATTTGATGCCACATATTGAAGATATTTATTTAGAGGAAAATAGTGGAGTGTCACCTATAAACATAGTCTCTATCAAAGTCCACCATAATAGAGGCTTAATTCCTAATGAACCTTTAGTTGATGACATGAATGCCCAGAATCTCAAGTCCCACTTGGAGGAGGGAGATGGACTAGTTGCTAAGGTGGTGGAGGAATCTGATGATGAAATTTTCAAAGATATCCAGCTCTCGCCTATAAGAACTCTAAATTCATGGATGAGGGTAATCGGGACATGGAACCTCCAAAAAAGGAAGGTTTGGATTTGCAAGAGTCGAAGGATGAAACCAATATTATTGACAATCTGGGTCTACAGGAGGAGGAGGGATTTTTAGAAAAAATATTTTTGAATCAGACTAATTCAAAAATCACCAAACCAAAAATAGGTGAGAAGAGGTCCAGAGGGGCAACGTCCAATAGGGAAAGGCTGGAGATGGTAGGCCTAGCTAAAGGACAAACCAAACTTAGATTGAGAAGAGCGTATGACTCTTCCCAGAGGTAAGGAGGTGTCTTTCATGGAATGTTAGGGGTTACAATGCCCCTGACAAGAGGCGATTGATCAAGAGATGTCTTGATCAAGTATGACCAGATGTTGTGATGTTACAAGAAACTAAATTAAAAGGTGAAGATATTCAAGTTTTTCAATTGTGAATTCAAAATTGGAGAGGTGTTTTTTCTGAGGCAACAGGAGCTTCAAGAGGATTGGGGATTTTTTGGAATGATGACACTCTAAATATTGAACCAATAAGAATGGAGAAGAATTGGAAATGGGTGCGAGTGTACTCAAAATTTTGACAAAGAAATTTTGATTTGTTTAATATTTATGGACCCACTAGTACTTTAGATAAAAGGAGAACTTGGGAGCAGTTGGGGAGCATTTTCGCAAATATGGATGATCACATTTGTGTGATGGGGGGTGACTTTAATGCCACTTTGTCCCCTATAGAAAACAAAGGTGGGAATATAAGGTTTAGTCAAGTGCAGCAGGATTTCAGTGACTTTACTATTAATAGTGGTTTGACAGAATTAAAATTTAAGATAGGGGATTTCACATGGACCAACAGAAGAGATAGATTTTCAAATATTGTAGAAAAGTTGGACCGCTTCTTTCTTGCAGGTGATTGGGTGTCTAAATCATGGATTACTGAAGCTTCCATATTGCCTATCCATGGTTCAAACCACTATCTGATAAGTCTCCTTATTCAAGATGATTTTTCCCTAGCATGATGTTCGTTTAAATTTCAAATGATGTGGTTCAGGGCTAAAGGGTTTCGAGATTTGATTGAGGACCTATGGAAAAATTCTTCGGCTTGGGAAGCAAATCATGCTTTCATCTTCTACAAGAAATTACAGCTTTTAAAGAAGTCTCTGAAGAAATGGAATAGAGAGAAGTTTTAAAATGTTTTTGTTGAGAAGCTTGCCATTGAAAAAAACTTGGAAAGCTTGCATAATAGAGTTATTCAAAATGGCATGTCAGAATCAGAATACATGGAAGAGAAAAAACTCAACCAAGAGTATATGGAGGTGCTTGTGAGGGAAGAGATCTTTTGGAGGCAGAAGTCTCAAGAAACTTGGCTCAAATAAGGGGATAGAAATACCAATTTTTTCATAGTTCAGTAAAGGTTAGAAGGTCAAGTAATAATTTTTTCTCCATAAAGAATAATGAAGGTGTTGTGTTATCCAATCAAAAGGAGATTGAGGAGGCGACAGTGAGCTACTTCCAATAACTGCTAATGGAGGATGATCCTCAAAGAATGGTTGATGTTAACTTTCTAGATGTTATTCCTAAGTGCATTATAGATTTACAAAACAAATGTTTGATAAATAAAGTTTCCATGGAGGAAGTGAAGACAACTCTTTTTGAGTTAGGGGGTGACAAGGCTCCAGGGCCAGATGGCTTTCCTGCAACCTTTTTTCAAAAATTTTGGGATTTGTTTGATATGGATATATGGCAAGTAGTAGAGGAATCTAGAGTTGGGGGTTTCATTTTGAAGGACTTTAATAACACCTTCATCTCCCTTATCCCAAAGAAGCAACGGTTGTATCTTATGATGATATGTGACCCATTTCCTTATGCAACACCATTTATAAAATTATTTCCAAGGTGATTGCAAACAGGCTGAAAAAGGTGTTAAAGTTTATCATTTTAGAGGAGTAGAGTGGGTTTTCTCCAAACAGGTCTATAGTAGAAGGCATTATTGTGGTGCACAAGGAAATTCATTCGATTCAGGTCACACGAATGGTTAAAATGTTAGTCAAGCTAGACATACAAAAGGCTTATGACAAGGTAAGGTGGAATTTTCAGTTTGCTACTTTGCAAAAATTTGGTTTATGTGGTGAATGGATTGCTTGGGTTAAAGGTTGTGTGTGCACTCCGCACTTTTCTATTTTGGTAAACTACAGTCCTCAAGGTTTTTTGAAGCATCTAGAGGCTTAAGATAGGGTGACCCTCTTTCACCCTTCCTCTTCATTATTATGGCAGAGGTGCTAGGTCGATTGATTGCTAGGAAAAGGGATGTGGGTGTTTGGAAGGGTGTTAAAATCGTATAGGATGTAAGGGTTTTTTCTCACCTACAATTTGCTAGTGATACTCTTTATGTGGGGAGGCAACCTTGGGATAAGCATAGGTTTTGAGAAGTACATTGGATAACTATACTAACTGGTCTGGTCAAAAGATTAATTGGAGGAAATCTAAAATTTTCTTATTTAACACCCCCTTGGAAAAACAGAGGGAGATTTAGCATATTTTGGGAATGCAAGTTGGTAGTCTCCCAGGAAAATACTTGGGTATTCCTCTATTTGGTGGGGCTAGCCGGTCTACTCTGTGGAAGAATCTTTTAGATTATTGCATTCAAAGGATGGATGGATGGAAAAGTAAAAGGTTGACTTCGGTGAGATGTATTTTGATGTTAAAAGCGGTAATTTCTATTATACCACTCTTCGCAATGATGTGCCTACAAATTCCCCAAAAGGTGTTGAAGGTGATTGAACAAAAAATGAGAAAGTTCTTTTGGAATGGTGCTCGAGAGGAGGATAGGATTCTGCTACTTGCTTGGGACAAAATTTGCATGCCCAAGCAGTAGGAAGGGGAAGGATTAAGGAATTGGTAGCGAATGAATGAAGAAATGGGGGCAAAGTTAGTTTGGGAAATCTATAAAAATCTTCATCAACTCTGGGTACAAATGTAGCATGCAAAGTACTTGGATCATTTGGATGATTGGAGGACCTTTACCATTGCAAACCCTCCACGTGGATCAGGAATTTGGAATTTCATTATTTTCTACAAGAAAGTAATCACATGTCATTTATCATCGCAGATTGGTGATTACAGGTTCGCTAATTTTTGGGTAGATTCATGGGAGGTATGGAGGTCATTGGCAGCAATGAGGATGTGTTGGAGGTCAAGAGATTGTTGGAGGAGGCTTGGGGAGTTAAAGTTAGGGATTATCTGGAACCCCGAAGAATTGATGGAAGGATTGAATGGGGGTGGAAATTTGTTAGAGGTGTTTTACATAATCTAGATCACATCAGAGTAATAAAGAATATTTTTAAAAGCATAACAATCTTTGTTCTTGGTGGCAAGGATGTTGTTATGTGGTGTGGTGTGAAACATGGCAACTACTCAGTTAAGATTGGTTATCAATTGTTGGATAATAGGGAAGAGAGGGAGGAATGGCCAACATGACTGTGTTGGGGAAAAGAATGTCTCCCTAAAGCGGGTGCTTTTTCTTGGCTTGTGGTGAGAGGCAGAATTATGATGGGGGAAAGGAGAAAGCGCTTAGGAATGGTTGGGCCAACAAAATGTATAATGTGTGATAAGGATGAAGAGAACGTCGATCATATACTATTGAATTGTGAATTTGCATCAACTTGCTGGAGGATGGTGCAAGGAAAATTGGGTTGGCATGGCCCTCTTCCTAGGACACTTTGTTGGCCGTATAGGTGCAAAAAATCTATATTTTCTTGTGTGTGGAAGATTAGTCCAATAGTGATTGTGTTGGAAATTTGGAAGGAGAGAAATAGAAGGATATTTCAAGACAAATGTGAATCGCTCGAAAGGATTCTGGCCAGAATTGATACCTTTATTGAAGAGGTTGTTGGGGCAACAATGTCAAGATTATATGTGAAAGATGTTGTATTATCCAAAGAGGACTCATGTATTCAGACTTGTTGGCCAAGAATCAAGTTCAAGCCCATTCATGGGCCTAGGAGGGATGATTCATCTATTAGGGAAACACATGTTCATTTATATTGTAAGTAGATTCCACCAGAAGAAGGGTGCATCAAGGCTAATTTTGACGGAGCATCAAATGAAAACCCAGGAAATTCTAGTGCAAGGGTGGTGTTTCGGGATTGGAAGGGTAATATTGTAGCTTGGGGTGCTAAACGTTTGGAGAGAGGAACGAACAATGCAGCTGAGGTGCAAGTAACACTTTTGGCAGTTGAGCGGGTACTAAAATATGGTTTTAAAAAACTACATTTGGAAGGTGATTCATTGATTATAATCAATGTTGTTGGGAAAATGGTGTTGTACACCTTGCATAATAGTGTTTTACTGTTGTATTATTTTATTATTGTGTGAGGTGGACATGGAATTATATTGTAATATCATATTGTATTGTTGCACCTAGGAGCACCTAGATGGACGTGCAACATGTAGAGATTCCCTTGGAATATTCTTGTAACCACTTGATGAGTTGTATTGACACATTGGTATTATTATATTGTATTTATTTAATATTGAGGAATGTAATTGTGATGAAGTTCCCAATATTAAATGTGGGTCAAGGGTAGGTAGGAAAAATATTATATTTTATTGTCACATGGTTTTGATGTAATACCACATGGTGGTTTTGTGGGAAATTTTGTTTATAAAAGTAACCACAAGGGTAGTTGTTTGGGTTATCCAGGTTAGCATTTGTGAAATAGGTAGCATGGGATGGGATGTGTGGATTCATGTTTGGTCACATGGAGTGCTTGGTTATAGTTGGGTTTCTAAAGGCTTTCCATGGTTGTATTGTAATGGACGCATTGTTGATAATACATGGTGGAGGATGATTTTGGAGGCTAGGTTTTTTCCTCATGAGGTTTTTCCCCGGATATATCTTGTTTGCATGGGTATGTTGTCTATTCTTTGCATATGGCTTCTATGTGTTGATTTGATTTAAATATTTAATGGTTTATGTGGAAATTATCATAGAGATGGCTGCAAGTTTCCTTACAAATGCTATTATCAAAGGGGATACTCAGGCTTGGATGCTAAATAAGTATCTTCAAAAGATCAAAGGCGATTTGAATTATTTTAATGACTTTAGTCACTCATGTGTGGAGGGAAGATAACTAAGTAGTTGATATGTTATCAGAATGGGCTTGCTCGTTTGACGTAGTACAAGAATATCAACTAGAAGATATTTGTAATCTATCAGAGGATGATGTGGGTAAAGATATTATGGATATGGCAACTCTGAGAATGGTGGATGGAGGATGCATTGGATGATGGACAAGGTAGTTGGCACAATTTAGAGGAGAAGTTAATACCGAGTTGTGTGGACAGAAAAGGAAAATATGCTCGGATAGAGTACTGATGGATGTATATTTATGATCTTGGCATTTGGTGGCGGTGTTGGATGTTGAGTTTGGGCAATGTGCATGATGCATTAAAAGCTATAATGATTTATGTTCTCTCTTCTTTTTCATTTTCATTTTGTCTTCTCGCAATCATTGTAAGAGGTTTGTAGAGAGTGGAGATTACGGTTTCTAAGGTTATGACACTGTAGTAGGAAAATATGGAGGCTTGTTTCACCTTCAAATTAGTGAAGAAACTAGTGCCATTTGTGGGGAGGGTTTCAAACAGGCACATTCAAGGCCTCTTCCTTCACAAGGGTCAAATATTGACAGAGGCGGTGAAGTTTATGTTGGGAGAAGACATTGTTCAAATTAGTCACAACTACAGGACTAATATGAAAATATATTCATTAATTGTTGCTTGGGGTCTTGAATTCAAATACATTGTGGCAAAGGTTAAACATGTGTTTAATGAATTAATTACAGATGAATACCTAGGTGATTTGGACTCAATCTTTGAAGGTTGTCTCAGGTGTAGGCATTGACATATTGGAAGGAATGGTAGAACATGTGAACCCCATTCCTTTTTCCGTTAGCCAGAGGATGATACAAAAGCAAGATGTAGAGCTTCAGCATGGAGAGGTTGGGAGGCTTTCAAAACCTTTACAGGGTTAATGTAGGTAGAAGATGCCCTCAAAGCGACTCATGAAATTACGAGGGTGGAGAAGGGAAGAGAACTATAACTGAGGGCATGCACAAAGGAGGCGGTGCAAGTTCTAGCCAGGTTCAATGAGGAACATGAAAATGCTAGTTAGTAATGGCATTTGCATTAGCCTATGTTTTTAGTTTTATATGTAATATTTTTTTATCTTTGTCAAGCTGATAATGTGCCCATGAAATTGTTTCGAGATGTACGTTTTTAGTTTGCAATAGCTACTGGGTGATACAGGGCTTTGTATTTGTGCTAGATTTGGAGGGGGTTTTTTTGTAGATGCTTGGGATGGAGATTATCAGAACTTTGTACTTTTTTGAATTGATATATTAATAAAATCAAAAACTTATTATCGACCAAAAAAAAATTACTAATCTTATTAATTTTAAACCAAAAAATAAAGATAAAATGTCATTTCTTCTTTGAAAACTTAAAGTCATGTTAGATTTTAAAAGCAAGATAAATATTAGATAATGGGATAATAAAATATTAAAATGATAAATTTATTTGAGGTGACAATATTGAATATTTTAATCACTTAAAATAATTTAGAGAATCAAATAAGATTTTTAAGATTTAATTTTAAAATTAGATAATAAGATTAAAAAAACAATTACAAGTTAAATTATGGTTAGGATTATAGTTTAATTAAGATTACAATTTAAGTTCAATAAAGGTTAGAGTTAAGATTATATATAAGATTCATATAGTACAAGTATAGGTAAATAAGATCATAAAGTATATAACTAGTAAAAAAAATCTATACGTCTCATAATATTTTTATGATATACAAATTTAAAATAATTCTTGGAGTAAAAATAAAGTCAATAAAGAATGAACAATACAAATAAATAAAAATAAATGTTTTCATAATGATATTCTTCTACGTCTTTTATATAGATTTTTTTAAATATAGATATGCTAATTATTTAAATAAGAAAAATATTTCTATTATAAACAAAACAAAACAAAATAATAAAAAAAATTAACTAGAAATACATCCATCAATTAGAAATGATAAGATTGCTTTTTCATTCATAAATTTTTTAAAAATATATCTTTTGTATCCAAATAAAAGATCATTGATGCTTATAATAAAAAAATAAAATTGTTAGAAGTGGGTGACAACAAAAGGTTAACAATATTATTTTTAAAATGTGCTCCATGTGAAATAAAGCATCACATTAAAAAGTTGGTGAGAGGGACAAAAAAAAGTTAATAATGTTATTTTTCGAAGCTTGTGGATTTAAAATATAGAATTAAATAATATAAATATTTTGTTAATGGTGATGATGTTTATGGATATAATTGAATATAGATATATTTTTTTAAATCAATAAAAAATAGAAATTTCAAAATAATGTATACAAGTTTTATATTGAAATGAATATGTGTAGACACCTAGAAGTTGCACAGTGAATTAAGTAAATTTTATTCATTTAATTATCTTTAATTCTTCCAGTTAATTAAATTAAGATTTAATTAATATACTCATTCTTCTAATTAGCCTATTAATCAAATTAAAGATTTGATTAAACCCCTTTCTTCTAAATCCTCATCCATTAATTAAACTAAGGTTTGATTAAGTACCCTTAGCCATTTAATTGAATAAATCGTATTTATTTAATTAAAATCACCATTTCCCCTTTTTGATTAAATTCACATTTAATTAAAATCTCTTTTGTATTTAAATAGATCAAAATTTATTTAAAAATCCCTCCCACTTGCAAAATCCTACGTTCCCCTAATCATTCTTCTAGAAATCTTCTAATCCTATCCTAATTATGTCCTATTCTCCTAGTCATGTCACATCCCTAAAATTGGGGGAGTCACTTCTCCAAATTTGGGGAAACTCTTCAAAATATGTTGAAGACTCTACCTTATTCAAGAAGCTAACTTGTTGAGTTCCCCAAATTTGTAAGAGCCTTACAAATTAGCCCCAAAAGTCTTCTAAGGCGTTTAATGTCTCTTACAAGCCCACACCCCTTAGCCATGATGGTTGTCCCTTTAACCATTTTCCCATGTTGCACAAGAGTTTACCTCTTGGGTAATAGCATGTCTCCCTAGTTAATGACATTATCCATGATGTCACTCCTTGAGGTTATCCCTAATTGCTTGATTAGCATCTAATATTTGTTTAGCATCCCCTCAAGCCCTCTCAAGGTGACATTTGTCAACTTGGGATTGGATTGAGTCTCTTCCATGGATTGATAACTTTCAATCCTAGCCCTTGTTGAGATTACTCAATCTCAACCATCAATTTCTCTATTTTCCTTATAAGTAGAGCCCATTCCTTCTTCAAATCATCAAGTCTTTTGTGCATCAAAATTATAGTCACATTGTAAGTTAAGGAGCTCTCTTTGTTATCACCAAGCATCAACATCATCCTCAAGCATCCATAGCACATAGTTTAGCTTCATCTAGTTGCATTTTAATCTTCCATCCTAGCTTAGTTTCACTTCTTTTAAAAGTTTTGCATTCTCATCTTAGTTTAATTAACTCACATAGAATACTTAGATTTCAATTTGGGATATACTTTGCCTCCTAATCACCTACCTTACATCATTCATCTTCATCTTCAGCTCTTAGCACTCACTAGAATCCTAGTTGCATCCATTTCGATTCTAGTAGCATTTTTCATATAACTCGTTCTCTAGGTTGCTATCTTGAGGATCAAGTGCTCTTCCAAGTGAGGCTCACCATGAATCTTAGATATCTTTAGAGATAGAGGACAATGAGGCGATTTTAGAGCTTTTAATCTATTCATGTGTTTTGATTTCTAACATCTAATGCAATGCTTCATTGGTGTGTTTGAAGTGTTTTCCCTCTTGCGGGTGGAAGACCACATTTCCAGCATACAATATGTTTTTTAAATCTTTGTGTTCATAACTTATAATTATAATAATAATTGAAATATATATTTTTTATTAGATTTGGTTCATAACTTAAAATTATTTGTATATAAATTTTCAAACTAAATTATCCGAACTTCATAATTACAATACATATTTTAAACTCTCAAAATATCATTTATTTATGAAAACGTGGTTTGACTTTTCATAAAAATAAAAATTAATTAAATACATTGAAAAATAAATTAAATCTTAAATTAAATTATTTTAAATTTGTACTTTCATGAATACAATTTCCGCTTTCATAAGTGTTTTTCAATATGCCTCTCAATTAAACAATTACTTTATTATTTAAATAAATTAAAATATAAATCTTTGATAAACTACTTAATATTTTTTAATATCCCCTATAACTCTTCCTTCCGCCCCCACTATAAAAGTGGGTACATAATATTTTGGGGACCAAATTATGAAAAAGAGCCCACGTGAAATGCAAATTTGAATTCCTAGAATCAAAGTCAAATAAGAAGTTGAGATTACACCCAAAAAATATATAGATATATTTATGGGCATGTTGAGGAGTTAATAGTCGGTGTGCTTCAGGGGAGAGAAATTTATTTTAAAGAAAGAGTTAATTAAAAAATATATTTAAAAATAGAATGAAATGATTGAGAAATAAATGTATATTTTGATGTTGGTGAAAAGAAGGTGGATGTTGTGGTGATGATGATTGTGACTTAATTTTGAATGTTGGGTTTGATAAGAATGGAATAAGATGACATAGTTTTATTAGCAATAATGGTAATAGTGATCATTTGGTCATAGTAGTGCGTGATAAATTAGAACTTGGAATTTGGAAAAAAAGGGTAATGTAATGACCTAGTGTGAAGATGTGGTTTTTGATCTTGTTGGATGAGAGTAAATGCAATCAATCTATGTCGAGGTTATGCAGTGTTATGACAAGGGCAAGAGGCACAATGATAGAAGTGGGCGATTGCAAATTTTAAGGTTGATAAATGATGATAACAAATAAATCCTAGCTAATTTATAATGATATAACGCCGATATCCTTTTGTAATAAACTACACACAATTTGGAAGTTTTAGTGTGATCGTTAGTACATTGCGACTAATTCAATCTAAGTTAGCTTTGGCTCATACTAGAATTTGAATTTCAAGCATGAGAATCAAACTTACTCTACATAACTAACTAAGATCATTTCCTTGCCCATAGATTTGACCCAAGAATAAAAACTAACAATCTAAGAAATCCATAATATTTGACAAAAAGAATATTTTTGTTTAAGATCTAAATGGAAAATGGGATTAAGGGAACCACCAAATCAATCAGAAACATGTGCTTAGAGAAAGTACTTATGACACACATACAAAGTGATATAAAATGAATGGTAGAAATATAAGGTGCGTACTTTTTACCTTTATGTTTTCCTCCCACTTTGGTACTCATGCAAATCTACATGAGAAAGCATACCAAAGTAGGAAAAAAAGACTAGTCCTATATTTTATTTTTCTCTCCTACTTACTCACAACATTAGCTACTGCTAGTTTTATGCTAATGTGTTGTTATTGTTAATGATGCCTATGGGTTGTTTGTGTAAGGGCCAACACCCTTGTTTTGTTGCTTACTAATATTAAAAATACACATGTGGAGGATAGCTGAAATAAATTTCCTTATTATTTTAGTTCATAAACTTTTCTAACAATATTAGCAAACCTAATTGAATATACTAATCCCTCTTAATTAGGATTAAGCGATATGTCCCTACATAGTTAATCCTATAAATAAGGATGAGAACTCTCTCCCATATCATCAAATATCAAATTTATATATTGTAATATGATTATTGGAGGTAAATCCCTCAAAGTGGTCTACTGTAAATTTCTAATATTTACAAATATCTTCAAGAAATATTATAATAAATGGTATCAAAGCTATGAATTGGTCCAACATTTTTGTTTCCATCATAACTTTCAAACCATTGTGAATTTGGATCTCTGTTTTTGGGGTTTTGAGGTATGTATTAGATAAACTCTTAGGAGAAAATTTAGACTTTAGAGGCAAGCATTTTTGAAAGATTGATATTTTATTTTATTTTATTAATTTGTTCTATAGGCCATATTTTTTGGAATATTAAAAAAAAAACTCGAAAGATTATCAAAATTTAGGTAGTGTTATTTCTTAGTAATTTTTACTATTAGAAATGAAATAAGTCTTTTAATTTAGTGGTCAAAGTTTAGTCAAAATAATTTATTTTTAGACTTAAAACGTGTTCTTTAATTTGATCCAAACTTAAACATCAATTTCTCTCACATCAAATACGTTCTTACCTTAATAAATCTTAAAATAAAAACATAATTTGTTAAATTCTGTGAGAAGCAAGAATTGAGCCAGGATCTGATGTCGGTCATAGATCACATGCAACTCCAAGCAACGGATGATCGAAGATCAAAATAGCTGAATGAAGATAAATCTGATATGAGAGAAAAATAGAGATAAAGAAGAGAATTTAGAGAAGACTCTCATCGAGCTATCACTTCACTTGTGAAGGTGAGAGTATATTGCTTATTATATAGAAAAATAATAGCATATACAACCAAGAGGTGCATTAACTCCCACCTCCATAAAAAGTGGGAGGTTTTACCTACTACCCCATAAAAGGTGGGAGGTTTTTACCTACTTGGTAAATGCCAAAATATGTGGCATAACCTCCTTACATGAAAACAAAAAAGGAGTTATAAGAGGTGGCACATAAGGCCAAAAGAGGGTGAGAAACCCAACTACCCCATAACCCACTTAGGAAATGACAAAATAGTGGTTATGAGAGGTGGCACAACAAGCCAAAAGAGGGTGTGTAACTCAACTACCCATGTGAGGTGTGTAAAGAAGTTAAGTAGCGGAAACAACTTCCTACACTAACCTTGAGAGGAGGGTAATGCAAAACTTTTTCAAATCGTTACAACAGTTACAAAAAATAGAAATAGATATAATAGCATTCATACCACAACACAGTGATTTACGTGGGGAAAACCCTTTCCGGAGAAAAATCCCACACTCCAAAAGCAGCTCAATATTTTATTCGGCAATCAAAAACAGATTACAACATACTTGCAGAGCAAGCTCTTCGCAGGAGTACCATTAATCAGAGATTCAGAGGCAACTCAATAGCCATAAGACTCTTACACACAACCTCTATCTCACACACCTCATAAATAGGAGATACAATACAAGAAACCGTCAAACGGTATTACAAAACCATGGGCTAAAACCACCCAATAAGGTGTAGCCGACCTTATCTCCCTTCTAGACGCCCTATGACATGTTAAAGCACACATCAACATGTGTCACTCCCCTTTACAGCTCATTTATGTATCCGATACAAATTATTTTTCCTATTTCAGGAGTACAAACTTCCGGAGGCCATAACTTGAGAACCGAGTGTCCGATTGACGAACCGTTTGAAGCGCCGGAAAGCTCGCGAAGTGCTCTATCACCTTGTAACCCGCTTCGCTGGTTACGGCCACTTTTCAGGGCATTTCGGAGCCTCTAAAGCCTCCAAAATTAAGTTTAAATATTTTATCGCACCCCTCCAAGACGAAAACTTTAATATCTTCAAAACTAGTTGTGACCTTGCGACGCAACTTTACCGGAATGCTTATCTAGCCAACCAGAAGCTTCAGGGAGAGTTTCGCACCATTTCGTGCTCAAATGAAAACTTACTATAAATAGTAACCTCGCATAAATGCAAGGTTGAGACACCATTTTTCCCAACAAATCTCCCACTTGTCGAACACCTTGCAGGAGCGGAAGGGAATGTCAACACAATGAATCAATTGCTAGGGGCCATAAGGCCCATAGACTCTGAACACCATCTGAACTTCTCTGTGCTCACAGCCTTAGTTAAAGCATCTGCAACATTCATCAAAGTTTCCACCTTAACTAGCTTCACCCTACCATCTTCGACCATATCTCTAACAAAATGATACTGAACATCAATATGTTTGGTCCGGGCATGAAATGTCGGGTTCTTAGCTAGGCTAATTGCACTCTGACTGTCACAGTAAACTGTCACTGTACCTTGTTTTATTCCAATATCCGAACACAGTCTCTTAAGCCAAATGGCCTCTTTACAAGCATGAGTAGTTGCCATATACTCTGCTTCAGTAGTGGATAAAGCAACCACAGCCTGTCGCTTACTCATCCAACTAATTGCACCACCAAACAAAGTAAACACATAAGCACTGGTGGATCTTCTGCTATCAATATCACCTGCCCAATCTGAATCCACATAACCATGGATATCAAGGGAAGTCATGTCTCCAACTGAATTACCATGATAACACAAAGAATACTCTGAAGTACCCTTCAAATATCTGAAGACTCTTTTGACTGCATCCCAATGAACTCTACCAGGATTAGACATATATCTAGAAAGTACTCCCACTGCTTGGGCAATATCTGGTCTAGTACAGACCATAGCATACATCAAGCTTCCAACCGCACTCTGGTAAGGCACTCTACTCATGTCTTCCATCTCCAATGGGGATGTAGGACAATCTGAAATAGATAGTTTCATTCCAATTGTAAAAGGAACACTCAATGGTCTACAATTCTGCATGTTGAACCTCTGTAACACTGAATTCACATACTTACTCTGGCCTAGCCATAGCTTTCTGTTCACCCTATCTCTTCTAATTTCCATCCCAAGAATGTGCTTTGCTGCACCAAGATCTTTCATTTCAAATTTAGCAGCGAGCTGAGACTTCAGTTCTGAAATCATACATTTCCCTTTACCAATGAATAACATATCATCAACATACAATGCAATGAATAAGAAATGATCACCATAAGATTTATAATAAACACAGTGATCTGATTTAGAATGTTCAAATCCCAAACTCAACACATATGTATCAAATTTCTAGTACCACATCCTAGGACTTTGTTTGAGGCCATACAAAGATTTCTTCAATTTACAGACCAAATTACTTTTGCCTTTCACCACATAGTGCTCCGGCTGTGTCATATAAATATCTTCCTCCAAATCACCATGAAGGAAAGCAGTTTTCACATCCATTTGCTCAACCTCTAAATCATAAGCAGTAGCAATAGAAAGCAAAAATCTAATGGACGTCATTTTTGCAACAGGAGAAAATATCTCGCCGTAATCAACACCCTCAACCTGAGAGTAGCCTTTTTCAACCAACCTTGCTTTATACTTCTCAATGCTTCCATCTGAACCAATCTTTTTCTTGAACACCCATTTACAACCAACAGATTTTTGTCCTTCAGGCAATGGTACAAGATCCCATGTATCATTCTTTTTCAAAGCTGCCATTTCTTCCTCCATAGCAATCTTCCAGGATTCTGCATCATTCATACCTAATGCCTCTTCTACAGATTTCGGTTCATCCACACCAGTATTCAGAGCAAAAATACATCTCCAATCATCAGGTGAATACCTTTCAGGTGGTTGTCTATGTCTTGTAGACCTTCGAACAAGCTGAGTTGGAGGTTCTTCCTCCTCTTCTGAAGATTCAGAGCTAGACGAGCTCTCTTCAACTTCTTGCCTATCAAGGGGTCTCGATTCAACTCTTTCAGGTGTAGAAGGAAGTTGAATCACATCTTCTTTTTTAGTCTGTTCTGGCTGCAATGTAGCAGAAGGAGACTTAATTTCTCTAAAAATAACACTTCTACTGTGAATTACCTTTTGTGCAACAGGGTCCCAAAGCTTGTATCCTTTCACACCATAACTATACCCGATGAAGATACATTTCACAGCCTTGTTCTCCAACTTTGTTCGCTTCTCCTTTGGCACATGTGCATATGCCTCGCAACCAAAAACTCTAAGATGTCTCAATGAAGGCTTGTGACCTGACCATGCTTCCATAGGAGTTTTATCAATAAGAGCTGATGTAGGAGACCTGTTAATCAGGTAGCAAGCAGTGGCAACAACTTCAGCCCAAAACTTTTGTTCGAGACCAGCACCACTCAACATACTCCTAGCCTTCTCCATCAGTGTCCTGTTCATTCTTTCTGCAACTCCATTCTGCTGTGGAGAATACGGAGTTGTCTTTTGCCTGTTAATTCCACAGTCTTTACAGAATCTATCAAAATCATTAGAGCAAAACTCACCGTCATTATCAGTTCTCAAACATTTTATTTTCTTTCCAGTCTGCAACTCAACCATTGCTTTAAATTCTTTAAAACGACTAAAAACTTTAGATTTACTCTTTAGAAAATATACCCATGTCCTTCTACTAAAATCATCAATAAATGAAACATAATATGTGGATTTTCCAATCGAAGAGACATCTACTGGACCAAACACATCAGAATGGATAAGATCCAAAACACCACAAGTTTTATGAGAACTCGAGTAAAACTGAACGCGGTTTTGTTTTCCATAAATGCAATGCTCACAGAAATCAAAGTCAAGATTACAATCATTCAAACCTTCAACAAGGTTTTTATTTTTCAAGGTCCTTAGACCCTTTTCTCCAATGTGACCAAGTCTCTGGTGCCATAACATAGTCTTCTCTGCAGGTAACTTTGCTTCAGACGAAAGAGCACCCTTAGGTACCCAAAAACCATTTCCATCTGCTGAAAGTGAAACCTTCAAATCTTCCAGTGAAGTATCTACAGATTTACTTTTTACAGAAGTGCTATTACACTCAACAGTGTATGCTTCAAGCTTATACAAAGTGCCAAACCTGACACCTCTAGCAACTACCATAGCACCCTTAATCATCTTACATCCTGCTTCAGAAAAGACTACCTGTACACCTGCATCTATCAGTTTGCTCACAGATAACAGGTTTCGTTTTAATCCAGGAATATGCAGCACACCATTAATCCTTTTTATTCTACCATCAGAAAACCTGATTCTAACTTTACCTCAACCAACAATGTCTAGATGTGAATCATCACCCAAGTACACCTTACCTCCATTAAATCCTTCATATTCAGAAAACCAATCTCTATTGGAAGTCATATGAAAAGATGCACCTGAGTCAATTAGCCAGGCATCATTACCTGCATGAGTCGCCAAAGCCGCAATAAATGCATCGCCATCTTCCTTGTCGGACTCAGAATCAAAATCGAACTTTTTCTTTTTCTTCTTCTTCTTTTCTTCTTTGCAGTCCTTACGGATGTGACCCGGTTTACCGCAATTCCAGCAAATGACTTTGGACTTTCCAGGAGATTTCGATCTCCCTTTGGATTTGGACTTGTCGTGCTTCTCATTCTTCTTTCCTTTCTCCTTAGGTCTTCCACGAACGGTTAGGGCTTCCTTTGAACTGATGGATACCTTCCTTCGCATCTCTTCACCGAGTAGGGCACCCACCACGTCTTCAGATTTCAAAACAACAGAAGTACTACCGATAGCCATAACAAGAGAATCCCACGAATCAGGCAAAGAACAAAGCAAGATCTGACATTTCTCCTCCTCGTCCATCTTAACACCGACGGATACTAATTGAGCCACCAACCTATTGAATGCTTCCAGGTGGTCTGCAATTCGTCCACCCTCTTCCATCTTCAAGAAATACAATTTCTTTCTTAAGAAAATTTGATTTAATAAAGATTTCACTTGATACATCTCACCAAGCTTAGTCCATAGCTTCTTTGCAGAGTTCTCTTCATGGACATTGATTAGAACAGAGTCTGCCAGGCACAGTCTGATTAGACCCTTGGCTTTTCGGTCCATAACATCATACTGAGCTGCCGCAGTAGGATCTGAGGGCCTTTGGACATTCGCATCAACAGCATCCCAAAGATCTCGATCTATTAGCAGATCTTCCATCTTCAGCTTCCACATCTCAAAATTACTTCCATTAAATTTCTCCACCTCTATTTTCCCTGAAGAACTCGCTATCTGAATATTCCTGCAACAAGATCAAAAAGTGTCTTCTGCACAAGCTCCCACTCAAATCTGGATTAGTTCAAAAAACCCAACTGCCCACAATTGAAACCAAAGGTGATCAGGCTCTGATACCACTTGTAAGGAAGTTAAGTAGCGGAAACAACTTCCTACACTAACCTTGAGAGGAGGGTAATGCAAAATTTTTTTAGATCGTTACAACAGTTACAGAAAATAGAAATAGATATAATAGCATTCATACCACAACACAGTGATTTACGTGGGGAAAACCCTTTCGGGAGAAAAACCCCGCACTCCAAAAGCAGCTCAATATTTTATTCAGCAATCAAAAACAGATTACAACATACTTGCAGAGCAAGCTCTTTGTAGGAGTACCATTAATCAGAGATTCAGAGGCAACTCAATAGCCATAAGACTCTTACACACAACCTCTATCTCACACACCTCATAAATAGGAGATACAATACAAGAAACCGTCAAACGGTATTACAAAACCATGGGCTAAAACCATCCAATAAGGTGTAGCCGACCTTATCTCCCTTCTAGATGCCCTATGACATGTTAAAGCACACATCAACATGTGTCGCTCCCCTTTACAGCTCATTTATGTATCCGATACAAATTATTTTTCCTATTTCAGGAGTACAAACTTCCGGAGGCCATAACTTGAGAACCGGGTGTCCGATTGACGAACCGTTTGAAGCACCGAAAAGCTCGCGAAGTGCTCTATCACCTTGTAACCCACTTTGTCGGTTACGGCCACTTTTCAGGGCGTTTCGGAGCCTCTAAAGCCTCCAAAATTAAGTTTAAATATTTTATCGCACCCCTCCAAGACGAAAACTTTAATATCTTCAAAACTAGCTGTGACCTTGCGACGCAACTTTACCGGAATGCTTATCTAGCCAACCAGAAGCTTCAGGGAGAGTTTCGCACCATTTCGTGCTCAAATGAAAACTTACTATAAATAGTAACCTCGCATAAATGCAAGGTTGAGACACCATTTTTCCCAACAAGGTGGAGAGTTACACATGTAGCTAATGTATTCCGCCACGTGTCCTCATATTAACCACACCTAATAACCTAAGCAAGCTTAATAATATATGTGTAGGAAAAATAAATACCCCCTAACATAAGGAAAATAAAAAAACCTACACTAACACCCCCCCTTAAGCGTAGCTTAGGTGGGTGAAAAGATGGGTCCCGGCAAATGAGGCCATGTTAGGTACCCATGCACATAAATATCCCCCCCAAAAGAAGAAGCCCCCCCCATAAGAGGAATAGACCCCCCTAAATAGAGAGAGAAAGAATGAAGGACTAAGAAGCCCCTACTAAAGTAGACACCTTTTGCATCCCAAGCAAAGATCGCAAATGAAGGAACTTGCTTTCAGTGAAAGGTTTGGTGAAGATGTCCGCAGTTTGCTCCGATGTAGAACAATACTTAAGATCAATGATGCCTTCCTGAATGAGCTCCCGAATATAGTGCATATGTATCTCAATGTGTTTCGTCCTCTGATGATGAACTGGATTTCTTGAGATCTGTATAGCACTTTGATTATCACAAAAGATGTTGGTAGGCTTTCTAATTGGAATACCAAGCTCAGTAAGAATATTTTGAAGCCAAATAGCCTCAGTGGTGGCATTGACTGCCCCTCGATACTCGACCTCTGTCGATGAAAGAGCAATTGCAGACTACTTCTTGCTCGACCAACAAACTGGACCAGAACCAAGTGAGAAGCAATACCCAGAAGTAGACTTGCGATCCTGAGAATCCCCTGCCCAATCTGAATTTGTATATCCTACCAAGTCAATATCCACACCTGCTACATACTGAATTCCATAATTGTGAGTACCCTGAATGTAGTGGAGGATTCGCTTAGCTGCTTTCCAATGCAACTCATGTGGCTCCTGCATGAATCTAGAGACCATGCCCACAACATAAGAAATGTCGGGTCTCGTATGAGTCAAATAAATGAGGCTTCCAACAAGTTGTCGATATAAAGTGCCATCAACCAAGGGTGAAGAGCACTTAGCCTCAAGTTTGAACCCTGACAAAAATGGAGTAGGTGCAGGCTTACAATCAGCCATGTGAAATTTGGAGAGCATATCAAGTGCATACTTGGGTTGTCCAAGGAAGATTCCTGAAGATGATTGAGTGATCTCAATTCCCAAGAAGTAATGTAGAAGACCCAAGTCTGACATCAAAAATCTATAATGTAGAGCAATTTTCACTGCTTTGATGGTGGATGAGTGACTCCCTATGAGTAACAAGTCATCAACATAGAGAACTAGAAATGTGAGAGTTTCATCCTGTTGCAGAATGTATACGTTCGGATCAGAATGGCACCGAGTGAAACCAACTGTCAGAAGGAATGAGTCCATCTTGGCATACCAAGCTCGAGGAGCCTGTTTAAGGCCATAGAGAGACTTTCGAAGTCGACACACAAGTGAAGGATCCTGAACAAACCCCTGTGGTTGCTCCATGTAGATTTCCTCTTGAAGGTCACCATGAAGAAATGCACTCTTCACATCCATCTGATGAACTTCCCAACGATGGGCTGCAGCTGTAGCAAGAACAAGTCGGATGGAATTCATCTTAGCAACTAGAGCAAAAGTCTCAGAGTAATCAACCCCTGGAACTTGGGAAAAACCTTTTGCTACCAAGCGAGCCTTATACTTATCAACCGACCCATCCGCTGCAAATTTTGTTCGATAGATCCACTTGCATCGAACAAGTTTCCTTCCCTTAGGAAGAGGAACTAAATCCCATGTGTGATTCCTTTCCAAGGAATTGAACTCTTCTTGCATTGCAGCATCCCACTCAGGAACACCTGAAGCTTCTCGAAAGGACTGTGGATCAGAAGCTAAAGCAATGAAGAGATGTGGAGCTTGCTGAAATTGTGACCTTGTTCTTCTAGTATCTAATGGATCACCAAGCCAATCTCCTGCTGACTCAAAAGTTTGTCGAGCCCAAAGAGGCACTAAGGCTGGAGAGTCTGGGGGAGAATCATCAGCCTCTGAATGATGACTATGAGAGGAATGTGAATCCTCATCATCACTGTCACCATCTGAAGTAGAGGAAGAAGACTCCTCATCAAGATTAGGAGGATTAAGATCCTCTGAAGAACTGTCATCATAATGCAATTTCTCCAATGTGATAGTGGATGGAGAAGTGGTATGAGAAGAACTAGAAGAACTCTCCTCAAAACGAACACTCCTCTCAATGAACAACTCATGAGTAGTGGGATGGAGAAGCCTATACCCTTTGACATCATCTGGATATCCAACAAATATGCAAGGCTTACTTTGTAGATCCATAGCCTTGCGTTTTTCAGCTGGAATGTGGGCCCATGCAAGAGAACCAAACACTCTAAAGTGTTTAACTGTGGGTTTTCGACCAGTCCAAGCTTGAAAGGGAGTTACCCCCTTCACAGCTTTATGAGGAACTCGATTCTGGATGTAACACGCACAGTTGATGGCCTCTGCCCAATACTGAGGTGCCAAAGACTTGGAGTGAATCATACAATTAGCCATCTCCTTCAAGGACCTATTTTTTCGTTCTGCTACACCATTTTGTTGAGGACTGTATGGAACTGTGTGCTGCATGTTGATACCTTCTGAAGCACAAAACTGTTCAAACTGATTATTAACATATTCACCCCCATTATCTGTACGCAGAATCTTGATGAACTTCCCAGATTGTTTCTCTGCAAAAGCTTTGAAATCTAGAAAATTTTCAAAGACTTCAGACTTTTGTTTGAGAAAGTAAACCCATGTATATCTGGAAAAGTCATCAATAAATGTCAAGACATATCTAGCCTTGCTGAAAGATGGTTGTGGAAATGGTCCTACCAAGTCACTATGTACCAACTCCAATAGTTGTGTAGCTCTCCAAGCTTTACCTTTATCATACTTCTCCTCTGGATGCTTACCAAGAATGCACCCCTGGCAAACTCCATCAGAAAATCGAATAGAAGGCAACCCTGAAACCATTTCTTGTTGACTGAGTTGTTGCAAGTAACGGTAGTTCAAGTGGCCAAACCGTTGATGCCACAAACAACTCACCTCATCTGCATGAGTGAGTAAAACTGTTGAAGGAGAATCAGGAACAAAGTGAGAAAACTGATATAATCTAGAATGATGATCTGCTTTTCCCACAGCAACAGTAAACCCATTATGCATTTCGCTGATTACCACTGCATCTGGTGTGAACTCAACTCGCTTGCCAGAACCAATGTGAGTGATCTGATAAACAGATAGGAGATTAGTTGATAAAGATGGAACACAAAGGACATCTTGAAATGTTCCTTCACCCACATCAACAGACCCTCTCCCATGCACTTCAACAGGAGTGTCATCACCCATTAGGATGGAAGGCATAGAACATGGCTCTAAAGATGTGAAATCATCTTCTGAAGAAGCCATGTGGTGTGAAGCACCTGAGTCAATTATCCAAGAATTTGGTTGTGAAGCAATAGCAACTAGGGCCTTACCCTTTCCTTTCCCCTTACTCTTATCTATGTCCTTAGAAGATCCTTCCGATGAACTTTGTTTGACTGAATCAGGAACCTTGATATTATTCTTTTCAAGAAGATTTGAAAGGTGATCAATTTGTTTCTTTAAACACTTATGTTCATCATGACCAGGCCTCTTACAATAAGAACACTTGACCTTCTCCTTCTTAGGTTGTTCACCTTTTGATGAAGATGTCTCATTGTCTGCTTTTGAAGTAGCAGATTTCTGATCTTTCTTCTTCTCTCCTTGGTTCTTTTGTTTCTTATCTTGCTTACTAGACCCTTTCTGTTCTTTTATGCCTTGATTTACAACTAAGGCATGTGACTTAGAGGGCTTTATTGTACCCATTTGAACCAATTTGTCCTGCTCCCTAGTGAGTTCTGCAGCAAAATCATCTAAAGAAGGCATTTTGAATGTGGTACCTAGGGCACATTTGGTAGCATAGAATGTAGAAACAAACACTGAATAATTAGGACCAAGCTTAGAAAGAATACTCAAGATCAGTTGCTTATCATCTTTCTTAGTTCCACACTGTTCCAACTGCAACCTTATAGACTTAAGTTTAGTGAAGAAGTCTTGTATAGTATCAAAATTGGTTGGATTCAACCCTATGAGTTCATTCTCCAATTGATGACCTCTTAGTTCATCCTGCTTACCAAAGAGGTTTCCCAAAGTAGTCCATACTGCATTTGGTGTAGTAGCAGATTCAATGTGAAAAAGGTCAGGAGAGACTGACATGCACAATGTACCAAAAGCTTCATCACATTTATTAAACCATTTAATCTTTTCTGCAACATCTTGAGGTTCAGTTTCAAGTCCCATAGTAACACGATGATATCCATGTCTTTTCAGATATATTATCATCTTAGATTTCCATTCAAAGTAATTATATGGTGTTAAAAGTGGAACTGTAGATGCATCCATGATAGCAGAAAAGAAGATTGCAAAGAGTCAAGAAGAGTGCAAGAAAGAAGACACAAGAGACACCCCCCCTTTTCACTAGTCTTTGAAATCACCCCCCCCCAAATATTACAAGGTTGGCACTTTATAATTAGTGCATTTACAAGGCTTTTATCATATTACAATACTTTCTAAGGATTTAATGGCCAAAATAGAAAGTTTAAATACATATAAATTTAACACAAAATCTGAAAAAATTAGCCTTATATCTGCTCAATGTATCTTAATACCTTTCCAACAACTATTCGTTTTTGTAAAATAGAGTTGTGAAAAGAAAGATATGATCTATAGAAGGGAAAAAAACATGCAGCTGATTCAACCTGCAATATCTAAAAAAGAAGGGTAGAATATTTCAATAAGACCTATAATTATGAAGAGTGCTCATTTCCAGCTTTCTGTCAAATACTCATTTGCAAAAAACTGACACCCGAGGCAAAAGTTATGCAACTTTTAAGAAAGGTTGCTGAATTTCCCTGATAGAAAAATGACTTAAGCCTTGTTGAGACTCTATTTTTGCAAAAATTATTAATTTTCTAAAAAAACCCTCCAAAACCCAGAAGTTTTTCGATGCTGGAAACAAAACCCAGAAATCTTTTTTTCTGAAAATGAACGGAGGTTAGAACACTAGGGCCGAAATGAAAATAGCTCTAGTAAAATATTTCACTCTGATTTTTTTTTACTGTGTTCTCCAAACTCTGAATTTGGTGAAATAAAAGTCACTTATGATTTTCACAAGCCTTCTGGACACTCTGGAAATGCTAAAGAAGCCTCCAATATTACCAAAAATGCTGCAATCACCCAGATCTCAAAGAACACATATATAAAACCAGATTTAACTAGAAGCTTATTTTCCTTTAAACTGTTCTGATTCTCCAGATCACACGAAAATGCAGGAGAAGAGCATACTTGGTTTTTAAGAAAAATATTAGCTATCTAACAATCTCAAATCTCTCAAATAAATCAGAAAATCAATGAGCTATACCAGACAACACGGCTCTGATACCATGTTAAATTCTGTGAGAAGCAAGAATTGAGCCAGGATCTGATGTCGGTCATAGATCACATGCAACTCCAAGCAACGGATGATCGAAGATCAAAATAGCTGAATGAAGATAAATCTGATATGAGAGAAAAATAGAGATAAAGAAGAGAATTTAGAGAAGACTCTCATCGAGCTATCACTTCACTTGTGAAGGTGAGAGTATATTGCTTATTATATAGAAAAATAATAGCATATACAACCAAGAGGTGCATTAACTCCCACCTCCATAAAAAGTGGGAGGTTTTACCTACTACCCCATAAAAGGTGGGAGGTTTTTACCTACTTGGTAAATGCCAAAACATGTGGCATAACCTCCTTACATGAAAACAAAAAAGGAGTTATAAGAGGTGGCACATAAGGCCAAAAGAGGGTGAGAAACCCAACTACCCCATAACCCACTTAGGAAATGACAAAATAGTGGTTATGAGAGGTGGCACAACAAGCCAAAAGAGGGTGTGTAACTCAACTACCCATGTGAGGTGGAGACTTGCACATGTAGCTAATGTATTCCGCCACGTGTCTTCATATTAACCACACCTAATAACCTAAGCAAGCTTAATAATATATGTGTAGGAAAAATAAATACCCCCTAACATAAGGAAAATAAAAAAACCTACACTAACATAATTAAAGTCATGTCATATATAGGATTAGAGCACCTTTATCCACACACAAAATATAAGGTGGATTTCATTTCCCACCACCTAAATCGATGAAAGAATTCTACAAGGACATGAAACAATAGTAAATTTCATTAAAGATGAATTGTTTGATCCATTTGTAAAATCTTTTAATGAGGGTTTCAATATGTTTATGAAGAATCGTTATTAGAATTAAAGTCTCAAAGAAACCACCAAGGTGGGTACAACCATAATAAATCAAATAAAAGGATACGAGAACATTTTCAAGGTCAAGAATCATAACTACCAAGCATAAACATTCATAAATTTGATGGTATAATTGTAATGTCATGAATAAGACTCATAACAACAATTTAAACTTCACAATATATCAAATAATGCCATGGTTGATATAGCCTTACAATATTTTGAATTGGGACCTTATCAATGGTATTAATGGAAGATGAGTGATATACAAGGAAAAGTGCTTAGTTTGCAAGAAGTTTGTAAAGAATTAGCAATCTTCTATGAACAACCATCTATTAGACGCTATTTTACCTAGCTAACAAAATTAAAACAATTAAGATATTTATTTGAATATAATGTTGAGCATTTGAGATTGGCACTTTGAACTCCCAAGGTGACACCTTAACAAAGACTACAATTGTACATCAATGGACTTGACCTAAACAATTTCAACATTATGTTCATGTGCTAGAACCTTGTAGAGTTGGTAAACCTATGCAACAAGCATTTCATACTGATAAACAAGACACCATCAAAAGTGAAACCATGAGAGTAATTGACAAAAATGTGACTAATCCTACCAGGAAAAACATGGACAAATAGTTGGACCCAAGAGAAATTAGTAAGCTCTCTTCTCAACAAGAGATAGAGAAAAGAGAAAAAGGCCTAAGTTGGAATTATGATAAAAAATGGTCAAAGATTAATAAATTCTCTAGTAGTGGGAAATAAATGAGGTTGAAGAAGAGGTAGAAGTACTTGTAAAAGAACCAAATATAAAACTTAACAATGAGGATTCCAAGGAAAAAAATACTAATATCTCCCTATATGCATTGAATGGAACAAATACACCACAAACACTCAAAGTAATTGCTAATATATTAAAAATCAAAATGTGAAAGTGTTGGTGGATAGTGATAGCACACACAACTTTATTGATAGAAGACTAACTCATGAGCTCTATTATTTTATTTATCCATTCTATAGTATTCAAGTCATTATAACTCATGGAAAATAACTCTATTATGGTGGGAAATGTCATCATATAAAAATCTCAATTGAAAATTGTCAATCAGATTCATAAATGTTTGATATCCCTATTAGGAGTGTGGATACAGTTTTGGGTGAGCAATAGCTTAAACAATTAGGAACAATATCTTTCAATTTTTAAGACTTATCCATCTTATAGTAAACAAGGGAAAAAGTACTAACTTTTGGAGATAGAGTCACCACCAAGTATAATAATTAGCTCCCATAGTATGGAGAAATTTATCAAGAAAGGTTCTTATAATATAGGGGCTCAATTTAGAGACCATAATCATGATATTGAATTGATACCAAGAAGCATTTTTCATTCCAAAAGATGTACCTATTTATACCTTATAATTATTCTAAACAGAAAATATGATCCATGGAGAATGTGCTCACATTGCAAGGAGCTAAACAACATCACTCATTAAGACATGTTTCACATTTCCCTTGCTAATAAATCAAGATAATAAAATTTATATAAAACAATTCAAAGGTTTCTTTAGAGTGAAATAAGTGGAAGTAAATGTGATGTCATCTAAATGTGTTAAGATGGACGCTAATAAGATAGGATTTTGGGGTCTAACAAGATACTATAAGATATTTGTTAATACAAAAGATTTATTTTGGGAAGGTATTAAAGTCAATGTCCACAAATTTGTGGATAAATGTTTGATACACCAAGAAAATAAAAAGTAAATAATAAAGGATCTAGGCCTCTTACAAATATTGGGCATTCCAACACAAAATTCAAAGAAATGTCAATATACTTCATTATAGGTTTTAGAAATCAAATATTTTTGATGTATTTTTTCTTCTTGTGGATTAACTTGTTAAGTATGCACATTTATGTGGAGTCTCTCTTCCATTTCATGCTAGTATTAGGGAAAAATTATGTTCGAACGATTTAATATCGAGAGAAAACTAAGAGGGGGATGAATCAGTTTTATCACAACTATAGCAGTTAATGAAAATTATAAGATTAATATCGGAGCACAACACAATGAAAGATGAAGCATGAAAGCACATCACACATGACACCAATATTTTGACTTGGAAAACCCGGTAAAGGGAAAAACCACGGTGGGAAACCCTACCCACAATCAGATAATACTTTTGCAGCAGTATGTGAAATAATTACAATGGGGATCACACTTGCAATTAGGCCAACAACCTAGATCTCACTGTTCATCACAAAAAAGAAGTCTCACTGACTTACAAAACATCGGACTACAATCCAGAGAAAATGAACTGTGAAGGTAGCATCCACTAATGCCTAATACAGTTCCAGTTAAGCACAAATGTTTTCCCTACAATACCAAATCCTTCTGATCCCTTCACTGAAAGATATGACTTTATTCACACATAAACCTTTCTCTCATAATTCAGACATAACCATCGCTACCAAAAACCATACCCGATTACATGAATAAGTTACCTATAAATATAGATTATCAACCTTAATGATAAGGTCGGCTAAACCCTAAACCTAAAACCCATAATTACAAAAATTACATCACACGATACCACCAGACCAATACTATGATTTACATTACATAGCATGGACCTAATTCAAATATCCAAACAATTATATCTATTGAAAATTTTGTTAAGACCAAATTCTAGCACGTTTCACCAGCCAATTGAAACCCTCAGTGCAATAACACATAAAGTCTAACTGGATCCAAATAGGACCACCATAACAGCACACCAACTAATGCAAAGTCACCAAACACTCAAAACATGATCAAGAGGCACCTTCAGCATGATAGAAACAAATTCCATAAGTTGGACCAAATTCATTTGATCAAAACATAAAATATCGCCAACCAGTAAAGCTAACTGATACCAAGAAATATCAACCGAGAACATAAGCAATAGTTACCGAAGCACCAAAACATGAACCAATAGAATATGACAAGCATATAACCATCCTGAATAAGCATCCAAAACCACATCAAAGGATTTGATCATGCCGGATCAGAATCGAAGCCAAAACCAAGATAAACACCAAGTCTAACCGGGATAGGTCTAACCAAGATAGAAGAACCATATCTAATCGACATACAGTGTTGACATCAATGACAACACTTAACCAAATCTAGCATATGCCAACAATCTCCCCCTTTGTCATTGATGGCAACACTAAAGGTGAAAAACATCCAAGTGCCAAGGAATGCCAACAATTCTCCCAAAAGTTGATCTAAAATTTATTTCCCCTAAGATAAACTAATAATCATATGAGCACCATCTCTCCCAAATATTTGACTGTTTTTCACATGAATACCATCTCTCCCCCTTTGACATCAATGACAAAGGATGGATACCAAACCAAAAAAACTGAACCAAACAACTGACTACTCCCCCTGAGTAGTAGCATCATCTCATCAATCCGGATCAAAGAAAATATCTTATAAGCTTTTCGGATTGATACATTCCTACATCTCTAAGTCTCTTCTGGAGGGTTGGTAACCCCCAACTGATCTTTGAGATATTCAAAAGTATCTTTAGGCAATGGTTTTGTTACAATATCTGCAATCTGCTCCTTAGTAGGCACATAAACCAATCTCACTTCCTTTGCTTCAACCTTTTCTTTCAAGAAATTATACCTTATAGAAATGGGTTTTGATTTGGAATGAAATACCAAATTCTTTGACATATCAATAGCATTAGTATTATCACAGTGAATAACAATAGGCTCATCATAACTTATCCTTATATCTTTCAACATCTATTTCATCCATAAAATTTGAGTACAATTGATTGTAGCAGCTACATATTCCGCTTCAGCAGTAGATAATGAAGTACACAATTGTTTCTTACTAAGCCATGAAACCAATTTCTTTCCAAGAAAGAATACACCACCGGTAGTGTTCTTCTGGCCATCCACATCTCATGCCCAATCAGAGTCTGTATAGGCACAAAGTCTGAAATCATCATTCTTTGGATACCATAACCCAAGGTCTATTGTATCTGCCAAATATCTGAATATCCTCTTGACAGCAATATCATGAGTTCCTCTAAGATTTGACTGAAATATAGAAGCAATACAAACAACATTCATTATATCAGGTCTAGTCTGAGTTAAGTACAACAATTCACCAATCATTGATTTGTATCTACTTGGATTCACTTTATGAAATTCGTCATCCTTTGACAATTTGCAACCAAATATCATAGGAGTACTGACAAGTTTAGAATTCTCAAGTCCAAATTTCTTAAGCAATTCCTTCACATACTTAGTTTGACATATGAAAATACCTTTATCAATCTGTGTAATCTGCAAACCTAAGAAAAAATTCATCTCATCAATCATAGACATTTCAAATTCATTATTCATATCATCAACAAATTTCATGCATAGGATTTCTTCTCCTCCAAAAATGATATCATCCACAAAGACTTCAATAATCAGTATGTCATCATGCTCAATTTTATAATATAGGTTATTGTCAACATTACCTTTGCTAAAACCAAGCTTAGAAAGATATCTATCTGTAGCCAGGAAATAGGAAATCATCACAAACAATATAAACATATTAATCATTAGCTCAATCACGAAAGCTCAATTGCAATGATCTATCCTAATTACATCCAATAAAGACATAAAGATAAAACATTCAAAAGTAAATACTATGCAAACCATATGCAGATCTGAATGTTTCCTTCATGCGGCTCCATTGTTCTTCTTTCCTCTTCAAATAGTTTGGTTGTGGATCTCACCTACAAGTGCACATACATGATTGAAAGAAAGTAGGTAAGAAAGTTGCTCAAAAGTACTCGAAGCGTGATTGATTAGAAATTCGATAATCTGATTAGGGATCAAGAATCAAGGGCTTTGATTGAAGAAATTCATCCAATTTATAGATAAATTGGAGAAATGATCAAATTAGCATGATAATGATTCGAATGGAAATTCAAATCAAGAATAGCAAAATTATGACATGTGTATGACAAATTGATATGCAAGGATTTATGACAATTTATGACAATTTATGACAAATTGCTATGCAAGGATTTATGACAAGATTTTGGAATAGAAATAGACATTTAGGAATTTAGGAGAAATTAGAAAATTAGGTTAGAAATGATGACTTGGAAATTAGGAAATTGATGCAAATTAGGTAAATTAATTAATAATTTCTCATTCATTAATTAATTTACAAAAATAGGAGGAATTAATTAGCCAATTAAATAAACATTTAATTGTGACAAGAAGACTTAGGATAAATAAATAAATTATTTAACCTAGAGGGAAAATGCCAAACAAGATTAAATGAATAAATCATAAAACCTTGGAAGATGAATTAGAAATGCAAAGACGACAATTAGGTCTTGACAAAGGATAATTGATATCAATTCGATCATGATTTTGGATTGATAAATGATTTGATTGAGATTGGTTGACAAAAATCAATGACAAATTGACCAAATTGACATGATTGAAAAGGACAAGGATCGATGACGAATCGATCGCAATATGACAAGATTGACAAGGACAAAGATCGACCAAAATCATGACTGAAGATTGTTGTCGACAAGACCAAATTCGAAAGCGAGACAAATGAAGAGTGTAGAAGAAGGACTCGATGCTCACAAATGATAAAGACCAAGTGCATGACATAGGAGAAATGTTAATGCGATGCAAAAACATAAGATGAGGCAATGCGCAAATGTTAAAGTATGACTCCGCAAGTGTTGACCATTTTTAGGTATCTAGCATATCATGCTCTAGGGACCTATTTTAATCCATATAAATCTTTCTTCAATCTCCAAACCATGTCCTTGTCTTCTGATAAAGAAAATCCATCAGGTTGCTCAATTTAGACTTCCTCCTCAAGATCTCCATTTAGAAATACACATTTGACATCCATCTGATATACTTTGTAGTTCTTGTGTGCAGCATAGGCAAGAAATAGTCCTACCGCTTCAATTTTTGCAACCGAAGCATAAGTCTCACCATAATCAACTCCTTCTTCCTATGAATAACCTTTGCAAACCAATATAGCCTTGTTTCTTACAACTTGACCTTCCTCATTCAGTTTGTTCCTGAAAACCCATTTAGTTTCAATAATATTTTTATCTTTAGGTCTGGGAACTAATTCCCATGTCTTATTCTTTCCTATCTGATCTAATTCTTCTTCCATTGCTTTCATCCAATTTTCATCTTTACTTGCTTCAATAAATGATTATGGTTCAATTTGAGAAATCAAACATACCTCTTCAGTAGCTAGCCTTCTTCTAGTCATCACACCTTTTCTTTTATCTCCAATGATCTGATCTTCAGAATGATTTAGTTTCACATACTTGGGAGTCTTTGAATTTTATTGATTTATTGACTCTTTTTGTTGTTCAACAGTCACAGTTGAATTTTTTGATGTTGTCAGAGTCACTGATTCAATGCTCTAAACAGATTCTTGCATTACCAGTTTTGGTCTGATAAATTCATCTTCTGATCCACAGTCATATGATTTGATCTGATTATTGCCTTGTTCATCCCCTTAACATTTATGCTCTCCATTATCCTATTCAATCTTTTTCTACAAGATATATATGCTTTACTTAGAATAACCCAAAAATATTCCTTCGTCACTTCTAGGATCAAATTTTCCTAATGCATCATCTCTTCTAATGTAGCATTTACTTCCAAAAATTCTAAAATATCTAATAGTAGGAGTATGACCAAACCATAATTCATAAGGAGTCTTACCGGTGTCACCTTTTATGTGTACTTTGTTGAAAGTGTATACCGTGGTATTGACAGCTTCCCTCTAGTAGATATCAAACAATTTACCTTCAGTCATCATTGTCCTTTCCGCATCCAATACGGTTCTATTTTTCCTTTCCACCAATCCATTATGTTGTTGAGTCCTAGGTGCAGAAAGTTGTCTTTTGATTCCATTCTTCTCACAAAATTTATTGAAATCACTAGATGTAAACTCACCACCTAGATCTGATCTTAAGCATTTTATCTTCATTCATGTCTTAGTCTCAACCATAGCTTTGAAGATTCTAAATTTCTCAAGAGTTTCTATTTTTTTTTTTAAATGCAACCCACATCATTCCATAGTAGTCATCAATAAGTAACATAAAATAACTATCACCTTGAAAACTTTTAGTCCTTGACAGTCCACACAGATCTGTATGAATAAGATCAAGAATTTCATTAGATTTATCATGTATGCTTCTAAAAGAAGTTCTGACTTTATTACCCATTTGACATTCTCTACATAACGGATTATGAGGTTTGACAATCTTGGGCAAATCTCTGACAACCTGTGTTGAACTGACCTTTACTATGCAATCAAAATTTACATGACACATCCTCTTATACCATAACTAGCTTTCATCAATTTGAGCAATCAAACAAGCTTTCTCACCAAAGTTCAAATGAAAAATGTTTCCTTTGGTTTGGGTTCCGGAAGCAATTTCCAATCCAGATCTATTGATGATCTTGCATTTTCCATCCTTGAATTGCAAATAAAATCCTCTATCCACCATTTGACCTACACTTAAAAGATTATGCTTCAATCCTTCAACATAATAAACATTATTAGTATTAGTCTTACCATCCAATGATATTGTTCCTTTGCCTTTGATCCTACATGCCTTGTTGTCTCCAAATCTGACGAGTCTGCCATCAAATTCTTATAGTGTTAGAAATTTTCTCTTGTCACCGGTCATGTGATGTGAGCATCCACTATCTATAACCCATTCATCCTTTTCTTCAATTTTAGCATCTAAAGCCTTCTCCTCAGTATGAGTTGCTTCAATGATAGGTTTCGGAAAATCATCCTTGATAGCAATAAAGACCCAATCTTTACCGAAGCTTCCATTGTCGGTTCCACTTACAGGTTCATCATCATCATCATCAGTAATACCAAAATCATCATCACCAACATAATAGCATGATTTATCCTTATTCCTTCTAAATCTAGGTTTGTTCTGATATTCCAGATTAGGCTTATAACTCTTCACAAATCTTTCATGATTCCTAGCAGCTCTTTCAGGGCATCTAGAAGCAAAATGACCAATCTTATTGCATGAAAAGCATTTAAAAGACACTTCTCCTTCATACTTACTTCTAGTAATCTGGGCTTCCAACTCTTTAAGTTCTATGTCTTCCCTTTCAATGTCCTCCAAATCTTTAGCATACAATTCCTTCCAATCTATCTTCTACTTATCAGAGGCAAATGCTTTAAATGTAGTTTCAGTTTTAGTAGCACTTTGATCTCCAAGTTCGTCAAGTTCATAAGTAGTCAATTTCCCAAGTAATGTATCTCTGGTAACAAGGGTACTTTACATTTTTCGGAGTTCATTAATTGCAGTAGCCTTTATCTTATAAGCTAGAGGTAGAATTCTCAGAATCTTTGACACAACCTCATCCTCACTAATTGATCTACCGCAGCATTTGATTCCCATGACAATTTCATTTACTCTGTCCATTAAAGAACTAATCTTCTCATCTTCCATCTTCAAAGTTTCATATCTTACCCGGAAACCTTCAAGTTTTGAAATGTTTACTGCTTGGTTGCCTTCATAAAGAGTTTCAAGCTTCAACCAGATCTGCTTTGCATTCTCCAACTCTATGACATTCAATAGCTTTTCATCGGATTGGGCTCTCAACAATGCTTCTTTTTCTCTAACATCATTTTTCAGCTCTCTTATGTTCATCAACAGGTTCCGGTGTTCTAGAATTAGGATCATGAGGTATATACCCTTTCTCCACTATCTCCCAAACTTCAACTCTAAGACATCTCAGATGAATCTTCATTCGCTCCTTCCATAATTTGTAATTTGTACCATCAAATATGGGACCCTCCTTCTGATAGGGGTTGAATGTAGAACTTGATGCTAATACCATCGGATCTCCTCAAGCGGTTAAGGTTCTGCAGAGAGGACCTCACTCTGATAACAATTGTTAATGATATGATACCGAGATAAAACTGAGAGGTGGGTGAATCAGTTTACTCACATGTACAACAGTTAATGTGAATTATAAGATTAATACCGGAGTACAACATAATGAAAGATGAAGCATGAAAGCACAACACACATGACACCAATATTTTGACATAGAAAACCCAGTAAAGGGAAAAACCATGGTGGGAAACCCTACTCACAATCAAATAATACTTCTGCAACAGTATGTGAAATAATTACTATGGGGATTGCACTTGCAATCAGGCCAATAACCTAGAGATCATTGCTAATCACAAAAGATAATTCTCATTGACTTACAAAACATTAGACTACAATCTAGAGAAAATGAACTGTGAAGGTAGCATCCACTAATGCTTGATACAACTCCGGTTAAGCACAGATGTCTGTCCTACAATCCCAAATCCTTTTGACCCTTCGTTGAAAGGTATGACTTTATTCACACATAAAACTTTCTCTCATAATGCAAACATAACCATCAATACCAAAAACCATACCTAATTACATGAATAAGTTACCTATAAATACAAATCATCAACCTTAATGATAAGCTTGGCTAAACCCTAAACCCAAAAACCCATAATTATAAAAATTGCATCACACGGTACCACCAAACCAATATTATGATTTACATTACATAGCATGACCTAATGCAAATATCCAAACAATTATATCCGTAGGAAATTCCGTTAAGACCAAAATCCAGTATGTTTCACCAACCGGTAGAAACCCTTAGTGCAATAACACAGAAAGTCTAACCATATCCAAATAGGACCACCATAACAACATGCCAGCCAATGCAAAGTCACCAAACACTCAAAACACGATCAAGACACACCTTCAATATGATAGAAACCGATTCCATAAACCAGGACCAAAATCATATGTTCAAAACATCAAATATCGCCAACCGGTAAAGCTAACCGGGAACATAAGCGATAGTTACCGGAGCATCAAAAACATGAACCAACTAAATATGGTAAGCATATAACCATCCTGAATAAGCATCCAAAACCGCATCCAAGGATCTGATCATACCGGATCAAAATCGAAGCCAAAACCAAGATAAACACCAAGTCTAATCGGGATAGGTCGAACCGGGATAGCAAAACCATATCCAACCGGAATACAATGTTGACATCAATGACAACACTTAACCAAATCCAACATATGCCAACAAATTATTTATCCAAAATAACCAAAAAATAATGAAATTTCCAAAATTAGATTAAAAAATAAAACCACCTCAAAATTATTAATCAAGTGGATGATTTTTCTAATTGAAGATACAACATGGTACAATGAATTATTCACACAAAAGATTTTAAAGTTTCTAAGCATTAAGGGCAATTATTTTCTAAAGGTGAAGGAAATTTTGTGATCCTAATATCATATATTCCTAAGTATATAATATATGTTCCTAAATCTAATAAGTTAAGCACTTGTGGCATGCTTAACCCTAGCATAAATAGTATTTAATACACTAATCCCTCTTAATGAGGATGAAGGGATATGTTCCCACATAGTTAAGCCTATAAATAAGGATGAGAATTCTCTCTCTCATATCATCATATAAACAAATTTTGATTTCATATATTGTAATTTAATTATTGGAGATAACCTCCTTGAAGTTATTTGCCATATTTCTTATTTTTACAAATATTTCCAAGAAATATCATAGCATATCTCCTTATTTTTGTGACCTTGTTTTGCATCTCACTTTTTATCTCTTTTCCCTTTCCACTCATCTCTTCTCATATTTCTCTAAACTTTACGTTGTTTTATTCCTACCTCCTCTCACTTCAATATTACATATTTTTTCCTTCCTTTAATTCCTTTATCTTGATCTATTTCTTTCATCCCTTAATAGCATCATCTTCTCACTCCCCTTGGAGGAATCTCTCATCTTTTTTTTGTTACTTTATTGTTATACACTTACTTGTCTCCTTTTCAATATTATAAATCTCTTCAATTCCTATACATATCTCTCTTATTATCAATATTCCCTATTATTGCTTCTCAATCCACCACTATTGAGTCATTATATCATGATATTCCTATCTACTCATTGAATAGGAAATCCCTTTAATGTCCCCCTTTATTCATGATCTTTCTCATCATTCCTTTGCAACATTCGAAGGTGTGAACTAAATGTTCTTCTTATTATCCTCATATATTTTTTTCTTTGACCACTTGGGTAAATGTACAACATGACCCCTTTACACTCCTTGTACCTATCATTAGTTGAGGGCATAACCTAAAATTTTCCCTTCTAGTTTCCTTACATCCCTTTTTCAAAATCCTTGCAATTTTTTCTTATATCCCCTTAACCACTTTATGTTAAATTAACTAGTTTGTTATGTTATTATCAAGTATCATCAACCAATTTAAGGGGGACATGTATCTTATATTATTTCTCACTCTCACAATTTATCATAAAGATAACATTCAAACCTTTGTTATTTTGGGCAAAGTGTAATGCCCCGCCAAGAACCCTAAAGGAAAACAACACAACTAGGCAACTAAAGGGTGAAATGTTTAAAAAATAATAATTAAGTGCATTAATTTTAACTATTGCACGTTTAATAACACAGCGGAATTCTAACACATGATTTAAGGGTTACCAACAAATATTAATTCATAGATTATATTAACACCATGGTTAATCCAATTGTCCATTTAATTAGATAAATTAAATGCTTAAGATTAAACCTACACATACATCTAAATTCCAAAATGAAAGAATCAAAGTATTCCAATGCATTTATTTATCCATATTTCATTTATATATAAGATCAAAACAACTGAATTAACATACATTCCACAAACATAATATTACAATATCCATAATTACATGGCTTCCAAAAATACCAAAAAATCCAAAAGTTACAATATCAAGGTTACATAAAAGTCTGATACAATGACCACAAGGTCTCAACTAAACAATGATCACGAACAAGAGCTGGTACATGAACCACAAACCAAGAAACACCAGCGAAGCCTTTCCTCGCCTGAAGATACAATCTAGAACATCCGATGGGAAGTGGGACTACCACCCGACCATGTGATCCCAAAATGGAACCACCCCACCGTGCTAGGAGATAGTAGAAGACCCTCAAGCAAGCGAAATAAGACAAGTATGATAGAACCACATGACTCTGCAAATATCCATGTGACTCAACTCATAAACACTAGTGACTCTAAGGAGAGAGTGTCATCGCATGGCTTAAGGTGGTTACCCCGGTAGGCCTCCATAGGTTCCGGCCCCCATCCTGGGTTATCCTGGTAACCTCTCCCGAACCTTTGGCTCCATCTAAGCCTCATGCGGACCCTACCAATCCTTTCGTGAAGACAAGGTGATAGGTTTTCCATTCTAGGCCTTCTCACCACATCCTGAGCCTATATAAGCACCCAACCATGTGCAAGGCACATTATCTTAATTAATATTTAAACTACCCACCCCCTAATCAATTATTGGGTTATCACTTCTTAACTGACTTTCGAGGGGTTATCCTGCCATCCACTTCGGGCCTGACCCCCACTCGAAAGCCACTCTCTCTCTCATAGGACACTAATAGGAAAAGGTCTCTCTATGAGAACTCTATGGCGAAACTGACAACCATATCTAATCCTGACAAACCACAGGTGAAGGATACACAATCACTAACCCAGGATTGACCATTTGGAAACATAACACACAATGGCTCACATCAACAGTGTTATACAACAACACCTGACCAAGGGGTATAACAACATATGATATAATGACAACTCAACCAAAATTGCAATGAGATTAAACTTGACTGTAAATACCATCTACACAAAATCCTAATACAGACAATCTTTTCTTTAAAGAGCCAAAAGCATAAAATACTTGCAATTAAAGATTTTCCAGAAAGTAAGAAAATACAGCTATATTAATACAAGGAAATCAATGTTGTCATTTGTCCAATAAGGTTAAATAAATTCACATATAAATTAATCTCCTATTGTATTTCCAAGCATAAATATAGAATCTTAAATTATAAGCTTTTCTAGAAATAACCAATTTCAGAATTAATTATATATAATTAAATAATATAAGTGTATATATATATATATATATTCATTCATCGTATATATATATCATATACCTTATAATCATAAAACTATATGTGTGTGTGTGTGTGTGTGTATATATATATATATATGTATATATATATATATATGTATATATATATATATATGTATATATATATATATGTATATATATATATGTATATATATATATATATGTATATATATATATATATATGTATATACATATATATACATATACATATATATATATATATATTACATATCAAAACTTAATTGAAAATCCGAATTAAATAACCTGGCACGAAATTCGAAAACCCCAAAAATTTTGGAAACACAAATTTTACTAGGGAAAAGCTTTTTACATAATACCCCCTGCTACGCATTGTAGCACGTACTACTGTAGGTAGTACATGCTACCCGACGGTAGCATGTGCTACCACCGGTAGCACTGCTACCGCACGGTAGCAGATGCTACCGTCGGTAGTACTGCTATCGTACAGTAGTCGTACTATCGTCGATAGTTGCTACCGACTGCCCAATACTTTTATATATATATATATATAGAATTTATAATTTTCAATAGCATAAAAATACAATGGATTTCATTTTTCAATAAAAATTATTTTCCCAAAATTTAATTAATACAATTTTCCCCAATAATTAATAAAATAATTTCCCCATAACTTCTAATACCCAAATAAATTTAATTAAAATTAGATCTATTACTATAGTAACTAAATAATTACCCAGAGATTACACAATTATTGACAAAACAACCATAGCCAAATATCGAAACCAAACCCCAACAAAAGGGAATATTTTCTCTGGTAAACCCATTTTCTACCGAAACTTGCAACTTTTAAGCATGGTAAAACATCTTGGCAAGATTTTGCCAGAATAATTCTTTCCAAATTTCTCAAAATTCTAATTTACAAACACCCAGGTAATAACTTCTTTCCATAAACTAGAAATTAATTTCAAGAATGAACTTTAGCCAAGAACAAGAAATAACCAGACAAAATTTTGGATTTGACAAATATTATAACACACACATCATTCAGAAAGAGTTGAAAAATAGAAATATTTTCTTTAAAAAAAACAACTAGAAGAAGCCACCCAACCTGGTATAGCTTTCCTGGAAGAACTTTATAAGAGAGATTCAATCCTTCAACAAGCTTCCAAACAATTTTTCTTCACCAAAATCTATGCCTCTTTCTCATGACTTTCCAAAAATTAAAAACATATTCCCCTTTTAAGCTAAATTTTTAGGTTACATATATTTTCCCAAAACCCCTAATATTTAATTTTAGTAATTAAAAAGCAATTTTATTTTTCTTTTCTAATTCCTCTCAAAGGAATAACTTAACATGCAATAAAAAAAAATCATTTTTTTCTTTTCTCTTTTTTTATGCAAATTTATTAATATCCTAAAAAAGGAATTAAAGCAATATTTTAATTATAATTTATTCTTTTGTTCATTTATTTATTTATTCATTATGTTATTCTTTTATTTATTTAAAATTCTAGGAAACAATAAATGAAATTAATCTAATTTATTTTTCACTAAAATTTAAATAAAATATATTTCTAATATCATGTAGCTTGCAACTTAATTTAATAACTTCTTTTAATTAATTAAATTTATAATCTCAATGCATAAAATACATAATTCAAAAATACCAACTATGAGATAACTCCATAAATTTAATTAATTAATTAAATCCACTAAAACACACAAACTGAACAAACCCCAAGCAAAGACTCAGAAAAAGTCAAATGACAATACACAAAGGCCGAACAAACTGATAGGACGACCAACTGACGACACTCACAAGAGTGTAACTGGGTAAAATAGGGTCAGCTACTACCTCCTCCACTTCCATCGGACAATATAAGGCACACTCAAACCTGTGAAGCCAGGTGGAGACGAGACCCCGTACCTACTCGGTACTTGTACCTGCAATATCCTGCATCACTAAACCACACATGCATTAATACAACATAGAAAACACGGCATACACACCGATGAAGGAGAATCGTGATGTTCCCTGTCTCACCGGAGTGAGTGAAGGAAAATCGTCCCCTTGCATCCAATACACTCGCAGACACGCAACATATAATTTCCCATTGCATAGATAAAGTAAAGTGTCAGTACATAGCAATAATCCATAAAATGCCATAAATCATAAGTACTTAAATATTGCAAATAAATTATGCATCTCATATCCAGATAAAGCATGAAATAATGTCATATAAGTCTAAATAACACATCATGGTAATGTATCCACTGAAAGAAAACAATAATAAAATATGAGTCTAATAAGTTCAAACGAGGAGAGGTACTACACATAGCCTCAACTTATATCTAATGAGGTGGTTACTACATAGCCATTGATTACATAATCACTTTTTTATTTATTAAATCATAGCCTACATTGGACTTGTTTGGGGTGGAAACTATATATTTACACTAGTGACAACCACATAAAATTTTACCATTTTTTTATCATTGTCATCATCAATACCTTTATCATTTTTCAATATTGACCAAATACCCTAGGTGGTAACATTATAGCCCTCATTATCATAAGTGATATCAAGTTTCTAGTTTCTAATCTCCAATTTACCTTGCCAAGTTTCTTTTTCATCGATATACTCATTTCCTATATTTTTTTTCCTTTGGATCCTATAGATCCCCTCCAAACAAAATTTAAATGGCCTACTTTACTTCAATCATTGTGTCTTTAATCCAACTTTCCCATTTTTGAGTAATTTATTTTTATTGTGCACCCTTTCATGTTATATTTGTTCACATGTATACTTTCATTAATTGTTTCATGCTTACTAAATTTTGATATGTTTCTATTTAGTACAAGTTATTTAGAACTACTTTTTTTATCTCTTCATCTTATTTTCCCTATATGTTGTCCATTTTAGGAGCCTTTCATCCTTCATTCCATCTCCTTTGATTTGAATATATTTTTTTTACTCATGCCTCCAAATTCACCTAATCCTTTAGTACCACCTTTATTGCATTTATGATCATTGTTTTCATTCTCCTTGTGTTTTCCCTTTACATTTATTCTTACCTTGTATCTACTAGTGTTTTGCTTCTATCACCATATCCACTGTAATATTCTTAGTTTGAAGCATATTTTTCCGTGGTATTTTTATGTCGATTTAGTTATAAAATCTACTAGGGGTTGATTGAGGTAGCCTCCCCTCTAAAATTTCCATTTTACATGGTCTTCTTATTAGTCTATTTTAATTATTTATAGAATAATCTACATGTATTCGTGTTGGTGAATAGATTTCTCAGTGTGATATTTTTTTAAGAATAGCCTAACATGCCCAATGGGTAGAAACAGGTTTACAATAATTAGAGAGATCACAATTGAATTAAAAAAAAACCTTTACATTTTAAGAGGGTTATATTCCTTATAAGATGAAAATTTGAGATTTTTAGGAATGCGCTTTTAACTAAAAATAAAGAAAGGCACACAAACTAAAACATAAATAAAAATACTAATGAAAAAAACCTAACATGAACCAATAACCTAGTTTTTTATAATAAATAAGAACATATTTGAATGAAAAGTACAAGGGTTTGAATAAGGAAATGCTACTTAACTTTAGAATCACCTAAGATTTCCAAATTTATAAATATGAAAACACCCAATATTAAATCTTGTTCCATCCACCATATGACAAGAAGCATTTTAGGGAATGGTTGCAAACTTAACATAAGAAAAAGATAATTCACAATCTCGTACTCAAACAATATTCTTCTTTATTAAAAAAGGAAGAGCTCAAAGTCTCTTTTTGCTCCTCTAAAATGTTTAATAATGAAAAAGTTATGAGAAAAGAATCCTTCATCTATCCAAATCTCATGTAATAAAATTTATTTTGTAACCCCTTCATAATTGCTTCTCAAAATTATAATTTTCTAATTTATAAATCACTTTTAAGATATAAGACTGATTTAAAGTGAACATTTCAAAAAGTGTAAAGAAAAATTTAAAAAATTAGATTATAAAAAGAGGATGTTTTGGTATTTTACTCCAAGATCTATAGCTTGTTGGCCCATACTTCTTCCACCTCCTAGATCTGATTATTTATCAAATTTCCTATTCCATAGACAATGTTGTTTCTCTATTTTAATATAATTATGATATTGAAAGTAATTTGGTTCCCTTTCCATCTAAATAACTTAATCTTCTATAGAATATTGGTTTAGTAAAAGATTAGGAACATATAGAGGAACATTTGGTGTCAATGCAAATGTAGCCTACTGATCTCATAGCTAATTTGTACTCTTCTAGTTTGAAAGAAAAAATCTTTACATGGTATTTTTCCTTTGTAATTTACTACATGAATTCTAGATATTTGAATTTTCCATGCATTCTTTGATTGGAATATCTAATTGTTGAGAAATATACAAGTTCTAATAGCAAAGGTTGGGAAATTCAATCTACATCTAAATAATCAATCAAATATTAGATACAATTCTTGGACTACTATGACATGAAATTTTAAAATTTATATGCAAATATTAAATATTTTTTTCTTAATATGGAAATGCCATGCTTAGATCCTTCTTCTTTATGATGCTAGAAATCAACCAACATGCCATGGTTATGAACACTACCTTATGTGAATTTATATCACTAATAAATAATGAATAACTTCATCATAATATAGAAGCAAAGAGGCACAAATCAGCAACATAAGAGCATCACATAAAATAAGATTTGAATGGAGAAACCCTTAAAATAAAAACCTTCACCAAGAAGAGAGGCCAAGAATGCATTATTTGAAAATAAATGAGATTACAATGCATTCATTTATACTCCTATTTTTTGCCAACATGGAAGCACTTGTGTACTTGTGAAATACCTCTTTTATGCCTCAACATTTCCTTGCTCTAGAAGAGTAACTCTACATTGAACCATTCCTCTTTAATTTTTTTCATCCAAGGAGTTGTTTATATAACATGACAAGAGTTCTATAACACCAAACAAAGTGTCTAAATAAGACTCTTCATTTGAAACATCCTAATCCCTTTGAATTCCTCCACAAAATGTTAAAGGACACTGATTTGGCTGTAATACTTTCCCTCCAACTTATTCACCCAAAAATGAAATATAAAATTACATTAAATACAATAAACGATGAAATACCAAGAGATATATGTTGCTTCTTTCAAGTTCCCACTTGGAGAAGGCCAAAGGTCATTCATTTTTCCTCTTCTTATTCCATTAATTATTCTATTCTAGGCAACCATATGTGGGAAAAATAATATTAAATAATTGTGTTCACAACCCACCTTTACCACTACTAGTGGAACTGATAATTTCTTATGAACATATTATGAACAACAATGTGAATAAATATTACAAATTATTTTCCCAATATACCCTAAGTGCCTAAGGATATTCCAAGGATGTTGGAACTGTGTCATAGGATTTACAAAGTAGATGGTCCAACTTAACCTAACATTCTCCCTCTTGACATCATAAATTTTAAATATACCCATATGAATCACAAACAGGGGAAAAACATCCCTTAGCCAAACACATACCATCTAAATCTTCACCATGCTATCATGCTCTAACCAAATATCTACAAAATAAACCAAGATAACCACCATTAAGGAAAAAAATCCTCACATTCTCCAACATTCCACCTATGGAAAAAAAAGGAACATGCTAGAGTGAACCATATTAATTTTCACTAAAACTTGCACCAATATTTACATGAACACAAACATCAAATTCAAATTATAACAAATGCTCTAAGTAGCTATCTTATTCATACTACCTGAAGTAGAAACCACAAAAAAATTGCAACTCATCCAAGCTAATTATACCTTAAACCAAGGTATACCATCATATATAGAACTTCATACCATCAACACATCAACTCTAAAATACAATCAAGTCTTTGTAAATCCATCCTCCTATCTCAATTCAGCATACATGTACAAATGACTATAGAAAATGCCAACTAACAAAGTTTGGATTAACATGAAACAATCTCATTGATAAAGATAGTCTACATCCGAGTTAAGATTTACATTATAGAGATAAATGAAACATAGAATTTGTTGGAATCAATGAACACTGAGAGGGGGGGTGAATCAGTGTTTTATAATTAGCAAACTTATCAAGTTGATTCTTTAACCACTGGATGCATGAGAAAGTAATCAAAGTGTAAAAATATAAAATGGACAACCACACAATCATAACACTGATATTTTTACGTGGAAACCTAGAAAGGGAAAAACCACAGTGGGATTGAGTACCCATAATATTATTATACTATAGCCAGTAGTAGAACAATATTAGAAAAAGGGGAATGCACTTGCATTCAGGCACACTACCTAGAGCTCACTACTCAATTACAAAAGGGGCCTTACAGGCTAATAAAAAAATGACTACAATGTTAACTGAACTGAAGTGTAGTATCTAACTATGCCAAAATACAGTTTTGGTTAGGCTCTGATTGTCTCTTGCAACTAATATGTCATTATGATCTATAATACTGCTCTGTCACATACTAGAGAAACAAAATCTTCACCAAACTTACAAATTTGCTCACACAGACTTCCTTTTCTTATCACACACACCAAAATGATTAACCAAGTCAATCTTATATATCTGCATCACCAAAAAGAATCAATATATATGTCCGCTTCCAAAAATGCATAACACGCAACATAAAATGTGTTTCACCAAGTTGGCTCAATCTGATCATAAATCCAAATGCAGACCAAAATAAGATGATTAAATTCTTCCCATAAGTCGGTCCATGCACCTCAAACATGAAACTAATCACCAAAATCATCCCAACAAATCCGCAACACACGTTACTCCAAAATAGCTCTGCCTTAACTGAATTATCGGATACCAGAGCTCTAAAATTGCACACAATTAAACACTAGATATCAGGATCATGAGATAATCTATCTCAAACCTCGAACCAACTTCCTTGATCACCGCAACCCAAAATAAATCACCAAAATCAAGATGTGCACTATGATCTCATGCTCTACTGGTAATTGTGTTCCACCTTCCAACTTATGCCTATGAACAAAATGACTTCCGATAAACCAATTCTATGAACACCAGATGTGGTTTGCGAATTGAGTTGTCATCAATGACAACCCCTAAACAACTATCATGCACCATTAATCACCGGAACAATGTCTCTTGCCAACAATCTCCCCCTTTGGCATTGATGGCAACACTATGAAAAATCAAGTGTACACTAAGTCTGCAAAACTTCAAAATTTTCAAACTCTCAAAGAATATACAAGCTCCCCCTAAGAATTTACACTATTTTTCACTCTGCTTTGTCCCCCTTTAACAACAATTCCAAAGATAAATATGTCAAAATTGATATACGAGGGTATGTACAATTGTTCACAAAAAATTGAAGATGTCTACAAAAATGGTCCTAAGGGACAAAAAATGTTTATTCCATGCTTTCATCAAGCTCTCCAGAATTTTGATCATCCCACTGAAAAGATAATCAATAATTTCAGCTCCTCTTCTATCTATCGAAACATTGGCTCATCCAAAGCATCCTTAGCATCTTGCATATGGCTCATTAAAGAATCTATCCGGGGAGTGATAAGACTCCTTAACTCTGACACTCTACCCAAAACTCTATCATTTTCATGGTTTAGACTCTTGATTTTATTCAATATACTCAAAACTTGGGGTTCAAAATTGCTAGTTGGAGCAGATTGTGGTGCATATGACTATGATATGCTTGCTAGATGACCTTCACATTCCCTTATTTTCTTGTCAATGTCTATAGTCAATTTAGGCAAAATGAGACATGACTAGTATATCTGACCACCTTCATCTAATGCATCTTGAATATTCTTCATAGCAGTAACTAAGGTTACCCTATCATCTTCAATCATCTTCAAAAATATTTTCAACCTCATAGCATTAAACTAATTCAAAACTTTAATATATGTTGCCTTCTCTAAAGATTTAAAATGAGAACCAACAACACTTAACAAACCCTTAAGCTTAATGAAGGGATCAGATGTATCTGTTTGAAAGATGGCATAATCTTCTCCAACATACCCTCCACCAATGATATTATTTCGTTGTTAGCAAAATGGGACTTAAGAAACTCCTCACTAGCTTTGGCTTGAGCTAGAGTTGCCAATTTAAGTGCTTGAATAAGAGATAAGGAACTCAATTCAATCGATCCTTTACCAAAATCATCCAACTCAATAGCAACTTGTTTCCCTTTAACAACACTAGTGTCTCTTGTCACTGTTGTCAGAGCTTGATCTTCCTTCTCCTCTCCTTTCTCCTTATCTGTAACTTTTGCACTCTCACCTTTTCCACCTTTCTCACCATCACCCTTATTCTTCTGCACATTCAATGTCTCCTCAACTGCTTTTTCTAACACAACTTCTATAACATGAGGTTCTTGTACAACATCAATAGGGGTATCATTTGCATCATCAATATTATCAACTGGAGTTTAATAATTAGTCTGTCCTTCTAGAGTGTCTTTCTCAAGTGACTGATCCTTTTTCTTATCAGGGATAGCTGAATTTACTTCTAGAATAGATGTGTCTTGAGTTGGTTCTTCTAGATTCACATCAACCCTTTGATCTATCAAAATCTGTCTCAAAATTGTTTTAGTTTCCTTTATCACCTCATCTTTCTTCCCTACCATAAGCTTATTCACCCTCTTCTTGCTTCAGAATCTATCCTTGGCAAGCTTCAATAATTTGGCTAATTCATCTCTAGAAATGACTAAAGATAGATTTACTAGTACATATTATTTTATTTTGTCATTTTCTAAGCTAGTTGTATGCCTTCTCGCATCCAAAAATGTCTTATGGACCTTTAGGAATCATAGATGCAAGTTCTAACAATGCCTTACTATATACATCTATATATTCTACAATTGCTTCTTCAACTGCCCTTTGATCCTTATCATCAAAATTTTCATAATATGTAGACACATTATTCAGATTCCCATCCTTAAGAATTTCATCAATTAACTCCTTCAAAGTCAATGGGAGCACTATTTCAAATGTTCCTTCAATCTTAGATTTTTCCTTCTTGCTTTCTCTGGCCTTACCGGATGATTCAAGTTCTTCCCTTGACTTCTTGGATTGTTGAACTCCACCAGATTGTAGTTTCTTCACCACTCTAGCGTAGGTGGCTGTCTTTTTCACATCTCCCACTGCTTCATTAGATTCTGTCTCTGTGTCCTCAATAGTGGCAACAACATATACTTTTGAGGTTTCTCCTTCTTCCTCTTCTCTGCCCCACTAGTTGATGATGTATATTGTGATTTGGGTGGATGAATGGGCTTCTGCACACCAGAAGTAGGTACAAACTGAGACTATTTTGGATTAACCTGCTTCAAAGGGGTGGAAACAAGTTTAGTCTTCTTTGGCTTCACCATGTCTTCCTCCTTCAAAATGTTTTGTTCTATTTCCCTTTACATAGCCTCCTTGGTTATACCCATTTGTTCTACCATCTCCTCTACCTCTTTCCTTACTTTCCTCTTCCTAGCAAGTCCAGTAAACTTCTTGTGCAAATCAAGGACTTTTTCTTGACAAGTGCCTCTCCTCTCCTCCTTGTCATCCACTAGTTGACTCAACAAATGTTGAGCATATGCATTAAGTGTGGTAGCATCCACCTCATAACCCATGGGCATGATCCAGATAGTTCTTGGCTCAACTGCCTTCATATGGCATTGGTCCTTATCAACCATAAAACAAATAGTTTTCTCATATTTCTCAATAATTTCTTTTGGACTCCTTTCCCTACTGTGCATTGATGTCTGAAAGGATTTGAAGTACCCCCACAAGGCATATTTATGTACAACAGTGTCCCCTATACCCTACAATCCTTCCTTGACCTAAACGGCTACTGGTTTATCATATCCCCTTGAATCTTCCCAATACCGGGATTTCATTCAATAAATGCATTGCCAGGAAAACAATCAAGGAACTAAACTTAAATAAATGATTCTTGTCCTGCTTAATCTTCTTTAGGTTGCTTAATAACTCATTGAGAAGCACTAAGAAAATATCACACCTCTTTCCTTCCTTCAGAATCTCATAGGTTGCAAATATAGTCGTGTCGGATACAAAATTCTACCTGTTGGATTGATATACCTTATATCTAATCACCATCGAAGAAAATCTAACATCGTTCTCTATAATATCATTGATAGTCATCGACTGACTATAAAAATGAGATCTAGTAATCTTTGTTAGCATTGTATTTTGTATTTTCCTTAATCTGGGGACCTCACCGGTTACACTTAAACAAGTAACTGCTTCAATGGTTTGCTTGGTAATCTTGTGAGGTTGGCCCAACCACATGAATTCATCATGGATTAGGCTCAGAATGTAACAGACCCATTTGGGTTCATCAAACATTGGGAAGTGAATAAATTGAATGAAACCCTTGTCATGCAGTGACTTGAATTTTGGCTTCAAATTTTCCAATGTAGTGTCCACCCTTGAATTGACTATTATTTCATGCATGATAGACTTATTTAGACTCTGTATGATGATTTGGATGATGATTATTCATGTGTTTCAGTACTCATTACATGATGCTAGACATTATTTGGACATATGTTATTTTGATGATTTATATGGAGGATGACACTATCATTATTGATCATGTGATTTGATGGACATATGTGTTCGATGGATTCTATATGCTTACTATGTGATGGATTATCAATAAATTTTATTGATCATGGTTTTGATGATGATTATGATTTAACTAACCCTATTTCATGATTACCTATGATGAGTTGATTATGCGATGTGTTTGATTATTGTATGACTGTTCGTAAGAGGGACAATGTCACATCACTCATTGTGAGCGGGATGTTCCGTCGTGATTCCCTATCACTTGTTTGTTATGAGATATATGTATATGTTGTATTGTTTCTTTGTGGTTATAGGAATTGCAAGTACCAAATATCGACTCCACCTGGCTTCGTAGGTTTGAGCGTGTCTTTAATCCAAATGGTGTATGTGGTTAGGAGATGACATGAGTTCTTTTCACATACTCTAGGTCTAAGTTTTTCACCGTGTATCGTCAACATCTTGTCATAATTTGCCATGCCAGTTAGAAGCCTTCTTAGTATTGTGGGTATGTGAGTGGTGGTTGATTTATTTAATTATGTTTAGATTAATTATGTGATCCTTGATGTGTGATTTTGTAGTTAATAATGTTTATTTAATATATTTAATTAGTGGCTTTGAGTATTTTAATTATTTGATATTTATTGCTTAATCCTTATTGTTGTTTAATATTTATTTAATATTTGTGATTTAACCTTTATTGGTATTTGATTATTTAATTGTTTACTTAACATTTATGGTTGTTATTTATTTATTTATTTATTTATCATTTATTAAAGTTTTAAGCCTAATGAATAATAATATTTTAATAATGTTATTTTAATTATTTTATAGCCTTGGGTTATTTATTACTTACCCATATGACTTATTTTATTACAGCCTATGACTATTTGTATAGTTCATTATTTAAAATATATGGGGTAGAAAAGCACTTTATTATATATCTCTTCTCACACCCACTTATAATAATAGATTTACTTTTATATTTTATTCTACCTACCCTCTATTCTCATTGGTTGACTTTGAGGATAGGGTTTTGGTTTGGAGGCTAGGGTTTAGGTTTTGTTCTCTTTTTATTTGGTTCCCTGCGTATGTTGTCAGGTTACATTCTTGGAGTTTTTCTGCAAATTTTGGATTTCGGATTTGGTTTTGGCTTTGAATTGCTGGAGCTTGTGGCTTTGGATTTGGATTTGGAACTCTCCGTCAGTTTTTCTCCATAACTTCTATTTCCAGGTTGGAGCTCTCTTATTTAGCATTAATTTTATTTTCTGTGTATGCACCGTGTTTGCAGAAAATGGTTGTTTGTGGGTTTATTTTAGTAAAAATTTAATATATAGTTTATACTATAGTTTGTGGAAAATATTTATGTGCATATATTTTATTATGTAGTTTTACCTTAGGCTTGGGAAAAATACTTTGTTCACATTGGCTGGGAGTGTTTCTGAATGCATGGCTCTGTGTAATTTATGTTGTTTGAGTCTCTATATAGAAATCTCTTCTATTGTTTGGATTGGTAGATTTGTGGGGGATTTGTTGTGCTTTGAAGTTTTGGATTCGCTTGGTGTATTGGGTGTTTCTTGTGAGTTCTCCTAGACAGGCACTGCGGTGAAGGAAGCTTGCAGAGAGTTAATCTTGCTTTCCCTTGTCTTTATTTGATTCTATATGGTTTCCTTGTGGATATTGAGTGTGGTTTTGTCTAGAGAATGTGAATTAGTCTTGGATTGAGTTCTCTGTATTAAGTTTTTTGTGTAATATGGAAGGAAAGCTCTTATGTTCAAATTGCATTTTTCCTTCATATATTTATGGATTTGAGTTCCATTTGTTGTTCTCATAGCATCTTGTTTGGGCCTCACTTATTTTGTTGGTTTCAAGACTTGGGAAATTTCCCTTGATTTTTAATTTAGATGTGTAATTTTACTATCATTTTTGGTGTTTGAAGAATATGTGCTAAAAGATAAGACATATGTGTCATTAATTAGGACATAAGTGTTGATTATTTAAACATATCACTACATTTTTTAGCATATGCGCTAAAACAATTAACTAATCTGCTTTAGAGTCAGTCAAACGTGCCTCAGGGTTTGGCATATGCACCATTCTATTGGACAAATGCATTAAACTGGTGTTTTTTAGTTTGTCAGTTATGATGTCATTTCCAGGTCTGATTTTTGTACTAGAGGCATTTTGGATGTTATGTGTTATCTTCCAGATTCTACTTTGATCTATTTGATGAATCTTTTACTAGTTTTGTTTCCATATTGTTGTAATGAATCTTTATGTTGCTTTTGTGCCCTCTATCATGTTGAGAAGCAATGATAGGGAAGATTGTTTTATTATGCTTAGTCTAGCAAGTTGATGTCCCTTGTTGTTGATGTTTACTTCATTTGATGAGCAGATTTGATTATCTTATCTTGATATATTTTATGCTATGAGGCTCCTTGATGTAATTGGTAATAGATCATTGGATGTCCATGTATGCATGTGGTTGCATGATGATTGATTTCAGATTTGTATATTGTTTATGAGCCTCTTGTTGCATTTATTGTTTGGGCCATGTTAGGGGGAGTGGGCTTCCTTGTGATGATCAGGATCATGAGAGATAGGCTTTCATGAGGTTCCTTGTAAGGATGCATGAATTCTAGGTCGCCAGGGCACATTGGAAGTTTACCATGATTGGAACCAAATGATAACATTAATAATGAATTAATGGGATGGGTAGTTAGATTTGTTAATCAAGATACTTAATAGATGAGCCCCATGACTTTATCCTAGGGAGGATTTTTTAGGATAAGCTTGGGAAGGTCATTGCGATGGCAAGTCAATCTCCCTTGATCTCTCATAGGTTGAGATGGCTCCACATGTCCATCAAGCTTGTGTCTTATGTATAGTGTTTTTTATAGGATGGCATGTGATGATACTCCACTCTTGCATGTGTCCCCTTGATGTTTATTCTTATGCCTTATGGATTTGTATTTATGACTTGTTGATTTGTAAGCCTCTGGGAGTTTATTGCTTGTCATTGTGCTATGATTGGTTCATGCATGAGAGTCCTTGTGTGGTTAAGTCTCTTTGGTTATTAGTGCTAGCTTAGGTTTAGAGTGTGTGTTGGGACCTTGTGTCATCTCCTAGCACAAGGGGTGGTTCCTTTGGCTCCACATGTTCAGGTGGTTGGTGTTTTTTATCCATTGGAATGTTCTCTTGGGCTTCTTCTTGTGTGGATGTTGATTCTTCTTCATGATGGATTATGGATGTACCTTTTAGCAGATTGTGTAATGGACATGATGGATTCTTGTAATGTAATACTTGTAGGTTGTAGATGGAATCATGTATTAGGGAGAGCTATGCTCTTGATGTATTTGATGTAATTGTATTTGTGAGTAGTTTGGAGATGAAATTAGGATTATGTCTTAAATTGCAAAGTGGCTATATGATGTATCATGGTGTATTGAAGATTGGAAGGAAATGACTTTATGTAATTTGGAGTTGCAATGGATTTATAATGAAATGGAATAAATTTATATTATGGTTTAGATGTCTTAGTTGAAAAAGGAATTATATGGTTATGATTACGATGTAAAAATTAATATGTGAAGGAACCTTAAGAAGGGGATGATCTTAATGTAAGAAGTGGATATGATAGATAATATAAATCAGGTTAAGATATTGATGAAATGGTTCATGTAGATGCATTGAGAGAAAGGAATATTATGCATAACATGTAAGAGATTGTTAGGCAAGAAAGCATTAGGATACTTGCACTATGCATTAGAATTAATGATAGAGGAAATAATCATGTTAGGAAATTAGATGCATTTGAAGCATGGTTAAATGGATAAATAAAGATGGAATATACCTATGCATTAGGATTGCATTATCATGGAAATAGATAAAGGGCATGTAGATAGGAAATGATGGGTTTAAAAATATTTGGAATTGGATCATAAAATGAACTTAAGAAAGGGAATTAATATGATGCATCAGATTATACATTGATTAAAGATTGAATGTGAGTAGGATATCATTATGGTAGTTAATTAAGTAATAACGTTGAAGTACCCTAGGAAAAGAATAATGTTGTTTATGTTTATTCCGCTTGCATAAATTAATGAGATGTGCAATGATGTATGTTCATTATGGTTAATTGGTTAATGAATGTGATTAGATAATGGAGTTATATGTTGCATTAGTTGATATTAGAAGTTAAAAAAAAAACATTATCTTCATTAGAGTGTTAGTTTCTTAGTTTCTCTAGGGTATTTTGGTGGGCATTACACCCAGACTATCCATTATGTGCTTGGTGTAAAGTGAGAGCATGTATGCATTCCCAAGCTCCTCAATTTTATAATGGATATATGCCCTAATATCTTCATTGTGAAGTACACCATATGGGACAGAAGAAAATGCACCTTTTGAATCATCCTTAGTGGATTTGAATGGGTGCCTCTTGAACACGGGCCTTACCCTCTCAAAAATTTTGACCACCAATGAAGTCACAACACCAAATGCAAATGCAAATTCCATTTCTAAATATGAATATGAAAAGATAACTTTGCAAATGGAAAACACCTTTTGATTCTCAACCGGGTGCAAGAAATCGTTGATAGATTGCTTCAAGCTCGGATTTAGATGCTAAAACTCCTTTGCTCTACTGCTCTTCTCTTCTCTCTCATTTGCATTGTGAAGAATGAGCTATTGAAAATCCTTTTTATCCACCAAAAACCTAATTTTAAGTTGTAATAAATGCACAACCCTAATGACTTCTGGATACATTGTTTTTCATGAATTCATTCACCAGGTTATCAATCTGCCATGAAATCTTCCAAACAACATCAAGACAACTAATCTATAGCATCTGCAACCATCCTCGACTGATTACAGATCTTTGAAAGGGGGTTTTAAAGACCTACATGATAATCTCCCCGTAAGGCCAAAATGCCTTAGTTACTAGATGAGGTTCCTACACTAGAATTAGGTGTGGAACAATTTTGAATAGTAGAATCTTCTTTCTTTACCCACATCTTCTTATGGTGATCTTTGATCTCTTCCACCTTAGCTTTGCCCTTATCATCTGATTTATTCTTGTCTACCTGAGCATTTCTGCTTCTGCAATAACTTGCAATATGATTAGGTTTTTCACATGCATGACAAACACCACTTATTTGCATAGGCCTGGAGATCTTTTGATTTGATATCATCCTGCATTGGTTAGAAATATGCCCAAACATACCACAAGCATAACATCTCTTATTCTGAAAGTTATTTATCATCATTTTGCACATGTTTGACTTGTGACCAAAATTGTTGCATATGAAACATTGACCAGTAAAGGTAAGACCATTGTTCATCATATTATTCATCCTACTTCTGCATTGACTCACCATATGACCTAATTTACCACAAAAAAAACATTTACCATTGAATTTATAGGCATTAGGTTGTCTTACTGGAGGTTTCTTGTTCTTTTGTTGATGATTGATTTGACCAGAATTAGAGGATTCTCCTTTCTCAAATCCAAGTCCTCGCATATCTTTCTCATGTCTATGAATTTCCAGCATCTCATTCAACCGGGCTAAAATAGCTTTGAATTTTTCTTTGTACTCATTAGCAGTAGTCAACTCATCTCTCAGAATTATGATCTATCTTTCAAGTTCTTGTGGACATCATTCTTTATTTGTACCAGTTCAAGCTTCAATTGACCATTCTCATATGTTAATCTGCAACATTCATCAGATCTACCCTCTAGTCATTGAGTCAAGGTTTCTTCATTCTTCTTCCAGTCTTCAATCTCCTTAGTCAGCTTCATGACAATAGATTGCATTTCATTCTTCAAAACTGCATTCTCACTAGCCAAATTCTCACATTCATATGTCTTGTCTTATAGGGCTTGATTGTCAATTCTTTGTTCTTCTTTCTCCTTCAACTTATCCATCAATTCCTTTCTCTTCTCTCTTGAAGTGCTTACTTGATCTTTCAATGTCTCAATGAAATTTGCAACTGCATTCAGGTTTCTTTTCAGGGAACTTACTTCTTTTATTGTTGCATCAAGATCTTCAAGTGCCACACTAAGTTGTCTCTGCAAACTGGAGTCCATTGATTGAATCTTCTAGATCTTCCTCAAGCTATTAGCTTCTTCTGAGGCACAAAGCTCTGATACCAATTGTTGGAATCAATGAATACTGAGAGGGGGGGTGAATCAGTGTTTGATAATTAGCAAACTTATCAAGTTGATTCTTTAACCACCAGATGCATGAGAAAGTAATCAAAGTGTAGAAACATAAAATGGACAACCACACAACCATAAAACCATTTTTTTATGTGGAAACCTGGAAAGGGAAAAACCACAGTGGGATTGAGTACCCACAATATTATTATACTATATTGGCTAATATTAGAACAATATTACAAAAGGGGGAATGCACTTGCATTCAGTCACACTGCTAATACAAAAATGATTACAAGCTAATACAAAAATGATTACAGTGTTGACTGAACTAAAGTGTAGCATCTAACTATGCCAAAATACAATTTCGGTTAGGCTCTGATTTTCTCTTGCAACTGATCAGTCATTATGCTCTATAATACTACTTTGTCACATACCGGAGCAAAAAAATCTTCACCAAACTTACAAATTTGCTCATACAGACTTCCTTCTCTTATCACACATACCAAAATGATTAACCAAGTCAATCTTATATATCCACATCACCAAAAAGAATCAATATCTATGTCGGCTTCCAAAAACTGCATAACACACAACATAAAACGTGTTTCACCAAGTCGGCTCAATCCGATCATAAATCCAAATGCAGACCAAAACAAGATTATAAAATGATTCCCATAAGTCGGCCCAAACACCTCAAACACGAAACTAATCACCTGAATCATCCCAAAAAATCTGCAACACATGTTACTCCAAAATAGCTCTACCCTAACTGAATTACCGGATACTAGAGCTCTAAAATTGCACACAATTCAACACGGATATTAGGATCACAAGATAATATATCTTGAACCTTGAACCAAATGCCTTGATCACCACAACCCAAAATACATCACCAAAATCAAGATGTGCACCATGATCTCATGCTCTACCAGTAACTATGTTCCACCGTCCAGACTTATGCCTATGAACAAAATGACTTATGGTAAACCAATTCTATGTACACTGGATGTGGTTTTCAAATTGAGTTGCCATCAATGACAACTCCTAAACAACTATCATGCACCAATCATCACCGGAACAATGTCTCTTGCCAACAGAATTGATAATATTTTTATTGAATACAAATGGTTGCATTAAACATTACAATACAAAATTGATTAATATTTTGTACAAAAAAATATGAAACAATGATGAGGATTAATACCCCATTTCACATCTACTTAAACCCCAATTTAAGCAAAGAAACCACAAAGTTCATGAATAAAAGAAATCAATAAATTCTCACTCACACATTGTTCTTGATACACTAATTGTGGTTGTGCTCAAAGGATGTGTTCTTTTTGAAGGAACGCAATTGCTCATAGAAGAAACATGATGTTATATTTGTTAGGATTAATGACAGTCCCAAAGATACTGAGAGGGGGGGATGAATCAGTATCTAACCGGTTAACAGAATATTTAAACTTATTAAAAGCTTTGCATCCCAAAACAATGTACTGGTAAATAAGAATTAATGCAATAAACATGAACAATAAAGACATCATAGAAAACACACCATAACACAAGATTTTTAATGAGGAAACCTAGTGTGGGAAAAACCTCGGTGGGATTTGTGACCCACAATATTCACTCACTGGCCAATGAATAAATATTACTTACAATGAGGGGCTGCACATGCAGGCAGGCCAACTGCCTAGAGCTCACTACTCAATAAGAGTCACACTGACTACAAAAGTGGATTATGAAATCCAATACAATGTATTTCTTCAAATCAGCATCAACTATGCTAGGTTCAGTACCATTTTAAGCTCATTCTATAACCAAAACCTTCGTTGTCAACTATATCTCCTTATACAAAATATCATCCATATATTCTCTGCATGCATATACCTTACTACACAAAATGACCTATAAAATCTCATACATATATATGAGTCTTTTACAATATGCCATTTCGGCTTTACAAAAGATAATTACATTTAAATACAATAAACAAAAGTTTATTCCTTGTCGACTGGAGTGTTGGTATGCATTGTTGTCGTTGTCGGTGAAGTGTCTATCGGTGTATGTAGATGTCTATGCCGGTGTCGGTGTCGGTGTCGGTGTCGGTGTCGGTGTCAGTGTCGGTGTTGGTGTTGGTGTCGGTGGCTTTACCAGATGAGTGCTAGAAGGTTTCCAGATGGTTGCCATTAATGACAAAACCACTATTCTCATAAGAGTGTAGAATGCCAACAATATCTCCCTTTGGCATTGATGGCAACACTCATGAGAAAAATTTAAAAAAACTATTCCAAAAACTGAAGTCCAAAAAGTTACCAAAAAGATGTGCTCCCCCTGAGCAGATGATCTCCTCTGATTAATCATTTTTCTCTGTCCACTACTCCCCCTTTGACATTAATGACAAAGGGTGTCAAAAATTGTCAAACGAGTGCAAAAATTTCACCTTAAAGTTTGTAACCGGTTGGTTACAATTTGGAATATATCTACCAAAACCAAATTTAGACTTTGCATGAATTTGTTGTTGTTGTTCAGGGTTGCCTCAGTCTATTGGATTGTGTCGGTGAGATGATGCATGTGCTCTTCTGGTGATCTTTCTCCTTGAAGTAATGCCTTAGAGATTTTATTTCTCAGAGAGATAAGGTTATCCAACTTAGGACCAAGTTTATACTTAAGTTCTCTGGCATTAGCCTTAATCCTTGCCTTCTCTTTCTCAAATTTCTCCAATTTCTCCTTAAAACTTGCTATTTCCTGCTCAATAACTGATATAGGTTCGGATGAACCAATTATGTTATCAGTTATGTCATCTATTTCTTTCTGTACTCTGCTTATTTCCTTTTCTATGTCTTGTGTCAAAAGATGTGGTTTGCATGTTTCTCTGTACAACTCTTTGTATTCCAAAATTATAGTGTTCAGTGCCGGTAAAAGTGTATTCATGTGTTCTGTGCACTTCTTTATTGTATCCTCAAAGAATTTATCCTTTTCCTTTTCAACTTTCTCTTTGAAGGTGTCCTCATTCACCTTATCAACTGTTATTACATTGTCAGTAATAAATTTGGACAATGTGTCCAATTTACCTAAAGAATCCTTTACATGATCTATGTTACATTTCGGTGAAATCAATTTAAGAATTGGTATGGTGTCATCAATTGCCTTGTAATCCAATACATTACAGTCAGTTATCTTCTTGATAGAGTCCAGGAGTACCTCTGTTACATTGATAGGTCTGAATTCACTTGATGAAGTACTGGATGTTTGGCCAACTACCTTAATTACCTCTGTGCTTCCAATATTTGTAACCATTTTGCCTATGTTATCCTCCAGTGGATCAGTCTGAGTTTGCATTTCAACTAGTGAAGGTTTATCGGATTGCTTAGTTATCTCAGTGATTACCGGTTTCACTACCTCAATATGTACCTCTGCCTCTATTGGTTTCTTTGTAAGCTCAACTGTCGGTATCTCAGTCTCAATAGGTTTCTCTGTGCTAGCATCTATACCTTCAGTATTCATTCCAGTATCTAATGGTTTCTCTGTTTGTAATGTTTTGTCTGTTGGGATCTCAACCTCAATAGTCTCTACCAATTTATCAGCAATGTTGCCACTATCAACATTATCATCCTTAGCCTCTGTACCATCCTTATCCACAACAATATTTACTTCCTGAGCGTCTACATTCATGGTGAATGGTATTTCAGATTCAGGATTAGTGTTATCATATGTGATACCTTCATTGTCAGTAACTGGTGGAACAATAGTATGTACCGGTGCAGTATCCAAAGGTGGTGGCAAGTTATCAGTTATCTTGATGTTCGGTATTCCACCAACTTTACCTTTCCCTTTGTATTTATCCTTCTGATAAAATTTGAATGTTTTCTTTGGTCGGTTCAATTCCTCTTGTTTTTCTTTTTCCACAAAAAAGATATCCCATTTATCAACAGTTTCCTCTGCAATCTCATTTACTCTACATGCCATCAAACTTACTTACCGGTGACCACTAGCAAAAATGGATCTGTTAGCCTCACAAATCAGGTCATCAATCTCCTCTTTTGAGTTAACTAGATGTACAGCTAGAAGTTTTTCAATTTTTAGTTTCTTGTCCAATTCCATCACTGCAATCCTCTTGGCATCTAATCTTCTATATAGTTCATTAGGCAAGTCATCCACAACTTCAATTAAAACTTTCTTGTATATATCTAGATGTAAAATTACACTATTTTCAATCCTTTCCTTGTCTGAATCTTTGAATGTGATATACAATTTGCTCACATTAGCCAAATTACCATCATTAGTTATTTCATTTAGCAAATTTTCTAATGAAGGTATGACCGGTTTTTGTTTCTTCTTGGGAGCCAGTTTCTTAGCTAGTTGCTTTATTGCCTATTGTTTCTTCCTTAAGGTCCTTGTCCTTTTGGGTGGAGGAGAGGGTACCGGTGAAGATTTTCTCTTCCTTTCAACTCTTTTGAATTCAGTTGGTATCTCACTATCAGAAGATGTGCCAATCGGTGAAATGTGTGCCTCCGATTGCAATCCTTCCAGCTCACTAGTCGTTATACCAGTAATGCTCATAACATTTTCTTTGATTTCCTTTACCTGTTTTGATGCATCTCTTATATATTTCTCTCTTTTCTTCCTTTGCTTCATTTTTTTCACATTACTTTCAATTGTCTCAGCACTACCAAAAACTTCTTCTATTGGTTCTCTTGGTGCATCTAACAAAGCTTTTGCATAAGTCTCAATTATGTTGAGATCAACCTCATAGCCCATTTTTGTTACCCATACAGTCCTAGGAAGTACATCTTTCATCCATGTTTCATCCTTCTTGATTACAAAACATATTTCTTAATCATATTTGTCCACTACACTCTGCGATAGTCTTTCTCTAGTTTTCATTTTAGCTTGAAAAGCTTTGAAATATTCAGTTATGTTGCTAGCTTTTGCAGTTCCCATGCAGGTAAAAGCTTCCTGTAATTCTTTTCCTACCGGTATGTCATATCCAAAGTCTTTCTATCCTATACCGGGTATTTCCTTTGTGAAATACAACATTAAGCATACTAAGAGATTACCAAAGCGAAATGTCGCTTTCTTATCACCTTTAATCTTTTTCAAATTATCTATGAGTTCATCTTTCAGCCATTCACATACATCTATTTTTACATTGTTGTTAACCATTTCATAAGCACTATTAATGCAAAGACTAGAAACTAAATTAAGTCTATTTGCATGAGTAGTCTTGTAACCTAGAACCATTCTTATGAATCTCACATTGATGTCCTTGATGTCATTCACTCTTAGTGATCTACTATCTGATGTTGCTCTAGTTAGGGTCATTACTTTGTTGTTAGGAACTTTCTTTGTTTTGTCTAGTCTTCTGTCGGTTGAGGGTAAACCCATTACTGCCCTAATTGCTTACCGGGTAAATTTGTAGGTAGAGTCTAACCATAGAAATTCTCCATGTGCCCTACTTAGGACAATTCTCACTACTTCCAGAAATTTAGGGATATTCAGTATTTCAACAAAACCTAAACTCTCCACAATCTTGTGCTCGAGTTTAACAGTGCCATTTTCATTACAAATTATGGTTCTAAACAATTTTAACAATTCCTCATAACCTAATTCTTCAATGTAGCAATGAATATATATCCTAGGGTCTTCAACATAAGCTACACCTTTAGGAATCTTCGAGAATGCTCTTATGGAATCATCTTGCTTAGCTACTTCAGGAATAATTTTAAATACAATCCTAGGGCGTATCTTTGACAAGTGTCCTATAGAAAAGAGTTAGGCTACAAACATCTTGTAAACAGATTAGAGTTAGTGTTAGAAAATTTTAGATTAGAATCAGAAAACCCTAAAATGCAGTCTGTTAAAAATCACAGAGCCAAAGACTCATACAACACAGATTTTTAGTTAGTATGACACTAATTTAGATCTTTGACACAAGCCAAAACTAGCTTGTATGACATAGAATTATTCTTAGTACGAGTAAATAATTTGCAAGAAATAGACTCGTATGACACAGATTTAGATCTAGTACGAATAAAGAATTTTCAACATAGAAGCTCGTATGACACAAAATTATACCTAGCATGAGTCAGGATGAGGTGTCATCCTAAGCTGAAAGGAAGTTCGTACGAGCTGAAAAGGAAACTCGTACGAATTTTTGACCTAGAGCTAGACAAAGATAAAGTTTGCTGAAGATTAAGAGGCCAAAAGTGATGATTCTGACCCCATGGTGGGTGCCAAAATGTCGTGCTCTGTGAAGTTTACTTTTACCTACAAACACAATGCACTCAATAAATCATTACAAGCAATGGTTAGTAAATTGAAACAATGAAAGACAAAACCATAGCTAATCGACTTATTGCCTCCTAGTAAATGCAAGTATGAATTTTGCTCTCAGATCTTGGTATGCGAACTCCAGTGACTTGACTACACTTCGATGGAGGATTTGAATGATGAAGATGCATGATCTAGCAAGAATAACATGAATAAGCTATATGAGTTCATGATTGATCTAGGAAATGAACGAAGATTAAGATGCAATTAAGCTAAAATTGAGCATGATAACATTGCTAAAGAATGATAAACTAGAAGCTAGATGCCTATAGTAACAATGCATAAGATGAAAATGAGATGGATCAATCAATATACAAAGATGATATGAATTTTGGTACCCTTTGTGCTCCAAAATGAGGTCTATTTATAGGATTTCCCAAGGCTAGGGGTGAGGTGGCAGGAATCAATAGTCAAGATTGATCTGAGGATATCAATGGTTAAATTGGAGGAGGTTGGCAAAGGGGGTTGGATTAAAGGGAACATCTGTCATCTCTATGGTGACAAGTGTTAAGAGGCTTCTAGAAGGGTTGGATGAAAGGGAACACTTAGTGACAAGTGTCACAAAGGTTCTAGAAGATGTTAGATGAAAGGGGACATGTGGGTAGGTAGAATGGGTTAGGTTTAGGAGTGGTAGAAGTTAGGAGAATTTGAATTTAAAACTTCAAATAATATGAAAAGGCTAATTAATCTCAACAACTCATGATTGATTTGTTTTAATTAATTAAAGAATTAGAAAAAATGATTTTGGATGAAGGGAATTAATTAATTTGAATTAATTAATTAAAGGGGATGAAATGAACCTATTAAATAAATCCTTAGATTTATTAATAAGTAGATGAAAGGGGAAATTTAATCAAATTGCTTAGTGAATTCAATTAAATTGGGGAGGGGTATTAATTAAATAATTGCTTATTCAATTAATTATCTTGAGACCATTTTTAGGTGTATACATTTTTCCCCTCTTTGAAGCGAGGTGTGATGAAGCATTGATGATGATATTGATTTGATAGGATGCCCCAGCTCTTGATTGCTAAATTCCGATATGATGATGCCCCCTCGGGAGATCAATTGAGATAATTGATCTTGTGAGTTTTGCAAGATTGATATCTCGATAGATTTAATTTGATTTCTGCAACTGTGTTTTGATGAAAATGTGAGTTCTTGTATTAGCTTGATTGCTTAGATTGGTAAGATTGAAAAATCTTGATTGATTAGATTCAGTCTGGTTTCAGGAAGGATTCATCCTATATAAGACAATGATGGTCAAAGCGTCTGGTTTCAGGAAGAATTCATCCTGTATAAGACATGATCAGAATGTTTGGTTTCAAGAAGGATACATCCTATATAAGATATGAATCAAAATTAGATTGTTTGGTTTCAGGAAGGATTCATCCTGTATAAGACATGATCAGAATTGATTAGGTTTAATTGATTGATTTGATTTGATAAGGTTGATTAGATAAAGGACTGACAATTTGTTGATATCAAGCTGTAGAATTATTTGGATATGTTGATGTTGATTTTGTTGAGAGAGATAACATAAGATTTGGGCTAGGTGGATAATATCATGAGAGAGATTATGAGTCATCATTCTGATTGTGTATACACTTATGATGATACTTTGATGATTCCTGCGATAGGTTTAATCTTGAATAAAAGGAGCTTTTAGAATCCCATGCAAGAATGAAATGCAAGTTAAGATGCAAATGAAATGTAATGGAACGACCAGACCAGTCACTGGATTATTTTGCATTTTTGTCATCATTGAGCTTTTTGAAATGTGGGAAGTGAGTGCAAATATCGATGGTATAATTAAACCATGATGACCTGAGCACTTCTTTCCTGGATTTTGATATAGCAAGTTGACACAAGCATCGAGGTATAATTGAACCGAGATGACCTGAGTGTTGCTTGCGTAAGACAGGCAGTATTAATCATTTCAATATGCAAATCGGAAATGTCTTCAATGATACTTCGATGATCATGTCCCGAGACAAATTTGCACATATTAATGATTAATTTTCAGACAACAGACAAGAAAAATATCATGTTCCTTCCTTGTTCCTCTAGTCAATGACATCCTAGAGTCACTCAGAAATCATGATAGCGAAAAACAATATAGAAAAGTTGAACAATCATGTTACAATCATTATCCAAAAGATATTATCCACTGAAAAGTGTGTGATGTGCTTAGATTGACTTTGTGATAGCTTGATAGTTGATAGTTTGATCTCGTGTTCAATGTCGGATGTGTCTCATTTTTTGCTTGATAAGAGTTGTCTAACTGTTTGTTCTACTTGTTTCATTAAGCTCAAAATGATCAAGAGTTTTGCCCCTAGCTAAGTGCAAGATTTTGCCCCAAGCCTAGAAACAAAGTCGTTATGATATATCCAATGATCCAAACCATGGCAAGAAGCCACCTGGGATGTCTGCATATGTATAAAGGCTTCATGATGCATATGAATAGCATTGATGAAGGATAAATGCAAGCGGAACAATGCATGAACTAATAGATGGAAGAGCTAGCGAACAGATAGCGCCTGTTTGCCAAGTTTTTACCATCTGTTTTTATTGCACTTTTTCTGATATTTGATTTTTTTTGAATTTTCTGCTTTTTCAATGTTTTTGATTTTTTTTTAATTTTCACTGTTTTTTATTTTTCTGATTTTTCACTGTTTTTGATTTTTTATGATTTTTCATTGTTTTTGATTTTTCTGATTTTTTCACTATTTTTTATTTTTCTAATTTTTTAGACATAGAATTTCTTCAGGTGCATGCTATTGATAGGTTCTTCTAGTTGATCTACATCCTGTGTTTATAGCTTATATTCTCTTGATCCAAATACTGTTGCGACCACAAATGGACCTAACTAGTTTGGTTCAAATTTTCCTTTCTTTTCTCGATTTGCCTGGTTACGTGGATTTTCCTTTAGCACTAGTTCTCCCACTTGAAAGATTCGTGGTTTAACCTTGTGATTATAGCTTCGGCACATTCTTTGCTGATATACCTTTAGATGATCAAAGGCATTTTGTCTTCATTCATGAATTAGTTCTAACTCTTGTAGTCTAGATACTCTTTGTTCTTCATCTGGGATGAGACCTTTTAGTGATACACGTAGAGAGGGTATCTCTACTTCGATTGGCAATATGGATTTTGATCCATATACAAGAGAGAAAGGTGTGGTACCTATCGGTGTGCGGATACTAGCACGGTAAGCCCATAGAGAAGGGTTCAGTTGAATATGCCAATCTTTCCCAGCATCGTTCACTGTCTTTTTGAGGATTTTCAGAATAGTTTTGTTAGATGCTTCTACTTGCCCATTTCCCTATGGATAATATGGTGTGGAGAATCTATGCTAGATTTTGAACTTCTCACATAGCTCTTGCATGTCTTGATTCTTGAATGGTCACCCATTATCAGTGATAATGGTCATTGGTATTCCATAGCGACAGATGATGTAATTCAAGATAAATGCAACAATTTGTTTTCTTGTGATGTTTATGAGAGGTACTGCTTCAATCCATTTTGTAAAATATTCTATAGCTACCAGGATGAATTTGTGTCCATTAGATGAAGAAGGATTTATATTTCCTACCAAATCAAGACCCCATTGGAAAAAAGGCCAAGATGTTGCTAAAGCATGTAGTTCTTATGCTAGTGCATGAATCAAGTTCCCATGGATCTGACATTGTTTACATGTTCTAGCTATTTTAAAAGAATCTCGTTCCATAGTCGGCCAATAATAGCCCAAGCGTATGAGTTTTTTTGAAAGGGTAAGACCACTTGAATGAGTGCCACAAATGTCGTTATAGACTTCATGTAAGGCTTTCTCAAATTCTTCTTGTTCGAGACATCGTAAGAGAGTACCGTCTAAACAGGGTATCCGCGACGAGAGTAAAATGAGAGGATTGGCGAATAAAGTTTCTCTTTTGGTTCTTTGATAAATCTGGAGGTAAGGTATTGTCTTTCAGGTATGTGTAAGCTTGGCCATATCGGGAGGAATCATGTCCAATAAGTTGATAGATGGTTTGGGAATCAGGATAATTAAAGGCGGGATGAAACAACTCTTCAACCAGGAATTCATAACGCTGTTGATTTTCCTATGTCTGTAATAGAGAACCAAGTGTAGCCATGGCGTCTGCTACTTTATTATCATTTTTGGGGATTTGCTCAAAAGTGATTTCAACAAAGTACTTCTTGACATCATCCACCATCTTTTTGTAAGGCATGAGTTTGTCATCTTTTGTTTGATAGTCATCATTGATTTGATTAATGACAAGCTGAGAGTCTCCAAAGACCTGAAGTTGTTTAATGTTCCATTATACAACCATTTTGATACCTATTACCAATGCTTCATACTCTATTATATTGTTTGTACATGGAAAGCTTAATTTGTATGCTTTTGAGATTGTATGACCTTGTTGTGTGATGAATAGAATTCCTGCTCCTGATCCGTGTTGTGTTCCTTTATTGATGTCTGCTCCTGGACTGATATTTGGGTGATGTATTGTAAGATATGGATCGAACCTTGGAATGTTTGTATATGACCAAGTAAAATTGATTTGCCTTCTTTTGAATGGTTTCAAGTAGTTTTGCCTTGCTGGTTTTGATAGAGATATTGTTGGATGTAGCTCAGTTGTGCCAATGATAACTGCCTCTGCTGGTTCTATCAGGATATACAACTTCTCTTGATAAACTTCAGGAAAGGTGTCAAATCTCCCATCTTTTGGTGCCTCGAGGAGGTTTTGACCGTTAGATGTGTCCTTTATTTTTACTTTTTCATGATCTAATGTTGCCAATAAATAGTTTTCAGCATTAGGCCTAATATTGTTTTCTTTATTTTCAATTTTGCGACTAGGAGATTTAACATCCATTTGACTTGAAGATACTTTAGCGAAATCCCAGGTGAAAGTTGTTGCAAGTTTGATTTCATTAAGATATAAGGATATGGCATGGTCATTTGGAAAGGTATCAATAGCAGTATGTCCTTCATTTTCCCCATCCATAGGTTCAGGATAGCTTAAGGATAAAGCATCTTCAGGTTGAATAGTTTCAAAAATATTAGGGGTCATGATAGAGATGTCAGATCTTTCAATATGTATTTCCATGTCTAGAATGATACTCTCATCAGAATGACCTCGTATAAGAAAATCCCGATCGTCCCCGGTTAAGTCCATGTCAATCAAATGTGATTTTGATTCAAGTGGGCTAGTTCCTAACGTTTGTCCTGCATACGTGCGAACTACATCGACTACTATATCTGCTTCTTCATCCCTTTCAATTTCAAGTTGCTCTTGTTTGTTTTCATATGATATAAAATATTCTCTGGTCCCTTGATCTCTTAGCTACATTTGTTCTTCCATGTTTGACAAAATTGATGTAAATGATTATTCCTTGGATTGTGTGCTTGAATATGCTGCCTCTCTGTTATGTGAAACAATGATCTCTTGAGCTAATTTCAGATTATTACCACACTGCAATGGATTTGAGTATGTTGATATTGTGATTTCTTGTCCATTGTATGGAAACTTTAAGCATTGATGACATATTGATAGAATAGCTTGTATGTCATGTATCCATGGTTTTCCCAAGAGTATGTTGTATGGTAATTCCATGTCTAGAACTTGGCAGGTTGTGTCCTTCTGCAAAGGTCCCACTCTAATAGGTAATGTCACCATTCCTTTAGAGTAATGTTCTTCTTCATTATGTGCTTTGATTTTTATCTTTTTCTGGAGATCAACTGCATCTTCTGAATATCCTAGAGTACGGACAAGACTCAAAGAGAAAATGTTCAAGCTAGCTCCCCCATCTATCAGGACACGTTTAACAAGTGTTCTATGAATGAGGACTCCAATTTGCAAGGAAGCGTTATGGGGATTTTGCAATGAATTAATGCTTGGATATGAAGGAGATGAGCTTTGAATAGGATCCTCTGAAATAGGTTTGATGGAAATACTGTTTGGTGAGGATTCTATGGAAGGTTCTTGCAAGCTTTCGGGAGGTGTAGGAATAGATGCCTTTGGAAAGTCAATTTGCTTATGGATGGATGAACCATTGTTAGACATGGGTGCATGATTTTGATCTTCTTTAGCCAAATCCTTTAGGGATGTCTTTAAGAGGTGCATAAAAGAGCCACCTTTCTTCTGAGATGTATTTAAATCCTTGTGAGGTTTTAACATAGTTGGATTTTGATTTTGAACTTGTTTGATTGCTCTGATATGTTGGCTTGTTACTTGTATTTTGCTTTGGTATGTCATGTTGATATGGTTTTTAGCTATTTCAAATGTTTTTGTTTCCGTTTCAGGGGTTTGCTTGTCTAAAAGTTGTTTTGATAAGTGATCAATGGTCAATGTCAAGGCAATAGAGTGATATGACACAAAAAGAGGATTCAAGTGTTTAAAGGTTTGCAAGTTTTTCGATCTTCAGTTTTGGGAGTGCAATGATGGTGATTTGATAAGAACCAAGTCTAGTAGGAACAATCTATCCTAACATGTGGGAAAAAGTTATCCTGACCAAATGTTTTAGTTTTGTGATAAAGGATGATTGATCCTGATGAGAAACTATGTTTGAGTGATCAGTTTATCAAAGAGGGTGATAGTGCACTTTGAGATGTTTAGATCTTGAACTTATTAAGGGTGAACACTTTGAAAACATTGAGGTGTATACCTTCTAGAGTCTGATTTTGATGGGTGATAACTTGGCCAAGCAAACCAAGTAGATAATATAAGCATAGACTGACAGATAACAGGTGTTTATGTTTACTGCAAATTGATCAGGTAGAAATGATAAATCTGAAACAGGCATGCAAGACACAGCTCTAGACTGACAAATGCAGAGTTTCGTACGATAGAATATGCAACTTAGAACGACACAAGATATGAGTCTGTACAACAAAACATAAGTTTTTATGTAAAAAGCAGAAACTCGTACGACACACTTTTTTGAACCATACGACAAAATAGCTGACTCGTACGACACAAAATGCTATGTAGAACGACACAAGATTTTATGCAAACAAGCTCGTATGATAGAGATCCTAACTCGTACAATAGGTAACCAGACAAAGATAAAATGCTTGTTTGCTTGAGTTTTTTATCACTGAATTTTAATGTTTTACTTTGGTTTTCCAGTTTTTGGATGTTTGATTTGTCAATTTAGGGATGAATACACAGCAAACACATGATGTGATACATGACTCTCAATCAAGATAAACCCTAAGGAAGTTGGCTGAGAATGAAAACCTTTGCTTGCTGACTTAGGTACACACCCAATAGCTAATCAGAATATGGCCACCGAGTCTCACGCAATGGATTCTCAACTCCATATTATCCGACTCCAAACGCTAATGGGGGCACGATATGGCAAGTGTCTTGGGAGAGTTACTATCTCTCTTGCACAAAGATTATCACCCTTTCAGAGGTGAATCGGGTAGCTTCTATTTTAACCGACACTAGTAAGGGATCCGTTTGGGGCGTCGAGGTATAAACTCAATTAAGAGGTCTCCCAACCTTAAAAACCAAGGTTTGATATACCCCAAGGTATGAAGGAGAGCTATTCCCGAGCATTGTCGTTGCTTTGATTTTCATCAAAAACACATTTATTTTATAGTGGGTTGGATTACTTGGCATTAGTCGTTCCCACTTAGGTCATTCCCCTCTCACCGGCTTAAGAGCTAAGAGTTATTACTCCTCGGGAGGGCAGGCCTGCTAAAGAAATGCACTAATGAAAGTAAAAGATGAGTCTAGCTTTCTGATCACCTAAGAAAGGTGAGAGCATACTCGCCTATCATCAAAGACACGAAAGACATAGTTGTTCATTTCTTTAAGCCCAAATTGAAGTGTGCCTAAAAGTCTTAAAGAATACACAAAGTTTTTGTTGAATCCTTAGGCAACCTGCAAAATAGATCCATTAGTAGTCATGATTGTGCTTTGAATTTGTCTTTGATAAGCGTATCTTTGACAAGCGTCCTGCAGGAAAGAGTTAGGCTGCAAACATCTCGTAAACAGATCAGAGTTAGTGTTAGAAAATTTCAGATTAGAATAAGAAAACCCTAAAATGTAGTCTATTAAAAATCACAGAGCCAGAGACTCGTACGACACATATTTCCAGTTAGTACGACACAAATTTAGATCTTTGACACAAGCCAAAACTAGCTCGTAGGACAAAGAATTATGCTTAGTACGAGTAAATAATTTGCAAGAAATAGACTCGTATGACACAGATTTAGATCTAGTACGGATAAAGAATTTTCAACATAGAAGCTCGTATGACACAAAATTATACCTAGCATGAGTCAAGATGAGGTATCGTCCTAAGCTGAAAGGAAGTCCGTATGAGCTGAAAAGGCAACTCGTACGAATTTCTGACCTAGAGCCGGACAAAGATAAAGTTTGCTGAAGATTAAGAGACCAAAAGTGATTATTCCGGCCCCACGGTGGGCGCCAAAATGTTGTGCTCTATGAAGTGTACCTGTACCTGCAAACACAATGCACTCAATAAATCATTGCAAGCAATGGTTAGTAAATTAAAACAATGAAAGACAAAACCATAGCTAATCGACTTATTGCCTCCTAGTAAATGCGAGTATGAATTTTTCTCTCAGATCTTGGTATGCAAACTCCAGTGACTTGAATACACTTAGATGGAGGATTTGATGATGAAGATGCATGATCTAGCAAGAATAACATGATTAAGCTATATGAGTTCATGATTGATCTAGGAAATGAACTAAGATTAAGATGTAATTAAGCTAAAATTGGGCATGATAACATTGCTAAAGAATGATAAACTAGAAGCTAGATGCCTATAGTAACAATGCATAAGATGAAAATGAGATGGATCAATCAATATGAAAAGATGATATGAATTTTGGTACCCTTTGTGCTCCAAAATGAGGTCTATTTATAGGATTTCCCAAGGCTAGGGGTGAGGTGGCAGGAATCAACAATCAAGATTGATATGAGGATATCAATGGTTAAATTGGAGGAGGTTGGCAAAGGGGGTTGGATTAAAGGGAGCATCTGTCATCTTTATGGTGACAAGTGTCAAGAGGCTTCTAGAAGGGTTGGATGAAAGGGAACACTTAGTGACAAGTGTCACAAAGGTTCTAGAAGATGTTAGAAGAAAGGGGACATGTGGGTAGGTAGAATGGGCTAGGTTTAGGAATGGTTAGGTTTAGGCATTAGGATTCCCACAGATACAGAGAGGGGGGGGTGAATCAGTATCTAACCGGTGTACAAAATTTCTTATCTTAAAACATGCAAAATATATTATAATAGTGTACCAGTATGCAAGAAATAATGCAATAAACAGAATTAAAAACATCCACATGAAAAGCACACCATGACACAAGGATTTAACGAGGAAACCCGGTGTGGGAAAAACCTTGGTGGGATTTGTGACCCACAATATCCACTTACTGGCCAATAAGAGAATATTACTTACAACAGGGGCCTGCACATGCAAGAAGGCCAACTACCTAGAGCTCACTACTCAAATGGGAAGTCTCACTGACTTACAATGTGGATTATACAAATCTAGTATCTCGTACTACTTTACAATAGCATCTACAATGCCTGATTCAGTACCGGTTGCTGCTCTGCTTCTTACATAAACCCTTTACCCTATATTTCGCATAATAGGTCTGCCTTAATATTTCGCATACATCCCTTACATAACCTTATTCATTCTTCCTTCTTACAAAATGTCTACAATGATCTCTTTTATATATAAGAGTCATTTTACAACATGCCAAGTCGGCTTACAAAGTTTTTACAATAATAAACAAAATATAATATAACAAAATCCTGTCGGCCTCTGTGCCGGTATACTTCCTTTCTCTGTGCCAGTGTCGGTGTCCTGAGTGCCGGTGTAGAGTCTGATCGTTGATGCCGGTGCACTAACTTGTCGGTGTAATGCCTTGCCGGTGTCATAGGATTGTAAGGTTGCCATCAATGACAAAACCTTCAATCACATACAATGTCTCATTGGAGTGTGCATATGTCAACATTAGGAGTCGTAGAAGTTAGGAGAATTTGAATTTAAAACTTTAAATAATATGAAAAGGCTAATTAATCTCAACAACTCATGATTGATTTGTTTTAATTAATTAAAGAATTAGAAAAAATGATTTTGGATGAAGGGAATTAATTAATTTGAATTAATTAATGAAAGGGGATGAAATGAACCTATTAAATAAATCCTTAGATTTATTAATAAGTAGATGAAAGGGGAAATTTAATCAAATTGCTTAGTGAATTCAATTAAATTGGGGAGGGGTATTTATTATTTTATTGCTTATTCAATTAATTATCTTCAAACCATTTTTAGGTGTATACAAAGATTAATGACAGTCCCAAAGATATTGAGAGGGGGGGTGAATCAATATCTAACCGGTTAACAGAATATTTAACCTTATTAATAACTTTGCATCCCAAAACAGTGTACCGGTAAATAATAATTAATGCAGTAAACAGGAACAATAAAGACAACATAGAAAACACACCATAACACAAGATGTTTAATGAGGAAAGCCGGTGTGGGAAAAACCTTGGTGGGATTTGTGACCCACAATATTCACTCACTGGCCAATGAATAAATATTACTTACAATGAGGGGCATGCACATGCAGGAAGGACAACTGCCTAGAGCTCACTGCTCAATAAGAGTCATACTGACTACAAAAGTGGATTATGAAATCCAATACAATGTACTGCTTCAAATCAGCATCAACTATGCTAGGTTCAGTACCGGTTTAAGCTCATTCTATAACCAAAACCTTCGCTATCAACTATATCTCCTTATACAAAATATCATCCATATATTCTCTCTATGCATATACCTTACTACACAAAATGACCTATAAGATCTCATACATATATATGAGTCTTTTACAATATGCCATGTCGGCTTTACAAAAGATAATTACATTTAAATACAATAAAAAAAAGTTTATTCCCTATCGGCTGGGGTGCCGGTATGCATTGTTGCCGTTGTCGGTGAAGTGTCTGCCGGTGTATGTAGATGTCTATGCCGATGTCGGTGCCTGTCAGTGGCTTTACCAGATGAGTGCCAGAAGGTTGCCAGATGGTTGCCATCAATGACAACACCACTATTCTCATAAGAGTGTAGAATGTCAACTATATATTAGACCAAGGATACCCCCAAATGGCTTATAAAAACTTGTAGATTTACAAGTTCCCAATTGAGTGGATGAATGGTCAAGATTACTTTAGAGGATTGACAAGTAGAATTAAGTTGGCTATTTGGTTATGAGATGGAGGGTAAAAATAATAGAAAAACTTAACATATAAATATATATAAAAACATACATACAAGTTACCTCCCAAGTAAGAACACCAAAAGGAGAATGTAGTAGATAATCTTGAAGCAAGAATAAATAAAAGATCATAAGTTTGTGTAGTCCATATAATTATGAAAGAGAATTTCAATCAGATTATTCTTCACAAAAATTTATCTCAAGCTCTATCTACATTATATAGTAAACATCTTATGAACAAACATATATACACCTAAATTTCGCTTTCCATAATTTATTTTATTTTTAAATATATGGTTGGTTAGTAATTTGACCTTGCAAAACACAAGTAAAATGTAGAAATTAGTAAGTTAACTTTCAATTAAGCACATGTAACCATACCAAAAGGAGGAGGTAGTAAATCATCTTAAAGGCAAGGAAAAGTCCACTCAATGAGTTTAGTAGAGGGAGGTTTAGAGGCCTCTTACCATTTACCAAACCTATTGATTTATTGTCTCTTCTTTTTGATGTGATTATACACATTTAATTAAAAAATAATTTATTAATTGTTTAATCATTTTTACTCATGTTTTACTAAATCAAATATATTAACAACCATATGTAAACAAAACAAAAATTATATATTTATTTATAGAAGATTTTTATTATAGAATATCAACAAATAATTTAAGTGAAAAACCTTTTTCAATATTATATGGACTTACAAAAATTCTAATATTTTATTTTAGCTTTTTTTTAAATATATATTTCTCTATTAGAGTGTAGAAACACAAGTGAAATAGTTCCACCCTAAACTGCAGCCTCCTTAATAATCATGATCTTTAAATATTATTTTAATAATGTGTGGGAATTTAGTGTGAAATAGTATTAAAAATAATAAAAATATATTTAAATATTAATATTTCTAGAAAGATCGAAAGTGTGGAAAGGTGAGTGAGAAGCGCCAACTTCCAAGCATTCTACCTCAAATTAAAGGTCACTAGACAACCGAATCAATTATGGTAGGAATATAAGTAATTTAAATGCCAATGCATATAATAAAAAGTACATTGTACCAAAAGTTTATGTATACATACTATCTAACCTTGGAAAACTTTGATGAGAACGTAATAAAAAATATTAAAACACTTACCAAATAGTATGCACTAATGCAAGGAATTCTCTTTTACTTAAATTTAAGTCAAATGAATAAATATATAAAAATTAAATGTAATTGATAAAGATATTTGGTTTTAAAATTGATGGTAAAAGAATGGTGTTAAAGTCAAGTAGAATGAATTTGTCATTGTCGAATAATTAATTGATAACATATGATTGTCTTATGTTCTATGTTGTCTCAAATAAAAGTGCAGTTCATTCTTCAATGGTATGAGTTTGATCTCGAGCAGTGAAGAAAATGTGTTTTGTGAATTTGATATGTAAGATGTGGACTCAACCTAACAAAAGGCATGTCAAAAAAATATTCGCCTCAATCTTCTAGAAAGTTGAACTTGTTGAAGTGTTGTCTAAAGATATTGTTAAGGAGTTTTCCAATTTGATAGGTTAACAAGTTCTTGTAATTCAAATCCCTTTGATGACGTAGATTAGTAAGCGTAAGCAATATCAAAGACATAATACACAAAAATGAAAATGACATATACAATGTTGACTTTGATCTCATTCTTTATTGCCTTTAGAAATTGAGGCGTTCTCTAATAATTTTCACATTGTAAGTGTATGTGTAATTAAGTGCACATTGAATGTCCTTAAATACAATGAGTAGCAACACCTTACGATCACTACAAAATTTTACATCATTATGAAAATATTTGTATTCAAATTACTCTCTACCAGCCAAGTCTCCCTTGATTAGGACTTACGGTATATTTCTTCTATAGAAAGAAGTTTTGCATGTTCCACACCTTTGACCTCTCGATATGCAACAATTTTCTTGTCAAAATGAACATCTTTGACCACTTCAATTTCTTGATCTCATTTGACCATTGCTTTATTAACTCCATAAGGTCTTCTCTTCTAAACAATATTGAATTGGCACCTAATGAGGGGCTTATCACTAAGAGAAGTCAACAGTACAAGATAATGATCAAATCCCAAAATTAGGCAAATGAAAGATTTCTTAAAATGAGAAAATTATAGCTAATTTGGAGAATACAAAAAATACTTGTGAAACCAACATGTCTATTAAGAAATTTTAGTTTTAAAATAAAACACATACATGCACTCACTTTATTTGATCCATATTATTATTTAGAACATGATTTTTTTTCAGCTAAGAATCATAGGTGAATCCTTTGCCAATAGATGAATTGGAGCTCATGCATATAATATGAGGCTTTTCAATTTAGAACTAAATTGTTCTTGAGAATCCATGAAGGATAGCAAAGTAAGCTCACAATACACATACTCATACTCAAGAAATACAAGCTCAAGGGTGATCTTGGTAGTGTTGAATACTTTAAGCCTACAATGTCCTCCTAACCACACAAAGCCACTAACTATCTAAAATAAAACTTAACAACCACTCACACAAAAGTTGTTTCCTATTTTCTCTATCTTCACCTTTCTTCGTGTGATCTCAAATTAGTTCTATACTCTATTATGCAAATTCACTACTTGCTCCCTTTCTACTTTCTTCCCCCATGTCTTATGAAATGCATCCTATGAAAAACCCTTTTTCAGAACAAAAAGCATATCAATAAGGAACCGATGGGTAACTCATTAGAGAAAAGGAGAATTTCCTCCATTTTATCCACCAAAAGAGGAGAGAGATGCCCATTTCAAACACCATTCCTTTTTCCATTACTCGCCATTATTCTGGAGAGTGGAGAGTGTGTCATAACGACACTACTCACCCATTCCCAAACATAGAAACTACATCTATATACTAACATTTTATTTTGATACAGGTATATAACTAACCGCGTGATAATACATATACATATACACATAATTAATATTGATTTTTTTTTATGGAGGTCTAGACCTATGAGCATGACATCCAGCAAGGGCAAACCCTGCAAGCACACCAATCTAACAAGAACCTTCACATAGTAGTTTTTGCCATCCGATATGAGGGCATGAACTTATAGGTTGAAACCTCTTTGATTAAGAACAAAAAAATAAAGATATATATATATATATATATATAAAAAGATGTACATTTGATAATGATCAATGTATATATGTTTAATTTTAAATATTAAATTGAATATTAGAATAATTTATTACACCTTCCTTTTGACAACACCTAACATGTTCCTATTTATGTATCATGTGTAAACATGCATTCATATTACTCACTCACATGGGTGTGAGGTTCTTGGTTAACTAGGGTTGACTATCATATACTACACCATATTTTGGAGTGATTAACATAAAATATGTATACATGAAACAATTTGACAGAATGCAACAAAAATAGTACCGTGGTCTTTAGAAATGAATAATTCAACACTCCTCTCGAGTATTTATCACGGGGGCTCGTAACATAACATTACAACTTTACAGCAACATTTAAAATTCAATTCGCCCACGAGCTAAACCAATTAAAAAATAAATAATAAATAAAAAAGGTTTTTTTGAGGGGCAAACGCCATTCACGTTGCAGCTTTTTTATTTAATTTGGTGGAAAAGAAATCGGTCATAATTGAGAATTGCCTTCAAGTTGCACCAAAACTATTTAAGGGTTTGTAGTCTAATTGGTGGAGGATATAGTCATAGTCAAAGTCAATTAGATTTTGATGGAATCGATTTCTTTAATTGTGGAATTTATTTGATAGAGATTTTTTTTATAAAAATGTGTTTATTTTTTACGTCGAAGGTGTTTTTATATGAAATCGACGAGTTCATATAATAAATCGACAATAAGACTATCGGGAAAAGAATGCAAGAAGATGAAAATGATCTTTGATCATTTGCCATCGTCAATTTTCTTTACAATTGACGATATTGTTTGATTCATTATGTTATATATATGTTGTATCTTATTATTAGTTTATATAAATTTATTTTTTGTTTTTCAAGTATATTATTAATCATCTTGTGGATTAGATCTTTTGGGTTGGATTTGTCTTGGGTCACTCATATAGTTGGGAATCTAAATCTTGACTCTATGAACTTCAAATTCTACTTTCTTGCCTTGTTGACTACTTCACTAGTTGTCGTTGGTTAACCTAACATGCCTTCTAATTATTTGTGGGTTTGGTGGTTGTATTTAAGGACACCAATTTGCTCATTTGAAATTATATCTTATTATTAGTTTATATGGATTTTTTTTTTCAAATATATTATTAATTATCTTGGATTAGATCTTCTGGTTTGGATTTGTCTTGGGTCACTTGTATAGTTAGGAATCTAAATCTTGACTCTATGAACTTCAAATTCCACTTTCTTGCCTTGTTGACAATTTTTAACAAATTGTTGTAAGACAACCTAACACGCCTTCTAATTATTGGTGGGTTAGGTGGTTGTATTTAAGGACATCTATTTTCTCATTTGAAATTATGCTAGAGTGTGAGAACATTTGGAATTACAAGTTTAAAAAATGAATTTTTTATAGCATTTGTTTGCTCATGACATATCTTAGAGTTATTGCATGCTTGCTTCTTGTCTTATAACTTTTTTCTTCTAGTTGTAAAGACAACTAATTAGGGTTCTATTTGAAAAACCTGACCATCGCAAACTGTAAGATTCCTGAAAAGCGTTCTTAAGGACCACTCATTTTTTTATGTATATTTAGATAGTAAAAATCAAGGCGTGTATATCCCAAAATTTCATATTTTGAAAGATCATATCTACAATTTTAAATCGATCAAGTTTGCGCACAAGTTTAAATTTGTACTCATAAAAATTAGCTTAACTATTGTATAGCCAATCTAAAACAAAAAATAAAATGTTTTACAAAATATGAGATTTTCCTCTAAACAACCCTCAAATTTTAAAATATTAATAGATTAAATTCTAATATCTATCGAAACATTTTTCTATAATCATATTTTGAATTAAATATATTTTAATTCCACATTTTATCTTAATAATTTTAACCATCCATCTAAACATATATTATTTAAACTACTAGTTTATTAACCAATTCTATATAATTAATTAGCTTAAATATTGTTTATTATTTTACCTCTAAGTTATGTAATCTATGTGACCAAATATATGCTAAACCCATATTAATACCTTGTAAAATGCCAAGACAAATGTATAATAAATCAAGTATTGTTATTAATTTGTCATGAAATGCTAGTTGTTTGAAATAAATGGTGTTGTTTATTTAACATTTATTGGAATTTGTGCAATAATTGTTGAATTATTATATTTGTGGGTGTTTATTTATAAGAAGAAAGTAGCATTAAATAGTTAATGTTGAACAAAGAATATGATTGATATCTATTTATATTAAGTGTTATTAATTATTATTAATTGTTATTTCATGATGTATTTCATATGAATTTAATATAAATAAATATTAGTACTAATTTATGTAAGTGAGATAATAGTTTATGAAAGAGGAGGAGCTTAGAGAAGTTCATCATGGTACAAGTAATTTCTACTATTAATTTTGGTTTAGATTTGATCATATATATTTTTTTACATTTCTAACCTTTTTATTGTATGCATTTCACTTTTTAGGAATAATTATATATAAATATATATATTGATCTTATTTTAATTTTATAGTCTATTCAAAATGTGAAAGGGGTGGCACCTTTGTCAACATGTTTTACTAAATCTTTTGGTTATCCTAAGGGACCATCATTCATAAAATGAATCTTAGAAAAAAAAAAAAAAAAAAGTAATTGAATTGATAGTATAGATAACTTATAGTTGATTGTAGCTTGATTTAGAAGTTAATTTCAAAGTTATTATGATTATATGTATGCATAAAATCTTAGATTCTTAAAAATTTCATGTAGGAAATCATAGTTGGTTCATCTGTGAGGAGTCCTCAATCGATACAAGAGGCCTCATTGGTAGCATATATTTTCTAGTAGATAAGTTTATGTTTAGAAGTCTGGATAATTTGTTTACACATAATTATATGCATTTTTTTCTTTTATTAATTGACAATCAGTTTTATTTTATCTTTGTAGTCTAGTTCAAAATTGAGCAATGTGGTGCCTTTGCCATCATGCTTTTCTATGGCTCTTGATCACTCAAGAGACCATCATTCGTAGAACAAATCTAAAAAAACAAAAGAATTGAGGTAATTGAATTGAATTTTATTTGAATTAATATTTTAGAAAACTTATTGTTGACTACAATTATTTAGATGTTAATTTCAAAGTTATAAGTTGCAATAGATAAGTTTCTATTCACTATTCTAACATGTTTATTTGTTATTGAACTAATTAATCAAATTTGCGATTTGAGTTATTATTGAGTCAACTTTAAATCCATCAACTAGTAAGTATTGTGGCATCAAGAGGCCACTTTTTGGCCATCCACCATAGGTTAAGGATCTATCAAAGATATGGGTTCAAGTGGGCCCTTAGGATTTGATGTAGCTATTCTACATGTAGAGTGTATGTAGATTTTGAGATGATATATACATTTTTTTTTTATTTTTTTATTTTTTTTTCCTGAGTTGGCATATATACCAAATTTATGTATGTGCACACACACACACGAATATTTTCCTTGTGTACATGTGTTCCTACTTTGAAACTTAAAACTTGGATGTATAAGCACTTAAAAAATTGTTGAGTTATGAACAATAACATGTAATATAGATTGATTCCTTGTTTTTTATTAAGGGAAAAACAGGTTTTGAAGGGACCCCGAAACCCTTTACAAAAGAGCCTTAAAAGATAAGAGCATTAATAAACAAGATAAGACAGTTTGCAAAAAAACTAGCAAAGTATTGGGCAAAAGCCAACACAAAAGCCCAACAAAACCAGCAACAACCAGCCAAAACACAAAATAGACAAATTACTTATAGATTGATTCCTTGTTATATTATTGTAATAGATTGAGTTTGAGATGAACAATAACATGTAATAGATTGATTTTGAGATGATTATACCACTTCTTTTTTTGAGTTGACATATATACCAAATTTATGTATGTGTATAATTATTCTCCACACACACACACACACACACACACACACACACACAAATATTTTCCTTATGTACATGTGTTTCTACTTTGAAACTTAAAATTTTAATATATGATAAATTCAAAAAATATTGAGTTATGAACAATAACATGTAATAGATTGATTCATTGTTATATTATTGTTTTTCTTAGTAGAAAAATCATATGTAGTTTCCTACCTTAATATAGAACAATCTTGCTTTCCATGATGGTAATGATAGTTACATATAGGATTATCTTTGAACTAAATGTGACCATTTGTCCATCAAATGAGCTACTATATATTTCTCTATTCAAATACCATACATATAAAAATTAATTAAAAAAGAAGTGTAATGGCAATCATATAAAATATATATTTATCATTTCATTTTAATATATAAAATTGTTCAATATTTATTTTTTTCTAAATTATACCAACATGTTAGGGAAATGTTAGGGCATTCAAAGATCAATTTTGCATCATAAATATTGGGGGTAAAAATGAATTGCACCAATCCATTATGTTGGGTAGGTAAATAATAAATTAGGTTACATTCTTGCATCCATGCCTCTTAGACCTTTTGAGATGTTTTGGTTAGATAAATTCTCTTAAGAGACATAATATGAAAAATATGTCAAACTTTGATATGATAGTGAATAAAAATAATGATATATGCATGAACAATGTATTCCTACTGTAGATAGGAATTTGGCATTCATCAAAGTAATAGAAACATTAAACTAGCCCAATCACAAAACCAGATTGCAATGATAACAAAACCTACGAACATTCAATAGAGATATGGAAATGAAACATTCAATTCAAACGTAAACCATCTCAAATGCGGATGTCTCCTCCATGATTCTCCATTGTCCTTCTTTCTCCTTCAAATAGCTTTGTTTTGTGGATCTCACCTTCAAGTGCATAAGCATAATGTGAAAGCAAGATTGACAAGACGGTAGCGCAAGAATACTAGAAGCGTGATTGATTTGGGGATCGATTTGAAAAAGTGATTAATTGGGGATTGAAGAAATTCATCCAATTTATAGATAAATTGGAGAAATGACAAGATTAGCATGAAGAGATTTGAAAGGAAATTTCAAATCAAGAATGACAAATATGACAAATTATGACAAAATTGATACTTTCTATGCAAGATTGATTGATTGACAAATTATGACAAATTGACAAGGTTGCTATGCAAAATTGATTGATTGACAAATTTGCTATGTCATTCCCATGAAATTAGGAGAAATATTAGAGAAAATAGAAAATTAGATGAATTAGAAAATTGATGAAAATTAGAAAATTAGGAATTAGGAGAAATTAGTAAATTGGACAATTAGGTAAATTAATTAATAATTTTTCATTCATTAATTAATTCACAAAGAGAGGAGAAATTAGTTAGCCAATTAAATAAACATTTAATTGTGACAAGAAGACTTAGGATAAATAAATAAATTATTTAACCTAGAGGGAAAATGACCAACAAGGTTAAATGAACAAATCATAAAACCTTAGAAGATGAATTAGAAATGCAAGGACGACAATTAGGTCTTGATGTAGGATCGATTTGATCATGATTCTGACTTGATAAAAGACCAATGCTGATAAATGATTTGATTGATAAATGCGCCAATTGACGAGGAACAATGACTAATTGATCCAAATTGACATGATTGAGAAGGACGACGATCGATGACAAATTGATCGCAAAATGACAAGATTGAAAATGACAACGATCGATGATAAATCGATCGCAAGATGACAAGATTGAAAAGAAGACAAAACCCTAACTCCATCATCGATTAGGATTGACGATGTCCAAAATGAAATCGAATTGATGATGTCAAAATATGCCAAATGAGCATGCACATTGATGCGACAGGATAAGATCGAGCAAAATCATGACTGAAGATTGTTATCGACAAGACCAAATTCGAAAGTGAGACAAATGAAGAATGCAGCAGAAGGACTCGATGCTCGCAAATGATAAAGACCAAGTGCGCAACATAGGAGAAATGTTAATGCTACGCAAAAACCCTAAAATAAGGCAATGCACAAATGTTAAAGTATGACTCCGCAAGCGTTGACCATTTTTAGACGTCTACACCTACAATTATGTAAATAAATTGTGTACAAAATACTCTAGAATATTTTTCCAACTCAAAGAGATTTCCCCATAGTAGCAAGCAATTGAAAATGATATTGAGAGTATTAGTTTGGTGCAATGTTTGGATTTCAAGTGATCAAATGCACGAATAGTATACAATAGATTACAACAACATATCGGCGGGTTAGATTAATTCTAGAGGAGGAATTACCATCTATATCTCTTAAACCTTTTAGGATGCATCATTTGGATGAGATTTCTTAAGATAAATGAGATTGAAAGTATCCAAACTTCGATGGTAAAGTACAAACAATATATAGCATACATGAATGTAATGGTGGAAAAATGGTGAATGATAGATCAAGAGGAAAACTACCCTTTCCCTCAAAGAGAGATGAGAGTCTCACTATTGATTACCCTTCAAACACTTTTCACCATGTTATAGTTGGAAGAGGAGAGGAGAACTCACTAGATTTAATCTCTCCACACGAAGATGATAGATTGAATTGTGAATGAAATGGGAATGATAAGTTGATCCCCTCTTCCTTGTTTGAAATGGAAAGGAATTGATTGAATTGTGTAATGCAAAAGTGACAAAGAACTGATTATAACTTGAAATCGGAATATGGGGTGAATCTGTGCACCTAGATCTGGCAGTAATATGTCGAGACGAAGTTGCCCTGCGAATTTGAGGAAAAGTTGCTCGAACCGTGGCAGGAATGTACACGATCCTCCAAAAAATCTGTGAAATGAAAAGGGTTTTTTCGCCTCTGCAAATACAGCCCGAATCCGAAAGTACAATTGCGCACCTGCAACCTACACACATAAAAGAGAGGAAAATGGGTTGGGATTGGGGGTTTACCTTTAGGTCAAACCCCAGTTTTGGAATTAACCAAGTAATGAAAGAAAGTACTTGCAAGTAGATGTAAATGAAAGACTGAATTGTAAATCACCGCAAGGGAGGTTGTGATAGCAATGTTGATAGAAATGCTTGTGTGGAATTGAATGTTGGAATCAATCTCCTCTTCAATGGTTGAATCCTTGACTTGAATGCAACACCTAGCCTTGAAGGGAGACTTGAGAATGCTCAATGCTAGAAAAGAATGCTTGAATGCTTGAATGCTCTTGAATGCTTGATCGCTTATGCAACTTGAATTTATCCAATTTTGACCTATCCAAATGTGACCTATCCAACTTATGTAAATGAGAGGATGAATGCCCCTTAAATACATGTTAGTGGATTTGATTTTCATCACAGGCTGACATCAGGGGAGTTTCCCGCCCAATGCACAACTAAGAATACAACCCTAAGAAGGGTCCTACCCCAAAATAGAGTAGGGACATGGGCACCACACCCCTATCCTGGGAGGAAAAGGGCACCACACTCCTGTCCAAGGGGGGACAGTTGCGCCACGCCCCTGTCCTACCCCTTTCTTCAGGGTAGAGTGCGGACAGGGTGATGTAGAGGCCAAGAAAGAAGTTGTTTCTGAGGGTTGATCAATCTTCGGTCTCTGATCAGGCTAGAGGATTCGAACTTGCGTGCGTGAGGACCCTAATGCAGTCAAAAATTGCTAGGGTCACAATTTTATGACACTACAATGAATTAATTGTTTGCTCCCACAGTTGGGTAGTCAATCCTATATAAATTACTCCAATGGTTCTTATCAAATTGAAGTGATTTGAAGCAATTGAAAGCTATCAAATGTTATAAACAAATATCAATTTAGTACTGTCACGACATCCATTGAGAAATTTAGAAACCACATTTTGTGTTATGAAACTAACTATGCCAACTCATCAAGGTGGTCTTTTTAATGCTTTAGGATGCCCCATTTAACCATCCACACCTACTAGGCCTTGTAGGTTACATTTTTGTATTTTCATTGCCACCAAAGGAATTGTTTGGCCCATCATGATCCTAGACTCATCAAAAGTGGTCATTGTGTTGATTCCTTTCATGGATATGGTCACCTTATATCATAAGTAGTATCTTTTTGTTATATTAAATATCGCTAGCCATTGACGTTGTCTATACTTGTAGAAATAGATTTATACACTATAACATCTATTTACAAATTTTATAACACCTATATATCCATTTATTTGTTGAATATGTCAATTTGACAAGACTAATGGCCAAAAATATAATTTGTTGATCATTTCCCCAATATTCTTAACAATTTGGTTGCTTGAGAAATTTCTCCATCATCTTATAATAAAATTTGTTTCATTTTTAGTTTTGACATTTCCATGCAAGTATTATTGCATGTTCAAACCATATGTTGGTTTGATATCCTATAAAACTATACAAAAAAAATCATCTTAACACTTTTTTATATTGCTAATCATTTATAAATATTCTACTATATGAGCATCAACATGGGACCAATACAAGCTTTTGTGAGCAAAACCATGAAACTAATTTTAGTTCCTTTCATGACACCACACTAGAAACCACCTCCACACGAGATGCCAACTCTGGACAACTAAGAGTCACAACTTAGGATTCCACATTAGACATGTCCCTTTAGGATACGAACTTGGGTCTCCACAATGAGAAATCAATGTTTTAACCAACCAAGCTCAATCCCTTAGACATCTTAGAAGTTTTGCTAAAATATAACTACCTTATAATAAAAGTGATTTTTTATAAGATTATTCTCATGATTAACACAATATATTTTTTGAGACATGCCTTGTTTGAATAAAAACTTCTTTTTTAGTGATGTTTGGAATATTTACGATTATATGAAATTAAAAAGCTCTTATAAGTTCTTACATATTTTTTACAATGATCTCTTCTTGATCTTAAGGGTGAGGAATGAATCAATGGATAAGAGATGACACGTGGTGCCTAGTTAGTGAACTATGTAATAGTATTACAAGACAAGTAGGATGTAGATGAAAAATATGAGAAAATGAATAGTATTGTGAATTAAAAAAAGAGATACAATTTAAGTACAAATATCTTAATTATTGGAATTACATAGAGCCATAGAAACACATCATTGTAAAGAGAGTTAGCCATCATATTATCTGATATAAGCATCAAATAAAAATGTATGCTTGATAAAGAAGATAAATAGTGTATAAAAATGACCATGAAGATACCACCATAAACAAAAAAAAATATAAAATTATAATTTACTTAAATCTAAATTATATGCAATATAAATTGAATAGTTTAATAAATGAATTCATAGAATTGTTTGATATTGATTCAAAGTGCAACAATTAATAAAGATACAAACGTTTTTCCTTTTAATTGGAAAGGAGATTTTACATGTAAAACATCAAAATTATTAACATATTAATGTGTTAAGAAAACCTTTATCTTAATAATAAACTTAAAACGATGTACAAATATTTGCCTTAATTTTTATTATTATTATTAAAAACAAGAACAAAAAGTACATTATTCTTCTCAATTCCTTGATTTCCACCTTATATTTTTACTTGTACAACAAATTAGTAGCATACATAAAACCTAATATTCATTTAAAATCTTAATCAATAAGGAGTTCATGACATTTTTGGGAACTGAGTGAAAATTAGGTTTAGGAATCTAGTTTAGCAAAAATAGGTAGTATATGAAATCGATCAATTTGGTATATCTAGTTTTGAAGTCTTTATGCCAACTAGTCTCTAAGATGTATTAGCATATTGGCAACTAGTCTCAAACCCATCCTCATCAAATTAGAGTAGTATTGGAGAGGATTTGTGGCTTTGTAAAGAGAAATCTACTTGTTTTGGTGAATAATTGGCTAAACTACATATCTTTCAAATTACATGGTTTACAAAGTTGGATTTTAAACTATTGATTAGAAAATGTTTTATAATTTTACATTTATATAGAGATTTTTTATATTTATGAACTCAAAGGGAGTTGCAAAAAATTACAATAATTTTATTCTTACAATTTGAGACTAGAAGAAAATTGGAAAAAAAAAATTTAAGATAAAAATCTTTACAATTTGAGACTAGAAGAAAATTGGAAAAAAAAATTTTAAGATAAAAATCTAACTTACAAATAGTTTACAATTGTATTTCTTTTTAAGGAGATGATAAATTACTCTCTCTTTTTTTTTCGTAACCATCGACTTAAATGTTACAACTAAAGGTTATATTTTCCATCATATCATAGGCACATGTATCTAGCCTTTGTCTAGATTTGGGGTATGGCATTTTACATAATTTCAACACTATTATATCTCCTATGGAATTGAAAATGATGTTTCCCTTTGGAAGCCTACACCATGTTGAGCTTATTGCATTTAATCATTATATTTAATTTTCATACAATTTTGATGGACTTACAAAAAATTGGAAAATTATCAGGAATAAAATTTTCATGAACTTATTAGCAAGATAGAATTAAGAAGAAATATTTGTATGAAAAAATTGTGAAAATATTTTATATTTTTATTTGATTTTATTTAGAAATAATTTCTTACAATTTTTGAGTAGTTATGAATGGCAAGAAGAAAATAGGATATTAAAAATGTAAGAAATTCTTTAATAATTTTTCTTAATTATTAATATTTCTAAAATAAAATTATTTTCGAATATGATTCCATCATTTCCAATCAAAATTTACATCTAACCTTGTCCTTTAGAAAATGCCACAATTAAAAACTTGGATGTGGATTTTTTTGGACACATATCAAAAGTGGAAATAAAACTAAAATAGTTATATAGAAAAAGTTAAAAGAAGATCAAATTATTTTAAATTGATGATTGATATAGATTTTTTTACCATTTTAGTATCTAGGTTCTTCTATTTTAATACTTTTAATTGTAACTTATATAATTTTGAGTTCTATTGACTTACTTTTTAGGACCTAAATTTTTTAAATACAATGTTCAACATGGACCTTCTCATATTAAAGTATAAATTTCTACTAATATCCCAAGTTCTTATGATGTATATTGTTAAAAAAAGTCCAAAGTTGGTTGTTTTGTTTAAATGTGAATACAACTAATGCAAGTGATCAAGTTTTATTTGAGTAGAAGGTGATATATATTCTTCATTCCAACACACTATTTTAGGGAAGAAATAGTATTTTATCTTAAATTGTGCTTGTTTCTATTGTAATATTGCTAACCACTATCATAATAAGTTGGATTTAGATTAATGTTGCACGTAATCTCAAAAAGAAAAAAAAATAGATTTGTTATCTAAGATTGATACAAGATTTTGTAAGACTTTTAGGAATTCTTCCTAAATTCTATTCATTTAGGCATAATTTTCTTTTAACATTAAGTGGAAATTATATTAGAAAGTAATATTTGCATAGTTAAATTTGTAAGAATGATATGAGGTATTTGTTGTGTAGTATGTATAAGAACTACACCAAACATTTAATCAAAAGATATTAGATGTTCAAGAAATTAAAATATTCCAAGAAATTTGGACTTTGGCTTTTTCAACGATTCCAATATTGATTATTCTAACAAAAATATCACCATGTCTCATTGTCCTTAAGTAGGCTTGCTAGTTACTTTGATAAATCTAGTGTAGGTTTTCAAAGTTCCATTAATAGAATTGTGCCAAGGAATAGATGGCTTTGTTGTTTAGAGATGCATTTTTAGATTCAATTGCATAGTGCTAATTTTCCCAATGTTTTGAACCACTCTAAAATTTTAACTTCATCATTAAGGAAGGAGCTTTCGATTAATGCTAGAGAATAAACAACCTTATTGCCTTAAAATTTAAATATGCTTTTAGAAGAATTCTAGAATGCTTGCTAGTTTATATTAAGTTGAAATTTAGGTTCTTTTGTTTATCCTTGATAGAATTATAGGCTGATTTTTTTTTTTTTGTCAATCTTTTCTCCTAATATTTGCAATGGATGTGATTAACTCGTTATATGTCACTAAGCTCTTAAAAGATTTTTAGTTGTCCTAGCCCTAGGTAATTTTTCTTGGTGAATCATTAGATCCAAATCCAAATTGTGTAGATGAAACTCTAGTTTTGCATACAATTGAAAGTGCAATACATAGAGCTTGACAACTTAAAAGCTTGCATATCCATGAGTAAACTCTGGAGAAAAGCAAGAAAAGATAAAAGATGTTTGATGAAGAAAGTCTCCTTCTTTATACCGCTTCTTGAGATTCAATAGTTTGTCATAAACTTTCATAGCTATATATATATATAGAGAGAGAGAGAGAGAGAGAGAGAGAGAGAGAGAGAGAGAGAGAGAGAGAGAGAGAGAGAGAGAGAGAGAGAGAGAGAGAGAGAGAGAGAGAGAGAGAGAGAGAGAGAGAGAGAGAGAGAGAGAGAGAGAGAGAGAGAGGGGCAACATCTACCCATATTAGTTTTCATTCATTCAACACCTAACAAAAACTAACGTGCCATTCATCATAACTATTCGACACCACTAGTGACCATAGCCTCTAATTATATAGTACAAGGAAACATTTTATTAGTTTGATGCATAAAATTACTTGACAAGATATTCTCTAAAAGATTGTATGCCTTTTCATATAAAAATATATGTTTGATTTTGCTTGGACCATATGTGAATGATATTCTTAATAGTTCTTAATGCGAGTCAGATATATGTAATATATTTTATAATTAATAGAATGTTGACAAACTTACCAATAAAAAATAAACAAATATTATTTATAGAGTTGAAATTTAATACATATCATTTAAAACTCAATCAGATAAATTAAAAAATAAACAAAAAGAATTTATAGAATTGAAATTATAACATATATTATTTAAAACTCAATCAGATAAACTAATTTTCCTAATTAATCATGGTTGGCTCCCAACACATAGGAAAATAGTTTAGTTTAAGTTTTAAAATAAATTTTTTTAAAGAGAAAGCATAGCAAAGCACATGGACACAAGTAAATGCCACCGCATGGTGGGACGCAGTGTCGTTTTTCGCACAATGCAAGCACGTGCTGCAACTTTGACAAAGTCAACAGAACCGCGACAATATCTAGTCAGCATCCACGTCACGTGGTTTGGACATTAACCTGCCATACCAATACCACGTCACGTGGGGCAGACAGTAATCTGCCACACCAATTCCACGTCATCACACTGTGACCTGGTATTTTTAATTGCCGGCAAAATTTATCGGTCATGGTAGATTCTAAAAAACGACCGTCTGTTCGGGCATAAATAACCATTTTGTTAACTGGTTCAAGAGCATGAAATGTGATCATTTATTTATTTCGTTTCTCTTTTCCCCTTTGCATCTCTTGGTTGGCATTTCTAATGCCGTATTCGCCTCTTTAAGAAATCGAATGCATAAGTGGGGGTTAAGATTGTAAAATTTCAGACGATTTCAGCTTCGAAGCTGCTTCTCAAATTTGAGCTCAATCCGTGATTTTGATCTATTTTGGGCAATGTTGCGCTAAGTTTTTGGCAGATTGGAGAATTTTTACAGCAAATGGCACACTATTTTGTCGGAGTTTGAGCATACTTAGGCGTGGATTTCAATAATCTATGATGCTTATACAGAGCCTTTAAGAATTGAGTCCCACGGTAATAAATTCGTGGCTGAAAGTTTTCTCCAGCAACTTTTTGGTATTGCTTTGCTTAAAATTTGACTTCTGCTGAGAATTTTGTTGCCTGCTAGTAGAATAGTCAGGTTTTTCATGATATTTTAATGAAAAGATTGCTCTTAATCCCTACCCAGGAAAATGTGCGAACTGTAAGCTAATGTAAACTGTAAATGTACGACAAGTGTTTGCATCGAAATCCAAAATTGAAGCCCTGAAGACGGCCTTTTACAAACCAGGTTTTCACTGATTGAAAAGAGTTGTCCTTTTTTGATAAAAAATGGCAAGAGGAGGTCTGAAATGGCTGTCTTTAGTTGTATCTGCTGCCTTATTTGGAGTCTTGTTGGCCATGACATTTGGGGCCGCGGAAAGGACTTTCCCGCAAGGTGAAGCTTTTCCCCAGGAAAGGGAAAGAAGTATGGAAGAAGTAGACGATCTTGCGGAGGACCAGACCTCCATGAAAGCATATATAGTAAAAGCTGGAAACTTCCTCTGGCAATCGGATAGGTCCGAGTACCATCATGTTTGGCCGGTAGTTTCTTACTCCAGAGCAATTAGTTTTAATCATATTAAGTTTTGTGTATCCATGTATTGCATTGAAAGGCTATTAATACTCTAATTCTGGATTTGAATTCACAGAAAATGAAATTTGGCTGGAAAATAGTGATGGGCACCATAATTGCTTTCTTCGGAGCTGCAGTAGGTAGTGTTGGAGGAGTCGGTGGAGGGGGCATATTTGTTCCCATGCTTACACTCATTATTGGGTTTGATCCCAAGTCCTCCACAGCCATATCCAAATGTGAGTATAATTAGTGGATGTAGCAAGAATCATCTGTGTTATGGTTAGCTACCTAGAAGGTTTCAAGCGGGCAGGAACCTTTTGTTATGCTTTTGTTTTATGGTTTCTTAACGAGTACTGACTGAGTTGATGACGTTTTGAATTTGCATGAGTTTCCATTGATGCTTTGATCGGTTGTTTTTACTTTTGATCTGTGTTTGTTATGGTCGGCCCTTACTGTGGCAGTCTCTGAAAGTTTTTCTTTGTGACTGTCGAGGTATTATTACCTTCTTGCCAATCAATGGCTTGCTTCTTTGGAAAGCTACAGTTGATTTTTTTTCCTCAGTTCATCTCTTAGGATATATGTTTTCCCTGCTATTGGTGTACTCTTTTTTCTCAATCTCAAGTGTTATTATGGTTGTTGCAGCAATTTGAATGGAAAACATATGCAGTTGAATCTAGAAGCTATCTCAAGCTCAATGCCTACATGTTATTTTTTCATGTTCTATACTATTTCAGGCAAATTCCAGATGATGTTGCATATGTGAACTGGAATAAGTTATCGTGTTTTTGTGTTTGAATTTTGTTTCTCAGATCTCCGCCCTTAGTTGTTTAAATCTTCCCCTCTATGTCATTGATAGGTCCAAAGTGGACAGTGGTAGAAGCCCAGTAAATAAATGGTCCTACAAGACCATGTTGGCCTAAAGGGCCTAAAATGTAATCTCATCCTATTCTGGGTATTGCGTCCAATCGGAAGATCATAAACGGAAGTAATAGATCTTTATCTATTAGGTTTTCGCTTGTGTTCTAGACTATTTTTGTTGAACTTCTGATTTATTTAAAATGTAATAGATTTGTCTTTTGCTTTGTTAGAAACGGGAGTAAGAGACTGAAGTTTTGTGTGCTCTTGCATGACAGGTATGATTATGGGAGCAGCAGGATCTACAGTTTACTACAATCTTAAACTCAAACACCCAACGTTAGACTTACCCATTATTGATTACGATTTGGCTATGCTTTTTCAACCCATGCTGATGTTGGGGATTAGCATTGGCGTTGCATTCAATGTTATTTTTGCAGATTGGATGGTCACTGTTTTGCTTATCATTCTATTCATAGGTAATAGATAAATTTTCAGGAAATATACATTTTTCTCTTCTGAACAAAACTGTTTTCTTTCACTTCATTAATGCTACATATCTTAAAACTACATGCTTCCTTCTTCATTTACATTTATGATGCGAAATTCTCATCAAGGTGCGAAGGTTAATTATGTTGTGAAATATAACAGGTACATCTTCAAAAGCGTTTTTTAAAGGTATAGAAACATGGAAGCAAGAGACTCTAAAGAAAAAGGTATTTGATCTCCTCTGGAGAGATTGTTTTCTAATATAGAGCCAATAGGATTATACCACAAAATGGCTCTAAATCTGGTATCCCACATTATATTAGCTTGTGTTAATCTCGGATCTAGCAACCCATATTATTGTGATTTAAGCAATTTACCATATTACTGCAGGAAGCTGAAAGGACACACTCGGAGAATTCTCAATCTAACAATAGAACAGAAGGTAAAATTTTCACCCAATCTGATGGTTTTATTTTCATATACTTTTCTTTTGTGTTACATTTTTGCTGTCAAAATAACGCATACTCAGTTTGCCTTGTTGATTCAAATTGTTCAATGTCCTATTATTGATTGTTTGGAGTTATTTTCTCAAAGAGTGGCAGTCCTTGTTTAATTTGCAAATTTTTTATTCATTTCTGCCATATCCAGATCATGAGGAAGTGGATTTCAAACCTCTGCCCAGTGAACCAAATGAGGAAAGGAATGCTAGTAATGGGGAGACTAATCAGCGTCCACCAAGAGATGTCACTGTGAGTCTTCTATAATGTCTTATCTTGAAGTAACAGTCAATGCATCTAGCTGACAAAAAAGTAATTCTTTTAACAGACTTTTTAGGTGAAGTTATAGAAACTTGAAAGTTTCCTTTGAAAAGGGGAAATAATTTGCAAATTCATAATTCCATGGATTTTTTGGGGGTTTTGGAAGCAATTCATGATTTTTACAGATTCTTCCATTTATACATGTCTTAGCTTTTAACTGAAGAAATGTTACAGAGGGGTTTTTAGATATGCTGCAGACTTGTGTTGATTATATTGTCTAGGGAGAGATGTCCAGTCCCACATTTTTTCATACAAATGTTTTTTTGTCTAGCCAGCAATTTTTTTCTATCTTTATTGTCTCTGGATACTTTCAGGTGCAAGGGAGAATAAGAATCAGGTACTGACTAGAAGCATGTCTTTGTGACTTATGCAGAACTCAATTTTGTACAACATCCGTTGGAAGGAATTGGGGATGCTGTTCTTTGTTTGGTTCGCATTTCTGGCAGTGCAGATCCTAAAGGTGACTTTCAATATATATTGGCATAGCAAAGAAAGAGATGTTGGATATGGTTTATATGAATTTCTTGTGCTGTTTAAGTCTGCTTAAAACCTCGTGCATTTTCAAATAAAGTTGGACATACATGTAAACAAAGCCATTTTTAGTGAGTTGATTGTCTTAATTCTAAAAACCTGTCTGAGTTTATTTACCTTTGTTTTAATGCCTGTTCAGACCAAATCAGCTACATGCTCTGTAAAGTACTGGGTATTAAACTCACTACAGGTACTCACATTTACCTCTCTGCAAGCAATATTGAACATTACTGGGACTCATATCACATGAGCTCCACCACAACAAAAGTGTTTGAATGCTATATTTATTGTGATACAGGTCCCAATTGCTTTTTCTGTAGCCCTTTATGAAGCTGTTTCTTTATACAAAGGAACCAAGACAATTGCCTCTAAAGGAGTAGATGGAGTTGATTGGAAAATATCTCGGCTGCTTCTATATTTCTTCTGTGGAATTATGGCTGGTGTTGTAGGTGGCTTACTTGGTCTTGGAGGAGGATTTATCCTTGGACCTCTATTTTTGGAGCTGGGCATCCCACCCCAGGTTTCCTTCACCCTCTCTTTCATGTTGCATTATAGTATTAAGATTGGAATTATCAATCACATTAAATTAGAGTGCAAACTTAAAGTCCTTGGTGTCTTGCAGGTTTCAAGTGCCACTGCAACATTTGCTATGGTATTTTCTTCATCAATGTCTGTGGTCGAATACTACTTTTTAAAGCGATTTCCAATTCCTTATGGTATGCACCATGTATAACTGACATTTTTCTCTTCAATACAGTATAATTTTATCTTCTCTGGTTGTTGTATCTAATCTTACAAAATATGAACTGAGTTGGGTACCAAAGCAAACTTTTACATGCACAACTAATATCAGAGCGTACTGCTTGCATTTGAATAACTTTTTTTCTTTTCTTGAGAACATAACGTGTCTGCTGTATCTGATCATTTCTTCTCAATAAGCACATCAATGTTGAGCGTTGGTTGTACCAACCAAATTTCTAGCAATTGATCTTTCTGCAAGCCTACTTGTTGATATAAAAGGGATATGAATTATTAAGCTTCTATGGATTTTTGATTGGGTTCCACTTGAATTTTAAATTGAATGCTGACCGGGCCCTAATACTTAGTTTCCTGTCTTGGCAGCTGCATACTTTTTTGCAGTTTGTATCGTTGCAGCCTTTTGGGGTCAGCATGTTATTCGGAAACTCATCATTGTGTTAGGGAGGGCATCCCTGATCATTTTTACCCTCGCTTTTGTAATCTTCCTAAGTGCTCTGACATTGGGTAAGTTTATAAGATCTGTATGTTTGTTTGGAAATAATTTTAGGTAGGGTTAACAAAGATACGCAGGGGAATCTAATCTAGAGATGAAGTCTCTCCTGGAATACAAATTTCTTGAATTGTGTGTCATTTCTAGCATCTGTAATAAGTTAAGAAGACACTAAATCTAGTTTTATATTGCAGGTGGAGTAGGCATTGTTAAAATGATTCACAAAATACACAGTGGAGCCTACATGGGTTTTGAGAACCTTTGCACCTATGACGCATAAACGTTTTGTACTGTGGAATGCTTCTAACAAATTAGTCAATTTTGCTGGCTGGCGAACCAGGCATGCAACTTGTGGTCTCTCAAAGCAATAATAGTGGGGGTCACAACAAGGGAGCTGATGTTGGAAGTTGAAGCTTTTATGGATGCCTCTGTCTACAGAGGATGTCTATTCAAAGCCATTTGAATTGTTAGTTGATTTATTGTAACATTAGCTCTGCCGAATATTGGCATTGCATTTGGAAAGTCATATGCTATCAATAAACGAGAGAAGTGAAAATTTTTATATTTAAGAATGCAGCTTTGTTGGATTTGGATTCATTTAAATATGTTGCATTATGATTCATTTATAAAACATAAACTGTCAAGGCAGTATCTCCAAATCGTGGCCTGTTAAATCTGTTAAATCCTCTAAAAAGTAATATGTAATATACAAGTGTGCAGACACCTTCTTCCGAACAAAGATCATGGAAGGAATTTTCATTGGAACACTATCAATTCGCTATGAAGTTTCGTTTATTCATGTATGTTAGAAATCGAATTAGGCTATAATTTGTTTTGGATGGTTAGATTTCTTTTAGGTTTGTTAATTGGTTCCACCCGTTTGCCTAAAATACCAACACAGGTGGTTGGATTTTATATGTATGAATAGATTAAATGAGAAATAATATACGGCCATTCCATCAGAGCCAAACCCTTGTGGAAAATATAGAGCCAAGAAAATTTTAAATTAGAATTCCATCATTTGGCATCAGACGTAAACCCTTTAGTGGAAAATATAGAGTCGGGAAGATGTAGGGGCTCGGGCAGGGACCTCCTTTGTCTGAGAATGTGTAACTTCATTTATTGTAAAGGCAATCCTGGGTCCTTACTATTAACTGGAAGTAATGTTAGGAATAGGATTTAACATGCATATTGTTAAAGGAGCTTGATTGATTGTGATTTTTCAGTTTGTTTAGTGCTATGTTATAAAGCATCTTTAAATTCTCTTGTATGCAGGGTAATGAGCCAAGTCTTCTGGGTCATGAGTTCTTTGAATAATATATTCAGCTGTGTTTTTGTCTTTCTAAATCTGTTTTTTAAATTTCTGTCATTATTTATTTTTCATGATATCAGAGCTATGGTTGTGGGCTGTGATTTGTGGACAGCGTATGGTGCTGTCAGAAATGAGCAGAGTAGTTCAAAAGTTTGGTGTGCTTGGCAGCTGTATGAAAGACATCATTTTTTGAAAATCTTCTTTGATATTGCAGTAGCTTGAGAGAAGGGGCAGATCACAAATGTGATAACGCAGCTTAGATAGTTTAGGCAATCAAATTTTGCTCAAGAAGATCAAAGTAGTAAGAATATATTGACAGCCTCCCTAGTTGCTCACAAAAGTTCAAATGTTGATAAATGGTACATTGATTGAGGAGCTAGCCAACATGTGAACTACATGGAAGAAGTGAAGATGCAAGGATATTTCTGTGATGATAGTTCACCTGGATTTAAAGGAATAGGTTTAATATGATGAAATGACAATGATGGCAAGGAGTTGGAAACAAAAAAATGTGAATCTTGTGTCTAAGTTGATGAAATATCTTCTCTTAGCAATCCAGACAACTCAACATGATTATAAGGTGGAGTAGCATCTGTAGATAAGAAACTTACATGCCTCTTCAAGTGGCATCAAAGTTATGGTCACTTGAATTATCAAAGTTTGGCTATGCTTTATGGTCACTTGAATTATCAAAGTTTGGCTATGCTTTATGGTCACTTGAATTATCAAAGTTTGGCTATGCTTTCAAAGATGGGATATGGTTGGAAAATTATCTTGAATAAGGGCCAGACACAAATGTGTGTAAAGGATACATGATTGGCAAACAATATAAAGACAAGTTTGAAGAAGTCTAGATGGAGGGCAAGTGAATCTCTCAAGTGAACTTGCCCATAGGATTCATGTTGGCCTACAACTCCTCTATCAAGGGTAGGGGCTATGGCTATGTACATTTAGCCTTCATTGATGGTTTTTCCAAGAAGGGTTTTTCTAACTCAAGCAAATGATGAAGAGTTTGACAAATTGGAAGAGTTTAAGGCATTTGTGGAAAATTGAAGTGCGAACAAAATCAAGAGGATGATAAACATATAAAGATGGAGAGTATACTAATAATAATAGATTCAAGGATTTTTGTGAATATCATAGGATTAAGAGAGAAATGAGTACAAGAAGTATACTCTTCAACAAAATGGTGTTGCTGAAATGAAGAATATGGCCTTAGTGGAGATGGCATAATGAATGCTAAAATCCAAGAATATTCCTTTTTTCTTTATGTGGGATTGAGCAATCAATACAACCTCATGCTTGGAATAGATCTCTTACAACTTGTTTGCATGCTTTCACTCCAAAGGGAGCAGAGTGGTAAGAAGTTGGAATTGTTAAGTATTTTAGAGTATTTAGATGTTAAGCATTTGCTTACACACTTGATGAAGTTAGAGAAAATAATTTTGATAAGAAAAGTGTTGAGTGCATCTTCATTGGCCATGGTGATGGGGAAAGAAAAAAGTTGTAGGATCCAAATATGGAGGATACACTCACTAGTAGGGATGCCAAGTTTAATGTGGAGGATACGTTCACTAGTAGGGATGCCAAATTTAATAAGGGTACGAAGATACGATCAAATCCTCTCCAAGTCCTCTCCCATAAATGACCATAAATAGTGATGTATCATAGTACCTTTGAAATTGGTGAAAGTTAAAAGCCAACTTGTAAATGAAGAATCTAGTCATCCTAAGAAGATCAAGAGTCTTCAAGAAATCTATTAAAGGACCCAACAAGTTATTTATGTCTTAATGACCACAATAGTGGAGACTTATCAATAATACTCAAACCTATTGTGAAGCTAAGAGGAACCACAAATGGGAACAAGCCATGGAAAATTAATATGACCCCTTGATAAAACATATAGCTTAGGAATTGAAGGTCCGACTCAAGGGAAATAAAGTGGTCCAAAATTAGTGGATGTATAAAAGTAAATTCAAGTCAAATGGAAGCATTAAAAATGTAAGGCAAGATTAATGGGAAAAGGGCACTCACAAAAGGAAGGGATTGACTGCACAAAATCTTACTTCAAGAACACGGATTGGTATTGTTGGGACTATTTTAGCATTGACAACTCCTTTTAAGTGTCCTCTTAATAGAGAAATTGATGAAGAGATCTATGTGACTCAACCCTAAGGATTTGAACATTTGAGATAGGAACACTTAGTTTGCAAGTTAAGGAAGTCCCTCTATGGATTGAAGCAAGCTCCAAGGGCTTGGTATGATAAGACTAACGAGTATTTTGATGCTTAAGACTTCCATGATAGTCCTCATGAACCAAACTTGTATGTGAAGGAATTTGATGAAAGTGACAAATTATCGTGCTCCATGTTGATGATCTTATCATCATGAGAAATAGGATGAAAAAAAAATTCACATAAAGTTGAGTTTGAAAGATGCATTTGAAACGAAAAATCTTGGTCTTCTTTACTATTTTCTTGGCATCTAGATGTGGCATAGAGAACATGGAATATATCTTTCTCAAACCGAGTATGCTATAAAATTGTTGAACATGTTCAGTATGGAATTTTAAGAGTCTTTCTTCCCCACCTACTCTAGGGTTGAAGTTGACAAAAGATATGGGAGGTGAAGATGTTGATCCTACCTTATACAAGCATCTCGTTGCAAGCCTTGTTTACTTGATTCAAACTTGGTTAGGTATCTCTTTTCTAATAGGTGCACCATGGTTCTGTGGTTTTTGAGTTCTTTGAAGGTTTCACATTTGGTGGTATTCAAAAGAACATCAAGATAAGTATATAGGTCTTTAATTAGGGTGTTTATTTTTCTTCTTTCATAGACTTGGCACTTGCCAAATATTTTGATTTAGAATGGGAAGGTCATGCAAATGACATATAATCCACAATATAATATCTCAGTTTTGGCCCAATTGCATGGCATAGAAAGCAATCCAACATTGTCTTATTAACTATAGAAGTTGGATATGTAACAATAAATGGGGCAACTAAAGAAATGCCTTGGTTATGGTTTATCCTTACAGTCTAGCACATCAAACATGGACTTCTTCCCACTTCTATGACAATCAAAGTGCCATTCAATTTCCCAAAAATCTAGTGTTTCATACTAGAACAAGACATATTGAGGTCAATCACTATTACATCAAACACATCATCTATCAAAAGGTGATCTGTATTTAATATTGCAAAATAGAAGATTATATAACTTACATTGTCGCAAAAGTCTTATGTGAAGCTAAACTTTTTCATCTTAAAGATCTTTTAAAACTTAAAAAAAGATTGATATCAACATTAAAAAGAAATATTATAAATTCCAACTCTTTTTTATATATTTTATTAAGTATTATAAACATTATAAATTAAAAAAATTAATATACATACTGTTAAAAATTTGATGGAGTGCCTATTCAAATTATTTAATAATACTTGAAGTATCTATAAAGTCTCTTAGAGAAGCTAAAAGGTTCATTGTGTTTCTTTTTGTTTACCTTTAAAGGGCACAGAATCTATTCCTCCATTGTAGATGCGAATAAGATTTTCACAAGTACTCATAAGTGAAACACTTTATCTCTCGTGACACGAACAGTCTTGATTTGTCAAAAAACTTGCTTTGTTAGACAATTCCTTGCATAACTCATTGTCATATTATTCCTTGTAGAGACAAGGGCTAGAAGTATTGGAATATACCTTTTTGGGGGTTTTCTACAAGGTAACTGTATTTGTATATTATTTTTTTACAAGCTTTGAGGGTTAGTAGTTCCTATAATATTTTTTAAAACAAACATTCAAGAGTCACTATAATGTATTTTTCTATTATAAATTGTAGTTTTTAGTTGTGAATATTATTATTTTATATATAATTTTTTAGTTGAATTATAAAAAGTGTCTACATTTTAATAAGATTGTAAGAGGTTGGGGCAATTAAATAATAGATGGTAGGAAAAGAAACTATTATTTATAAATAATTAATTATTAAATAGATTTAATGGATTTGATTATTTAATATGGAAGGAAAATGAGACCATCTTCCAACATAAGAAATTATAGGAGGTGGTTATTAAAAAAGAACATCTCAATACAAATGAAGAGTCTAGGATAAAATGAGTAGAGGTATTGATGTTTAATGCATGCAAAATGTTATAAACAAAATATGCATGTAAACTTAGCTTATTCAAACAAGAACATGCAAATCTCAAAATGATTAATATGCTTGATATGTTGACGATTGGTTGGATGTGATTGCTTATAGATCCAACAACATGACGATGTTGTGAAGATGATTGAATGATAAGATTGACAACATAATGATAGCATGTGAAGAGATGATTAAAATGAGAGAAGAGGCCTCCATTTATAGATTTTCCATAAGTAAAATCAATGGCCAAGATTCAATGTCAAAATTGAGGGTTAGGATTTAATGGGAGTTGTTGGGTAAAACTATGTTTCAATGTAACTTAAGATTTGATCATATTCTGGAGGTTCAGTTTACACCTATTGAATGTCAATCTGGGGTCGTACACTGATGAAAGATATTGGGGCAATTTACTGAAGGGATGAAGATAACAAGTTAAATGGGGGTGAAATGCAAATTACAGGAAAAGAAAAGGGAATCTAAATCAAGAACTTCAATACAGTCTTATAAATCAAATAATTATACCAGTAACTATGAAAGTTTATTTAATGAAACCATAAACCATACTAAAACTTGAAATTGAAAGCACATTCTTAACCTAGTAGACAATTAGAAAACATCATTACTCTTACTCACACTTAAACCATTTATAAAATAATTTCACTTATTCTCACTTAGATTCCTCGAAAGATACTGCTGAATAACATTACAAGAATCGGGACTTCAGTTATGGAAGTTGCAGAGTGAATGGTGATAGGAAGTGGTTTGCGACAGGAAGTTAATGGTATTGTGAGGAGTTGTAACAAGAAGTTTATTGGTCTGCAATAGAACTAATGGACTTGTGACAGAGTGTAAAACTGCAGCAGGGAGCAAGGAGTGACAATGAATTGTGAATGGTATGTCGAGGGGGAGTGAAGAAAGATGATATCTGAAGTCTAATGCAACAATTGAAACTGTCTTTTGAAGTAGTACTTTTATCCCGAGAACAAAAGAAACTATTCAATCCTTCAAAGATAATTATATTCACACCAATCTATATCCATGCATTCATAAAAAGGTCACACAACATATTTAAAGGAAATTGACAACACGATCTCACCAAGTTTCCCGAGAGGGGGCCCTTCCTCTGGTTCACATGGCAAGAGACTAATCAACACAAACTGCTACAGGAAGTCCACTTCACCAATTCGATAAATTCATATGACAGAAAAATAGGTTTTAGCAGAGCTTTTTAATAATATATTACACCATCTTATGATTACATATCTGCTTATATAGCTTCAAAACATCTAACTGAGTTATTATGACTGATAACTTTTACACACTAAACTTGGATAAGTATATCTTTCGGTTTGGGCCGCAGGCCACAAGTGTTTAACCACAAAACATGGTAATAATAGCATATAATTTTGGCCGCTTGGCTCAAAACAACTTGCCCAAAATGAAGTAACAAAACAACGGCCTCTAAACCTCTAAACTACTTTGTCCAGTTGTGTGGCCGACTGCATCTCCACTTGTTCACTTGTAGTTCCTGTAGCAAAACAAAGCTAGATGTATCATTTTCTCAAGCGATTGATGAAATTGGGAAATATTCTACCATCTTTAAAATTATGCTAGATATATCTTATTTCACTATTACTTAACTGGCAACAAGGGACTTATGAGCAGGAAAATTTATGGAAAACAAGGGAGAAAATGACAGAAAACAGAGCATATTTGACACCTATCAGGAGTGTGGTCCCAAATTTGGAGGCTTAACCTTGTGACAAGTGACACAAGGAGAAGTGAGGTGCAAGGGCAAGTGTGCTTAGACATGTGAGAGCATGCATGTAGAAGCTCATGAAAGGGACATGTCTATGACATGTGTAAGAGGTAAGGTGGCTATGAGGTGACTTGTGAGTAACATGTTGAAAAGGTAGAGGGCTAGTGAATTAGTCATCTACATAGAGACTAACTGATAAAATTAACAAACCAAACACAATTTATAAAGCTCTATTTATAAATTTTCTATTTACTTCAACAATAATTAGTCACATGTCTCAATTAGTCATCCACATAGAGACATGTGACTAGTTATTGTTGAAGTAAATAGAAAATTAACAAACCAAACACATTTTATAAAGTTCGAACAAAATTATAATTATTGTTGAAGTAAATAGAAAACTAGAGTGTTATACCTTAGTGAGATGATACATACAATCAAAACGAGAGAAGGATAAAAATAGATGAGATCTTTGACACCATTAACTCACATCAAGAATTAACTTTTATAAATATAATAGACATTATATGATGCTTATATTATTATTCTACATGAACTTCAACCATTATATATGCATTTTGTGACAACCCTAAAATAACCAAATTACATGTCACTGTAAGTGCCCAAATTTTATGAGCATACATTGCAATGCAATAATGACTCAACAGTCCAACACATGACCAATGTGACATGAATAAACCACACTGTTAGCCTTTCCAATCTTGCTAGAAGTGTCTAGGTGGCTCATAGAACCCTCCCTCACCCTTTCTTCACCTTGCACCTTGCTTGCATATATTTTTGCCTAACAAAAAATCCTTATTTTTAGCTCTTAAGAGGTGAAATTGCCCTTATTTGCCTCAAATTGCCTAGGTGACTTAGAAATTACCCATGTGATTCATTGCTAGAAAAGTAGGTGCATTCATCAATCTTTTTTGCCATTGCCAAAACTTTGAATTTTTCCCATATGGCACCCAATTTTGGCCTTGAACTCAAGCCTTGTTTGGTAATAACCATACCTGAATTTGTCAATACTTTAATTTTGGCCCCCAAATGCCAATCTAAACTTATTTAAGTTATCTCAAATGGATTCAGATGTGTTTTGTTGTTTTAGTTTCCTTTTTCAAAGAATTTTTGAGTTTCACCTTCTCTTTCTCAACCATTATAGTAGGTTATAAAGTCAATTTTGGAAGTAGTCATCCCTATAACACAAACTATATACAATGTCAAGGCTCTTCCAAATCCATTTTTGAATCTTTCAAGCTCCCAAAATAGCAATTACAACATTCCTAATCATTTTTGTTTAAGTCTAGTTTTCTATCTTATTTGTAATGCCTTATATCTAGTGGAATTCCCCAAGCTAAAGAGGAGAGAGGATTGTGGAAGTTAGTTCATTGAGGAAACACATATCATGGATCTTTTTGTGAGCAACTTAGTTTGCCAATATCCTTGGCCTAAATCTCCAATATTTGTTGACAAGTTATTAGAATAGTTTGTTTTTAAAAGATCAGAGTAGAATAACAAGTATAATAGTTAATTAATTCTTCTTGTCCATATCTATAATATTTCATTAATACTTCTCACTATTTTTATTAGATTAGTGTTATTTAAATTGCAAATAGTTTCATTTCAATATTATTCTAGGCTACTACAAACATGGATCTTCCCCTTGCCCCTTACTTGTCTAACCCCAAGGTTCTACCCTTGAGGTTCCTCTTGACAAAGATATTGAAGATGTTTTGAATATGGTAAAAGAGATTATTTTCTCCCAACAAAAATATTTTTTTAGTTTACTTGCATGATTATGAGAATGGAGTTTATCCAATAGAAGTGTGGTGGCTCTATGCTTGACCCAATAATGAGGAGGACAAGATTACCAAGAAAGAGGAGGTTTCAAATATTGATAATTTAGGGGTGAGTGAGAAAGAAGATCCTCAACTATTGTAGAGTTGCAAATCCACCATGGAAAGTAAAATGGAGACTTTGGAGATGAACATATAAGAGATCAAGATCAATCTTGTAAGGGTTGTAAATGCTATTAAATGCTCCTTTTAGAATAGTGTTGAAGACATTCATATCCTTTTTGACAAGTTGAGAGCACTTAATGAAGATAAGATTAAAAAAGGGGAAGCACATAATACTACTAATATAGGTCCCAACGCTTCTACCAAAGGAAGGAATAATTTTCTCTTTGAAGACAAAAAATATGAGATTTTATTAGCTTTGTTGCATCAATTCTACCAACATGAGATAGAAGCTATTGAATCCTTAAAGGACTTGTAATGTTTTTGTTTTTTCTACATATTTTGTTTGGTTGTTGTTTTGTTGTCGCTCTCGAGGGGTTATTGCACTGTTAATTTTTTGTTGTGGTTGTATATTGGATGCTGCTCTATTATTGTTAATCCTCATCCAACTTTCTTTTAAGAGTTGCAACCTACCCCTCCAAAACCTGCTTAGTCTTTTGGCTATTTTGGTAGTTGGTGTTCTTTTTATGTTCTTTTGACCAACTTTTTGTACAAAATTTTTATTAAACCCAAGGTAGGACTAAAAGGGGGGATGAATTAGTCCAAAACAAAAATTAAATGCAGCACACAAATAATTAAACTTCAACACACATCCAACACATGAACACCAAGATTTATACGTGGAAAACCCAAATAGGGAAAAACCATGGTGAGCTCCTGCCCACAAGAATATATCCACTATGAATAGAAATGATTACAAAAGAAATATCGCTACTTTGGACTTGCACACCAAGGCTAACTACTCATGGGGAAAGATACAAAGAGGACTTGCAAAACTTGAAGCTAACTGCACTTAAGGCAAGATACAAAAAAATGTTCTAAAAAGAAGGATCTCCTGATCATGAAGTTGTCCTTGAAATATGCATCAAGAAACCAACATCAACACACACACAACTCTAATCTCATCTGTGAACACTCTGTCTCAACTTTCTATCACAGTTTGAGCACAACTTGCATATCATTCGAACACAACTCTTCTTCTGATCTTCACTATTCACCACATCTACTTTCACTCACATCCCATACTCCTACACTTAACTCAGTCACATTCATTCTTATATACAAGATAGATCTTCAAAGCTTAAACCAAGTAAACATGAATCAAAATATACTTTCCGAATAAAAAACACACATGGTGATCCACTCCAGAAGAAAGAGAGGACCAAAACACATTTTCCAAAGATTAATTCATCGATTTGCAATCACCAGAACATAACTTTGACAACATATCCACATGCTATGCAACCATATAAGCAAATCCAGATCAAAACATACTCTCCAATGCAAACAACTCAAATTTGGATCTCCACATGCTACAGTGAGACCCATAACATATCAACCACACTTCCAAAAATCATATCCGGACCTAAGGATAGGTTAAACATATAATATCATAACTAGCAACGATCAATGCCACAACACTCGAAGAACACAAGGATTTTTTTGAACCATAAAACCATCATAACCATGATACCAAAACTATATCCAATGAAGATAACAATAATACTCAACACAAATAGCAGATTCTGGACCCAAGCACTTCCGAAACAACCAACAGATAAACTGCACCAATAACACAACAAGGTAACTCTGCACCATAAACATTCTGGACCATTCCAGAACAACAAGTTTGAAATCAATGACAACCAAATCAACATATCAACACATACCTCCAACAATATCCCCCTTTGTTATTGATGGCAACACTTGATAATACCTGCACCTCAACCTGCAACCAAAACTCAAAGAAAGAATAATACTACTCAATATCTCTCTAAAAATGAATCTCTCCCCTAACTAACAACTCAATCTCAAAACTAACAACTCAATCTCAGAACCAACAACTCAATCTCTTCCCCTTTTCCATTAAGGACAAAGGTCCTAACAATACTGCACACCATTTCTCCCCCTGAGAGTAGCCACAATATCAATTTAGGAAAATAAATAGGCATGGAAACTCCCCCTGGAAATATGCATCCCCATAATGCACCTAACTAGAAGAAGGAAGGGTAATGACCCCAAGCTTCTCCCAAAGAAACTCAAATGTATCCTTCACCAATTCCTTAGTGAAAATATCTGCAACCTGCTCTTTCATAGAAATGTATTCCAAATGAGCTTTCTTTTCAGTAGCCTTCTCCCTTAATTAATGATATTTGATTGAAATATGCTTTGTTCTTGAATGCATAACAAGATTTCTCGAAATTTTTATTGCACTTGTATTGTCACACAAAATAGGAATTTATTCATCATATGTTACTTTGATATCCTTAAGAGTCCGTCTCATGTACATCATCAGAGTACAACAAGATGCCGCTGCAATATACTCTACTTCAACAGTAGATAATGAAACCAAGTCTTGTTTCTTACTGAACCAGGAGACCAATATGCTCCCCAAAAATAAAGCACCACTAGCAGTACTCTTCTAGTCATTGACACTTTCGGCACAATCTGCATCAATATAGGCTCTCAACATGAAATCTCCACCTTTCTCGTACCAAAGTCCAAAGTCCATAGTACCTTTCAAGTATCTGAAAATTCTTTTTTAGCTTGCTCATGTGTCACCTTCGGATTCACCTAAAATCTATCTACCAAACAAACAACATGCATGATATCTAGTCTGTACACAGTTAAATACAACAATACACCAATCATCAACATGTACTTCTTTTGTTCAACTTGTAGAGACTCATCATCTTTACTCAACTTGCATCCAACGGTTAAAGGAGTAGTAACTGGTTTGCAATCATCAAACCAAACTTCTTCAACATTTCCTTCACATAATTGCTATGATAAATAAAAATTCCATCTTCTAATTGATTAACTTGCAACCCAAGAAGGAAAGACAACTCACCAATCATTGACATCTCAAATTCATTATGCATCTCTTTAGAAAATTATTTACATAGATCATCATTTCCTCCAAATATAATATCATCAATATAAACTATAACAATCAACAACTTATCTCCATCAATCTTGAAATAAAGATTATTGTCTGTTGTACCTTTCCTAAAATTTTTTTGAAGCAAATACCTATATAATCTTGCATACTAGGCTCAAGGTGTTTGTTTAAGTCCATACAAATCTTTCTTCAATTTGCATACCATATCAGGCTCTTTTGTCAATCTGAATACATTTGGTTGCTAAATGTAAACTTCTTCTAGATCTCCATCCATAAATGCTCATTCGACATCCATTTGATAAACTTTAAAGTTCTTGTAAGCAAAAAATGCAAGAAACATACAAATAGCTTCCATCTTACTACTGAAGCAAAAGTTTCTTCAAATTCTATACCTTCCACTTGAGAATATCCTTTACATACCAATCTTGCTTTATTCTTTGTCACCAGTCCTTGCTCATTCAACTTATTTCTGAATACCCACTTAGTTCCAATTACATTCTTGTCCACAAGTCTAGGTACCAACTTCCATGTCTTGTTCTTTTAAATTTGATTCAATTCTTCTTCCATTGCCTTTCCCCAATTTTCATCTTTGCTTGCTTCCTCATAAGTCTTTGGCTCTATTATAGATAGAAAATAGTAATTAGCTTGATCTTGAGCTTCAACAATCTTCCTTATGGTTTGAACACCTTTTGTCTTATCTCCAATTATTTGATTCTCTAAATGATACCTCTGAACATACTTAGTAAGAAATTTCTCTGAATTCTCCTCCTCTTCTCCTTCTTCTTCATGTTCTTCTTCATCTTCATTTGTTTCCTTCTCTTTGCTTTCTCTGGATCACCTATCTTCTCTAAAACTAGAGGAATAATCTCAACCTTCTACCCTAGAAAATACTTGTTTTCCTCTCTATCTTTGATATAATATACATTTGCACATGTTATATCTCCTTTTGTAACACTTTTACCAGGATTCTCCTTTCTAATCACACATCCAATACTACTAAACAAAACTTCATACCCTTTTCTACACATTTGACTAATACTTAACAAATTTTCTCTTAAACCATCAGCTTAATAAACATCATCCATCTTATGCTTACCATCAATTGAAACACTTCCAATACCTTGAATAGTTGCACCATCTTTTTAAACAAAATTCATTGATCCTCCATCATAATTCTTCAGATTAACAATTTTTTCTTTATCAGCGGTCATATGATTTGAACATCTAGAGTCTATAATCCATGTATTTGGTTCTATCTTAGCATGCAATGTAGTCTTATCAGTCTTTTCATCTTCCAGTTTCTCCCAAGCACTCTCCTTATCCTTAATTACCATAAATAGGGATTCTTCATTCAAATTATCATCAACTTCATCTTCTGATGTATGCTCATCAATAGAACATAAGCCCTTCTTCTCTCTTCTATTAAAATTGTGTTTCTTGAACTTGTTCTTATTCTCATTAACATCCAGACTTTTATAGTCTTCTTTGTAAGTGCAATTAGAAGCATAATGTCTAATTCTACCACAAGAAAAACATTTCGGAGGTCATTTACATTTCTATTTCCCAGTGCCACGTCGCAATCTTCTCACAAAATTTACTTCATCTTCATCTAGATCTCCATTGCATTCCAGATCATCAAGTCTTGAAACATTAAATGTTGCTTCTCTCTTTTCTCTCTTCTCTTGCTCCATGTCTAAAATCTCATAGACTGCTAAGGCACCAATAAGATAATCAATACTATATTTACTCAAATCATTTCTCTCTTGTATAACACATCTATGCATCTTGTAGGAATTAGGAAAAGTTAGTAAGATCTTATGCACAACATTACATTCTTTAAAATTTCCACCGACAACTCTAATACCATCGGTAAGATCAGATCAATCACTTTATGAATATAGTTCTCAACACTCTCATCTTCCAACATTCTTAGGTACTCATATTTTTGCTTCAAATTCATCAACCTAGCCTTCTTTTTCTTTGGATCACCTTCATATGCCAAACCCAGCTTGTTCCATACAACTTTAGCTTCCTTCAACCCTTTTACTCTTGCAAACATAGAATCACTTAAATAGCTCAAAATTATAGCTCTAGCCTTCACATTAGCTTCCTTCAAATTTATCTCATCTGGAATCTTAGCTCCACCTTGTGGCTCTTTATATCCACTCTGAATGATTTCCCAAATTCTATTTTGAAATGTCTCCAAGTGTGACTCCATTCTCTCCTTCCAGTACGGAAAATTAGTACCATCAAAGATCAAAACCTTGTAATGCATACATCTTGCACCATACTGGATCTACCTTAAGTGGTTAAGCTTACTCAAGAGGAACCACACTCTGATACTAATTGTTGAACCCGATTCAACATTGAGAGGGGGGTGAATTAGTCCAAAACAAAAATTAAATGCAATACATAATTAATTAAACTTCAACACACTCCAACACATGAATACCAAGATTTATACATGGAAAGCCCAAAAAGGGAAAAACCATGGTGAGCACCTACCCACAAGAATGTATCCACTATGAATAGAAATTATTACAAATGGGAGCTCACTCCTTTGGACTTGCAAAACCTGAAGCTAACTGCACTCAGAGCAAGATACAAAAAAATGATCTGAAAAGAAGGATCTCCTGATCATGAAGTTGTCCTTGAACTCTGCATCAAGCAACCAACATCAACACACACACACACACACATAAATATAATCTCATCTACCAACACTCTGTCTCAACTCTCTGTCATAGTCTCAACACAACTCACATATCATTCGAACACAAATCTTTTTCTGCTCTTCATTGAACCTCTGATCTTTTCTATTCACCACATCTACTCTCACTCACATCCCATACTCCTACACTTAACCCGATCACATTCATTCTCATATACAAGATAGATCATCAAAGCTTAAACCAAGTCATCTTGAATCAAAATACACTTTCCAAATCGAAAACACATATGTTGATCCACTCCAAGAGAAATAGAGGACCAAAACACATCTTCCAAAGATTAATTCACGGATCCGAAATCACTAGAACATAACCAACATAATATCCATACGCTACACAACCATATAAGAAAATACCAATCAAAACATACTCTCCAATGCAAACAACTCAAATCTGGATCTCCACACGCTACAGTGAGACTCATGATATATCAACAATGCTTCCACAAATTATATCCAAACCTAAGGATAGGTCAAACATAGAATATCATAACCAACAATGATCGATGTCACAACACCTGAAGAACACAAGGATGTTTCTAGACCACAAAACCATCATAACCATGATACCAAAACTATATCCAATGAAGATGACAATAATAATCAACAACAACAATAGATTCCAAACCCAAGCACTTCCAAAATAACCAACAGATCAACTACACCAATAACACATCAAGATAACTCTGCACCACAGACATTCTGAACCATTCCAGAACAACAAGCTTGACATCAATGACAACCACAACAACATATCAACACATACTTCCAATACTTTCATAATCCCTTAAAAACCTATTTTTCACCTTAATTAAAAAGATCCTATCTTTAGAGCTAAACACAAACAAAAAAAAAAACATATACAACACCATTTTCAAATCAAGTAGAAAACCAAGGAAAAAAGGTTTAACTTGATAATTTTTACATTTATTTAGTTAATTAAAATCATTATGATTGCATTTAGCTAGTAATTTGACTTGATATGGTGATTACCTCACTTTATTATTTAAGAAAAAACAAAAGATATAGATGTAAAATTAATTTCTTCCACTCAAATAACACATTTCAACATTTAGTTTAAATCATAATCATTTATTTTATTAATCAAAAACAATTTGAAAACCCAAAATAAACTTCAACTCAATTCTTAGGTCCTTTCATTTTTACACTTTGAAGCTCAAAACTTAGAAAATAAACCAACAACAAAATTATTGTAAATGAGAAAAGATGATAAACAAACAAAATTCAAATGAATCACAATCAACACAATTATTGAAGTCAAACATGAATGCTCAAAATAGAACACTAAATTTGGGACATCCTAATTTTTGTTTGAAATCACATTTAAAATAAATAAATAATGGTTTAAGCCTTGAGAGGTACCATTTGAAGGATTTTAATTGAAGATGGTTAGATCAAACCCCTCTAGTCTTAAAACATACCAGCAATGGAGTCTTCTCTCCACCTATTAAAATGTTGACAAAAACAACATTTACTTTACCTTTCGAAGATCAAATGAATTCATTAGAATTTATATTTTGCAAGTATGTATCCTTTAGTATAAGTTTTCCAAAAAGTATAATTTTGATAATATTTAATTTCATTATTATATTTATTTATTTATTTATTTTGAATGTCAATTTTTCATTGAACATTAAGGTCTTTGTTTCACACATGAAAATAAAAGAAAATAGAGGAAAAAATTCTAAAACATCTTTTTATCTAAGCATTGATATCCTCATTTCAACCAAAAAAATAAGTTAATTCAAATGCATACAAAAAGAAATTGTGCATGATGAGATACATCTCTAATCAAATTATAATTACTCTTACTTCAAAAATTAATTTAAAAAATTTATGCAAAAAATCCATGCACTAGATATTGGCATGACAAATCTATATTTTTAAAATAATAATTTTATCTTTCTATTAAAAAATCATGCATGATCACATACACATTACTTACAAAAAATATTGATTACTATAGAAAAACAAGTTATTAAAAGGTACACAACAAAGAGTCACAAAATAGTAGTTTGCATCATCTTTGAATTATTAATGGTTTAGTTGCTATAAGTGTCAAAAGTGAAGATTTGGTGCAAAATGTTGATTACACTATCGTGATTTGACCAAAAAGTGGGAATCATTATTGTAAGTTATCAAGCTCAAATGTTTTGGGGTTAGAGAGGACTGGGTAGAGTCTATCTTGAAAAAGCTCAAGGACACTCAACCAAACTTCAAAATGGTTGATCAAGATAAAATCCAAGAGAAAGATTGCATCTTGCAACATATGCAAGAAAAAATTCAGAGATAATAAGCCTTAGAGCTAGATGTCCAAGCAAAGTTGTTTGAAGTAGATAACCACCATTTTAACACTTACTTTGATAAAAATCAATAAGATCTTAACACAACTCATGAAAATGAAATGCATAATCACACAAGGATTACCACTACCACTAGAACACATCCCACTAGAACACACCCCCATATTGCCATCAGTATACCATGAATCAAAACCCCATCCAACACCAAATTTTGCTTCATCATGAAGATATTGATCAAATCAATACCATAAGTCCCTCATATATGAATATTATACAACCTTTAAGATAGTCCTTGCTTATAAAAAGGTTGGTGCAATAGATATTTCCCTATTATATTGGATTCTACCATGTGGGAAAGAGTGACGATGGGTGAATGTGAGACATGATATTATATGTGTAATAAATTGGGTCTTTTTTAATACCAATTTGGGTTGCCATCATAATCATTCCTATTAGTATACATGAAATAATTTTTGGGTTGGTTCTAAAACAATCTTTAACTGCCTAGATTGTGTTGATTTTTAAATAGTCCTTTATTTCTTTTTCCAAAGTTATGTCTTGATCTCAGTGGAGCCTTTATCAGATATCACATTGTCAAACCACACTCCCATTAGGTTCAAAACTCAATGGCAAGTGGGAATACCTTAGCTTTGTAAAGATCATTTTAAATTTAAATACTTCATTGTTGAGTCAATAGCCTTCATTGACTCATGTTAGGAAGGTGTGGAAGTTAGAAGCTTGACCCACATATCCAATTGGTTGGATAACTTGGTGGATTAAAAAGCCATTATGAATTCTACAAGCACTTCCTTCACATCTATGGGTACATTTGTGTGCAGGATCATGATGGGCCAACCTATGCCTCTAGGTGACATTGAAAATATAAGAAAACAAAGTTAGGAAAAATTACATAAATTGTTGAATAGGTGTAAAGCGGAAAAATCGCGATCGAACCCTAGTTGCTCTCCCCTCTTCCAACTCCAAGGAGAGAGAAGGGAGAGTCACTCTAGGGTTCATGGTTTTCACTTAGGAGGGACTTTACATTCAAAAGAGGGGTTGAAACCCACAAGATCCAATCCCACACAATGCAAGATTGGATGCTAAATGAGTTTCAAGGGTTAAGAAAGCAAGGCTACCCTCTTTTGTAAAGAATGTTGATAGAAGAATTAAGCTAGGAATGCATAGAAAGTGACAAAGATTCGCTTATAAACTGAGATAGGGATATAGGATGAAGTTGCGGACCTGGAATTAGCAGTAAAATGTCAATACGGCGCTGTCCTGCAAATTTGAGCAAAAGTTGTCAGGATGATGGCGCCCGGCGTGCACACAGTCCTCCGAAAAATCTGCGAAACGAAGGGGGATCTGTTTGTCTCTGCACAAGGATTCCAGATCTTCAATTTCAGCCACGTACCTGCAACCTACACACAGAAAAGCGAAGACGATTGGGGGGTTAGGGATTAGGGGTTTGCCTTTAGGTCAAACCCCGGTTTTGGAATTAACCAAGAAATGAGAAATTGCTGTAAATGTAATGTAAAACAAGTACTAATACCTTGTTGTAAGGATGTTTGTATCCTTATATGCGAAGGTATAGATGTTGTTGTTTGTTGTATGTTGTATGTTGTAGCATGTAATGTGTTGTAAGTGATCTCCTCTTCAATGGTTGAATCCTTGTCTTGAATGCAACACTTAGCCTTGAATGGAGACTTAGAATGATCAATTGCTTGAAGGAATGCTTGAATGCTTGAATGCTTGAGTATTTGAGTATAGTTTCCACGCCTTTTCCATCATGTCGAATGAAAGAGGAAAATGTAGTTTATATACTTGCCAATTAGGGTTAATAGACTGATTTTTCTGGCCTTAGGCCGACCAGGAAAGATAATTTTCCAATTTGCAAACATAAAGACCCGAAGTCCAAAAGAGACCGGGCCCAAAATAAGACCCAGGGACCAGGGCGTTGGGCACCATGGTCTTGGGGGACCAGGGCACTGTCCCACCTCGAGGTTCAGGCCAGGGTGCAAGAAAATGCAGTTTTTGGTGTCATAATCAGGTTTCGGGGTCTCCATTTAGGTTGCGTGTTGCGTCGCCATCGTGAAGACCGAAATGCGGTTGAAATTGCAAGTGTTGCAATTTTAGGACGCTACATTTAGCCCCCACTTTAGCGGGAGTATAAGCGTACGCCAATACTTCCGGTAAAGTACAAGGAAACAACATTGAAAAACTTTCACCATGTCAAGGAGGCAAGATACACCAAGCCCCCAGTGGACTAAGGATCTTACGACTTCGATTGACACAGTAAAAGGGAAGATCACGAGGGAGAACCATGACTATCAGTAGTAAGGTTCCCTCACTATGAGTCATGCAAGAAAGATATCAAAAATTTTCAAGGCAAAGCTAAATTTGTCAAGAAATTTTCAAGTATCTTGAAAAGATATGAATGGGATGTATGCCCCCCTACGTTAAAGCGATCGCACACGCCTCACCGGGGGTGATTGCTTTAAGGTAGTGATACATATAAGAAATGAGAAAGGAGCACGTTATCACAAGGATTTAGCCCCCAAGTGTGAGATAAGCCCAAGGATAATAGACACAAAACACAAAGCACAAGGTGACTTCGCTTTCCTCGGGGTCAGTATGCTGTATGATAATTCATGTATATCATATGTATGTATGCATAATTGTTCTTCATTCCCCAATCAAGGAAGGTCACCTAGAAGAAGGGAACACATGTGTCTTTTGAGTCAACATGAGAGAGATCGAGAGATCTCAATGCTTTGCATCGTCCTCAAGTAGACAACACTAAGGACAACAAAAAAGAAGAATGAGAATAACATATAGAAGAAGTAACAAAAGAGAGGGGGAGAGAATCTGCTAAGCTAATGAAACTAGTCTAGCACGTCATCTATCCCCCGATCTTGCTGATCAATGTTTCGGGAAGGTGGGGAACACGCTAGAGGAGGAACATCCAACACAGCAGATGGAGCTATCACAAGATCCAAACAAGGGCTATGTTCATACCCCAAGCCACGGTGTTCTTGTCTAGGAGCTAGGATAAGTGCTTTAGAAAATTTATTAGATAAATGGTTATCAATATCAACAAGTTCATATTCACTATCAGAATGAACAGGAGTAACATTTGCATCATGAATAACATTTTCATCTATATCATCATCAAGATTTATAAAAATAGGATCTTTAACTCGCACAGGATCAAGACCATCATGCATCTTATGTTTAGGAGATTTCGGCTCAATCGTCGGCTGAGGAGAAAATGGAATAATGCTTGTTGAAGGTGTTTTTGGGGATTGCGAAGTTTGAGAAGCAGCTGCTTGAGCTCTAAGACGACGCTTTCGTCGGCATTCACGTGCAGAACGATTTCGTCTAGTCTTAGTAGGAAGTGGAGAAGATTGAGGAGGAGGAATGTTCTCATCCTTATCACTTGGGTGTTTAGGTTGTGGTCTCTTAGGCTGGATAATAGGAGAAGAGAAGGTCTCTTCTCTCTATAGAAGGAAGGAGGAGGAACTGCTCCATATAAAGGAGGAATTTTTGGTTTAGGAAGGAGACCAAGTCCATCATGACGAGGAGGTATAGGTCTACTCTTAGGAAGTTTATTAGATATAGGCATAGTCACATCCATAGGAATGGGTTGGGAATCTTCTTGAGGAAAGACATTAGTTTTATCTTTCAAAGGAAGAACCTCCTTCTCAAGAATGATAGGAATATCAAGTTTGGGTGTTCTAGGTTCACTTAGAGAAAGGATCATATCTTTTTTCCACTTTTGATAAGATTTGAAAAGATGATCACTTCGCGGAGGAAGAGATTGGAATTGTTTAGGCCAAAAATAATCAATAGGAACGCTAGAAGTTCTTTCAGCTAGTTTATAGAGACTATGATTGACAGTAACAACTTCACCATTATGGGAAAATTTCAAGCACTTGTGAATAGGAGAAGCAATAGCTTTCATGGAAGATAGCCAAGGATAGCCAAGCTCCACACGAAATTGTTCGGATGATGGAATAATAGCAAAGTCTACATCAAGGGATTTGTTATGGACCTCAATAGGTAATGTAATAGAACCAATTGCAGGAGAAGAAAATGCATCAAATAGTTTCACAACCACATCTGTTTTGTCATAGATAACTTGATTCAATTGCAAAGTAAAAAGAAATTCTTCAGTAATGACATTAGCCATACAAGAAGGATCAATAAGCACCCCACGACAAGGTGTGTTCTTGACTTTTGCAACTATATATAAAGGACCATCAGGTGCCCTGATAGTTTCACTGGAATCAAATGTAATGGAAGGTTCTTTAGGGATTTTCTGTTGCTCCACAAAATTAATCACATTCGGAGTCATAGACACGAGATCATCAGGTGAGACAGAGGAATCAGTAGTATCAATCGCATTAGAGGTATGAGAAGGTAATGGATCAGTGAAAATCTGAAGATTTTGGTTAGGAGGAGCTACAGATGTGTTGCCTCTATCATTCACTCCAGAAACAGAAATAGTATTATTATCAATCAAATCTTGAATTTTCCCCTTTAAAGCAAAACATTTTTCAGTATCATGCCCAGGTTGACGATGAAATTGACAAAAAGATTTGTTATCAAAATAGGGTGAAGTAATCTTTGCAGGATCAATTTGCCTTATAGGAGGAAGAGTAAGCACATTTTGTTCCAATAACTTATTCATAATACTATGCAATGATTCATTCAAAGGAGTCAACTTTCTTTCTTTCTTGAAAAACTTAGAAATAGGAGACACACCTGATGCTGCATTCACATTGTTGTTGATGATGTTTTCATTGAATTTAATGGACTCTCTGTTCGGTTTAAACTTCCCAAATGGTTGTTGACTACTATCACCCTTATCACTCGGAGCCATAGGATGTGATTGTTCCATTTGACTCACCGTCAGTTGATAATTGTGAAGAGTTGCGCACAACTGTTGGAAAGAAGTAAACTCAGAAAACAGGAGTTTTTCTCTAATGTCTTTTTGTAAATTAGAAATAAAGATTCTTTGAATATCATTGTCAGGCACTGGAAAGGAAATTTGAGCATACAAATTGTAGTCACATAAATCTGTCCATTTTAATTAAATGAATATTTCGTATTTATTTGATTAAAAATCCACTAGCCACCAGTTAATTAAATTAATATTTAATTAAATTCATCCCCAAACATTCTTCTATTAATTAAATAAATTATTTAATTTATTTTAATTAATTCATTAAATCCAATTCAAATCAATTAAATAAATAAATCAATTTATTTAATTAAATCCCCCTATTCCTCTTTTAAATAAATTAAATAAAACATTTATTTAAATCATTATCCCCACCCCACTTGCATTTTCCTACAAATGCAACTTGCACACATATTTGAAATAAATAAATTTTTATTTTAATAAAATCCTATTTTCCCTCACCCACCAAATCCACTTGCAAAATCTAATCCCCTTCTAGATTCTTCTAACCCCTTCCTAATTAACCTAATCCATCCCCTAATTATTGTCACATTCCTAAGCAAAATGGAGTCACTTCTCAAATGGCCCAAAGTCTTGGATAACCATTGAAGGTTTTCAACCTTCAACCACCAAAAACCCCAAAGTCTTTGAAAACCATTAAAGGCTTCCAACTTTCAACCACTTAATCCCCCAAAGTCTTCAATAACCATTAATGGTTAATTCAACCCTCCCACATGGTTAAAACATTTGTTTTGACTCAACCTCTACCCAACCCAAGGGTCTCATCAGGTCATTAATGCTTTGACCATGATTATCTCTTAATCATTTGCACAAAGGTTTATCCTTGGATTAACTCCTAATCCAGTGGGTAATCCTAACTTAGGCTTGACCCTTAGCCTTTAGATAACCACGAGGTCTTCTCAAGCCTTTAATGCCTCCAACCTCTTCTCTCAACCCAATCCTGTGTTGACACTTGTCACTATTTTATTGGTGCAAATTGTGCACATGGATCCCCAACTTTCAAGCTTGACCCTTGATTAAACCTTTCAATCCTGGCCATCCATTGCTCCATTTTTCCTATAAATAGAGCCCATTCCTTCATAATCCAGATCCTGAAAACTTGTAAGCATTTAGACTATAGCCATTTTAGAGAGCATTTAGCATAGCATAACTAAATCTTGTCTTTTTGGTAAAATCAATCATTTTAGCATTAAAAATAGCTTTTCATTTCATGTTTGGAGCTATTCTACAAATCTCAATCCTCCATAAGCATCCATAGTGCAAAAAGCTGCTGAGAGCTACACTATTTTGGAACTTGGAGAGGAGAGGAACAAGGGAGAAGGAGCTAATCTCATGCTAAGAGACAGTTGGAGATGTCTCATTGTCTTACTTCTTTAGTTAGATTCATTAGCATGTGTTTTTAGTATCTCTCTTGGAATGCCTTCATTTGTGTTTAGTTTTTGATTGATTAACTCTAACGTCTTGTGTGTTTTTGTGTTCTTTGATCTTAGACTAACCTTGTGCCATTTAGGAGGGCATCACAAATGCTTATATCTACCAATGAAATCAGTCACTTTTTCTTTAACACCTTGTTTACAATGCATTAAATCAATCAAAGTAACTTTAGGACTTATATTGTTTTGAAATTGTTGAATGAAAGCATTTGCAAGTTGTTCGAAAGAAGTAATAGAATAGGAAGGCAATGAGCAATACCATTGTAGGGCTTTGTCTCTTAATGTTCTAGTAAACAATTTTGCAAGCAACCTTTGGTCATAAGCAAAATCAGTACATATTGTTTGAAAGGTCTTAACATGTGTTAGAGGATCACCCTTACCATTATAAAGCTCCAAATGCGGAATTTCAACATGTTTAGGGGGGATAGCTCGAACAATGTCAAGAGAAAGTGGACTCGCAACATCAAATGTGGGCACACTAAACTTAGATTGATTCATAGAGGCAATTTGTTGCTGTAAAGAAGAGACAGTTTGTGCAAGATTGTTAATGGTCGCTTCAGTCGAAGAGTTCATATTAGACGTGTTAGATTGTGATGGAGGTGTTATGTTATTGAAAGAAGGTAGAGAGTAAGGTGGTGGGACACTATGATAGTTAGTCATAGGAGATGATTGGACAAGAGGAACACTACAAGGAGGAATGGAATGGTTAAATGAATTGCCCCCTTGCGTCATGTTCATTTGTGGTGATATAATAGGAACACTCATTGAAGGAATGAAAGAAGAAGTCGGATTGAATGAAGGAAGAGGGTTGATTGAAAAAGAGGGATTGCCCCCATGACTAGTGATCATAGGAGGAATGTCTTGTGTTGAAGTAGTCATTATGTTTGATGTAAAAGTAGGTATATTAACAATAGGAGTTGTCAAAGGAATAGAATGATTAACTTGAGTAGGAGGTTGTGTATAACCTAAAGTTTCGGCACAACTCTTCATAGGCATCACATTCGAATCCACAATGTGTGCAATACCACGCAAAATATCAATTCCATTCTTATCACTTTGAAGCATACGTTTTAGACCCTCAATTAAAGGAAGAGCTTGACTATCAGGGTATTCTTGAGACATCCATTGTCGAAAATCATCAAATTGGTTATCCAATTTTGAAAGTTGTTCTACAGAAACCTCATGGAGAGCTTCTTCATCATTAAGAGGATTAGAGGAATTACCCATCTCCTCGCTAAAAAGACCATTCAAATTAGGTTCCATCTCCTCAGTAATTAAACCTTGGAAGGACTTAATTCTAAGGCTTTGTCTAATGGGAATAGTGTAAGTAGGGCTTACTGTTGTAAAACTCATGCACTAAAGAAAGAGAGAAGATTTTGAATTTTAGAGGTAGAAAATTTTAGTAAAACCAGCCAATCTTCTAGATTTAAGCTGTTAAATACAATCAGGACAATCTCCCGAAATTTCGGAAAAAATGTCCGGGACCGTGGCGCTCGGAGTGCACACGGTCCTCGCAACTTTTTTCGGAATTTGCAGGGATGAAAGTTATGATGATTTTACAGCTAACCTGAAAAAATTGAGTGATTTTACGATCTGTAGATAGGCCAAATTAAAGTTGCAATTTCAAAATTGAACCCTACCAAGATTGTCGAAAAACGCAAAATTTGAATTTTGAAAAAGAGAGGGAAACTGAAATTTTGAATTTTATGATTTTAGAGGGAATACCAAAAGCAATGCAAGTTTTGAAACTTAAAAATTGACTCAATTTCACGCAAAATTCAATTTTGAAAGCGGAAATCAAAGTTGTTGTAATTAAGCACTTAATTTCAAAAGTCACAAATTGCAAAAATTTGAATAAAGCACTGAAATTTCGAATGAATGATAACACACTTTTCAGATTTAGGATTGTAAGAAACACAATTTTGATACAGATTTCGATTTCAACAATTTTTGAATGATTAAAAGCCTCAATCCAAGCAATTGCTAGACCAACTTTGACTGTAATTTTGAAGGTGCTATAATTGATAAAATCAGCCAAAATTCTGGATTTTAGCAGAAAAATACAGTAAGGTCTAGCTCCCGAAATTTCAGAAAAAATGTCGGGGACGATGGCGCTCGGGGTGCACACAGTCCTCGCAACTTTTTTCCAAATTTTTAGGGATGAAAGATATTATGATTTTATTGCGGAATCCAAAGTTACAACCAATTTGGAGATGTTTTGATCAGTGAAATTGTCGGACAAAGGTTGAATCAAGAGGGTTTCAAAAATTAGGGTTTTGACACTTAACCACTTAATTTTCAAAATTAACACAAAAATATGAATTGATAATTTGTAATAGAAGGGTAGATCTGAAACAAGCATTAACAATTAAACATTTCACAAGTTTAATTACTTAAAAAGAAAATTTAGGGTTTTTATGCAATTAACCTCTAAAATCTTGCAAAAGATCAAACATGGAAATGTAATCAAGGAATCCAATTTTCAGATCTAACTATGAATAATCAGAAAGGATGTTCACGTCGGGTTCACCAAAATGTAAAGCGGAAAAATCGCGATCGAACCCTAGTTGCTCTCCCCTCTTCCAACTCCAAGGAGAGAGAAGGGAGAGTCACTCTAGGGTTCATGGTTTTCACTTAGGAGGGACTTTACATTCAAAAGAGGGGTTGAAACCCACAAGATCCAATCCCACACAATGCAAGATTGGATGCTAAATGAGTTTCAAGGGTTAAGAAAGCAAGGCTACCCTCTTTTGTAAAGAATGTTGATAGAAGAATTAAGCTAGGAATGCATAGAAAGTGACAAAGATTCGCTTATAAACTGAGATAGGGATATAGGATGAAGCTGCGGACCTGGAATTAGCAGTAAAATGTCGATACGGTGCTGTCCTGCAAATTTGAGCAAAAGTTGTCGGGACGATGGCGCCCGGCGTGCACACGGTCCTCCGAAAAATCCGCGAAACAAAGGGGGATCTGTTCGTCTCTGCACAAGGATTCCAGATCTTCAATTTCAGCCGCGTACCTGCAACCTACACACAGAAAAGCGAAGACGATTGGGGGGTTAGGGATTAGGGGTTTGCCTTTAGGTCAAACCCCGGTTTTGGAATTAACCAAGAAATGAGAAATTGCTGTAAATGTAATGTAAAACAAGTACTAATACCTTGTTGTAAGGATGTTTGTATCCTTATATGCGAAGGTATAGATGTTGTTGTTTGTTGTATGTTGTATGTTGTAGCATGTAATGTGTTGTAAGTGATCTCCTCTTCAATGGTTGAATCCTTGTCTTGAATGCAACACTTAGCCTTGAATGGAGACTTAGAATGATCAATTGCTTGAAGGAATGCTTGAATGCTTGAATGCTTGAGTATTTGAGTATAGTTTCCATGCCTTTTCCATCATGTCGAATGAAAGAGGAAAATGTAGTTTATATACTTGCCAATTAGGGTTAATAGACTGATTTTCCCGACCTTAGGTCGACCAGGAAAGATAATTTTCCAATTTGCAAACATAAAGACCCGAAGTCCAAAAGAGACCGGGCCCAAAATAGGACCCAGGGACCAGGGCGCTGGGCGCCATGGTCCTGGGGGACCAGGGCGCTGGGCACTCTGGTCCCACCTCCCGGGACAGCAGGGTGCAAAGGAGGTTCAGGCCAGGGTGCAAGAAAATGCAGTTTTTGGTGTCATAATCAGGTTTCGGGGTCTCCATTCAGGTTGCGTGTTGCGTCGCCATCGTGAAGACCGAAATGCGGTCGAAATTGCAAGTGTCACAATTTTAGGACGCTACAATAGGTTTTTAACATAACTCGGAAAATATGTATGCAGGAATATAATTTGTAGAAAATTGAATGTAGTCTATAGGATACTAGTTTTTTTGGAAAAAAATAAATTTATTTTGTGAAAATTAGGAATTTTAATACAGTAGTACTATATTTTGTTTTTAATAGATAAAAAACATGTGTCATTCTGTCCAACCTAGGTATGATTTATTTATTTATTTTTAAATCTTTCAATATCAGTAAATAACATGCCTGAATGCGACACATATTTTTTTGTATGTTTTGTAAATAAATAATTAGTAATGAATTTTTTAGTAGGAATTTTAAAAATATTTTAAACTAATTTTTTGACCACCCTAACTTGGTAAAAAAAATATGAAATTCAAAATTTTCAACGTATAGTTTGTGAAGCATAGAATGTGACACATCTTTTGAATTTGAAAAATGTGAAGTTGTTTGAAAGTTATAGATATTTTTCAATCAACCTATCAATTACCTTTTTAAACATATTATATGTAGAAAATCAATAATAATTATCTATTAACTTTAAACTAAAGCATATCTTATATTGGTAGAATGTTGATAATTTCCTAAATAAACCTTTGTGTTTTATCAAATCCAAATAAAAAGAAGTTGTCAACATGAAGGGCAAAGTCTGAAAAAACCAAGGCAACCCTCTAAACACATTAGGGTAGTAAACATTTTAGGTTTGACACCCCCAAGCCAGATCCCAAAACATTTCTAAGCAATAATTGAGGCAAATTATTTTTTTAGAATAAATGGATATCTGTTAATAATATACATTCATTTTTTTCTTTTACAAACAAATATGCATTTATTACAACTTGAATATTTTCTTTTGTTGACTATAACTTCAATATTGATATATGTTATAATATCAATATTCAAAGTTATATGTATATATAATAATAATATAATATATATTTTTTGATAGGTAAGCTTTGGGATTTGTAGACTATCTTTAATATTAATATATGTTATAACATTAATATATGTTATAACATTAATATATGTTATAATCTCAATATTAAAATTTATATGTATATGCATATATATAATATAATATAATATTTTTTGTTTGATCAGTTAGCTTTGAGATTTTTAACTTAGCTCAAGTCCAAGGGATGTCACAAGAGGGACCTCTAACCTAATTGACATATTCAATTAAGAAGCTACTTACTCAACTCATATCATTCATCTCAACTTAGAAGCCACAATGGAAATCCAAGAGCCACCACTTGGAATTCCAACACTAGATGTCACTTTGGATATTCGAACATGGATCTCCATCTTGAAAACCTTATGGCCTTGGGCCATTAGAATACAACCCCATTGACATAAATATTATATATTATATTACATAAATATAATATATTTAAAAATGGTATTAAATAGGGTACTAAAAGGGAGTGTTATATTATAGTTATTATAATAAAAGTACAAATGAAACTAAGGGAACTAGGAACAATATATACCTCTTTCTACCTACCTCTCCCTCTATCCCTCCCCCACCTCTCTCCCTCTACCTATCCCCCCCTCATATCTCTCACCTTCCCCTCTACTTCTCTCTATCTCCACTCATCCTCTCCCTCTCTATCTATATTTACCTCTCTCTCTCTCTCTCTCTCTCTCTCTCTCTCTCTCTCTCTCTCTCTCTCTCTCTCTCTCTCTCTCTCTCTCCTCTCTCTCCTTACCTCTTGAACCAATGGAAAAATAATGTGAGGGCTTATGGTTAGTCTCAATCCCAATAAACATAAAACCTTCAAATAAACATAAAGAAAACCATTATACCTTCACATGTATTCTCTTGCTCCTCGGATTGAAACTTTGATGAAGCCAAGGATTCACCCCTCCTTTGATTGATTGGATTGGTTCCTAGATTAAGCTATGGAATGCTCTCTACTACTAAAACAACATGGATAATGCTTGATGGATGGATTAATGAGTGATAGTGGCTAAGTGTGGAATAAATTTGTCTATAGTAGGGATGCTATGAAGGATTTCAAAGCTCAAAAGAACAACATGAGATTGCATAAACAAAAGATATGGAAATGAGGGGAGGAGACTCCAATTTATAGATTGGAGGAGGCCAAAATGGAGGGCCAAGATCAATTTGAGATGGAGGGTGGGGATCGAATGAAAGTGATGAGAAGGATAGAGAGGACATGGTGAGGAGACCAAGAGATTTTCCATTAAGGCATTTCTTGTCTCCACAGTCCTCAAGGTGCATGGGGATGAGGTCCCTAGGCACATTGAAAGAATAAAAGGAATTAAAAATTCCCTGGGAAGGGACAAGAGAATTAAAAAATTCCAAATAGAAGACTGCATAGGAAGAATAAAGGAGAAGAGGAATTAAAAATTCTATGGAAAGAGAGGGCATGGGAATGTACAAAGGATTTGAAATATTTTGACATGACCAAAGTAGGTGCATTTAAGGTTTTGGAATATGAAGGGGACAAACCATTTATGGCAAATGATTGACTCATTCCTAATCACGGGGATTAAGAATGTACAAATGATTAAAAAGGGTAATTAGGAAGGTTAATGAGAGATTAGAGTGCAAGTGGGAAAGTTAGGAGGATGTGACATGAGGAGAGAGAATGAGTGGAGGAATTTAAAATTGAGGGATATTTTTTTTGATAAGTCACGGCTGAAGCAGTATTTTTTAGCTTTTCCGTGGAGCTAAGAACCAATCGAGTAGACTTGAACCCAAGACCTCCCATGTAGGAGGCTCGTAGCTAACCATTGCATTGTGGGGTCATCCCCTAAAATTGAGGGATATTGTTAATCAAGCTTCTAGAAGAATTAATTAGGCTAAGTGGGGATTAACAGAAGTGATTTGTAGGAATCACATGGTTGAGTTAATTAATTAGAATTAATTAACTAAGAAGATTTTTAGACAAATTATTGATTTATATGACTTTAGAAGAATAGGGAAAATAATTAATTTGTTGGCAAATTAATTATTACACTATTGTGATAAAATTAATTAAGTTTGATTTAATTAATCTTGAGAGGAATAAGGATGAGCCTAATTAAATAAATAAATTATGTAGAAAGGCTAAGTTAATTAAATATTTAATTTAATTAATTTTAGATGTCTATATTTTGCCCCTTTTTTATGTAGTAGCAAAATTGGCAGTGGGTAAAAGACATAAAAAGATGCCCCAACGTGAGAACATGGGTGGTACATGCCCCGAATTGTTTTTTAAATTTTAAAAAAAAATTATTGAAAAAAGAAGAAAACAATTTTAAGGAGGAGAGAAAAGAGAGGAAAAAAAGGGGAAAGAATTCAGAAGAAAAGGAGAAGGGACAAATAAGAGGCGAGAAAAAGGGCGAAGGGAGGCCCTATATAAGCCACATGGGGCTCAAGGAAGGGTCATTGTCACACACATAGTTTGGAGAATCTAGAGAGAGCAAAGCAACCAGGAGTTGTGGCCCACATTCCTCATCATGACCATTGAATCGAGAGAGTCTAGAGGTACCAATGACTGGCTAAGTATGCCCCGCCGGTATATACCCTAGTCCTAACTTTGTGATTTCATAGATTAGCATTAATTAGGGTAACAAATAAGGGGGAAAACCTAGCGGAGCACAGATGTCAATCACCATTTCATCATATGCATAGGGGATCAATGCTTGCACGAGAGATTCCCATCCATGCAGAGGAACTACGTCTGCGCAGACATTGATCTATGGATCAGTGTCTCTGCTGTGGGCGATGGGGCAAAAGGAGGGACTGTGGAACCACATCTCCACACTACGCATCGATGTAGGACTCATGGTTTTGGCATCTCCACCTAAGGAGAAACATCATCTTTGCATAGGGAGGAAAAGAGAGAAAGCAAAGGTTACAAGGTGTCCAGGGAATGCCCCAAGGGTAGATGAAAGCTAGAATATGTTTAAAAAATAATAATAATGAAGTGGATTCCCTAAATGCAAGAGGATCCAGTCATCTTATTGTTATGGGACCATTGGCCTCCAACGATGTCACTATATGAATAGTTAGAGGTATAAAGTGGGCATTTCTAATATGTTGTGGATTCAGATTCATTGAATAGTGGCCATAGATTTGCTGTCACACAACCATGATAACCACGTTAGTTGAGAGGTGGAACAATGATACTTGTACTTCCACCTACCAATAGGTGAGGCCTCCATCACTTTGCTTGATGTGTGGTAGATTCTGAAGGTACTGATCAAGGGTTTGATTTTGGAGTACCGGTTGGAGCATGATGAGAATTACCTTCGGAGGGTATGCTTGACAGATGACCTTCATATATGAAGATCACACTCGGATGGTCCTAAGGACAGCAATGGAGTGACAATGAGGGATTCCTCACTTAGTTTTGTTCTTATATGGGCTTATCAGTGGGTGAGTGATGCCTAATCTGAGTGGGCATGAATTTTTGATTGGGTGGAGTAGGTTCTTGTATTACATGCTCGAGGATGGGATAAAGTATTCTTGGGGAGCAGCCATGCTAGGCTAGTTGTACCATGATATGCATATGTGTGTCTATCGAGGTTATAAGAACATCGGGACTGGCATCACACTCTTACATATATGGGCATGGGAGCATATTACAGTGATGCGGTCGATAGGGGTACATGAATGACAGAGGAGGTACCCCTACGTTGACAGATACATGGGACTTTTTCATTACACACAAGTCAGTACTATTTGGTTTTTAATATGTATTTTAGATGAGATGGTGGATTTCACCTAGCATCCTTCTAGAGACACAAAGCAATGGTAGAGGGACTACATGCTAGCCTAGGTATAGAGTGAGTGTTGGTTGTTCAGAAGGACAATACATGTTATAGATCAGTACCTCCCACATCGAGTGATTTGGCAGTTTGCGCAATGATAAGATATAGTGGGCCATGAGCTAACACACCCATGAATCACCAGGGAGATAACTACCTAGGGGGATACCATAGGTCCCTTCGATGTGCACCTCAGCTAGACAGGGGCAACAATGGTGGTCTAGGATGAGAGGCCTAAGATTGATGATACAGGGTGTAGTGGAGGCTATATCACATGGTGGGAGGCCCATAGGCCCATTCGACTCATCAAACTAGGGATTTTGGAGGAGGATGAGCTTGTACCCTCGGTTGATGAGATTGTTGGGGGAGAGGGGGAGGGAGCTAGAGAGGGGGAAGCAATAGGAGGAGTTAGGGTCCAATGATGGGTGCCTAGGAGAGGCAGGAGGGGATAGGTACCACGGGCAGAGGTACCATTATAGGTTCAGGGGCAAGTAGGATAGATTGGGGCTCCTCATTAGGAGGATCAGAGCTGATGGATAGTCCTACAAGGGGAGGACTGGAGGGGGAGTAGGTAGTAGGACAGGTACCTTAGGACATTTTGGACCAGGCCATTTTGGAGAGGGATATTGAGAGAGAGCGAGTGCAAATTCTATAGGATTAGTTGGCAACAGAGAAGTAGAGGGCTAATCAGGAGAGGGTGAGGGAAGATAGCCTATAGGTGGAGTTGAACTGGGTGAGGGAGGAGGGGAATGCCTTGAGGATGGATTTGGAGGTTGCTATCTCTAAGAAAGATAGTTTTAGGACAAAGGCCAAGATGATCTCACAACTATTGGAGGCTTCTAGGAGTGGGAGAGCCATTAGGAAAATGGGGGAGGAGATGTAGAGGATGGACAAGGAGTTAGAGACTCTTACAACTAGATTGAGTAGGGTAGAATTTGAGTTAGTAAGACTATGAGGGGAGAGATATGTGGCTCAAAAACTATTAGTTTTGAGAGGCTTGGGTCTCACTTTTGCAAAGGTGACTGGGGCTTTCTAGGAGGTAGAGAGGGTGGTTCGAGAGATATAGTAATATAGGGACTTCTATTATCAAGTAGTACCAGGAGATTAGAGGGATTAATCATATGCAGAGAGTACCAGGTTGCACAGGACATAGTATCGATAGTCAGGTGCCTCCATTGGGATGAGAGCACCATGACCATCGCTAAGAGGATCCTCTGATGTAGTAGATAGAGAGATCATGGGCTAGTACTTTTATATGTGTGTGACATTTTGACCCTTCAGGTCTATCATTGTACTATAATTGGATACATTATGCTTTTTTATATATATATGAGTCCTTATTTTGGTGGTGGTATGCATGTGTACTTTATTATGGATATGTGATGGATGATGGATGATTTGTGATTTATGATTTATGATTATGATTATGCATATGATCTAGCATGTTTGTGATGTAGGATGTATGCCTATGTAATATGTATGCTTATGATTATGATGTTGCTAACGTGTTATGGATGCAAGATGGATGCATGTGACTTATGTGATGTATGTGATTATGTAATGATTGTACCTAATCTATGATGTATGTTGGATGACATGATGATGCAATGTATGATACTATATGATATGCAGTGTAATGATAATATGGATATTTATGATGTATGCAATGCTTGTAATGATGTGTAAAAATGTGATGCCATGGATGAGCTTAATATAACTCTATTTAAAATGGTGTCTTTATTACATTTGAGTTGAAATATAGATCGTAATATACTTGTTATTGATCCTAATGTAGTGAGATGAAATGTAAATGAATGCAATTAATAATGCAACTAAAAATTACAAAAATGCAACTAAAATGATTATGATAATGTATGCGATGAAGATGCAACTAAAAGGATTTATGAAAATTATGATGGATGAAATGTCATGAAAGTGTCACTAAGATTATTATGATAATACATGCAATGAAAATGCAACTAACATTATTATGAAGATGCAACTAAAATGATCATGAAACTAAAATGATTATGAAAATACAATTAAAATGATTATGATTATGAAAATGATAATGTAATGAGAATGATGATAATGAGATGCAACTATATGATATGCATAATTTTTATAATGAGCCAACCATAATACAATGATAGGGGACCAGATAGAAGAAAAGGAAGGGGAAAAGTGAATAAATTGAAGTCTCCAAGATAGAGGGATAAGATAAAAAATGGAATGAGGGGGGGATTTGTTGTTGTGTAGATGTGGAGAGAAAACCAAGTTTAATATTGCCAAGGATGATCTACATTAACTGATTATAAGAATCAAAATGTTGCAAGGATCCGAGTGTGGACTAGACTCTTGAACAATAAGTATCTCTATGCATGCAAGCCTGAAAACATTATGATGATGTCAATGCAGGACTGTAGGATCATACAAGAGAAATCTTCAAACATGCCATACCACAAAAGATGCCCCAATATACACCAATCTAATACATACCAAGATATAGAATGATATAGGTAGTAGTTATAGGACACAAAGATGAAAATCAAAACAAAAAGATCAAATCATGCAAATGACACACATGGAAAATTGGCATCTCTTGCCAAGAGTGGAAATAAGACTGGGATGGTAGTGCTAGACATGGGAATTATACATCCTGATGGGCAAAGGTAACCAATAGGACTGAGTAGGCAATAGAGAAGATGGCATGAGCAAGTGAAAGCGAACATGAAATTGATTGCTGGGATTTGATTAAGATCATGTGGATGGATATTTGAATGACACAAAAGTCAAAAAGAAGCTCAACTTGATGGGATAAGCTTAGAAAACAGGGGAAAGCTCAGTGTGATGGAACAAAAGCTCAGTTTGATTGGGACCATCCTTAGTCACAGTTTGGACAAAGACTCATCATCTTATGGGGGGAAGAGGAAGGCGAGTGTGGGGGATGTAGACAAGTGATGCAAGTGATCAAAACAAGAGAAACTTGCAGAGAGGGAGTATGGAAATGAATGGGGGAAGGGTCAAATTAATGGCTTGGGGGAATCCTAGGCTTGTCATCATATTCTCACATGCACAAACTTAATAGAAATACCAAAGTCTGAATGGTTGATGCACAGTTCTTCCATGTTGGGACAAGATATCTCATCGATGATATCACTAAAGAATAAGCTTTTAAGAGGTGTGATGGGGGCGTATGCTAGGGTGAACAAGGAGTCCAATTAATGGCTTACATGTTCAAATATGGATACTAGGTGGGTGGGTGGGAAAGGTGCTGCAAGCAAGGGGGATGAGTGTCCTAAAAGATAGAGGATCTAGCTTGTTTACCTTAATGCCTGAAATTGGGTTTTCATCAAGGTACTTGTCCATAGCACCACAAAGTGGTTTTCACTAATGGACGAATTAATTTTTTCTTAACTTTTTTCATTTTTTTGCATTTTTTTTATGATTTTTTAAATTTTTTGTTCTTTTTCTGATTTTTGAAAATTGGTAACCTCTTGGTATAGAATCTCTTCAGATGTATGATGTTCATGGGCTCATCCAAGGGATCTCCTTCAGGTGTAGCCAACCGATAGGCTCCTGATTCATATTTTCTAGTGATAATATAAGGTCCTGTTGGCAAATGACACTCATCCGGTAAGGTTCATGACATTATGGGTTGTGATTGATGGCAAATCATCATCTCAGGGTAAATGGTTTCATAGTTTAGTTAGCCGGAATTCATTGCACTTAATCGGTATTGGTATTGACATTGCTTTACACCGGCACCGGTACCGACATCGACATTCACTTCATCCTGGCTAAGTCCTAATCTTGGTAACTTGTCTAGATCCTGGTAACGTTTATATGGAACCCGGTAATGGATAGGAACCGGCTAGGAAAATATTTTGGTCCCAATTATGTCTTCATGGATTTTGGTGGGAACGTGTGATGGCCGACATAGTCATTGGATTTATGTTATATTTTCATTATGTTCTGGTAGCCAACTTGTTTTTATCTATTGTTTAAGCCGACGTGATTAAGTTAGAAGGATATTTAAGAAGATCACCTCAACGATAGATCATATATATGTTAGATGGTATGTGAGCTTTTTTTTGTGAATATTTCAGTGAGTTTTGGTATGCGATTGGAAGTGATTGTGTGCAGTTTCATGTGCACAACTTAACGGGTAGCAGAACAGAGTATCAGAGAGCCGAAATACAGAGAAGGATATCTAATAATTCACTGGAACTTATCTAGCATGGTCAGATGCTATTTATAAGCTCATTTTCATTTGTAAGCACTTGAAAGTGTTCTTTTGTAAGTCAGTGAGAATTCCTATATTTTATGTTTGAGCAGTGAGCTCTAGGCGGTTGGCCTTTCTGCATGTGCAGACCCTCTTATGTAATATTTGTATACCTTGATCAAGGATATAGATATTGTGGGTATTAGCCCCATCATGGTTTTTCCCTTTGCAGGGTTTTCCATGTATAAATCTTGGTATTACGGTGTTCCCTTTCATTGTGTTATTTTGTGTATGTATTCTAATTTTATTTATTATTAATGGGTTAATAAGGAATAAGTTCAAAATTAACATTACTGGTACAACACTAATTCACCCCCCCTCTGAGTGTTCTTGGTTTCCAACAATTGGTATCAGAGCTTGGTTCCTTGGAAGAAGTTTAACCACTTGAGGAAGATCTAGAATTTGGAATCAATGGAAACCGGTCTACAACAACAACTTAGACTTGCTCTTGAGGATCTTGATAATGAGCAGATGGAGAACAGTAATCTGAAAAATGAATTGAAGCAAGCACATGAACACATCATTTCATTGCAAGGAAATCTTTCAGTTGTCAAGGCTAAGAGAAGATAACCTTGTGATCAATTGCAAAATCAGAGCAGTGATGAGGAAGATGCTATGAAGGATCATTGTCAGAAACTTACTTAGGAGAACACTGTCTTGAAGAATGAGATGCAATCCGTAACTATGAGGATGTGCAAGGAGATTGAGGACAGAAATAAAAATGAAGAAAACCTAGCTCAATCATCGAAGGATAGATCTGAATAATGCAACAAATTGACTCATGAGAATGATATGCTGAAAAACTGAGTTGACTTAGTCCCAAAACAATGAACATGAACTTGAAAGATAGATTATTAGCATGAGAGATGATTTAGTTATTGAAAATGAGTACAAGGACAAGTTCAAGGATAGCTCTGCTAAACTTGATGAACTTTTGAAGAATTAGGGAGATGCTAATGACAAAAGAGGTTTTGGTTATGAAGGAGAAAGCTCCGGTACTGCACAACAAGATACATCAACTAGACAGAAGAAAAATCATGTCAACCAGAACTAGAAATCACTGGTAAGATAACCTAATGCTTATAAATTCAATGGTACATGCTTTATTTGCAATAAATATGGTCACATGGCTAGTCAATGCAGAAATAAGAATAATCAAAACAATGCATCATTCACCGGTCTTAGAAATGTAAGATGGCATGCATGTAGTAGATTTGGAAATATAGATAACCAATGTAGATCAAAAGGAAATCAAGTAAATCAAGGAGTTAACAATGCAGTACAGAAAAATAATATTGTTTGTTATGCATACAACAAGATTGGGCACATTGCTAAATATTGCACAAGTAAGAACCCATTGGCAACTAATGGAAATTCATATGAGAAAGGAAAAGAAAAAGTGGAAGATATCAGGAAACAATATGAGATGCAATGGGTGAGAAGATCTGATACATCACTGGTAGAACAACCGACAGAGTCATTAGGTCATACACCGACAACAAATTTAATTGGTAACTAAGGCACTCAGCCTTAGAGGTAGGCAAATCATTGAAGATCATGTAGATACCTCAGATTAGGTCTGTAGTTAGAAGATTCTGATAGTGGATGGATATTGAGGAGATTTTAGTATTTTACTAGAATCCACTTGCAAATCATGTGAACTAGTCAAGCCTAACCGACAACATTTATTACAATGGAAAATTAGGGTTAATGGCGATAAAAGGGAAGTTAAGTTATTTTCTTCACACAATGATCGAGTATTCAAGTGAGCAAACTTCTAAAGCATTACAGAGTTCCAGAGAGAATTGAGAAAACACTTTCTTTCAAGCAATTTGATCTCTCGACAGCATTTTCAAGGTATTTTTCGTGTTTACAGAAACCCTAGCTTTCATGTTTGGTTGCAATGGCTTCATCTTCATCCAACATTGATACTCCCTTGGTGGTTGAGATTAAGAACCACCCTCATCCTATTTTCAAGAAGCATCCGTACAAATCTCTTTTGGATGAGCCATTAGGTGCATTTTCACAAGTTTATCATGGAGTTCTTCATACAAAGGATAATAGGGCATACATCCACTGCAACATTGAAGAACTTGGAGATTATGAGTTGTCCTACATTTTCACTGAAAACCTAATTTCTGACAACCAATTGAAATCAAATTTTGCACATTTGTAGAGGAAGGGTTTCACACAGTTTATGGATTTCCCAATTTTTGATGAGGCGGAATGGGTATGTTATGTTTTGAGTGGCATTCATGGAGAATTCATCTGGTTGGACTAGTCATACAAGATTACTCAGGAAGTTATCAAGAATGTCACATGTCTTCACAAAATCAGAGGCGTTCCCGATACTAGATGTAAGTTATCTCACACTGAAATGAATAAACTTACTGGCACAACTTTTGATGGAAGGTCTATGAGGGTAGATGATGTCAGGGACATAGATGTTAAATTTGCAGTAATGGCTATTGGTTATAAGGTTTATTAGTCAAACCGGTTAAACTCTGTAGCCGACAACAACATTTTGGTTGCTTATCAAATGGTAAAGGAGGATGTCCATTATGTTCTTTGCAGTGTAATGCTAAAAGAACTCATGACTAACTTGCAAAAGATCAAGAAAGACAAAAGAAATACTTTCCGGTATGGCTCCTTCATCATTTGTCTAGTATTTTACTTTTTGGGCACTGTTCCTAGTTTTGGAAAGACTCGGTGGGATTTTGACCACTCGGTAGCAACACAGATTGCTCAAATTTTTGATAGATAAGGTGATAAGGATAAGAAATCCATTTTAAAAATATTTCAGGAGGAAATGAAGAATAGGTCACAGATTCCTAAATCTATAGTTGAGAGATACAAGGACACAATTTTATTTATGGTAGATAAAGATGAATGTATGATGGAAGTTGTACAACCCAAGACTATATGGATAATGCCTATGGGTTATGAGGTTGAGGAAGATACTTTGGTTGCCTATGCACAACACCTTTTGCACGCACCGATAGATGAAAAGGAAGAGAAATTTGGAATTGCTAAGGAGAAAGGACTTAAAGTTCATCAGGAACAGGTAGGTTCAACAATAGAAAAGAAGATGACCCGGCTAGTAGCAGAATCATTGATAAGTGAAGGTGTTGAAAAATCCAAGGTTGACCAACATGTTAAAATTTTGGAAGAATAAAGGAAGAAAGAGTTGAAATAGAAGAGGAAAGAGGAAAGGGAAGCTTAGAAAGTAGGTTACGCCACACCTAATGTGGTCCCGATTACGTCAGAAATATCCAAACAACTAGAAGTTGAGCCTACCAGTTAGACACCGGTAGAGCCACCCAAGAAGAAAGCTAAGGCAAACCGATAATATATGATTGTTTCTTCTAAAACAGAATCAAATACCGAGATCAAGGAGGTTCCCAAAGGGAAAATCATTTTTTCTAGAGTGGTAAGGGAAAATAAAGAAGAACCAAAGGATGAACCTGTCAAGGAGAGTCCTTGGAGGCCAAAGATCACCATTATACATAAGAGAAAATCCAAATCAGATGAGAAAGATAAACCAAAATCTAAACAAAGAACTAGTAATAAAAAAATGAATGCACAAGATTTGATTGAACAAATTATAAAAGATGGTAATTTAAATAACATTTCTTCATTCTTTGACGATTTTGATGAGGAGGAAAAGAAGCAAATAGAAAAGGCTATTATTTTATATCTTGATAGAAATAGAGAAGGTTTTGCCTAAGGAGTTATTTGATAGACTAGAGGTTAGAAAGCTACATGCTCAGTCTCTGGATAGACGAATTAAGGAGACCGAATTGGTCAACCTTTGTCCTTCAATAACCCCTCAGGAAGTGGATTATTTAATCAATAAAATTGGATCATTAGAATTTAATCTCAAATTCAGAGTTAACAGTCTCATGTTGGAAAGATTTGAAGAAATCAGAAAGGAGACTATTGATATATGGGTAAGAGTTCTTTTGGGTCTTGGCTATGAGTTAAGTTCTAGTTTTGTACAATAACAGAACATTCGGCTACCTAAGGATATAAAACCAATAGATAAAACAACTGTAAATACTGAGAAACCGACAAGCACTCAACCGAATAGCACTATATTGGTTACTGAGTTCCATTTTGAAATAGAGGATATCCCAGCAGATAATGTATAGATAACAGAGGATGCAGATGCAGATGTAAATAAGGATACAAGTGTAGAGGATTCTAAAGTTTTGGGTGAGGCACCAAGTGGCAAAGCCACATGTGCACAAGAGCTAAAGGATACAAAGGTTATATCTCTAACTGATAAGGGTAAGGAAAATGTGGTGGATCTCTCCTCCGGCTTGGAAATTGACACTTCTGCCATAGCTAAAGGGAATTTACCACAACTTTCCATCAGTTTTAACAAACCATATTATATGATGTCACCTACAGAGAATATTTTGGCAGTGACAACTCTTCAGGCATATGCTACTCAGGAATTGGCTCAGGTAGATTCAAAGGACAAGAAACCAATTGAGCAAAGTTTTCAGGTTTTGAACCAGTTAGTCCCAAAATTTCAAGCTCTGGATGGTGCAATCTCTTCAGGTAAATTAGAGGAAATTATTGACTTTATCCCTAAGCATTTTGATTCTTTACTGAAGATTTCACTAATAGAGGCTAAAGAAAGTTTTATTGTGGCCCGTAAGTTAACATTTTTGGAAATGATTGATATGGGTAAGGGGAAACTTCAGACTTGTTTGTAGTCCATTGATGCAGCCTTGGCTAAAGGAGCTAATGTTTATAAGACTTGTATAGATTTTGATAAGCTAACTGGCTCTATAGACAAGCAATTGTTTGATTGTAGGAAAAACTTAATTCAAATTTCTAACTCCTACAACCCGCCAGTCAATTTGACAAACTCTTTGGATGATCCAATTTTTACAGTTATGGATCAAATTTTTAAATTGGAGAAGGATAGGGACATGATAATAAGGAAAGAAAATGATCTTTGGAATCTAGTTAGTCCTCAACTTGATAATCTTCTATTTTATAAAACAGAGTGTATGGCTAACTTGTAGAAGGAGGATCCCACTACTTCGGAAGAAATAGAATATCATGCAAGCATCTTGAATGGATTCATCTCCATTCTTGAATCTCTTAAGAATGGTTGGGATACTTACTTTTCATTTTTGAAGAATTAGTATGCAGATATTTTAAAGTTTGTATAGAACCAGCTCATGTCTATAACTGTATAGAATTCTTTGTGGGCACCCCACTTTACCATTGATGTCAAAGTGGGAAGAATTAGAGGAAAATGTATATATTTCTTAGGGGGAGCATCAAATGTATATAGAAGACACTTGTACAGATCAACGATTCAGATTCAGTGGAAATTTCACATACGGTATCATTTTTCACATGAGTGTTTCCATCAATGCAAAAGGGGGAGATTGTTGGCAATTGGAACTCATCTGGTAAGCTTCATGGAATTATGGGTTGTCATTGATGGCAACTCATCATCTCAGGGTAAACGGTTTCATAGTTTGGTTAACCAACATTCATTGCACTTAACCAATATTGGTATTGACATTACCGACACTAGCACCAACATTCACTTCATCCCGGCTAAATTCTAATCCCGATAACTTGTCCAGATCCCGGTAATGTGTATATGGAACCCGGTAATGGATAGGACCCGGCTAAGGAAATATTTTGGTTCCGATTATGTCTTCATGTATTTTGGTGGTAACGTGTGATGGCCAACATGGTTATTGGATTTATGTTTGACTTTCATTATGTTCCGACAGCCAACTTGTTTCTATTTCTTGTTGAAGCCGACATAATTAAGTTAGAAGGATATTTAAGAAGATCACCTCATCGATAGATCATATATGTGTTAGATGGTATGCGAGCTTTTTTTTGCAAATATTTTAGTGAGTTTTGGTATGCGATTGGAATCGACTGTGTGTAGTTTAACGTGCACATCTTAACTGATAACAGAATAGAGTATTAGAGAAATGGAATACAAAGAAGGATATCTAAGCATTCACCGAAACTTATCCATCATGGTTAGATGCTATTTATAAGTTCATTTTCATTTTTAAACACTTGTAAGTGTTCTGTAAGTCAGTGAGACTTCCTATATTTTGTGTTTGAGCAGTGAGCTCTAGGCGGTTGGCCTTTCTGCATGTGCAGACCCTCTTATGTAATATTTGTATACCTTGATCAAGTATATAGATATTGTGGGTATCAGCTCCACCATGGTTTTTCCCTTTGTAGGGTTTTCCACATATAAATCTTGGTGTTATGGTGTTTCCTTTCATTATGTTATTAAATATGTATGTATTCTAATTTTATTTTCTATTAACTGGATAATAAGGAATAAGTTCAAAACTAACATTATAGGTACAACACTGATTCACCCCCCCCTCTCAGTATTCTTGGATTCTAATAGGTCCAAGCCAATTAGGCTCAAAATTACCTTTCTTTTCACGGTCTTAGAGATTCATCTGATTTTCCATAAGAACTATCACCAATATTAAATTCTTAGGTTTTGACTTTCTTGTTGTAGCTTAATTGTAGGTCGTTCTAATATAGTCGAAGATGATTGAAGGCCTTGAGACGCCTTTCATCCAAGAGTTCTAGCTCTTGTAATCTGGCCACTCTATATTTTTCATCAAGAAGGATGTTCTACAATGAGACACAAAGTAAGGGAATCTCAATCTCAAGGGGAGGACGACTTCAGAACCAAAGACTAGGGAGTATGGGGTGGCTCTTGTGGGGGTGTGAATGCTTGTGCAGTAGGACCAAAGGGCAGGATGGAGTTCCAATTGTCAATCAAAGCCAGCTTCATTGATTTTTTTCTTGAGAATTTTGATAAGAGTTTTATTTGAAGTCTTAGCTTGACCATTTCCTTTTAGGTATTAGGGTGTGGAAAAGAAGTGTTGGATGGAAAATTTCTGGCATAATTCTATAATGTCTTGATTTTTGAAAGGTATGCCATTGTCTGTAATGATAACTTTAGGAATTCTGTAATGATAGATGAGGTAGTTTAGGATGAACTTGGAGAATTGTTTGATTTGTTTGTTAGTAGTGAAAGTGACTAGTATGGCTTCTACCCACTTGGTGAAGTATTTTGTAGTAGTTATTATGAATTTATGGCTATTGGATGAGGCAAGATGGATTTTTCCTATGAGATCAAGTCCCCACTAAGAGAAGGGAAAAGAAGTGATGAATGGCTACAAATCCTGAGAAGGTGCATGAGTCTTGTCACCATGTTTCTGATGAGGGACACATTTCTTTACTTAATGATATGCATCTTCTTCCATTGTTGGTCAGTAGTATCATGTACACAAGATCTTCTTAGCCAGACTAAGGCCACTTGAGTGTGCTCCACAAATACCTTCATGCACTTCATGTTAGGATAACCGATGAACAACTGAGAGGTGGGGGGGGGGGTGAATCAATTGTTAATTGATTATAACTTTTAATCCACTTAATAACCTTTAAATAGATCAAGTACTGATAAAGCACATACAGATGCTGATAAGAACATATACCAGTAAACAATACAACTTAACAATTAAACAGATAATCAATGCAAAGAAACCATACCACATAACACCATGATTTGTACTTGGAAAAATTGGAAAGGGAAAAACCATGGTGGGAAGACTACCCATAGTCAGATGATACTTTTACAGAAAGTATGTTATACAATGAGGGGCCTGCACATGCAGGAAGGCACACTACCTAGAGCATACTGCTCATTACAAAAGAGTCTCATTGACTACAGAGAGGATACAACCATCTCAAGATAAATGGACTACAATCCAATAGAGTGAACTGTCAGAAATCGCATCTACCATGCCTAATTACAGTCTCGGTTAAGCTCAATACTGGAGGCCTTTGACCTCTTCCTTAATCCCAATTCGATCACCTATGATCGACCAAATCTCCTTCACATATGATATTGCATTTCAAGACCACGAACACTTATTTCATTCCCATTCCACATATCCCATGATCTACAATGAGATCTTACATAATTTTATACAAACCCTAAGGTCTAAACCAATTAGGTCAGCCACCTAAAAGATATTACAATAAGATCATTACATAGAACCATATTACAATGATATACCATTTAGGCTTAAGAAAAAAACAACAATAATAAATCCATAAAACATCCTAAAACATCCTGGTAATGTGTAGAGTACACATTAACTTGATACCAATCCATAACCTAGACAGGCACTGGACCTATTCTAGGTCCACCACGCCAAAGCAATATATTCAAGCAGTTAAAGCATGATCAACAAACATCTTCAACATCCTGAAATACATGTAGAAACTGCACCAACACCAATTATGCACCTTGTCAAGATTCCTCAGTGATAGCTCTGCCGGTAGAGCTTTGAACCAATGTCGGTAAGGGTTTACCAGAGTGTATGATAGTATCCGATTACCAAGTCAATACCAACTGACCAAAACACGCTCCAGAAGAATGTACCACATGTAATCAATCACATTCCATAGATCCAATCATGTTAGAAGTGTCTAACAGATAGTCTGTTCTGTCGGTAACAGTAGATCTTCTATTGGTAAATAAAACCTCTCTGCCGGTAACCAACCATAACAGCTAGTGTTGACATCAATGACAAAACATCAATGCAACACATAATCAATTCATCCATAATGCCAACAATCTCCCCCTTTGGCATTGATGGCAACACTAGATGTGAAAAACATCTAAGTACCAAGAAATTCCAAACAAGTCTCCCCCTATGGAAGACAACCAATAATCTCCTGAATATCAATAAATCTCCCCTTGTGAATGATATCTCTGTAAAGTTCTTCTGAATTTATTTTTTCATATCACTATCTCTCCCCCTTTGACATCAATGCCATAAATCTAACAAAAATATCAAAGAAAGAATATAAACCTCTGAATCTCAAAGCTGACTACTCCCCCTGAGTAGTAGCACCACTCATCAGTGCCAAGATGAATAATATATCTGAAAATGCATGCCAGACTAATGGCAAATTGCATCAATCAAGTCTCTGTCAGAGGGCCATAAACCCCTAACCTGTCTCTCAAATACTCAAATGATTCCTTAGACAACAGTTTAGTGAATATATCTGCAATCTATTCTTTAATGTTCACATAAACCAATTTGACTTCCTTTGCTTCTTCCTTATCCTTCAGAAAGTTATACTTTATTGATATATGCTTATTCTTAGAGTGAAATACCAGATTCTTATATATATCAATAGCTACAGAGTTATCACAGTAGATAACTACCGGTTCACTACAATTTACCCTGATATCCTTTATTATTTGCTTCATTGACAAGACTTGAGTGCAACTAGTTGCTGCTGCAACATACTCAACTTCTGTAGTAGATAAAGAAATGCATGACTATTTTTTGCTAATCCATGAAACTGGTTTCTTTCCAAGAAAGAAAGCTCCACCAGAAGTGCTCTTCCTATCATCAGTATCTCCTGCCCAATCTGAGTCAGTATATGCACATAAAGTGAAATCATCATTTTTAGAATACTATAAACCATATTTTATTGTTCCTTGCAAATACTGAAATTCCTCTTTACTGCACATTCATGATTTTATTTAAAATTAATTTTATATCTTGAAACAATACTTACTGCATTCATAATATCCGGTCTAGTCTAAGTTAGATATAACAGGCCACCAATCATAGACTTATACCTTGTCGAATTTACCAGTGTAGAAGTATCCTTGATAGATAATTTCTCACTTGTCACCATAGGAGTACTTACTGGTTTGGAATTATCCATACCAAACTTCTTCAACAATTCCCTCAGATACTTAGTTTGACAGATAAAAATGCCTTTGTCAGTTTGAGTAGTCTGCAAACCTAAGAAAAATCTCATCTCACCAATCATAGACATTGGCATCTTCTGATCTTCAGGTTCATTGCTATGACCATCATTCACAGTTGAATTTTCTGATTGTGCCAGTGTAACTGTCTCAGTTTCCTATACCGGTTGAGGCATTTCCAGTTTAGTTATGATCATTTCCACTGTTGGTTCCCTGTCATATGATATAGAATGATTTATGTACTGCTCATCCACTTTCACATTAGCACTCTCCACGATTCTCTGCTATCTTTTTTTATAACATCTATATGCTTTGCTTTGAATTGAATAACCAAGAAATATCCCTTCATCACATCTAGGATCAAACTTTCCAATTGAATAATCTCTTTTTATATAGAATTTACTTCCAAATTTTTTGAAATACTTAATAATAGGTGTATGTCCAAACCATAATTCATAAGGGGTCTTACTAGTTTCACCTTTGGTGTGAACTCTATTGAATGTGTAGATTTTGTACTCATCGCTTCTCTCTAGTATATATGAGGAAATTTGGCTTCCATCATCATAGATCTTGCTACATCTAAAATTGTTCTGTTCTTTATTTCCTCTACTCCATTCTATTGAGGAATCCGAGGTGCAGATAACTATCTCCTGATTCCATTTGTTTCGCAATAACTGTTAAATTCATTAGAAGTGAACTCACCACCATGATCTGATCTTAGACATTTGATTTTCAATCCAATTTTTGTTTCAACCTTTGCTCTAAAGATCTTGAATTAATGAAAAGCTTCAGACTTCTTCTTAAGAAAAGTCACCCACATCATCCTAGAATAGTCATCAATAATTAGCATGAAATACCTATCACCTTGAAAGCTTCTAGTCCTTGCTGGACCACATAAGTCAGTGTGAATCAAATCAAGTACATCATTAGATTTATCATGTATGCTCTTAAAATAACTTCTAACTTGCTTTCCCATTTGACATTCCTTACATACCGGATTATGAGGCTTCATAATCTTAGGTATATCTCTAACTACCTTAGTTGAACTGATCTTAATAATACAATCAAAATTAACATGACACAACCTCTTATGTCATAACCAACTCTCGTCAATACGAGCAATCAAACATGTCTTATTACCAGTGTTGAAGTGAAAGATATTACCTCCAGTCTGAATACTGGTTGCAATCTCCAAACCAGTCTTGTTAATGATTTTGCTTTTCCTATCTTTAAAATAAAGTTGGAAACCCTTCTCCACCAATTGACCAACACTCAAAATATTATACTTTAAACCTTCTACATAATAGACATTATCAGTATTATGCTTACCATCCAGAGAAATAATACCTCTACTTCTGATCATACATGCTTTGTTATCTCCAAATTTGACTTGACCGCCATTGTATTCTTGCAGGGACAAAAATTTCCCATTATCTTCAGTCATATAATGTGAGCATCCACTATCAATTACCCATTCATCCTTATCTTCAACTTTTGATGCCAGGGCCTTTTCTTCATTTTTCATAGCCGGTTCCAGTTCATCTTCCTTTAAAGCATAGAACACCCATTCCTTTCCATTGCCGGAACCACTAGCAGAGTCTTTTGCCAGTTCATCTCTAGAGTCATTAGTTACTCCTTCCTCATCCACTATGTAGCATTGTTTACTTTTCTCGAATCTATATCTATTTTGGTTAGGCTTAAATGATTTCGTAACTCTTTCCTCAAACCTTGCATTCCTTTCAAGACATCTAGATGCAAAATGACCAATCTTATTACATGAAAAACATTTAAAATGTGCTTTTCCTTCATACTTACTTCCTGTCAGACCTTTAGGTACTCTTCTAGCAAATAAGGCTTCAAGTTGCTCAAATTCTTCATCTTCTTTCCTCACGTCTTCCAATTCTTTTGCATATAAGACTTTCCAATCACTTTTTCCAGTAGATGATGATGATGATGATGATGATGATGCATGAAAAGAAGGTTTAGACTTTAGAGCTCCAGAAGATCCAAATTCTTCAAGCTCAAAAGCAGATAATTTCCCAATCAGAATGTCTCTGTTAATTGAAGAGTTAGCCATTGTTCTCAACTCATTAATTGCAGTTTCCTTCATCTTGTAAGCTGATGGAAGGGCTCTCAAGAATTTGGAAACTATTTCATCTTCACTCAGAAATCCTCCACAACATTGAATTCCCATAACAATCTCATGGACTCTTTCCATAAACACAACAATTCTTTCATTATCTTCCATCTTCAAGTTTTCATATCTTACCTGGTAGCCATCAAGTTTAGCAATTTTGACAGTAGGATCACCTTCATTCAGAGTTTGCAATTTATCCCACATGACCTTAACCAATGATTTATCAGTCCATCCCATGATATGCTGATCAATAAGTGCACACAAGAGGGCTTCTCTAGCTCTGCAATCATTCTCAACGTTCTTATCCAAGTCTGCAGGAGCAATATTGTGAGATGCCAGATCATAAGGTGTGTATACTTTCTCAATGATCTCCCAAATATCCTTGCCAAGACATCTAAGATGAGTCTCCATTTGAATTTTCCATATCCCATAATTTGTTCCATCAAGCTTAGGGATTTCTCTTCTGAAAATAGTTGCCGGTAGATTAGAAGTGTTAGCTGCCATAGGATCTATCTCAAGTGGTTAAGATTCTACAAAAGAGGACCAAAGTTTTGATACCAATTGTTAGGATAATCGGTGAACAATTGAGAGGGGGGGGGGTGATTTAGTTTTTAACAGATTATAACTTTTAATCCACTTCATAACCTTTAAACAGATCAAGTACCGATAAAGCACATACAAATATCGGTAGGAACACACCGATAAACAATACAACTTAACAATTAAATAGATAATCAATGCAAAGTAACCATACCACATAACACCATGATTTGTACATGGAAAACCCGGAAAGGGAAAACCCATGGTGGGAAGCCTACCCATAGTAAGATGATACTTCTGCAGAAAGTATGTGATACAATGAGGGGCCTGGACATGTAGGAAGGCACACTGCCTAGAGCGTACTGCTCATTACAAAAGAGTTTTACTTAATACAGAGAGGCTACAACCATCTCAAGATAAATGTACTACAATCCAATAGAGTGAACTGCCGGAAATAACATCTATAATGCCTGATTACAGTCTCGGTTAAGCTCAATACCAGAGGCCTTTGACCTCTTCCTTAATCTCAATTCGATCACCTATGAATGAAAAAATATCCTTCACATATGATATTGCATTTCAAGCCCATGAACACTTATTTCATTCCCATTCCACATATCCCACGATCTATAATGAGATCTTACATCATTTTATACAAACCTAAGGTCTAAACTAATTAGGTTAGCCACCTAAAAGATATTACAATAAGATCATTACATAGATCCATACTACAATGATATGCCATGTCAGATTAAGAACAAAACAACAATAATAATTCCATAAAACATCCCAAAACATCCCGGTAACGTGTAGAGTACACAGTAACATGATACAAGTCCATAACCTAGATAGGCACTGGACCTATTCTGGGTCCACCACATGAAAGCAATGTCTTCAAGCATTTAAAGAATGATCAAAGAACATCTTCAGCATCCTGAAATCCATGTAGAAACTGTACCAATACCAATTATGCATCCTGTCAAGATTCTTCAGTGATAGCTCTGCCGGTAGAGCCTTGAACCAAAGTCGATAAGGGTTTACCAGAGTGTATGATAACATCCAATTACCAAGTGAATAGAAATTGGCCAAAACATACTCCAGAAGCACGTACCACATGTGATCAATCACATTCCATAGATCCTATCATGCCGGAAGTGTCCAACAGATAGTCTCTTCTGCCGGTAACACTAGATCTTCTATTGGTAACCAAAACCCGTCTGCTGGTAACGAACCATAATAGCTAGTGTTGAAATCAATTATAAAACATAAATGCAACACATAATCAATTCATCCATAATTCCAACACTTCACATAGTGCCCATTCAGCCTCCTCTTTGTCTAAACACCTTAGGAGGGTTCCATCAAAATGCCTTCGAAATAGGGTATCACCAAGGATAGTGTAGCGAGAGGATTGATAGATAAAGGTTTGTTGCTGGGTTTTAGTGAGGTGAGGGGAAATGATATTGTCTTAGAGGTAGGTGAAGGTTTCTTGGTACTAAGGGGAATCAGGATGAATGAGGACACACACCATTTCTGAGTTGGGAACATCATATGCCAGTACTAGATGATGCTCGACCAAGAACTCACACCTTTGGCTGTTTGTGGGCATTTGCAGGAGGGAACCAATTGTAGCTATGATGTTAGTAGCTCTATTATTTGTTCTAGGAACTTGGTCACACTATTTAAAAGTGAAATGCTACTTGTGATCTTCAACCATGCTGTGATAAGGGAGGAACTTGTTGTCCTTTGTTTGGTATTCATCATTTACTTGTTTTATGACAATTTGGGAATCTCCATACACTTGCAATTCCATGATCTTCCATTTAATAGCCAAACAAATTCCAATAATGAGATATCCATACTCTGCAATGTTGTTGGTGCATTAAAAGGCTATCTTGTAGGACTTAGGGATGCAATCTCCTTGATGTGTGATCAATAATATTCCTACCGATCCATGTTGTGTGGAGGAACCATCAAAGTATAACTACCATTTTGCAGATGGGTTGACAGTCATAATGGAGTCATCAAAAAATTATATTATAAGGGGGTGATCACCTTGAAGGAGAGCATTAGCCAGTTGGTCAGCTATGATTTGTCCTTTATTGATTTCCTATCTACATACTCAATGTCAAACTCACTCAAGATAATGACCCATTTTTATGCGCCTTAGGTGAGAGCATATTTAAACAACAAGTACTTGAGAGGATCAATCTTTTCCCTTTCAATGGGGGTGTAGTTAATTTCATATCCCACAAGAGTACGACTGATGTAGTATATTGCATGCTCTTTACCTTTATCATTTATTTGTACTAGCAATGCTTGTAGTGCCACTGGAGTTACTGATATGTACAACAGGAGGGGTTGTCTTGGAACAAGTGGCATCAAAACTAGAGGGGAGGACATATATTCTTTCAATTTGTCAAAGGCCTTCTAACATAGGTAGTCCCACTTGAATTTGGTGTCCTTGTGTAGGAGATGTGCAAATGGATGACATTTGTCTACAAGTTGTGCAATGAACCGACAGATGGATTGAAGTTTTCCTTGGAGACTGTGAAGTTGTCTGAGTGTCCTAGGAGGAGCCATTTCTATTATCACTTTCACTTTAGCCAGGTCCACTTCTATTCCTCTGTAAGAAACTCTGAATCCCAATAGATTTCCTGATGTGAACCTAAAGACACACTTCTTAGGATTTAGATGCAACTTATATTTCTCAAAGTCTCTCAAAGATTTTCCTTAAGACAAGGATATGTTCTTCTCTTGTTTTAGACTTTCCTAGGAGGTCATCCACATGATCTTCTATAATGTTGTGCAAGAGGTCATGGAATATGGTTTTCATTTCTCTTTGATAAGATACTCCAACATTCTTCAGATCAAAGGGCATTACTTGATAGAAAAAGGTACCCCAAGGATTTTTGAATGTTGTTTTATGTTGGTCTTCTTCTAAAATACTTATCTGATTGTATTTAGAGAATCTATCCATTAGGGAGAGCATCTCATGTCTTGTTGTGAGATCTATAATAATGTCTATGTTTGGAAAAGGGAAGTCTTCTTTTGGACGTGCTTTGTCAAGGTCTCTGAAGTCAGTGCAGATTCTTATGCCCCTAGTGGGATTGCCAACAGGTACAATGTTTGAAACCCACTTAGGATAATCTATGGGTTTGATGAAACCAACATCCAACATTTTTTGAAGTTCTTCTTTGACTAAGAGGGAAACTTGCAAGTGTTGGCATATCTGATGAAGACAATAATGGAGAGATTATTGGCATATGGAGATGATGATAAGATGAGAAGATAATCGGTAAAGTTATTGTTGGCATAACCGATAAATTTATTTGATGGAGATTGTTGGCTAGATGATGATGATATAGTTGTAAGTTGTTTGATGACTTTATTTGTCTTGTCACTAATGGTAACCATATTTATTGAGGCATCTAAGTCATCTAGGTTTACTGGTAAAGCTTGATCGGTAGAGGAATGTGTTAGACAACAAAATTGCTAAGTTGCAGTATATCGGTAAGCAGGAACAATGCGATGATCAAGACATCAGTATGGACGATTGGTGAAGAGTTAGATGTTGTGGTGTGGAACATATTTTTATGATTTTGCAATGAGTCTATGATTGCAACCGCATCAGCAAATTTAGTATATTGAGTGAGTTATGATTTACTGTCATAAACTCTGTGAAGAAGAATGTATACCGGTAATAGATCTTTAACCGGTAATGGTTTTCGGTTTGGTGGTGGATCTTATCATGTTCATAACTTAGTGATGACATGTCAGATACCATGTGTAATGATAAGATGGTGTTTGAGTGTGTACAAGGATCAAATTTCTTGGGAAACAACGAATTTCTTAGCAGAATGTGACAACTAGGGTTTGATTACTTATCAAATCGATGTGCGATGATTTACTACGATCATTCAATGGTTGAAATTGTCTTGAAATTTATTGTAATGATCTGGAATGATCTATAATAATTTGTAAATGTAAATTCAATGTATTTTGAATGTTGCTAGGGTTTTGTAACCAACCTAGTTGAAAAGTGTATTTAGGTCAAGTTAGAGAAGAGATTTTGTGTCAGTGATTTGAGAAGAAGAGTGTATCGAACCAGATTGAAGAGTCTGCATGTGAGAAGAATATTTGAGCTGAAAAGGATCTATACTAGCAAGAAAGGAAGTGCTATGATCAAATCATTTCCCATGTTGTTCCCTAATAGCTACATCAGTTTCAAATCCTTTAACCAGGTAGATCCTAACAGGTTTTATTTGTAAAATCCCTTCACCGGGTGGCTCATTAACTTGAGTTTAAGATGCTCTAACAAGGTTACTCCTAATAGGGTAGAGCTCCTAATAGGGCTAAGGTAAAATCCCTTCACTGGATGACAACTAATAGGGTCTGCTCTTAACCAGGCATATTGTAAAGCTCCTAACCAGGATAGGCCTTTAACCAAGCACATTCCGAAAGAGTGCAAATATTTTGTGGGTGCTGATTCCAACCGTGGTTTTTCCCATTCGGGTTTCCATGTGAAAAATATTTGTGTTCATGTGGTGATCCATTATTGGTTTGAGCATTTGATATCATTACTTTATTTGCATGTTGATGAACACTAAAATGAATGGTTTGGTAAATCTACTAACCGGTATGTTTGAGTAGTTACCGGTACTGGTTTTTGAAGTATTATTTGAGTTGTTTAACTACTGATTCACCCACCCTCTCAGTAGTAACTGGATCCTCATAATAACAATTTGTATAAGAGCCCTAAGTCCTCTTTGTGAAGAAGCTTAACCGCTTGAGGTAAAGATTTGGGATGAAGAAGGAGGGTCCTAAGTTTACAAAGGACAACTACAGTATATGGAGTGATAGAATGAAGATCTACATAAAAGGAATGGGGGCACCATTCTGGTTGTATGTTGAAAATCAGTATTCACCTCCTACTGGTACTCTGACTGCAGATTAACTTAAGGAACAACAAGAGAATATTCAAACATTAGAAGCCATTGTAAGTACACTTTTCGATTATGAGTATATTGATGTCCATGGTCTTGAAAAAACTTATGAAGTTTGGGAAAAGTTGAAGTTAATTTATGGTGGAGATGAGCATGTGAAAAAAGGTAAGGAAGAAAGCCTAAGAGGCAAGTTTGATGACATGAAGATGATGGAAGGTGACAACATCACCTAGTATGCACAAATAATAAAAGAAGTAGCTGGAGGAATCAAAAGTGATAGTGGATCCATAACTGAAGACACAGTGGTAAGTAAAATGTTAAGAACCTTATTGCCTTCTTATGCTATTAGAGTATTTGCTATACAAGAATTAAGTTCAGTCAGCAAAGATAAAGTTACAGTTGATTCTTTGATAGGCAAGCTTACTGCTTTTGAGTTGAATAGCTTTGAGAATAGTGTACCTAAAGTACAATCTTCTTTCAAAGCATCAGTATCTAAGGCACCTGTAAGAAAAGGAAAGGATGTCTATAGGTCAAGTCATCATGGTGGTGGTAATGAAGAGGTAGATGGTGAAGATAATCTAATGGAAATTGAGGCTTTATTGGCAAAGAAACTTCCTAGAGGCACCGATAAGTACAAAGACAAGCTTCCTCTTAAATGTCTCTCATATAACAAGATAGGACATATTGCTGCAAAATGTCCTAACAATGATCAGAAGGAAAAGTTTAGAAGTTTTAAGGGAAAAGGTAAGAAACAATGTTATGTTGCAGTTGATGAAGGTGTTACCGATGAAAAAATCTCAGGATGAAGCTAATGAGGAAATTGTTTTTGTAGCAGTTAAGGAAGATCTCTCTGACAAGAAAGATTTAGTGTCTTATATTGATAGCAGTGATGAGTGGGTCATTGATAGTGGTTGCTCACATCACATGACTGGTGACAAGAACAAGTTCATATCACTTGAAGAATTTGATGGTGGAGTAGTGAGATTCAGCAACAATTTACCATGTATGGTAAAAGGTAAAAGTTCAACTTCTTTAAATGGAAAAATTAATGCTGATGATGTATATTGGGTTGAAGGATTGAATCGTAACTTGTTGAGTGTTGGTCAACTAAATGATAAAGGTTATCATCTTGAGTTTAAGAATGGAGTGTGAAGGGTTTTAGGATGCAAGGGAGAACTTTGCTACTGGTAAATAGACAAAAGGTAACTTATTTCATCTGAATACTAATGTTAACAGTTGCTTGGTTGCTAAAGTTGAAAACAGTTGGTTATGGCATAGAAGATTTTGTCATGTGAATTTTGATAATTTGGTTAAGGTCAGCAAGTCAAGTATGGTTAGAGGTATGCCATAATTAGTCAAACCAGACAATGTGATTTGTAAAGAATGTCAGTTGGGTAAGATGACTACTTCCTCTTTCAAGAGAAAATCATTTTCTTCTGAAAATATTTTAGATTTGGTGAACACTGATTTATATGGTCCTATGAGAACTAGGAGTTTTTATGGTGATAAATATTTCATGATATTTATTGATGATCATTGAAGAATGATGTGGGTTACATTTTTGAAGGAGAAGTCAGATGCTTTCAACAAATTTAAGGCATTCAAAGCTTTAGTGGAGATAGAAACCGGTAAGAACCTAAAGTGCCTGAAATCTGACCAAGGTGGAGAATTCACATCAGCCGAATTTATGAAATACTGTGATGAGAATAGAATCAAGAGACAACAATCTGCACCGAGGACACCACAACAGAATGTAATTGTAGAAAGGAGGAACCAGACCATAGTTGAAGCAACTAGAACAATGTTGATACAAGGAGATGTACCTAAAATATTTTGGAGAGAGGCAGTTAGCACTGTAGTATACACAATAAACTGGGTATTGGTCAAGAGAGGTAGTGAAAAAACTCCCTATGAATTATGGTATGGTCGTACTGATGAATAATGATGAACAACAAATACCCTAATCGATACTGAGAGGGGGGGTTAATCAGTACATACAAAAAATTCTCCACAACTTATCAAGTTAAAACAATGATAACTGGTTGTCTTCATCACTGAACTTAACCATGGCAATACCAGTTAAACACAGTAAGACTTCAAATAGCTAAACCAGTAAAACTGAATACTTCAAATAACATTCAATACTTGATAACTACTTCACCAATATACTCATGCATGTGCTGTATTAGTAATACCGTAACCATTAGCTTTGCATGCATATTCACTTAAACAAAGACTGCTCAATAATCACATGAAAAATGCACAACTCATGACACACAAATTTTTCACGTGGAAACCCAAATGGGAAAAACCACAGTGGGGATGAATACCCACAAGCTTGTTTTTGAACTCTTTTGAAGCTCGCTCTATTAGGAGGCTAATCCGGTTAAAGACTTTACAATAAGGTTCTGTTAGGAACCAATCCTATTAAAGATCACCCAATTAAGGGATGGCTATATATCCTATCAAAGGTTGAAACCCTATTAAAGGTTACCTCGCTAGAGGATTTGAAGAACTCAATGATCTCGAGTCACCTGGTTAGAGGATTTGCAATAAGCCTGTTAAAGCTACTCGACAAAGGGATTTTCCTACTATTGAAATGGTTAGAAGACAATAGGTAAAGCTCCGATCTAATAACAACACTACATGCTAAGGCAGATCCTTTTCAGCTCCTCTACTCTACAATCACACTTTGCAGTTTTCCACTCACTGGTCTGGCAAGTATCTCATCACTCGCATACAAACACAACATTTTCCAACACAAACAATAACAAACATCATTGACCTTATAGAAAACAATTAGGTCGGTAGCATAAACCCTAGACCCTAAACATTTTAGGTTTACAATTACAAGCGAGCCAATCCTGACCGTTCAAACACTTTTGCATAGAATAAAACAATCTCAAACAGATCACAAGTCATTCTGCAACGTCCATTCTTCACCATATATGGAAATCAGTAACCCATCACACTCTCTTCACATACCGCTAAGAAGAATGTTCATTCCTGAGGTAGACATTTAATGCAATTGATCTTCACATGCAAGATCCTCAAGAAAATCCTTCATGTGCACAAAACTGATGTGGCATCTCAATCTCATCCTTATCTCTTAGCTAACTCATCACAAAATGTCACCAGTTGCATCGCACAAGCTAGATTGCCAAACCGAAAACCCTAGAGCTGAGACTACCAACTGGTAGTCACACTTAGTGAAACCTTGACATCGGTCCACTTCATCCCTTCATACATGTTCTCCTACTTGAACATCAATAACAACTTCTTCCAATATTCATATCGGTTCACCTGCACTTATTGACATCAATGACAACATACTTTGTCACCGTTGCATCATATGCCAACAATCTCCCCCTTTGGCATTGATGGCAATAATCAATGTATCATTGCTCAGTATCTGCACCATGCTCAATAACATATACCGGTTCAAATATCATAACCACCACCATCTGGACTGGTCAGTGTGTACTCTGCCATATATCTTCATCATTAGATATCTTCTCCACCATACATCACCAGATATCTTCTCCCCTTTTGACAACAATGCCAAAGTGGAGGCACAAGCTTCCATTCTTCACTATGCTGCTCCCCCTATGGAGTAGCATCCTTCAACACATCAATCCTGAAAGATTTGACACTGTAGCACCCGAATGATGTGGAGCACACATTTTTAATTCACTTCATGAAGGGGCAGAACCCCTAATTCACCTCTCAAATAGGTAAATGCAGTCTTCAGTAAGGGCTTAGTGAATATGTCTGCTAGCTGCTCCTTACTGGAAACATGTTCTAATACAACCTCTTTGTTTTGAACCTTCTCTCTCAAGAAGTTATACTTGAGCTCAATGTGCTTAGTTCTAGCATGCAATACCAGATTCTTGGAAATATTTATTGCACTTGTGTTGTCACAAAATATACTCACCGGTTCAGATATAGGTACTTTGAAACCATCCAATACATGTTTCATCCATATTGCTTGAGTGCAGATCATAATTGCTACCACATACTCCGCTTCAGCTGTAGACTGGGAAATACAGCTCTACTTCTTACTCGTCCATGAGACTAGTTTTCCACCAAGAAAGAACGCTCCACCGGTTGTGCTCTTCCGGTCATCCACATTACCTGCCCAATATGCATCGGTAAATACTTTGAGATTAAAATCACCATTGTATGGATACCACAATCCATAATCAACTATCCCTTTCAGGTATCTAAGAATCCTCTTGACTGCTACCAAGTGGGATTCTCTTGGATTTTTCTAAAAACAGGCCACAATGCCCACTGCATGAGCAATATCCAGTCTATTGTGTACCGCATAGTGCAGCTTACCGATCATTGACCCGTACTCCTTCTCATTCACCAATGCTGAATCATCTTCCTTAGTCAATTTGTAGCCGGTCACCATCATTGTACGAACCGGTTTTCTCTCCTCCATGCCAAAGGTCTTCAATACCTCTTTGACATACTTGGACTGGGTAATAAAGATAACCTCTTTCATTTGCTAAATCTTTAGACCAATGAAGAACTTTATCTCTCCAATCAAAGACATCTCAAACTCTTTCTTCATTTCATCTGCAAATGCATGGCTCAAATGTTCATCATCTCCTCCAAAGATTATGTCATCTACAAACACTTCACAGATCAGAATCTAATCACCTTCAGATTTCAGGTATATGTTGTTGTCCTCACTTGTTCTCTGAAATCCTATCTTCACAAGATGAGAGTGTAACCATTCATACCATGTCCTTGGTGCTTGTTTCAATCCATACAAGGCCTTGTGTAATCTACACACCATGTTACTATCTTTTGATAAGGCAAACCCATCTGGTTGCTCAATATACACTTCCTCTTCTAGGATTTCATTCAAGAATGTAGACTTCACATCTATCTGGTATACCTTGAATCCCTTAAATGTTGCAAATGCAAGTAGCATTTGAACACCTTCCAGTCTAGCCACTAGGGAAAAGGTTTCTCCATAGTCTTCTCCCTCTTCCTGAGCATATCCCTTGCATACAAGTCTCTCCTTGTTCCTTACAACTGTGCCTTCTTCGTTCAGCTTATTCCCGAAGACCCATTTGGTACCTATGACATTCTTGTGTTTCGGTCTGGGTACCAAAGACCATGTTGCATTCTTTTCTATCTGGTCTAGCTCCTCTTCCATTGTCTTAATCCAGTCTTCATTTGTAAGTGCCTCTCTAGTGATCTTAGGCTCAAATTCAGAAACCATGCAAGAGTTTTCTTTCACCTTTCTTCTTGTGAGTATCCCTGCATCTTGATCTCCTATGATCTGCTTCGGATCATGATGTAGTTTCACATATCTAGGAATGACTCTAGCTGGTTCTCTTTGCTTTTACTCCTCCTCTTCTTCTCCTCCATCCTATTCTTCACCTACTGTAGCTTCTACCGGTATAGGAACACTAAGGTCTTTGCTTGTTTCTTTCTTAGCAGGTTCCCAGAAGGCTACACCCAGTTCATCTTCCACTTGCTTGTTGCAGGTTTCCTCAGGCTCCTCAGGGGATTCATCAACCCTAACATTGATGCTCTCAACAATTTTGTGAGTCCTATTGTTGTAGCACTTGAGAGATTTTCTCTTAATGGAATATCCCAGAAATATTCCTTCATCACATTTAGCATCAAGCTTGCTCAGATGCTCACCTCTCTTGATATAATAATTACTGCCAAATACTTTAAAATAACTCATAGTGGGAGTCTTCCCAGTCTAGTAATCAAAAGGGGTTTTATCTTTACCTTTCTTGATGAGTACCCAGTTCATAGTATAGACTGTAGTGCTCATTGCTTCTCTCCAAAAAGTGTGAGCAACCTTTCCTTGGATTAGCACTGTTTTGGCCGCTTCAACTACAGTCCTATTATTCCTTTTTGTTATGCCATTCTGTTGTGGTTTCCTTGGGGAAGACAACTACCTGTTGATACCGTTCTGTTCACAGTACTTGTTGAATATATCAGAAGTGAATTCACCTCCTTGATCAGTTCTTAGGAATTTTATCCTTTGACCACTTTCCTTCTCTACCAATGCTCTAAAGGCTTTGAACTTTCCAAATGCCTCAGACTTGTCTTTCAAGAATGTGACCCATATCATTCTTGAGCAGTCATCAGTAAGAATCATGAAATAACTATCTCCTTGAATACTTCTAGTTTTCATTGGACCACACAGATCAGTGTGCACAATATCAAGTAAGTTCTCTGCTGAAAAAGACTTACCTTTGAAAGTTGAGGAAGACATCTTCCCAAGTTGGCATTCTCTGCATAAAGAATTCTCCTGTTTGTTTAGCAAAGGTAATCCTCTTACTGGCTTTTACAATATTGTCAAAGTTTATATGACAAAGTCTCCTATGCCATATCCAACTGTCATCAAACTTCACCATCAAACACTGACTAATCTTCGCATTCAACTAAAACAAGTTACCTCTGGTCTGCTTACCGGTGACAATAAGTTCACCACTCTTTTTAATTATACTACAAACTCCACCTTTGAACTTTAGAATGAGTCCTTTGTCATTTAGCTGAGCAACACTCAAAAGGTTATGCTTAAGACCTTCTACCCAATAGACATCATCTGCACTACTCTTTCCATTTAGTGAGATGGATCCTTTACCTTTCACCAAGCATGGTGTATCATTGCCAAATCGGGCAACACCTCCATCATATTCTTCCAAAGACAGAAACTTTCTCCGGTCACCAGTCATGTGGTGAGAACACCCACTATCAATAATCCACTCATTAGAGTTGTCAATGTGAGAGACAAGGGATTTCTTGTCAAACACTTCTTCCTTTATAGCTACAAACACTATGTCCTCATTCTCTTCATCCTCAGATTCTTCATCAGTAACACCTTCATCCACTGCAACAAGAAAATTTCTCCTACCTCCTCCTTTATACTTTCTAAACCTCTCCAGTTTATCCTTATTGTCATTGTTAGGACAATTAATAGCTATATGTCCTATCTTATTGTAGGAAAACAATTTTAAAGGAAGCTTACCTCTGTATTTTTCGGTACCTTTTGGAAGTCTCTTGGCAAGAAGAGCTTCAAAATCCATCAGAATCTCTTCATCATCCATATCTCTGCATTGCCTAGATTCATAACTGGTACTTACTTCTTTTCCTTTTCTGGTTGGTGTAGCAGATGCTCTAAAGGTTGACTCAGTCTTCTAAACACTGCCATCATAGCTATTCAACTCATATGCAGTCAACTTTGCAATGATAGAGTCTAAGGATACCTTGGTTTTGTCGATAGACCTTAGCTCCTGAATAGCAGCAACTCTGATTGCATAGACTGGTAACAAAGATCTCAAAAATTTACTGACAATAGTATCATTATCAATTGTTCCACCAATGCTCTTGATATCTCCAACCATAGTCTTGATCCTTATGCCATATTGTTTGTTAGGCCCAATATGGAAAGCTAATGTACTAAGAGGGGAGGGGTGAATCAGTACTTCAAATATTTTATCAAACAATAACTTTACTGTTAAGCATAAACCAAAAACTGTTGTAACATAACATAAAGCTAAAACAAATTAATAACAATCATACATGATTCACTCCATAACACATATATTTTGGTTATGCATAAACTCTTGGTTAGAGAGAAAAACTGTGATGGGGATGGCACCCACAACTTCACTACTAGAATAATAAAGGTTGCTTGGTTAGAGCTACATGTTCAACTATTTCTGATAGCTTACCCTGTTAGGAGTATCAAGATCATTAGATCTACCTTGCTAAAGGATTTTACAACACTTATTCTAAATGCTGCACCTAGTTAAAGGCTTTACAATTTATAGACTTTGTTAGAGTCTTTTACCCTATTAAAGGTTTGTCTTACAACTCAAAATATTACAATAAAATCTTTACAAATATCTGCAACTTCACATCTGAAATGTTATAGCAGATTCTATGTGCTCAAAATGAGATTACCTTGCTTATAGCATACCTCGATAATCCATAGATTAACTCGGTAAACCCTTCTGTTTACTCAGTTCCTTGACTGTTCTCTGAAATCCTCCTCGATGACCTCTATGTCTCTGACAGTCACAATACTTAGTACTTCCTTATCTATTACACATTTCTTGCTTCATACACCTCTCTTATTGATCCTTAATTCATGTTGTATAAATAGATCTCTTATGTTGGTGATCTGTTCATTCTTTGATCTTACAAACATGATTCATCGAATGAATAACCATACAAAATATTTCATTGGATAGATGACCTCAAAATCATACAAAATGTTTAAGTGCAATTTCCAATGTGATAATGGTTCATTGTTCCTCGATCTTGTAACACGTTTCCCATGTGTGTCTAGGTTCAATGAATCTGGTAACATGTTTCACTCAGTGTATATCAACTTGGTGTATCCTTTTTTGCTGCTTGGTAGACATAGAGTGTTACTCAGTAGACAGCTCGGTGTATACTAAGCTCTGTGACTACTTTCTTCTATAACCGACTGCTCTGTGCTTATCGACTGAATGTTTCAGTAGTAATAACCGACTAAAGTAAATAGAATGACTTTGGACATAAAACTAATGACAACTTAGTAAGTATTAACAAGCTCCCCTTTTGACATTAGTTGAGATGTTTGACAAAACTTCTTTTAAAGTCACAACTCAAAATCTATATACTTACAAAATTTGACTAAACTGACAGTATATACATTAGTCAATAAAATAGTATATTCAGATATACTCCCCTTATCAATATACTGTACATAACTCTGATTTTGCATGCTCGATGATCAATGTTCTGTGTTTACTGTACTTGTTCTTTTCTCTTTGATTACTGCTCGGTGGTTATTGCTCCCTTGTCAAATTCAACTGTGCATTTGGATACTCTATTTTGTATACTCCCCCTGTATACTACACTCCCCCTTTGATACTTTGATACTTTGATACTATACTCCCCCTTTTTGACAAACATCAAAACTTAGTTACCATTCGGTGGAGGCAACTGGTCAAAAATGGATTTGTACTTTGTCCTTGCATCGGTGAGAGCGGCAGAGAGGGCATCCTTGACACTATCCATGAGTGAATTCTAAGCTATCATGTTGGCTAACAGTGAAATTAGTCCATCTAAAGTGCTTCCCTCTTGTTGAGTGGATAGGGAGGTAGCCTTGTTGATCTGCTCTTGGATGGAGGACAAGTGTGGAATGAATAAGGTTTGAAGAGTCATAATGTCCATCCTTATTTTGTGCTCTTCATTCCTAAGTTCCAGTTGTTGAGCCATGAGCTTTAGTAACTTTGTATAGAAATGCTGAATAGAATTTGGCTCAGTGGTCAACTTATTTTAGAGATTGGTGATCTCTTTCTCAATCACTTCTATTTTATTTTTGATATCTTTAATGAATAAAGAGAATGTATAGAGTTTCTGAAATAAATAAAGAATGTGCTTGAGTTGAGGGGACAACTCAGCAATAAATTTGACAAGTTTTACTTTGCCAATAGCAATGGCTTTCTGTACCTCTTCAATCATTTTAGCAGTGAGCTCTTTGTCCTTCAATTTTCTCAAATATTCAGATGCGTCTACTCCAGAGGTCTCAATTTGATTGAGGAGTTCATCCAGTTGAATATGGATGGTTGCATCTTTTGACACTGTAGCTTTAGGTAGCATATCTATTAATAGTGCTTTCACCTTATGAAGTAATCTGTTTTTCTTTTGAATAGCCATTTGTTTTTCCTATTCTGCTTTGGCTTTGCATAGTTCACCGAATTCAATGAGTGCTTGCCCTTTTAATTTGGATATGTCTACATTCGGCAACACTATTGGTTTTGACAAATCTAACTTGAAACTATGCTTTTTCGTTTTCTTTTCTTTATTTTTCACTGATTGAACTAATACAATGGCTTGGGAGGCTTGTTGACCCTCGGTAGGTTGCTCGGTAGAGGTGACACTTTTATCAATTTCTTTAACCTTTGATGTAGCCTTCGATGAATCCTTGCTCAGGGTCTCAGTTGTGACCCTCTTTTCCTTGTTCAGTATCCTGAGGTGTCTGGTTGAAACATGCTGAGTGACCGAAGGATAGGGCTGAACTTGTTACAAAACTGACTCACTGGATACCAGTTTGGCATATGCATTCCCTTCTATCATTTCCTGTTCTTGTGCCTCGGTGTCCATGATATCCTCATCAATTTGTATAGTTTCAGCAGGGTCTTGCTCGGTGATATTAGGATCTTGATCCGTGACATCAACTGTTTCAACTTCAACTTGCTCATCAGTACTCTTGATTCGAAAGATTTCCTGCCATTTTTCCTTTGTCTCCTTCTCTACATCAAGATAGAGACCATTCATCAATTTGAAGGCTCTTTGCTTGACTAGAAAGTTTGTGTGGTAGTTTTTTAGATGTTCACTTATGTCATCTACCGACATGTCTAGAAAGAGATGTACCAGACTTCTTTCTCTCATCTTCTTTTCCAAGTCCATGGCATATTTCCACCTGTTATCAATATGCAAATACAATTCTTTTGGAAGAGAATTAGTTACTTCCAATGGGACCAATTGGAATTTCAGAAGAGTGCAGATTATGACTTCTTCAATTTGTCTCTTTTCTGCATCAGATCTGGAGTCATATTTTACATATCTAAATGTTCCAAATCCACCATATTACTTCAGATTAGCACAAAAATTATCAACACTATGTACATCTTCCTTTTTAATCTTGACAATCTGGAATTTACTTTTGTCTTCAGATTCTGTGTCACTGGACTCTTTAGTCAAAATGAGTCTCCAAGTAGATTTCTTATAAGTTTTTGTTACCTTTGGAACAACAACACTCTTCTGTTTCTTGCTCGGTGACACTGCAGATGATCTAGTGTTTGAGTGCTTTACTAAAGGAGCCGGTGATACCTTTGATGTATCATGTTTCTTCCTTTTCAAAATTTTCCCTTTAGGCAACTCGGTGCTCAATGTAATAGCTGCCTCTTGGGCTTCAGATTCCTCCTTGGTGATGACTAGAGTGCCCTTGATAGGTGTGGAGGAAGATCCTTCTCCAAATTTCTCCGTTAATGCCTTGATCATTTTTGTTGCTTTCCTTGTAGCCTTGGGTACTACAATACTCATCTTAACTTTCTCTTTAACTTCTTCATATGTACCGTATCTCAGCTTGGTAGCATGTGTTGGTAATTTAAGAAAAGCATCTATCTACTATTGTGTGATGTCAAAATCAATCTCATAACCCATAGGTGGCAAAGATTGAGTTCTTGGTTCCACAGTATTAACATAGCAGTAGTCAGTGTCTACTTCAAAGCATATGTCATCTTTGTATTTGTCTACTAGTTGGGGTGGAATTCTATACCTATTATGCATCTTTTCTTGAAACTTTCTAAAGTAATCATCCATAATATCATTAAAGTTATCACCTAGCCATTTGATGAAGTCATTGATTTGATGGGTGATTGGTCGGTGTAGCTCCCAAACTACATTACCGACTGATGGAAATAATTTCTCAAAATATAAAAACGTGCATTCCAAAACTGATCCAAAATTCAGTGTGTTAGCCAAGTTGTTCTTCTTCCGCTTCCTTATGGTGTTTAGATTCTCAAACAGGTTTTTCAACAATACTTTGCATAGCTCAATTTTCATTCCTTTCTTCACATTGTTATATGCTAAATCGATTGCTACATAGGGTACACTATTTTCCCTTGTCATTTGAAAGAAACAATAACCTATTACTCTAATGGCAAAATTCAGCTCTGCATCTATCACATTGTTCAGTTTCAGTCCTCTGCAATTAGATTCAACTCCGGTTAAAGTGATCAATTCCTTTTGTGATATCATTTTCTGAGCTCGGGCATGATCAAAAATAGGGTAACCGGTGATCAAATGGATGATTTCCTTGGTGATTTTAAATGGTTTCTCTTCTAACCACATGAAGTCATCATGAACTCTGCTCAAAACAAATTTAACCCACTAGGGTTTGAAGACTCATGGGTAGGTTAGGGCTTCGGTCAATCCCTTGACTTTAATGTGTTGAAATTTTCTATCCAGTTTTCCATCGGTACACAATTCATCATATGTGTCCTTGATTTCAACATGACCTAGTTCCTCAACATGACACTTAGTGAATAATCTGACATCCTCAACTAGTAAAACCCTATCCGGAATGAGTGAAAATGCAGTTTTATCATCTGGTTCAGATGCTACTTTGGGAGTTAGAGAGTATTTTAGTGAGGGCTTTTCAATATTCTCAACAATAGCGGGCTTCTGGATCTTAGGTGCCATTGCAAATTTTGGATAAATACTAACAAAAGATTCTTAGGGTTTGAAAACTTTCAAACGACAAACACGACAGATGCTTCCCACTTAGAAAATATAAAACAGATATTCACAACTGATATGATCGGTAAACTAGCTTGACAATGCGTTGTGATTGATGTAAATACCTTGAATTTCGCTTTGGAGGAGGTTTGATCGCCTTTGAATCGCTCTGTTCTGCTTTCTCGAAAACTTGGTAAGTGTAAAATGACCGCACAAAAGCTTTAAGTATAGAATATACATTATCCGGCTCCGTGCAGTTAGGTCAGAAAACATTAAATGCACTCGGTACCACTAAACCAATTTACCTTTCTTTTTGTGCTTTTATCGAGTAGCCAGACTTCCTGTATTTACCGACTAGACAGGCTTCCAAAAGACTTGATAAAATTTCAAATTTCCTAATGCATCTTTAGCTATGCAGATTTTGAATTAAGTACATGATAAAATAGGAACTGTTAAGATTTAACCTTGAGAGAATGTAGTCCCTTCACACCTTTACCGATTAATTTGGAATAGGTGCACCTAACTCGGTAGATAACGTGCTTTCTTCATTTGACACAATTTCCTTCTTTTTCCAAATCATCTGTAATTTGCCTTTTATTTCCTTAGTGTCTCCTCTAGGTTGATCTCTACAATCTCTAGCCAAGTGTCCAACTTTGTGACAATGAAAACATGCCATACCAAGATTTCTCCATGATCTTTGGTTATTCATTCCAAACCTTATAAAGTAGTTGGCACTTATATGTCCATATCTTCCACAACATTCACACCATATCCTTGTATTGTAATCCCATGGTACTGCAGAATACTGTCAGTTAGGATCTGTGCAATTTCGGTAGCCTCTAGTATTTGCTCGGTGTGCAGACCACATATAGTTCTTTTGCTTAAACTAACACTTCTCGGTGCTATGTCCATATCTATTGTAGTTTTTACAAAACCCTTTGAATTTTGCCTTCTAATAATTGCTAGTAGACTTTGTCCTACATTGGTTAGATGTGTGACCATATTTATTGCAATTGTAACAATAACCATTAGACCTTGTGACATTCGGTTGCTTACCTTTTCTAATTTGGCACATGTTAGCAGTATGTCCTTGTTTTCCACAGTAGTTGCAAATAGGCTTCTTTCCTTTGATGTTCTTCTTGTTTCTAGCTTGCTTTGATGATTCTCCTCTCTCAATAGTGTGGATTCCCTTTTCGATAGAGTCTTTTCCATTGTAACCGAGTCGTGCATCTTTGTTGGGTCTTCTTGTATTCAGTTGCTCATCCAACATCTTTGATGCTTCATAACTCTTCTTCAGTGTTTCTTTGGATTTCTTTTCTATTTCAAGTTCATCGGTCAACCTTGATACTTCAAGTTTCAATGCTTGATTCTCATCATCTTTCAGATTTGCTTCATGATTTGCATAACCCAATTGATCTGACAGATTTTGTTGAATCCTAGTCAACCTTGTGATTTCATCATTCTTTTCAGATACTAATGCTTCAAGTTGTTGTTTTTCTCTTTCTAGATCTCTTACTTTATCCTCGGCTGTCCTCAATGCATCAAGATTCTCAATCATTTGTGTGCTGAAATGTTCATGTCCTCTTTTCATTGCTTTTAGCCAATCAATCTGTGCTTTGTTCTTTTCTTTCAGTTCTTCAATAATTTCTTTAGTCTCTTTAGATATACTATTCTCATATGATGTCTCAATTTGTTCCACTAACTCTTGAGAGTCCTGCAAATCATCAGACAATCTTCTTCTGACTTTTAATGATTTTTGCATTTGTCTTTGCATGTCTGAAATAACTTGATTAGCATGATCCAACTCTTCTTTCAGATACACAATTCTCTAAGATTATTTGTAGCCTTCCATTGATAATATCTTTTTTCTTTAGGCTGTTAAACCCTTTCCCAAGATTGGAGCTCTGATACCAATTGTTAGGCCCAATATGGAAAGCTAATGTACTGAGAGGGGAGGGGTGAATCAGTACTTCAAATCTTTTCTTGAACAATAACTTTACTGTTAAGCATAAACCAAAAACTGCTGTAACATAACATAAAGCTAAAACAAATGAATAACAATCATACATGATTCACTCCATAACACATATATTTTGGTTACGTAGAAACTCTTGGTTAGAGAGAAAACCTGCGGTGGGGATGGCACCCACAACTTCACTATTGCAATAATAAAGGTTGCTCGGTTAGAGCTACATGTTCAGCTATTTTTGATAGCTTACCCTGTTAGGAGTATTAAGATAATTAGATCTACCTTGCTAAAGGATTTTACAACACTTATTCTAAATGCTGCACCTGGTTAAAGGCTTTACAATTTATAGACTTTGTTAGAGTCTTTTACCCTGTTAAAGGTTTCTCTTACAACTCAAAATATTACAATAAAGTTTTTACAAATATTTGCAACTTCACATCTGAAATGTTATAGTAGATTCTTTGTGCTCAAAATGAGATTACCTTGCTTATAGCACACCTCGATAATCCATAGATTAACTCAGTAAACCCTTCTGTTTACTCTATTCCTTGACTATTCTCTGAAATCCTTCTCAGTGACCTCCGTGTCTCTGACAGTCACAATACTTAGTGCTTCCATATCTATTACACATGTCTTGCTTCATACACCTCTCTTATTGATCCTTAATTCATGCTGTATAAATAGATCTCTTATGTCGGTGATCTGTTCATGCTTTGATCTTACAAACATGATTCATCGAATGAATAACCATACAAAATATTTCATTGGATAGATGACCTCAAAATCATACAAAATGTTTAAGTGCAATTTCCAATGTGATAATGGTTCATTGTTCCTCGATCTTGTAACACGTTTCCCATGTGTGTCTAGGTTCAATGAATCTAGTAACACATTTCACTCGGTGTATATCAACTTGGTGTATCCTTTTTTGTTGCTTGGTAGACAACTCAATGTATACTAAGCTCTGTGACTACTTTCTTCTATAACCGACTACTCTGTGCTTACCGACTGAATGTTTCGGTAGTAATAACCGACTAAAGTAAATAGAGTGACTTTGGACATAAAACTAATAACAACTTAGTAAGTAGTAACAATTGTTGAATGGTCTCTCCTTCAACCATCCTCATGTCTTCAAATTTTCCTCTAAGGCTCTCTTCCTTAGCTTGCTTCACATGCTCATCAGCACCATAAATGGTTTCCAGAGTGTCCCATACATCCTTAGGATTGTCCTTATCTTGTACATCAATGAACTCAATATCGGACATGCTGCTAATAAGGGCTTTCATGAGTTTCCCATTTTCTTGAATCTCTCTTTTCTGATTATCGGTTAGAGTGCCAGTGGGGATAACATAGACATTCTCAACATAGCTCCAGTGTTGAGCACCCAAACTCTTGATATAAATCTTCATTATGTCCTTCCATATTTTTAAGTTATCTCTATTGAGCTTAGGACCTTCCCTCTTCATCATTAAAGCGTGATCTTTTACCTCAAGTGGTTAAGCTTATATCACCGAGGACCTGGAGTTGCTCTGATACCAATTGATGAATAATGATGAACAACAAATACCCTAATCGGTACTAAGAGGGGGGGTGAATCAGTACATACAAAAAGATCTCAACAACTTATCAAGTTAAAATAATGATAACTGGTTGTCTTCATCACTGAACTTAACCATGGCAATACTGGTTAAACACAGTAAGACTTTAGACAGCTAAACCAGTAAAACTGAATACTTCAAATAACATTCAACACTTGATAACTACTTCACCAATATACTCATGCATGTATTTGTTGGCATATGCACACTCCAATGAGACATTGTATGTGATTGAAGGTTTTGTCATTGATGGCAACCTTGCAATCCTATGGCATCGACAAAGACATTATACTGGCATCAACAGATCACACTCTACATCGACACTCAGAACACCGGCACCGACACAGAAGAGAGGAAGTATACCGGCATAGAGGCCGACAAGATTTTGTTATATTATATTATATTTTGTTTATTATTGTAAAATGACTCTTATATATAAAAGAGATCATTGTAAACATTAGGGATGGAGTGTAGAAGCATTAAGGAAAATATTTGGCAGACCTATTGTGTGAAATATAGGTTAAGGGGTATATGTAAAGAACAAAGCAGGAACTGGTACTAAATTTGGCATTGAAGATGCTATTATAAAGCAGTACAAGATATTGGATTTTTATAATCCTTATTGTAAGTCAGTGAGACTTCCCATTGAGTAGTAAGCACTAGGCAGTTGGCCTTCCTGCATGTGCAGGCCCCTATTGTAAGTAATATTCTCTTATTGGCCAGTGAGTGAATATTGTGGGTCACAAATCCCATCGAGGTTTTTCCCACACTGGGTTTCCTCATTAAAATCTTGTGTTATGGTCTTCTTTTCATGTGGATGTTCTTGATTCTATTTATTGCATTATTTCTTGCATACCGGTACACTGTTATATTATGTTCTGCATGTTTTAAGTTAAGAAATTCTAATTACCAGTTAGATAATGATTCACCCCCCCCTCTTAGTATCTGTGGGATTTCTAACAATTGGTATCAGAGCCTGGTCCTCTATTTTTAGAAGCCTAACAGCTTGAGGAAGATCTTGACACCGGTAAAAATGGAAAATCTGATGAAACAACTTGAAGGAGCTCTTACAGACTATGATGCAGAGAAATTGAAGAATATCAAACTAGAAGATGATTTAAGGGTAGCTTAGGACATCATTCAGGAACTTCAAGAAAGATTTACTGTTGCAAGAAATAAGAGAAGAGAACTTTGTGAAAAATTGCAAAATGAGAATGATGAAAAGGAATCACTTAATGATATGATAAGCAAGTTTAAACAAGAGAACATGACAACAAAGAATGAGATGCAGGATATGACTATGAGATTTTGCAAAGAGATTGAGGATAGGAAGAAGAATGAAGAAGAATTAACTAGAAGACTAAGTGATGTAGCAAATGAGAACACAAGACTTAGCTATGAAAATGACATGTTGAAGACAGATCCGATGCATACTTAGAATGACTCAAATGAACTGATGAGACAAAAAGAAGTCTTAGAAAGAGAACTAGAAACTGCAAATCAACACAAAGAAAAATTCAAGAAAAGCTCAGAGGAACTTCGCACCTTGCTGAAGAATCAAAAACCTAAAGTTGACACTTCTGGAATTGGCTTTGAAGTTGGTAAAAGTTCCAGTACTACAAATACTCAGGATCACAACAAACCGATAAGACAACCTAATGCTTATAAATTCAATGGTAAATGCTTTGACTGTAATAAGTATGGTCATAGAGAAAATGAATGTAGATCTAGAAATTATCTGAATATCAACACACCCACCAGTCAATGTTCTAAATGCAACAAAGTAGGTCACAACTCTGAAAACTGCAGAATGAATGTGAGATGTTATATTTGTGGAAGATTTGGACATTTATCTAATCAATGTAGAACACAAATCGACATAGGTTATGGGAAAGCTATTCAAAAGAATAATGTAACTTGTTATGCATGTAACAAGATTGGGCATATTGCTAAATTCTATAGAAGTAAAGGAACACCAGTAGACAACAAAAGCTATAGCTTGAAAGGTAAAGAAAAAGTTGAAGAGGTTAAGCAAGAATTCTCAAAACAATTGATTAGAAAAGTTGATCTAAATATTGGGAATACTCCTCCACTGGTAGAACAAACCAATGCTTCACTAGCTGGACAGAGTGATGCTTCACTGGAAGGACAGAGCAGTGCTCCACCGGTAGGAAGTTCTTCATCTAATTGAAGAAAGTTTCCTTGAGGGTTTAGCAATCTAATGACACATGTGCTATTATTCCCTCGGTTAGAGATAAGAAGTTGGAAATCACTTATTACCGGAAAACAAAGTTAAGTGAATACTTAACCGGCATGCAATTAATGTGGTAGATGGTGAAAAGGCACTATAAAATTAAGATTTTGGCTCCATTTCATTTCACCGAGATTTCAAATTTTCGAAGTGCGCGAATATTTCGAGCTAAGGCATTTCGAGCAAGAAGCAAGAACACTCCAAGAAATCATCCATCCTAAAGGCAGTAAAAGGTATTTAATCATGGCATCCACCTCTACAATTGAATATATAGCAAACCCTACTATTGTTTAAGTAATAAAAAGACCTAGGCCCGTATTTCAGTTAGTTCCCGAGATAGCAAAGAAGGATGATACCTTAGGTGCTTTTTCTCAAATCCCTAAGGGAGTTGTTTATGCTGAAGACCCCAGAATGTACATCCACTGCAACATTGAGGAATTAGGAGATGAGGAGATTAAAACCATGTATAAAACTGTGATATGTGATAATACCGGCAATATAAAAGATGAACACAAGATCATTGAGACCCTAGGATTTACAGAGATCCTTAGCATTCCTGAATTCCCCAAGGATGTGATTAGGATAGTCTTGAGCAGGGTACATGGAGAATTTTTCTGGTTAGATGCAATCTACAAAATCACTAAGGAAGCTGTGAAAGCTGTCACAGGGTTACCGACCATGGGTAAAAGACCAGATAAAACCAAGAAGGTTTCCAATGACCTAGTTATAAACCTAACCGGTGCAACATTCGACACATCAATGTGAGATTCATCAGTATGATATTAGGGTATAAAGCTACTCATGCTAATAGACTCAATTTAGTTTCAAGTTTATGCATTAAGAGTGCTTATGATATGGTCACAGATAATGCAAAAATTGATATATGTGAGTGGTTAAAGGATGAATTAATTGACAACCTTGGAAAGATCAAGAAGGAGAAGAAAGGAACTTTCAGGTTTGAAAATATGTTAGTATGTCTGATGCTACACATAACAAAACAAGTTCCTGGTATAGGTTACAAAGAATTTGGATATGATATACCGGTAGGCAGACAGTTAACAGATCTATTCAATAACATGGGAGAAAACAAGGAAAACAATATTAATGACTTCTTTCAAGCATTAAAGACCAAAATGAAGAAAAGAATAAGGCTATCACAGAAGATTGTAGACAAATACAAAGATGAAATATACTTTGTCATCAAGAAAGATGAAATTTGGATGGAAGCGGTCATCCCAAAGACAGTTTGGGTAACCGAAATGGGCTATGAAACAAAAGATCACATAGTTGAAACATATGCTAAAGCACTTCTGGAAGCCCCAGAGAACTTAAGGAAGAAGTATTTAGTAGTGCAGAAAATATTGAAAGACAAATATAATCAAAGAAAAGGGTGAAAAAGGTTGAGGCAGTTGTAAGGAAAGGTTCCAGACAAGCAAAAGCCATCAAAGAAGATGTATTGAAGAAAACCGGTATAACAGAGGATGAGTTAGCAACTCCACAACCTGAAACTCACCCATCAACGGTAGGTACTTCTTTAGGAAGTGACATGCCTGCAACTTTTAAAAGAGTAGTAAGGAAAAGAGATCCCTCATCGGCAACCACACCCTCACCCAGGAGGACAAGACAAAAGCAACAAGCAGTGAAATCTCCGGTAAGAAAGGCCACACCAAAGAAGAAACTGACACCCAAGAAGAAGAAGAGGACAAACAAAGACTTGGCCCCTCTTGATATACTGCTAAATGAAATCATAGAGGAAGGTAAATTGAAGAACATAGAGAATATATATGAGACCTTAACAACTGATGAAAAAGAGTAAGTTGAAAATAGTGTTATATTACACATGGATATGTACAAGAAATTTTTGATGGAAGTAGTTAATGAAATACCAGATGAATTATTCAAAAGACTAGAGGCAAGAAGACAGGCAGTAATAGAACTGGATAAGAAAATAAAAATTGAAAAGTTACTTGCTGCATATCCGGTAAACTCTCCTTAAGAAATTGATGATCTAATTGCTCAAGCCAACCGAACAGTATTTTCTACTGCACACCGACACTTTTCTCTATTGGTTGGAAGAATTAATGAGGTAACTGAGGAGACGGAAAATGGATGGGATACATTCCTAATTGAGAAAGAAAAACAAGAAGAGTATAGGAACCCCAAACCCATAAAATTTTATTAGGAAGATAGAGACAAAGGGAAAGGTAAAGTTGGTGGACCACCTAGTATCAAGGTTAGAGACAACTTAACCCCACCTCCTTTGATTACTCCACGGGTAAAAGCAACAGCTACAGATGATCAACCGACAGCTGAGAGTATGGATGTAGAGGATAATAATCCTAATCCTGAAGTCCTATATACTATGAATGTTGATACCAAAAAATTCAACATAGTGGTAGACAAAGATACAATAGATAAGACTGATATGGCTAGTGAGCCTTCGATAGCAGAGGAAACTGATAAACCAGCAGTAGATAAAGAGAAAAAGGTAGAGACTGAGACACAAACTGAGGTAGTGCAATATACAGAGAAACAAACAGAGCTAAAGGCTCTGGAACAACAACAACCGGAATAGGTACATAAGGAAACAGTACCATTGACAACTAGTGAAGTAGAAAAACTAGTGCTTAAAAAAATGCAGACACAAACATACCTACCAGAGGTCAATACAAGCTTGGTTACTTCAACCGCTACACAGATTATTGATTCATCATCAAGCTTCAAATCAACAAATGTGACTGAGGTACTACTAGATTCTATCAAGAAAATAATCGACTGCAACTCACAAGCTTACAAGGCAATTGATGATACCATACCAATTTTGAAGGTAATTGCTCCTAACTGTAATATAAACAACAAAGGTTCTTTAGGACAATTTCATACACTATGTAAATATATCAAAGAAAACATTGAGAAAATAAAGGAAGATTCATTGAAGGATAAGGTAGAAATTGAAAAATAGAAATTCTTTGATGAGCAAATAAAGAAGTGTAACAAAGATTTTGACACACTTCTACCGGAATTATGTAATTTGTTGAAAGAGTACAAAAATCTGTACAAAGATACCTGTAAAACAAACTTTTTGACTGTAGATATTGACAAGAAAATGAGTAAGGTACAGGATGAGATCAATAAACTTGCAGATAATTTTGTCAACTCACCTGATACACTATCAGTTTTTGAGGAGAAGATAAAAAATTATGAGGAAGAGAGAAAGAAAGGATAATAAATAAGGCAAAACATTTGAGATCAAAACTAAGTCCAAGATTGGACTATCTAGCATCTCTGCGGAAGGAAATTTCTGAGGCACTAATACAGGGAAAGAAAACACCGGCAGAGCATTTGCAGCTTCTCACCGGTACAGTGAAGAGATCATAGACAACAATAAAGGATAGCAAAAAGTTTATGGATAGTATAAACTTGATTTTGGGAGAACTTTTTCAAATTGTAACCACCTAGTTACAAGGTTGAAACTACAAACTCTACTGACATCTTGACAACCTTTGTCATTGATGCCAAAGGGGGAGTAGTGGGATGAGAAAATTCAAATCACAGGAATCATATGCTTAGGGGGAGCTCTCACATTTTTGGTAACATTTTTTGGACTGCACATTTTTGGATACTTTTTGAAATTTCTCATGAGTGTTGCAATCAATGCCAAAGGGGGAGATTGTTGGAATATGCACACTCCAATGAGACATTGTATGTGATTGAAGGTTTTGTCATTGATGGCAACCTTGCAATCCTATGGCATCGACAAAGACATTATACCAGCATCAGCAGATCACACTCTACACCGGCACCGACATAGAAGAAAGGAAGTATACTGGCACAGAGGCCGACATGATTTTGTTATATTATATTTTATTTATTATTGTAAGCCGACTTGGAAAATTGTAAAATGACTCTTATATAGAAAGATCATTGTAAACATTAGGGATGAAGTGTAGAAGCATTAAGGAAAATATTAGGCAGACCTATTGTGTGAAATATAGGTTAAGGGGTATATGCAAAGAACAAAGCAGGAACCGGTACCGAATCTGGCATTGAAGATGCTATTATAAAGTAGTACAAGATATTGGATTTGTATAATCCTTATTGTAAGTCAGTGAGACTTCCCATTGAGCGGTGAGCTCTAGGCAGTTGGCCTTCCTGCATGTGCAGGCCCCTATTGTAAGTAATATTCTCTTATTGGCTAGTGAGTGAATATTGTGGGTCACAAATCCCACCAAGGTTTTTCCCACATCGGTTTTCCTCGTTAAAATCTTGTGTTATGGTGTGCTTTTCATGTGGATGTTCTTGATTCTATTTATTGCATTATTTCTTGCATACCGGTACACTGTTATATTATGTTCTGCATGTTTTAAATCAAGAAATTCTAATTACCGGTTAGATACTGATTCACCCCCCACTCTCAGTATCTATGGGATTCCTAACAGTGTTGTATCAGTAATACCATAACCATTAGCTTTGCATGCATATTCACCTAAACAAAGACTGCTCAATCATCACATGAAAAATGCACAACTCATGACACACAGATTTTTCATGTGGAAATCCAAATGGGAAAAAACATGGTGGGGATGAATACCCACAATCTTGGTTTTGAACTCTTTTGAAGCTCACTCTGTTAGGAGCCTAGTTCGGTTAAAGACTTTACAATAAGGTTTTGTTAGGAACCGATCCTGTTAAAGATCACCCAGTTAAGGGATGGCTATATACCCTGTTAAAGGTTGAAACTCTGTTAAAGGTTACCTCGCTAGAGGATTTAAAGAACTCAATGATCTTGAGTCACCTGGTTAGAGGATTTGCAATAAGCCTGTTAAAGCTACCCGACAAAGGGATTTTCCACTCACTGGTCTGGCAAGTATCTCATCACTCGGATACAAACACAACATTTGCCAATACAAACAATAAAAAACATCATCGACCTTATAGACAACAATTAGGTCAGTAGCATAAACCCTAAACATTTTAGGTTTACAATTACAAGCGGTCCAATCCTGACCATTCAAACACTTTTGCATAGAATAAAACAATCTCAAATAGATCATAAGTCATTCTGCATTGTCTATTCTTCACCACATATGGAAATCAGTAACCCATCACGCTCTCTTCACATATCGCTAAGAAGAATGTTCATTCCCGAGGTAGACATTTAATGCAATTGATCTTCACATGCAAGATCCTCAAGGAAATCTTTCACATGCACAAAACTGACATGGCATATCAATCTCATCCTTATCTCTTAGCTAACTCATCACAGAATGTCACCGGTTGCATCACACAAGCTAGATTGCCAAACCGAAAACCCTAGAACCGAGACTACCAACTGGTAGTCACACTTAGTTAAACCCTAACACCGGTCCACTTCATCCCTTCATGCCAGTTCTCTTACTTAAATATCAATAACAACTTCTTCCAATCTTCATACCGGTTCACCTGCACTTATTGACATCAATGACAACATACTTTGTCACCACTGCATCATATGCCAACAATCCTAATGTTAGTTATTTCAAAGTCTTTGGCAGTAGGTGTTACATAAAGAGATGATTATACAGGAAAGTTTTATCCTAAGAGTGATGAAGGAACTTTCTTTGGTTATTCAACTAAGAGCAAATCATTCAAGTGATTTAACAAAAGAAAAAAGAAGATTGTGGAAAGTGTTAATGTGAAAGTTGATGAGTATTTTGATAAATCTGATGATACTGACAAGTCTGATGCAGTTGAGGAATAGAAGCTAGTGATTATTGAATTGGAAGTTCAAAATGATGTTGAGTAGAACAGTGTGGAGGATCACAATAAAAGCCTATGATGAAGCAAAAGAGTCTGCATGATTCTCTTAACTAGGCATATTGTAAAGCTCCTAACCGGGCTAGGCCTTAGACTGCGTGCATTCTGAAAAAGTGCAAATATTTTGTGGGTGGTAATTCCTACCATGGTTTTTCCCATTTGGGTTTCCATCTGAAAAATATCTATGTTCATGTGGTGATGCATTATTGGTTTGAGCATTTGATATCATTACTTTATTTGCATGTTGATGAACACTAGAATGAATGGTCTGGTAAATCTACTAATCGGTATGTTTGAGTAGTTACCGGTACTAGTTTTTGAAGTATTTTTAAAGTATTATCTGAGTTGTTTAACTACTGATTCACCCCCCCTCTCAGTAGTAACTAGATCCTCATAATAACAATGAGTGCATCTTGCATAGTTTTTGCTTAATAGGTTTTGCATCTAGTTGAACTACAAGGTTGTGCACTACTAGCTTTAGATCAAGGCCTATTATGTCAGCATAAAACCAGACAAAGTTGATTTGTGTCTCTTGTAGAAAGTTCATGAAATTTTGTTTCTCTTGATCCGTAAGAGACTTAAGAATAAGCACATTCTTTGGATTGTCATCTATTCCCATGTTGATGGTGTCAATCTCTTCAATGAGAAAGGGTGATTTCTCCTGATATGGAGGAACCATGGTAGGGAAGTCAAGTCCCTCATCCTCTAGCACCTGATCCAGGTTTTCACTAGAAGATACATCCTTTATTTTTACTTTTTTTGCCTGAAGGAGCCTCGGGGTGGTTTTCACCAGGTGACTTCTAATTTTTATTTTTGCAACTAAGGGAATTGACTTGACTACCAAAGTATTCTTCCGGATTGAGATAAATTCTATTTATAGACGTGTGGTCCTCAAGGTCTCACATAGTAAGTAATGCCAAGAGGGCATTATCATTAGCATAGATGTCAAGAACAAGCGGTCCCTTTTGATTCCAATCAATAAGTTCAGGTTGGATGAGTTGGAGCTCATATGAGGTGGAAGGGGTGAGGAGGGTGATGGTTTTAATGTGGACATCATCAAATATATCATCAAGGTATTCAAAAAGCATTTAGTGGATTTCCTCTTCATCAGAGTCTTTTATTTCAACAAGAGGATCTGTCAGAGCACCAATGATAGTGATCTTAAGCATAGGTGAGTAACCCAAGCCCCTATTATACTTGTAAGAGATTGGATAGGTGGGTGCTTTTGTTCCTTGTTCTTGTGGTCCAAGACCTTGTCCTTTATAACCCATCTTGTCTACTATGGGAGATTCCTTAGGATATATTTGTTTGGGGATATCTGTTGGTGCTTCATTTTCTTCCTGGTATAACCAAGAAGTGACATCAGTTTCCAAGATCTCTTCATCAACTGGGTCCCATTATTGAAAGGTGGTCTTTTTGCATTTCATGGTGGGTTTCTTTTGAACCTTGATTTCTTTAGGTTTACCATATGACTTTCAAGGGTGGGAGTTGGCCCACATAAAGAGTATTTTGAATGGTGTATTCTCCACAACCATTGTCAATTATCTTGACCTTGACCTTAGGTTGGGATGAAGTGGATGCAACATTTGATGGATCAGATGGAGGTGGCAGAGCAGGTGTATTGAGTGGGCAATGATAGGGGTGTTTCCCTTCAAGAAGTTTATAATATTGGAAAGGTTGTGGATCAACCTCGATGGTAATCTCTCTACCATTGTAGGAAAATTTTAGGCATTGATGGTAGGTGGACGGAACAACTTGAATGGAGAAAATCCATGGTCAGCCAAGTAGAATGTTGTATGGGAGATCAAGGTCCAAGACTTGATGTGTTGTTTCCACCATTGTAGGGACCAGTTGAAGAGATAATGTTATGGTGCCTTTAGAAACCCTTTTTGCATCATCATAGGCTTTTATTGTGATCTTACCAGATGTATCAATTGAGTCTTCAAAGATTCTCAGTTATGTAATGAATTTGTATGTATAGAGATTCAGGCTAGATCCACCATCTATAAGGACCCTCTTGATTTTATGTTTCTAGACAATGGATTCAATATGGAGGGGTTTGTTGTGGGATGGGGCATCCTTCAATGTAAAAACAAGGTAATGTTGTGTAGAAAGGTTATCAATGAGGGCTTGGAATTGGGTTGTGTTAATGTTATCTGGGACACGAGACTCAAAGAGGGCTTGTTCAAGGATCTCTTTGTGGATATGTGAAATCTTGAGGATTTCTAGGATGGAGATCTGTGTAGGTGTAATACCAAGATGATTAAGGATATCATAGCGGTGAGTGGATGACAAGGGGGCTTGCAGAGGAGGGGGAGGAGCTCCCTGGTTAGTTACTCTCCCTCTTGGGTAGTGATGTTGCAGTCATTTTGAGTATATGAAGTGGAGGATGAAGCACCCTGAATGACTATCTTTGCTTGGGAGAGTCTGCTTGATGATTGCAGGGGAGAGATATCTTGAATGGTAACCCTAGGTCTATGAGAAGTGGGAGGAGGTTCCGCTCCTTGGATTGTGATGGTGTTGACATGGGTGTCAGCAGGTTCTATGCGGCCAACCAAGGAGTCAAAGTCGAAAACATAGTTGGTATAGTCATAGTGCACTTCATTAGATGATGAGGCTCTATCCTTGCCATGTTTGGGGAATGGATCTTGGTACATCTTAAGCTTATCATTGGAATTATTAGGTTTAGCAATTGAATCCTCAATGTCACCTTTGTCAATTAGGTCTTGGATGTAGTTCTTCAATTTTATAGACTTGCGTGTATCATGACCATTGACATGATGGTAGTTACTGTATATAGTGAAAAATGATGATGATAAACTATTGTAAAACCATAAAGATCCAACCACAACAAACCCTAGTCCTACAATGAAATATTCACCATACACCAATGAAGATACTTAAGAACATGCAAATCAGCAAATGAACAATATTACCATTACATGCCAAGTAGGGTTTCAATCTTCATTGATCTTGTTTGATATATTTGCTCTCATATTTTGTATATGCACAAGAGCTCAACAAAGAACGGATTGTGGTTGTGAAGTCGCTTGATCGCAAGAAGGCTTGATTGCATAAGTGTTGATTAGGGTTGATAATGATGAAAGAACCCTCTTATATAGAAGACACTTTAGAAAATGGAGGGATAAGATTAAGAGATGAAAAGATAAATGGTTGGGTAAGATTAAAGGGTAGGTAGAAGAAATAATAAAATAATGAAGGGGGTAGGTAGAGGAGAATTAAGAGATAAGTGATATGTGTCATAGAGGAAAAAGATAATGAATTAATTAAATAAATAAATATTTATTTAATTATTAGAGGAAGTGGGACCAAATAAATAAATAAAATATTTATTTAATTTAGGAGAAAGATAATTTAAATAAATAAAAATATTTATTTAAATAGGGAAATGCTAGAAGAGGATAAATGAATTAATTAAATAATTAAAGATTTATTTAATTAATAGAAGATTAGGATAAAGTAATTAAATAAATAAAAATATTTATTTAATTAAAAAGGACAATTTTAGGTGTCTACATTTTACCCCTCTTTAAGACAATGCAACTTGTTGTGTTGGCTCAAAGAAGATAAATTGATACAAAGTTGGCCCAAGATGGGAATGATATGCCTCCTTGAGAGATTGGATGAAAAAGGTGCACACAATCTCTTGATAAGAAAGAAAGGCTAGAAAGACTAATAGGATAGGGTGACAAGGGCACACGGAAAAAAGAAGCAGACATGGGACAAGAAGACTAATATGAGGGACTAGGGTTAACCAACCTATTTGTATAGGCCACAAGGAAAAATAATCTCATTTACATTCATAACAAATAGGAGATTAGAGCACCTAGAGCTTAGAGAGAAGTCAGTAGAGTAGAAGAGATGGCAATGAGGATTCACAGATTCAATCGATTATGACAGTTCCAGAGACTAGATGACATGGGTGAGTCAGTATCTACCTCGACCGTGTTTTGCACATTTATGCATTTATTACTTCATTTAATTCATTTTAGAGTAGTTTAGCAAAAACGTGAAAGTGGTGTTTTAGGGTTTGAACGTGTCTAGGTTAGGTTTGTCTGTGTCTAGGATGAATGGTCATGTCTAGGTCAGATTAGAGTGCATATATGCAAAGAATCATGTCTATGTATGGATGCGAGTGCTTCTGTGATAGACATGCATGTCTATGTCAATAAGTGTGTTTATGCATAATAGTGTCGCATCTATGCTAAGAAAGCACGCCTATACTACAAAAATGCATATAGGTAGGGTAAAAGCGCATCTACATAGAAGAAACACGTGTATGTCTAGGATAGGCAAAAATTGACAGTTATGTGATAAATATACGCTATCAATTGGATAAGCTATTGAAAGGACACACTCAATTAGGTTCCCTAGGAAAGACAGACTAAAAGTTAGGCTAGAATTTACAATTCTATGATAAAAATACATTTCCAATCGAATAAGCTACTGAGAGGACTCACTCAATGTGTACCCTAAACAGGATAGGTTTGCTAAGCTGAATATAGGATAAGCTATCGAATTGATAAAATCCAGCAAGTGCTCTAGAAAAATAGGATCAGGTGCAATGTGATAAACATATACAATGATAGGATACAACATCATGTGATAAACATAAGCACTAGGATAGGAGCATCACTATTTGATAAACATGAGTACCACTAGAATTGACATGATTGATATGACTGCATGCAGGAGTATTTGACCCAGCTAGAGTCAAGAGAGATATTTCCAGTGACTCAGAGATTGCGACCAGTGTTGACCTTCGAGGAGCATGCTGATATTGATGTGATGGGCTTGAGACATGCGTTGTATATGCCAGAGATCAGGACGAACACAGGATGAATGACTGCTCTCACAGACATATGGCACTTGGAGACATGCACATTTCATTTTCGGACTGGCAAGATGTCAGTCACATTAGAGGATGCCTACAGGATACTACGTGTGCCAATCCATGGGGATCTCATAGTATATGATTGGGAGGGAGATAGGGATGCACTCAGATGAGCATTTGCAGACCCAGATCTAGAGTTGAGACCAAGACATTTGAGCTAGGATTTTATGTACTCCAGTGGATAGAGACGAGCAGCTATGGTGGGAGGGGTTATCTATGGGTTCTTATCAGTGGGTTCTTATGTCTCGTCAAGGCTACATAGGGTTTGGCTATCAGATGGGGGAGGACATTGGAGATCCTTCTCACTAAGAGGAGGGGGTTTGCATGAGGGCCATGCATTCTAGTGCATCTATACCATGAGTTGCACTAGTTTGTCTACTTCAGTGGTTGCAGATTAGGATGTGGGGTTACACTGCTATAGGTGTGAGCTTATGAGCACATTGTTGTGAGTAGGCTGATACATTTAAAGTTTAGAGGACACAAGAAGTCATATGTACATTTGTATAGCATGATCACTTCCCAGCCATGGATTGGGAAGGTAGAGTATTGGCAGCGAGTGATTGATGATATTGACAGTGTGACATGGAGGCTTTATCTTGATTGTGAGGCATGGGAGGAGGACGCTACATAGCTAACATTTTGTTTTCATAGTTGGTATCTTATTGGGAGGACTCCTTATATACTAGATAGACACTTAATCGACAGGGTATGCAAGCAACTCAATAGACAACAACGTATACCACAAGGTTTGGGTGAGTTTGCTCGGACACTTAGGGAGCAGGTCCACTGGGGGCCTATTTTGTCATATAATGCAACGGTTACACAGTTTTAGCAATTGGTTCCTATGCCTTTGGATATGATGCCAAATGTCATTGATGCCAAGATGCATGATGAGTACACAATCTATTTTGCAGCCCATCCATTTCCTAGTTACAGATCCAGGTGAGCCCATACCTACAGAAGAGGATGATGATGATGAGGATGGAGGCAAAGGTCGACGACGGAGATGGAGCAGAGGGGCATCTAGGAGGATGGTCTGAGGAAGAGGGGGATGAAGAGATGGGGGGAGAGAAGAAGGTGTATAGGGAGGTGGAGATCAAGAAGTCAGACCACTAAGGCCACCCAAGGGTAGAGGAGGATAGGTCCTATAGATTCCTAGATAGGTACAGGTACAAGGTCAGGTTTGACAGAGGCATGGATAGGTACATGGTGGATGTGGATAGGATTCTCCACAATAGAGAGAGCAGGAAGAGGGAGCCTAGGGGGGATGCAGAGGAGGATGAGCTAATTATGCCATGAGAGCTCATACAGGGGAAGGCCGATGAGATTGAGGATCTTGAGAGAGATGTGACTTAGTTGAGGTGACAACTGGGAGACATGCATAGGGAGAGGGATGGGGCTATATAAAGATATATAGTTGCAGAGGAGACACTACTAGTGGCTAGGGCTACAATTGCAGGGGATACACCATCAAGTTTTGCCTTCTGCCTCCAAGAGGGGGATGAGATAGCATACTGGAGGAACCTATATTATGTTGTGGTACCTTTAGAGTTGAGGGAAGGGATCTATAGGAGAGCTTCCCGCTCTACCACTATAGGTAGAGATAGGAGAGAAGCATCCAGTGGCGGGGTCATAGGTCCACCCACACCACCAGGATGAGGATGGGATAAAGGAGGAGATCCAAGGGCGGGTACTTCAAGTGCTCACATTCCACCAAGGCCAGCTGACTCTGAGGGAGGGAGTTCATCATATCTCTCTAGGATCCCATTTTGTATCAGGTTTTGTATGATGATATAGACACCTTTGGGTGATTTTGTATCCATATGATATTTTGACATCATTGTGTGTGTGTGTGTGTGTGTGTGTGTATTTGAGATGATCCATCCTTGCGGAATCTATATGCATGTGCACTTATGTGATGCTTTTTGATTCTATATGATTATGCAGTCTTATGTATACATGTGTTATTATATGTACACTATGATGCAAATGTGATATGTGTTAAATATAGATGAATGTATGCTTATGATTTATTTACATGATGAGATGCATGATGTATATTTTTGTCATTTTATGTTTTATATGAGAATGCAAATGCTAATATTAGATCCTAATTAGTGGTATGTGTAGGATGTGATGCTATCATGATGTCTATATGCATGTGTATGATGTGCTAACATGTAATGATCCAAGTGAAATCTATATGAAATTTTGGTGTGTCATTATACTCAGTCATATGAAAGTAGACTACATGGACTTAGGAAGTGTAGCATCGTAAATTGTACGCACTTTCTAGGGTGGTGCAATTTCACACCTAGTTTAGCACCCGCCTTGGCGCATTTTGCATTTTGCATTGTATTTCCCCTTTAGCACTTAATTAATTAAATTAATTAGGTCTAAGGTTCTATTTTATCATCTCCCATATCATAAAGTTGGGCCCTTTTCATTAAAGTGTGCCCCTTTCATTTTATTCCTCCAATACATCATTTAATCAAAAACCCTAATTAGGTCCTATTTTGAACTTGGGGGCTTGATTTCGGGGGTCAAAATATCTCAAAATCAGCTGTAACTTCGGGATTCGCTCTAAAATCATCATATCCGACGGCCCTAAAAATTTGGTGAAAAGTTGTCGGGACCATGGCGCCTGGCGTGCACATGGTCCTAGACAATTTTCCCGAAATTTTAGGAGTGCGATCCAATCATAAAATAAAGCTTAACCCCAAGAAATTGGTGGGAGATTCAATCTCTAGGTCGGCCAAAAGTTGAAATTAAGACCTAGGGTTTCATATATAAGAGCTCTCTTTCTTCATTTGAAAGGATCCAGAATTTTGGTTTCAAGGACCTTCTATGCAATGAAAAGTAGATCTTTGAAGACTTCAACAACATTCAACATCCATCCATCAAGCATCTATCAATCTCATTCATCCATTTAGGGCTTTGAAGGCATTGAAGAACAATAAGGGATCACCGACTGAAGATTGGCTTGTACCCCTCCCTTGGGGTTGGGTATGATTTCATGTTGTTTTCATGTCTTTACATAAGCTTCATCATATCATTTGTATTCATGCTTTAGATCACTTTGCATCTTGATTTGGAGCATTTACATTATCATGTACAAGCAATTAGGGTTTACTTTCTAGGTTGCTCTAGTTTGCTTACTTGCATTTTAGGATCTTGCACACACACAAGGTCTGCACACACTAATTTTACAATACAAATTGGCTATTCATGGAGGTGGAAACCACCAAAGCGGGGGTTTGACTAAGGCAAAACCCTATATAGCCGCCCACCATACCTTTTCAGATATAAGTGTAGGTTTCGGGATTCAGACGACGCCGCAAGTTGCAGATCCGATGGAAGCAGACCAAGACAGAACAACACACCAAATTTCAGAGAAAAAGACCAGGACAGGGGCGTGGGGCGCCCTGGTCCTGCCAGGATAGGGGCACTGGGCGCCCTGGTCCCTGGGACAGGGGCGCTGGGCGCCCTGGTCCTTCTGTCAGACAGCAAGTTTCAGACAGCTTTTCAGGTGGCAAAACAATAGTTTCAGGAGCAGTTTCAGGGGCAGTATCAGGACAGTGGCGCTTGCACCCCCGTCCTGAACATTTCCACTCAGATTTTAACTCCGGGTACGCATTTGCATTCTTGTCTTATCCTTGTGTTTACAGCTTTCCATTGTTTAACCTTAATTATGCAATCTTGTTATTAGTTCATACTTGCACTTTGGGATTAGGAATTGAACTTGTATCATTTTATCTTTCAATTACAACAAAGGAATAGAAATCCTAATAGGTAGGCCGTGGCTCTCTCTTCCACAAAAAGAAGTAGCCAATTGTGTGATACCTCTAGGCTCTTTCGTATTCCACAATGTGTGTCAAAAGGTAGGATTAGGACATGTTAGCCTAGTCTCGCTTTTTCCCCTACACATTTTGGTGAACCCGACGTGAATCTTATTATTGCTTTCTCTTGCATTACATTTGTTAGATCTAAATCTAGATTTAGCGTGTTTGATTTAAGTTTCATTTTCAAAACAAAAAAAAAAAATAAAGAAAGGAAAAGAAAGAGTGTGTTTCTTTGTTTCTTTGCATTGTGTGTTTAGGTTTTATGCAATTTTTATTTCAAAATGTCAGATTTCTATTTGCAAGATGTTCATATCTATGATGATTATGAATTAGATGAAGCTTTAGATGAGTTTTTGAATCCTAAAGATACCAAACCTTCATTTTACCAAAAACTCATAAACATTGTTACTATGCCATTTCGTTGTGATGAGAAAGATAAGTCGAATGATTCCTCTCAAGGGTACATTCCTATCAACTCTTCCACTAAATCTAGTAACATGGTTGTTTTCAATGATCCCCTCTATGAAGAGATATCTCCTTTTTAATCAAAAGATAAACCTTTTAATAGATATGATCATGCTTTGTTGGATGATGCCCTTGATGACTTTGTGGCTCCTAAAAAACACTCCTTTCATGAGGATCCTTTTGTGCAAGAAGATGACATTATCCCTACATTTCCTAGTGATGGCATTTCCTTTTCCAACAAAATTCCCACTAGAGATGATGAATTAATGCTAAATGCTTACCCTTCTCCTAAAGTTGGTCTTACCCATAAGCATCCCTTAGAGAAAGAAGATGAAATAATAAGCAATTTCCTTAATTCTCTCTCCCCTAAAGATCATATTGAACATATTTTGAGGAAAGAGGATGAGTTTAACACATCCATTGATTCTCTCCCTCCTAAGGATGAGGAATTAATAAACAATGTTATCTCCTCTCCCAAAATTGACAATACTTCAAACATTCCTTTCAACAACCTCACTATTTGGGATGAACCATTAGAAGAAGGTATAGATTATTCTCTACCCCTAGCCAAAGGGGATGAAATCAAGATTGAAAACTTCCTTGATAGTTTCTCACCTTCCTTGAATCTCAATTATTCTCCCTCTAAAAATAAAGCATCTCCCTCTCCTCAACTTGGTTCTACTCATAAGGAAACCCTAGTTCAAAGCAAGATGGTTAACATCTCTTTCAAAGATCTCCATCTCAAAAGTGAGACTTTAGAGAGTAATGTTGATCCTTCTCCTAGAGAGTTTATTCCCCATGTAGATCCTTTGATGATAGAGGATGATATGACCTTTCCTAGTATTACTTTTCCTACTAGAACATCAATGCCTACCCCTTGTCTCTCTCCTAAAATTGATTTAATCTGTGATAAGATTTTAGTGCAAGAGAAGACTATCAATAATTTTTCCAACACTTTTGTTCATTCCTCTAAACCATCCTCAATCAATTTGATACATGTGAATGAAACACCTAACAAACCTCTCTTCACTATCCAAGGTGCTTGTCCTTCTCAAAATTCTCAACTTTTAAATAAGCCTATCTTAGTGGTTCAAGGTGGTTATGCTAATGATTCTTTTTGCACTCCTAAGAAACCTACTATTACTGTGCAAGGAGGTTATTCTACTAAGAGCCCTTATGAGTATGCTAAGCAACTGACTAGAGAGAGTTATAATGCGGTTGCTCATACCTATAACACAAGAAATAATAGGCAACCTAATCCTCCTCCAGTTATCCCAACTTCACTTTCTCCTTCCCAACCTATTCTACCTCAAGCTCCTCATATTTCACAAATGCTTAGTAAGGACTATGATCTCATAGAACAACTTAAAACTACTCCTGCTAAGATATCCCTTTGGGATTTGATCCAAACTTCTTTCATTCATCATGGAACGTTACAAGATGCCTTGAAAGATTTGAATGTTCCTCCACCTAATACATCTAGTAATATAGTGTCTTTGGTTAACTCTGTGATGAATCCAAAAGCTCAAATTGTGTTTACTCAAGATGAGTTGCCTACTAGTGAAATTCAACATCAATATGATCCCTTGATGATTGTGGTTATCATAAATGACACTGCTATAAGACAAACATTGGTAGATAATGGTTCTGGCCTTAATGTGTGTAGCATTAATCTATTGCATAAGATGAATGTGGATACATCCCTTATTGAGCCTGACTCTCATCCCATTTGAGGCTTTGACAATGTGGCTAAGTCTTCATTAGGTATTATCACCTTACCCATCATAGTGGGACCTGTTACTTTGCCTACTCCTATCCATGTTATGTCGGGAAATCTAACATACAACTTGTTATTAGGGAGACCTTGGATTCACAGTATGCAAGCTGTCCCCTCTACATTGCATAGACAAGTTAAATTTATTTATACTAATAAGACATATACCTTGATAGGTGATACTAATTTTCAAGCTTGTTTGCAAACATCTACTTCCAAAGGGAGTTCTTCTAAGCCTTCCTCTTCTAGTGATGACTCATTAAACAAGATACCTATGGATGAATCATCACCCTCTAATAATCAAAATTCTTTGGATGAGTCTGATGTTCCTAAAGAAGATTCTTCTCAACTTGAATCTACACATGAAAAGGCTTTTGATCCTGAGAAGGTTCTCGCAGAAGACAATTGGGGATCTCTTGATTTTAATCCCACCTTTGTAGGTGAGTATAGGGTTCCTCCTAGAGAGCTTAAAGTTAAAAAGAAGGAAGAAACTAGAGATCAATCAGTCTTACCTGAACCTATGAGCAATAATTTTGTGGCCGCTTCTCAAACTTCTTCTCCTCACACCTCTAATTTTGAAGAATTTGATTCTTTGTCTTATGAAAAACCACCTTTTCTTTCTGAAATGGCTAATCGTTATGGTCGTGGTTTCCACATTTTGGCTAAGAGTGGCTATAGTGGAAATGGTTGTGGCGCAAATGAACAAGGAATTAAAGTTCCTTTAGAACATAACATGCATGAATATTCATTTGGACTTGGATATAATCTTTCTAAGCCCACCAAAGCATCTAAAAGACCATCTCTCAGTGTGAATGCTATATTTAGTAGTGATGATGATCTCACTTCAACTAAATCATCTTCTACTTCTATCAACTCTCATTCCCCTCATAAGGAAATCTTGGCGATGAACAAATCTCTTTATGACTCCCCTCAAATTTCTAAATCCACTTATGAATCTTTATCTCCTATTCATCATAAAGTCCTTCCCTCCAGGGATAAGGCTCTAATAAATTACACTCATCCCTCTTCTAAGATTTCTTGTGACTTTTCTTCTTCAATTTTTATCATTTTATACATGTTTTTGATCTCACTTATAGTTGAGCATTTAGCATGTCATATTCAAATACCTCATTTAATCTATCATGTCTTTAAATAACATTAATGGCTATTATGTTGCTCATCATTATGTGACATTGGTAGCTCATTTACTGGGGGCTCATTGTCATTCATGATGGTACAATTTCAAGTGCAATCATATTTTTGAAGCAACATAATAGCCTAATTTTCTATGTTATCTCTTGTTCCTATGGGGACAAGAGTGATTTCATACATCTCTTCTTTTTATGATTAAAATTTCCCTTTGGGGTAATAGTGTGGAAATCTTTTTCCTCTTTTCCTAGATATGGGAGAAGATGTGTATTCTCTTTCTTACCTTACCCACTTCTTGTGAGGAGCATTTTACATACACTAATGTCTTGCTTGCATGAACTCATGTGAGTATGTAGTATATTTTGCTTATGTATAAATCTCTCCCTAGAAGATTGTGTAAGTCCTTCTCATTGTCCTTGTCCTTGGGAGGCAATGATGTTTCCTTATTTTTATCTAAGGATCCACTTTTTCCTATTTTGTGGATGGTGTGAACTTTATTACTTGATGTTATTCCTTGTATGCATTTGTTGTTGTTTGTTCAAGGATTCTCTCTTACAAGAGGTGTAAGTCCTTGACTACAACCTCTCTTGCACTTGGTAAAATACATCTATAATGAATTCACTCTCCCAATTGGGTTAAAAAAAGTGTCATCCTTCATTAAGAATCACTTTCACCTCGCAAAAGAAGGAAGTATTGCATTCTTATTCTCTTCTTTGTCTTATTCTAGAAGATGTTATATTTGTCTAAGACAATTCCTCTCGGGGATAGGTGTCTTTTGTACAAAGATCTCTTCTCCTCTAAGGATCTCCTTTATGCATACTACAAGATATCCCTTTTCAACTATCTTATCCTTGCTTAAAGAGTGCAAAACTGTCTTGCTTGGATCTATGACATTGTTGCATTTTTGGGGTATCTTCTTTTGTGATGAAGGTAGGTATCCTTGTTCTACTTTTCTTATGACATAAACATTACACTTTTTGAGCAGTGGGTCATTCTCGGAACCAGAGCACAGACTCTTAGAGCGAGATGTCACGCTTTTGTACTATACATATACAGGTTGTAGCATACTTGGGCATAGACTCCTATGAGGTGCTTCTAACCTCCGTCACACACACATGAACGAGGTTGAGTGGAACTAGCGGCATAAGGCTAGACTTTCTCACTCTCCTCCCTTACATGGATCACCTAGACAGACTCTAGGGGCTAGTTTTCCATGTCCTTTTTCCCATGGATCACCTAGACAAGATCTAGGGGTGAGAAGTCCATGTTTTCTCTCTCACTATTCTTCTCATGGATCACCAATGTGTGTATTCATGCTTTTTTTTTCCTTTCTTTTCTTCTCTTTGCATTTTGTTTCCATTTACATCCTTCATCTTGTGTTAGAGAACTCTCAAATCCTCACACTCTTTGTTGTGTTGGAATTTAGATTTAGTCCTCTTTCTTACCAAATGATTCTCCATTAATTTTTGATCTCATATCAAATCTTCTTGTGAGCATTTGTCATCAATATTCTTTAACAATTCGAAGTGGTAAACTTGATACCCTGTTTCAACTCACTAAAATTAGCAAGCCGAAATAGGGGGGGGCATATAGCTACCCTCGAATTTTCATCACCTTCCTTAGTAAGCATTAGGTGATTTTGTGATCTAACGTGTGTTTTGTAGGGTGCGGTTCCTAACTGTGTACTGCAGATGCCGCTGGGGGCTTCGTTCGACAAACTTATGGATATATCTTTTTTCAAATAATGTTTACTTTTCTGTACTTTAGCTTGCATATGCACATAGTGTTCATATGACCGCTAAAGTGGGGGCTAAATGTAGCATCGTAAATTGTACGCACTTGCTAGGGTGGTACAATTTCACACCTAGTTTAGCACCCGCCTTGGCGCATTTTGCATTTTGCATTGTATTTCCCCTTTAGCACTTAATTAATTAAATTAATTAGGTCTAAGGTTCTATTTTATCATCTCCCATATCATAAAGTTGGGCCCTTTTCATTAAAGTGTGCCCCTTTCATTTTATTCCTCCAATACATCATTTAATAAAAAACCCTAATTAGGTCCTATTTTGAACTTGGGGGCTTGATTTCGGGGGTCAAAATATCTCGAAATCAGCTGTAACTTCGGGATTCGCTCTAAAATCATCATATCCGACGACCCTAAAAATTTGGTGAAAAGTTGTCGAGACCATGGCGCTCGGCGTGCACATGGTCCTGGACATTTTTCCCGAAATTTTAGGAGCACGATCCAATCATAAAATAAAGCTTAACCCCAAGAAATTGGTGGGAGATTCAATCTCTAGGTCGGCCAAAAGTTGAAATTAAGACCTAGGGTTTCATATATAAGAGCTCTCTTTCTTCATTTGAAAGGATCCAGAATTTTGGTTTCAGGACCTTCTATGCAGCGAAAAGCAGATCTTTGAAGACTTCAACAACATTCAACATCCATCCATCAAGCATCTATCAATCTCATTCATCCATTTAGGGCTTTGAAGGCATTGAAGAACAATAAGGGATCACCGACTGAAGATTGGCTTGTACCCCTCCCTTGGGGTTGGGTATGATTTCATGTTGTTTTCATGTCTTTGCATAAGCTTCATCATATCATTTGTATTCATGCTTTAGATCACTTTGCATCTTGATTTGGAGCATTTACATTATCATGTACAAGCAATTAGGGTTTACTTTCTAGGTTGCTCTAGTTTGCTTACTTGCATTTTAGGATCTTGCACACACACAAGGTCTGCACACACTACTTTTACAATACAACTTGGCTATTCGTGGAGGTGGAAACCACCAAAGTGGGGGTTTGACTAAGGCAAAACCTTATATAGCCGCCCACCATACCTTTTCAGATATAAGTGCAGGTTTCGGGATTCGGACGATGCCGCAAGTTGTAGATCCGATGGAAGCGGACCGAGACAGAACAACACACCAAATTTTAGAGAAAAAGACCAGGACAGGGGCGTGGGGTGCCCTGGTCCTGCCAGGACAGGGGCGCTGGGTGCCCTGGTCCCTGGGACAGGGGTGCTGGGCGCCCTGGTCCTTCTATCAGACAACAAGTTTCAGACAGCTTTTCAGGTGGCAGAACAACAGTTTCAGGAGCAGTTTCAGGGGTAGTATCAGTACAGTGGCGCTTGCACCCCCATCCTGAACATTTCCACTCAGATTTTAACTCCGGGTACGCATTTGCATTCTTGTCTTATCCTTGTGTTTATAGCTTTCCATTGTTTAACCTTAATTCTGCAATCTTGTTATTAGTTCATACTTGCACTTTGGGATTAGGAATTGAACTTGTATCATTTTATCTTTCAATTACAACAAAGGAATAGAAATCCTAATAGGTAGCCCGTGGCTCTCTCTTCCACAAAAAGAAGTAGCCAATTGTGTGATACCTCTAGGCTCTTTCGTATTCCACAATGTGTGTCGAAAGGTAGGATTAGGACATGTTAGCCTAGTCTTGCTTTTTCCCCTACACAGGAAGGGACATCGTAAAAGGGGGATGGAAGGTAGAAGATATGGAAGTGAAATATCTTGTTGTGCTATTATCATCATTGAGCTTTATTATGGCTGTAGACACCTAAAATTGTCATGTCTAATTAAATAAATATTTTTATTTATTTAATTGTTTTAGCCTAATTCTTTTATTAATTAAATAAATCTTTATTTATTTAATTAATTCATTTATCCTCTTCTAGCCTTATTTCTCATTTAAATAAATACATTTATTTATTTAAATTATCCTTTTCTTAAATTAAATAAATATCTTATTTATTTAATTATCCCACTTCTTCTATTAATTAAATAAATCTTTATTTATTTAATTAATTCATTAACCTTTTCTACCTAGGACACATGTCATTCATCTCTTAATTCCTACACTACCTACCCCTTTCATTATTTTATTATTTCTTTTACCTACCCTCTAATCATAGCCGACCTCCTTTTACACCTCTCAATCTTATCCCTCCATTTCATATAGTGTCTTCTATATAAGGAGATGCTTCCTTCATTATCAAACCCTAATCATTCATTCTAATGAATCATCTTAAGGACTTGACTACACTATGATCCTACTTGCAACCACATTCCATTCTTTGTTGAGCTCTTGTGCACATAAAATCTGAGAGCAAATATATCAAGCAAGAACAATGGAGATAGGAAGAATGGAGATCAAAACCCTATTGGACATGTGATGGTATAATCTTTGTGATTTCATTTGATTTGCATTGTCTTAGGTAATCTTCATATGTTATGGTGGATCTTTGTTGTTGTTAGGCTAGGGTTTTGTGGTTGAATTCATTTAGCCTTTCAATATTGTTATTATTGTATCCATTTTTCACCATAAACATTTTGGCACGCCCGGTGGGACTCTTGTCCCTTTTGTATTTAACATCCTTGTTGTAGATTTTGTGTTTTGAAGTTGCAGATCTAACGTTTTCGGCAGCATTTTGATATTTTCGCATCTGCGCACTTTCGGATCGTGTTTTTGATTTTCTGGCGAGTTTGAGACATCTGGAATCACGTCTATGTTATTGGCAGTATTTTATTTTGCAGGTTTTGGGAAAGCGCATTTGTGTTATTAAGTCGCGTTTGTAGTGTTTTTAGCCGCGTCTGTGTCCAGAGGTCACGTCTGAGTTCAAGAGCTGCATCTGCATTCTAAAGCCGCATCTATGTTGAGGGTAATCACGTCTATGTTCACCGATTTCAAATTTTGGATTTATTGATTCAGTTTTGGATTTTGCATTTAGGGTTTCAGATCTGGTTTATTTGGAGTTAACATTTTCAGATCTAGCTAACGAAATTGGTGCATCTTGTCTTGAAAGCAAAATCATTTTGGTTGAAGGCCCCTATTTTCACAAAGTCTTTTGGGTTTAAAATTTACCTAACTTGTGTGCTTGCAGGAAGGGGTGATTATTTGAAATAATCCAAACTATTAACACCTCTTTGTTGCAGGTCCTTGGCAAGGGTTTTTGGATTTTTATTGTGTGCCTTATTTCATAGACTAGTAAACACTTCAATTGGTGCACTAAAATTGAATCATTGTCTTTTGTGTCTTGAGCAATGGACTCTTTTTGTTTAATCTTTAGAGGGCCTGTCTTCCCGTGTGGTCATTAGGACTACTAGTGAGAAGAGAACGACCCAAGTGGTAGCGAGGAAAACCCACCTCTTCTGAACCACTATAAACAACTGTATTCATGGTGAAAACTATGGATAACGTGTGTTGATTAGTTCATACCGACACTATGTCTCCCCATAAACCCGTTTGATCAAATTTATTTGATTAGTTGTAGGGCGTAACCCCTACCGGCTGGGAGCCTTCTATATTTACAGAGCTGAAAATGCCACATGTATGGCCACATGAGCGGATGCCCTTACTAGCACCTTTTTGTTTTAGAAGCCCAAATCCTTCTAGTTGTTGGGGCAGGAGGTCAGACCTCTGGTAGCGGCCCACACACATACGGTTCTTAGTAGAGATACAAAGTTCACCACGGGGAGTTTTCATGGGGACTGATGCTTGGCTTACCCAAGAAGTGAGTGCCAAGGGTGGAGCCAGTGAGGTCAAGCATCTAAGTATCCGCTCTGAATAGCGTAGCCTCAGGGGTAAAACCCCATGTGGGATCAACAACTATTGTCTTGGACAACCATAAGAATTGTGCTTGACTTATTTTAAACATTCAAACATTCAAGACCAAATAGTAAAACATTGTGTCTTTTGTGTCTTCAAGTGTATGCAAAAACATTTTTACATCAAACAACACACTTTTTATTGGAGTCATTTTTGAGTCTAAACACTTGCAAACATTGAGTCCTCATCAACACTGTGTCCTCTTGTCACGAAAAAAGTCAAACAGTCAGATTTGGTCACAACAAAAATGAATTCACAGATTGGAAAAAATTGCACAAATTTTGTAGAAACGCGTCTGTGTTGTATAACCGCGTCTGTGAAGGACAAAAATGTGTTTGTGTTCCCAGAATCAACATTACACTTTGCAAAAAAATATTAGAAGCACGTCTGTGTTGAACAGAGCCATGTCTGTGTCAGGAAACCGCGTCTGTGAAGTATACAGGCGCGTCTGTGTTCAGAATTGAAAAAAACAAAAAAAACTGATATAGTCCAGCAAACAAACACAGTCAGTTTCAGAATTCTTGAGCTTCCTAGGTCATTTCTCCAAGGTTTCATTTAGCATTCAACCTGTCTTTGGGTCTCACAAAGTCCATCATTGCTTCACATCTCACTTTACATTCACAATTGTCTAAACTTGAGTCAAAAGGTCACTTGCTTGTCCTCATCATACTTTGTCAACATACTACATACAACAACACTTTGCTAAGTGGTCCCTCATCAAGGTTTCTTACCTTTGGGTCTCATTTGGTCTTACTTAGAGTCAAGGTCAACTTACCTCATCAAGAGAAACTATCCTCTCTTTGGAAGCCACACCTACTCTACTACATACATACTTGGTCTTACACTTTGGACATTGCAAGTACACTTTAGATTCATTTACATTCCATCCAACTCTTGATCTTCCATACTTTTTTCATTTTCATCTAGTCTCTACACATCTTGGTCAATACCTAGTTCATGGTTGAAACCTGTCTTCAAAAATCTAGGAGAGAAACTAAAGAGGCTCAAGAGTCCGCAAACATGAGTGTCTATGAGTATGACAATGATGTCTTTTTCAATTCTGATCATACTACATTACCTGACATGGATGCCAATAGAAACATTCCAAATGTTGAGAACATGGACACTACAAACAACAATGCTACACATAATGACAATATGGACAACTTTTCTGTACATTCAGTAGATGTGGAAGAATCCATTATGAATCCCCATTTCAATCGATTGGTTGAGGAAATAATGAGGAGGGATAGACAATACTTCTTACAAATGATGGCACAAAGTGGAGCCAAGATACCTCATGATTTTGACATGTCTCAAATAATGGAAAATCGACCTTTGCAACAACCTCACTCCAACATGGATCAAAGGAGACCTAATAGTGGAGGAAATAGAGGACCACATATGGTACCTGAATCACCATCATCTTTGTTTCAAAAACTAGAGGTCCCACATACACATGGTCAAGCATATGATACTCACCTTCACAGACCATTATGGAAGTCTTATGCAGATAGATATGCTCAATCACATATCAAGGCTAAGGATCAACCACCAAAGCAATTGGATATTCAAAGGCATGCTCAAAATTTGGACACAAGGAAACCCCGTGTCAAATTTGGGGGCAACACATTAGAACAAGACATGCCTGTAGAGTATGGTATACATGGACAAAATAGATATGGTGTTCCTCAACATGAATCTATACCAAGTGGTTCATATACGCAACATCACTATAGACCTCCTCCATATGAACATGTGTATGATCAATATCATCCATATATGCAACATGCTCCTCCTCCAATTGGTGCCTCAAGCATGGGGTATGGTCCAAGAGGTTGATCTCCACCTAAGAGAAATTTGGAGCAACAAATCAAGGACTTACAAAAGAAAATGGAGGACATAAATACACCAAAGTCAACATACACAATGAGAGACATATGTCCCTATCCATTTGACAAAAGCATTCCAATGCCTCCATTTCCTACACACTTTGTGACACCTAAGTTTGATAAGTATAGAGGAAAAGGGGATCCTAAGGCACACATAAGACAATTTTTCACAGCTTGCATTGAGGTAGCAGCATAAGAGACATATTTGATGAGATTATTCCCACAAAGCCTAGGTGATCAAGCTATGGAATGGTTCTCTCAACTCCCACCTGGAATTAAGTCTTGGGGTGATCTAGCAGAGGAATTTATCCAACATTTCTCATACAACATAGAGATAGACATATTAGTCACTACTTTGTGCAACACCAAGCAAAAAGAGGGAGAGTCTTTTGCATCATTTTTACAAAGATGGAGAAATCTAGCCAGCAGATGCTCTTGTGAAATTCCACAAAAACAAATGGTAGAAATGTTCACCCAGAATATTAACAAAGAGATTGGTTATGACTTAAGGAAAGCTTTTTTGTCCACCTTCAAGGATGTTATTGAAAAAGGCTTAGCAACAGAGAAGGTCCTAATTGAACAAGGAGTCATTAAGATAATCAAGGAAAACAAAGATGACTTTAAAGGAAAAGACAAGCCAAGATTTTGGAATAAAAACAAGAACATAGTCAATGATGGTGTTGTTGATGCCAACACAGTGCAACCCAAATTCATCTTTTCAGGATCAAGTTCTACAAACAATCAAGTGAATACTCAAACAACTTCTAGATCACGAAGGAAGTACACTCCATTGGGAGAACCACTTGAGTCAATTTTCAAAAAGCTAGTGGCAAACAAGATAATCGCTATTCCAGATTTTCCTCCATATGAGCCAAAGGTTAAACCAAATTGGTGGAATGATGATGAATATTGTGAATTTCGTAAGAGAAAAGGGCATAAAATAGGAAATTGTCATCAACTAAAGAACATCATACAAGATCTCATTGATAGGGGTGACATTGAGATTGAAGGACACTCATCCAATCAAGAACATGAGATGTTTAAGGAACCATTCCCAAAACATGACAAGGGAAAAGCTAAAGGCACAGATGACCAAACCAACTATACCAGAGCAACCTATAACTATGATTCAACTATCAATCACATCTCAATGGACAATTATGTCTTTACCATTATCATCAAGGACAAAACGTTTGAGAATTCTACCCGGAGACCCAAGATTGTCCTAAAAGGTGTTGGATCTTCTTCCGAACCTACCTCTGATTGTCATGTTACAACCCATCGAGCTAAAATCACTTTGCAAGGTGCTCCAGCCAAGAACACCACTTCCTCATCAACAAAACCTGAGTATGACCTTGTAGAACAGTTAGGGAAGACACCTGCGCTAATCTCCATCCTTGAGCTATTACGCATATCCCCCGCTCATAAAGCCATTCTTGACAAAACCTTGAGAGATACTACCGTTCCTACTGATCTGAACGTGGACCAATTTCAAGCCATGGTGGGATACCTTTTCGTTCCACATTCCCTTACTTTCACAGAAGCCGATGATGCCTCCGTAAGTCAGCCACATAATGCACCGCTACATATTGAAGCCTTCATACACAAACATCAAATAAAATGAGTCCTAATAGATGGAGGAGCTGGTCTAAACATTTGTACCTTGAGCACAATTAAACAATTGGGATATTCTGATAAAGCTGTGAATTCTACAAATCAAATCACCATCAAGGCATATGATGATGAAGAACGTTCGTCCAAGGGCACAGTCACCTTACCTCTTAGAGTGGGGCCAGTTACAAAGGATGTGGTTTGTCAAGTCTTGGATCTAGATCTCACTTATAACATATTGCTAGGATGCCCTTGGATTCATGAAATGAGAGCAGTCCCATCTACATATCACCAATGCATTAAGTTTCCTCACAATGGAGTGGAGGTAACAGTTAACGGTGATCCTAATCCATTCATATACTGCAATAACCTGAGATCAAAGACTGAGACCATCATTCCCAGTAATCGTGAAGTTGTTCCTTCCTCGACATACATTGATCCTGAGTCATTAAAACCTTCAACATCAAAACAAGGTGAGCTTAAAGGCAAGTTTCAAGACAAGGGCATGGGGGAATACACTTTAAATCAGACCATGTACTTACGACAAGTCATGAGCTCCCCAAAAGAATATGGAAGACCACATCCTGACAAGCAAGTATCCATCATGATACTCAAATGGGACCCTACTACCTTTCAAAGATGGGGTGAACTGGAAGAGGAAGATTTATACAAAATGCTTTACAAAGACATTGAAGATGACACACAAGATCACATCAGTCTACCATGTGAGAAATATGGCAAAGGCTTCAAAATTCTACAAAAATTTGGGTATGATGGAAAAAGCCCTCTTGGGTTACGAAAGGAAGGCATCATTGAACCTTTACAACCTGAATTGACTTTCAAAAAGGAACACTCAAAAGGACTTGGTTTCTTAACTTCCAAGGTCCACACCCAAAGGACAGAAGAAGCCTTACAAATCAAAGCTGCCAAAATTCAACAAGAGGATCACTATTCCACAGACTCCAACGAATGGGAATGGGGTTCAGATAAATCTTCCAATGACTACGAGCTCACCAGGATATTCAGAGAGCCAGATGAACCCATAGAAGAAGAGGAGTTCTATAACAAGTTCAGAGTTGGTCAATAAATAACCCATGAGGATTCCACACAGTCCTTGTCTCAAGGTCCTAGGTTGAAATCACATAGGATGAGAACACCTGTCCCAGAATGCGCTACTAGTGATGATAATTTGGATTCGCTCATGATCGAGACTGATGAGGAGAGTGCCATCGATGACCTTGATAATTACCTTGACATACCCGAATATAACTGCATCTTGACTCTTAGCCCCGCTAGCTTCGAAGACATTAACGACCTTCCCCTTGTTCACCACCAACTCATTGACTGGGATCATGAAGGAACTGCATAGTTTGACACATTCCAAAATGATGAAGCTTTTATTGATTATCTTGGCATACAAGATGATCTTCCTCCTAGGGACCATAAGGCGGGATACACTATAGAACTCAACAACGTGGCATATTTTGGTGAGGGTGTTGGACCTTCCAGTCACAAAAATATGAAAATAAGAACAAACCAAGGGTCTTATGGCAAAAACCACACTGTGGCACTGTTTGACCCCAAAAAAGTAAAAAGAAAGGATGTATCTGAGGGCGAAAACCTCTCTGAGGCACCCAAAGATGGAAGGCTCGACATTCTCCTAGCATCATATGAGGAAAAGTCATCCATGTTGGTAGAGGAGACTATCAAAACAAACATTGGTACAAAAGAGGTTCCACACAACATATTCTTGGCTCAATCGTTGACAGAGTCCGAAAGGTTAAAATTCATAAGTTTCTTCAAAAAATGACAAATCAACTTTGCCTGGTCATATGCTGATATGCCTGGATTGGATCTGGATTTGGTAATGCATCGTTTGACAGTTAAACCGGGGGCAAAACCAGTGAAATAGAAATTAAGAAAAATGCATCCATAAGTGGCATTACTAGTCAAAGCAGAACTTGAGAAATTATTGGATGTCAGATTCATACGCCCAATTGATTATCCTGAATGGATCTCTAACTTGGTGCCTGTCAGCAAACCAGATAGCAACATCAGAATATGTACAGATTTCAGAGACATCAACAAAGCTTGTCCAAAGGATGACTTCCCATTACCAAATATTGACTTGATTGTTGATCTCACAATAGGGCATGAAATGTTATCATTAATGGATGGATTCTCTGGTTATAATCAAATAAGGATCGCGCCCGAGGATCAACACAAAACATCATTCACTTGTCCGTGGGGAACTTTCTGCTCGAATGTCATGCCCTTCGGGTTAAAGAATGCAGGTGCTACATATCAAAGAGCCATGACTACTATCTTTCATGATCTCATGCATGTAACCATGGAAGATTATGTCGACAACCTCTTGGGCAAATCAATAGACAGAAATACACATTTGGACATACTTTCAGTCGTCTTTGATTGGTTGGAAAAATACAAAGTAAGATTAAACCCCAAGAAATGTGTCTTTGGAGTAACCTCCGAGAAGCTCCTAGGATTCATTGTATCCAAAAGAGGAATCAAAGTTGATCCAGCAAAAGTCAAGGCCATCTTGGAGATGTAACCACCAAGAAATATCAGTCAACTTTGATCCTTACAAGGCAGACTCCAGTCCATCCGAAGATTCATAACACAACTTGCAGATAAGTGTAATCCTTTTCAGCACCTGATACATAAAAACATCAAATTCAAATGGGATGATAACTATCAACAGGCTTTCCAGACGCTCAAAGATTATCTTCTAAATCCGCCAGTTTTGATACCACCAGTTCTAGATCAACCTCTGTTACTATACATATCAGCTACTCCAACAAAACTGGGGGCACTCTTAGCACAACAAATTGCTGAGGGCAAGGAAAAAGCAGTATACTATATCAGTCGCACATTGCTGGGATATGAGCTAAACTACACACCAATTGAGCGTGCATGTGTCGCCGTGGTCTTTGCTTCGTAGAAATTATGACATTACATGCTCACTCATAAGACTAAGTTGGTTAAAAGGATAGACCCATTGAAATACCTTCTCAATAAAGCAACACTTACTGGGCGACTGGCCAAATGGGTAATGATCCTGAGTGAATTCGACATCGAGTATGTGGATAGAAAAGAGATAAAAGGACAAGCCATCACAGATCAATTAGCAGATGCCCCCATGATAGATGATGTTCCTCTAAGTGCAGAATTTCCAGATGAATCCATTTTAACAATGTCACATGAAAATCCATGGCAACTGTACTTTGATAGCTCATACACACAGCATGGAGCAGGAGCTGGCATCCTCTTTATAACTCCTCAAGGGGATTCTATACCAAAATCATACCGCTTATCATTTCCTTGCACTAACAATACAATAGAATATGAGGCATTAACAACAGGATTATGAATTGCAGTTCAGTGGAAGATCCAGGAACTTCGTATTTTTGGGGACTCTCAACTTGTCATCCGTCAAGCAACTGATGATTACCAAACAAAAGATGAAAAATTAATGCCTTATAAACAAATGGTGGATGACCTGAAACAACACTTCACAAAGATAGACTTTGAGCAGATACCAAGAGAGCATAATCGTGCTGTAGATGCTATGGCTACAATTGCTTCACTGATTGATCTACCTCCAAATGAGAGCCGTTATGAGTTCTTGGTGGATAACCTTTTGGTTCCTTCATATGAGATCATGCCTACTGAGACGATATGTTTTGTTGGTCCTGAGTCCCAGTTATATGGTTCCATCTTCACATACCTTCATGACAATACCCTACCTCCTGATCTATCAAATAACCAATGTCGCACTTTCATTCGCCAATCCTCTCGATATGTCATTTTAGCTGATATCCTATACCGGTGAGGTCTAGATGGCACTCTTCTTAAATGTTTAGAAAGAGATGAAGCTTAGATTGCGTTACGTGAAGTGCATGAAGGGATATGTGGTCCGCATGCTAGTGGTCCTACCTTGGCCAAGAAACTCATCAGGACTGGATATTATTGGCCCAATATAGAAAAAAACTCATATCAGCTTGTCAAGAAATGTAAGTAATGTCAAATTCATGGAGACCTCATACATGCGCCAGCACAAGAACTTCAGCCAATTGCGTCTCCTTGGCCCTTTTGTCAGTGGGGACTCGATCTCATAGGCAAGATTCACCCTCCTTCTTCCAATGGTCATAAATTCATTATCACTGCCACAGAGTATTTTACAAAATGGATCGAAGCCATGCCTCTCACACAAGTCACTGGAAAATAGATTGCTACATTCATCCTCAACTATATCATTTGCTGATACAGTATTCTTGTTTCCATTATCACTGATAACGGGCGTCCCTTCAAAAATTAGGATGTTCGTGAACTCTGTGACCGCTTCCATATTTCCCATCGTTTCTCCACACCATATTACCCCCAAGGTAATGGTCAAGCTGAGGCATCTAATAAAACAATCCTTAAAATCCTAAAGAAGATAGTCGACGATGCTGGCTGTAATTGGCATATCCAACTTAATCTTGCACTTTGGGCCTACCGCACAAGTGTCCGCACACCTACAGGAGCTACACCCTATTCACTTGTCTACGACGCTCAAGCTATCTTGCCTATTGAGGTCGAGCTACCCTCTTTACGGGTCTCTTTACAAAACATCATCCGTGATGAAGACTATAGGGTCTCTCGCTTACAAGAGCTGGAACTACTGGATGAACGAAGACAAACTACTTTTAATCATCTCAAGGCTTACCAACAATGAATGAGTCGCATCTACAATCAGAAAGTCAAGCCTCGCACATTTGAGGTAGGTGATTTGGTTCTCAAAGAAAACCCCCAAAATCAGCAAGACAGAGAGACGAAGGGCAAGTTTGAACCAAATTGGCTTGGTCCTTACATCATTACAACAGCATATGGATCTGGGGCATATCAGCTCTCAACTACAGAAGGTGAACCTTTGGAGGATCCTATCAACAACATGCACCTTCTCAGGTTTTACACATAGCTCTTCGGAATATCCCAATTCAAAAAATAAAAAAAATAAAAAAAAAAATACAAAAAAAATTTTTATAAAACAAAAAAATCGTTACTTGGTGAAAACCTGGCAAACAGGCATCTTGTGACACAAAAAAAATCAAAAAATCAAAAAAAAGTAAAGAGAAAAACATTTCGTCCAACGGTGAAAACCACTTCGATGGCGCCCTGGGCAAGTACCATGGTGAAAATTGGGTCACCAGCGCCATGTGTAGAGACATTGCTCCTCCCTCCTTCAGGATTCTCTTTCATCACTTCACTTTGCACACACTCACAACCTATTCATTCATAATAAACTTACCCATTCCCATCATGGCTTGTTATTGATCTACCCAAGATTGGTTAGCCATTCATAATAAACCTCTCTTTTCACCTCCCTTTCCATCCATAATAAATCAGATCCTATCTATGGCTAAGGCAAATCTTACATCTAGTGATGGGTGTGGAACTGAGAGCATCACATGTTTCAACGAGTATAGTTTCTTCCAGCTTTCTTCAATCTATCCACGCACAATCCACAATAAAGCAACATTTGCATCATAGATCCACAATAAAGTTTCATCTTCTCTGCAATAAAGTATCAGTTTCATGGATTCAGTCAGTTTCAGATGAGACACAGCAGCAACAATGGGCTTCAACAAATCAAATCTTTCAACAGACTCAGACAACATATGGTTCAGTGCTATCTATCCTTTTTGTGAAAGTAAACATTGTGACCACAATCAAATAAGACTTATACAAGTGACAAGAGACACTAAACTTGAGGACTGCAGTGGATATTGGTGTCAAGTCTTGGTTTTCTTTTGATTTCATCTTTTTTGGTGACATGTCTTTTAGCTTTTCTGAGATGTCTCTGACTAGAGATTTTATCTCCAGGATGTCTTTGACTAGAAAGGCAAGGATGGGGTATCGTCACCTATTTGTATTTGATGTCTATGGATTGTCTCTTAGTAATGCTATAACTTGTCCAAGGATATGAGGACACTGTGAGTCTAGTGTCAACTGGGGCATTCCTTGTTTGTGATTGTCTTATCTCCATGCAAACAGGTACAATAACTTTTTGGGTCGAACATATGCCTCGATTGTCATAACCTACTTGCCATAATAAAGCTCAATGATGATAATGCACAAGAAGCTCTTTCACTTTCATATCTTCTGTCTTTCATTCCCCTTTCTTGATTGACTTCCATCGTCCTTCTCGAGTCTGCATAGCCTGCTATCACATGACTGAGTATAATGACACACCAAAAATATTTGCATTTCATGTAGTTGCACCTGCATTATCACATGTTAGTATTTCATACATACATATAAAATAAAAATTGCATCACATCCTCCACACAACACATGTTAGCACATCTTACATTTTCATCATGTAAATAGTTCTTTGCATTATCATATTCATCTGCATTACATACATTCACATTTGCATCATGCATACACATATAAAACATAAAAGAACAAAAATATATTGCATTGCATCATATACATATTTGCATCCATAACACAAAACAAACATCACATAAGAACATCTCATCACATAGGTACACATGCATATAGCTACCGCAAAGATGACTCATCCCATATATATATATATATATATATATATATATATATATAAAGTGTCATGATACAATGATGTCAAAAAAATCATATGGCTACAATCACCCAAAGGTGTCTACATCATCCTACAAAAATGGTACAATACTGATACATAGGGAGCCCTCTATGGCTATGATGAACTCCCTCCCTCGGAGCCGCCTGGCCTCGATGGAATCTAAGCCCCTGAAGGACCCGCCCCAGGATCATCTCCTCTATCCCCTCTATCTGGTGGTGGTGGAGGACCCATAACCCCACCACTCGATGCCTATCTCCTCCGGCTCCCTCCCGTAGCTGTCGCTGTCCGCGATGGTCTATGGAAGCTCCTCGCCCGTTGATCCGCTGGCACTATATCATAATAGAGATCCTGCCAGTAGGCAATCTCCTCCCCGGCCCATAGAACGTAGGCATATCCGGCCCCTGTGTCCTCTGCTACCTGCCTCCCAGCCCTTAGTGTTGTCTCAGCCTCTGTGTAGCACTAAATGACCTGGTCTCGCTCCCGCTCAGTATCTCAGAGCCGCCTCCTGGGCCTATCTCTCTCCCTCTCCAACTCCTAGATCTCATCTGCCTATCCCTGGTAGATCTCCCTCAGCTCCATCAGCTCATCCTCCTCTGCATCAGCCCCCTGTGGCTCTGCCTGTGGTTCCCCCTGTACGAGTGCCTATCCCTATCCCTATGCTTGTGCCTGTACCTGTACTAGTGCCTATACTAGTACCTGTCCCTGTATCTGTCCCTGTCCCTGTACCTACACCTGTCTGGGACCCTATGCTGCTAGCACCTGTAGCGACAATCCACCGCGACCCCTCACCACCCGAGCCTGCCTCTCCTCTCCACCCTCCCTCCGTGGTGCAACCCTCCTCTCTCCAATTGCCCCCCTCCTCCTCTGTCGGCCTCTTCCCCCATCTGCTCCACTATCATCATCATCCCCACCACCATCTCCATCCAATGACTCTCCCGGATCTGTCAGGCGTGGGAATGGATGCTCTGCCTAGTATGTTGTGTACTCAGCATCCATGCCGACATCCTCAATCTCTGGCCACATGTCCCAGAGAAGGGGCATCATCTCTACCAGCTATGTAATAGCCTGATCATATGATAACAGGGGTCCAAACTGCACTTGATCTCTCATAGTCCGTGCATACATGCCTGAATCCCGTGGCATCCGCTGAATCCTACTGAACTGCCTGCCAACCCTATCCACTAGCTACCTCTCCAACACATAGGGCATCCGTCCAATCAGGTACCTACTCTGGAAGGTGTAGGGAAGCTCAATTGCATCATCCTCCCACTGCCCACATCCTAGGTATGGCCTCCATATGACCATGTCAATGTCATCTATCACTCACTGGCAGTGCTCTAACCTACCAATCCATGGCTACGATGTGATCATGTCGTATAGGTGCACAAAACTGTGTCCGTGACTACTGCCCCTGAAGTGTATCGACCTCGTCACTTGTAGATGCTCATAAGCCCACACCTGCAACAATGTCACCCCGCAGCCCAATCCCACTGATCTGTGATATACAAACTGATGCAGCTCATAGTAGAGGTGTGCTAGCACACACGATCCCCAAGCATATCTAGTGTGCTGTGTCACCAATGTCTCCAGTGCACCTCCCTAGCCCATAGCCAACCCTCGTGTCGCCCTATTTGGACACAGGAACCCACTGATCGCTCCTCCTATCACTGCTGGCAGCGCTAGCTCTGTAGCTATCATCGTATCCCAAGACACATGTCTAGCCCTCATCTCCGGTCCTGGGTCGTGGAACACTCATCCCAGGGCCTCCCTGTCTCCATCTCGATCGTATGGGATCAACTCCCCATCGATCGGTATCCTCAAGATCCTATATACATCCTCGAGGGTGACTATCATCTCCCCCATCGGCAAATGGAAAGTACAAGTCTTGGAGTGCCATCTCTCCCCCAGTGCAGTCAACAGTCCCATGTTCACCCGAAACGCAGGCACATACAAAACATGTCTCAATCCCATAGCCTTGATAGCAGCTCACTCCTCGGCTGTCAGCTCAGGTCGCAACCTTTGAGTCGATGGGAATCTCTCCCGTGACTCCAGCATAGGCAAAAACTTTTGCAGTCAAGCAAATCAATCATGTTAGTCATAGTGGCATTCACTGTTCATCACAAAATACTACTTTTTATCTAGATACATATGGCTATCTATCCTAGTGACACTCACTGTTCATCACAAAGTGTTGCTTCTATCCTAGTGAAACTCATTGTTCATCACAAAGTGTTGCTTCTATCCTAGTGGTACTACCTGTTCATCACAAAGTACTACATGTGTGGCACTCCCTGTTCATCACAAAGTGTTGCTCACATTTGCACTCCCTGTTCATCACAAAGTGTTGCTCACATTTTAGTACTCCCTGTTCATCACAAAGTACTATATCTTGGTACTCACTATTCATCACAAAGTGTCTTGATCTATTCTAGTCTTCCCTAGAGGACCTGCTTGAGTGTATCCTCTCAGCAGCTTATCCAATCGCTAGCGTATGTTCATCACAGAACTGCCGATTTGACCTAGAAGACACAAATTCATATTTTTTTGGACACAAACGTGCTTACTTGACATAAACGCGCTTGAAGACTACATAGACGCGCCTGAAAAACACAAACACACTTGAACGACACAGACGTGCCTATGCTCTGCACAGACGCGCTTGGGCAACATAGACATGCCTTCTTGGCACATACGCGCCTGAAAATCACAAACATGGCCGCATTTGGCATAGACATGGTTTCCATCATAGACGTGCCTGGCACAAACACAGACGTGCCTCGTGAGCACAGATGCCCCTGGCACCAACGCAGACGCGCTTGGACGTTTTTGGACATTTTTTGGACCCTATTCTAAGTGCATTTATTGCCCTATCTACCATGCATTAATGAAAATAATAAATGCATCGAAGTACAAGGAGGTTTGGTGGTACTTACTAGCTCTCCTGCCTCTACTGGCCTCTGGAATCGACAAACGCGGTCGAATCTATGAACGAAAGCCATCGTTGCTGACTGCTACTGCTCTATTTTTGCTCTGCACTCTGCTCTCGTGGATGTGTAGATGACAATGAGGATGTATTTTTCCCCTGTGGTCTATCTTATAGACTACCCCTAGCCCTCGTTTCCTGAGTCAGTCTTCATTATTGCGTGACTCTGTCACTTTATCTGGTCAGTCCATTCTATCCTTTCTTTCTTATCGAGAGATTGTCTGCAATCTTTTCAGACATTTTCATCCAATCTCTCGAGGGGGCATATCATTCCCATCCTGGGGCAACTCTGTATTAGTTCATATTATCTTCTTTGAAACAACGCGACAAGCCGCATTGTCTCAAAGAGGGGCAAAATGTAGACACCTAAAATTGTCATGTCCAATTAAATAAATATTTTTATTTATTTAATTGTTTTAGCCTAGTTCTTCTATTAATTAAATAAATCTTTATTTATTTAATTAATACATTTATCCTCTTCTAGCCTTATTTCTCATTTAAATAAATTCATTTATTTATTTAAATTATCCTTTTCCTAAATTAAATAAATATCTTATTTATTTAATTATCCTTTTCTTAAATTAAATAAATATCTTATTTATTTAATTATCCCACTTCTTCTATTAATTAAATAAATCTTTATTTATTTAATTAATTCATTAACCTTTTCTACCTATGACACATGTCATTCATCTCTTAATTCCTACACTACCTACCCCTTTCATTATTTTATTATTTCTTTTACCTACCCTCTAATCATAGCCGACCTCCTTTTACACCTCTCAATCTTATCCCTCCATTTCATATAGTGTCTTCTATATAAGGAGATGCTTCCTTCATTATCAAACCCTAATCATTCATTCTAATGAATCATCTTAAGGACTTGACTACACTACGATCCTACTTGTAACCACATTCCATTCTTTGTTGAGCTCTTGTGCACATAAAATCTGAGAGCAAATATATCAAGCAAGATCAATGGAGATAGGAAGAATGGAGATCAAAACCCTATTGGACATGTGATGGTATAATCTTTGTGATTTCGTTTGATTTGCATTGTCTTAGGTAATCTTCATATGTTATGGTGGATCTTTGTTGTTGTTAGGCTAGGGTTTTGTGGTTGAATTCATTTAGCCTTTCAATATTGTTATTATTGTATCCATTTTTCACCATAAACAATGGCAAATAGGTTATGATAATCTAGGTGTATGTTTGACCAAGAAAGTCATTGTACCTATTTGCATGGAGATTAGACACTCACAAAGAAGGAATGCCCCAGTTCACACTAGACTCACAGTGTCCTCATATCCTTGGATGAGCCATAGAATCACTAAGAGACAATCCATAGACAACAAAATAGGTGAACATACCCCATCCCCACCTTTCTAGTCAAAGACATCCCGGAGATAGAATATCTAGTCAGAGACATCTTGGAAAAGCTAAAATACATGTCACCAAAAGATAAATTCAAAACAAAACCAAGACTTGACACCAACATTCAATGAAATCCTCAAGTTATTTGTGTTTCTTGCCACGTATGTTAACATGTTTGATTTGGTCACAATGTTGTTTTCCTAATAAAGGATAGATAATGCTAAAAAACCATGTTGTTGCCAAAGTCTACTGAAGGATTTGATTTTTTGAAAGCCCACTATTGATTGTGTCTTATCTGAAATTGGTTGAATCCATGAAATTGATACCTTTATTATGGAGACGAACAAAAATATTGCAGATCAGCGATGTAAATGACCTTTTATTGTAGATTGTGTGTGAAAAGGAGGAATGAAAAGATGATTCTCCTCAAAAAATGTGATGCTCAAGGTACCACTTCTATCACTAGATTTAGGATTTTGCCCTAGTTATAGATTGGACTTGATTTATTATGAATGGCTAACCAATCTTAGGTAGATCAATAACAAGGCATAATGGGAATGGGTAAGTAATTTTTGATGGGATGGTAGGCTATGAGTGTGTAAAAAGTGAATGGGGTGAGATTGAATCCTGAAGGAGGAGAAAAGTCTCTACATATGGCATCGGTAACCCAATTTTTACCATGGTACTTGCCCAGGGCGCCACCGAAGTGGTTTTCACCATTGGACAAATTTATTTATCTTTATTTTTTTCCATTTTTCAAACAAAAAAATTTGTGTCACAAGGCACCTATTTGTCACGTTTTCATCAAGTAACATTTTTTATTTTATTTTTATAATTTTTTTTGTATTTTTGACATTTTTTTTTTTTGTATTTTTGATAGTAGGATACTCTAAAAAATTGTGTAAAACCTGTGAAGGTGCATGTTGTTGATAGGATATTCTAAAGGTTCTCCATCTGGTGTTGAGAGATGATATGCACCTGATCAATAGACTATTGTGATAACATAAGGGCCAAGCCAATTTGGTTTAATCTTACCCTTCTTCTCTCTGTCTTGCTGATTTTTAGGATTTTCTCTAAGAACTAAGTCACCTACCTCAAATATATGAGGATTTACCTTATGATTGTAGCTTTGACTCATTCTTTTTTGATATGCTTTGAGATGATTGGAATAATTTTGTCTACGCTCATCCAATAATTCCAAATCTTATAAGCGGGAGACCCTGTAATCTTCATCATTGATTAGATTGTGCAAAGAGACTCTCAAGGATGGTAACTTGAACTCAATAGGCAAGATAGCTTCGACACCATAGACAAGTGAATAAGGTGTAGCTCTAGTAGGTGTGCGATCACTTGTGCGGTAGGCCCAAAGTGCGAGGTTGAGTTGGATATGCCAATTACAACCAATGTCATCAACTGTCTTTTTAAGGATAGTTTTGTTAGACACCTCAGCTTGACCATTACTTTGGGGGTAATATGGGGTGGAAAATAAATAACGAGTATGGAAATGATCACAAAGCTCACAAACATCCTAACTCTTGAATGGACTCCCATTATCTATGATAATGGAAAGGGGAACACTGTATCGACAAATGATATAATTAAGGATAAAAGTTGCAATCTACTTTCGAGTGACTTGGGTGAGAGGAACAACTTCAATCCATTTTGTAAAATATTTTGTGGTTGTAATAATGAATTTATGGTCATTGGAAGAGGGAGGGTGATTCTTACCTACAAGGTTGAGTCCCCATTAACAAAAGGGTCGTGAAGTGGCAATCGACTGAAGTTCCTACGTTGGTGCATGAATAAGGTCTCTATGAATCTGACGCTACTTACACTTTCTAACAAATTGATATGAGTCTTTTTCCATAGTAGGCCATTAGTATCTAGTCCTTAGAAATCCCTTGGCTAATTTTGGACCACTAGAGTGAGCACCACATATACCTTCGTGAACCTCACGTAATACAATTTGAGCTTTGTCACTTTTTGAACATCTAAGGAGAGTACCATCCAGGCCCCGATGATAAAGGGTATCAACTAGAATGACATATTGGGAGGATTAATGAATGAAGGTACAATGTTGATTGTTGGAAAGATTAGGTGGAAGGATATTGTCGCGGAAGTAAAAGTGGCACCATACCAAGGGGAACCGGGACCAACAACACATATCATCTCGGCAGGATTGATCTCATATGAGGGAACCAAAAAATTATCCACCAATAACTCATAGCGGGTCTCATTTTGAGACATATCAATGAAAGAAGAAATGGTAGCCATGGCATCTGTAGCTCAATTATTATCGCTTGGAATCTATTCAAATATTGCTTAAAATCATCCACCATTTTCTTGTAATAATCATCGTTTGCTTGCCGAATCACAAGTTGAGAGTCCCCAAAAACATCAAGTTCCTAGATCTTCCACTGAATTGCAATTCATAGTCCTATTATTAATTCTTAATATTCTGATATATTATTTGTACAAGGGAATGACAATCGATATGACTTAGGAATGGAATCCCCTTGAGGTGTGATGAAAGAGATACTAACTCCCGTGCCATGCTGTGTGTATGAACTATCAAAATATAATTGCCAAGGATTTACATTTGTCACCATAAGAATGAATTCATCTGGGAATTTTGAGAAAATGGGAGTGTCATCAATCATAGGTGCATCTGCCAGCTGATCAACAATAGCTTGTCCTTTGATTGCTTTTATGTCCACATATTCAATATCGAACTCGCTTAGGATCATAACCCATTTAGCTAATCTTCAAGTGAGTGTTGCCTTATTGAGAAGGTATTTGAGTGGATCTATCCTTGCAACGAGCTTTGTTTTATGAGTTAGCATGTAATGATGTAATTTCAATGAGACAAAAACTATAGCAAGACATGCATGCTCAATTGGTGTGTAGTTAAGCTCATAACCAACCAATGTGTGACTGATATAGTATATTGCTCTTTTCTTGCCTTCATTATCTTGTTGTGCCAAGAGTGCCTTGAGTGTTGTTGGCGTAGCTGATATGTAAAGTAGTAGGGGTTTTCCTTGAATAGGTGGCATCAATACTGGTGGATTCAAAAGATAGTCTTTGAAAATTTGTAAAGCTTGTTGACACTTATCATCCCATTTAAACTTGATATTTTTTTGAAGTAGATGTTGAAAAGGATGACATTTATTTGCAAGTTGTGCGATGAATCTGCGTATCGATTGAAGTCTTCCCTGTAGAGACCAAAGTTGACTAATATTATTTGGTGGTGGCATCTCTAATATAGCTCTTATTTTTGTTGGATCTACTTCAATTCCTCTTTGTGAGACAATGTATCCAAGGAGTTTCTCAGAGGTCATCCCAAAGACACTTTTTTAAGGATTTAGTCTAACTTTGTATTTTCTAGGCATTCAAAAACCACAAAGAGGATATCAAAGTGTATTTATCTTGTTATTGAATTTCCCAGGAGATCATCAACATAATCTTCCACAGTGACATGCATGAGCTCATGAAAGATTATTTTCATTGCTCTTTGATATGTAGCACCTACATTCTTTAATCCAAAGGGCATAACATTCCAACAAAAGGTACCCCAAGGACAAGTAAATGTTGTTTTATGTTGGTCTTTAGGTGCTATTTTGAATTGGTTATATCCGAAGAATCCATCCATAAATGATAACATTGCATGACCAATTGTAAGATCCACTATTAAATCAAAGTTCGACAGTGGGAAATCATCTTTAGGACAAGACTTATTGATGTCTCTGAAATCTATACATACTTTGATATTGCGATCTGGTTTACTAACAAGTACCAACTTATAAATCCACTTGGGGTAATCCATTGGTCTAATGAATCCCACATCCAATAATTTCTCTAGCTCTACCTTGACTAGTGGTTCCACCCACGACTACATCTTTCTCAATTTTTGTTTAATAGGTTTAGCTCCTGGAGTAACTATCAAATGATGCATTACTAGATCAAGGTCCAATCTAGGCATATCCTCATATGATCATGCTATTGGTATTATGGATGACTTTGTCATGTGTTGCATTGGTTTTGTTATTTATGTCAACACTTGTCTTCTTGGAGGTTTACATTATGGTTCACCGGTATGGTTAGTGGCTTATGCACAGTCACTACTATATGTTCACCAGTAGGTTATATTGCTCATCGACAACAATGATAACTTGGAGATCATTTGGTTATGTCGAAGACATGGTTTGGAAGTTTGGTTTTAGTGTTTTGCTTATTAGTTTAATGACAGATTTGCCTTTACTGACAAATAAGTTTAGGTTATGGACCGATACATGTTATCTATTCCAGATCATCACAACACATTATGAAGATTGTTTTATTGACTGGTTATTATGGTAAATGTATTGAGCTGACATGTTGTATCGCACCAAGACTCCTTTGTAATTGATTTAATTGTAATATCTTTGGTGAGCCAACCTATTCATTTGGTCTTATGTTTTTTATATATGATTGTAATATCTTATTGAAGATTGTAGTAATCATGAGTGAATGTGGATATTGAAGAGCAAAAAATAAGAAGATCCTTGTATGAATCACACAAACATTATTTGAAGGTTGAAGGAAGGTTATGAAGGTTTTTTGACACTCATGTTCAAATCTTAACTGATACTGAATCCAACACAGGAGATTCTATTTTGAGCAGTACATTATCATTGGATTTAACCATCCAATTGTGTAGTCAGTGTGACTCCTAATTTTTGATTGAGCAGTGAGCTCTAGGCAGTTGGCCTTTCTGCATGTGCAGAACCCATTTGTATACACATACTATCTGCAGTAGTATCATCTGATTGTGGGTAAGGTTTCCCACCATGGTTTTTTGCTTGCCAGGTTTCCACGTCAAAATATCAGTGTTATGTGTTATGGATATTGTTTCTCTTTATTTTTCATGCATTAAGTTAAACCGGTGCTGCTATATCTGTTAATTTGTTTTACCGACACTAGTTTATCGGCATTAAGGCTAAATTGGAATAACTTGAATTTGGATTACAATTTATTAACAATTGGTTCACAACTAATTCACCCCCCCCTCTTAGTTTTCCTTCCTGGGACCTAACAATTGGTATCAAAGCTTAGTCCTATTTTTGCAGAAGCCTAACAGCTTGAGGAGATCCTATGGCAACAAATATTTTCAAGAAGGACGTTCTAAAGCTTGATGGAACTAACTATGGCATATGGAAGATCAAAATGGAAACACATCTGAACTGCATTGGAAGAGATATATGGGGTGTTACAAAGAATGGCTATGTTCCTCCTATTCTGAATCAACCTCATCCACCAACATTGGCTAAGGATATGGACAATGATTTCAAAGCAAGAGAAACACTTTTGAGCGCATTATCAGATCAACAAATCATGAGATTATTAGACCGATCTACTACTAAAGCTATATGGGATAAGTTGGAGATACTAAATGGAGGAGATACCACTATCAAAATTGCAAAACTGGAATGTTACCGAGTCAGGTATGAAAATTTGAAAATGGAAGAAGATGAAAGAATTTCTGCATTTATGGAAAGAGTTAATGAAACTGTTTTAGGAATACAATGTTGTGGAGGATCTTTAAGTGAAGATGAAATTGTATCTAAAATTTAAGAGCATTGCCACTGGCTTACAAAATGAAAGTATCTACTATTAATGAAATGAGAACAATGCCTAATACTTCAGTTTCTAGAGATACTTTGGTTGGAAAACTTTCAGCATTTGAACTTGAGGAATTTGGTCATGTTGCTACTATTAAGATTGGGTTAGTTTTCAAGGCATCATCATCATCATCAACAAAACTGATTAGAAAGCACTTTATGCAAAAGAACTTGAAGATATGAGAAGAGAAAATGAAGAACTTGAAGAACTTGAAGCACTATTTGCAAGGAAAATGCCTAAAGGTCCAATAGGCAGTAAGTATGAAGGTAAAGCACCTTTCAAATGTTTTAATTGCAATAAAGTTGGTCATATGGCATCTAGATGTCCTAATAGACATGCAAGATTAAGGGAGAAAAAAAAAGATCATATAAACCTAACCCTAAATATCAAAGATATAGATTCAAGAAAAACAAAGATAAGTCATGTTACTATGCAGATGAAGGTGTTACAGATGACTCAGATGAAGATCCAGCAGATAACGGATGGGCTTTTTTGTAGTAAAGGAAGATCGACTGACACCTAATGTCAAATCAGTAGAGCAGGCACTGGTAACTAAAATTGAAGAAAAATATGAATTGATTATAGATTCCGGATGCTCACATCATATGACTGGTGATAAAAGCAAATTCTTATCTTTTCAAGAAATTCATGGAGGTCTAGTAAGGTTTGGAGATTATAAAGCTTGTTTAATCAAAGGAAAAGGCACTATATCTTTGGATGGTAAGCACAATAATGACAATGCTTATTATGTAGAAGGTTTAAAGCATAATCTTTTTAGTGTTGGTCAGTTAGTGGAAAAAGGATTTCAATTACAATTCAAGAATGGGAAATGCAAAATCGTAAACAAAACTGGATTGGAGATTGCAACCGGTAATCAAACTAAAGGTAATATATTTCACTTGAATACCAGTGATAAAACATGTTTGATTGCACACATTGATGAAAGTTGGTTATGGAATAAAAGACTCTATCATGTGAATTTTGATTGCATTGTAAAGATCAATTCAACTAAGGTAGTAAGGGATTTACCTAAGATTGTGAAACCTCATAATCCGGTATGTAAGGAATGTCAAATGGGAAAGAAAGTTAGAACAACATTTAAGAGCATTACTGAGAAATCAAATAATATTTTTGATTTAATTTATACTGATTTGTGTGGTCTTGCAAGAACAAGAAGTCTACAAGGAGATAGATACTTTATGCTAATAATAGATGATTATTCTAGAATGTGTTGGGTTACTTTTCTCAAGGAGGAATCAGAAGCTTTTGGAAGATTCAAGATATTCAAGGCAATGGTAAAGAATGAAACCAACAAGAAAATCAAATGTTTAAGATCAGATCAAGGAGGAGAATTTACATCTAGGGAACTTAATGCATTCTGTGTAGTGAATGGAATCAAAAGACAACTATCAGCACCATGGACACCCCAATAGAATGGAGTTGTAGAAAGGAAGAACATAACTATTCTGGATGTAGCAAGAACAATGTTAATGGAAGTAAATCTACCTCATGTGTACTGGAGAGTGTTAGGGGTCCCACAAATACTGAGGGGGGGGTGAATCAGTATCTCACTGGTAATAATAATTTCTTAACTTAAAACATGCAGAACATAATATAACAGTGTACCGGTATGCAAGAAATAATGTAATAAACAGAATCAAGAACATCCACATGAAAAACACACCATAACACAAGATTTTAATGAGGAAACCCGGTGTGGGAAAAACCTCGGTGGGATTTGTGACCCACAATATTCACTCACTGGCCAATAAGAGAATATTACTTACAATAGGGGTCTACACATGCAGGAAGGCCAACTACCTAGAGCTCACTGCTCAATGGGAAGTCTCACTGACTTACAATAAGGATTATACAAATCCAATATCTTGTACTACTTTACAATAGCATCTTCAATGCCCTATTCAGTATCGGTTCTTGCTCTGTTCTTTACATATACCCCTTGACCTATATTTCGCACATTAGGTCTGCCTAATATTTTCCTTAATGCTTCTACATACCCTTACAAAATGTCTACAATGATCTCTTTTATATATAAGAGTCATTTTACAATTTTCCAAGTCGGCTTACACATTTTTACAATAATAAACAAAATATAATATAACAAAAATCCTGTCGGCCTCTGTGCCGGTATACTTCCTTTCTTCTATGCCAGTGTCGGTGTCCTGAGTGCTGGTGTAGAGTGTGATTTGCTGATGCCGATATAATGCCTTTACTGATGCTATAAGATTGCAAGGTTGCCATCAATGACAAAACCTTCAATCACACACAATGTCTCATTGGAGTGTGCATATGCCAACAATCTCCCCCTTTGGCATTGATGGCAACACTCATGAGAAATTTCAAAAAGTATCCAAAAATGTGTGTGCTCCCCCTAAGCAGATGATTCCTATCTGTGATTTGAATTTTCTCATCCCATAACTCCCCCTTTGGCATCAATGACAAAGGTTGTCAAGATGTCAGTAGAGTTTGTGGTTTCAACCTTGTAGCTGGGTAGTTATAATTTGAAAAAGATCTCCCAAAATCAAGTTTTTACTATCCATAAATTTCTTGCTATCCTTTATTGTTGTCTTTGTTCTTTTCACTGTACCGGTGAGATGCTGCAAATGCTCTACCAGTGTTTTATTTCCCTGTATTAGTGCCTCAGAAATTTCCTTTTGCAGAGATGCTAGATAGTCCAATCTTGGACTTAGTTTAGATCTCAAATGTTTTGCCTTATTTATTATTTTTTCTTTCTGTCTTTCCAATTTGAGTAGTTCTTCCTCAAAATTTGTTATCTTCTCCTCAAAAACTGATAGTGTATCAGGTGAGTTGACAAAATTATTTGCAAGTTTATTGATCTCATCCTGTACCTTGCTCATTTTCTTGTCAATATCTACAGTCAAAAAGTTTGTTTTCCAGGTATCTTTGTACAGATTTTTGTACTCTTTCAATAAATTACATAATTTTGGTAGAAGTGTGTCAAAATCTCTGTTACACTTCTTTATTTGCTCATCAAAGAATTTCTATTTTTCAACTTCTACTTTATCCTTCACTGACTCTTCTTTTATTTTCTCAATGTTTTCTTAGATATATTTACACAATGTATCCAATTGTCCTAAAGAATATTTGTTATCTATATTACAATTAGAAGCAATTACCTTCAAAATTGGTATGGTATCATCAATTGCTTTGTAGGCCTATGAGCTGCAGTCGGTTATTTTCTTGATAGAGTCAAGTAGTACCTCAGTCACATTTGTTGATTTGTATCCTGATGATGATCCAATAATCTAAGTACCGGTGGAAGTAACCAAGCTTGTATTGACCTCTAGTAGGTCAGTTTGTGTCTACATTTCTTTAAGCACTGGTTTTCCTACTTCACTAGTTGCCGGTGGCACTGTTTCCTTATGTACATGTTCCGGTTGTTGTTGTTTCGGAGCCTTTAGCTCTGTTTGTTTCTCTATATGTTTCATTTCCTCAGTCTGTGTCTCAGTCTCTACCTTTTGTTCTTTATCTTCTGCCAGTTTATCAGTTTCCCCTGCTACCGGAGGCTCACTAGCCATATCTGACTTAACAGTTGTATCTTTGTCTACTACTATGTTGATTTTTTGAGTATCAACATTCACAGTATATAGGACTTCGGGATTAGGATTATTATCCTCTACATCCATACTCTCGGCTCCTGGTTGATCTTCAGTAGTTGTTGATTTTACTGGTGGAGCATCTAAAGAAGGTGGGGGTAAGTTGTCTTCAACCTTGATACTTGGTGGTCCACCAACTTTTTCTTTCCCCTTGTCTTTGTCTTTCTGATATACCTTTATAGGTTTGGGGTTCCTGTACTCTTCTTGTTTTTCTTTCTCAACCAAGAATATATCCCATCAATTTTCTGTTTCCTCTGTCACCTCATTAACTCTTCCTACCATTAAGACACAGTGCCGGTGTGCAGTAGAAAACACTATCCGGTTGGCTTGAGCAATTAGGTCATTAATTTCTTTAGGAGAGTTTACCGGATATACAACAAGTAACTTTTCAATTTTTATTTTCTTATCCAATTCTATTACTGCCTGTCTTCTTGCCTCTAGTCTTTTGAATAATTCATCAGGAATTTCATTGACTACTTCCATCAAAAATTTCTTATACATATCCATATGTAATATAACACTATTTTCAACTTGTTCTTTCTCATCAGCTATTAGAGTGTCATATATTTTCTCTATATTCTTCAGTTTACCTTCCTTTGTGATTTCATTCAGTAGTATATCAAGAGGGGCCAAGTCTTTGTTTGTCCTTTTCTTCTTCTTAGGTGTCAGTTTCTTCTTTGGTGTGGCCTTTCTTATCGAAGATCTCACTACTTGTTGCTTTTGCCTTGTCCTCCTGGGTGAAGGTGTGGTTTCCGGTGAGGGATCTCTTTTTCTTACAACTCTTTTGAAAGTTGCAGGCATGTCACTTCTTGAAGAAGTACCTATCGGTGATAGGTGAGTTTCAAGCTATGGAGCTGCTAACTCATCCTCTGTTATGCTGGTTTTCTTCAATACATCTTCTTTGATGGCTTTTGCTTGTCTGGACCCTTTCCTTACAACTGCCTCAACCTTTTTCACCCTTTTCTTTGATTGAATTTGTCTTTCAATATTCTCTGCACTACCAAATACTTCTTCTGTGTGTTCTTTGGGGGCTTCCAGAAGTGCTTTAGCATATGTTTCAACTATGTGATCATCTGTTTCATAGCCCATCTCGGTTACCCAAACAGTCCTTGGGATGACTGCTTCCATCCAGATTTCATCTTTCATGATGACAAAGCATATATCATCTTTGTATTTGTCTACAATCTTTTGTGATAACCTTACTCTTTTCTTCATTTTGACTTTTAATGCTTGAAAGAAGTCATTAATATTGTTTTCCTTGTTCTCACCCATGTTATTGAATAATTCAGTCAATTGTTTGCCTACAGGTATGTCATATTCAAGTTCTTTGTAACCTATACCGGGAACCTATTTTGTTATGTGTAGCATTAGGCATACTAACAGATTTCCAAATCTGAAAGTTCCTTTCTTGTCCTTCTTGATCTTTCCAGGATTGTCAATTAATTCATCCTTTAACCACTCACATATGTCAATTTTTGCATTATCTATGACCATATCATAAGCACTCTTAATGCATAAGCTTGAAACTAAATTGAGTCTATTAGCATGAGTAGCTTTATACCCTAATATCATACTGATGAATCTCACATTGATATATTTTACATCATTAACTCTTAGAGACCTCTTGTCGAATGTTGCACTAGTTAGGTTTATAACTAGGTCATTGGAAACCTTCTTGGTTTTATCTGGTCTTTTACCAGTGGTTGGTAACCCTGTGACAACTTTCACAGCTTCCTTGGTGATCTTATGGATTGCATCTAACCAAAAAAATTCTCCATGTACCCTGCTTAAAACTATCCTAATCACATCCTTTGGAAATTCAGAAATGCTAAGGATTTCTGTAAATCCTAGGGTCTCAATGATCTTGTGTTCATCCTTTATATTGCTGGTATTATCACATATCATAGTTTTATACATAGTTTTAATTTCCTCATCTCCTAACTCTTTAATGTTGTAGTGGATGTACATTCTGGGGTCTTCAGCATAAACAACTCCCTTTGGAATTTGAGAAAAAGCACCTAAGGTATCATCCTTCTTTGCTATCTCGAGAACTAACTGAAATATGGGCCTAGGTCTTTTTATTACTTCAACAATAGTAGGGTTTTCTATATATTCAATTGCAGAGGTGGATGCCATGATTAAATACCTTTTACTACCTTGGATGGATGATTGCTTGGAGTGTTCTTGCTTCTTGCTCGAAATGCCTTAGCTTGGAGTCTTTGCGGTCTTCGAAAATTTGAGATCTCGGTGAAATCAAATGGAGTCAAAACTTTAACTTTATAGTGCCTTTTTGTCATCTACCACATTAATTGCATGCCGGTTAAGTATTCACTTAATATTATTTGCCGGTAATAAGTAATTTTCAGCTTCTTATCTCTAACCGAGGGAATAATAGCACATGTATCAATAGATTGTCAAACCCTCAAGGAAATTTTCTTCAATTAGATGAAGAACTTCCTGCCGGTGGAGCACTGCTCTATCCTTCCGGTGAAGCATCACTCTATTCTACCAGTGAAGCATTGGTTTGTTCTACCAGTGCAGGAGTATTCCCAATATTTAGATCAGCTTTTCTAATCCATTGTTTTGAGAATTCTTGCTTAACCTCTTCAACTTTTTCTTTACCTTTCAAGCTAGAACTTTTGTTGTTTACTGGTGTTCCTTTACTTCTACAAAATTTAGCAATATGCCCAATATTGTTACATGCATAACAAGTTACATTATTCTTTTGAATAGCTTTCCCATAACCTATGTCGGTTTGTGTTCTACATTGATTAGATAAATGTCCAAATCTTCCACAAACATAATATCTCACATTCATTTTGCAGTTTTCAGAGTTGTGACCAACTTTGTTGCATTTAGAACATTGACCGGTGGGTGTGCTGATATTCTGATAATTTCTAGATCTACATTCATTTGCTCTATGACCATACTTATTACAGTCAAAGCATTTACCATTGAATTTATAAGCATTATGTTGTCTTACTGGTTTGTTGTGATCCTGAGTATTTGCAGTACCAGAGCTTTCACCAACTTCAAAGCCAATTCCAGAAGTGTCACCTTTAGGTTTTTGATTTTTCAGCAAGGTGCCAAGTTCCTCTGAGCTTTTCATGATTTTTTCTTTGTGTTGATTTGCAGTTTCTAGTTCTCTTTCTAGGACTTCTTTTTGTCTCATTAGTTCATTTGAGTCATTCCGAGTATGCATCAGATCTATCTTCAACATGTCATTTTCATAGCTAAGTCTTGTGTTCTCATTTGCTGCATCACTTAGTCTTCTGGTCAATTCTTTTTCATTCTTCTTCCTATCCTGAATCTCTTTACAAAATCTCATAGTCATATCCTACATTTCATTTTTTGTTGTCATGATCTCTTGTTTCAACTTGCTTTTCATATCATTAAGTGATTCCTTTTCATCATTCTCATTTTGCAAATTTTCACAAAGTTCTCTTCTCTTATTTCTTGCAACAGTAAAATTTTCTTGAAGTGCCTGAATGATGTCCAAAGCTGCCCTTAAATCATCTTCTAGTTTGATATTTTTCAATTTTTCTGCATCATAGTCTGTAAGAGCTCCTTCAAGTTGTTTCATCAGATTTTCCATTTTTACCGGTGTCAAGATCTTCCTCAAGTTGTTAGGCTTTTGAAAATAGAGGACCAAGCTCTGATACCAATTGTTAGGGGTCCCATAGATACTGAGAGGGGGGGCTGAATTAGTATCTGACTGGTAATAATAATTTCTTAACTTAAAACATGCAGAACATAATATAACAGTGTACCAGTATGCAAGAAATAATGCAATAAACATAATCAAGAACATCCACATGAAAAGCACACCATAACACAAGATTTTAATGAGGAAACCTGGTGTGGGAAAAACCTTGGTGGGATTTGTGACCCACAATATTCACTCACTGGCCAATAAGAGAATATTACTTACAATAGGGGCTTGCACATGTAGGAAGGCCAACTGCCTAGAGCTCACTGCTCAATGAGAAGTCTCACTGACTTACAATAAGGATTATACAAATCCAATATCTTGTACTACTTTACAATAGCATCTTCAATGCCTGATTTAGTATCAGTTCCTACTCTATTCTTTACATATACCCCTTGACCTATATTTCGCACATTAGGTCTGCCTAATATTTTCCTTAATGCTTCTACATACCCTTACAAAATGTCTACAATGATCTCTTTTATATATAAGAGTCATTTTACAATTTGCCAAGTCGGATTACACATTTTTACAATAATAAACAAAATATAATATAACAAAAATCCTGTCGGCCTCTGTGTCGGTATACTTCCTTTCTTCTGTGTTGGTGCCGATGTAGAGTGTGATCTGCTGATGCCGGTATAATGCCTTTGTTGGTGCTATAAGATTGCAAGGTTTCCATCAATGAAAAAACCTTCAATCACATACAATGTCTCATTGGAGTGTGCATATGCCAATAGAGAGAAGCGGTGAATGCAATGGTTTATACTTTCAACAGAGTTCACATCAAAAGTGAAACCAGTAAGACCCCTTATGAACTATGGTTTGGTCATATTCCTACTCTTAAATACTTCAGAATATTTGGAAGCAAATTTTATATTATAAGAGATGAGTATATTGGCAAATTTGATCCTAGAACTGATGAAGGAATATTTCTTGGTTTTTCATCTAAAAACAAGGCATATAGATGTTATAATAAAAGGTTACAGAAAATTATTTTGAGTACTAATATGAAGATAGATGAACACTTTAGAGGAGATTCAAGATATGTAGAACTGACAGTTGAAATGATTATAAATGAACCGGCATAGACTCCACCGGTACAAAATGAAGACCCAGTCACACCGAAATCATCAGAAAACTAACAGTGACTGAAGAACAACAACCTGTGAATGTTAATTAGAACAAACCCAAGTATGTAAAATTGAATCATTCAAATAATCAGATAATTGGAAACAAGAATCAAGGTGTTATGACTAGAGGAAGACTGGAAAATGAAGAGGTATGTTTAATTTCTCAAATTGAACCAGCATCTATTATTGAAGCATATAAGGATGAACATTGGATAAAAGCAATGGAAGATGAATTAGAAAAAATAGCAAAGAATAATACTTGGACATTGGTTCCTCGGCCTAAAGACAAAAATGTTATTGGAACTAAATGGGTATATAGGAATAAACTTAATGAAGATGGAGAAGTAATAAGAAACAAAGCAAGATTACTCTGTAAAGGTTATTCACAAAAAGAAGGAATTTATTATAATGAAACCTTTGCACCGATAGCCAGAATTGAGGCAGATAGACTATTTCTTGCATTTGCAACTTATAAGAACTATAAAGTTTATCAAATGGATGTAAAATGTGCATTTTTGAATGGAGATCTTAAGGAGGAATTTTACATTGAACAACCTAATGGATTTTCTTTAATAGATAATAAGGATATGGTTTGCAGGTTAAGGAAATCTTTATATGGATTGAAGCAAGCTCCTAGAGCTTGGTATGCTAGATTGGATAAATATCTTTTGAAGCTTGGTCACACAAAAGGTAATGCTAACAACAATTTGTATTACAAGGTTACCAATGATGATATTTTGGTTATTGAAGTCTTTGTAGATGATATCATTTTTGGAGGTGAAGATGGATTATGTAAGGACTTTGCTAATTAGGTGCAAAAAGAATTTGTAATGTCTATGATTGGAGAGATAAAATTACTTTTTAGGTTTGTAGATTTTACAAACTGATAAAGGTATATTCATATGTCAAACAAATTACTTGAATGAACTTTTGAAGAAATTTGGTATGGAAAATTCCAAACCGGTAAGTACTCCTATGACTACAACTGATAAATTGACATTGAAGGATGATTCAACTCCTATTAATCCGACAAGGTACAAATATATGATTGGAGGTTTACTATATTTGACACAAACAAGACCTGATATAATGAATGCAGTATGTATTGTTTCAATATTTCAAAGCAATCCTAAGGAAAATCGTGAATCAACAGTAAAAAGTATTTTCCGGTACCTACAAGGCACAAAAAATCTTGGTTTATGGTATCCTAAAGATGAAAATTTTGATTTATGTGCATACACTAATACAAATTGGGTAGGTGATGTAGATGACAGAAAGAGTACCACTAGGGGTGCATTCTTTCTTGGTAGCATATTGATTTCATGGATAAGTAAGAAGCAAACTTGTACATCATTATCAACAGCAAAATCAGGATATGTTGCAGCAACAACTAATTGTACTCAAGTATTATGGATTAAGAAAATGTTGAAGGATATAAAGGTAAAATGCAAAGAACCAATAATCATTTATTGTGATAATTCAACAGCAATTGATATATCAAATAATCCGGTATTTCACTCTAAGACAGCATGTTTTTTTTTAAAGTATAATTTTTTGAAAGAGAATGTTGAAGTAAATGAAGTGAAATTGGTTTATGTGAATACTAAAGAGCATATTGCAGATATCTTTACAAAGCCTTTGCCTAAGGAAACATTTGAATATCTCAAAGAGCAGCTTGGGGTAATTTCCCCACCGACAAAGACTTAGATGTTGAAGATTGGCATCAAACCGACAGGAACTCATAGAAAAAATATTTTTTTGACTTTGATGGAGGAGAGCTACTTCTCAGGGGGAGTAGTTGGCCGAATGTTAAGTTTTGAATTATTAACTACTTTGGCATTTTATGTCAAAGGGGGAGAGATCTCTATGGAAAAACATTATTCCTTGAGGGAGAGATTATTGGGAGAGATATAATTTTTGATATTGGTTTTTATTTCTATTACACAACTTTGTATTGATCTATCTTTGGGAGATTGATTGGTGTACTGGTTTTATGGATGAATTTGTTGGTATTATGGATGAATTTTTCATGTGTTGCATTGGTTTTGCCATTGATGTCAACACTTGTCTTCTTGGAGGTTTACATTATGGTTCACCAGTATGGTTAGTGGCTTATTCACAGTCACCGGTATATGTTCACCAACAGGTTATATTGTTCACTGGTAGCAATGATAACTTGGAGATCATTTGGTTATGTCGAAGACATCAATTGGAAGTTTGGTTTTGGTGTTTTTCTTATTGGAATAATCGGGTTGACAAATTTGCCTTTACCGACAAATAAGTATAGGTTATGGACCAGTACATGTTATCTATTCCAAATCAGCATGACACGTTATGGAGATTGTTTTATTGATTGGTTATTATGGTAAATGTATTGAGCCAACATGTTGTATCGCATCAAGACTCATTTGTAATTGATTTAATTGTAATATGTTTAGTGAGTCAACCTATTCATTTGGTCTTAGGTTTTGTATATATGATTGTAAGATCTTATTGAAGATCGTGGTAATCATGAGTGAGTGTGGATATTGAAGAGAAAAAATAAGCAGATCCTTGTGTGAATCACACAAACATTATTTGAAGGTTGAAGGAAGGTTATGAAGGTGTTTTGACACTCATGTTCAGAGCTTAACCGGTACTGAATCCAGCATTGGAGATGCTATTTTGAACAGTACATTATCATTGGATTTAACCATCCAATTGTCTAGTCAGTGTGACTCCTAATTTGTGATTGAGCAGTGAGCTCTAGGCAGTTAACCTTTTTGCATGTGCAGACCCCATTTGTATACACATACTATCTATAGTAGTATCATCTGATTGTGGGTAAGGTTTCCCACCGTGGTTTTTCCCTTACCGGGTTTCCACATCAAAATCTTTATGTTATGTGTTGTGGATGTTGTTTCTCTTTATGTTTCATGCATTAAGTTAAACTGGCATTGCTATATTTGTTAATCTGTTTTACCAGCAGTTAAGTTTGGTTTACCGACATTAAGGTTGAATTGGAATAACTTGCATTTGGATTACAATTTATTAATAATTGGTTCACAACTGATTCACCCCCCCTCTCAGTTGTCCTTCCTGAGACCTAACACATGCAAAGTTAATTTGTCGCTCTGTGAAGAAACTTATCAACTTCAGTCATTCTTTTTCTATTAGACATTATTCTAGGAAGATGTTGTGTGGAACTTCCTTTGTTCTAATATTTGTCTTGATAGTCTCTTCCACTAGCATTGATAATTTCTCTTCATATGATGTCATAGGGAGAGTGTCAAACCTTCCATCCTCAGGCACCTCTGAGAGGTTTCACCTTTGGATAAGTCCTTTATTTTTACCTTTTTATGGTTAGATAATGCCACAATGTAGTTTTCACCATAAGATCTATGATTTATTTTTATTTTTATACTTTTGCGACTAGAAGGTCTAGTGTTCTCTCCAAGATATGTTGCGCTATCAAGTTCTATGATGTATCCTGCTTTGTGATCCCCAAGAGGAAGGTCATTTCTTATGTCGAAGTAGTCAATGAAGGCCTCATCATTTTTTAAGGTGTCTAATTGTTGAGGCCCTTGTTGGTTCCAATCAATGAGTTGTGGATGAATGAGGGGAAGGTCATCCATGTTTTCAAAGTCAATAGGAGTCAGGGTAAAGACACAAGAGTCTTCTATTTCAATGCAATCATCGGGGTCATCGCTAGAACTCTCCTCATTAGTCTTTATTGTAGACAAATCCAAATCGACACCACTAGAGGGGAACTCAGCAATAGGTCTTCACTCTTTGTGGTTTCAACCTAGAATCTTGAGATGTTGAAGATATGGGATCCCAAAAAAAATTTATCCATGGTTCTCCACGATCTTTGTTTTCTTGTGATGTAGGCTCTGATAGCATTACTTGACCAACTCTGAAGTTTTTGTTAAACTCTTCTTCTTTCGTGGGTTCACCTGGTTCTTTAAATGTTTGTGTGAGCTCATAATCACTAGATGACTTATTTGAACCCCATTCCCATTCATTAGAGTTTGTTGAATAACGTTTATTTTCTTGTTGGTAATTAGAGTGTGATTTGCAATGCTTCTTTAGAACTATGATTTCCTAATCTAAGGGGTATGAAGCCACATCCTTTGGATTGTTGATTTTTGAATGTTAACTATGGTTGTAGTGGTTCAACAATTCCTTTCTTTCATAATCCAAGATGGCCTTTACCATCATATCCAATTTTTAAAAAAAACTTAAAGCCTTTTCCATACTTGTCACATGGTATTTTGATGTGATCTTGTATAGATTCCTCTTCAGGTTCTTTATAAAGCATCTTGTGAAGATCTTCTTCTTCCATCTCACCCCATTTCTAGAATATGGTGGGATCCCATTTTATAGTAATAGTGAATACTTTTTTAGAAGATGTCGTCGTCCATAATCTTTACGAGAATCCATTATTTTCCTTAAATACATAGTTTGATTCAAAGTATACTCTCCTATGCCATTGTCCTTGTATTTTCCTTTAATCTCACCTTGTTTTGATGTTGAAGGTTTTAATGATTCTGGATCCACATATGCTAATGATGGAGTTGCTTCCCTATTAATTAGAATTATTATCTTTGATCTTGGTTGCAGGTTATTACAATATATGAATGGATTTGATACATTGATTATATGTTGATGGTACTACTCTCATTTCATGTATCCATGGATGTCCCAAAAGTATGTTATATGCGAGATCTAGATCAAGGGCTTGACAAACCACATCCTCCATGACTGGTCCAATTCTTAGTGGTAGGGTGACTTTTCCCTTGGATGAGCATTCTTCGCCATCATATGCTTTAATAGTGATCTTATTCTTTGAATTCATGGTTTGTTCAGAGTATCCCAATTATTTAATAGTATTTAATGTACAAATGTTCAGACCTGCTCCTCCATCTATCAATACTCATTTGATACGACTTTTATGGAGAAAGGCTTCAATTTGGAGAGGTGCGTTGTGTAGTTTTCATTTGGATAACTCATCGGCTTCTGTAAATGTAAGGCAATGTGGAGTGGAAGGGTATCCCACCATGGCTTGAAACTGGTCCACATTCAGATCAGTGGGTATGGAGGTTTCTCTCAAGGTTTTGTCAAGAATGGCCTTATGTGAAGGGGATATACGCAAGAACTCAAGGATGGAAATGAGAACGGGTGTCTTCCCTAACTAATCTACAAGGTCATACTCATTTTTGGTAGATGATGAGGTTGTGGTCTTCAGTGGAACACCTTGCAAGGTGAATTTACCTCGACGGGTTGTAACATTACATTCAGAGGTTTCATACTTAGAGCATGAAGAGGATGGTCCAATGCCTTTCAAAACAACTTTACTCCTTTGGGTAGAACTTTTGGGAGTTTTGTCCTTTATAATAATTGTAGAAATATAATTGTGCATTGAAATGTGGTTAACGGTAGAATCATAATCATAGGACATTTTAGCATAATTAGCTTGATTATCTACTTCGGCTTTTCCTTTATCATGTTTAGAGAATGGCTCCTTAAACATCGGATGTTCCTCATTGGAGGTATGACCATCAACTTCTATGTCACCTTTGTCAATAAGATCTTGTATAAAATCCTTCAGTCTATGATAATTACCAGTTGTATGTCCTTTGCTCTTGTGATACTCACAATATTCATCATCATTCCACCATGCGGGTTTTACTTTTGGTTCATAAGGTGGATTATCTAGTAGTGTTATAAGCTTGTTTGCAACCAATTTCTTGAATGTTGTCTCAATTGTCTCTCCTAGTGGAGTGTATTTATTTCAAGGCTTTGATGGCCTTTGAGTGTTCACCTGATTGTTCGAATTGGATGAACTTGCACTGGGGAAAGTCATTTTTGGTTTTACAACATTTGCATCTATTACCCTATCATTGACTGTGTTCTTATTCCTGTTCCAAAAGCGAGGTTTGTCCTTCCCATTTGATTCCTCTTTGTTCTCTTTGAATAGCTTAATGGTGCCTTGTTCAATAAGGACTTTCTTAGTTGCCAATCCCTTTTCTATGACTTCCTTAAAGGTAGAAAAACAAGCTTTTGTTAGTTCATATGCAATATCCTTGTTGAAATTTTGAGTGAACATTTATACCATTTGTTTTTGTGGGATATCACAAGAGCATCGAGTAGCAAGACCTCTCCATCGCTGTAAAAATGAAGAAAATGACTTCCCATTTTTCTATTAGGTGTTGCATAAAGTAGTCACTGACACATCTATTTCAATGTTGTATGAGAAGTGTTGTATAAAGGCTTCTGCTAGATTACTCCATGTCTTGATTCCAGGTGGAAGTTGGGAGAACTATTCCATAGCTTGTCCACCTAAGTTTTGTGGGAACAATCTCATCAAGTATGTTTCTTTGTTGGCTACCTCAATACATGTTGTGAATAATTCTCTTATGTGTTCCTTAGGATCTCCTTTGCCTCTATATTTATAAACTTTTGGTGTCATGAAATGTGGAGGAAATGGAGGCATTGGAACACTTCTATCAAATGGATAAGGACATATGTCTTTTATTGTATACTCTTGCTTTGGTGTATTCATGTCTACCATTTGTTTTTGCAAATCCTTGATTTTTTGTTGCAATTCATTCTTGGGTGGTGTCTTTTCTCTTTGAGCTAGTCTCATGCATGAGCCACTAGGTGGAGGAGGAGGGATATAATCCATGTATGGATGGTATTAATCATAGATGTGTTCATATGGAGGAGGGACATAGTTATAGCTAGCATATGGACCACTTGATAGGGTATTGTAAAGAGGAGAACTAGGTCTAGGTAGATACATGTCATGAGAATGATGATAGGAGGTATCATAAGAATGATCTTGGATATTGCCCCCAAATCTAACACAGGGCCTCCTTGTGTCATGATTTTGAATGTTCCCTTGAGTGTAATTGTATGCATTGGTATGATCTTGGGTATTATCATGAGCATGTGTATTAGCATTCCTTCTCCATGGGAAAGGACGATGGTGGGGTTGTTCATGAAAGTTCCTAGCAAAATTGGTGTGAGTATGGGTACTGGGAACTTCTGGTTTTGGAAATAATGAAGGGTGACTTAGGCATGAAAAGTTCTCTCCTATTACCACTATTATGTCCTCTAGGATTTGCATTTGTTTGAACCATTTGATTAGGATCCTCTTCTAAAATTTGTGACACATCAAAGTCATGAGGTAGCTTCATCCCATTATTGTGCCTATTGGACAACTTAGATAACTGGTGAACAACTGAGAGGGGGGGTGAATCAGTTGTTAATATATTATAAAAATTTAAGCATTAAAACCTTATTATCGAAATGCATTAATCAAATAACGAAATATAATATATAAGAGTTAAGCATAAATATAATCCATAGAACAATTACCAACCATCCACAAAAGATAACACCAATATTTGTACGTGGAAAACCTGGTAAAGGGAAAAACCATGGTGGGAAGCCTACCCATAGTCAGATAATACTTCTGCAGTAAGTATGTGATTACATAAAGAGGGGCCTACACATGCTGGAAGGACAAAAACCTAGAGCACACTGCTCATCACAAAAGGAGCCTCACTAACTACAAAATAAATCCAGACTACAATCCGGAAATAAGAGTGAACTACAAGAATAACATCTCCTATGCCTGAATATAGTTCCGGTTAAGCTCAGCACCAAAGGTCTTAAACCTCTTTCACCAATCCAATTCAATCACCTATGATCAACGAAAACCTCTGCATATGATTACAACCTTATTCACACACAGATAGACCTATATCCCAAAAACCCACATACCATGATCTACAAAGAGATCTTACATCATATTTATACCAACCCGGGACCTAAACAATTAGGTCGGCCACCAAAAAGATAATACAATAAATTCATCACATAAACCCACAATCCAATGATCAACCAAGTTGGCCTAAGACCAAAACAACATAATCCAATTAATAGATCCAACCGGTAACACATCGGGATCATCCACCAACACGTTACATAAACTGGTCCATAACCTAGCCGAATAAGATAGCATTGGGTCCGGACCCAAATCCAATACCACCGATCAACAGGAACACAAATAAGATAACCAACAACATCCTAAAAGCCATCTAGAAGCCATGCCAACACCACTTATCATGTGCATCAAAAGATCTTCAACAAAGCTCTGTCGGTAGAACCCTTACCAATGACCAAAAGGCTTAGTAGAACAAATGATAGCTCTCGAGTCATCAAATTCCGAACCAATTGATCATGATACACATATGAATAGCATGAATGATAGGTTCAAACCAATTCCACAAACTGAAGAATACTAGAGCATACTGGATCAATATCATAATCCAACCACTCTACCAGAACCTACCGGAAACTGGTAAACAACCAAAACTGTCGGTGCTGACATCAATGACAAAACATCAATGCAACACATAATCAATACCTCCAATTTCCACTAGTAACATGACTTGAAAGAATTATTGTCTATCTATTCTCATAATTTCTTTAACCAATCTATTGAATCTTGGTTCCATGATAGTCTCTTCAATGTCTATGAAGGTGATAGATGCATTGTCATTATCATTATTATTTTCATTATTGATCTCATTATCATTGTCTAGCATATTATTGACTCTCAAATGGGTTGTAAAATTCATCTCTATCAAACTCATAGGTACTCATGTTGAGAGATCTTAGAGCTTCTTTGGCTTCTATTCTATACCTTTGGGAACAGGTTTCAACCATGAACTAAACCTTGGCCAAAATGAAGAATGGAAGAAAATGTGAAGAATATGGAGGACCAAGAAAGGAAATGAGATGGAAAGAATCTAGGGTTGTCTTGCAATGTCCAAAAATATAAGTTAAAGATATGTGTGATCTAAAGTAAGGTATGGCTTCCAAAGAGATGATAGATCTCTTGATGAGGTAAGTTTAACTTTACTAAAGAGGACCAAGTGGGACCCTAAGATGATAGATCCGATACAAGAACCACCTAGTGATATGTTGTAGTAAGTTTGCAAGATATGATGAGGACAATAAAACAACCTTTTTAATTTTAGTTTGGACAATGTGTATGAGGGATTGTAAATGAAGGAAAATGATGGACAAATATGTAACTAAGAATGGTTGATTGAAAATGATGAATGCCTATAGGAAAATTCCTTAGAAGCTCTTCAAATCTCAAAACTTAAGCACATTATTTTTTTTCAAAATTTTGTTCTAAAACATAGACATGGAGCTGCTTTCCACACACGTGATTTCCCAACACAGACGTGGTTTAATTTCAAAGACGTGATTATGTATGTCACATGCGTGATTTCTTTGTTAATGACAATGTTTTTGTCTTTGATATAAAAATGTGATTCTGCCCTGCACAGACGTGATTTCCCAACCCATACGCGGTTTAAACTAACACAGACATGATTTCTGAGTTTGTCCAAATTTGAAGTTGTTGAATGAGATCAAATCTTGATGTTGAATTTTTGTGGCAAGAAAACACAACAAACAATAAAGACACAATGTCTGAAGGTATGTTTGTCCAAAACATTTTTGTATATACTCAAAATATTTCCCCTAGTATAGCACAAATTCAAGACACTTAAAAACATGCACAACCTAGGCTGGAAAGAGAAACCATTCAATTCCCCCCCGCAATAATAAAATACCTCAAACAAGCGGACAACTAGAGATTCTGGTAGCACTAGCTCCTCCACCACAACACTCACTTCTTGGGCATACCAGATTCTCTTACCTCAAAAGACAAAAGATCAAATGAGGAATTCCTATCTCAACATGAAAGGGTACATGAGGGTTATCTACGAGGTATGATCCACACTCCCTGAACCATCAAATGAAAGGATTTTTGGCCTCTACAACAAAAGGTGTTTAGTGGGGGTACTTTTGCGGTCCTTTGTGTCTACCCATGCATCAGCAGATCATTTAAGAACCCACTCCTAATCCCCAAAGAGGATTTTTAACACATCCAACACAAGTGTGGATACTAGAGAGAACCATCGGTGTAGATATACATCACCAAGTTGTCGCAACTTTCTCCTAACGTATTAATTTATATAGCAGGCAGAAGAAGTACCACTTGGGTCGTTCTCTCTCACTTGGCCTTATGGGCTACTTAGAAGACATGCCCTCCTACATAAATAGAAGATGATAACAATTTCTCTTACACCCAAAGTCCAATGGAAGGCGAGAGGAGAGGATACTTTTGTTATCACCTCTAGGGTTATAAATATAAAATATCCAAAGCGCACCAAACACTTCAAACAAGTTCTTTAACCCCAAATGAAAAATATGTGACCCTAATTAGACTAGAAATCCAAAGACACATACCTAGATTACCCCTACAACAAATGATTAGTAGTTTTGATAAATTACCCTCACCTGCAAGCACACTAGTTAGGTAAGTTTTAGAAATCCAAATTCAAATGTGAAAAAGGGGCCTTCCTCAATATGATTTTGCATTTTAAACAACTACACCACTTCTAGTCCAATCAAGGGGGTGAGGCCAAAATCAAATCTAAAAACCCTAAAAAAAATGAAATAGACAAAGAAAACTGAAAACAAAAATGCTAGTTATATCGAACACATACGCACTTTTCAAGCACAAACGCGCAAATATTAGACAAAGACTCGATTTCAAAATCTGAAACCTACAAAACAAGATTTGAACACATACGTGAGAATTATTGGCAAATGCACACTCTAATGAGACATTGTAGGTGATTGAAGGTTTTTTCATTGATGGAAACCTTACAATCCTATGACACTAGCAAAGACAATTCACTGGCACTAGCAAAGACAGACTCTACACCGGCATAGAGACCACCGACAACAAAAGGAAGCATACCGGCACAGAAGCCAATAGGAATTTTGTTTGTAATATATTTTGTTTATTATTGTAAAATCATTGCAAGCCGACTTGGCAAGTTGTAAAATGACTCTTATATATAAGAGATCATTGTAGAACATTTTGTAATAGAAAGAAGAAAATATATAGGCGAAATAAGGCAGACCTATTATGCGAATTATATGTTAAGGGTTTATGTATGAAGCAGAGCTATAAACCGGTACTAGATCTGGCATAGTAGATGCTATTTTGAAGTAGTACAAGACATTGGATTTATATAATCCATTTTGTAAGTCAGTGAGACTTCCCATTTTGTAATTGAGTAGTGAGCTCTAGGTACTTGGCCTTCCTGCATGTGCAGGCCCCTCTTGTAGTAGTAATATTCTCTTATTGGCTAGTAAGTGAATATTGTGGGTCACAAATCCCACCGAGGTTTTTCCCACACCAGGTTTCCTCATTAAACTACTGTGTTATGGTGTGTTTTTCATGTGGTTGTTGTTATCTTTGTTTATTGCATTATTTCTTGTTTACCAGTATGTAGTATTAATATGTTCTACATGTTTTAAGTTAAGAAAATCTATTAACCGGTTAGATACTGCTTCACCCCCCCTCTCAGTATCTATGGATATCCTAATAATAATAGGTAATGTAGACACACTTACTGGGCAAAAGCACAGTATTATGAGTCACAAATGCGATTTCAATAAACCTACACCTGCAACAGACAAAAACACAAAATTGTGGATATAGCCAACCCAGATGTGATTTCTAATCTCAGACACGATAATATAATGTACGGACGCGATTTCAAGATTTGAGACTTGCAAAACCAACAGAAAATCACAGATACCAAAACAAAGATCACATATGTGAGATTTGAAAATAGACATAGAAAGAACAGTCATAGACGTAGAACAAATCAGAATCATTGCTAAATCTGTAAACAAAATGTTAGAAACAAAAGGGACAAGGGTCCCACCGGACGTGCCAAAATGTATACGGTGAAAAATGATGATGATAAACTATTGTAAAACCACAAAGATCCAACCACAACAAACTCTAGTCTTACAATGAAAAATTCACCATACACCGATGAAGATACCTAAGAACATGCAAATCACCAAATGAACAATATTACCATTCACATGCCAAGTAGGGTTTCAATCTCCATTGTCTCCTATCTCCATTGATCTTGTTTGATATATTTGCTCTCAGATTTTGTATATGCACAAGAGCTCAACAAAGAACAGATTGTGGTTGTGAAGCCACTTGATCGCAAGAAGGCTTGATTGTATAAGTGTTGATTAGGGTTGATAATGATGAAATAATCCTCTTATATAGAAGACACTTTAGAAAATGGAGGGATAAGATTAAGAGATGAAAAGGTAAATGATCGGCTGATATTAAAGGGTAGGTAGAACAAATAATAAAATAGTGAAGGGGGTAGGTAGAGGAGAATTAAGAGATAAGTGACACGTGTCATAGAGGAAAAAGCTAATGAAGTAATTAAATAAATAAAGATTTATTTAATTAATAGAGGAAGTGAGACCAAATAAATAAAATATTTATTTAATTTAGGAGAAAGATAATTTAAATAAATAAAAATATTTATTTAAATAGGGAAAGGCTAGAAGAGGATAAATGAATTAATTAAATAATAAAAGATTTATTTAATTAATAGAAGGCTTAGGATAAAGTAATTAAATAAATAAAAAATATTTATTTAATTAAAGAGGACAATTTTAGGTGTCTATAGTTACAATATTCATTCTCATTATACCATCAAGGTTTAGGTTGATTTGCATCAAAAGGGTGGGTCATCGAGAAGACAACAACACCAGCTTTGACAAGCTTTTGGAAGATGACCTCAATGGGTTTGACAAGTGGATTGTACTCATGTTGGGTTTGAATAATGGTGTGAGGAGGTCGTACTTGGATAGAGACATTGTTGTGGGGTTTGGATTGATTGTAGGGTTGAATTGAGTTTTGAATAGATTGTTGGTGGTGGTTTTGGAGGGGACAGTCACGATCTTGACATGCTTGACGCCGATGACTCCATCATTGAAAAGATTCTTATTTTTGGACGGAAATTTTTGTCTTGTCATTATTCAAGGATGAAACTTTATTAGATTTTTTATAATGTTTCAATGTCCCTTCATCTAAAAGGACACACTCTAAAGCTAGGCCTTTCTTAATGATTTGTTCAAAGGTGTCCAAACATTGACAAGTCAAAGGTTTAGATAGTTCTGGTACCAGGTTACATTGGAATAACTCAATTTGGTATGACTCTGGTATGTCCCAAGGAAACTTCTTGATGAGATGTCACCATCTTTGAAGGAAGTTGGCAAAAGTTTCTCTAGGCCTTTGTTTTGTATTACATAGGTCCGTCATAGAAGAATTCTTCTCAATGTTGTAAGCGTAGTTGGATACGAACTTTTCTACTAGGTCTGGAAATGACTTGATGGAGCCATGGGATAGAGCGGAGAACCAAGAGAGAGCATCTCCACTAAGACTTTTAGGGAAAAGTCTTCTAAGGTAGACATCACTATAAGAGACTTCTTGACAAAGGATATAGAATTCATGAACATGTTCTCTAGGATCACCTTTACCTTTGTATTTCTCAAACTTGGGCATCTCAAAACCAAGAGGGTAGGGTGCATCTGAAATGGAAGGGTCATATGGACTAGGACATAATTCCTCAAAAGTATAAGGTCTCTTATTAGTCCCATCCTTGAAATTTTTAATAAGGTCCTTCATGTCCTATATATCTTTCAAATAGTCAGGTTGTTGATTATGGACATAGGTACATAATGACCCATGTTAGACCCTATGATTTGATTGGACATAAGCAAGATACCACCACCATCACCAATAATTTATAGGCAAAACTAGGAGGTTGGGAAGTGATTTGAGGATTCAACCCACAAATGGTGCTAGCATTAGGCAAACTGGTGTTGATGTAGCTGGTTGAATTATGAAGAGGTATGGAGGACCTTGGAGGATTAGAATGATGAATACTAAGAGAGGGGGTGAATTAGTATACCAAAAAACTTAAACAAACTCTTAAGCAGTTTAACTGCAGACCGATGTAGCAGATTAAACAATAAAGCGATTAAAACATAAACAAGCCAAATAGAAAATAAAGCATTCACCTACAGAAGCACAATAACCATAACACAAGATGCTTTGACGTGGAAACCCAAATGGGAAAAACCATGGTGAGTAAAACTCACAAGTCAACTATCTACAAAATAGTAACCAAATCGGTTAAGGTCAGACCGGTTAAGGCCTTACAACATTCTTCACCAGAACATATCCTATTAGAAATCAAGATCTTTGTTAGGAGATAAGTCCTACTAAAGACTACCTTGTTAGAGGATTTTAGATCCACAACTGTGAACCATTTTGGTAGAGGATTTACAATAGGCTTGGTTGGGCCTACCCAGTTAAGGGTTTCAAACTTGTTGAAGATATTAGTAATCAACAATTGAATGATCTAGACAGTAGCATAGAATGCTTGATTAGATGCTTGATAGCTCCCTGTTAATGCATTCTAGCATTACTTCAGTCTTCTATATTTTGCACTCTCTATCTCTGTTGTGAGATACCTTTTCTCCTACAAACCTAATCTTCTCTCCAACGTTTGCACACAACAACTACAATAAAACCCTAGACATGATGTCCTCATATAGGAACCTGATTTCATGTCGGTCCAATAAGATTAGACTACAATTTCCTAGGTATAATGCACCTAGACACATTTGGTAACACAACATAGAAACACCACCAAAGTGTCGGTGGATGATAACTCATCACATTTTACAATCATACTAGTTTAATACAATATACCGATTATCGGTTGACAAATGAAGACTAGAAAATTGGAACAACTACTGGTTGGAACAACTACCGGTTGAGAATAACTCATACATCAAATAAGTGTGTGTCCATCAATGACAATCATAACTAATCATCATCAAAATACCAACATAGAAATGCTTGGAGGAATGGAAATTGGAGGTACTATGGTCATGGGTGTAGATGTCGCAGGTGGCGGATGGAGAAGAGAATCAAGAATGAAATTGTCTATGAGTTCACTTACTGAGGGTTTGTCAAGGATAGACTGATCAAAATCAAGGGGTAAGCATGCCGGTTGGGTGAAGAGTTGGCCCACAAGATTATTGGGATTGTGTTTGAAAAATATCTCCATCATTTCTTGATTGTAAGGGTCCTCTATGAAGGATTACACATGTGGAGAGAATTCAAGTTGATCAACGAGTTTATCTTCTTCTTGTTGGGGGTTTTGATCAAAGAGGTGACTAGTCTCATGCATCTCATTGCCTTCAGTAGCCATCTTCAGTTTTTATGAGTGAGTCAAGTCCATACACAAGTAACCTTAAATATGAAAGTGACTAAAAAGGACTTTGGAAATGATTTGGATTGGATAAGCAAAAGTAATGAGAGGACTTAGCAAGGTTGGATTGAATTTAATTTGGATTGAAAGTATTTGGATAGTCTTTGGATTAGGACAAGGTTGATTTGATTAAAATGACATCTTAGCCCTTAGAGTAGGACTTAAGTGAGGATTGATGATATTAACCACAAAGTAAGGTGACAACCACATTAGGAAAAATTTAGACCTTTGGATTAGGTATAATGGATCAAGCCTTCTTCTACTTAGGATAGTCTTAAATTCCTAAGCAAAATAGGGAAAAAGGACTAGGGTTTTGATCAACCCAAATGATTAGGCAAAGGTACTTGGGGGAGATTCTTTCTCAAGCACAAAATTCAATTGATGATTAATTAAGATAAAGATCCAAATCAAAATTTCACAAAGTATTAACCTTAGGATGAGGTTAACTGATTGATTGGTTGGATTGATTAAGGTTAATGATTGATTATGCTAAGTTCTTGGAAAAGATGATAGTGATTATGAAAGAAAAGGGAATTGATTGAAGAAAAGAGAATGTGAGAAGAAGAAAGGTTACCTTAGATGGACGAGTGGCTCAATATGTAATTTGAGGATGGAGAAAATTAGATAAAGGGATGCAACCACCCCTATTGATGCTTTAGGATAAACCTATTCTTTGATGAAAAGCGTGGATTCTTAAGGACTCTTCATCAAACTCATTGTTGTGACCATGAAGGTAATTGTGGAAACAGTGCTAGATGGTCTTGTGTTTCAACAAGATTTTTTGATTGATGTATAAAAAATTTCAATGCTTGAAGAGTTGTTTGTGACTAGGCTTCTTCTTCTTGACTTGGTGGTAAATTGACTTCTTCGGATGCTTGATGGATTTGGTTTTATGGTGCATGAATGAAACTGACTGAAAACCTATCTGGGTTGGAGACTCCAAATCAAGGCAGAGACGTTGAAATAGCAAGGCGGAGATGCCGAAAGACAGTCTTGACAAGTCAGAGATGTTGAAGGATAGTTTAACAGTTTTAAATGAAAATTCTTGAATAAAGTTTGGTCAAACTTGGTCAAATTTGGGAAATGATTAGTCTTGTCTACTATTGGCAAGAAAATATCAGAAAATGAAGACACATTGGCCGAGGATAATGCTTTATAATAGGCTTGAAAGTGTTTGGGGGCCTAGATTATCACAATGACAAAGTGCGAATGAAGACACATCAAACATACATCCTAGGATGAATAATGGAAGCCATTAGATGGGCCTCTTCCACAAAGCGATACCTCAAACAAGTGGATAGAAAGAGATTCTAGTAGAAATGGCTCCACTCCACGGTACTCACTTCTTGGGCATATAAGATTCTCTTACCCCAAAGGTTTGAAGATCTTTTAGCCAAGGGATTATTGTCTCATCTTGAGTGGGTACATGAGAGGTAACTTCGGGGTACGATCCACATCCCCTACACCACTAATGTAGAATTTTGGTTTACTAAAACAAGGTTCTTAGTACGTGACTCTCTTTCGGGCATCCATATAAACTCTCTCCCTTGGGAGGCTTCCTTCCTGTAAAACATAGGTATTGGGGAAGTTGGCGTAGGTAGGCAATTAACACTCATCGTGAAGAATTTTGTCCCACGTGTTTTATATAGTGGCTGATAGGTGACTTGGCTAAAATCCCATTACCACTTGGGTCATTCTCCCCTCATTGGCCTTATGGGCTTCTTGGGGGGATAGGCCCTCTACCTAAAAAATAAAAATTGAGCATCACTAACACTTTTGTCATGCACCCAAGATCACAAAGATCAAGGGGAGAGGATAGTGTGTGTTAGTTGTGAGACCACTCTACACATGTGAAAGTGCACAAAAAACATGGTACACAATGGTTCTTTTTAGACCCACAAAAATACGTTATCTAATCTAGAATGCAATGAAAATGAACTAATACTAGTGGAAAAACATAAGTCTTTGGCAAGAATTTTGCAAAAAACCAATTAGTAGTTTGATAAAATGGCCTTGGACACACGAAAAGATCCTACAAAACTTCAAATCAAATTAGTAACCCAAAAATCCTACTCACTCCAACATAGATGCCAAAGTCCAAGCACAAACACTGAACATCTGTGCAGATGCTGGATATCCATGTAGGCATCGAAATAAGGCCTAACCCTAAAAACAAAAAAGAAAAGTGGCAGAAATTTCAAATTTGAAAACAAGAGGGAAATCTTTCACCCGTGGAGATGCAGAAGTAGAGCACAGATGGTGATCGTTTGCGTGAATGCTAAAAAGGTATCTACAGGAAACTGTTAGCCCAAAAAATTTAAAATTTAAAATTTAAATATAGGCGGGAAAGATGGTTCGGTGGAGACATCGTTCCATATCGCAAACACTAAACATATGCGTAGATGCTAAAGCACCAATTCCCAAAAAATTGCCTAAATAGCCTAAAAATTTAAATTTACTATCAAAACCGAAATAATACTAGAATACTAATTACTAATTTGATTCTTTTTATGATTTTCAACACTATATTATGATTTTTTTGGTGTTTTTAAGTTGATTTAAAGATGAAATAGATAGAAAACAAGTTAGAAAACTAGATAAGGCGAAGACACCATTTTATAGAACATAGACGTCGATCTAAAAATCTGCAAGAAAACAAAGCGAAAAATTTTGAATTTAAATGCAGATGTTGATTCTCCTGAGCACAGACATCGATCGAGCAAGGCGGAGACACCAAACTACAGTCTCAGATGCTGAATCGGAAACCTACAATAAAAATCCTTCACAATCCACAAAAATGATTAGTAACAAGGGACATGGGTCCCACTGGGTGTGCCAAAATGAACCAAGGGAAAATGAAAGTGAGGGTTTACGGTTAGTCTCAATCCAAATAAACATTAAACATTCAAATAAACATAAAGAAAACCATTATACCTTCACATGTATTCTCTTGCTCCTCGGATTGAACCTTTGATGAAGCCAAGGATGCACCCCTCCTTTGCTTGATTGGATTGGTTCCTAGATTAAGATGTGGAATGGTCTCCACTATAACAACAATATGGATAATGCTTGATGGATGGATTTATGAGTGATAGTGGAAAAGTGTGGATAAATTTGGCTATAGTAAGGGTTCTATGAAGGATTTCAAAGCTCAAAAGGGTAGCATGAGACTACATAAACAAAAGATATGGAAATGAGGCGAGGAGACTCCAATTTATAGATTGGAGGAGGCCAAAATGGAGGGTGGAGATCAAATGAAAGTGATGGGAAGGATTGAGAGGACATGGTGAGGAGACCAAGAGATTTTCCATAGAGGCATTTCTTGTCTCCACACTCCTCAAGGGCACGGGGAAGAGGTCCCTAGGAACATTGAAAGAATAAAAGGAATTAAAAATTCTTTGGGAAGGGACAAGGGAATTAAAAATTCCCAAATAGAAAATTGCATGGAAAGAATAAAGGAGAAGAGGAATTAAAAATTCCTTGGAAAGAGAGGGCATGAGAATGTGCAAAGGATTTGAAATCTTTTGACATGACCAAAGTAGGTGCATTTAAGGTTTTGGAAGATGAAGGGGACAAACCATTTATGGAAAATGATTGACTCGTTCCTAATCATGGGGATTAGGAATGTGCGAATGATTAAAAAGAGTAATTAGGAAGGTTAATGACATATTAGAGTGCAAGTGGGAAAGTTAGGAGGATGTGACATGAGGAGAGAGAATGAGTGGAAGAATTTAAAATTGAGGGATATTGTTAATCAAACTTCTAGAAGAATTGATTAGGCTAAGTGGGGATTAGCAGAAGTGATTTGTAGGAATCATATGATTGAGTTAATTAATTAGAATTAATTAACTAAGAATATTTTTAGAAGATTTATTGATTTATATGACTTTAGAAGAATAGGGAAAATAATTAATTTGTTGGAAAATTAATTATTAGACTATAGTGATAAAATTAATTTAATTTAATTTAATTAATTTCGAGAGGAATAAGGATGAGAATAATTAAATAAATTAATTATGTAGAAAGGCTAAATTAATTAAATATTTAATTTAATTAATTTTAGACGTCTACACCTCTCTCTACCTACATATCTACCTTTATGCCTTCCCCCTATTGAATGCACCTAGATGGTGAGAGGGGGGGTGAATTAGAATTAATTAAAACTTATGCATTCATTAACCATTTAAGCATTAAATCAAATCTGCAAAAGGAAAGAATAGTGTGGTGATGAAAATATTAGGGTTTCCACCATTAGATGTATGAAAATCGCTAATTGCTTAAGACCATCACATTAGGGAAAGATAGGAATTACATGGATCTAAACCTAAGAGGTCCAAATGTAGATCTAATTTTAGGGGTGTTGAATGTGCCCTCTTCTTTCCCTTGAGTTGAATTGATTTATTGAATTTGCTAAAATTAGGGTAAATGGGTTGAATTCAATGTAAAAATGTGCAAAGGGAGAGCTATAGTCATCAAATCAAGCCACAAACCTGGATTTGAGGATTATAAGAGGATTCAAACCTATTCCTAGAAGGAGCTCCTAATTTGTTAAGACCAGAGTGATGATCGTTATGGTCCTCCTAACTTTTTGCACTCCAATGAGGGAATGATTCATCTTTGAAAATAAAGCTTATCCTGAAGATCACAACTTCATACTTGCTTCGTACACATAGAAAGAAGGGGAAATAGGTTGGAAATAGGGGTTTGTGTAAGTCAAACCTTGATTTAGGAGCTAACCTTGAATGAAATGTTGCAAATACTAAAATAAACAATGGAAAGATAAACCTCAGGTTTTGAATGACTAATAATGATGCTTTGCTTCTTGAATGTAATCACATATATTGTATGAAATGACATGAACATGGAAAAACCCTAATCACACATATACGTTTGCATATGAATGATATAATTTTCTCTATAATAGTTGAATGAAGGAAATGCAGCCTTGAAGACCTCTAGAAATGTTTGATGATAAACACTTCAATGCTTGAGTGCTTGATTGTTTCAATGTGAAGGCTTCTATTGAAATGAATTGATTAAATGCCTTTATATATGAGATACTAGGTCAATTTACCAATTAGGCTAACCTCCAATAGTCATATTGAGCCACCAACTTTATTTCCTATCGGAGAGATGGGTCACACCTCCTCCTTGAAAATTGGGCCCCAAAGAGGGGGAGCAAGGCACTGGAGGCACCCTGGTCCTCCTCTATCAAGGACCAAAATCAACGCCCATGGAGGAGGACCCAACCCTAGAGGGTCATTTGGTAGGTGTATAAGGCATAAAGGTTAGAGTTAAGGCACTGAAGATACCCAGATAGGAGATGAGTGGGAGACGTGCTAAAGTAGGGACACAACTATGAGGTGTACATTGGCCCAGTGACAATTTACGACACTGCAAATAGAAACAAAGAATTAACCACACATGAACATCAATATTTTTACGTAAAAAACCTAAGGAGGTAAAAATCATAGTGAGAGTTAACTAACACTATATGAAATAGAAATTTACGATGTTTGTTTTAGGGCTCACTACTTAAGGAAGCTCATTGCTCCTAGAAGAACTTGTTGGCTGAGGTTCACTATGCTAGGGTAAGATACAAAAAGACTTGTTGAGAAGACACACTATCTCTAAGAAAGGTACATGAATATTAAAATGAAGAATGTAATATGAACTAAAGTAGAAAAAGCATATGGCATATGCTAAAGTTGCAGTCCTTTTTTGTAACACAATTACTCTGTCATAAGGATTTTCCACACTTCATACTCAATTGATACATCATCAAATTAGTTTGCACATCACTGCCCAACATATCCATTATTCACCAATGATTTATCCATCCTTATATATCCTTCGTAGCACACCAAAACATTAATAAATTTGGTATCAATAGGACTTATCAAATGAAATGTGTGATCCAATATAGGAAAGCTCTAAATTCATATATCACAAAATACGATTAGGTTATGGATCAACCCAATGTATAGTTGAACCTCAAACACATATTATAATATACTTCAAAGCAATTATTATAGGTCAGGATCATCCACAAATGAAGGGACTCACAGTGTTGGCCCAATTATCAACAACACTGTCAAAATTGTTAGTTGTTTGCCTATGCACCACTGAGGAGAAGCCAAAACATCATGGAAAAAAAATGAAAGCATTACAAACCATCAAAAACCTTTCTATCATCATCTCTTGAAGAGATAAACCATCAAATGCTGGCACAAAAGGATAAGCTCATTGAACTGGTAGAAATAAGACAATTTGGATAATCTATGACACTTCAACATATAAGATATAACATTGCAAACCACCGATTCACTTGAAACTCATATTATTGAATTCTTATACCTTCTTGAAAATGTTCCCAAAACTGTAGAGGCATACCAATCATCGTGGAAGAATGAAAAATATTCTAGTGAGCCAATTGAGACACATTATATTGTCAAACTAAAACTCAAAGAATAGACACTTACAACTTTTTTCACAAAATAGTATATGACTTGAAATCTAGGAAGTATGCATCTTATACACAAATGAGCTTAACTCCCAAAGTACACAACCATAATATGCAATTTAGTAGAATATAGATCAAAATACCAACTTATAAACATAGCATAATACATTATTCAACACTTAGACAAATTTCCTTAACAACATAAGTATGAAATTGGGCTCTGGTATCACACAACTAACTCCTTGAGCATGTAGCAAAAAACTAATACAACAACATACCATAGCCATAACATAAAGCATATGTAACAAAATGTTACCATATATTTACCAATTATTTGAACTAATATTCTACCATGTATACATTTGATGAACTTTCAGACAATCTTCAATAATGATGAATACATGTCAAACAATCTTTGTCAAATGTCAAACCATATCTCTCAAATCTCTCATCACACAAAACTTGTTTGTCACATAAACTTCAATAATGATCACAAGTTGACATTAGTGACATCATCATGCTACACATGTATTGCCAACAATGTCCTCCTTTGTCATTGTTTGCAACACACATTTATTTACATGTCTTCTCTTCCTGTACATACTCCTTTGATGCGAACAACCATCTATAGTAAGTCTCTCTTCCCCTTTGACATCAAGGACAAAGGTCATATTGATAATAAACAATAATGCATATACTCCCCCTAATAGTGTGTACTCATTACAAAACTCTCCCCCTTAGATGGAGATCCCTCAAAAACTAATGCTATATACATGAAATATTTCAACAAACACCAAAAATGGTACTGCAATCCACTACAAAACTATAAAACCACAAAATTGTCTCATCCACGCATTGATAACTCTCTTAGAGGGTAAGATACCCTTATACATTACCTTGAGGTGGGCTAGAGTTGCATCGCTAGATCACCTTTGTTGAAATTTTTTTTGATATTGACACTCAAATCATATATAAAGATCCCCAACCTCATCTACATTATCAAGTAAGTTCATCATTTGTTCTATCTTCTCTGCTTCTCCTAATACTCTGAAAAATGAAGCCAATCTCATATTTACTATTTCTCTCAAAAAAATATATTGTTTCTTTATTTGATCCCTCTAATCTTGCAACAAAGATAGCTGCAAATGAAGTTTCTCCACTTGAACTATAGTGGAACCATCCTTATCCTTTGTAAAATTATAGGTTCTATCCAACTGAAAGATTTGTAACTCGAGTCAATCTAGATTTAATTAATGCCTCTGGTAGAATAAAACCACCTCAAATTGAAATGATAAAGAGAAACTACCTCATCAACATAGTCTTTGAACTCTTTTATTCTTCCTTGCAATTTGTTGTGTGTATTAGCACATGTATCAAATAATTTAGTCATTATTTTGTTATTCAATTTCCTTAGGGCTTCTTGGTCTTGTTTCTGCTCAACATGAGATGAATGATCCTTAAAAGAATCCATTAGTAACTTCAACCTTTTTTCTAAAGGTAGAGGAATCTATATTTGTCTTAGGAAGACAACTCCCAAATCATTTACTGCATTAATAATCAAACTTGATTTCTTTACATGTTCTTATATTATTTCTTTTATTGTAAATTCATGCGAGATATCTCCAAGTTGTATCTTATGATTAGGAAAGATATGTGACAAGTCAACTTTCCCTTTATGATTTAGAATATGCAATAGATGTGGTGTCACCACAGGCTCAAACTGCATCTCCAAACCTAATAGGTATTTGAAAGAATTAATGGAGAATCCCTCACCAATATCTAGGTTTTTGGAGGAAGCATCTTGCTTCTCTTCTCTCTTCTCAAGATTATCTTCTTCCTTCTCTTCTCCACCTCTATTTTTTCAAAATGTTTTTCTCTACAAATCTTGGTCTATGTTCTCCAGAGGAGGGACACCTCATTACCTTGGTCTTTTGTACCTTGTGCACATGTATTAGCCTTCTTTGGAGGAAAATTCTCATTATTATTTTATGCATCATCATTCTTCTTATCACCATCATGTTATAGCAAAGGAACATCAAAATTAGACACATCAATAGTAGAAATATCAAGAATCTCCTCTAAATAAAATTCATTCTCTATCATCACTTCTCCTTTCTTCATCTCCTTAAGGATCATTACATTTATTTACTCTATTTCCTTCTGTACTTCATCCCTATCATCATCTCTCATGCTTATCAAGATGTTCACCCTTTCCTTTGTTCTCAACTCTTGAGATTTTCTTTGAATAATATTGGTTATCTCATTAACTTGTCTTAGAGATTGTTCTCTTAGCTCTGCTTCAAGAATTACAACCTTATCTCTCTTCTCCAATAATGCATCAGCAAGGTCCTCCATAAGGTGATCCAAAATGTCACTATAGGTAAAATTGCATTTCATCCATACATAATTATAGCTTGTTCAATAAATTCTGAATTATATAAGGGCACATCTAAGTAAAGTTTAGCAGTTTATTTTAGGGCCCCATGACATTCAATTGCATTAAGGATTGCATCACAATTAAAGGGTTCTTATTCTAGTGTCTCCAGAGGAGTTTCTTTTGTCTTCTTTCCCTTCCCCTTCCACTTTCTTTTTCCTTTTCTTTTCCTTAAGAGCTTCCTTCTTCTTTATCTTACCTTATTCTCTTATCTCTTTTTTTAACAAAAAAACTTCTTTTTCCTTTTCTTCCTCTTCTTCATCATGACTCTCTAAACTCACAAGATTGAAATTTTCTCTTAGTGTGCTTCTTAGGCCTTTGCTTCCTTTTTTTTTCAACAAGAACCTCAGTTTGCTCCAAAACCATAGGAGTAAACCTTTTTCTGCAAAGAGTAGGTTGTGTAGGTCCAAAAGGATCAATAGGTGTAGTAGTGATAGTGGAAAATCTTCATGTTCTTCTAGGTCTAGGTGATGAATGTGGCGCATCGGTAGGAGCCTAAGATTTCTCGATTGTGCAAGCAGATGGAATTCCTAGCATCTCCTCCAACCGTACCTTAGTTTTCTCAAATTTCTCATCAATATTATTCCTTATTATCTTACTTGTGATTTCCTCATAAATCCCAAATCAGTATGAATTAGGATCCTTAAGCTTATTGACTATAATGTCAACATATGCAATACATTTAGGTCCAAAGACCTCCTAGGGTATCTTAGGGATCCATGAAGTTCTGGGATCAACAACCTCTATGTAACAATTATCCTTATCTACTATAAATACAATCACTTCCTTGTATCTCTCAACAACTTGTGAATGTATCATATACCTCTCCTGCATTTCACTTTGGAATGTTTTGAAGAAGCCCCTATATGCTGCATCATAGGCCTTACCTTTAGGAAAGATATGCACGTGTTCCCTAATATTGAAAGCTACCAAAACATTTGTTCTCCATAGAACATTCTTGAAACTAGGCAATTATTTCATGATTCAAACCATCAAGCAAATGATAAGAGACCCATACAAGAAATTGTATCTTGTTTCCTTGGTTTTTTGTAGGTTCACATATCCTACAAGACCATTTGTTATTGTTATAATTTTCTTACAAACATATATGATTATAAAAAATGACATACCTGCATTTCAAGACTTTGACAATCACAAAATGATAGTCATATATTCACACCTAGTTGTAGAAACAAATGTTAAGTTATTGAAGCATCATGTAAAATAAAGTAAAAACTAATAGTGGAGGATTAGTAATGTTGATCATGAAGAAATATTGGATATTCTATAGATAAAAAATGACCCCCTAGGTATGCTTGAGAGAATATCTAGACTACCATATGGGACATGTATAATAATGTTCATGTCTTTGTGAGATTCATTTTTTTTTCTATTTTTTAGATTTGTTAAACTATTCAAAAATATGGGTTGTTTAATTATAGAACATGATTTTGACTATTCAAGTCTACTTAATCATTGTTGAGTTAAAGTAGGTTAAATTTTATTTTTCTTAACAATTCAATTGCATATACAAATATATGTTTTTTAGGAGAACAAATCTATTATATTCAAGAAATTTAGATAAAAAGTTATAACATTTTGCTTGACCATCGTGGAGACATTCGATATTGCATTTGTTTTGAGAGAATACTTAGTTAACTTTGTAGTTCATGTTTTTTGAGAGAATAAGGTGGTATCTAATATAGAATTATAAGTAGTGATTCTTAATATTGCATTTATTTTGAGAGAATACTTAGTTAATTTTGTAGTTCATTTTTTTTATTATGCTACAAATATTCACAAGTTAAATGTGCAAGTGTATTTTAGACAAGATTAGAGTACTTAAATATATGTATGAGGTTGGCAACAATATTTTATCTAATCTAGCTCTGACCATGATTGCGTTATGAGTGTTAAGAGGTTATGATGGAAACCCATCCACCATTATTGAATATAAAGTAGGTCAAATATTATTTTTCTTAACAACTCTCTTGTTTTTAAATGTAGGTGTTTTGGATGATAAAGCTACTAGATAGGTGAATGAGAGCAATAGTTGTGACCTAGAAATTTTAAATAACTTGTAAGACTATCCAAAAGCTACCACAAACTCTAAAGCATCCAAAATTACCAATGAGACAATAAAACAAGTATACCAACAATGTAACCTTCACAACTATCCCATCGTGTCCTAATAACTTTAGATCTTGTTGTTCTATGTTGATTGTTCTCAAATTGCACAATTGTTGCTTCAAGATGACTAAAACTAAATGGACTAATGTGGTATATAAACTATATGAGAAATTCAACTAGATGGTGATAATATGCAAAACTATGGTGGATGGGTGATATGTTATGATGTTGTCACAATGATACTAAGCATAAGGCACACTTCAAATGCTTGATTGTTGTAATATGCTAGATTTCTCTAAAATGTTTGATTGCTTGATAGCGACTAGCCCCAAAATGCTAGAGAAAAACTCTTTTTATAGAGTTTACAAGAGAAAAATCCTACATGGCAAGGATCAATAGTTGAGCATAAATCTTGATAAATAAATGGTTGAGAATGATTGGTTAGAATGTGAGAGAGAAATGAGGGAGATGTTCCTCCTACACATGCAAAATGGAGAGAAAGGAAGGAGAAGAGTCCAAGTGGCAGTATGCTCACCTTGACCAGAGATGAAAACCCAAGAATATAGGATGGTTAGAGATGATCTAGGGAATGCAAGACAAGTGGATGTTGACTAGGTTGAGGTTGAGAAAACCTCCTCCAAAGATGTAGGAGTAGTGGAGAGAATATAGAAACTAGGAGGACACCTCAATCTCCTCCTCCTTTTGACTAAGACTGGAGGTTGAGAATTAATGTGGCAAATTTAAATATTTAGGAAATAATAATTTATTTAGCCATATAATGATGAGATGATGTGGAATTAAATTAAGAAATTAATTAAATAATTAATAATTATTTAATCAAGAAGAACTTTAGAAGAATCATGAAGATAACTAATTAAATAATTAATATTTAATTAATAAAATTGAAATAGAAGAATAGGACTAATGAATTAAATAAATAAACTTTTCAATTTATTTATTTGAGAGGAATAAAAATATTAAATAAATAATAAATATTTATTCAATTATCCTTAGCCATTTTTAGATGTATACATTTTGCCCCTCTTTGAGACAATGTTGGAACAACGTTGTTTCAAAGAAAAATAAATCAAGTCTCAATTTGCCCCTAGTGGTGTATTATTAATGGTCTGTCCCCTCGAGAGATTGATCAGTGAAAAATTTGGAAAATTTGAATTAAAGATCAATTTCATAAAATAATTGAAAAATGGCTTCAATGTTATTAAAATTTTGCCCCAACATTATATGATTAAGCTATCTATAGAAAATTGGGGTCCACTTCTAGCTCATTTGCATACATGGAGCTTTGAGAATGAATTGAGGAGAGCCATTTGCTGAGATTAGAGTGTTGCTAGCTACCTCCATGACGATCCCCTACCATAGCCATCAATTTGAGTGTGTCTGCAAATACTAGAGACTAGTTGAATACGGTCCCCCAATATGTACCCTTGTACCTTTCTTTCTACTGTTTATTTAATGCATTTTTAGGTAAAATTTGATTCATGGAGTGCTAAATATATTTTTTTTGGATTTTTGAATTTATTTTAGCGATTTTGATAATTGTTTTAGCGCTTTCATAGTTTATTTTAGCTCATTCGTGCCTTTAGTACATTTTTTTATTCTTGTGACACATGTTAGGTTTTATAGTGCTTTTATTTTTCTAGCACATATGCATGTTTTGTTAACACATTCATCCTTTTAAATAGCGCATTTAATTTTTTAGTGCATAAGATCATTCTTTTAATGTATTTGATGATTTGATTAGCGCACATGATATTATAGTGCATTTGTTCATTGTTATAGCGCTTTTGCATGATAGTGTAACACATTTGCTAATATGATTGGATTTTTGGATAATATGATGAGTTGATGCCATGATTGATGGCAACTAGGTGATGGGAACTTCAAGAGACTGATCTAGTCTCTTAAGAGCTAATAGAATACACAACTATGTACCTAGATAGGTTGATTAGGATAGATGATGTATACACCTAAAAATTGGCTATGAGCAATTAAATAAATATTTTATATTTATTTAATATTTATTCTTCTATTAAATAGTTAATTTGAAAAGATTAATTAATTTAATTCATTTTCATATCTTTCTATTAATTAATATTTTATTAATTAATTCATTATCCTATTCTTCCAAGTTAATTAAATATCTAATATTTAATTATTCCTCTAACCAAGTTAATTAAATATCTAATATTTAATTATCTTCTCCAAGCAATTAAATATCCAATATTTAATATTATTCTCCTATCCTATAGTCTCAAATATTAAATAATTCTTAAATTATTTAATATCTCTTTTCCAACTCACCCTCCATCTCCACTTCATCTTCCCTTTGCCAACTCATCAAACATGTGGCTAAAGAAATTAATATTCCTTAAATATTAATTCATGATTTATCCTCAACTTCCAAATTCAATGAAAATTGTGTACGTACACATATTTCATAACCATTTCCTATATTCTCTCCAACACCCCATACATCTTGGGAAGGACTTGAGTCCACTTGTCCTCTCATGCCTAAATTTCCTCCAACCATCCCTAGATTCCCTCAGTCAGCAACCCAGTCAAGGTTAGATGAGTGACACTTGTCTTCTCCTTCCCCTTTCTCTCAACCTTCACCTTTGCTCACAGCCATTCAAATTTGCAGATCTGATCATGACCGTTGATCTGAGCCACATCATCTTATCCTCTCAAAGTCTATAAAACCAAGAGCTTCAATTGAGAGGAAGTTAGTCTTCAAAAATAGTTTTCAATCAATCATATGCATCCGTGAGTTTTTGAAGCAATTAGCAAATAGCAAATATCATTTTAGCAATTTAATCATATAGCATTATCATTTTAGCATAATCATGTAGCTTTGCATATCATACTATCAGTTAACTACAAGTTATCAGTCCATTCTTCATAAGCCATCTTGGAAGCCAACAGTGCATTGTCTGAGAGCACACCATCTGCAACCAAGAACAGTGGAGTTAGGACACAATGAGACATAAATCATGAAGGTAAAATAATGTTTTATTTTAGTATGTATTTCATGTAGTTTCATTGGTTGAATTTGGATTTCCTATATGCATTTCCATTTGTATTTTGTGAAACTAACTTATTATAGGTAACATTCTGAGGATGAAATTCAAGCTCACACATTTTGACGCCCACCGTGGGGCTGGACCTCACATATATCTTTAAAAATATCGCAAAAATAAAATTAACATATTTGTAATGCAGATTCACACATGTGTGAATTTTGACAGCACTTTTGCATCATAGGTTAGTGCTTTTGCATCATTGGTTAGTGCATATGTCATGTAGGTTAGCGCTTTTGTCTGAAAAATCAGCGCTTTTGCATAATTGGTTAGCGCATATGTCATGTAGGTTAGCGCTTTTGTCAGAAAATCAGTGCTTTTGCATCATAGGGTAGCGCTTTTATAACGCAGGTTAGCGCTTTTGTAACTCAAGTTAGCACTTTTGCATCGTAGGTTAGTGCATTTGATAGAAAAGTTTGTAACTGTGATTTGAAATTAGGCTTGTAGAAGCCCACCTAAGGGTTTTCACTAACTTTTTACTACTTTGCAGGTTTTTAACAATTTCTTGCAGATTTGGAGGAGTTAAGTTAGGATTTAGTGATTTGTTTTTTAGCTTTTTCGAAGTTGGTTAAAAAGAACTCATATTTCCTTTTGGGTAAAAAAAACTTCATTTTTTGAATTTGGTGTTCTAAAAAGTACCTCACTTGTTTTCGGGCTATAAAAATAATCACATTTGCAAGGTAAAAAGAACAACAAATCAAACATTTAATTTCTTGCAAAGTTAGGATTCACATCTCAAATTTTGGGCTCTAAAAAGAACAACAATCTTTTATTTTCTTGCAAAGGTAAAAAGCACAATCAATCTTATATTTTGCAAGTTAAAAAGAACAATCAACTTGTCTGTTCTTACGAAGCAAGTTACTTTTTGCAATGATTTTCATTTTGTTGACCATGATTTCCAAATCCTAGTTTAGAAAATCATTTGCTATATGGGGCTAAAATAAACACCATGCTTGTTGGAGCAACATCTCCAAGTAGAGGATAGATCACATTGCTATGGAAAGTTAAAAAGAACACTTGTATTTCATGTCTCAAAAGTGGTAGGTATATGCTCTCCCCTTAATTGGGTGACCAAAAAGCCAAACCCACTCTTTTACGCTTTCTTTACTTTCAAGCAATTAATCCTTTAGAGGGCCTGCCTTCCCGAGCTGCCTTGAGGGGGCCAGTGAGAGGGGAACGACCTAAAGTGGAAACGAGCTAATACCAAGTCCTTCCAATCCACTATAAATAAATCGTGTTTGTGATGAAAGTCCCAAACAACATGTGTTGATAAGTTCATACCGACACTATGTTTCCCCATAAACCCTATGGAGCGTAACCTCTATAGGCTGGGAACCTTCTGTATTTATAGAGCTGAAAGTGCCACATGTATGGCCACATGACCGAAAGCCTTTACTAAAAACCACTTGTACTAGTTGCCAAAAACCTTCTAGTTGTTGGCGTAGGAGGTCGGACCTCTGAAGCGGCTCACACACATACGGTTCCTAGTAGAGATATAAAGTTTGTCATGGGGAGTTTTCATGGAAACTGGTGCTTGGCTACCTCGAAGAAGTGAGTGTCGAGGGTAGAGCCAGTGGGATCAAGCATCTAAATATCTACTTTGAATGGCATAGCCTCAGGGGAAACTCAGTGTGAGATTCAACAACTATTGTCTCAGCCTGCCATAGGGATTTGTACTTGCTTGTGCTTTTCATTTATTAAAAATTGTGTCTTCTATGTCTGTAACATGTTCAAAATGGTCAAAAATTGAAGAAAATTATCATCTACAAGAGATTGAAAATCAACAAATTTCTGAAAAGTGTGATCAAAAGGATAAAACAAAAAGCATTCCAACACTTGAAGCACCAACTCAAAATCAAAGTATCAAAACATCAAAATATCAAAATAATCCTTGAAGTAGGTTTGTCTCTAAACCATCACGTATTTTCAAGATAGCTCAAAACAACTAGGTTGCTAATCCTATAGGTTATTCCCAAAAGGTTCTGTAAACATCAACATTCAACAAACTATTGATTCACACATCTTAAGTGCAAAAATCAACATCCTTGACAAGTCTCTCATCAGGATAATCAAATCCTCTATCACGAAGCTTGATCAATCTATACTAGGTTCCTAATCTTGGATATATCTTTCCTATTTTGAACTTAGGTTACATCAAAACCAAAATTGCACCAACATTGGAATCAAACTTGTAAACTGTCTATAGGTCCCGGGGACAACTGAGAGGGGGGGGGGGTGAATCAGCTGTCTAATAAATTCAAACCAAAATCTTATTAACCAACTTATTGCTTAATACCGGTAAGACAGTTAATTGTGCCGGTAAACAATGTTAACAGGAAATGCTATACCGGTAAGAATGAATGCATGAAACATAAGCACAAAGTCAACCACAACACATGACACAAATATTTGTACATGGAAACCCTCTAAGGGGAAAAACCATGGTGGGAAACCTTACCCACAATCAGATGATACTACTGCAGATAGTAAGTGTACAAAGAGGGGTCTGCACATGCAGAAAGGCCAACAGCCTAGAGCTCACTGCTCAAACACAAATGGGAGTCACACTGACTACAGTTGGATGGTTAAATCCAATGAGAATGTACTGCACAAAATAGCATCTTCATATGCTGGATTCAGTACCAGTGTAATGCTGATATGCTTTTCCAAAAACCTAACTTCACTTTCAAATGATGTCTTCGTGTATATCTCTTCTTGATCTTGCATATACCCTACCTTAAATCTTTTTCGCATTCCACATTTGATCTTACAAATAAGATCTTACATTTATACCATACCCTAAGACCAATTTTAGTAGGTCGGCTCTACAAGATATTACAATAAAACATTTTACAAATAATACAATATCTGATGCAATAACTGATTGAACATGTCGGCTTAATGCATTTACAACAATAATAAATCATCTCCATAGCGTGCCATGATGATATGGAAAAGATAAACCTGCCGGTGTAACCCTAGATAACCTAGACCTATTTGCCGGTAAAAGCAAATATGCAAATAAGAATATACCAATGATATTACTTCAAGGAAAAGTGTCCACATGATGTCTTCGACATTACCAAGTGTCTTCCATGTCATTGCATGTACCGGTGAACATTATATCCTGCCGGTTAACTATATACCGGTGATTGTTTGAGCATTTTACTGATTGCCGGTGAATGTTGCTGGATCTCCAAAGTAGGTGTGTTAGCAGGTGTTGACATCAATGACAAAACCATACCAAAATACCAACACTGTCAAATGCTTATATGACTTTTAAGTATCACCTTAAGAAAAGAAAACCCAGTTACAAAGCTACTCAGAAGAGAATAAGATTCTTGTATATCAATCGCAAGATCTTACTAAAACATAGAACATTCCTACACCATTTTCGTCACTACTTATGTGGCTGTGATACAAAATTTGATGGTGAAACTCTACAAAGATGTGATTTTCAACAAAGAGACGCTTTATCCCAACGAACAAACAATAGTGGTAAGATCAATAAAGCATATCTTCCTAAACCAATAATCACCTATTGACCTTGTCCTTGGGAACTTTTGACAACTTTGAAATAAACACATGCTAGTTTGGACTAGAGCCCAATACGAATAGCTTAGAAAACAACAACAAATGGAGGAAGAAGATGCCACTTTTGGATTTACCGTTGTTGACAAAGAAGCTGTCAATAGCACCATTAGAGACCTGGAACAAGATTTCAAATTTGATAGGCTAATGGAAAAATTGTTGGCAAAACAAAAACAAAAATATCTCTTGATGTTGGCAAAATCTGGAGCTAAACTACCACAAGAATTTAACATAGAAATCTTAAAACAAGACGCGGAGACAAGTAACACCTGAAACACAAATGAGCAAAATAACAAAGATATGAGCAATGAAGAAACAAGGAAAGAAAGGAATGATAAAAGAAAAGAGCATAGTGACAAAAAGACTCATGATGAAACAAGGAGAGACTATGCAAATAATCACTTATCAAACCTTACTCAACAAATACAAGACATGCAAAATGGGACAAGCTCCAAGAAATATTCGTTACAAGATATATGCTCATATCCTTTTGATAAAAATTTGAATATGATGCCATTTCCGCAACATTGCGAGTTCCCTAAATATGACAGATACGATGGAAAATCTGATCCTCAAGATCACATTAGGGAGTTTTGTACTATGAGCATGGAATTTGCTCATGAGGAAACTTATCTTATGCGTCTTTTTCCTAGGAGTTTAAATGGACAATCAATGGAGTGGTTTTCAAGATTACCATCTGGAATCAAATCCTTTGAAGAACTTGTGAATAGGTTTATTTCACAATATTCCTACAATATAAGGAATGAAATAACAATGCTAGATCTTTGCAATGTTAAACAAAAGAATGGTGAATCCTTTATGATCTTTTTACAATCATGGAAACGCATGTTTAATAGGTATCCTCGAGATGTACCTGATCAAGAAAAAATGGACATATTCATTGATAATCTTATCAGTGAAATGAGTTATCGACTAAGGATGCAATGTCCTCCCTCTTTTGCCAAAATGATCGAAAATGGTCTGAAAATAGAGAACACAATGGTAAAGAAAGGAGAACTAAAACTTTACAATAATTCATACAACAATGAAAAACCCAAGTCCTGGTCAAAGAATAGGAATGTTAGCAATGAAGGAAATGATGATAACAATACTGCACAACAACAACAACCAATTTTCAATCTATCAAGTCAAATCCCAAGCAACAACAATTTGGAAAACAATAAAGCCAAGTCCTTTTTCTCTATTCCTCGGAGAAAATTCACAACTATTGGAGAATCTTTAGAATTAGCTCTAAAAACTTTGCTTGCTAACAAATTGGTTGTTTTACCAGAAGCAAGAATTTATGAACCACCAGTTAAGCCAAATTGGTGGAATGACAATCACTTTTGCAATTATCATCAGAATAAAGGACACCTAACAAATGATTATCAAAGATTGAAACACATTATCCAAGATCTAATTGATAATGGAACCATCACAGTGGATAGCCATAAGATGAATGAATCACACTTGGCTTTTAAAACTCCGCTTCCAAACTATGATAAAGGTGAATCATCCCGATTAGAAAATGACAAAGGGAAAACCAAAGTGAATTATGCTTATACATACGATGATGTAGTAAATGTGATCATTGTTAATGAAAATCCATCTTCAAAACCAATCAACGTTATCACAAGAAGCAAAGCAAAGGTAACCTTTTCAGGTATAGCAAAAGACCCAACGTCTACATCACAACAATACAATTTAGTAGAGCAATTACAATGAATACCCGCTCAAATATCAATTCTAGAACTTCTCAAAATTTCACCTGTGCATAAAGAAATTTTGGAGAAAGCATTAGTGGAAACAACAGTTTCAAAAGATTTGGATGTAGATCAATTCCAAAACATGGGAGGACATTTTATAGCTCCTCATTGCTTATCATTTTCTGAAAATGATGATGCATCCTTACAACATCCTCACAATGCTCCTTTACATGTTGAAGTCTCCATTAATAAAACTCGTGTCAAATGTGTACTCATAGATGGAGGAGCTGGTTTAAATATTTGTGCATTAAGTTTGATAAAATCTTTGGGATATTCAGAGAATGCAGTAGACCCGAAAAAGAAAATAACCATCAAGGCTTACGATGAAGTAGAACGTTCTTCTAAAGGAACTATTATGCTACCAATAAGGATAGGACCTATGGAAAAGGATACATTGTGTCAAGTTTTAGATTTGAATCTCTCCTACAATATTCTTCTAGGAATACCATGGATTCACAAGATGCAAGCAGTTCCTTCTACATACCATTAATGTGTAAAATTTCCTCATGAAGGAAAAGAAATCACTATAATTGTAGATTCCAGTCAATATTGCAATAATTTGAAGCCAACACAAGATACCACCGTTCCACATAACAGAGAATCAGTATATCCTACCAAGAAAATTCAAGCAAAGTTATGGGAAACTTTTGAAGAAAAGATCAAGTTAAATGATGAAGGAATGGGAAAGTATTCTTTGAATAATTTTCCACTTTCCCCTAAGTCATATGGAAAACCTACAGATATTCAATCAAAATCATTAGGAAAATCAAAACATATGTTTAAAGGGACATTTGTTAGCACTAGAACTCTTAAAGAAGAAAATGAAGACAAAAGTATTCTTGATTAGTTATACAAGGATGAAGATAAAACTATAGCAACATCAACAGAAGTCAATATTCTCATAAAACAATATGGAAAAGGATATGAAAGCATGCAAAAGATGGGATATGAAGGGAAAGGACCAATTGGTAATCAACATCAAGGTATTTCAGAACCTATTTGTCTGCATTCACAATCCACAGAAGATAAATCTGGGTTAGTATATCTGAAGTCTAATCAAAAGCAACATAATTATCAACAGCAAAAATGGAGAAAGAAATCAGTTTCTAAAGAAGAAAATTGGCAAGAAAAGCTACATCAAGTGGCCGAAATATTAACCAATAAACAAAAAGAGCAAGAAGAACATGAAAAAGAAAGAAGTGGAGATTATCATCCCAGGGAATGAAAAATCTTCTCAGCAAGTCCTAGAAATACAAACAAAAGAAAAATCTGAACAAGATATTCCAGAAGCAGTAAAAATAGAAATGATAGAAATCAGAGAACTTTTTGCACCATATGACATTCCAGTATGGTATAGTGGAGTAATCTTAGATCAGAATTCAGAAACAGAGTCCAATGAGTATGAATGGGGACCAGATGCCTTATCTACTACATCAAGTAAAGAACACAATAAAGATCAAGAAGCTATTACAAAAGAAGACTTGTCTATTACAGAAAAAAAGATAAAATTAGAAAGAAGACAAGAGAAACTCATAATTCAGAGAAAAGAGGCGTATGCAAAAAGAAAAGAGAATGACAAAAACAATGACACAATGCCACAAGAAGTGCAAACAAGAATCAGATATGCAAGAACCATAGAAGAAACAAGAGATAGTCAAGTTGGATTAACTATTAGTCCAGAAGAAGTTGAGTTTGAAAGGAGACAAAATCTATTAAAAGAATCCTCTTTAACATGTACACAAGTCTATCAACTCCAAACTACAAATGGAGTCAATCAGGAAGAAATTTGCAATACCAAAGATGTGTGTTGATATAATCCATTCATTTAAGGGACAAACGTCAATTGAAGAACCACTTGAGTGTGAACTACAAAATGCAAATATTAATCTTGTTAAGACTAATTCGGAAATTCTTGAGAAAGACAATCCTCAAAAACATTCAATCTATGACAATACCTATTCTATGATAAATTATGATCATTATGTCATGAATGTTGAAACACCTAATGATGACAGTGATTATGATTTACCCCTTCTTCATCCTGAACTAATTGATTGGGATAATTTAGACAACCCCGAACTAAATGTCTTTTCCAATGATCATGACTTAGCTGTGTACCTTAACACTATTGAACCCATCCCACCTAAGATATCTTCTACTACAGAATCAAGTGATGTTTCTCATAGACAGGAGAATGCAAAACTTTCCAGTCGCAAAAGTGAAATAAAACAAGGAAAGCGACCTATTGTTAAAAACCATTTCATGGAAATATTAGATCAATCAAAAGAGAAAATAAAGGGTGTATCTGATGATGAAAACCTCCTTGAGGCGTCAAAAGATGGAAAGTTTGACATTTTTCCTGCATATTTTCAAGAAAGATTTGCTATCCTGATAGAACCAACAGAAGCGATAAACATTGATACATCAAAGGATCCTAAAATACTTCATTTTGCTGCCTCATTATCAGAAAAAGAGAGGAAAGAATACATGGAATTCTTTAAGCAATGACAAATAAATTTTGCTTGGTCTTATGTAGATATGCCAGGGCTTAACCCAGATCTTATCATGCATCATCTTAATGTGGATTTAAAAGAAAAACCTGTTAAGCAGAAGCTAAGAAAGATGCACCCACATATTTCTCTCCTTGTCAAAACCGAGCTCAAGAAATTATTAGAAGTGGGATTCATAAGACCAGTTGCTTATTAGAATGGGTTTCAAGTATTGTACCAGTATTAAAACCAGATAAGAGCATAAGAATCTACACAGATTTCAGAGATATGAATAAAGCATGTCCAAAAAATGATTTCTTGCTACCAAACATTGATATCATAGTAGACTTGTCAGCAGGGCATGAGATTTATTCATTAATGGATGGCTTCTCAGGATATAATCAAATAAGAATCGCACCTGAAGAGCAAGAGAAGACAACTTTCACCTGTGCATGGGGAACATACTACTAGAATGTTATGCCATTTGGGCTTAAGAATGCAAGAGTGACATATCAAAGAGCTATGAAGACAATTTTTCATGACATGATGCATATATTCATGGAAGATTATGTTGATGACATACTCACAAAATATCACACAAGAAAAGAACAATTGAACATTTTAAGCAAGATTTTTGGTAGGCTGGAAAGATATCAATTGAGATTAAATCCAAAGAAATGTGCATTCGGGGTAACCTCGGGAAAGCTCCTTGGGTACATTATATCAGCTCATGGCATTGAAGTAGATCCTGGAAAAGTTAAAGCTATCAGGGAGATGGAGACACCTAAGAACATAAGTCAATTGCGATCTTTACAAGGAAGGTTGCAATCAATCAGGAGATTTGTGTCCCAATTGGTTGATAGATGTCTTCCCTTTACCCATCTTCTACATAAAAATGTTCCATTCAAATGGGATCTAACATGTGAAGAAGCTTTCTTGCAAATAAAAGAATATCTTATGAATCCTCCAGTACTAATATCACCAACCAAAGGGAAACCATTGTTACTCTATGTCTCAGCAACAAGTGTATCATTAGGCGCTCTCCTAGCTCAACATGATGATGAAGGAAAAGATGAGCAGTTTATTATATCAGCAGAACCCTTGTTGGATATGAGTTAAATTATTCATCAATTGAAAAGATATGTCAAGCAGTTGTATTTGCAACTCAGAAGCTATGACATTATATGTTGATTCATTCTGTAAAACTAATAGCAAAGATAGATCCTCTCAAATATTTATTGAGAAAGTCAACATTAGTGGGGAGACTAGCCAAATGGGTTATGATACTGAGTGAATTCGACATAGAATATGTTGATCAAAAAGCCATCAAAGGACAAGTCATTGCTGATCAATTGGCTGATGCACCTTTACAAAATGACATGCCTTTGAACATCGAATTTCTTGATGCAGATATCTTGACAGTAAATACAAACTTTTGGGAATTGTACTTTGATGGTTCTTATACTCAATATGGATTAGGTGCAGGAATATTTTTTATCACACCTCAAGGACATACAATTCCAAAATTGTATAGACTGAGGTTTCCATGCACCAATAATACTGCAGAGTATGAAGCATTGGCTATAGGGCTCAAAATGGCCATTGAATGGAATGTCAAAGAACTACATGTCTATGGTGATTCACAACTTGTCATTAATCAAATAAATGATGAATATCAAACAAAGGATAATAAGCTTATGCCGTACAAACAGCTAGTGGAAGAATTTAAAGGACATTTTAAAGAAATCACATTCACCCAGATTCCCAGAAATGAAAATAAAGCAGCAGATGCAATGGCTACAATAGCATCTCTCTTGCAAAATAAAGAGAATCAACAATGTTACGAGTTTCTTGTGGAAGATATCTTAACCCCTACCATTCAATCCCAGCATACCTATCAAATTTTCCATATATCAGGAACCAGTCAATCCTTATAGGGTCAAACCTACCAATATTTAAAAGATCATATCCTTCCTTTGGAATTATCTCATAATCAATGAAGAACCTTTATCCGTCAGTCCTCTCGCTATACCATTATTGTTGATATCCTATATAGGTGTGGTCTAGATGGTACATTGTTGAGATGTCTTGAAAAAGATGAATCTGAGAGAGTTCTTAATGACATTCATGTGGGTATTAGTGGTACACACTCAAGTGGTTTAACATTGGCTAAGAAACTTATTTGTATGGATTACTTTTGGCCTGCTATGGAAAGAGACTCATTCACCTATGCTAGAAAGTGTAAACAATGTCAAATTCATGGAAATCTAATTCATGCACCAGCACAAGAGTTATATCCTATGACAAGATCATGGCCATTTTCATAGTGGGGCCTGGATTTGGTAGGAAAGATCAATCCCTCATCCTCTAACGGTCGTAAATTCATTCTAGTTGTTACTGAATATTTTACTAAGTGGATTGAAGTAGTGCCTTTAACAATAGTGACAGGAAAACAAATATCATCATTCATCTTGAATTACATAATCTGTCGCTATGGAGTTCCTATGATCATTATCACTGATAATGGAAGACCATTCAAAAATCAAGATGTAAAAGAGCTATGTGAAAAATTTCATATCCAACATAGGTTCTCTACTCCATATTATCCACAAGGTAATGGTCAAGCTGAGGCATCAAACAAAACTATCTTGAAAATCTTGAAGAAAATAGTCAATGAAGCTGGAAAAGACTGGCACATTCAGCTAAATCCCGCTCTTTGGGCATACCGAACTAGTGTCTGCACTCCAACAGGGGCAACTCCATATTGTTTGGTCTATGGATCAGAAGCTATATTACCTATAGAAGTAGAGATATCTTCTCTACGAGTATCCTTGCATGGTCTTATACCAGAAGAAGAACAAAGAGTCTCTTGACTCCATGAACTAGAACTGATTCAGGAATGTTGTCAAAATGCAACAGACCATTTGAAAGTATACCAACAAAGAATTTCAAGAAGCTATAACCATAGAGTCAAGCCATGTACTTTCAAGATTGGAGACATAGTTCTAAGGGAGAATCTGAGAAATCAGCAAGACCGAGAAAAGAAGGGAAAATTCGAACCAAATTGGCTAGGACATTTTGTCATAGTAGCAACATATGGATTAGGAGCATACAAGTTATCTACCCCTAAAGGTGATTGGTTTGATGAACCTATCAATTCTATCCATCTCAAGAAATTATATGCTTGAGATATAAAGTCCTGGAAAAATCAATAAAAGGCATATAAAGTCCTGAAGAAATCAGTAAAAATCAGAAAAGCAGAAAATCCCTAAAAAGTATAAAACAACAAAAATGCAATAAAATTAGATGGTGAAAACTTGGTAAATAGGCACTATCTAAAAAGTGAGTTCCTCCATCCATGAGATCGCTTTGCTCACCTATCCACTCCATCCTCTCTCATTTATCACTTCCATCTATCTTAGCTTATCCATTCCATCTTTCACATCCATTGCTCTGAACCATTTAGCAAGAAATATGCAGCTTACCAACAATTATAACCTTTTGACATACTTGTCATAGTCACTATCTTAGATTTTATTAGTATCTATCAATCTGCATTTCTATTCTGTCATGGTTTGGATCTTGATCAATTCATACATCCATAATAAATTTTTGTTTGTACTAGGGGCAAAATCCTAATTCCTTTTGCTAAGATGATCTTTTGAAAAATTAAAAATCCAAAAACATTAGAAAAACTTACAAAAAACCAAAAACATCTAGGGTTTTGAATTAGATAACAAGCAACAAAACAACAAATCAATCAATGCATCTCATCAACAACTGAATTGTTAAACTTAGAAAATGAAGAATCAACCCGCAAGCTATAAAGGATTGTCAAAGATAATTCATCAAGATGATTATATCAGTTAATGACCATAAGAACATGTGAATGACATACAAGATTCAACGTTTATATCTTGATTTTTACTAATCATGTACTCTATGCGACTCAAGGATGTCCATGACTAGAGGAGCTATGATGGGGCATGATTATTTTCTTTGATTACTATCTATGGTTTATCTCTTACTATAGTATGAACTTGTCTCAGGATATGATCGACAAAAGATCAAGGAGGATGTTCCAAGTGATGCATGAAAAGAGATAATCCTTGTCTATTCTGCAAGCAATACTCAAGTCAACTTGATTCATTATATCAATTTTCTTGTATTAACTTGCTATATCAAAATCCATGTAAGAAATACTCAGGTCATCTTGAATCTTTATGTCAAGTTGCTTGTATTTTCTTACAACATTTTAAAGCTCAATGATGAAATCAAGCACTATTACCCGATAGCATATGAAGAATGGCAGTACAATTTTTAGTTAGATCATTTCATTAGCTCATTGTTCATCTGCATTATAAGAATTCATGATCAACTGCATTATAAACATATCATTTCATTAGTAGGTCAACGGTCATAAATAAAGATTGAGTATACTTGGACAAATAAAAACAATTTGCATTTAATCATTGTAGGTGCATTCATTTTTAATCATTTTAGCTACATTTTATCATTGTATTAAGTGCATTCAATTAAGTGCATTTCATTAACCATATAGTGTATCATTAATATTTGCATTATCATTCCATTTATCATTTAGTTGCATGCATAAAAATTCAAAAAACATTTCATGTGTATATACATCATCATAAGCATTAAGCAATCATTTCATTTGCATTTTCATATAGATCATTGGCATCATTTAAGTTAAGTAATCATTTTCAATTGCATCCAGGATAAGTAAAATCAAAAAATCAAAAAAATCAAAAACATTTATCATTTGCATCATGTGTAAGTTATTACCATCATATCATTATCCATCTAATCATTGCATCCATAAAATCAAAGCATATAAGCATATAGAACATCATCAAACAAAGTAACATGCATAAATAAAAGCATCATCATATAGAATCCATGTCTGCATATAGATCATCATAAAACAATAAAAGTCCAAGTATACAATGATATCAAATAAACAATACAAATGCTCCAAATCAAGTCACGGTTGTCATGTACCACTACCACCTGAATCTGTCTGTCTTTGTGGCTATGGGCAACAAGATCCTCCAGATTCCTATCTACCATGCTCACCACTCCTCTGAGGAGGTCCCATGACCCCACCACTGCTAGTGTCCATCAACACGGTGGTCTGATAACTACCTGCTCTCTAGCTCTCTTTAACTTCCTCCTCATATCATTGTCGCCAGTAGGAAGTCTCCTTCCCGACCTAGAAGACCCTAAGTATCCTGCTGTCTCCTAATAGTTATGTCTCTCTCAGTCATAAGAGTCTATATCTGTGCTTGAAGTTGATCAATCTGTGCTCTCAAACTGTCAATAGTATCATGCCCTAACACATCATGCTCTGGTATAACTACATCTAGCATATCCTGCACTGGTGCAACTTGCTCTGGTAGATCCTATTGTGGTGCATGAATCCCAATCCCCTCACCACCAACTTGTCCAACTGCTGGAACCTTAGTCCAAGTAACTCTCTGAACCCATCGTCTAATCAAGGGAATATGATCCTTGGGATCATCATCATCACCACCATGAGCTGCAATAACTCTAGGATATGGCTGAATCAGTACAAAATCAATACCTCTCCCGCAACCCCCATCCAATCTAATCACCCTGCCCCCTCTCAATGGTAATCCTCTAGGTGAACTTATCCTCTCCATCCAGGTCCACCACCACCACCACCACCTCCATCCCCAACATCATCTCCACCTCTCCCAACCTCATGTGCAGCTCTAATCTCTCATCTATGTATTTGTCTCCTGCTAACAGGATCATCTAAATCATCATCATCATCATCATCTCCTGAGCTAAGAGGAGGATCTATTGGATTCGTTATCTGAGGAAATGGATGAGCTAATAAATACCGAGCATACTCTGCAGTAACCCCAGGATCAAGAATGTGTAATCTCATATCGTAAGCCACTCTCGGAGTAGCAACAAACTCTGCACGAGCAATCTCAAATGACAAATATGGTCCCCAATATCACCTATCTTTGTATCGTCAAGCATAAATCATCACACCAGTAGGCATAGGCTGAATGATACCAAACTGTCTCAAAATCTGACCAATCAACTGTCGCTCAACAATGAAGGGTGTACGACCAATGAGATATCTACTCTGCATGATAAATGGTAATGTATGTGCATCATCCATCCATGGCTCACAATCAACATATGGTCTCCAAATAATACTATCTAAAGAATCAAGAACCCAACGCCAATACTCTATCTTACCTAGCTTGGGTTGAGTAACGATACCTACATAAAAATAAACATATGGCTGCCTCTCTCCACAAACTCTGTGATGGAAAGGCTGAGTAACAACAATGTGCTCCCAGCACCAGATCTGTAATAAAGTACATCCTGTCGATAAACTAGCACTCTCATCATACACAACCTGGTGTAGATCATGATATAAATGTGCTATCATACAAACACCCCAAGCATATCGTGTACGATGCTGCATCATACTCAGTAGAACCTCACCCTATCCAACCGATAAACCTCAAGATCGCCTATCAGGACATATAAATCCACCAATCAAACCAGCAAGAATAATAGGAAGAGTCTCATAGTACATCACCATGTCTACCCATCGGATCTCTCCTCTATTGATGCTCTCATCAGCAAAAATGACTCTGCAAGCCTCGGTCCCAACGCAATCCTAATAATTGTACTGCACTAGCTCCCTAGTCATCGGGATATGCATAATCCTGTAGACATCCTCTAGGGTAACACTAATCTCACTTGTCGGTAGGTGGAAAGTGTTATGCTCACTATGCCATCTCTCGGCTAATGCAGTCAACAAACCTCTATTATGCATAATCTCTGACATAAACAATAAATGACGTAAACCACATGCATCTATGTGTCTAATCTCAGCCTGGGACAACTCTGGAACTAAATGACGTATGGCCGGTAATTTCTCCCGACACTAGAGAACATCAAGTTTCTCCTATTTTTCTAGAGAAACCAATCAATCAAATCAAACTAACTCAATCATCAAATCTACTCAATCAAGCTAATCAAAGCTATCTACCAATCAATCAAATCAAACTGACTCAAACATCAATCAATCAAATCAAACTGACTCAAACATCAATCAATCAATCAAATCAAATCAATCAATCAAATCAAAGCTACTCAATCAAGCTAAACCAAGCTACTCAATCATCGAATCTATCAATCAATCTAAACAAAGCTACTCAATCATCAAATCTATCAATCAAGCTAATCACAGCTACTCAATCATCCAATTTATCACTCAAGCTAATCAGAGCTACTTTATTAATCAAGCTATTCAAAGCTACTCGATCGAGCAATCAAAGCTATCTATCAATCACGCAATCACTCAATCAAGACTCTATTTCATCCACAATGCGTATTACACATGTTAAATCTAATCATTAAAAGTGATTTTAAACCTTCGCACTTATCAGAAATACCAACTTTGAACAAAAGCGCTATCCTATCAAGCATATGCACTAAACAATGATGTATATGCACTATTATAAGTAAAAGTGCTATCTTTTCAAGCATATGTGCTAAAACAACAATGCATATGCACTATTCTACGCAAAAGCGCTACCATTTCATGCATTTGCGCTAACAAATCAAACAAATGTGCTAAAACACACAAAAGCGCTAACAATCTATGCATTTGCACTAACATACAAAGCAAAAGCGCTAAATCAAGCATTTGCGCTAACCAAAATTGCATATGCACTAAACTAAATTGCAAATGCGCTAATCTAAAAATTAAAAAAAATGAAATTTTGAATGAAAACTTGAAAACAAAGCTCGGGATAACATACATATCGGATACCCATACTCAGCTGGCAGCTGATATCGCCGAACTCGCTCGAATCGATGACACTCCACTGGAATCACCATTTTGGCCACCTCAGCAAGAATATTCTCTCCAAAAGTTGACAAGGATAACAATGAAGTTAAAATTAGCCTTGGTTAATTTTATATTTACTATTTCAAGAGTAATTAATTTCAACAATGAGGCAATTTAATTTATTTTTTATAATGAATTTAATTGACTAAATTTCTTATCACATTATCACGAGATTAATCATTCACACTAAATTTTTCAACAATTTCATGATCAATCTCTTGAGGGGGCACACAATCTGGACTTTCAATTTCTTTTAGGTATTATCGAGACTTGATTTAATCTTTGAAACAATGTTGTCTCGACATCATTTCAAAGGGGCAAAATGTATAGACCTAAAAATTGGCTATGAACAATTAAATAAATAATTTATATTTATTCTTCTATTAAATAGTTAATTCGAAAATATTAATTAATTTAATTCATTTTCATATCTTTCTATTAATTAATATTTTATTAATTAATTCATTATCCTATTCTTCCAAGTTAATTAAATATCTAATATTTAATTATCTTATTCCTCTAATTAATTAAATATCTAATATTTAATTATTCCTCTAACCAAGTTAATTAAATATCTAATATTTAATTATCTTCTCCAAGCAATTAAATATCCAATATTTAATATTATTCTCCTATCCTATAGTCTCAAATATTAAATAATTCTTAAATTATTTAATATCTCTTTTCCAACTCACCCTCCATCTCCACTTCATCTTCCCTTTGCCAACTCATCAAACATGTGGCTAAAGAAATTAATATTCCTTAAATATTAATTCATGAATTATCCTCAACTTCCAAATTCAATGAAAATTGTGTACGTACACATATTTCATAACCATTTCCTATATTCTCTCCAACACCCCCTACATCTTGGGAAGGACTTGAGTCCACTTGTCCTCTCATGCCGAAATTTCCTCCAACCATCCCTAGATTCCCTCAATCAACAACCTAGTCAAGGTGAGATGAGTGGCACTTGTCTTCTCCTTCCCCCTTTCTCTCAACCTTCACCTTTGCTCACAGCCATTCAAATTTGCAAATCTGATCATGACCGTTGATCTGAGCCACATCATCTTATCCTCTCAAAGTCTATAAAACCAAGAGCTTCAGTTGAGAGGAAGTTAGTCTTCAAAAATAGTTTTCAATCAATCATATGCATCCGTGAGCTTTTAAAGTAATTAGCAAATAGCAAATATCATTTTAGCAATATAATCACATAACATTATCATTTTAGCATAATCATGTAGCTTTGCATATCATACTATCAGTTAACTATAAGTTATCAATCCATTCTTCATATGCCATCTTGGAAGCCAACAATGCATTATCTGAGAGCACACCATTTGCAACCAGGAACAGTGGAGTTAGGACACAATGAGACATAAATCATGAAGGTAAAATAATGTTTTATTTTAGTATGTATTTCATGTAGTTTCATTGGTTGAATTTGGATTTCCTATATGCATTTCCATTTGTATTTTGTGAAACTAAATTATTACAGGTAACATTCTGAGGATGAAATTCAAGCTCAGACAGATGCAACTAGAACTTATGATTGACGTGTGTAGCGTTGATTGATTTTTAGGAGCATTTAGATGTCTTGTAGTCTCGATAATGATTCCCAAATATTGTGCACTTGATACCTGAGCTAGATGATGCACGTAAATCCTGAATTAATGCATGTGGATTGAGGTATCTTTTATACATGCATGATATTAGAGTGAACAGGGCTTTGTTGACAACACTTGTAGAGAGGTGGCATAGCGACCACAAAACATTTCACCTACCCACTGGTGATATTAGTGCGACTCTTGAGGATGTGTAAAGGATTTTGTGCATTTAGATCACTGGAGAGCTTGTTCAGTATGATCATCATGAGATGGAGGGTATAGCGACAATGTGTAGAGTTTTTGATGATGAGGGTATTGAGGGATCCAAGGTTCATTGGGATGATATAGTGACATATTAAGCTTCTCTACCTTCAGTATTAGCAGGTTTGATTGGAGGATTTATCTACCCAAATAGGAGATTTTGAGGGTTGTTTGTTGGTTGGGGTCAAATTTTAGAGTAGATGGTGAGACATAGGACCTATTATGCATGGGGAGTATGCATGCTTGCACACCTATACTATGATTTACACTAGGTGGTATATGATGGGACTACCAGTTTAGCATCTAGTGTGACATTATTATAGATATGGTTTTGGGAGCATACTATCATGACATGTCCACTTTATGATTGAGTGAGAGGAGATGGAAAACCTTATTTGTATGCATATCAAGGAGTGGTTTCCTAGCCTAGGCTAGGGAAGCTAGAGTTTTGGAGATACACCTTGGATACCATGGACTTAGTTGTTTGGAGACCTTATGTGGATTGTGAGCCATGGATGGATGATGCCAGAGAGCTATTAGTTGTCTACCAGAGCCGGTTTTTATTGGGAGGACCCCTTTTTTTATTGAGCAACAGTTGGTTACGTGGGTGTATAGACAGTTTGGTCGCATCTAGGGGATGCCACAAGGAGTCACCTTGTCTGCTCACACATACAAGGATAGAGCAGACTAGGGTCCGTCCATCTCTTTCAAGGTTGTGTATAAATATTTAATAGCAATGCCACATCATGCTTAGGCATTATAGCCTTATTTATTAGATGTCAAGATGACTGTGGATTATGCATAGTATTTTGTCGAGCATATGTTCCCTAGACTCACTAATCTAGTAGATCCACTACCTAGTTTTGATGATGAGGATGATGATGATGATGATGATGATGATGAGAGTCAATTGCGATAGAGGAGGAGGCGAAAAATAGAACAAGGCGGTGATGATGAGGGAAAAAAGGATGGTGGATATGGTGGGAGAGGGAGAGGGAGGAGAGGTAGAGATAGAGGGAGAGGGAGGGTAGAGTATGGGTGCACGAAGGACCATTTGCAGGGAGGATTAGAGGGAGAGATGGTGGCAAGGATGGAGGTAGAGATGGAGGTAGAGGCAGAGGGAGAGATGGAGGTAGGGATCCCATGAGGATTGCTCAAGATATTGGTTGGAGGGTGGATATGGAGGGTATGAGAAGGAGGATTCAGAGGATGATGTTCCTTTGATTAGGCAGAGAGTGGTCAGGGTGGTGTAGGTAGATGCCCTAGTTCAAGCCGATATTGGAGGACAAAGATAGGAGGGAGAGGCACAAGCACATGAGCTAGGAGGAGGAGATAAACCAGATGATACAACTATCTTGAGGGATCATATTGCATAGTTACAAGCTCAAGTTTAGGAACTAACATTAGATCAAGATATAGCTAGAGAGTAGGTAAGGGTTCTTACTGTAGAGAAAGACAGTGCTATTAAGAGGCATGACTGAACTGAGGATATGGTTGAGCATCTTGAGTAGGTTGGAGCCAAGGGAGATCATGGTGACACTATCAGAGAGATGGTATGTGTAGGGAGGGAGATTGCATACTGGTGTAGTCTATATGAGAGTGTTGTTATCCTGAGCCAAAGAGCAAGTAGTTATGTCCCTTCCTCCCAGTGACCATCTCAATAGGCACAGACAGATAGTGTAGGTGTTATGAGGCCTCCTCAAAGGGACCCAAGAGAAATACCATCTAGAGGGAAATGTGCAAGACACCAAAGACTAGCACCCTCAGGAGGGAGTGCCTCTTGATATTATTGAGACTTGACTCGGGTTTTGTTGTATCATGTGGGATTGTATATTCTGATGATTTTGATATCATTGTATACTTCGACATTTTTATGATTTAATGATGATATGACGACATACATTTTATTTTCATGCGTGCTATTATGATGATGATGATGCTTTTGATTATGATTATGATCTAGATGACGACATTTTAGTCTATCGTGATTATGGATACTTATGATGATCTTATGTTGATATGATGTTATGGTTTCCTATATGCACATGATGATTATTATGATGATGATTTATTATGCATATTGATTGGTTATATGAGTGATGAATGTTTAATGATGATTCATATTTCATGCCTATGATGTTTATGAATTGTATGAATATGTGATGAATTCTTTTATTATTATATTTATGTATACGATGATAATGATGATATTATAAAATCTAATGATGATTGATGAATAACATGCAATGCAATTAAGGAATTTTATGTACATATGTAATATCTAAATGACTTAATAATGGACATTTATAGATAAATGATAAAATAAATTTATGTTGTATTTAAAATGGATGTATCTAACATGTTATATATACGATAATGCGATGATGAAAATGAGATTAAAAATGGATAATCCTAATTGAATCTAAATGATGAGAATAATTAGAATGAAACATGGACATAATGAATCCTAAATTAAAATAATGAACCTAAATGATGAAATTGATGCAATTTGTTTTTGTTTGTCCAAGTATACTCAATCAATTAACTCACATTACAACCATTAATCCTAGAATGCAATGATAGCGTTTATGAATGGATAATGAAATGCTTATAATGGGTAATGATAATGAAATGCAATATCTAATCTAAATGGATGAATTCTCATCTTTTTCAATATATTATTGTAGTGCTTTATTTCATCATTGAGATTTTAAAATATTGTAAGAAAATACAAGCACCTAGGTATAATTATACTAGGATGACCTGAGTATTTCTTACATGGATTTTGATTTAGCAAGTTAATGCAAGCATCAAGGTATAATAAGACCAAGATGACCTGAGTATCCCTTGCATCAATAAACAAGTATTATCCTCTTTCACATACAAACCCATAATATCCTTGATGATATTTTTCCAATCATGTCCTTAGATGAGTGTACACATTACTAAAGAATAATCCACAAGCAGCAAACAAAGAAAATAAACATGCCCCATCATAGCTCCTCTAGTCCCAAACATCCTTGAGTAGAGTAGGAAACATGATTAACAAAAATCAAGACACAAATATTGAGCTTTTCATGTCATAGATATATTTTCTTGTCAAAACAGATACAATCATCATGTTGGATGATTTTTGATGTAGATTGTCCTTGTTTTGATTTGGTTTGGTTTTTGAAATCCTTAGGTATAAAACTTATGAACATGCATACTTTTGATTGGATCATCCAATAACTCACCTTAAAGTGTAGAGAGTTGATAAGCCCCTGATCCATAAACAACCACAATAACATAGGGACCTAACCAATTGGGATGAAATTTCCCCTTCTTTTCTCACTCTTGTTGATTTTTGGGGTTTTCCTTGAGCACAAGATCACCAATCTAAAATACATGAGGATTAACCTTATGATTATATCTTATAGACATGTGTTGTTGATAAGCCTTTAGGTGATTGAAATCCTTTCTATCACCACTCATTCAATAATTTGAATTCTTGCAACCAGGAGACACAGTAATCCTCATTTGGTACTAAGCCCTTCAATTAAACTTAGACAAATATTAAATTGACCTCAATGGGCAAGAGGGCCTTGGATCCGTAAACAAGAGAATAGGGTGTTGCACCAGTGTGCGTGAGGATACTAGTTCTATAAGCCCATAAAGTAGGGTTTAATTATACATGCCAATCACGAATGGCTTCATTGATTATTTTCTTTAATATTTTCAAGATGGTTTTGTTATAAGAAGCCTTATCCTAGTCGTTTCCTTGTGGGTAGTAAGGTGTGAAAAAATGGTGTTTAATATGGAACTTGTCACAGAGTCCTTTTACATCTTGATTTTTAAAGGGTTGTCCATCATCAATGATAATGGATAGAGGGATTTTGTATAAGCAAATGATATAATTCAGGATAAAGGAGGAGATTTGTTTTCCTGTGATAGTAGTGAGAAGGATGGCTTCAATCCACTTCGTAAAATAATCGGTGGTGGTGATGATGAACTTATGACCATTGGAGGATGGTGGATGGATCTTGCCCACGAGGTCAAGTCCCCATTGACAAAAGGGAAATGTAGTCACCAAAGGTTGCAACTCTTGTGCTGGTGCATGTATCAAATTACTATGAATTTGGCACTTCTTACATTTTTTGACAATTTGATGTACATTTGTCTCCATTTTTGGCCAATAATATCTTGCACGAATGAGTTTCTTAGCCGAAGTAGGACCACTACAGTGAGTCCCACATATGCCTTCTTGAACTTCTCTCAAGGTGGTTTGATATTCTTCATGTTCCAAACACCTGAAGAGGGTGTCATCAATACCTCATCAATATAGGGTATCAAAGATGATGGTGTAGTGAGAGGCTTTATGGATGAAGGTTCTCTTTTGATTATTGGATAAACCAAGAGGCAAGATATTATTTTTCAAATAGGTATAAATATCAGCATAAAAGGGAGAATCAGGGCCAATTAAATGACATATAACATGAGATTGTGTATCCTCATATGTAGGAGTGTATAATTTCTCAACCAAAAACTCATAGCATGCTTTCTTTTTCAGGTATCTCAAGGAGAGAGGCAATGGTTGCCATAGCATCAACTAGTTTATTTTCCAATTGAGGCAATTATTCAAATTGAATGGAAACAAAATATTTCTTGAAGTCATCTATCATATGCTTTTATGGCATAGACTTTTCATCCTTAGTCTGATAATCGTCATTCACTTGATTTATAACCAACTTAGAATCACCATAGACATCCAGCTTTGTTATTTTCCATTCTATTGCTATTTTTAGTTTTGATACCAATACTTCATACTCAACCATATTATTTGTGCAAGTAAATAACAATCGATATGATTTTGGTATAGTGTCTCCTTGTGGTGTAACAAATAAGATACCAACTCTTGATCCATGTTGCATATAGGATCCATCAAACCAAAGTTTCCTTGTGTGCTATGTGATTGTAAGGATTGAATCATCTAGAAATGTTGAATGCAATGGTTTTTTATCTACTAAAGGTGCCTCTGCCAACTGATTTGTGATTACTTGACCTTTGATAGCTTTCTGATCCACATATTGTATGTCAAACTCACTGAGAATTAGAACCCACTTTGACAATCTTCCTGTCAAATCTACCTTGCTAAGCAAATACTTTAAGGGATATATCTTGGCTACAAGCTTTATTGGATGAGTTAACATATAATGGCACAATTTTTGAGATGCAAAAACTATAGCCAAACATGCTCGCTCAAATGGAGTGTAGTTTAGTTTATAGCCTACAAGAGTCCTTCTTATGTCATAAATTTCCCTTTCTTTCCCTTCAAAATCTTCTTGGGCTAAGAGAACACCAAGAGATGCTTGCGTAGTTCATATATAAAGCAAAAGTGGATTTCCTTCAATAGGAGGCATGAGAATTGGTGGATTCATCAAATGCTCTATTAACATTTATAAAGCTTCTTCACATTTGTCATCCCACTTGAAAGGTACATTTTTGTGCAATGTGTGAAAAAGGATGACATCTATCTACTAATTATCAAATAAACCTATGGATGGATTGCAATTTTCCTTGAAGTGAGCATAGCTAACTGATATTTTTGGGAGGCAACATCTCCATGATCGCTTTTACTTTTTTTGTGTCTATTTTTATTCCATTTTCTGACACAATGTATCCTAGAAGTTTGTTGGGTGTTACTCCAAAGACACACTTCTTTGGATTGAGGCACACATTAAATTTTTCCATGTGATTAAAGATCTTCTCTAGGATAGTGAGATGCTATTCTCTAGTGTATGATTTTCCCAAGATATCATCAACATAGTCTTCCATAAAGGTGTGCATCATGTCATGGAAGATCTTAATCATTGCTCTCTGGTATGTTGCACCTGCATTTTTTAGTCCAAATGGCATGAAGTTCCAATAGTATGTTCCCCGGGGATATGTAAAAGTTATTTTGTCTTGGTCTTTTGGGGCAATCCTTATCTAAGTATAACCAGAAAATCCATCCATCAATGGTAACATAGCATGCCCTGCAATCAGATCCACAATGTATATATTTGGTAAAGGAAAACCATCCTTTCGACATGCTTTGTTCAGATCTCTAAAATCCGTGCACACTCTAATGCTCTTATCTGGTTTTGATACAGGTACTATATTTGATATCCACTCTGGATAATCAATAGACCTAATAAACCCAACATTCAACAACTTTTTCAATTCGGCTTTTACTAAAAGGGCTATATGCATATCCGCATAAACCCAACATCCAAGCCAAGCATATCTGCATGTGACCAAGCAAAATTGATTTCTTTCTCTTTGAAAAATTTAAGGAAGTTTTATGTTTTCATTGTTGATAGAGATGCTACTAGATGAAGAATCTTTGGACTATCTTTTGTTCCAATATTAATAGGTATTGTTGGCTCAATAATGATTGAAGACCTTTCTTCATATTCTAGGTGGGGAAGAATTTCAAGCCTCTCATCCGTTGGCACCTCGAAGAGGTTTTCACCCTGAGATACGTCTTGTATTTTTACTTTTTCAAGATCTAATACTATCGTATTACGATTTTCACCATTAGATCTATTATTTATTTTCATATTTTTATGAATCAAAGGCTTGGAAATTTCTCCAGAATTAGTCACATTGTTGATCTCATTAGCTAATCATGTGTCATTAACTCATACAAATGGAAGACCCATGAGATTCAAATAATCTATTATGGCATGGTCATTGTGAAAGTTTTCAAATTCGGGTGGGGTTTCTTGCCCCCAATCAATAAGTTTGGGATGTATAAGCGGGAGGTAATTGGGTTGATTGGTATCAAAGGACATGATGGTTAGGATATAAAAGTTTTGAAGGTCAATAATGATATCTTCGAGGTCAAGATCGATAACCACCTCAAGGTTGTTTATTCCATCTGATATCCGACCCTCCTCATAAGAGTCACTCACAACATTTTGTAGATCTTGCTTTAATGATCTAGACCTTGAACTAGGTCCCTCATCATCTTATCTATTATAAGAATGAATCACACATATTTGCCTGTCTTCAAAATATGCCTCTAAAATTCCCTCCCATTCTTGAGAATTAGTTTCACCATCCTCTTATAATTCATGAATCTTCTGGTATAAATTGTGGGTAGCTTCCTCAACATCTTCTCCATATCCCAATCTTTTTTTTTCTTTTGGAGATAAGGAAGTAGGTTATATTGGTTCAACAATTCCTTCCTTTCTTAGTCTAATGGGACCATGGCCATCATATCCCATCTTTTTCATTATAGTGAAACCTTTACCATACTGCTCAAGAGGTAATTGTATCTCCAATTCTGATGTGGTTTCTTTATCTTATTCCTCTTTGTATAGCCATTCTTTAATATCCTTTTCATCAGTCGCATTTGTTAATGTACCCCATCTAATAAAGGTATCTCTACGTTTCCTCTTACAATACAAAGATGGTTTCTCTCCCAAAGATGGTTTGCCATAATATTTTGGTGAAGGGGGTAGCTATGAAATACAAAATATTTTCTCAATAGAATATTATCCCATACCTTGATCTTTAAGTTTAATTTTTGGTTCAGCCGCTTTGGATATTGATGGTACTATAGTTGGGTCAACTTGTGAAATAGAAGGTGAAGTTACAAGATTATTTGGGACAATCAGTTCAGGTTTTTTCTTGATGGTAATGCAATATTGAAAAGTATTGGGATCTCCTTGAATGGTTATCTCTTGGACATTATATGGAAATTTCAAATATTGATGGTACGTAGATGGGACTGCTTGCATCACATGTATCTAGGGATGTCCAAGGAGTATGTTATAAGCTAGATCAAGGTCAAGCACTTGGAAAACTACATCCTTTTCTACTGGTCCCACTCTAAAAGGGAAGACAACCGATCCTTTATATGCTCTCTCTTCCTCATCATAAGCTTTAATAGTGATCTTTTTCTTTGGATTCATGGTGTTTATGGAAAACTCCAAGGCAAGGACTAATTTAAAAGATCATATATTCAAACCAACTCCTATGATTATGTACAAGTACTTCTATATGAAGCAACTCATTATGAGGTTGATTTATGGCAAGGTCATCATGTTTGGTGAAGGATATAAAATAAGGAGTGGTAAGGTGTCCCACCATGGCCTGAAATTGTGCGAGAGAAAGGTTTGGGGATACATTGGTCTCTTGTAAAGTTTTCTCCAAAATTTCTTTATGGGTTGGTGACAAACGTAGAAGCCCTAGGATTGATATATGAGAGGGTGTCTTCTTAAGCTTCTCTAGAATATTATATTGATTAGTCATGGAAGATGGATTAGGTAGTACTTCTTGAAAGGTGACTTTTCCCTACAATGTTGTCACATTGCAATCAAGGTTGTTATTTATCGTAATCACATTTACATAGGAATCACTTTCAGATATGTGATTGATAACATAGTCATAAGATTCATTTGTATAATTGACCTTCTCTTTACCTAAATTCCCTTCTCATAATTCAGAAGGGGGTCCTTAAATGTCACTTGATCTTCATTGGATTTACGCCCATCAACTGATGTCTCCTTTGTCAATTAAATATTGTATAGTGTTTTTCAACCTTTGACAATCGTTTGTTATGTGCCCTTTACTCCTATGAAATTCACAATAATCTTGGTCATTCCACCATGAGAGTTTAACTTTTGGTTCAAAATCTCTTGCTTTGGGTAACATGATAATATTATTCGAGATAAGTCTCCTCAAAGCAGTTTCAAGTGATTCACCCAACAATGTAAATTTCCTACAAGGAGTATAAGAAGCCATGGTCTTAGATGTATTGTTATTATTTTGAATGCCTGTCTTTTTTGAGAACCTGATAAATTTAGGATAGGTTATTTTGATTTAAGAGTTTGTGCATCTACAACACCATCGTTTACAATATTTTTGTTCTTGGTCCAAAACCTTGATTTGTCATTGTTATTACTTGGACCAACATTATCTCTGTAAATTTTTATTAGTCCCTTTTCTATCAAAGTTTTCTCAATGAGAAGACCTTTGTCAATGACCTTTGCAAAGGTAGATGGACATCGAAGTTGCAATCGGTAACTCAATTTAGCATTTAGATTATGGATACATATTTCAATTTTATGTTTCTCTGGTAGATCATAGGGACATTTGTTGATGAATTGTCTCCACCTTTGTAAGAAATTAATGAATGATTGTCCATTTTGTTGTTTTCTATTGCAAAGGTCTAACATAGAAACCCCATGCTCAATATTGTAGGAGAAATGTGTAATAAACTTTTCTACTAATTCATCAAATGATTTAATTCCCGATGGCAAATGATAAAACCACTCTATAGCTTTTCCACCCAAACTCTTATGAAAAAGTCGCATTAGATAGGTCTCATTATGTGTGATTTCCATACATGCAGGGCAAAATTCTCTAATGTGATCAAGTGGATCACCTTTCCCCTTATACTTGTCAAACCTTGGAACTTCAAAATTTGGGGTAAATGGTAACATGACCAAGCTTTTGTCAAATTTGTAAGGAGATATACCCTCAAGTGTGTTGGCATTTTTTATGTTTATGTTGTGATTGTCATTGATGGACACACACTTGTACTGAGAATCCCTTTATATGTATAAGCTAGAGCTCAACTGGTATTTGTTACAACCGATATGTTGTATTCTAGTCTTTACACTAGTGATTTTGCAGAATGTGTTTCCCGGTCTGAAGCGGCATGTCGACCTCGAGCGGTTCGTAGATCTCAACCGGTACGAAGGAGCAAAGTGGCATAACACATTCTTACCAGTCTTCATTTTTGTCAAACCAGCAACTGGTACTTTGTATGAACCAGTAATACTCTATCATGAGTTACCAACCGACATTTTGTGATGAGTTACAAACCCACCGATTGATTGACGATACCGACACACTGATGGTACTTTTTGTGTCATGTTACTGAGTATGTCTAGATTCATTGAACCTAGGAAATTGTAATGTAATCCTATTGGATTGACATGAAATCAGATTCCTTTAAAAGGACATCATGTCTAGGGTTTTAGAAGTTGTTGAGGTTGTTGTTGTTACTGAAAGGGTTTATGTTGTGGCTAGGGTTTAAGGTGATTGTTGATTTGTTGTAAGAATGATCTTATCTGAGAAGATCAAGTTGTAAACAAATAGAGAAGACTGAAGTAATGTTGGAATGCATTAGCAATGAACTATACTGGATCTAATCAAGTAGTCTATGCTATTAGATAGATCAAACACTTGTTGATTACTCACATCTTTGACAAGTCTGTAGCCCTTAACCGAGTAGGCCCAAAAGCCTTTGTAAAATCCTCTAACAAGGTGGTTCACTTCTGTGAATCTAAAATCCTCCAACAAGGTAGTCTTTAATCGGACTTATCTCCTAACAGAGATTGAGATTCCTAACAGGATCTGTTCTGGTGAAGAACATTGTAAGACCTTAACTGGTCTAGTTTCTATTCTGCAGATAGTGACTTGTGAGTTCCATCTCACCATGGTTTTTCCCAGTTGGGTTTCCACGTCAAATATCTTGTGTTATGGTTGTATTGTTGTTGTGGGTGAATGCTTTATTCACATTTTGGTTTGCATGTGTGATAACCGGTCTGTCTGTTGGACTGTTTTACTGGTTTATCTTTAGACTGTGTAAGTGTTTAAGTATAGAGATTTTTGGCATACTAATTCACCCCCCCCTCTTAGTATTCATCAATTGGTATCAGAGCCTACCTTTCTATAAGTTTAACCACTTGGAGAGAGATATGGGGGAATACACCTTGAGGGAACTTACTCAATGGCTCACTCAGTCTGAGAAAGCCTATGATGATTTTATGGTCAAATACAAGGCATCTCAAGCAAAAAGGAGAGAACATGCAGAGAAGCTGATGGAGCTATCTGAAAGTAGTTCCGAAGATGAAGCTAATATGGAAGCCATGATTACAGAAGTAAATAAGCTGAATGATTCAAACTCCAATCTGAGAAAGGAGTTAGAAGGACTGACTATCTGGTTTAGTCAAGAGCTTGAGAACCGGAGGAAAGCTGAAGATCGTGTAAAGGACAAATATCATGAGATCTCCAAGTTGAAACAAGAGATTAGTGCACTGACAGCTCGCCTTCATGAAAGTAGGATGGAAAAGGAAGACATGCAAGGAGAACTGAACATTGCCATCTCTGAAAATGCAAGTCTAATGGAGACCAATACTACTATTTCCAAAGAACTCTCTAAGTCAAAGGAAATACTTGCTAAGTTTAGCAAAAGTACTGTCAAGCTAGAGCAAAAGCTTGAGTCATCTAGACCGGTAAAGAATACCAATGGTCTTGGTTTCTCTAGACATGAGGAAGGAGAATCCTCAGGAACAAATGTTGAAGCATCAAAGAAGCAATCGACACTCAAAGGAAAAGGTAAGCAAAAATTCAAGCCTATTTGCTTTAACTATCTTAAAGAAGGACACACTGCCAATGTATGTAGGAGCAAAGCCTACAATAATTTTCCTTATTTTATCAACAATGTACCTAGATCCAATAAGTTTAATGGACATTGTTATGCATGCAACAAGTTTGGGCATAGAGCATCTGAATGCAGGTCTGTCATGAACAATACCGAAAGATATCCTCAGAGGACCCAAGGAGCTAGTCTGGAATCTTTTGTAAATCGAAACCCTAACCGGTTTAATGCCTAAAATTATTAGTCAGGCAACAATGGCTATCAACCAGCAACCGGATGGAGAGAAAACTATTGGACTTGTCATGGACATGGTCACACTGCTGCTACATGCAGAAGGAAAAATGGAAAAATGAACAATGGACCTTGGAGAGCACCTGGATTGGTTTGCTATCACTACAACAAACCAGGTCACATTGCAAGATTCTACAAAAGCAGAAAGAATATATCTGATGATATACCGGTCACTCAAAAAGGAGAAGTTGATGTTGAAAAAGTTCAAGTGGACATGAACAAAACCTTGAGGAAGAAACCAACAATGTTGGAAGAGGAACCGGTTTCTGCACCTAGTGTGGAAATATCGAAACCAGCAAACTAAGCTCCAAAGAGGCTTAGGGGGAGCAAATGACAAAATGATTGTGAACCCCCGATTACACCGGTAAAAGACCTTAACCAGTATGTGATACCTATCTCTCGGTAGAAGACCAAAAACGGTAAAAGAGGCAAATTAGGGTTTTCGTCCTAATAGAAGAGCATTAATGGTGCTAGGTGAGAGACATGTATAAAAGCATATTTCAAATCATTTCTCACTATCTATTTTCGAGCAAAGAAATTTTTTCAAGTGCAGAGCGAAGAAAAGGCGATTTGAGCTAAGATTTCAAGAAATTAACAAATCTTGAAGGAGATTCAAATCCAGTTTGCAAGCAGTCATGGAGAACACAAAGCAGTGATTTGGCAACCGACAGAGAGTGAAGTGAAGCAGAATCAGGAAGCCCTAAATTTGCATTGTAAAGGTATTTTTCATGTTCTTGAAAATAATCAACAATTGCTTCCGCATCTCATACCAGTTCTAGTACATCCATTGAGTCAGAAAGCTTTATTTAGAGGAAGTCCAAATATAATGCCTTATCACAAGTTTCGGCTGGAGTCATAGTTGAAGAAGGAATTTCAGATTATATTGATTGCAAAATAGAAGACCTAGGGTCTCTGGCTATTCACACCCAGTTAGGTTTATTTTGCAGTAAGGACAAAAAGATCAAACCGAAGTTTAGTATCCTAGAGAAGAAGAAACTTCATAATGCAGTATATTTTTTGGAAGACTTCACAGAGGATCACATCAGGATCATCTTGAGCAGAGTCCACGGTGATAAAATGTACTTAGAGAGGATGCATGATATCATGTCATAGGCAATTCATGCAGTCACCAGTTTTTGCAACATAGGGGAAGTGCCAGCCTTAAGAACGGTAAGCAAAACCGAAATGGCCAAGCTCACCGGTTCAACAAGTGACTCTCGAGAAATGACAGTCAATCCTATCAAGGATGATCTAGTGAAGTACACCTGCATGGTGATAGGCTACAAAACATTCTCAGCCAGCAGGATTAATTATGTATCTGTTGCAGTGGTAAATGCCGCTTACTGGATGATTAAAGAGGATGCATCATTTGACCTTTGCACCGGCATGCAGAGGTAACTCCTGTTGAACCTAAAGGTGATCAAAAAGGACAATGCACTGAGGTTTAAGTTTGGACAACTACTGATAGGGTTGTTCTTCTATTTCCAAGGCTACTTTCCTGGAGTAGGAGATGTCTAGTGGTCTCCTGACCAACCGGTAACCAAGCAGATCAAGGAAAGCATACAAGCCATCAGAACCAGTTACCTTGAAGTAATAAACAAATACTTTGATGAGTTCAGAAGAAAGATGAGTCAAAGGGTAAGAATCTCAGGTGACATCGTTAAGAAATATGAAGATGACATCTATTTCACTATTCAGGTGGACAAATGATTAATGGAGGTTGTTGAGCCTAGAATGGAGGAAGTAGAACCAATGGGCTATGAAGTTATGTATGATATGCTGGAAGGGTATGCCTCAACCCTTATTGCCTCGCCTCTTGATCCTAAGGCTAAAAGGACTGGAAATTACTTGGAGAGGATTGCACCGGTTGAAGAACCATCAGTTAAGAAAGGAAAAGAACCGACAGCAAAGAAAGCCAAAGCAGTGCCTGCAGCATCGGCACCGGCTATCAATGTAGCTCCAAGAGTGACCAAACGGTCACCTGTAAAGAAGAAACCAGAGGTGACACCGGCAAAAGTCTTTGAAAGAAAAAGGAAGACTAAGACAAATGAACCGGACTCTGAAGAGACCGAGTTTGATGAAAAACCAAAGAAGGCCAGACAGACAAAGAAAATGAAGAAGAATGAACCGGCAACATCCGCACCGGTAAATATTGATATCTCCTCATACAAACCTTTGACACATTTTCAAAGGACAATTAAGAATATTAGGAGAAAATTACTTCATGATTTAGTAGACTATTATGATGATTTTAGTGATGGGGAAAAGGAAGAAGTATTACAGGAAATCATCATTTATTTGTGTAAAAATGACCGGTCGCCATCAGAGATTAAATCTCAGACACTGGATTCTTTATTTAAAGCATTAGATAATAAATGGTGCATTGCCATTGAAAAGGAACAGGAGATTAGGGAGAAAGTCTTTGCACAATACTTTCCCGACCTCTCAAATTCATAATTGTTTGATGTGTTGGACCAAAATAAAGTCTCTTCTTCACAAGGAGAAGAAGACTCTAGTTGTTGGAGGGGAGAATTGATGATATTGAAAAAGATACTCATCAACATATGGATTATGCAATCAACTCTCACAAAGAAAAAATGGCCAACCTCCAAGCAGAAAAAGAACCGGTTGTATCCAAACCGGATGAAGTTTTTGATGAAGAAGGAAACCTGATTGAAGAACCAATTGACACTATTGATTTCGATGCCCTGGATATAGAAGACATCAATCAGGACATACCTTCTAAGGGAACAAAATAGAGGTAGCAAGCCGAACAGGGTGGTGAGCAAGCTAAGGACACACAGGAAGCGGCTAAGGAAGAGGAAGAGAAGAAGAAGACGAATGAAGATGAGAAAAAGAGAAAACAGGAAGAGAAGAGAAAAGAGGAAGAGGAGAAATGAAAAGATGAAGAGAAGAAGAAGCAGGAAGAAGAAAGGAAGAAGAAAGAAGAAGAGGATAAGGAAGAGAAGAGGAAGAAAAGAAGAAGGAAGAGGAAGAAAGGAAGAAGAAGGAAGAGGAAGAGAAGAAGGAAGAGGAAGAAAAGAAGAAGAAGGAAGAGGAAGAGAAGAAAAAGATGGAAGAAGAAGAAAAGAAGAAGAAGGAAGAAAAAGAGAAAGAAGAGGAGAAGAGGAAAGAAGAAGATAGGAAAAAGAAAGAAGAGCAAGACAAGGAACAAAAGAAAGAAGCAGAGAAAAGGAAGAAGGCAAAAGTAGACAAGGGAGAAAAAGCAATGGAGAGCACTCAGATGGAGACTCTGAAGGCAACCGGGAGTCAAGCCAAACCCGCTGATATCTCCAGTCCTATCAATCTCTAATCTGCAAGTGAGTCGGAGCTTATGCAAAGCATCAAGGTTGCTCAAGAGCACCTTGAGATCATTCGCAGGAAAAAGGAACAGGACATAATTCAGGTGGCTGTAGACACCCTTACTGGTTTAATCCCCGATACCAATCTTCCTGACACTGAATCATCACTAGCATAGCTCAAACTTCTATGTACTGTAGTGGATGATCAGGTGCAGAGCCTGGAAGAAGAAGCTGAGGCAAATGTCAAGAAAGAGCACCAAAAGGCTCTTAACATTGCTCTGGTTAAAAAGATGAATGAGCTTCAGTCTGAACTTCTGAAAGACCAAAAGGACATAAGGAATGCCCTGGATGAGGGAAACTTGCTACTCAGCAAAATCTATCAACCTCATATGTTCTGCAATGATGTGCTAGCTAAGAAGCAAAAGCTTCAAACAGACTTACAGTCCTACTTGGGCACATTTAGGACACCTTATGATTCCTTTTCAACATATGGGCAAACCGTTCACCGGTTCCAGATCCAGTCAGCCAAAATAGAGCAAGAGATTAGTACACAATCTAAAGATTTGCAGGAGCTACAATTGGTTTTACTTCCACATCTACAAATTCTTTAGAAGTGTTATCTGAACCTGGATGCCTTGACAGTCATGCAAGAGCTTAGCACAGTTGATGCCATAGAGGAACAGGTATACCAGATGCAAACAGAAAAAGAAGTGGCCACCTCCCTACTTGAGTCCTGGTCGCTATCCATGAAACAATTTTTGCAGGACTATAAATCGGTTTTTGACAAGTATTATTCATTGTTGTCATAAACTTTTTTTTGGAAATAGGGTTGTTCAATGATACTTTGTCATTGTTGGCAAATGGGGAGAAGTATCTATTTTTGGTTTTAAGATTTTGATATTCTGATATAGGGGGAGAAGTACTCTATCTATTTTGAAGATAAATAGGGAGAAGCATCTATCTTTGAAATTTTGATATATGTTTTGATATATGCTATATGCTCTGATGTCTCAATGATTATGCTTTGTATGCAAAATTGCTATACATTGTGTTGATTAAGGGATAGTGTATATGCTTAGGGGGAGCAATTTTGTTAATGGCAAGTTTCTGTTGTCAAACACTTAGATGTCAAAATTTTATTTTCCTAAGTGTTGCCATTAATGCCAAAGGGGGAGATTGTTGGCATTTTTGATGTTTATGTTGTGATTGTCATTGATGGACACACACTTGTGCTGAGAACCCCTTTATATGTATGAGCTAGAGCTCAACCAGTATTTTATATTCTAGTCTTTAGACTAGTGATTTTGCAGAATGTGTTTCTTGGTCTGAAGCAGCATGTTGACCCCAAGCGGTTCATAGATCTCAACCGGTACGAAGGAGCAAAGCGGCATAACACATTCTTACCAGTCTTCATTTTTGTCAAACCGGCAACCGGTACTTTGTATGAACCGGTAATACTCTATGTTGAGTTACCAACCGACATTTTGTGATGAGTTACCAACCCACCGATTGATTGACGGTGCCGACACACTGACAGTGCTTTTTGTGTCGTGTTACTGAGTATGTCTAGATTCATTGAACCTAGGAAATTGTAATGTAATCCTATTGGACCGACATGAAATCAGATTCCTTTAAAAGGACATCATGTCTAGGGTTTTAGAAGTTGTTGAGGTTGTTGCTATTACTGAAAGGGTTTATGTTGTGGCTAGGGTTTAAGGTGATTGTTGAGTCATTGTAAGAATGATCTTATCTGAGAAGATCGAGTTGTAAATAGATAGAGAAGACTGAAGTAATGCTGGAATGCATTAGCAATGAACTATACTAGATCTAATCAAGTAGTCTGTGCTATTAGATAGATCAAACACTTGTTGATTACTCACATCTTTGACAAGTCTGTAGCCCTTAACCGAGTAGGCCCAAAAGCCTTTGTAAAATCCTCTAACAAGGTGGTTCACTTCTGTGAATCTAAAATCCTCTAACAAGGTAGTCTTTAATCGGACTTATCTCCTAACAGAGATTGAGATTCCTAACAGGATCTGTTCTGGTGAAGAACATTGTAAGACCTTAACCGGTCTGACCTTAACCGGTGTAATTTCTATTCTGCAGATAGTGACTTGTGAGTTCCATCTCACCGTGGTTTTTCCCAGTTGGGTTTCCACATCAAATATCTTGTGTTATGGTTGTATTGCTATTGTGGGTGAATGCTTTATTCGTATTTTGGTTTGCATGTGTGATAACCGGTCTATCTGTTAGACTGTTTTACCAGTTTATCTTCAAACTGTGTAAGTGTTTAAGTACAGAGATTTTTGGCATACTAATTCACCGCCCCCCCCACCTCTTAGCATTCATCAAAGTGTATACTGTTTGGGTGATGATCTTGATTGTAACCTGGCAATTTGTGTTTGTACACCTTGAATTTGTTGCACAAGTGTACTCAAAGGATTCACTAGAGTATTTTTATCCTTTTTGTTCTTGGATCTTGTATTTACATCGGCTTGGTTTGTACCATCATTTGTTTTATCATTAGTATTGTTATTCACATTGGCATTTGTTTCACTTTCAGTTGTTGTTGTCAATTTTGAAAGATCAAAGTTGGATGGAAGTTTGACACCTTGATGTGCAAGTTGAAGGAAATATTTCTCTCTATCTTTTTCTATCACTTTTTCCATAAGTTTGTGAAATTTAGGGTCTTGTATTGCCTCAAGAACATGTGCTTCATCTATATTGCTAGAGGTCTCATAATCACTATCGTTCTCAACCAATAGATTTGAACTCTCACCAAAGAAATCTACTGAATCATATTTAGGATCTTTTCCTTTTCCCTTTGTAAATAAATCCATGGTTTCTTTGATTTCTCTATGTCTTCTTGTTTCAACCATACGAGATTGTTTAAATGTAAATGAGGTGATTTGGGAGTATGATATTTTTGTGAAAGTTGGATGAATGTTTGTATGAAAGTGGGAGAAATGTTTGATGTTCCAATATAGAAGGATGAGACTTAACCAAGGTATCTAAAGTGTAATTTTGATCTTATGTTTGAAATACTAAATCTTGGAATATTGAGAAATTGTGATACAAGGTAAGTCAAATTGGAGATGATAAATCTCTATTATGGTGAATATCCTTGCCAAGATTTGATACTAGTTTAGCTGCAAAGTTTGAAGGATGATAAAATCCTGATAAAAGAACCAAACAAGTTGTAATGTTGATCTTAAGAGCACTAAAGGGAATCCTAATTTTTGTCTAAAATTGAAATTTGATGTGTAGAATGTGTTGGCCATATGATGGAATTGATTATGTGTTACATTGATGTTTTGTCATTGATGTCAACACTTGTTGTTATGGTTGTTTACCGACTTCCAGTAGAAGGATTGGATTGGGAAGACAATCAGTTGATTACCACCGGTATAATCTAGTTGATGGAATAAGTGTTTATGGATGGTTCATATGCTTTTGAAGTATATTTCACTCAGTTGGTATTGACTTAATGATCGGATTCTCTCTCATGTTCTAGTAATCTTGCTTTAATGGTTTGGTAAGGGTTTCACCGGTAGAGCTTTATTGAAGATCTTTGATGTAATGCATAAGTAGTGTTGGTACAGGTTCTAGAAGAGATTCAGGATGTTGATGGTGATTGTGTTCATGCCTCATCTGATTGGTGTTATTGCTTTGGTGTGTATGGATCTAATTTAAGTCCGTTGCTATCTAGGTTATGGACTAGTTTGCATGAAACATGTTGGTGGATCCTCCGATGCGCTTTTGAGATGTTTTATTGATTGGATGATATTTGTTTGGCCTTAGGCCGACATGTGCTATGATTTTATTTCAGGATTATGTAATGGATCTATTGAATTATCATTTGTGTGGCCAACCTAATTGGTTAGGTCTCAGGTTGGTATAAATATATGTAAGATCTCATTGTAGATCATAGAGGCAAGGAGCGAATAATGTAATAATAATTTGTGTAGAGAATTTGGTTGATCATAGGTGATCGAGTTGGGTTTATGTAAGAGGTTTTAGACCTCTAGTATTGAGCTTAACTGAAACTGTAATCTGGCATGTTTGATGCTATCACCAACAGTTCTTCTCTCTAGATTGTAGTCCAAATATCTTAAGGTGGTTGACATCTCTGTGTTGGAATCCAATAAAACTGAGAGGGGGGGGTCAATCAGTGTTCAGCCAGAATGTTCAGTTTTAACCTTATTATAACATGCATTCACCAACCGGTAAATCGATACATATATAATTGAAAGAAGTAATGCAATTAATGAACCAATCACATAAATGAACACCATAACACAGAGAGTTTATACATGGAAAACCTCAAAGAGGAAAAACCACAGTGGGATTTGTGACCCACAATATCAATTCACTGGCCATATGAAGAGATATTACATAATATGGGGGCCTACACATGCAGGAAGGCTTATCGCTTAGAGCACACTGCTCAACACAAACAAATCTCACTAACTATAGTCACTTTGAATAATTAAACATAAAACTGGACTCATTTAATGCATCTTCTATGCCTGATCAAGTTTTGGTTCAAGCTCTGACTCTTTCCATTTTGAAACCCTAAAGCCTTACCGGAATAACCTTCGCTTTGTAAGCGCATCCAAAATCATCTACAGATCATTACAGAATATTTATCTATTACACAAATGACCTCATATACATGATCTTTGCATTATTGATCTAATCTAACAACATCATATCTCAAAATGACCTATATACCCTTATCTGTCATTACTCATGTCAGCTTACATAGATAACACAAAAATGATTATACATGTCAGCTCATTACATAGATACATAAATAACAAAGTGAATTTCTGATTGCTAGATCTCCCAATGATGTCGATCTCCTATACTGGTACCTTGTTTGTCAATTATTATTCTTCTTTGATTTGCAAATCATGTCGCCCTTCAATGTCGGTACCCATAGAATCCTTCCTACTGGTGAAGATACTTTTTAGTGTCGATGAAGTACCAAACCAAAGAATGAAGCTGGAATATGTTGGCATCAATGACAACATATGAAACCAATGAAATGAGTGTCAATTGCCGACAATCTCCCCCTTTGGCATTGATGGAAACACTCATGTGAAAAATGATAATGGTTTCCATCTGTCGGATTCACCCTGAGACTACTCCCTCTAAGATGAATATGTCATCTATAATCATGATCTATACAAATACTCCTTATCTCTTGATGCAAAGGATTTATTTTTCACCTATACCTCCCCCTTTGACATCAATGCCAAAAAGCACCAAAAATTGGGATAAAGAATGAGATTATGTACAAAGAATGTGTCCCAAAATACCTTACCGGAGCTGAATATTCTTGAAAATTTCCGAATAGGTTTTCTCCAAAATCTCTAGATAAGTGTCCCAATTGGATTTGAATGTGTCAGATATTGATACAAGTCCATCAAGCATATGAGCATGGGACTCATTCTCTTTAAGCTTTGATGGTGTAGGTTTTCCAATCATATCTATGCATTCCTTTTTATGTACACTCAAGGAATCCAATTGGGGACTCACTAATCCTCTGAGCCCTTTAGCTCTCCTAATGATTTTGTCTCTATCCCTTTCAAGAGCTGAAATTTGAGCTTCCAACAATAAAATCTGCTCATCAATAGATGTAGTCAAAGAATTGGAACTATCAAAAGAAATTACTATACCTGCAATTTTATCCTAAGAATCTTTAATGCTTTTATCTATATTTGTAGTTAGTAATTCGGTATTACAGCATACTTTGTATATATTTGTACATTGCCTTAAAATATTATCAATTAATTTCAGTCTGTTAGTAATCTGTTTCTTTTCTGATTCAATCAATTGATCAAAAGTGGCTTTCTTAGCTTGAGTGAATCTTTCCAATGCCTGTCGGTTAGATATTTGTTGCAGTGATTGAAAATCCTTGGAGATGTGCTCAGTAATTATTTTGAGCTTGCCGAATGGGCTTGCTCCTTTGTCAAACTGGCACTCCGGGACAAGTTTGAGGAAAATTGGAATTGACTGATCAATTATTCCCTTGTCCATTGACCCTTCCTTCATCATCTTTTGAACAACTATCATCAAGAGCTCAGTATAACTCATCTCACTTATGCTCTTTTTCTCTACCTGGGAGGTGTCCATTGACAACAAAGATGTGTTGGCTACCAGTTCCCTTCCAGATTCCTCTCTCTTTTTCTCCAATGATTTATTTCCTTTAATAAAATCCTCTTTTGTATTGGTGGCTTCGCCACTTGGTACAGTATCTATTACTGTCGATTCCTCATTAACTGTATCCTTAATCTGTGCATTCTAATCTAGAGGACTATTGTCCTCAACATCTATAACTAGTACATTCTATGTATCTGTTGGTATATGTACATTATCTACTTTTGTCAGTATCTCCTCTTTGTCCTATAAATTTGATTTTGTCGGGGGATCTACATCCAATTCGTTAGTATCTATCAAAATTGTGGGTGGGGCATCCACTAAACCTTTGCCTTTCTCTTCAGTTGGGATATTAGTAGTGTTAGTCTTAGGATTATATTTTGGTGAAGTGAAGAAACCAGGGTTGTCAACAAAGAATTGTACCCATGCCTTGTGAGTTTCACTACTTATTTTATTAACCCTGCCTGGCATAAGGCTAATTTTTTTGTGCTTGCTATGGAAAATTGTTCTGTTTGCAACTTTAAGGGTCATATCCAACTCTTTTGGAGTAATTGAACCACAAGTAGTTAATAACTCTTGAATTTTTATGTGTTGGTCCTCTTCTATAGCAGATAAGCTCCTAGCATTTAGATTATTATAGATTTGTGTCAATATTTGCTTTTCAATTTGTAATAAAGCCTTATTATATATATCTAGGTGTAACAAGACTGCTTCCTCAATTTCTTTCCACTCATCATCATCTAAGTGTTCATAATAGTATTTTATATTTTTTTAAATTCCATCCTTGGTGATTTCATCTATCAGCTCTACACAAGTCTTAGGAGGGATTATAGATACATTACTAATTTCAAGAGAAAGGTCTATGTCTTCCTTCTTTCTTTTTCCAGTACTGGATGGTGTAGAAGGTGTAAGAGATGTTTCCTTTGGAGCTCTTTTCTTTGTAGGTTTGTTGGTTGGTACCTTGATTGTGACCTTTCTTACCGGTTTCTTCCTTGCCTCCTCCTTAGGCCCTTCACCTTTCTTTCTCAATACCCTTTTGAATGCTAGAGTGTCATCTTCAGTTTTAGAGTTTGATGGAATAGGGTCAATGAATATTTTAGGCTCTTTCCTTTCCTTCCTTTTGCCAGAACAACTTCCATTAAGGCCTTGATGTCTTGGGATACTTTTTCAAAAAATTTGTTGGCCTTACCTTGTTGTTTTCCCCTCTTCTTCCGATTGAATTCAGTTTGAACCTCTTGCTTCTTTTGCTTTGCAGTACCAAAAGACTTTCTAGCCTCATCAATTGGATCATCAATCAAAATTTTAGCATAAGCATCCAGAATCACAGCATCAACCTCATACCCCATCTCCTCTATCCATATCTTCCGGGGTTTAACTGCTTCCATTAAGGTTTCATATTTTTTGAACACAAAGTAGATCTCGGTTGAGTATTTGTCAACAATGTGTTTGGGAGCCCTCTCTATGGATTTAATTTCTTTATGAAATGCCTTGAAATAACCCTAAACCTTATCATCTTGCAAGCTTTCCAAGCTAGCAATGGATTGCTTCAATTGTCTGCCTACCGGGATGTCAAATGCCCACTATCTCTTTCCAAAACTGGGAGTTTCATTAAGGAAAAATAGCATTAAGTTGACAATGAGATTCCCATACCGAAATACCCCATTTTTCTCTCCTTTAATCTTTCCAAGGTTAATGATCAGCTCATCTTTCATCCATCCACATATATCTATTTTCTCATTTTCCTTCATAATTTTATGTGCGGCATATATGCAGGAGCTAGAAACAAATTTGAGATGGTTGGATTGAGTTACCTTATACCCAATGATCATGCTACCAAATCTAATGTCTTGTTCAGTGATAGTGTTGACCCTCATCGATCACTAGTCCAAAGTTGCGTCGGTGAGTATGTTAACTTGATCATTTGAAATCTTTTTCTCTGGACGCTGACCAATTTGTGGCAAACTGGTGATGGCCTTAATGACATCCTTTTTTATCTTATATGGCCTCTCCAACCAAATGAACTCTCCATGAACCTTGCTTAGTACATATCGGATGATCTCATCTTCGAATTCAAGGATATCAAGGATGCCAGTAAACTCTAGATCTTGAATGTGCTTATATTTGGGTTTAATCTTACCGAAGTCACCCATCAACTCATTCATGTACATATTCTTGATGTCATTGGTACCCAAATCCTCAATGTGGCAATCAATATATGCTCTGACATCTTCCACATAAACAACTCCTTCTGAAACACATGAAAATGCACCAACCGAATCATCCAAGGTGGTAATATGTGAGCATGGCTTGAAAATTGGCCTGGGATGATCCTTAACAGTTGGATTTGCAATGAAATTAGGTGGGGAGGATGATCCATCTTCCATTATGAGAGATGATTGCAATAAATACCTAAGAAATGGCTGACAGTGAATAACCCTAGAGAATTCTTCCGAGTGCTAGTGGAATCGCTGATGAAGATTTATGATCGCTCTGAATTGCCTTAGTCTCGCTTTGTATCACTCTTAATCACTCTAAATGCAAGGTGATAAAAAATGAAGTGGATTCAACCTTTTAACCTTAAAGAAACCCGAATTCATCATTGATATAAATTTCTTCCGGTGGAACATACCAGATCTCGATCGGACATCTCCATGTCGAATAAACCTTTTCCAATATCTGGAACTTCTTCCAGATCTCCTTCCCTGGGCTTATGCAATATTTTCATGAAATTTTGTTTCAGAACTCATTTAATGCATCTTCTATGCCTGATCAAGTTCTAGTTAAATCTCTGATTGTTCCGGTTCTGAAACCCTAAACCCTTACCGGAATAACCTTCGCTCTATGAGCGCATCCAAAATCATCTATATATCATTACAAAATATTGATCTCTTACACAGATGACCTCATATACATGATCTTCGCATTACTAATCTAATCTAACAACATCATATTCTCCAAATGATCTAATAACTGACCTATATACCCTTATCCTTCATGACTCATGTTGGCTTACATAGATAATACAAAAATGATTATACATGTCGACTCAATACATATATACATAAATAACAAAGTGAATTTCCGATTGTCGAATCTCCCAATGATGTTGGCCTCCTATACCAGTACCCTGTTTGTTGATTATTATCCTTATCTGATCTATAAATCATGTCAGCCTTCAATGCTGGTACCCATAGAATCCTTCCTACCAATGAAGTAACAAACCAAAGAATGAAGCTGGAATATGTTGCCATCAATGATAACATATGAAACCAATCAAATGAGTGTCAATTGCCAACACTCTATAGTCAGTGAGACTCCATTGTCATGAGCAGTGCGCTCTAGGTAGTGTGCCTTCCTACATGTGCATGCCCCTATTGTAATCATATAATTGTTACAGAAGTATCATCTAACTGTGGGTAGGGTTTCCCATAGTGGTTTTCTCTTTACCGATTTTTCCACACACAAATCATGGTGTTATGTGTTATTGTTGCATGGTATTGATTCTCTGGTTTTCATTTATGCTTTAATGCTTAATCAATTATTCTAGTATAAGGTTTTAAGTGCTTTAATTAAAATAATTTGTTAACAACTGATTCACCCCCCCCCCCCCCCTCTTAGTTGTTCACCAGTTATCCTAACAATTGGTATCAGAGCCTAGTCCTCTTTTTACAGAAGCTTAACCGCTTCAGGAAGATCCTATGGCATCTAGTAGTTCAACTCATGTTTTTGGAAGGACAACCCTAGGCTTGATGGAACAAACTATGGAGTATGGAAGATTCAGATGGAGACTCATTTAAGATGCATTGGAAAGGAAATTTGGAAAATAACTCATAATGGTTACACTCCTCATAATCTGGCATCTGGCATTCTTGCACTAACAGACTTGGATAAGAACATTGAGAATGACTATAGAGTTAGAGAAGCCCTCTTAAGTGCCTTATCAGATCAAAAAATCATGGGACTATTAGACAAATCATCAGAAAAATCTATATGGGACAAGTTGGAGACTCTGAATGAAGGTGATCCTACAGTTAAAATTGCAAAAATTGAATGTTACCAGGTAAGATATGAAAGCTTGAAGATAGAGGAAGATGAAAGAATTTTTGCATTCATGGAAAGGGTAAATGAAATTGTATTAGGAATTTAGTGATGTGGTGGACCTCTAAGCGAGGAAGAGATTGTTTCAAAAGTGTTAAGGGTTTTGCCACCAACATATAAGATGAAGGTAGTTGCAATTAATGAGCTAAGAATCATGCCTAATTCTTTTATCAATAGAGATACTCTTGTTGCGAAGATATCTGCTTTTGAGCTTGAGGAATTTGGTCCTCCTGGAGATACAAAGATTGATACTGCATTTAAGGCATCTACATCATCAATCGGCAAGCAAGATTCAAAAGTTTTGTATGCAAAGGAATTGGAAGAGATTAGGAAAGAAGATGATGAGCTTGAGCAACTTGAAGCCCTATTTTCTAGAAGGATACCTAGAGGTCCGTCAGGAAGTAAGTATGAAGGGAAATATCCTTTCAAATGTTTTGAATCTAATAAGATAGGTTATTTTGCATTTAGATGTCCTGAAAGGAATTTAAAATTGGAATAAAGAGCAAGAAGATTTTTTAAGCCTAACCCTAAATATCAGATCAAGCATAAGTACATGAAATACAAAAAAAAAATCATGCTACTATGTTGATAAGGAAGGAGTAACTGATGACTCAGAGGAAGAACTGACAGGAGATTCAGCTAGTGGATCCAATCATGGAAAAGATTGGGTATTTTATGCTATGAAGGAAGATGATCCAGAATCGGTTATCAAAAATAAGGAAAAAGACCTTGCAGAAAAATTTGAAGACACAGATGAATGGGTAATAGACAATAGATGTTCTCATCATATGATAGGTGACAAAGGAAATTTTCTAACCCTGCAAGAATTTGATGGTGGTCAAGTTAGATTTGGTAATAATAAGGCATGCATGATCAAAGGAAGAGGAACCATTTCATTGGATGGTAAGAATTGTTGGCATTTTGATGATGTTTTGATTGCCATTGATGAACACACACTTTCTTAATCTATGAGTTATGCTCAACCGGTAATTGTTCCAACCGGTATTGTGTATTATTGAATGTATAGGCTTTAGACTATCGGTATTTTGTAGAAGATATTTACCGGTCACAGATTGACTGAAGACCCAAGCGGTATGAAGATCCAAGCAGTATGAAGACCCAAACGGTATGAAGACCTCAAGAGGTTCGAGTATCTCAAGTGGTACAAAGGAGCAAAGCGGTAGTTAACATTTCCTAGTCTTCATTTTTGACAACCGGTAATCGATGTATTGTATTAACCAGTATTACTCTATGATGAGTTACCAACCGGTATTTCTATGATGAGTTATCATCCACTGACACTTTGGCGGTGATTTTGTGTCGTGTTACCAAATGTGTCCAGATGCACTGAACCTAGGAACATGTAGTCTAATCTTATTGGATAGACATGAAATCAGATTCCTTTATAAGGACATCATGTCTAGGGTTTGCATAAATGATGTATGAGAGATAGAATAGAAAAGGTTATGTGCAATCTTTGCAGAAAAGATTAAGTCTGTGTGAAGAGATAGAGTGTGGAGATATTGAAGACTGAAGTAATGCTGAAATGCATTAACAATGAGCTATCAAGGATCTAATTAAGCAGACTGTGCTATTAGCTAGATCACTCACTTGTTGATTACTCACATCTTCGACAAGTCTAAAACCCTTAACCGGGTAGGCTAAGCAAAGCCTTTGTAAATCCTCTAACAAGGTGGTTCACAATTGTGGATCTGAAATCCTCTAACAAGGTAGTCTTTAACAGGACTTGTCTCCTAACAGAGATCTAGATTCCTAACAGGATCTGTTTTGGTGAAGAAAATTGTATGACTTTAACCGGTCTGACCTTAATCAATCTGGTTTCTATTTTGCAGATAGTTACTTGTGAGTTTTTGCTCACCGTGGTTTTTCCCATTTGGGTTTCCACATCAAATACATTGTGTTATGGTGATTGTGCTTTTGTGGGTGAATGCTTTATTTGCTATTTGGTTTGCATTTATCTTAATCGGATTATTAGTGAATCTAATGCACCGATTATCTGCTAAGCTATTTAGAGGTTTGAGTACAGTATTTTTTGGTATACTAATTCACCCCCCCCCCTCTCTTAGTATTCATCAATTGGTATCAAAGTCAACTTTTCTATAAGTCTAACCACTTGGAAGGAGATATGGGGGAATACAGTGTGAGGGAACTTGCTCATATCTCACTCAGACTGAGAGAGCCTATGATGAACTCAAAGTCAACTATAAAGCCCCTTTGGCCAAGAGAAGAGAGCATGCTGAGAAACTAGAACTTACTAAAAATAGCTCTTCTGATGAAGCTGACATGGATGCCCTAGTTGAAGAAGTTGAAAAACTGAATGAATCTAAAGCCAATATGAGAAAGGAGTTGGAAGGACTAACTATCAAAATGTGTCAAGAGCTTGAGAAAAAAAGGAAAGTTGAAGATCTGGTAAAAGACAAAGATCATGAGATCTCCAAGATGAAGCAAGAAATCAGTGCCCTTACCACTCATCTCCAAGAGAGTAAAGTGGAAAAAGAAGAAATGCAAGGTGAATTAAACATGGCTATTTCTGAGAAAGCAACCTTCATGGAATCCAATGCTGCTATTTCCAAGGAACTTACTGAGTCAAAGGAGATACTTTCCAAATTCAATTAGAGTACTGCTAAGCTAGAGCAAAAGCTAGAATCGGCAAAACCGGTAAAGAATACTACTGGACTTGGTTTCTCTGGGTATGAGGAAGGTGAGACCTCTGGGACAAAAGCTAAAGCATCAAAGAAGAAACCAACATCCAAGGATAAACATAAGCAAAAATTTAAACTTGTTTGCTTTAATTGTCTCAAAGAAGGACATACTGCTAATGTGTGTACAAGCAAGGCCTACAACAGTTTTCCTTATTTTCTAAACAATAAGCCTAGATCCAATAGATTCAATGGTAACTATTATGCATGCAACAAGTTTGGGCGTAGAGCATTTGAATGTAGGTTAGTTTTGCACAACATTGGGAGATATCCTCCAAGGACTCAAGAAGTTATCCTGGAACCTTCTGTGAACTAGAATCCCAACCGGTACAATACCTATGACCATTGGTCAGGTGGTTATCAAGCGGCAACTAGTTGGAGAGCAACCTATTTGATCTATCATTGTAGCGGTCACACTGCTGCAACATGCAGAAGGAAGAATGGAAGTATGAATAATGGGCCATGGAGAACACTAGGAATGGTATGCTATCATTGCAACAAACCAGGACACACTACCAGAACTTGCAGACTGAGAAAGAACCTATCAGATGATATACTAATCACTCCAGAAGGGAAGATTGATGTTGAAACCATTCAAGCGGGAATGAATAAAAATTGGAAAAATAAACCAGAAGAAGTGTCAAAAGATGAACTAGATTCTATACCTAGTGTGGAAGTCTCTGAACCGACAAACTGATCTTCGAAAATCATAGGGGGAGCATATCGGTGAAATATTTGAACCCCCAGTTTATATCGATAAATACCTTAACCGGTATACGTTACCTGTCAATTGGCAAAAGACTTGAAGTGGTAAAAGGCAAAATTAGGGTTTGTGCCCTAACTGTGATGCATTTATTATGGTAGGTTAAAAATCTGTTTCAAAGGATTTTCGTTATCATTTTCACATCTATTTTTGAGCGAAGAATTTTCAAGAGCAAAGTGACAAAGAGTGATTCATCTAGCGATTCAAAGTAAATTCAAAAATCTTTTAGAGGAATCCAGAGATCATTTTCAATCTATCAAGTGAAGAACACTAAGCAGTAATCTAGCAACCGAAGTGGTATATTGTGAGCGACATTGGAAAACCCTAAATTTTGGATTGTGAAGGTGTTTCTTGAATTTCTTTCTTATCATGGCTTCTGCATCACACTCCAGTTCTAGTGCACCTGTAGATTTGGCTGAATTTATTCAAAGGAAAATGAAATACAATGCCCTATCCCAAATACCCGTCAGAGTTATTATTGAGGAAGATGTTTCAAGGTATATTGACTGCAAATTGGAAGACCTAGGATCCCTGGTGATTCATTCCTAGCTAAGTCTATTATGTGGGGATGATAACAAGATCAAACCGGAGTACAACATCGTTGAGAAGATTAAACTGCATAATGCAGTATATTTTCTGGAAGAGTTCAGTAGAGTACATGGTGATAAGATGTACCTCGAGCGCACGCATGACATCACACTAGCGGCAATTCATGTCGTCACTGATTTCTGCAACATTTGAGAGGTACTAGCTCTGAGGAAGGTAACCAAGACTGAAATGACTAAGCTCACCGGTTCTCTGAGCAAACAACGAGGGATGACCGTCAACACCATCAAAGATGATCTGGTGAAGTATGCTTGCATGGTGATTGGTTATCGGATATTTTATGCCAGCAGAATGAATTTTGTCCCAACCGTTGTGGTGAATGCTACTTACAGAATGATTAAATAAAATACTACATTTGACCTATGTACCTGTTTGCGAAAGAAATTGTTGTTGAACCTAAAGTCCATTAAACAAGACAATGCTTTAAAGTTCAGGTTTGGACAACTTCTGGTCAGCTTATTCTTCTACTTTCAAGGTTATTTCCCTAGAGTAGGTGATGTGCAATGGTCTGCTGACCTACTGATCTCCAGACAAATCAAGGAAAGTCTACAAATAGTTGGAACTAGATATCCTGAGGTCCTTAACAAATATTTTGATGAATTCGGGCTGAAAATGAACCTGAGAATGAGGATATCGGATGATATTGTGAAGAAGTATGAAGATGACATCTGCTTCACAATAAAGGTAGATGAATGCATAATGGAAGCGGTGGAACCCACAAAGAAAGAAGTTGAACCAATGGGATATGAAGTGGTGAACGACATGCTGATTAGGTATGCCTCTACCCTACTTGCCTCACCACTAGATGCGAAGAAAAAGAGAACCGGCACCTATTTGGAGAGGGTAACAATGGTTGAAGAACCAAAATAGAAAAGGGATAAAATGGTGCCATCGGTATCTACACCAGTTACCTCTGTCAGTCCAAAAGTGACCAAGCGGTCACCTGCTAAGAAGAAACCTAAGGTTATTCCTGCTAAAGTCTTTGAGAGGAAGCGGAAAACCAAAACCAGCTCACCGGAGTCAGAGGATACTGAACCGAAAATCTAGCCAAAGAAGACAAGGCAATCAAGCAAGAAGGAAAAATCTACCGGTAATACACCTGCAACTTCAGCACTGGTAAAATAGACATCTCTTCTTGTAAGCCAATGACACATTGTCAGGGGACTATTAAGAATATTAGGAGAAAAGTGCTTGATGATTTAAAAGAGTGTTTTGATGATTTTACTGATAGTGAGAAAGAAGAAGTAGAGCAGGAAATCATTAAATATTTATGTGTTAATGACCGGTCGCCATCACAAATTAGATCGGTCACACTTGATTCTTTATATAATTCTTTGGATAATAAATGGCGCATTGCCATTGAGAAAGAACAGGAGATCGGGGAGAAAATTTTTGCACAATATTTTTCTGATGCTTCAAATTCAGAATTATTTGAGATAATGGATAAAAACAAAGGTCTCTTTTTCATGAGAAGGAGAAGACTCAAGCTGTTAGAAGACAGAGCTTTTGAAGTGGAGAAGGACACACATCTATATGCAAAAGTTGTTGTTAGATTACACCAAGTGTCTGAGGCCAATATGAAGGCTGAACAAGAACCTGACCGATCATTAGGGAAACCAGATGAGGCATTTGATAGTGAAGGGGAAAGAGTGACATAGCAAAATGATCCCATTGATGTGGATGCATTAGATGTTGAGGATGTCACTCATGACACAAAGAAAGAGAAATGAGACAAGGAAAAGGCTAAGAAAGTGGAGAAAGAGCAAGCGGAAAAAGAAATGCAAGAGGAAAGAGGAAGAGAAAAAGAAAGAGGAAGACAAGAGGAAAGAGGAAGAGAAAAGGAAAGAGGAGGAGAAGAGGAAAAAAGAAGAAGAGAAGAGGAAACAAGAAGAGGAGAAGAGGAAAGAAGAGGAGAACAAGAAAGAAGAGGAGAAGAGGAAAGAAATGGAGAAGCAGAAACAGGAGCAAAAGAAGAAAGAAGAGGATAAGAAGAAAGAAGAAGAGGAGAAGGAAGAAGAGAAGAGGAAACAAGTAGAGACTCCTAAGGCAATCGGTGATCAACCCAAATAGGTTGATACCACCAGTCCTATTGATCTTCAATTGACAAATGAGTCTGAGCTACTTCAAATCATAAAACTGGCACAGGAGAGACTGGAAGCACTACGGAGGAAGAAGGAATAGGATGTCATTCAAACTATGGTTGACACCCTTACTAGTCTGATTCCTGGTACTAAGCTCCCCAGTACTAATTCCTCTTTGTCCAAGCTTAAGCTTCTTTGTACCGTAGTGGAGGACTAGGTAAAATTCTTGGAAGATATTGCTGTAGCCCCTACAAAGAAGACTCATGAAAAGGCACTCAACACTGCTTTAGTCAAGAAAATGAATGAGCTCCGGTCTTATCTACTAAAATAGTAGAAGGATGTCGGTGTTGCTATGGATGAGGGAAAATTACTATTGAGTAAAATCTGCCAACCCCATCTATTTTGTGATGATGTGCTTACCCAAAAAGATGCCATATATAAGAAACACATAATCTGCCAAAATCAACACCATCTATTTTGTGATGATGTGCTTACCAATCGGAGTTACAAGCATATATAAGCAACTTCAAGATGCCATATGATTTATTCACTACATATGGGCAAACAATTCATCACTATCAGCTTTAGACTGCCAGGATAGAATTAGAAATCTGCAACTGGACCAAAGATTTGCAAGAGCTTCAACTGGTCGTATTGCCAAGACTGCAGATTCTTCAGAAATGTTTTCTCAACCTGGAAGCCATCACGATAACTCAAGAGATGAGTACCATTGATGCAATGGAAGAACTGGTATTCTAGATGCAGACTGAAAGTGAGGTTGCTACCTCATTACTTGAATCATGGACATTGGCCATGAAAAATTTTATGCAGGATTTTAAATCTATTTTTGATAAGTTTCATTCCTTATTATCATAAACACTTACTTTGTTTTTATATATATAAGGAAACAGGGGTTATTCTACATTACTTTATCATTGTTGGCAAAGGGGGAGTAGTATTTAAAATTTTGGTGAATGTTGCCATTTCCTGTACTTTCATGTTACCATTTTGGGAAGTAGCAAACATTGTAAATTCTGCAAAAGGGATAGTGTATATGCTTAGGTAGAGTAATTTTGATTATGGCATTTTTTTTTGTAAAAACACTTAGATGTCAAAATTTTCCTAAGTGTTGCCATCAATGCCAAAGGGGGAGATTGTTGGCATTTTGATGATTTTTTGATTGTCATTGATGGACACACACTTTCTTAATGTATGAGTTATGCTCAACCGGTAATTGTTCCAACCAGTATTGTGTATTATTGAATGTATAGGATTTAGACTATCAGTATTTTGCAGAAGATGTTTACCAGTCACAAATTGACTGAAGACCCAAGAGATATAAAGACCCAAACGATATGAAGACCCAAACGGTATGAAGACCCAAACAGTATGAAGACCTCAAGCGATTCGAGGATCTCAAGCGGTACGAAGGAGTAAAGTGGTAGTTAACATTTCCCCGTCTTCATTTTTTACAACTGGTAATCGATATATTGTATTAACCAGTATTACTCTGTGATGAGTTATCATCCACCGACACTTTGGCAGTGATTTTGTGTCATGTTACCAAATGTGTCCAGATGCATTGAACCTAGGAACTTGTAGTCTAATCCTATTGGACCGACATGAAATCAAATTCCTTTATAAGGACATCATGTCTAGGGTTTGCATAAATGATGTATGAGAGATAGAACAGAAAAGGTTATGTGCGATCTTTGTAGAAAATATTAAGTTTGAGTGAAGAGATAGAGTTTGTAGATATTGAAGACTGAAGTAATGTTGAAATGCATTAACAATGAGCTATCAAGGACCTAATTAAGCAGACTGTGCTATTAGCTAGATCACTCACTTGTTGATTACTCACATCTTCGACAAGTCTGAAACCCTTAACCGGGTAGGCCCATCAAAGCCTTTGTAAATCCTCTAACAAGGTGGTTCACAACTGTGGATCTGAAATCCTCTAACAAGGTGGTCTTTCACAAGACTAATCTCTTAACAGAGATCTAGATTCCTAACAGGATCTATTCTGGTGAAGAACATTGTATGACCTTAACCGGTCTGGTTTCTATTCTATAGATAGTTACTTGTGAGTTTCTATTCGCCGTGGTTTTTCCCATTTTGGTTTCCATGTCAAATATCTTTTGTTATGGTGATTGTGCTTTTGTGGGTGAATGTTTTATTTTCTATTTGGTTTGCATTTATCTTAACCGGTTTTTTAGTGAATTTGTTGCACCGGTTATCTGCTAAACTATTTAGAAGTTTGAGTACAGTATTTTTTAGTATACTAATTCACCCCCCCTCTTAGTATTCATCATAACACTAATAATGTCTATTATGTTGAAGGTCTAAAGCATAATATTTTGAGTGTAGGCCAGTTGGTAGACACAGGATTTCAATTACAATTCAAGGATGGAAAGTGAAAAATCATTAGCAAATCAGGATTGGAGATTGCAACCGGTACACAGACAAAAGGTAACATCTTTCATTTGAACTCCGGTGAAAAGACATGTTTGATTGCACATATTGATGAAAGTTGGCTATGGCATAAGAGGTTGTGCCATGTAAATTTTGATTGCATTGTAAAGATCTGTTCAACTAAGGCAGTTAGAAATTTACCTAAGATCGTGAAGCCTCAAATGGGCTAAGCAAATCAGAACTTCTTTTAAGAGCATACCTAATAAATCTAATGATGTTCTTAATTTGATTCATATTAACCTATGTGGTCTTGCTAATACAAGAAGCTTTCAAGGAGAAAGATATTTCATGTTAATCATTGATGACTATTCTAGAATGATGTGGGTTGCTTTTCTAAGGGAGAAATATGAAGCCTTTGAGAAATTAAAGATCTTTAAAGTTATGGTGGAGATAGAGACATGAATGAAAATAAAGTGTCTAAGATCAGATCAAGGTGGTGAATTCACATCTGGTGAGTTCAATAGCTATTGTGAGAAAAATGGCATTAGGAGACAGTTATCTGGACCTTAGACACCTCAGCAGAATGGCATTGTGGAAAGAAAGAACAGAACCATTTTGGATGTAGCCAAAAGCATGATGATGGAAGCTAATTTGCCTCATATCTACTGGAGAGAAGCAATAACTACAACAGTTTATACATTCAACAAAGTTCATATCAAAGGAGATACTGGTAGGACACCTTATGAATTGTGGCTTGGTCATTCCCCTACTCTTAAGTATTTTATAATTTTTGGAAGTAAGTGTTATATCAAAAGAGATGATTCCATTGGAAAGTTTGACCCTAGATGTGATGAAGGAATATTTCTTGGTTAGTCAACTAAAAGAAAAGCATATAGATGTTATAACAAAAGATTACAGAGAATTGTGGAGAGCGCTAATGTGAAAGTGGATGAGAAATACAAAGACCAAGCTAAATCTTATGACAATGAACCGGTAGTGGAAATGACAATAACTGAACCGGTAATGCATGTACCAAAATAGAACACTAGACCAGTTGCCCTGATATCATCAAAAAAATCAACTGTAACTAAAGACCAGCAAAGAGAACCTGAAAATCAGAAAACACCAAGGTATGTAAGGCTAAATCATTTTGAAAATCAAATCATTGGAGATAAAAACATGGGAGTTATGACAAGGAGAAGATTGGCAAATCAAGAGGTATGTTTCATTTCTCATATTGAACCGGAATTATTAATTGAAGCTTGTAAAGATGAATGTTGGATGAAAGCTATGGAAGATGAATTAGATCAGATACAAAAGAACACTACTTGGCCTTTGGTTCCCTGAACTAAAAATAAGAATGTTATTGGAACTAAATGGGTTATTATAAATAAACTCAATGAGGATGGACAAGTTGTAAGAAACAAGGCTAGATTGGTCTGAAAAGGATATTCTCAGAAGGAAGGAATTGATTATGGTGAAACTTTTGCACCAATAGCTAGAATTGAAGCTGTTATACTATTTCTTGCTTATGCAACCTATAAGAACTACAAGGTCTATCAGATGAATGTTAAGTGTGCATTTCTGAATGGAGAACTTCAAGAGGAAGTTTTTTTGAGCAACCAGATGGATTCTTACTAACATATGACAAAAATATGGTTTGCAGATTAAGGAAAGCCCTATGTGGATTAAAACAGGCTCCTAGAGCTTGGTATGCAAGGTTGGATAAGTATCTTTTGAAGCTTCATTTTATAAAAGGTAATGTTGACAGTAACCTATATTATAAGATACTAATGATGATATTCTGATTATTGAAGTATTTGTTGATGATATCATTTTTGGAGGTGAAGAAAAATTGTGCATGGAATTTTCTGATAATATGCAGAGTGAATTTGAAATGTCTATGACTGGAGAAATAAGATTTTTCTAGGTTTGCAAATTACTCGGACTGACAAAGGCGTCTTTATATGTCAAACTAAGTATCTAAGGGAATTGTTGAAGAAATTTGGTATGGAAAATTCTAAATCAGTTAGTACTCCTATGGTTACAAGTGAAAATTTGTTAATTAAGGATATATCTCCTTCACTAAATTCTATAAGATACAAATCCATGATTGGTGGTTTGCTATATTTAACTTAGACTAGACCAGATATAATGAATGCAGTTAGTATTGTATCAAGATTTCAAAGTAATCCAAGAGAAAATCATGAAAGTGCCAAAAAAAAGGATATTTCGGTATTTGCAAGGAACAACTAAATATGGTTTATGGTACCCTAAAGATGATGACTTTACTTTATGTGCATATATAGATGCAAATTGTGCAGGTGATGTTGATGACTGGAAGAGGACATTTGGTGGAGCATTCTTCCTTGGGAAGAAGTTGGTTTCATGGATCAACAAGAAGCAGTCATGCATTTCTTTATCTACTACTGAAGTTGAATATGTTGTAGCTACAACCAATTGTACTCAAGTTTTATGGATGAGGAAGATGTTGAAGGATATACAAGTGAGTTGTAATGATTCGGTTGTTATCCACTATGATAACTCTACAGCTATTGATATAGAAAAGAATCTGGTATTTCACTCTAATACTAAGTACATATCAATCAAATTTAACTTTTTGAAGGAAAAGGTGAAAGCAAAATAAGTCAAATTGGTTTATGTGAACACTAAAGAGCAGATAGAAGATAGCTTCACTAAACCTTTGTCTCAGGATTCATTTGAGTATTTGAGAGACAAAATGGGGGTTCTACCCCTCTGGTAGAGACTTAATTGATGCAGATGTGTGTCAGTCTAGTATGCATTATTAGAGCTATCCTTTTCTTCAGATTGATGAAATAATGCTACTACTCAGGGGGAGTAGTCATCCTTGAGATTTAGAGTTTTTAATTTTGTTTGATTCTTTGGCATTGTTGTTAAAGGGGGAGGAATATATGTGAAAAACCATTGCTATTTATTGATTGCACTCCTTAGGGGGAGTTTGGCGGTATTTGGTCTTTTGTTTCAGATTTGGTTCAGAGATTCATTGCTACATCATTTTATGGGAGATTGTTGGTAGTCTTCCATTGGGGGAGACTTGTTTGGCATTTTATTGGCACTTGGATGTTTTTCACATCTAGTGTTGCCATCAATGCCAAAGGGGGATATTGTTGGCAATATTATGGAATTGATTATGTGTTGCATTGATGTTTTGTCATTGATGTCAACACTTGTTGTTATGGTTGTTTACCGGCTTCCAGTAGAAGGATTGGATTGGGAAGACAATTAGTTGATTGCCACTAGTATGATCTGGTTGATGGAATAAGTGTATATAGATGGTTCATGTTCTTTAGATGTATGTTTTAGTCAGTTGCTATTGACTTAGTGATCGAATGCTATCTCATGTTCTAGTAAGATATCTTTATTAGTCCGGTAAGGGTTTCACTGGTAGAGCTCTATTGAAGGTATTTGATGTAATGCATAAGTGGTGTTGGTACAGCTTCTAGAAGGGATTTAGGATGTTGATGGTGATTGTGTTCATGCCTTGTATGATTGGTGTCATTGCTTTGGCATGTATGGATCTAATTTAGGTTTGGTGCTATCTAGGTTATGGACTGGTTTGCATGAAACGTGTTGGTAGATCCTCCGGTGCACTTCCGAGATGTTTTATTGATTAGATGATATGTGTTTGGCCTTAGTCTGACATGTGTTATGATTTTATTTCGGGATTATGTAATGGATCTATTGAATTACCATTTGTGTGGCCGACCTAATTGGTTAGGTCCTGAGTTGGTATACATATATGTAAGATCTCATTGTAGATCATAGAGGCAAGGAGCAAATAATGTAATAGTCATTTGTATAGAGGATTTGTTCGATCATAGGTGATTGAGTTGGGTTTATGTAAGAGGTTTTAGACCTCTGACATTGAGCTTAACCAGAACTGTAATCTGGCATGTTTGATGCTATCATCGGTAGTTCTTCTCTCCGGATTGTAGTCCAAATATCTTGAGGTGGTTGAAATCTTTGTAGTCAGTGAGACTCCATTGTGATGAGTAATGTGCTCTAGGCAGTGTGCCTTCCTACATGTGCAAGCCCCTATTGTAATCATATACTTGCTGCAAAAGTATCATATGACTATGGGTATGGTTTCCCACTGTGGTTTTTCCCTTTACTAGGTTTTCCACATATAAATCATGGTGTTATGTGTTATTGTTGCATGGTATTGATTTTCTGGTTTTCATTTATGCTTTAATGCTTAATTAATCATTCTGGTATAAGGTTTTAAGTGCTTTAATTCACATAATATCTTAACAACTGATTCACCCCCCCCACCCCATCTTAGTTGTTCACCAGTTATCCTAATAGAATGTGTATGAAAGTATGGGATTTGGGAAAATCTCTTTTGTTTTCACAATGGACTGAGTATGTCTTCTCTGAAATGTAATCTACAGGAAAAAGGGTATCCAAATTGTTTTTCCTGTTTTCTCACAAGACCTCGAGAAATGCCCTCTATCACGTATGTGCTAGAGTAAATGCGTTGAATCCTTAGATAAATTTGTTATTGTGTTAGGAAAAAGTGCTACACTATGAAGCAAAAGTGCTACTTTGTGATTCAAATGTGCTAGATTTTAGTATATACGTTCTACAGGAATGATCAGATGCGCTATATTGGTGAACATATGGGCTATACTAGTGATCAAATGCGCTATATTGTTTGATAAATGTGATATACTAGATTTCAAAAGTGCTAAATTATTTTTAAAAAGCACTAGACTATGTTACAAAAGCGCTACTCTAGGTTGTAGAAGCGCTAATCTAGATTTTTTTGTTTTTGAGTTTTTTGCGTTCACAATTTTTCTATTTATCTGATGTTTTTCTGGGATGATTTTTCTATTTTGATAAGAAAACACAACAGACACAATGTTTGTTTGAAAAAGAAAAGGAAAAGAAATGCACAACCTAAAAAAAATGGTTTGGCCAAGACTGTACTTGTTGAATCCTCTACAACAATAGAATACTTCACTTAATAGGATAGATAGAAATTGATAGCACTAACTCCCCCTTACACAACACTCACTTCTCGGGCATATCAAGTTTCAAATTTCCAAAAATCTTGACATTTCCAAAAATTTCCTATTTCAAATTAAGGAGTACATGAGAGGCATCTTCGGAATGCGCGTATCATAACTCTTGTGTCAACAAGTAGAAAAGGTAGGCTTATAATAAAAAAAATTTCTAGTAAGTGCATATGTTCAAGTGGCCATATGTGTGATGTTTTAAACTTATAAAAAGAGGCCTCCCAACCTTTGCGGGTTTTCACATATCACGCAGATGTTGAGGGAGATATGACATAGCGACACCTGGCACTTAGGAGTTTCCTCACAAGTGCATTTGTTTATAGTGTCTAGGAAGGACTTGGCCTTAGCTCAGTTGCCACTTGGGTAGTTCCCTCTCACTTGGCCTTATGGGTTACTCAAGAGGCAGACCCTTTAATGGATAATAACAATCTAAAGAGTGAATCTGGCATTTTGATCACCCAATTAAGGGGAAAGCATAATCACCTATCACCTTGTTTCAAACACATCATACACTTGTTCTTTTACATACCTAGATTAGTCTATGTGCAACTACTCTAATAAAACAGAAAGATTTTTATTTTTTCAATGCAATTTTTTTTGGAATGTTGTAAATTAACTACCTAGTTAAACTATGTGAAACAAGTATGGTCAAATTATTGAATCCTCTAATTATCTATGTGCCTAAATATAATTAAAAATACCCTGTAAGAACATTATTAGTAGTTTCACCTTTTCAGTCATCGAGGGTCGTGTATACCTGCAAATGTAAAATAATGAAAATGAGATGACACCTATCTGAAATGAATGCACTAAAATACTATGCAAATGCACTAGAAGAAATTGTAAATGCACTACACTATTCTACAAATGCGCTACTCTAAGAAATAAAGGTGCTCATGTATATATGAATGTGCTAAATTATATGCTATATGTGCTAAAAAATATGATAAACATGTAACTATGTATGATAAATTTAGGACTGTGCAAAACAAAAGTGCTAAACTGTGAAATATATGTGAGACTTACTAAATTAATGCGCTAAACTATAAACTAAATGTGTGACTCTACAAACTCAAAACATACACAGACTAAAACAAAGAAAATTAGTAAAAATGAGGCTCGAGCCCCACAATAGGCACCAAAAATGTGACCTGGAAATTTTAAATAACTTGTAAGACTATCCAAAAGCTACCACAAACTTTCAAAATCCTACAAAAGCATCCAAAATCACGGATGAGACAATAAAACAATTATACCAACAATGTAACCCTCACAGTTGTCCCATCGTGTCCTAATATTTTCAAATCTTGTTGTTGCATGTTGATTTCTCTCAAATTGCACAAGTGTTGCTTCAAGATTACTAAAGCTAAATGGACTAATATGGTATGGAAACTATATGAGAAATGCAACTAGATGGTGATAATATGCAAAACTATGGTGGATGGATGATACACTGTGATATTGCTACAATGATACCAAGCCTAAGACACACTTTGAATGCTTGATTGTTGTAAGATGTTATATTTCTATAAAATGCTTGATTTCTTGATGGTGAATAGCCCCAAAATGCTGGAGAAAAACTCTTTTTATAGAGCTTGCAGGAGAAGAATACTGCATGGCAAGGATCAATGGTTGAGAGTAAATCTCGATAGATAAATGGCTGAGAACGATTGGTTAGAATATGAGAGAGAAAGGAGGGAGATGTTCCTCCTACACATGCAAAATGGAGAGAAAGGTGGGAGAAGAGTCCAAGTGGCAATATGCTCACCTTGACCAGAGATAAAAACTCAAGAATATAGGATGGTTAGAGATGATCGAGGGAATGCAAGAAAAGTGGATGTTGACTAGGTTGAGGTGGAAAAAACCTCCTCCAAAGATTTAGGAGTAGTGGAGAGAATATAGGAAGGAGGAGGACACCTCAGTCTCCTCCTCTTGACTAGTACTGGAGGTTGAGAATTAATGTGGCAAATTTAAATATTTAGGAAATAATAATTTATTTAGCCACATAATTATGAGATGATGTGTAAAAGAGAATGATGTGGAATTAAGATTAAGAAATTAATTAAATAATTAAGAATTATTTAAGCAAGAAGAACTTTAGAAGAATCGTGAAGAAAATTAATTAAATAATTAATAAATTTGAAATAGAAGAATAGGACTAATGAATCAAATAAATAAACTTTTTAATTTATTTATTTGATAGAGGAATAAAAATATTAAAAAAATAATAAATATTTATTTAATTACTCTTAGCCATTTTTAGGTGTATACAATAGTAATAACTTTCACTATGGAGACATTCAATATAATTCATAAGGTGAGATCTATGATGAAATTCTAAGTAGTGATTCTTAATCTTGCATCATATTTGGTTTGAGAAAATATTTAGTTAACTTTGTAGTTCATGTTTTTTATGCTCAGCAAATTTTTAATATGCAAGTATATTTTACACAAGTTTGGAGTATGATGAGGTTATGTTGGCAATTCATCCACCATTGGAGTTCATGTTCTAATTAATAAGAAAAACAGGTTTTCAGGACCCAAAACCTTTAACATAGGAGATTAAAAAAGATCAACATAGAGTATCCAGACCATATAAAAATAACTTACAAAATGACTGGCAATAAAGCCAGTAAATAGAAAGGACAGCAAAAGATAGAAACAACAAAACAACAAAAACCAGGAAAACACTGCACAATTATAGAGTCTTCAGGAGGTCCTCCGCCTTAATCACCAGCTAGTCATAGTTAGCCGCAGCAGCTTTGAGTTCATCCAGGTCCTTATTTGGCTTCTTCTCCTTCTTTTTACCTCCGGTTCTTATTCTGGTTCCTTGAACATCTCTTGTGCCTTTAGTTTCAGGGTCAATTTCCAGGGTGTCCTTCTCCTCATCCAATTTGCTGATGAGGGTTTTGGTATTGCTAGCAGAGACCTTTAGAATGTTTAAGCTTTGCTCTGCAATACTTTTGACACATTCCTCAATTTTGTTGCCTTTACTGACAGTTTCCACCATTGTTTGATCCATAGCATTAGCATTTGCTTTCCTCTCAATCAGGTCTTTCTCGATTTTCTCAAATCTGGGGTTGAAGGAGTATCTTATATTTTCAGCTTTAGTAACAGTTTTGGTCAAATCCTCCACATAATCTACCATAGACTTCCCTTTGCCAGTGCTGATAGTTTCCAGAATTTGGATTTTGTGGCTGAGCTTCTTATTGTCCTCCACAGCTTTCTTGTAACTAGCTTAACCATTCTATGGTGTCCATAAAACCTTTCATACCCTCAGGAGGAGGGTTTGAGGAGGGATCTATCTTACTGGAGTTGTCTTGTTCCTTATTTGGGGTGTCACCAACAGTGGCTTTATCTTCATCCCTATGTACTTCCCCAGTGGTCACCTCCTCCAAGTTCTGGTCAACTTCTGAAATCTTTTTCTACTTTTGTTCCTCCAGCTCCTTCACATTCTCTTCCTTTCTCTTTTGTTTGTTTCTAGTCTGAATATGGACTTTAGTTTTCTTTTTCAGTGAACCCTGGGGTTTCTCCTTCTCAGGATCTTCAGAGACCTCCTTCGAGGAGGAGGAGCTAATCTGGATAATTTTGCCTTTAGATTTCTTGCCCTTTGAGGAGGAAGGCTTGGTTTTCAAATGTTTCCTCTTCTTGTTGGCATTTTTTATGATTATGTTGTGATTGTCATTGATGGACACACACTTGCTATAAGATCACTTTTTATATGTATGAGTTATACTCAACCGGTATTTGTTTCAAACCGGTATTATGTTATAGTCTTTAGACTATCGGTGTCTTGCAAAAAGTGTTTACCGATCTCAAGCGGCATGAAGACCTCAAGCGGTTCGAGGATCTCAAGCAAAACGAAGCAAAGAAACTAGAAGCGATAGTTATCATTTTCCCAGTCTTCATTTTTGTCAAGCGGTAATCTGTTTAATAGTTAAACTAGTATTACTATGAGTTACCAACTGATAATCAGTAAATTTGTATAAACTGGTAATACTCTGTGATGAGTTACCAACTAGTATATCTTTGTGATGAGTTACCATCCACCGACACTTTGATGGTGATTTTGTGTCGTGTTACCAAATGTGCCTAGATACAATGAACCTAGGAACTTTCAATGTAATCCTATTGGACCGACATGAAATCAGATTCCTTTTAAGGATATCATGTCTAGGGTTTTAGTGTATGTGTGTAGCTGTTAGGGTTTGTGGTGGTTGATGAGTTCTTGTATGTGCGATCTTAACAAAAAAGATCAAGTCTGTGTGTTGTAACAGAGTGTGGATTTACTGAAGACTGAAGTAATGCTGAAATGCATTAGCAATGAGCTATCATGGATCTAACCAAGCAAACTGTGCTATTTGCTAGATCATTCACTTGTTGATTACTCACATCTTTGACAAGTTATAAACCCTTAACTGGGTAGGCCCAAAAAATCCTGTGTAAATCCTCTAACAAGGTGATTCACATCTGTGAATCTAAAATCCTCTCACAAGGTAGTCTTTAATCAGACTTATCTCCTAACAGAGATTAAGATTCCTAATAGGATATGTTCTGGTAAAGAACATTGTATGACCTTAACCGGTCTAGTTACTATTCTGCAGATAGTTACTTGTGAGTTTCATCTCACCGTAGTTTTTCCCATTTGGGTTTCCATGTCAAAATCTCTTATGTTATGGTGATTGTGCTTCTATGGGTGAATGCCTTACTTGCTGTTTGGTTTGCATTTGTGTTAACCAGTTTGTTAGTTAAACTGTTATACCGGTTTACTGCTAGACTGATAAAGTGTTTGAGTTCAGTATTTATTGGTAAACTAACTCACCCCCCCCCCCTCTTAGTATTCATCAATTGGTATCAGAGCCAACCTTTCTATAAGTCTAACCACTTGGAAAGAGATATGGGGGAAAACACTGTGAGGGAACTTACTCATTAGCTCACTCAGACTGAGCAAGCCTATGATGAACTTAAAGTCAAATGTAAGGCCTCTCAAGCAAAAAGAAGAGAGCATGCTGAAAAACTGATGGAGCTAACTAAAAACAATTCTTCTGATGAAGCGGACATGGAAGCCCTAGTTCAAGAAGTTGAAAAACTGAATGAGTCCAATGCCAACCTAAGAACGGAACTTGAAGGACTAACTATTAGAATGTGTCAAGAGCTTGAGAACCGGAGGAAAGCTGAAGATCTTGTAAAAGACAAAGATCATGAGATCTCCAAGCTGAAGCAAGAGATCAGTGCACTTACTACTCATCTTCATGAAAGTAAAATGGAAAAGGAAGAAATACAAGGTGAACTACACATGGCTGTTTCTGAGAATGCAACCTTGAAGGAATCCAATGCTGCTATTACCAAACAACTTACTGAGTCAAAGGAAATACTTGCCAAATTCAATAAGAGCACTGTCAAGCTAAAGCAGAAGCTTGAATCAGCTAAACCGGTAAAGAATACCAATGGACTTTGGTTTCTCTGAATATGAGGAAGGTGAGACCTTTGGAACAAAAGATGGAGCATCAAAGAAACAATCAGCACCAAAGGATAATGGTAAGCAAAAGTTCAAATCTGTTTGCTTTAATTGTCTCAAGGAAGGACACACTGCTAATGTATGTAGAAGTAAGGCTTACAATAACTTTCCTTATTTTCTAAACGATAAGCCTAGACCCAATAGATTCAATGGTAATTGTTATGCATGCAGCAAGTTTGGGCATAGAGCATTTGAATGCAGGTTTGTCATGCACAACACCGGAAGGTATCCTCAAAGGAGTAAAGGAGATTTTTCTGAACCCTCTAGGAACCGGAACCCAACTGGTTTAATACCTATAATTATCAGTCAGGAAGTAGTGGCTATCAAGCAGCAACTTGATGGAGAGCAACGTATTTGATCTGACGTGGTAATGGTCACACTACTACAACATGTAGAAGGAAGAATGGAAACATGAACAATGGACCTTGGAGAGCACCTGGAATGATTTATCATTGCAACAAACCAGGTCATACAGCAAGATTCTGCAGAACAAGAAAGAATATATCGGATGGTATATTGGTCACTCCGAAAGGAAAGATAGATGTTGAAACCATTCAAGCGGATATGAAGAAAACCTGGAAGAAGAAGCCAGAAGAAGTGACTTAAGAAGAACCAGTTTCTGCACCTAGTGTGGAAGTCACTGAACAGGCAAACTAAGCATCAGAAAAGCTTAGGGGGAGCAAATGGTGAAATATCTTGAACCCCCAGTTTACACTGGTAAAAGACCTTAACCGGTAAGTGATACCTGTCAATTGGCAGAAGACCGGAAACGGTAAAAGGCAAATTAGGGTTTACGCCCTAATAGTGGAGCATTTATTATGGTAGGTGGTGAACTTGTTTAAAATGATTTTTCAAGTCATTTTTCACTTATCAATTCTCAAGTGAAGAAGTTTTTAAGCACTGAGCGATGAAAAGCGATTTGGATTGCGATTCGAAGAATTTTCAAAACCTTGAAGAAGAATCAGAAGCGAATATCAATCAGTCAAGTGTAGAACACAAAGCGGTATTTCAGGAACCGAAGGAGTGTGTGGTGAAGTGTAATTTGCAAGCCCTAAATTTTGAATTACGAAGGTATTTCTCAAATTTCTCTGTTTATCATGGATTCCACATCACACTCTAGCCCTAGTAAATGCCCTATCTCAAATACCCGTTGGTGTTATAGTGGAGGAAGGCATTTTCGATTAAATTGACTGTAAAATTGAAGACTTGGGATCTCTTGTAATCCATTCCCAGTTGAGTTTGTTCTATGGGAAGGACAAGAAGATTAAACCAGAATTTTGCATCCTAGAAAAGAAGAAGCTTCACAATGCAGTCTATTTCCTTGAAGAGTTTTTAGATGATCACATCTGCATCATTCTGAGCAGAGTGCACGGTGATAAAATTTACTTAGAGCAAATGCATGACATCACACCGGAAGCAATTCATGTTGTCACCGGTTTCTATAACATCGGTGAAGTGCCAGCCCTAAGGAAGATCAGCAAGACGGAAATGACCAAGCTCACCGGTTCTATGAGCGACCAATGGGGAATGACCATCAATCCCATCAAGGACGATCTGGTCAAATATGCCTGCATGGTAATAGGTTACCAGAAATTTTATGCTAGCAAGATCAACTCTGTCTCTGCTGCAGCGGTAAATGCTGCCTACTAGATGATCATGGAAGATGCATCATTTGACTTATGCACCTATATGCAAAGGCAACTTCTGGTGAACCTAAATTCGATTAAATAGGACAATGCCTTGAGATTTAAGTTTGGACAACTATTGGTTGGGTTGTTCTTCTACTTCCAAGGTTACTTCCCAAGAGTCGGAGATATTCAGTGGTCGGTCGACCAACCAGTTACAAAGCAAATCAAGGAAAGCCTTCAAGCGGTTGGAATCAGTTATCTAGAAATTCTGAACAAATACTTTGATGAGTTCAGACGCAAAATGAGCCAAAGAGTGAGAATATTAGGTGATATTGTCAAGAAATATGAAGATGACATCTCCTTCACCATCAGAGTTGATGAGTGCATAATGAAGGCGGTTGAGCCTAGACAGGAAGAAGTGGAACCAATGGGATATGAGGTAATGTATGACATGCTAGATGGGTATGTCTCTACCCTACTCACCTCGCCCCTTGATCCAAAGGCAAAGAGAACCGGTACCTATTTGGAAAGGGTTACATCGGTTGAAGAACCGTCAGTAAAGAAAAGAAAGGCAGTACCTTCAGTATCAGCACCAGTTACCACAGTTAGTCCCAAAGTGACCAAGCGGTCACCAGCAAAGAAGAAACCGAAAGCTGCACCCGCCAAAGTCTTTGAGAGAAAGCGGAAGACAAAAGACACCACTTCGGACTCAAAGGACACTGTGTTTGAAGAACAGCCTAAGAAGACTAGGCAAACAAGGAAAAAGACAAAGAGTGAACCGACAACATCTGCACCGGTAGATATTGATATTTCCTCCTACAAACCTTTGACACATTGTCAAAGAACTATTAAGAATATTAGAAGAAAAGTACTTGGTGATTTGAAAGAGTGCTTTGATGATTTTAATGATGATGAAAAGAAGGAAGTTGAACAGGAAGTCATCAATTATTTACGTATTAATGATCGATGGCCATCAGAAATTAAATCTGAGACACTTGATTCTTTGTATAATTCTTTAGATAACAAGTGGCACATTACCATAGAGAAGGAACGGGAAATAAGAGAGGAAGTATTTGCACAATACTTTTCTAATGTGCCTAAAACTAAACTTTATGAAGTAGTGGAAAGATATAAGGGCCTCTTCTTCATGAGAAGGAGACTCCTGTTGCTAGAAGGAAAAGTCTCGGAAGTGCTAAAAGATACCCACTCCCTTGCTCAATCTGCTCTAAAGTTGCATCAAGTGGCAAAAGCCAACCGGAAAGCTGAGCAAGAACTAGAAATCAGTCAACCGAATGAAGCGTATGACAGTGAAGGAGTACCGGTCACTGATCAAATGGAACATATTGATGTTGATGCCTTGAACGGTGAAGATGTTACTCCAGGGACACCAACTGAAGCGGCAGGACAAGAAAAATAGGTAGAGGAAGGGAAGAAGCAATAGGAAGAAGGAAAGAAGAAACAAGCAGATGAAGAGGCAAAGAGAAAAGAAGAAGAAAAGAGGAAACATGAAGAGGACAGGAGGAAAGAAGAGGAAAATAAGAGACAAGAGAAGGAAGCAGAAAAGAAACAGAAGGAAGAAGAAAAGAGACAAGGAAGAGAAGAAGAAGAAGGAAGCAGAGAAGGAAGAAGAAAAGAAATAGGAAGAGGAAAAGAAAAAGGAAGAGGAAAAGAGGAAGCAGGAAGAGGAGAAGAGAAATGAAGAGGAGAAGAAGAAGAAATATGAGGACGAAGAGAAGTGGAAAAAAGAAGAAGAGAACAGAAAAACAAAGGAAGAGGAGAAAAAGAAGGTAGAAGAAGACAAGATAAGAGCGAAAGAGAAGGAGGAAGTAGCACAGAGCACTCAAGTGGAGACTCCAAAGGCAACCAGTAGTCAAGCCAAACTGGCTGACATTACCAGTCCCATTGACCTCCAATCTGCTAATGAATCGAAGCTGCTACAAAGCATTAAGCTTGCTCAAGAATGCCTAGAGTTGATAAGGAGGAAGAAGGAGCAAGATGTGATCCAAGCTATGGTGGACACTCTTACCGGTTTGATACTTGGTACCAACCTCCTGTTGGCATTTTTGATGTTCATGTTGTGATTGTCATTGATGGACACACACTTGCATTAAGATCCTCTTTATATGTGTGAGTTATAGCACAACCAGTATTTGTTCCAACCGGTATGTTGTATTATAGTCTTTAGACTATTGATGTTTTGCAGAATGTGTTTACCGGTCTAAAGCAACATGTCAGCCCCAAGCGATTCATGGATACCAAGTGGTACAAGGGATTAAAGCGACATAACACATTTTTACCAGTCTTCATTTTGACAAACCGGCAACCAGTATTTTGTATGAACCGGTAATACTCTGTGATGAGTTACCAACCGACATTTTATGATGAGTTACCATCCACCGATCATTTGATGGTGTTGACTCTCTAGCGGTGCATTTTGTGTCATGTTACTAGATATGTCCAGATGCATTGAACCTAGGAAATTGTATTGTAATCCTATTGGACCGACATGAAATCAGATTCCTTTATAAGGACATCATGTCTAGGGTTCTAAGGTTGTTGTTGAGGTTGATGTTGTTGCTAGGGTTCAAGGTAGTTGAGGAGTTAGAGAGAGTATGAATGTGTAGAAGACTGAAGTAATGCTATAATGCATTAAGATCGAGCTATCAAGGATCTAACCAAGCAATCTATGCTATTTTCTAGATCACTCACTTGTTGATTACTCACATCTTCAACAAGTTTGTAGCCCTTAACCGGGTAGGCCCAAAAGCCTCTTGTAAATCCTCTAACAAGGTGGTTCACATCTGTGGATCTAAAATCCTCTAGCAAGGTAGTCTTTAATAAGACTTATCTCCTAACAGAGATTGAGATTCCTAACAAGATCTATTCTGGTAAAGAATTTTGTAAGACCTTAACCAATTTGGTTTCTATTCTACAGATAGTTACTTGTGAGTTCCATCTCACCGTGGTTTTTCCCATTTGGGTTTCCACGTCAAAATCTCTTGTGTTATGGTGTTTGTGCTTCCATGGGTGAATGCATTATTAGCTATTTGGTTTGCATGTTTGTTAATCGGTTTGTCTGCTAAATTGTTTTACCAGTTCACTGTCAGTCTTGCAAAGTATTTAAGTGCAAAGATTTTTGGCATACTAATTCACCCCCCCCTTAGTATTCATCAATTGGTATCAAAGCCAACCTTTCTATAAGTTTAACCTCTTGGAAAGAGATATGGGGGAATACACCTTGAGGGAACTTACTCAATGACTCACTTAGTCTAAGCAAGCCTATGATGATCTTATGGTCAAATACAAGGCATCTCAAGCAAAAAAGAGAGAACATGCAGAAAAGCTGATGGAGCTATCTAAAAATAGTTCTGCAGATGAAGCAGACATGGAAGCCCTAATTGCAGAAGTAAATAAGTTGAATGAATCAAACTCCAATCTGAGAAAGGAATTGGAAGGACTGACTATCTGGATGTGTCAAGAGCTTGAGAACCAGAGGAAAGCTGAAGATCTAGTGAAAGAAAGAGATCATGAGATCTCCAAGCTGAAACAAGAGATCAGTGCCCTAACTGCTCAACTCCATGCTAGCAAAGTGGAAATGGACGACATGCAAGGTGAATTGAATAGTGTCATCTCTGAGAATGAAAACCTGATGGAAGCAAATGCTGCTATTTCCAAAGAACTCTCTAAGTCAAAGGAAATACTTGCTAAGTTCAACAAGAGTATTGTCAAGCTTGAGCAAAAGCTTGAATCTGCCAAACCGGTCAAGAATACCAATGGACTTGGTTATTCCAGTCATGAGGAAGGTGAGACCTCTGGTACAAATGTTGGAGCATCAAAGAAAAAACTGGCATCAAAGGATAAAGGTAAGCAAAAGTTTAAACCTGTTTGCTTTAACTTTCTTAAAGAAGGACATACTGTAAATGTGTGTAGGAGTAAGAATTGCAACAATTTTCCTTATTTCCTAAATGATAAGCCTAGATCCTATAGATTCAATGGTAACTATTATGCATGCAACAAGTATGGGCATAGAGCATTTGAATGCAGGTCTGTCATAAATGACACTGGAAGATATCCTCAGAGGACCCAAGGAGTTGGTCTTGAACCTTTTGTGAACCAGAATCACAACCGGTTTAATGTCTTCAATCATCAGCCAAGAAGCAGTGGCTATCAAGCGGCAACTGGATGGAGAGAAAACTATATGATCTATCATGGTCATGGTCACACTGCTGCAACATGCAAAAGAAAGAATGGAAACATGAACAATGGACCTTGGAGAGCACCTAGATTGGTCTACTATCACTACAACAAACCGGGTCACATTGCCAAATTCTATAGATCAAGAAAGGACATATCTGATGATATAGCGGTCACTCTGGAAGGAGATGTTGATGTTGACACCGTTCAAGCCGATATGAACAAAACCTGGAAGAAGAAACCAGTGGTGTTACAAGAGGAACCAGTTTCTGCACCTAGTGTAGAAATCATGGAACCGGCAAACTAAGCTTCAAAATAGCTTAGGGGGAGCAAACAGCAAAATGGTTTGAACCCCCGGTTTACACCGATAAAAGACCTTAACCGATATGTGATACCTGTCACTTGGTAGAAGACCAGAAACAGTAAAAAGGCAAATTAGGTTTTACGCCCTAATAGAGGAGCATTAATGGCAATACGTGAGAGATATGTTTAAAGAAATTTTTCAAATCATTTCTCACTATCTATTTTCGAGCAAAGAAAATTTTTTCAAAGAGCAGAGCGATGAAAAGGTGATTTGAGCTGAGATATTGAGAAATTGACAAACCGCAAAGGAGATTCAAACTCAAACTGCAAACGGTCAAGTGGAGAACACAAAGCTGTGATTCAGCAACCCATGGAGTGTGGAGTGAAGGAGAATCAAAAAGCCCTAAATTCACGTGTTTTAAAAAGGTATTTCTTGAAGTTCTTAAAGTTTCTATCATGGCTTCCGCATCTCATACTAGTTCTAGTGCATCTATTGAATCTGAAAGTTTTATTCAACGAAAGTTTGAGTATAATGCCCTATCACAAGTTCCAGCTAGTGTGATAGTAGAAGAGGGAATTTCTGACTACATAGACTGCAAGTTTGAAGACCTAGGGTCTCTAGCTATCCACTCCCAGTTAGATTTGTTTTGTGGCAAGGATAAGAAAATCAAACCGGAGTATAATATCTTGGAGAAGAAGAAACTCCACAATGTTGTCTACTTCCTAGAAGATTTTATAGAAGATCACATAAGGATCATTTTGAGCAGATTCCATGGTGACAACATGTACCTAGAGAGGACGCATGATATCACGCCACAGGCAATTCATGCAGTCATCGGTTTTTGCAATACAGGGGATGTGCTAGCCCTAAGGACAGTTAGCAAAACTGAAATGTCCAAGCTCACCGGTTCAGTGAGTGACTCACGTGGCATGATAGTCAATTCAATCAAGGATGATCAAGTGAAGTATGCATGTATAGTGATTGGTTACTCGACGTTCTCAGCCAGCAGAATTAACTCTGTATTTGTTGCAGTGGTAAAAGCCGCTTACTGGACGATAAAGGAGGATGCATCTTTTGACCTATGCACCAGTATGCAGAGGCAACTCCTATTGAACTTGAAATCAATCAAACAAGATAATGCACTGAGGTTCAAGTTTGCACAACTATTGGTTGGGTTGTTCTTTTACTTTCAAGGATACTTCCTAGGAGTGGGAGACATTCAGTGGTCTGCGAACCAACCGGTTACCAAACAAATAAAGGAAAGTTTGCAAGTAGTGGGAACCAGTTATCCTGAAGTTCTGAACAAGTATTTTGATGAGTTCAAACAAAAAATGAGCCAAAGGATGAGGATCTCAAGTGATATTGTCAAGAAATATGAAGATGACATCTGTTTCACCATCCAGGTGGACAAATGCATAATGGAAGCTGTTGAGCCTAGAATGGAAGAAGTGGACCCAATGGGCTATGAGGTGATGTATGATATGTTGGAAGGGTATGCCTCTACCCTTATTGCCTCACCTCTTGATCCTAAGGCAAAGAGGACCGGAACCTATCTGGAAAGGGTTACACCGGTCGAGGAACCCTATGTGAAGATAGGAAAAGAACCTGCAGTAAAGAAGGCAAAGGCAGTGCCTGCAGCATCAGCACCGGTTACTACTGCAACTCCAAAAGTGACCAGGTGGTCACCAGCCAAAAAGAAACTGGAAGCAGCACCAGCTAAAGTCTTCAAGAGGAAAAGGAAGAAAAAAAGCAACTCTCCAGACTCAGAAGATACTATATTTGAGGAGCAGCCCAAGAAGGCGAGACAGACAAGAAAGAAGACAAAGAATGAACCAGCATCATCTGCACCAGTAAAAATTGATATCTCCTCCTATAAACCTTTGACACATTGTCAAAGAACTATCAAAAACATTAGGAGAAAAGTATTGAATGATTTAATTGATTATTTTGATGACTTTAATGATGATGAAAAGGAGGCAGTGGAAAAAGAAATAATTCAATATTTATGTGTTAATGACCGGTCCCCTTCAGAAATTAGATCTGAAACACCGGATTCTTTGTATAAGTTCTTAGACAATAAATGGCGCATTGCCATAGAGCAGGAATAGGAAATGAGAGAAAAGGTTTTTGTTGAACATTTTCCTGATGTATCAAATTCAGAACTATTCGATGTAATGAGCAAATACAAAGGTCTTTTCTTCATGAGAAGAAGAAGACTCCTGTTACTGGAAGGAAAAGGTAAGGAAGTTCTCAAGGATACACACACTCATGCTCTAGATGCTTTGAAGATGCATCGAGTGGCTGAATCCAACCGGCAAGCTGAAAAAGAACCGGTTATATCCAAACCGAGTGAAGTACTTGATGATGAAGGAAATTCGGTTGATGAATTGGTCAACACTATTGATGTCGATGCCCTGGATGAAGAAGATGTTACTTAGGAAACACCATCTGAGGCAATACGACAAGAGCAATAGGCTAAACAGAAGAAGAAAATTGAGGACAGACAGGAAGCGGCAAAGGAAGAGGCCAAGCAGACGAAGAAGGAAGAAGAAGAGAAGTGGAAAAAGGAAGAAGAAGAAAAGAAGAAAAAGGATGAAGAGGAGAAAAAGAAGAAAGATGAAGAGGTGAAGAAGAAGAAGGAAGAAGAAGAAAAGAAGAAAAAGGATGAAGAGGAGAAAAAGAAGAAAGATGAAGAGGAGAAGAAGAAGAAGAAAAGAAGAAAAAGGATGAAGAGGAGAAAAAGAAGAAAGATGAAGAAGAGAAGAAGAAGAAGGAAGCAGAGAGGAAAAAGAAGGAAGAAGAAGATAAGGAATAGGAGAAGAAAAAGGAAGCAAAAAAGAAAAAGTTTAAGGAGGACAAGGAAGAAAAGAAGAGGAGAGAAGCAGAGAAGAAGAAAGGGGAAGAGGACAAGGTAGGAGAAGCGACGAAGAGCACCCAGATGGAGACTCCGAAGGCAACCGGGAGTCAAGCTAAACTAGCTGATCTCATCAGTCCTATAGATCTCTAGTCTGCAAGTGAAATGGAGCTAATGCAGAGCATCAAGGTAGCTCAAGAGCGCCTTGAAATCATTCAATAGAAGAAGGAGCAGGATGTAATCCAAGAAGCTGTGGATACGCTTACCGATTTGATACCCAGTACAAATCTTCCAAACACCAATTCATCACTAGCTAGACTTAAGCTCCTATGCATAGTAGTAGATGATCAGGTGCAGAGCCTTGAAGAGGCAGTAGAGGCTAATGTCAAGAAGGAGCATCAAAAAGCTCTTAATATAGCTCTGGTGAAGAAGTTGAATGAGCTCCGGACTGAACTGAAGAAAGAATAAAAGGATATAAGGGATGCTCTAGATGAGGGGAATTTGCTACTTAGCAAAATCTATCAACCCCATCTATTCTATGATGATGGGCTAGCTCAAAAGCAAAAGCTTCAAACAGAGATACATTCCTACATGAGCACATTCAAGATGCCTTATGATTCTTTGCAACTTATGGGCAAACCATTCACCGGTTTCACATCCAATCAGCCAAAATGGAGCAAGAGATCAACACACGGTCTAGAGATTTGCAGGAGCTACAACTAGTTCTACTCCCACGTCTGCAAATTCTTCAGAAGTCTTATCTAAACTTGGATGCCTTGACAGTTACACAGGAGATGAGCATAGTTGATGCCATGGAAGAACAGGCCTCCCAGATGCAAACAGAGAAAGAAGTAGCCACCTCCCTACTTGAGTCCTGGTCTCTATCGATGAAACAATTCTTGCAGGACTATAAATCTATTTTTGACAAGTATTATTCCTTGTTGTCATAAACTTTTATTATTTTAATATCAAATGGAAGCAGGGTTGTTCAGCGGTACTTTGTCATTGTTGGCAAAGGGGGAGAAGTACTCTATCTATTTTGGACTCTATCTATTTTGGAGAAATATAGGGGAGAAGTATCTAGATTTAAAATTTTGCTATATGCTTTGATATATGCTCTGATATCTCAATGTTTATGCTCTATATGCAAAATCGTTATACATCGTATTGTTAAAGGGATAGTGTATATGCTTAGGGGGAGCAATTTTGCTAATGGCATGTTTTTGTTGTAAAACACTTTGATGCTCTGCAAAAAAGATTAGAAAATCTATTTGATGGCAACACACACAAGAGCACAAGAAACAAACGTTAGTGTTAGCAACAAAAGATTATCCTAAACAGGCATATCAAGAGAGATATTAAGCATGAAATAGAAAGCATATAAACATAGAATAAAATAGCTAATCAAGATGCTCATAGTTGCTCCTCCCTTGTTACTCTCCTCTCCAAGTCCCAAATGAGTGTAGCTCTTAGCTTTTAGCACTAGCCATGGATGCCATATGGAGATTCAAGATAGTTGAATATGATAAGCAAATGCTATGCAAGTGTAGATAGTGATGCTATGAAAAAGCTCTATGCTAATGCCAGTATAACAACAATACTCTAATGCTTCTTTTTGCTTGAGGAGAAGGGTTCTATTTATAGAAGAAATGGGGAAATGAAGAGTTAAGATTGAGTAATCTTAACAAGAGTTAGGATTGAAAGATATTCAATCCATGTGAGACTTTCAACCCAATCCCATGTTGACAAGTGTCACCGTGAGGAGGCTTGAGAGGAGTGATAAGGAGCATTAAATGTTTGAGGGGACATGATGGTTACCCTGGTCAAAGAAATAAATGCTTTGAAGAGACACATGGGTTACATGAGGGTTAAGTTAGGGGTCAAAATTCTTAACCATGGGTGCAAGTGGAATTAACCATTAATGGTCATGTAAGAGCCATAAGTGGTTTGGAAGACTTTAGAGGTTAATTTGTTGAACACACAAAGCATTAATTGCTTTTCAAAGACTTTGGAGTCTTTGAGAAGTGACTCCAATTTTCTTAGGAATGTGACAATATTTAGGGGATGGATTAGGTTAATTAGGAAGGGTTTAGAAGAATCTAGAAGGGGTTTAGGCATGCAAGTGGATTTTGTAGGAAAATGCAAGTGGGAGAAATTTTGGTATTTTCAATTAAAATAAAATCATTTATTTCAATTAAATGGTGTAATTTGCATTTGGATAAATATTCAAATAAATATTAATTTATTTAAATGAGAAAAAGGAAGATAAAGCATTAAAATGCTTGAAGACTTTGAGGGAAACCATTAAAGGCTTGAAGACTTTGAGGAAAACCATTAAAGTCTTAAGAAGACTTTAAGGGAAGCCATTAAGTTTGAAGACTTTAAAGCCATCAAGTTTGAAGACTTTAAGGGAAACCATTAAAGGCTTAAGAAGACTATAGAAGGAAGCCATCAAGTTTGAAGACTTTAAAGCCATCAAGTTTGAAGACTTTAAGGGAAACCATTAAAGGTTTCAAGTGGGTGAGGATAAATAGGATTTTAAATAAATAATTTATTTAAAATAGTTGTGCAACTTGCTTTTGTAGGAAAATACAAGTGGGTGGAGGATAAAGGTGATTTAAATAAATTATTTATTTAAAATAATTGTGCAACTTGCATTTGTAGGAAAATGCAAGTGGGTAGAGGATAAAGGTGATTTAAATAAATGTTAATTTATTTAAATGTGAGAGGTGGGATTTTGGGGGAATTTAAATAAATAAAAATTTATTTAAATGTGAGAGAAGATTTAATTAAATAAATATGATTTATTTATTTAATTAATGGTCTGAATTTGGTTAAGTGAATTAAATCAAATAAATTGAATAATTTATTTAATTAATAGGAGAAGAGGGTTAAGATGAATTAATTAAATATTAATTTAATTAATTATTAATTGATGGTTAAATAATCAAATAAATACTAAGTATTCATTTAATTAAGTGGACAGATTTATGTGACTACATTTGCCCCTCTTTGAGACGGTGCAGTTTATCGCGTCGTTTCAAAGAAAGAAAAATAGGTGTGAAGAAATGCCCCATAAAATGTAAATTTAATGGGTGGTATGCCCCCTCGAGAAATGGGCCGAATTTTATTTTATTTTTTTTGAAAAATCGGGCGGTCTCTCGAAAAAGAATGAAAAGTGGAGGGGATGTAGAATAGAAGAAATTAGAACTAATGATGAAAGAATGGGAGAAAATGGAGTGAATATGAAGAAACAACAAGCCAGTGAGTACCCTGAGGTCATGCAAGATATACATAGCAGATGTAGTGTGGGGTTTGGATTGATGCTATACAATTGATCAAAATTGGTTGGACAATCTAGTGCAATCGGTTTAATTGCCCCGGTCAAGTCAAAGCGTGACAGTTGATGTCAGTTGGTCGCTTGGACATGATAAAGTCTAAGTAAGTGAATCAAAGTGACCTGATGTGACTTAGACAATTGATATAATTGCCTGATGAAGTCAAGGGATATGAAGCAAAATACTCGTTGAGACATAAACAATTGATGTAATTGTCCGTTGGATTGTGTTTGATTGGTTGATCAATTGATAGTGTGTGCGTGTGATGGATGGTTGTGGGGAATCATGGCAACCCCATTGAGACTAGGTCATTGTGATAAATGTCTGATGTAGTCTAGGATTACCATAATCGATTACCTGTTGAGACCCAAAGATACTTGATCAGAGTATTTGTTGATAGTCTAGGTGTGTGGGAGTCGATGTATCTGTGTAGACAGAGTAACTGGCTTAATTTTGTGGATGAGTGAGGATGGGAAGTGATGAAGGGATTAGGATGATGTTGATGATCAAGATAGGGAGGGTGAGGGGGGATTTGATGTTAGATAGAAGATATGGAGGACTAGGACCGAGTCCTATGGAAGAAGATGAGTAAAATAGAGTATGCATTATTATGACTATGTATGCATGATATGCAGCTATTATGAATGTATGGATGGGTGGAATGCAATGAAATGCAATATATACAGATGAGATGGAATGATGATCCATGGTGCTTTATTTTTCATCATCGAGCTTTAAAATGTTGTAAGAAAATACAAGCAACTTGACATAAAGATTCAAGATGACCAGAGTATTTCTTACATGGATTTTGATATAGTAAGTTAATACAAGAAACTTGATATAATGGATCAAGTTGACCTGAGTATTGCTTGCAGAACAGACAAGGATTATCTCCTTTCATGCATGACTTGGATCATCCTCCTTGATCTTAGGCTGATCATAGCCTGAGACAAGTGCATACCATAATAAGAGATAAAACCTTTATCCAGTTTGGATGTGGTAGGAGGAACCAAAGAAAGAGAATTATACCTGCAACAAATAGTATATACATAAAGAATAAAGAATATGGATCCTTGGTAATGGTTCATGCTCATATGGTCGAGGTATACGCTGTAGTCAGCAAGTCGTAATGATCTATGACTACATTTGGCATAAGATCACATAGCTTGGTGAACTTCCCACGTAGACACCATTAGTACATGCCCCAGAACTTCATCGGAATAATGTGTCGAAGATACACAAACAATGTCGTAGGAACCTAATATATAAACAAATGAATTACTTCACAAATCAACTAAGTATTTGATAGCTTAACACAATTTTCTTGTCAAAGAAAATGTCATTTTTGTCTTTGTTTTGGTAAGGAAGGATGCATCCTTGTTGACGACAGTTTTGAGTGTTGATGTTGATTGTGTGGTCGATTGATAAGTGGTCATTCTGTGGAGTATATCACAATGTTTGTTTGGTATCTATGTGGATGAGTATGTACAATGTGTTGTCATGTTTTTGTTTTATGTTTTTCTGTTTTTTGATGTTTTTTGATGTTTTTGGATTTTGTGAGACATTTTTTGAATATTTTTGGATTTTGTGAGACCTTTTTGAATGTTTTTGTCAATGAATCACCAGTAATGTAGAATCCACTTCCATCATCTAGATTTTTTAAGGGTATTGCCCCCAAGTGTAGACATGACTATGAAAAAGTGGGATGCAAGACGCATGAAGTACTATCTTTGATTACAGATCAAATAACAAGCCATGGTTTGGATGGATGGATATGTGTATGTATGAATGTGATCGCAACGAGCCTGAAAGATACTGGAGCCATTGTCTTTATGAGTGGCGCCTGTTTGCCAGGTTTTCACCATCGCACTTACCCAAGGTGCCACCGGAGTGGTTGTTCACCATTTGGATGCATGATTTTTCTTTACTTTTTGAATGTTTTTGTGTTTCTTTAGGACATTTTTCTGAATGTTTTTGGTATTTTCTGATATGCAGGGGAGCCTAATGCTCTGTACAGCTTAGGTATAAAACCGTTTGAGGTGCATGCTGTTAATTGGATCTGTGAGCGGTTCTCCTTCTGATGTAGCCAACTGATATGCCCCGGACCCGAATACAACAGTGACAACATATGGGCCCAGCCAGTTTGATTCAAACTTTCCCTGATGTTCTCTGTGTGGTTGGTTGTGAGGATTCTCTCATAGAACAAGATCACCTACCTCAAATGTATGAGATCTAACTCAGTGATTGTAGCTTCTACTCATGCGTTGCTGATAGGCTTTGAGGTGATTGTATGCAGCTTGTCATTTCTCATCAAGTAACTCTAAGTCCTGAAGACGGGATACTCTGTAGGCTTCGTCATCGATGAGATTGTGCAAGGAAACCCGTAATGATGGTATCTCGACCTCAATAGGCAAGATAGCTTCTGCACCATAGACCAATGAATAAGGAGTTGCACCTGTAGGGGTTCGAATACTAGTTAGATATACCCATAGTGCCGAGTTTAGTTGAACATGCCAGTCATGGTCGGCATCATTGACTGTCTTCTTTAGGATCCTCAATATGTTTTTATTGGATGCTTCAACCTGACCATTGCCTTGTGGGTAATAGGGAGTGGAAAAGCGGTGTTGGATATGAAATTTCTCACAAAGTTCGCGGACATCCTGATTTTTGAAAGGAAGACCGTTATCTGTGATGATGGACATGGGTACATCATATCGGCAAATGATGTAGTTGAGGATGAATGAGGCAATCTGCTTGCCGGTGACTTGGGTAAGTGGAACAGCTTCGATCCACTTTGTGAAATATTCGGTGGCGGTAATAATGAATTTATGGCCATTAGATGAAGATGGATGAATCTTACCCACAAGGTCAAGGCCCCATTGACAGAAAGGCCATGGTGTCATGATTGGTTACAGTTCCTGGGCCGGTGCATGTATCAGGTCGCCATGAACTTGACATTTCTTGCATTTTCTGAATAAGTAGTAGGAATCCTTTTCCATAGATGGCCAATAATATCCAGCTCGCATGAGTTTCTTGGCTAGTGATGGACCACTTGAGTGAGTCCCGCAAATTCCTTCATGTACCTCTTCCAAAGCCTTTGTTATCTCATCTTGTTCCAGACATCGAAGGAGAGTACCATCAAGACCGCGTCGGTATAGGGTTTCGGCAATAATGGTATATCAAGTAGTTTGGCGAATGAAGGTTTTACGTTGGTTATTTGATTGGTTGGGAGGAAGGGTGTGATCACGGAGATAGGTGTAGAACTCACCGTACCATGGGGATTCAGAACTGACAAGGCGACATATCATTTTGGATTCAGGGATATCATAAGCGGGGATCCAAAGCTGTTCTACCAAGAACTCGTAGCGTGTTGAATTTTGTGGAAGATCTAGGAGAGATGCGATGGTAGCCATAGCGTCAGCAGCTCGATTTTCATCTCTTGGTATCTGCTCAAAAGTGATAGTAGTAAATGATGTCTTTAGAGTGTCCACCATTTGCTTATATGGCATGAGTTTATCATCTTTGGTTTGATATTCATCTGTTGCTTGTCAAATGAGTAGTTGGGAATCGCCATATACTTGCAGTTCTTGTAATTTCCATTGTACGGCTAACCTGAGTCCTGTGATCAAGGCCTCATACTCTGTTATATTGTTTGTGCATGGAAATGTGAGCCTGTAAGACTTCGGGATGCTATCACCCTGAGGTGTGATAAACAGAATGCCTGCCCCCGAGCCATGCCTAGTGTATGAACCATCAAAGTATAGTTTCCATGGTTGTACTTCTGTGATCATGAATATCTCTTCATCTAGAAAATTGGAAATGAGAGGATGATCGCCTATGAGTGGTGCATCAGCCAACTGATCTGCAATAACTTGACCTTTGATAGCTTTATGGTCCACATACTCGATGTCAAATTCACTTAGAATCATCACCCATTTGGCCAAGCGACCTGTCAATGCTGCTTTGCTGAGTAAATACTTCAGTGGATCAATCTTTGCAATGAGTTGTACTTTGTGTGTTAATAGATAGTGCCTCAATTTAGTAGCTGCTAAGATTACTGCTAGGCAAGCTCGCTCAATAGGTGTGTAATTGAGTTCATAGCCCACCAGTGTGCGAGAGATGTAGTAAACAACACACTCTTTTCCTTCTGCATTATGCTGTGCCAGTAGTACACCCAATGTTGTACTGGTTGCTAAGATATAGAGTAACAATGGTCTACTTGGATCTGGTGGCATCAACAATGGTGGATTCATGAGATAGTCTTTAAGCGTTTGAAATGCTTGTTGGCATCGGGCATCCCACTGAAAGCGGATATTCTTGTGTAGCAGGTGTGTGAATGGGTGACACTTATCAGCCAATTGTGCAATGAATCTTTGGATGGATTGAAGTCATCCTTGTAGGGTCCTTAACTGACTGATATTCTTAAGAGGTGGCATGTTCATGATTGCTTTTACCTTTGTTGGGTCGACCTCAATACCTTTTCTTGAGACAATGTATCCTAGAAGCTTCCCGGAGGTCACTCCAAAGACACATTTCTTTGGATTGAGTCGAACATGGTATTGTTCCAGTCTATCAAAGATTTTATCTAAGATATGGAGATGCCCTTCTCTGGTGAGTGATTTTGCTAGTAAGTCATCAACATAATCTTCCATCATGGTATGCATCATGTCATGGAAGATGGTGGTCATTTCTCTTTGATAGGATGCTCCTGCATTCTTTAGACCGAAAGGCATTACATTCTAGGAATATGTGCCCCATGGACATATGAAGGTTGTCTTATGTTGATCTTTTGGTGCGATCTTTATCTGATTGTATCCTGAAAAGCCATCCATAAGTGAAAGCATGACATGTCCCGCTGTCAGATCCACTATGATGTCGATATTTGGTAGGGGGAAGTCATCCTTAGGACATGCCTTATTCAGATCTCTGAAGTCAGTACAAATGCAGATGCCCCCTTTTGGTTTGCCAACAGGAACAGTGTTGGATATCCATTCTGCATAATCAATTGGTCTAATGAAACCAACATCTAGGAGTTTCTTGAGTTCTATTTTGACTAGTACTGCAATCTGGGGATGCATCTTGCGAAGCTTCTGCTTGACAGGTTTGGCTCCTTCTGCTATTGTGAGGTGATGCATGACTAAATCAGGATCAAGCCCAAGCATGTCTGCATATGACCATGCAAAGTTGATCTGACACTTCTGGAAGAACTCTATAAATTTAGGCTGTTCCTCTAGAGTGAGAAGAGATTCCAGATGTATGAGATGAGGATTTTCAGAAGTCCCCACATTGTATTCTTTGGTTTCCTCGATGAGAATCGTTGATTGTTCCTATTGTACATTAGCAGGGAGAATGTCAAACCCTTCATCCTCAGATGCCTCAGAGAGGTTTTCACCGTTGGATACGCTCTTTCTTTTTACTTTTGTCAGATCAAACAGTGCCACAATGTGGTTTTCACTGGAAGATCCATGTTTTATTGTTATATTTTTGCAGCTGAAAGGTTTGGCATCCGCCCCTAAGTATGTTGTGCTATTAAGTTCTATGGCAAATCCATCTTTGTGATCTCCGCTTGGTAGGTTATCCCTTAATTCCAAAAAGTCAATGATGGCCTCATCGTTTTGGAAGAAGTCAAGACATGGAGGATTTGGTTGGTTACATTCAATGAGTTCAGGGTGGATAATGGGCATTACTTCATTGATTAGGTTAAGTGTGTTAGATGTATTAGTGAGGGTCAAGACGTTATGGTGAAGGTCGTTAATGGTACTCTCTTTGTTAGAATTAGGCGTAGGATGAGACATAGGGTTTGTGGAAGATGTTTCCAGTTCAGGAACCCAAGTGGTCTTTATCTATGCTTCTCCGTAAACAGGTATGTCTTTGCGTGGTGGAGGTGGTGATGTGTCTTCCTCATCTGAAGTATTAAGTTGTACCGAATCAAATTCCCATTCATGTGAGTCGGTCTTTGAATCACTTTCCAGCATCCGATTGCTATACCATACTGGGATGTCTTTTGAGTTAAACACTGCAGGTGTGATTGGTTGATGTACCTTTGTAGTGATCGGTGCTACAGGAAGTTTGATGGGGATAAAAGAATCTGGCACAGGAAGTATCGGCAGTGTTGACTCAGTGGCTTCTGCGGGAACTGTTGGTACCATAGGTGCTACTATGGGTTCTGATACAGTTGTTGCTGCTAATGGTACTATGGATGTAATGGCTGTTGTGAATGGGATTACTGGTTTGATTGGTGGGATGATTGGTATTGTAGATGGTTGTGTTGGGGTTGTGAGCCTCGATGGGGCAGTTGGGATGGTGCTTGAGGCTGCTTTAATGATGAAAGGTGTCCTTTTTGCAGTAGGTTGACATAATAGTTTGCTGGGTTTTCCTTTGAATCTGAGTTTAGGAAAGATTTCTTTCTCAAAGCCTAGGCCTTTATTACCTTTGGGCTTTAATTCTGGCAGCAGAGGTTCATGTCGTCCTTGTTTGCAATATCCCAAAGCACTCTGACCATCATATCCCATTTGTTGCATAATGAGGAGACGTTTGCCATACTGATCCATAGGAAGTTTAACTTGTGGTAGATCAGTGGTGATGGGATCTTTATAGATCCATTTTGCTAAGTCCTCATCTTGGGTTTCTTCTTCTTGACTCTTTCCAAGGATGAAAGGCGTCAAAGCACATGCGGGCGTGATTAGTGGTTGCTGGAGTAACTGTTGTGGTTTACCATGTGTTCTAGGAGAAGTGGGCATCTGTCCCACACAAAAGAGTTGACTCAAGTTGTATTCCCTGGGACCTTCCTCTGCTATTTTCATCTTAAGCTTTTCTTGCTTTGGTATAGTGGTGTTCGAACTGGCAAGAGAGGCTGGACTTATATATGATGTGGAGGAAATGGCTTCTCTATTATTAGGAACAGTAATCTCTAGTTGATGGCTGATATTATGGCAAAATGCAAAGGGGTTTGCATCACCCAAAATTGTGATCTCTACACCGCAGAGGAAGGTCCAGAACCTGACAGATGATGTGCTTTACCACAAGGGCCATGCAGATTGGTAGTATCACAACTCCTTTGGATGAATGCTCTGCATCATCATAGGCTTTGATTGTGATCTTCTTACGAGGATCCACTGATTCTACCGCATAGCCCAATGCTATGACCAACTGTAGTGTACAAATGTTCAGGCCTGCTCCATTATCAATCAAGACTCGCTTGATCTTGTGTTGGTTGATAAAGCCTTCAATGTGTAGCGAAGCGTTATGAGGTTGCTGGAAGGAAGAGTTGTCACTTTTGGAAAAAGTGAGACAAGGTGATGACTTTAGACTTCCAACCATTGCTTGAAATTGGTCTGTATTCAGGTTTGCAGGGACTGACGCCTCTTGGAGTGCTTGATCCAAGGTAGTTTTATGAGATGGTGATAAACGCAAAAGCTCTAAAATGGATATAAGCGTAGGGGTTTTGTCTAATTGCTCCACAAGATTGTACTGCTTTGGGATGGAGGTGGTGCCTTGTGGAGCTGCCTTTATGGTAACTTTGTCGCGACGCATAACAACATTGCAATTTGAGTTGGGATTTTTGAAGGTTATAATTGCAACTTGTTCATTGGCATCATACAGATGATTTACAGTGTAATTATATGCAGCCTGTGTATAATCAGTGGTATCAGTGCCTTGCCTAGAAGTGGAAGGACCCCTTTGATCTTGTGATGGAAGTGGATTTTTGAACATCAGATGATCATTATTTGTTGTTTTTGGGTCATGTCCTTCAATTTCAATTTATCCTCGATCAATAAGATCCTGAATGAGATCTTTCAATCGGTGACAATTACTTGTCTTATGCCCTCTTCCTTGATGGAATTCACAGTGTTCAGTATCTCTCCACCATGTCGGTTTGACTTGAGGCTCATAGTTTGATAGTTTAGGTAGAGTGACCAAATTTTGAGAAATGAGTTGTCGCAATACTATTTCAATGGGTTCCCCTAAGGGAGTGTATGTGCATTTCTATTTTTGCTGACGAGGTCTAGGTTCATCGTGAGATGTGATGCGACCTTGATTAGAAGGAACATTTGTGTTGTTTTGAGGTGGAGGATTTTGTCCTACAAACCGAACCATAGGTTGTGCGTTTTGGATAGTCCAGGCATCCACAACCCCATCGTTGACGATATTCTTGTTTTTATTCCAAAAGCTTGGTTTATCACTATTGAAGCGCGGGCGAGGACCATCTTTCGGTTCATTAAATATTTTGATGAGTCCTTTCTTGATGAGTGCCCATTCACATTTTAAACCCTTGGTGATCATATCATTAAAAGAGTCTGTGTCTTTGACATCCAGGTGAAATTCCATTTCTTCGTTTAAGTTGGAAACGAATATTTCCACTAGTTCTCATTTAAGTAACTGAAGAGAACGTTTGCTAGACATTTGGCGCCATCGTTGTAGGAATATTGAGAATAGTTCACCTAGTTTTTGTTTGGTGTTGCACAGATCAGCCATGGTGATGTCACGTTCAATGTTATGAGAGTAATGAGCAAGGAATTTATGGATAAGTTCCTTAAATGTTCTAATGCCACCTGGTAGTCAGGAAAACCATGATGTGGTTGTTCCTCCCAAGCTTTGGGGAAAAAGGCGCATTAGGTATGTGTCTTCATATGCTACTTCGAGACAAGCGGAATGAAATTCTCGGACATGATCACGGGGATCCCCCTTTCCTCTATATTTTTCAAATTTGGGTGTTTCGAATCCTCGTGGAAATGGTGGCATGTAAAGATTCCTATCAAAAGGATAGGGACAGATGTTGTTGAGTGAGAATTGGTTAGTCTTGACACCACTATGAAGCTGTTGGGCGAGATTCTCGACTTGTTGCCGCAACATCTCCATTTCATTTGGAGGAGGAGGTGGTGGGTTACCTCGAGGAATGTTATATCTGATGGGATCTCTACCTCTTTCCTCTTCATGGTGACTTTGTCTTTCTGATGCTTGTCTTAATTGGGCAAGATCAAAGTTAGAGGGGAGTTTTGCTCCTTCTTGAGCGAGTCTTAAGAAGTGAGCATCCGCATTGCTCCTGAGTATTTCATCAAAAAGTCTGTTAAAGAGAGGGTTATGCTGAGCCCTTTCTATTGTTGCAGGAGTGGGAGTACTTGGATTTTCATCATCTGCATTTCCTCCAAGTGCTTCTTGAAATTCATTGAGATTTTCCTCTTCTTCTTCTTCCCTTTCTATTTCTCGTTGCCTGGACTGTGATCGGGTTTGGGCCATTTTGTTTATAAGCTTTTTGTTGAAGTTGTGTGAAAATGATGATGAGTTTTTGTTGAAATGAGAGATTGATGGTTGGTGAATTGTGTTGCACGTGGATCTCTAGCACCTTTAAGGTGGATGTAACCGAAATTCCTTCTTTGAATTGCTTGTTTGTTTGATAAGTTTTGATGTGATAAGGTGTAGAGAAATCTAAGATGTGTTACAGATTTAACTACCTAGTAATGAGAGGATTCACTCATGAACTAGTTTTAACCTACGTAGATGTGTCTCTTAGGATGAGCTTATCCTAGATGTAGAAACAATCTAAAAAGTGATGTGATTTGTTTGATTTCAAGCAATATCTAAAAGAGAACTTGGGACAAGAACCTCTTAATGTTTTGAGAGTTGGGACGGATTGATGATGAAGTGATGATGTATGAGTGAGATGATGGATGAAAATGTTTTCAACTTCAATAAAAACTTTGTGTTACAAATGGGACAAACTCTATCTCTTCCCTTTCGGGTGTTGGTGGTATTTCTCGAGCTGTGTTGTATGTGATACAGATGTTTGGGAAGAAGTTGGGATTAATCTTTCCTCCTTGGTTTTTGTGATAACTCAGAGCTCTATATTGCATAAAAGCTCTGTGGTTCAATGATTTGGAATCAAATTCGTTTGTTTTTCCTTGAAGGTAGAGACACATGTGACGCAGAAAGACTCTATGTGAGACAAAGATTTGTCTATTTATATAGAAGAATTTCCTCCTTTTGATCAAAGCCTTTGAGCTCAATGGTCTTCTTTTCAAGTTGATATTCTGATGACGCTTCTTATTTCGCAAGATGTGAAGAATGGTCATAAAATTTGACTCTTTGTTGTTTGCACTTTGTTTTTGATGTGTTTGGTTGTTTTTGTAAGATGTTGGATGAATAATTTGTTTTTCTTTTGGGAAGTGATTTTCTGATTTGATGTTTCTTTGACAAGAAAAAAAAGCAAGCACACAAACACAAGAATGTTGCCTCAAAGGCACAAATGAGTATGGGTCTAGATCAACCCAATCCTTGGACTTGTATATGACCCTTCCTTTAGATGTATTTTAAGGTGTATTTCCAAAGCCTGAAGTCGGCTCAATTTGCACTTGGTCTTGACTAAAACGAATACCTTTCAAACACTTTTTATCCCTAAGGTCAAATGACCAGTTGTGATAAATTTAGCCCACATCTTGATATTTCTTCAACCTTGGTACTACATACCTTATGAATCTTGTCATGGCAGGTAAGGATGTGATATACTAAGTCTTGCACAAGCATAACAAATAGATGATCCCTATGATGGGGGAGTCACCACTTTTATCAAGCCACAAGTGACTTTTCAAAAAGCTATGTTTCTACTCAAGGAAATATGTATGGTGAGTATCTTGAGAGCAAGACCATCTATGCTCTTGCACTAAATTATATCGCAAATATCCTTAATCAATAGAACGGGTGGGATACTACTTAAAGGTGTTTAGTCATGTTCGATGCTTTTGGACATAAGTTCATTCTGCAGTGACTCACTTAAGAGCCTTGTAACCAGTGGTGGGGCCCATTTGTCCTTTCGACAAGTTACACTGTAGGAATAGCTATACCCAAGGCTACAGCTTTTGCTCACACCTGATTTCTATAGCGGCTCGAAAGATTTACCGCTTGAGGTCGTTCCCAAGAGTATCGATCCCTTGGCAGGCCTCTTTTAAAAAGATAAAATTTGAGTGTTACTAACACTTTTCTCTTGCACCTAGGACCACGAGAGCCAAGGGAGAGGATAGTGTGTGTTAGAAGTAGGACCACTCGACCAACTCTTTTGCACAAGTGTGCCAAACACAAAATTCACTCGTTCCTTTTAACTTGTCATCGCAATGATTTTCTATCTATTTGGAGATGTTGCTCCAACAATCATGGTGTTCTTTTTAATTTTCAAAGGCAATTGTTTGAGTAAACTAGAATTTGAAAATCCTGGTTAACTTAATGAAAAACACATTTGCATGAAGTAAAATTGCTGTAAAAATGAGACAAGTTTGATTGTGAATTTTATTTGCACCAAAAATGGAAGTGTGGATTGTGAGTTTTAGCTTGATGCAAGAAATAAAATTTGCCTTGTTGATTTTAAGCACCAAAAGAATTTGTTCCTAACTTTACAAAAAAATAAATTTGTGTGTTTGTTTTTGTGATTCTTTTTAACTTTGAACAAATGTGATTCTTTTTAGAGCTCTAAACGAAAGATGTGGTTCTTTTTAAAACTCCAAATGAATGTGTAGTTGATTTTAACCCAAAAGAAAAATGAATTTATTTTATCCCAACTTGAAAGACGAAGTTAGAAATATGAACAAATTTATTTCCTAAGCTAAAATTGCTAAAAAATCCTATTGTAGGGGTTAGTTAAAACCTGCACAAAAGATAATTAGTTAGAAAAATCCGCATGTTTTGGTGGGCTTCTACAAGCCTAAAATTTTTGGTTTTCGGTTACAAGGAATTTTCTTACAACTCTCTGTTACAATAGCTCTACTCTGTGTGAAAACAGAAGTGCTATTTAACACAAAAGAGCAACAATATAGACAATAGCGCTAAAGTATCAATTTGCGAAGGTGCTAAATTGAGAACAAAAACGCAAGAGAATGACCTATGTGTCAATTAAAACATTCAAAATTTAGTAGTCTTCAAAATGATTGCTCTTTGATTCACGTCGGGTTCACCAAATGATGCTCTACAAAAAGGATTAGAAAATCTGTTTGATGGCAACACACACAAGAGCACAAGAAACAAACGTTAGTGTTAGCAACAAAAGATTATCCTAAACAGGCATATCAAGAGAGATATTAAGCATGAAATAGAAAGCATATAAACATAGAATAAAATAGCTAATCAAGATGCTCATAGTTGCTCCTCCCTTGTTCCTCTCCTCTCCAAGTCCCAAATGAGTGTAGCTCTCAGCTTTTAGCACTAGCCATGGATGCCATATGGAGATTCAAGATAGTTGAATATGATAAGCAAATGCTATGCAAATGTAGATAGTGATGCTATGAGAAAGCTCTATGCTAATGCCAGTATAACAACAATACTCTAATGCTTCTTTTTGCTTGAGGAGAAGGGTTCTATTTATAGAAGAAATGGGGAAATGAAGGGTTAAGATTGAGTAATCTTAACAAGGGTTAGGATTGAAAGATATTCAATCCATGTGAGACTTTCAACCCAATCCCATGTTGACAAGTGTCACCATGAGGAGGCTTGAGAGGAGTGATAAGGAGCATTAAATGTTTGAGGGGACATGATGGTTACCCTGGTCAAAGAAATAAATGCTTTGAAGAGACACATGGGTTACATGAGGGTTAAGTTAGGGGTCAAAGTCCTTAACCATGGGTGCAAGTGGAATTAACCATTAATGGTCATGTAAGAGCCATAAGTGGTTTGGAAGACTTTAGAGGTTAATTTGTTGAACATACAAAGCATTAATTGCTTTTCAAAGACTTTGGAGTCTTTGAGAAGTGACTCCAATTTTCTTAGGAATGTGACAATATTTAGGGGATGGATTAGGTTAATTAGGAAGGGTTTAGAAGAATCTAGAAGGGGTTTAGGCATGCAAGTGGATTTTGTAGGAAAATGCAAGTGGGAGAAATTTTGGTATTTTCAATTAAAATAAAATCATTTATTTCAATTAAATGGTGTAATTTGCATTTGGATAAATATTCAAATAAATATTAATTTATTTAAATGAGAAAAAGGAAGATAAAGCATTAAAATGCTTGAAGACTTTGAGGGAAACCATTAAAGGCTTGAAGACTTTAAGGAAAACCATTAAAGTCTTAAGAAGACTTTAAGGGAAGCCATTAAGTTTGAAGACTTTAAAGCCATCAAGTTTGAAGATTTTAAGGGAAACCATTAAAGGCTTAAGAAGACTATAGAAGGAAGCCATCAAGTTTGAAGACTTTAAAGCCATCAAGTTTGAAGATTTTAAGGGAAACCATTAAAGGTTTCAAGTGGGTGAGGATAAATAGGATTTTAAATAAATAATTTATTTAAAATAGTTGTGCAACTTGCTTTTGTAGGAAAATACAAGTGGGTGGAGGATAAAGGTGATTTAAATAAATTATTTATTTAAAATAATTGTGCAACTTGCATTTGTAGGAAAATGCAAGTGGGTAGAGGATAAAGGTGATTTAAATAAATGTTAATTTATTTAAATGTGAGAGGTGGGATTTTGGGGGAATTTAAATAAATATTAATTTATTTAAATGTGAGAGAAGATTTAATTAAATAAATATGATTTATTTATTTAATTAATGGTCTGAATTTGGTTAAGTGAATTAAATCAAATAAATTGAATAATTTATTTAATTAATAGGAGAAGAGGGTTAAGATGAATTAATTAAATATTAATTTAATTAATTAATAATTGATGGTTAAATAATCAAATAAATACTATGTATTCATTTAATTAAGTGGACAGATTTATGTGACTACACACTTAGATGTCAAAATTTTATTTTCCTAAGTGTTGCCATCAATGCCAAAGGGGGAGATTGTTCACATTTTTCATGTTCATGTTGTGATTGTCATTGATGGACACGCATTTGCATTAAGATCCTCTTTATATGTGTGAGTTATAGCACAACCGGTATTTGTTCGAACCCGTATGTTGTATTATAGTCTTTAGACTATTGATGTTTTGCAGAATGCGTTTACCGGTCTAAAGTGGCATGTCGACCCCAAGCGATTTGTGGATACCAAGCGGTACGAGGGATTAAAGTGGCATAACACATTTTTACCAGTCTTCATTTTGACAAACCGAAAACCGGTATTTTGTATGAACTAGTAATACTCTGTGATGAGTTACCATCCACCGATCGTTTGACAGTGTCGACTATCTGGCGGTGCATAATGTGTCGTGTTACCAGATATGTCCAGATGCATTGAACCTAGGAAATTATATTGTAATCCTATTGGACCAACATGAAATCAGATTCCTTTATAAGGACATCATGTCTAGGGTTCTAAGGTTGTTGTTGAGGTTGATGTTGTTGCTAGGGTTCAAGGTAGTTGAGGAGTTAGAGAGAGTATGAATGTGTAGAAGATTGAAGTAATGTTGTAATGCATTAAGATCGAGCTATCAAGGATCTAACCAAGCAATCTATGCTATTTGCTAGATCACTCACTTGTTGATTACTCACATCTTCGACAAGTCTGTAGCCCTTAACCGGGTAGGACCAAAAGCCTCTTGTAAATCCTCTAACAAGGTGGTTCACATCTGTGGATCTAAAATCCTCTAGCAAGGTAGTCTTTAATCGAACTTATCTCCTAACAGAGATTGAGATTCCTAATAGGATCTGTTCTGGTAAAGAACGTTGTAAGACCTTAACCAGTCTGGTTTCTATTCTGCAAATAGTTACTTATGAGTTCCATCTCACTGTGGTTTTTCCCATTTGGGTTTCCACGTCAAAATATCTTGTGTTATGGTGTTTGTGCATCTGTGGGTGAATGCATTATTAGCTATTTGGTTTGCATGTTTGTTAACCGGTTTGTCTGCTAAATTGTTTTACCAGTTCACTGTCAGTCTTGCAAAGTGTTTAAGTGCAAAGATTTTTGGCATAGTAATTCACCCCCCCCTCTTAGTATTCATCACCTCCCTAGTACTAATTCCTCTCTAGCTCAACTGAAACTCTTATGCACAGTTATGGAGGACCAGGTACAAAGCCTAGAAGAGGTTGTCGAAGTGCATGCCAAAAAGGAGCATCAAAAGGCTTTGAACACTACCTTGGTGAAAAAGTTACATGAGCTCCGGTCCGATCTGCAGAAGGCACAGAAGGATGTCAGAGATGCAATGGATGAGGGGAAATTGCTACTCAGTAAGATATGTCTACCCCATCTATTCTGTGATGATGTGCTTGCCCAGAAAGACAAACTGCAAACTGATTTGCAGACATTCATAAGCACCTTCAAGACCCCATATGATTCCTTTACCCCTTATGGGCAAACCGTTCATCGGTTTCAACTTCAGGCTACAAGAATTGATTTAGAGATCAGAAACCAAACCAAGGATTTGCAGGAACTATAACTAGTTCTACTACCAAGACTGCAAATACTTCAGAAGTACTATCTCAATCTGGATGCCTTGACGGTTACTCAAGAGATGAGTACATTGGACGCCATGGAGGAACAGGTATCCCAAATGCAAACGGAGAGTGAGGTTGCTACCTCATTACTTGAGTCTTGGTCCTTATCCATGAAGCAATTTATGCAAGACTTTAAATATGTTTTTGACAAATTTCACTCTTTATTGTCAGCTCTATTTTGTCATTGTTGGCAAAGGGGGAGAAGTATTCTAGTATTTAAAATTTTGATGCATGCTATGTATACTCATGTTTATCTCTGTAAGGAAGTAGTATACATTGTTTTTTTTTCTGCAAAGGGATAGTGTATATGCTTAGGGGGAGTATTTTTTATTATGGCATATTTTTTTTGTAAAAACACTTAGACGTCAAAATTTTCCTAAGTGTTGCCATCAATGCCAAAGGGGGAGATTGTTGGCATTTTTTATGATTATGTTGTGATTGTCATTGATGGACACACACTTGCTATGAGATCACTTTTTGTATGTATGAGTTATGCTCAACTGGTATTTGTTTCAAACTGGTATTATGTTATAGTCTTTAGACTATTGGTGTCTTGTAGAAAGTGTTTACCGATCTCAAGCGGCATGAGGACCTCAAGCAGTTCGAGGATCTCAAGCGGAATGAAGAAAAGAAACTAGAAGCGGTAGTTATCATTTTTCCAGTCTTCATTTTTGTCAATCGGTAATCTGTTTAATAGTTAAACCGGTATTACTCTGAGTTACCAATCGGTAATCAGTAAATTTGTACAAACTGGTAATACTCTGTGATGAGTTACCAACCGGTATATCTTTGTGATGAGTTACCATCCACAGACACTTTGACGGTGATTTTGTGTCGTGTTACCAAATGTGTCTAGATACAATGAACCTAGGAACTTTCAATGTAATCCTATTGGACCGACATGAAATCAGATTCCTTTTAAGGACATTATGTCTAGGGTTTTAGTGTATGTGTGTAGTTGTTAGGGTTTGTGGTGGTTGATGAGTTCTTGTATGTGCGATCTTAACAAAAAAGATCAAGTCTGTGTGTTGTAACAAAGTGTGGATTTACTGAAGACCGCAGTAATGTTGAAATGGATTAGCAATGAGCTATCATGGATCTAACCAAGTAGACTGTGCTATTCGCTAGATCATTCACTTGTTGATTACTCACATCTTTGACAAGTTAGAAACCCTTAACCGGGTAGGCCCATAAAAGCCTTTGTAAATCCTCTAACAAGGTGATTCACATCTATGAATCTAAAATCCTCTCACAAGGTAGTCTTTAATCGGACTTATCTCCTAACAGAGATTAAGATTCCTAACAGGATATGTTTTGGTAAAGAACATTGTATGACCTTAACCGGTCTGGTTACTATTCTGCAGATAGTTACTTGTGAGTTTCATCTCACCGTGGTTTTTCCCATTTCGGTTTCCATGTCAAAATCTCTTGTGTTATGGTGATTGTGCTTCTATGGGTGAATTCCTTACTTGTTGTTTGGTTTGCATTTGTGTTAACCAGTTTGTTAGTTAAACTATTATACCAGTTTGCTGCTAGATTGATAAAGTGTTTGACTTTAGTATTTATTGGTAAACTAATTCACCCCCCCCTCTTAGTATTCATCACTTCTTACCTACTTCAGCTGCCAAGTGATCCATACTCTCCTTAGACTCACTCGTTGAATCACTGTCAGAACCCTCATCCAAAGAAAAATAGAGTTTGACCCTTCCTCCTCAGACTCAGAAATAGAGGGCTGAGGGTGGGCTATTTGGTTAGCCTTGAGGTCATCATAAATTAGAAACATTAAGCCTTGATGCATGGTAGTGTCACCCTTAGGGTTCTCTTTATGGACCTTAATGGTGGCATTCATAGAACATAACAGAAAATATGTAATGTTAACTTTCTCATCATGCCTAAAATGATTCAGCAAAACAAAATGGTAGCCATACACTTTAGTGAATCTACCATCCAAAGTAATATAGCGCATTATAACAAAAAGGACCTCCCTCCATGGCTTAACAAAAACCATTGGAGTTCATGTTGCATTCATTGTTCAAATGCTTTTAGTTGTTGTTCTATTTTTTTCCTAACATTATTGTAACATTGCAATGTCGGTATTTTTGAAAGTAGTGGTGATTCAAGATATATCTCATTGAGAAAGGATAGTTATAGGTGACAAATTCCCTAGGGACACATTTTTTCTGTGTGCATGCTTTGTAGAGAAAATTTACTCAAGAGTGCATTGAAGTATTTATACATGAGGGAACTAAAAAAATGATATGGGCATTATTAGTTATATTGATGATTACGATGACTATGATGTATTTATACACGAGGACATGAAAAATATGATATGGGAATTATTATCTATTTTGATTATGGATGTGATGTTTTATTTGTATGATGAAAACACATGGTATGTAGCTACAATTCTTACATTTAGATGCATATTTCATAAATATCATGTGTATATCTAGTAGTGATAACATGTATTTAATGTATGAATATTATGATGATTATGATGAAAATATGCATAGCATTACAAATCTCACATTTAAATTCTATTTATCTTCCCTATACTAATGGCGTAGTTTCCTACTCCATTGCATTTATGGCATTGTATTTTATATGTATTCATAACTTAATGGTTTTAGTAATAAAGATTAATTTTACTGAATAGTTTTGTTTCGAACTATTGTCATTTGTCAAAACAAAGACTTTGCACAAATAGAGGTCTTCCCTAGCATTTAATTGCCCACCTTGACATGTTGCCATATTCATTTTTTCTCCATGAAACATGAAAAAATTTGCTTCTTGCCATATTTGTACTAATCTCCATCAATGGTTTTTGCAAGAATGCATTTGATATTGGCATGGTCAAACAATGTTAAGTTGACCAAAATAGAGAGAGGATAATGCAGAGGAATTCCATACCTATTTGTAGGTTAATTAAAGACATTCCTAAATTTCATGAGATTCGAGAACTACTCCATCATAGTTTGGCAAATTTTTGCTCTTAGAGATTTTAAGAAACTATATTAGAATAATGAAATCCAAAATGATCAAGCGACTTGGAATGAATAGATGTATTCCATATAATTTACCTATCCACCTTGATGTGTTGGTGGAGTTGGTTTTTATCCACGACGTATAAAACAAAAAAAATATTCTTGCCATATTTGCACTACTCTTCATTGATAATTTTTGCAATAATATATTTGATGTTGGCATGGTCAAATAATGTTAAGTTGATCAAAATTGAGAGAGGTTAATGTGGAGGAATTGGCCATATCCACTTGTAAGTCCAAAAAAATATTCCTAAGTTTCATGAGCTTTGAGAACTATTCCCTTATATTTTGGAAGGTTTCCGCTCTTAGGGATCTTAAGAGACTATGTTGGAATAGTGCACTCCAAAATAATCAGGTGACTTGTGGAATAAACTAAGACCTTTCTTAGCATTTGTCTACCTACCTTGATAACTTCATGTAGTTGGTTTTTCTCCAGGACACATGAAACAAAAAATATGCTTCTTGTGATGTTTGCACTGCTCTCTATTGATAATTTTTGAAGAATACATTTGTTGTTGGTATAGTCAAAAGTGTTATTGAGAGAGGTTAATATGGATGAATGAAATATACAATCATTGGCCTAGACAAAACATTCCTAGGTACTAAAAAATCTAAGAAGTACTGCATCATAATTTGGTACTTTTTCACTCAAGGCTCTTAAGAGACTAAATTAGAATAGTGCACTTCAGAGTGATCAAGTGACCTATGGATTGGAAAGAGGCCTTCCCTATGATTTACCTAACCACCTAAATTTTTTAGTACAATTGGTTTTTCCAATGAAACATGAAATGAAAAATATGATTTTTACCATATTTGCACTACTCTCCACTAACAAATTTTTAAGAATCCATTTGTTGTTAATCAAAATTAAGATAGGTTAATATGGATGCATGCCATATCCACTGTAGGTCTAGACAAAATATTCCTAGGTGCCATGAGCTTCAAGAAATACTTTGTCATAGTTTGGGAGCTATTTTCTCTTAGGGTTCTTGAGAGATTATCTCAAAGTAGTGCATGATGAAATGATCAACTGAATTGGGGAACAAACAAAGGCCTTACCTAGTTTTTACTTGGTCATCTTGATGTTTTAGCAAAATTGGTTTTGCTCCATGACACATGAAACTAATAATGTTTTTTGTTATATTTGCACTACTCTCCTCTAACAATTTTTGTAAGAATATATTTGATGTTGGCATGGTCAAATTGTGTTGAGCTTATCAAAATTGAGAGATGTTAATGTGGAGGGATTCCATATACACTTGTAGGTGTAGACAAAACATTGCTAGGTGCCACAAGCTCCGTGAACTACTTTGTCATAGTTTGGAAATTTTTTTCTCTTAGGGCTCTTAAGAGACTATGCCAGTACAGTGCACTCCAAAATGATGTAGTGAATTGGGAAACAAACAAAGGCCTTCTTGTGTATTTACCTTCCTAGATTGACATCTTCACATAGTATGGTTTTCTCCAAGACACATGAAACTAAAAATATATGTTTAGCCATATTTACAATGCTCTCCACTATCAGTTTTTGCAAGCATGCATTTGTTGTTGCAATGGTCATATGATATTGATTTGAACAACAATGAGAGAGGTTAACATGTAGTGATAATATATCCACTCGTAGGTCCAAATGAAACATACATAAGTGCCAGCTTTGAGAATTACTATTTTATAGTTTCACAATTTTTCCCTTGGGGCTTTTAAGAGACTACACTAGAATAATGCACTTTGGAATGATCGAATAAATTAGGGAATGAACAAATGCCTTCCCTATTGAAAACCTGAGTTATATTGTCATTGATGTTAAACTTGTTTGGTGTTGATGTCAAACTTATTTGGTGTTGTTATTGACAACATTTGTGTTGTTTGTGATTGTGTGCTGAGGTAATAGAAGTGAAGAGGAAGTTGAAGTTATCCAGTCATGCGAATGTAGTGTGTGGTCTAGAAATGAATGTTCAGATGTTGTTATGTTTTTTTTTTGTGATGTTAAGTGAAAATGATATGTTTATGTCCAAGGCTACAATAGTGGAAGTTACAATATGCAAGAAAGAGTATTTAATGTCCTTATGGAAGAATGCTCCATATTCATTCAATTATTGATTATGATGGCTTGTGGTTTTGGATATAATGTCTACAATTTGTGGATGTTGAACTATCATGTTTTCAAGTCCTCAATTGCTCAAATGATGAATTTGGTTATGACAGTTTGCCAACAATGAGGTTGTCTATCAGGACTAGTTTGGAGAATGCTCTACATTGTTCAGTCATGTTGATTCAAGTGTTGTGTCTTGAAGGAAATGTGCAAATGGTTTGTGTACTATTCCAGTCCAAAATTCTAGTTTTAGTTTGATCAGCAAGTGAATATATGTTGCTTTGTGTTCGACGTTGTTAGTTGTGTTGGTCTCTAGCTAACTCGATTGATTTATGTTATTTGGATCATACTCATTTGGTCTAGATATGGATTGGAGGTTGAGTTAGAATGTTGATATGGGTCTCACCATGGTGTGTGTAGATCTACTTTGAGTAATCCTTGGGTGATGTTTTTGGGTCGGCTGGTTAACGTACTTCATTATTTTTCTACACGCAGTGTTTGGTGTTGACTTTGGAGGAAGTCTTAGAATGTACAATTCATTGGAATCAACTTAGGAGGATGTCATGTGATGTATTTGGGTCCATATCTTTGAGTGTATTGTGTTGTGTGTTTTTGTTCCAAGTGGCTGACTTTATGTAATTAATGTATATTTTGTTTGTGGTCAAACCAGCTGAGGGTTTCAATGTATAACCTAGTATAAATGGAAGCATGGATCAGTGAAATTATGAGTGGATTGTTGTGAATTTGGTGTGAATGATATGCAAGTGTATGTGAAGAAGAAAAAGTATAAATTTTAGTTTACAATGAGCTTTGATGATCATATCTTTAGTGTGATAGTGTCTTGAGATAGTGAATGAAGTGAGATATGTTTTCTTGACACAATGGTTCAAGGAAAATTTCATGAGTAGGATTTCTTGTTCATTTCAATTCATCATTTCCCTGTACCTACCCAAAGATAGTGAGTCCTTTTGGCAGCTTGTGCAATCTGTGTATCCTTCCTTGAGATTGTGTGTCTAAGTAATTCAAGTCCCTTGTATCTTGTCCTAAGGTTGTGCACCTTAGTCTTTCAAGTCCAATCAGAAATAAGCTAATTGTGATTTAAAATTTAGAGGATTATAAATAAGGTGTTTTAAGGTTTGGACTAATTACCCCCCTCCCCCCCCCCCACTTTCAGTCTCATGGTGTGTTCAATAATTGGTACCAGAGAAAGGTTCCTCAAAGATACGCAGAACCACTTGAGGAAGGTCAAGGATGGAGCATGATATCTATTTCAAGGAACCAAGGTTTGATGGCACAAATTACTCTACTTGGAAGTTGTAGATGGAATACCATTTAAATTCTCTCCTACTTAGAATATGGGACATTATCAAGTCAGGCTAAACTATTCTGAATGGTGGCCCTACTACTTTGTATGAGATCAAAGATCATGAAAATAATGCCAAGGAAAGAAATATACTTGTAAGTAGTTTTAGTAACTCAGAATTTTTAAAGATCAATTTATGCAAAAATGCAAAGAAAATTTGGGATAAACTAAGCAATATTTATGAAGGAAATGCGAAGACAAACCAAGTAAAAAAGCAGAATCTAAAGTATAGATTTGAGACATTGAGGATGTCTGAAGATGAGAATATTGAACGTTACTTGCATCAAGTAAATGAGATAGTAAATGTAATTAGAGGTATTGGTGGAAAATTGAAGAAAGTGAGGCTGTGAAAAAAGTGACAACACTTTTTAATTGCTATAAGCTTAAGAAGTACACCATTGAAGAAAGTCATGATATGGATTAATACACTATGGATCAGCTCTATGGATTGCTCTCTACCTTTGAGATTGCACAACTTGATGATTAACACATTGATAAGAAGGAATCAACATTCAAAGTTACCAAAAATATTGAAGATGAACCTGAAACAAGAAATGACATGGATGAAGTGGAAGAAAACTTTGTGAGAGTACTGAAGAAAGGATTCGAGAAATATAAAGTCAAGTTTCCCTTTAAATGTTTCAATTATGGAAGAGTTGGTCATTATGCTTCTATATGTACTTTCAAGGAAGATAACTACAAGAGATTAGATGATGATAACAAAAGAAAGGATAATTATAGCAGAGATGATAGAAAGAAAAGAATTTAGATGATAGAGTAAGTATAACAAGATTTTTTGTTCAATGGAGACCTATTCCTCTAAAGATGAAGATGGTGATGACTCAAATGAAAAATCATTATTTTCAGTCATAGAAGAAATGACAATGCAAGGTCCAGTACTCCAGATGATGAGAATGACAATGAAAGATCAATGGCTATGAACAATACATTGCATGCAAAAGTGGAACCTAAAGCTTGGATAATTGATTCTCAAATCATATGATAGGAGAGAAAAGGAAGTTCATAGATTTTGAGAAATATGATGGTGGATTAGTGAAGTTTAGTGGTGAGGAGGCTATACCTATTTGTAATAAAGGAACCATATCCATTGATGGTAAGCATAGGACAAATATTATGTTAAAGGTTTGAGACATAATCTTTTAAGTGTGGGTCAAATGTGTAGTAAAGGCTTCAAGCTCATATTTCATGGGTCCAGATGTGAGATCGAAAAAAGAAGATTCTGAAAGATTAGTTGCAAAAGGCATAAAAACAAATGGAAATGTTTACTATGTGAAGGCAAATAGAGGAAGCAGTTGTTTGCTAGCACAGAGTAGTGAATGTTGTTTATGACACAAAAGGTTGGGACATATCAAATTTGACTACATGGTAAAGATCAATTCTATTCATGTTGTGGGAGACTTACCAAATATTATCACACTTGCTAATACAGTGTGCAAGGAATGTAAGATGGGAAAGCAAACAAGGAACAAATTCAAGAATAAGGAGTATTCTACCACAAGGCCATTGGAGTTGATTCATACAGATCTATGTGGACCTAGAAGGACAAAAGTATTGAATGGTGAATGGTATTTCATGTTTCTCATTGATGAATCTTTTTTAGAATGACATGGGTTACTTTCTTAAAAGCAATTTTTGAAGCATTTGATAGATTTAAAGTGTTCAAATCTGTGGTTAAAAATCAAATAAATTCTAAAATTAAGTGTTTGAGGTATGATAGAGGATGAGAGTTTACATCAAATTAATTTGATAGATTTTATGATGAATATGGTATTAGAAGGCAATTATCTACACCTAGGACTTGTCAACATAATGGAATGGTTGAAAGAAAGAATAGGACTACTATTAAGATGTCTAGAATTATGTTGAAAGATGATAACCTTCCTAATGTGTATTGGAAAGAAGTTGTGCATATTGATGTATATATTCTTAACAAGGTACTGTTGGTAATTGACACTCATTCGACTTAGTTGTGTTGCCATTGATGGCAACACATACCATTTTGGGTTGGTCACTTAACTGGTACTCACTAGTATACATTGTTTGGCAATCGACATTCAATGACCTGCCAAGTCAAGGAACCGGCACCAACAGACAAGGGAAACTGGCAAACTAGGAACCAGTATATGCGGATGACATGGGAGATTGATCCGGCAGGTCTACAAGGCAATAGTCTTGAAGTTTAATGAATTTATTTTCGCTTAGGCCGACATGTAAATAAATTGTAATATCATTGTAAGCCGACATAAGGCATTTCTGTTTGTATTTGGGAAGGGTATTTAAGTCAGTCTAGTTTGGTTATTTTGGTAATGAATAAGAAGGTAATGGAATATAGTAATGTGATATTGTGCGAGTGATCTTGATTGACAGAATGCGAATGTAATATTCTGTAGTCAGGCTTGGATATTTGTTTAGAGGTTTGGGAAGAGAAGCAAGATACTGGTAAGGAAGGACACAATGTAAACTGGTACATACTATGCTTTAACCAGAACTCATCCAGCATAGCAAATGCACTCTCAGAGTTCAGAATTTTGTTTATAACTCCATATGTGGTGTTTGTAGTCAGTGAGGCTCCTTTTGTGATGAGCAGTGTGGTCTAGGTTGTTGGCTTTCCTACATGTGCAGGGCCCTACTGTAATATTTATTCATTTGGCCAGTGGATAGATATTGTGGGTCTCCAATCGCACCGTGGTTTTTCCTCTGAGGTTTTCCACGTATAAATCTCTATGTTATGGTTTATGTTATTGTGGGTGCTTCATTTCTATTTGTTGTTATATTCTTTCATGTTTGTCGGTTACTGAACTACATTGTTAATAAGGTTAAAATTGATTATATCAGCAAAACACTGATTCACCCCCCTCTCAGTGTTCTTGGATTTCAATAATTGGTATCAGAGCTTGGTACCTTGGAGTAAGTCTAATAGCTTGAGGAAGATCCTAAATCCAGAATCCATGGAGATGAGTCTACAGAAACAACTTGAAGTAGCACTTGAGGACTATGATGTTGAAAGGATGAAGAACTTGAAGTTGCAAGATGAATTGAACTCTGCAAAGGAATTCATTCTTACCCTACAGGAGAGGTTTTCATTTGTTCAAGCTAAAAGGAAGGAACTTTTACAAAATCTGAATGATGAAGAGAATGATACTCTTAAGGAACAATGCCAGAAGTTGAGTCAGCAAAATGGTGTGATGAAGAATGAAATGCAAGCTATGACTATGAGGATGTCCAAGGAGATTGAAGACCGGAAGAAGAATGAAAAAAATCTTAGCAGATCTCTGAAAGATAGATCTGAGGAATGCATTAGGTCAGTGCATGAGAATGATGTGTTGAGTGTTAGGAATCCCATAGATACTGAGAGGAGGGGGTGAATCAGTATCTAACCGATAATTAGAATTTCTTAATTTAAACCATGCAGAACATATTATAACAGTGTACTGGTATGCAAGAAATAATGTAATAAACAGAATTAAGAACTGTTAGTGTAGGTTTTTATTTCCTAGTGGGTTATTTATTTTTTCCCTATATTCCTAGGTTTTTTCTACACTTCTTTTAATCTTGCTTAGGTTAATAAATCATGCTTAATTAGGTGAGTGGTTATGAGGTGTCACCTTCCTACATGTGTGCATCCAGTTTCTATCTTGGGAAGATACTTGCTATCTTTAGTCCAAGAGATGGTTGCTCTTGATTGGTCGGTATTGCCACCTCTTCCCTCTCCCTGGTCTATAAAAGCATGCTACCTGGCTTGTATTTGGCATCTCTTGATTTTGCATCCTCTTAATGCTATTTTGCTTCTAGCATTTTGCATTACTCTCTTGGAGACTAACTCAGTGTTGCTACTTTGATTTCATATCATTTGCATTCATAGTTTAGATATCTATTCATTTGCACTAGTTTTCTGGGTTTATAATCTTTTCAAATTTTATCATGGTATCAGAGTTATTCTATGTGTAAGAGTAGATTTTAGTTTCCATATTTGAGAGATTCGGGGGGGGCTAATAAATCTTATCATAGTTTTTCAAAAAACCTAGTATGCTCTTCTCTTGCATCTTTGGATGATCTTGAGAATCAGAAAAGTTTGACGAAATTTTTTTATCGTTGGGGTTTGCACATGTGTTTTATGAAATTTGGGTGATTGCAGCATTTTTAGTTATATTGGAAGCATCTATGGTTGTTCCAATGCATCCAAGAGGCTTGAGAAAGTCAAAATCTAGCTTTCATTTCACCGAAATCAGAGATCATCATACATAGTTGCAAAACTGGGGTTTCAAGATCAAATTTGATAACCATCTTGCATATTTGGTGTTTTCAATCAATATTGCAGGTTCCAGCATTCCTTCTCTTGACTTTGGTAGCTGATTCAGCCTTTTCATGTCGTTTTTTGGTTGTTGGGGTCATTTTTTGTATCTAAAGTCATTCTATTTACACTAGATCTACATCTTCTATGAATCAAATAGAAAAACGCCTTCTGGGTTTTGTTCGCAGCACAAAAAAACCATCTGGGTATCTTTTATTTTTTGTATACAGACTGTATATTTTGTAGAAACGCACTCAGAAAGTTACAGCAGGACCCCTATCCATTGGTTGTTGTAGTTTTGAATGTCGTTTTCAAATGCTTCGTTCTTGCTCATACGGACTCCTTTTTCCATGAAATTTTTTTGATTCTGGATATTTTTTTGTTCTCTATGCACTAGTGTAGCCATTTTTTTATTTTGATGCAGAGATTTTTTTGAAATTGCAGATTCTCAGTCGTGACACTGCATAGTTCTCGTTTTGTGAACTTCGAAAGATCATAACTTTCACATATGACCTCGTATCGAGGTGATTCTTTTTTTGAAAGTGAGTGATTTTTCGTGTAGATTGTAGTGGTGTTATTTATTTTTTTGGATATTGTACCAAAATTTCATTCTCAGCATATGCTTTTCATGAGGATTTTATAATGCATTGAAATCAAGACCACTTAGTATTTATTGCTAGTGGTAGTTGTAAACGCACTAATATAAAGTGCCAAATCATAATTTATTGGAGGGGTCTTTTATTGAGTGAAAAGGGGGGGTTGTCTAGATTATGTTCTCTTCCTTTCGGCATTTTTTTCTGCACTTCTTCATCATGGATCAAATAATAGTGCCTATCCTAACTCCATATAACTACTTTGAGTGGAAATCACACATGACAATCTACTTAAAGAAAGCTGGATTACATAGGATAACTATGGGGCTTGAAACTGAACCTATTAAAGATGAAGATAAACCTAAGTGGTTTAACAAATGTGATGAGGCATATGGAACATTGTGTTTGTCTATTTCTTCTGACTTGCTCTCTCATATTGAGTCTTTAAATTCGCCAAATGAAATCTAGAAAAAGTTAGAAACACTATTTGGCACACAAGATTCAATGAGGGGTCATATGTTGGAAAATGAACTAATTAGTTTAAGTCCCGACAATTTTAACACAATCCAGGATTTCTTCACTAAATTGAAATCACTAAGGTTGTAGTTAAAACAATATGGAATTGAAAAGAAAGATGAACAATTGATTCTTAGTATTCTCTCTAAGCTAAATTCAGAATATTTTGTGTTTGTTTCTACCTTCTATGCTACTAAGGGTGCACTTGGTACACAATTTACCATGCCATCTCTAGATGATTTTGCTATCTCTCTCACTTGGGAACAGGATAAGCTAATTCAAATCAGCACTCTTAATTCCTCTAAGTCACATGCCCTGGTTGCCAACCAAGGCACAAAAGAATAGAAAGGACAAAGTAGTAATAACAATAGTAAGGATAAGAAACAAAAGAATAGCAAGGAGAAGAAGGATTAGACATCACTTGATTTAAAAGCAACTAATGAGACCCAATCTTCCAAAGGCGAAAAGCCTAAGAAGGAGAGGGTCCAATGTGCCTATTGTAAAAAACTTGGTCATGATGAACATAAATGTCTAAAGAAACAAATTGATCACTTGACACACATTCTTGAGAAGAATAATATCAGTGTTCCTGAGTCAATTAAACAGAGTTCTAGTGAGGAGTCTAACAAGGCAAAAGAAAACAACAAGGGGAAAGGAAAGGGCAAGGCCCTTGTTGCATTTGCTTCTTCACCATCTACTTGGGTTCTTAATTCGGGTGCTTCAAACCACATGGCTTCATCTAACGAAGAATTTGCATCTTTGGAGCTGTGTACTATACCTTCTATTTTGATGGGTGATGACACTCCTATTGAGGTGTGTGGGAGAGGGTCTATTGATGTGAGGGATGGCACATTTGATGATGTTCTTTGTGTGCCCTCATTATCAACTAATCTCCTATCAGTATACCAGATCACTCACACAGGTTCAGGCAAGCGGGTTGAGTTCACTCCTGATACAGTGGAGATTCGTGAGTTGCATAGTGATTCTACAGTTGCAGTTGGGAGAGCAGATCATCAGTCACGACTCTATCTATTTTCTCACTTTGCTCCTGATCCTCCTTCGACTGTTTTGCTCTCTCATTCCAATGATGTGGGTAGATTATGGCATGAGCGGTTTGGCCATCTTAACTTCCACTACTTGCAGCAGCTCAACCAATAGAGTATGGTCACAGGGTTGCCTTCAGTTCAGTTTTCAAGTGGTGTTTGCCAAGGTTGCATACTTGGTAAGCATCCTAAGGAAAATTTTGATAAAGGAAAGGCATGGAGAGCTTCACAGATACTGGAGTTAGTTCACAGTGATTTGACTGGTCCATTCCAGCATCCTTCATTTAGTAGGGCCAGATATGTCCTCACATTCATTGATGACTTTTCTCGATATACTTGGGTGTACTTTCTCAAACAGAAGTCTGAGGTATTTGATCAATTTCAAGACTTCAAAACTTTTGTAGAGAAGCAATCTGGGAAAGCCATCAAATTTTTGTGCATTGACAATGGTGGTGAGTATGTCAACCATTGGGTTGAGAGCTTTTGCACTTCAGAGGGAATTGATTTGCAACATTTAGTTCCATACAATCCTCAGCAGAACGGTGTGGCAAAATGGAAGAATAGGTCCTTGAAGGAAATGGCAAACTGCATGATTCACTCCAGATCTCTTGCACCACAGTATTGGGCAGAGGCCATTAATTGTGCTTGTTATATCCAGAACCATGTTCCTCACCGAGCCTTGAAGGGAGTCACTCCTTTTGAAGCTTGGAGCGGTCGGAAACCATCAGTTAAGCACTTCTGAGTTTTTAGTTCTTCTGCATGGGCCCACATTCCTATAGAGAAATGCAAGGCCTTGGATCCGCAGAGCAGACCTAGCATATTTGTAGGTTATCCTGATGGTGTGAAGGGTTATCGGTTGCTCCACCCTACTACACATGAGTTGTTTATTGAGAGGAGTGTTTAGTTTGAGGAGGGCTCCTCGAGCTCACTTTCTACCACTTCTACAACTCCTACTTTGGCATTAGAGTCACTTGGGATACATGACAACTCCTCTGATGATTCAGATTCACCTGAGCAATCTTCTACCTCCACTTCTGATGTAGAGAGCGATTTAGAGGACTCACCTCCTTCCTCTCCTAGTCATCATTCAGAGGTTGATGATTCTCCATCTTTCAGTCCACTTTGGGCTAGACAAATCTTGCAATCTGCAAGTGATTGGGTTGGGGATCCATCAGACACTAGGCGGACTCACTCACAGTTCCAAGGTGCTCCACATGTATTCATTGCTACTGCCTCAGATCCACAGTCTTTTCATGAGGCTTTTGGTATTCCTGAGTGGGATACAGCTATGTAGGAGGAGTATAGTTCCTTAATGAGGAACCACACTTGGGATCTCGTCCCTCTTCCTAAGGGAAGAAAACTTGTTCGATGTAAGTGGATCTATCAGACAAAATTTGCAGCAGATGGGTCGGTTGACAAGTATAAGGCTCTCTTGGTCGCCAAAGGATTCTCCCAGGTTCCTGGGATTGACTACTCTGAGACTTTTGCGCCAGTTGCTCGAATGAATTCCATCCGACTTGTTCTTGCCATTGTTGCAGCTAATCGTTGGGAAGTGCACCAGATGGATGTGAAGAGTGCTTTTCTTCACAGTGACCTTCAGGAGGAGATCTACATGGAGCAACCACAAGGGTTCCTTCAGGATTCTTCACTTGTGTGCCGTCTTCGGAAGTCTCTCTATGGCCTCAAACAGGCTCCTCGGGCCTAGTATGCCAAGATGGACTCCTTCTTTCTATCATTTGGGTTCACTCGGTGCCATTCTGGTCCCAATGTCTACATTCTACAATAGGATGATTCACTCCTATTTTTGGTTCTGTATGTTGATGACTTGTTGATCACAGGGAGTTCTTCATCCACTATTGGGGCTATCAAAACTGCCCTTCATGATAGGTTTTTGATGACTGACTTGGGCTTGTTGCATTACTTTCTTGGGATTGAGATCTACTAGTCTTCTTCTGGGACCACCATCAACCAGTCGAAGTATGCTCTAGATTTGCTCTTGAGGTTTCATATGGCTGATTGTAAGCCTGCTCCGACTCCCTTTCTTTCTGAAGTCAAACTTGGGGCTCAATGTTCTTCTCCACTTGTTGATGGCACTTTGTACCGACAACTTATTGGGAGTCTCATTTATCTGACTCATACGAGACCCGACATTTCATATGTTGTAGGCATGGTCTCTCAATTCATTCAGAAGCCTCATGAGCTACACTGGAAAGCAGCCAAGAGAATCCTTCACTACATTCAGGGTACTCACAGTTTTGGGATTCACTACGCAGCGGGCATTGAGCTTGACTTGGTGGGCTACACAGATTCAGATTGGGAGGGAAATTCTCAAGATCGCAAATCTACTTCAGGTTACACCTTCTCACTTGGTTCAGGTCCTGTTTGTTGGTCGAGCAAGAAGAAATCTGCTATTGCTCTATCTTCTACTAAGGCCGAATATCGGGGGGCTGTGAATGCCGCCACTGAGGCCATTTGGCTTCAAAATCTCCTCACTGAGTTTGGTATCTAGATCAGATGGCCATCAGTCATATTTTGTGACAACCGAAGTGCCATTCAGATCTCACGGAATCTGGTCCATCATCAGTGAACCAAACACATTGAGATCCACATGCACTACATCTAAGAGCTCATCCATGGCCACGTCATCGACCTTCGCTATTGTCCGACTTCTGAGTAGGATGCTGATATCTTCACCAAACCCTTCACTGAGAGCAAGTTCCTTCATTTGCGAGCCTTGCTGGGGGTGCGGGATGCTTCATCATCTAGGGGGGCTTCTTCCTCTCACTCAGAGTCCTGACTCTCTCTACTCTTAGGGGGGGTCTCTTTTCTCTCTCTTTTTAGGGTAATTTTATGTACATGGGTACCTCATCAGGCTTGATTTGTCAGGACCCATTTCTACATCCACCTAAGCTTCGCTTATGGGGGGGTGTTAGTGTAGGTTTTTATTTCCTAGTGGGTTATTTATTTTTTTCCTATATTCCTAGGTTTTTTCTACACTTCTTTTAATCTTGCTTAGGTTAATAAATCATGCTTAATTAGGTGAATGGTTATGAGGTGTCACCTTCCTACATGTGTGCATCCATTTTCTATCTTGGGAAGATACTTGCTATCTTTAGTCCAAGAGATGGTTGCTCTTGATTGGTAGGTATTGCCACCTCTTCCCTCTCCCTGGTCTATAAAAGCATGCTACCTGGCTTGTATTTGGCATCTCTTAATTTTGCATCCTCTTAATGCTATTTTGCTTCTAGCATTTTGCATTACTCTCTTGGAGACTAACTCTATGTTGCTACTTTGATTTCGTATCATTTGCATTCATAGTTTAGATATCTATTCATTTGCACTAGTTTTCTGGGTTTATAATCTTTTCAGATTTTATTAAGAACATCCACATGAAAAGCACACCATAACACAAGGATTTAACGAGGAAACCCGCTGTGGGAAAAACCTCGGTGGGATTTGTGACCCACAATATCCACTTACTGGCCAATAAGATAATATTACTTACAATAGGGGCCTGCACATGCAAGAAGGCCAACTACCTAGAGCTCACTACTCAATGGGAAGTCTCACTGACTTACAATGTGGATTATATAAATCCAATATCTTGTACTGCTTTATAATAGCATCTATAATGCTTGATTCAGTACCGGTTGCTGCTCTGCTTCTTACATAAACCCTTTAACCTATATTTCGCATAATAGGTCTGCCTTAATATTTTCCCTTTCGCTTATATCACTTTTCACTTTCTTACCAAATGTCTACAATGATCTCTTTTATATATAAGTGTCATTTTACAACATGCCAAGTCGGCTTACAAAGTTTTTACAATAATAAACAAAATATAATATAACAAAATCCCATCGGCCTCTGTGCCGGTATACTTCCTTTCTCTGTGTCGATGTCGGTGTCTTGAGTGTTGGTGTAGAGTGTGATCTATGAGTGCCAATGCACTAACTTGTCGGTGTAATGCCTTGCCAGTGCCATAGGATTGCAAGGTTGCCATCAATGACAAAACCTTCAATCACCTACAATGTCTCATTGGAGTGTGCATATGCCAACAATCTCCCCCTTTGGCATTGATGGCAACACTCTCCCCCTTTGGCATTGATGGCAACACTCATGAGAAATTTCAAAAGTGTATCAAAAAATGTGAAGTCCAAAAATGTTACCAAAAATGTGCGTGCTCCCCCTGAGCATATGATTCCTGTGATGTTTGAATTTTCTCATCCCAGTACTCCCCCTTTGGCATCAATGACAAAGGTTGTCAAGATGTCAGTAGAGTTTGTAGTTTCAACTTTGTAACTAGGTAGTTACAATTTGAAATAGATCCGCCAAAATCAAGTTTATAGTCTCCATAAACTTTTTACTATCTCTTATTGTTGTCTTTGTTCTCTTAGTTGTACCGGTGAGATGTTGCAAATGCTCTGTCGGTGTTTTATGTCCCTTCCTTCAGCAATGATGCTAGATAGTCCAATCTTGGACTCAGTTTTAATCTTAGATGTTTTGCCTTATTCACTATTCTCTCTTTTTCTCTTTTCCAATTTAAGTAATTCTTCCTCAAAATTTGTTATCTTCTCCTCAAAAACTGATAATGTATCAGGTGAGTTAACAAAATTATCAGCAAGTTTATTGATTTCATCCTGTACCTTACTCATCTTCTTATCTATATCTATAGTCAAAAATTTTGTCATACAGGTGTCTTTGTACAAAGTTTTATACTCTTTCAATAAATTACACAATTCCGGTAGAAGTGTGTCAAAATCTCTGGTACACTTCTTTATCTGCTCATCAAAGAATCTTTGCTTTTCAATTTCTGCTTTATCCTTTAATGTCTCTTCTTTTATTTTCTCAATGTTTTCTATGATATATTTACACAAGGTATCAAGTTGTCCTAAAGAATCTTTATTGTCTATATTACAGTTAGGAGCAATTGCCTTCAAAATTGGTATGGTGTCATCTATATCCTTATAAGCTTGTGAGCTGCAGTTTGTTATCTTTTTAATTAAATCCAATAGTACCTCAGTCACATTAGTTGATTTGTAGCTTGATGATGAACCTACATTCTGAGTACTGCCAATGGAAGTAACCAAGCTTGTATTGACCTCTGGTAGGTCTGTTTGTGTCTGCATTTCCTTAAGCAATGGTTTTTCTACTTCTCCAATTGCCAATGGCACTGTTTCCTTATGAACCTGTTCCTGTTTCTATTGTTGTCCCTATTCAGGAGCCTTTTGCTCTGTTGGTTTCTCTGTTTGTTGCATTGTCTCAATCTGAGTCTGAGTCTCTACCTTTTGTTCTTTGTCATCTATTGGTTTCTTCTATGTGTTATCAGTTTGCTCAGCTACCGGTGGCTCACTAGCCATGTCAGTCTTATCAGCTATATCTTTGTCTACCACAATGTTGATCTTTTGAGTATCAACATCCAGTAGATAAGACTTCAGGATTAGGATTACCATCCTCTACATCCATACTTTCAACTATCGGTTGATCTTTTGTAGTTATTGTTGTTTTTACTGGTGGAGTAATCAAAGGAGGTGGGGGTAAGTTGTCTTTAACCTTGATACTAGGTGGTCCACCAACTTTACCTTTACCCTTGTCTCTTTCTTTCTAATATACCTTTATGGGTTTGTGACTCATTTATTCTTCTTGTTTTTCTTTTTCCACTAGGAAAATGTCCCGTGCATTTTCTGTCTCCTCGGTCACCTCATTAACTCTTCCAACCATTAAAGCAATGTGCTGGTGTGCAGTAGAAAATACTGACCGATTGGCTTGAGCAATTAAGTCATCAATTTCTTTGGGTGAATTCACCAAATATATAGCAAGTAGCTTTTCTATCTTTATTTTCTTATCAAGTTCTATTACTGCTTGTCTTCTTGCTTCCAGTCTCTTAAATAGTTCATCTGGAACTTCATTTACTACTTCCATCAAAAATTTCATATACATATCCATATGCAATATAACATTGTTTTCTACTTGTTCTTTTTCATCAACTGTCAGAGTGTCATATATTTTCTCTATATTCTTCAATTTCCCTTCCTCTGTAATTTCATTCAACAGTATATCAAGAGGGGCCAAGTCCTTGTTTGTCCTCTTCTTCTTCTTGGGTGTCATTTTCTTCTTCTTTGGTGTAGCCTTTCTTACCGGAGATCTCACTGCTTGTTGTTTTTGTCTTGTCCTCCTAGGTGAGGGTGTGGTTTCCGGTGAGGGATCTCTTTTCCTTACAACTCTTTTGAAAGTTGCAAGCATGTCACTCTCCAAAGAAGTACCTACCGGTGATAGGTGAGTTTTAGGTTGTGGAGCTACTAACTCATCCTCTATTATACCGGTTTGCTTTAACACATCTTCTTTAATAGCCTCTACCTGTCTGGAACCTTTTCTTACAACTGCCTCAACCTTTTTCACTATTTTCTTAGATTGTATTTGGCTTTCAATAGTTTCTGCACTACCAAATACTTCTTCCTTAGGTTCTTTAGGGGCTTCCAGAAGTGCTTGAGCATATGTTTCAATTATATGATCATCTGTTTCGTAACCCATCTCTGTTACCCAAACTATTCTAGGGATAACTGCTTCCATCCAAATCTCATCCTTCTTGATTACAAAGCATATTTTATCCTTATATTTGTCAACAATCTTTTGTGATAGTCGGATTCTTTTCTTCATTTTGGCCTTAAGTGCTTGAAAGAAATCATGGATATTGTTTTCTTTATCTTCTCCCATATTGTTGAATAGTTCTGTTAGTTGTTTACCTACCGATATATCATATCCAAGTTCTTTGTAGCCTATACTGGGAACTTGTTTGGTTATATGTAGCATCAGACATACTAGCAGATTTCCAAACCTGAAAGTTCCTTTCTTGTCCTTCTTAATCTTGCCTAAGTTGTCAATTAATTCGTCCTTTAACCACTCACATACATCAATCTCTGCATTATCTGTGACCATGTCATAAGCACTTTTAATACACAGACTTGACACTGAATTGAGTCTATTTGCATGAGTTGCCTTATATCATAATACCATGTTGATAAATCTCACATTAATGTATGTTACATCATTTACTCTTAAGGACCTTTTATCAGATGTGGCACCAGTTAACTGAGTAACTAGGTCATTGGAAACCTTCTTAGTTTTGTCTGGCCTTTTACCGGTGGTCGGTAACCCTGTGACAGCTTTCACAGCTTCCTTAGTGATTTTGTGAATTGCATCTAACCAGAAAAAATTTCCATGTACCCTGCTTAAGACTATCCTAATCACATCCTTGGGGAATTCAGGAATGCTAAGGATCTCTATAAATCCTATTCAATGATCTTATGGTCCGGTTTCACATTTCTGGAGTTATCACATATGGTTGTTTTAAACATGGTTCTAATCTCTTCATCTCCTAATTCCTCAATGTTGCAGTGAATGTAAATTTTGGGGTCTTCATCATAAACAACTCCCTTAGGAATTTGAGAAAAAGCACCTAAAGTATCATCTTTCTTTGCTACTTCGGGAACTAATTGAAATACGGGCCTAGGTATTTTTATAACTTCAACAACAGTAGGGTTTTCTATATATTCAAGTGCAGAGGTGGATGCCATGATAAAATACCTTTTACTTCCTTTAGGATGGATGATTGCTTGAAGTGTTCTTGCCTCTTGCTCGAAATGCCTTAGCTCGGAATCTTCGCGCTCTTCGTAGGTTTGAAATCTCGGTGAAATGGAATGGAGCCAAAACCTCAAATTTATAGTGTCTTTTTGCCATCTACCACATTAAATGCATGTCGGTTAAGTATTCACTTAACATTGTCTGTCAATAACAAGTAATTTCCAACTTCTCATCTCTGACCAAGGGAATAATAGCACATGTGTCATTAGATTGCCAAACCCTCAAGGAAACTTTCTTCAATTCGATGAAGAACTTCCTACCGATGGAGCATCGCTCTGTTCTTTTGGTGAAGCATCGCTCTGTTCTGCTGATGGAGCATCACTCTGTCCTGTCGGTGAAGCATTGATTGGTTCTATCGGTGGAGGAGTATTCCTAATATTTAGATCAGCTTTTCTAATCCATTGTTTTGAGAATTCTTGCTTAACCTCTTCAACTTTTTCTTTACCTTTCAAGCTAGAACTTTTGTTGTCTGTCGGTGATCCTTTACTTCTATAGAATTTTGCAATATGCCCAATCTTGTTACATGCATAACAAGTCACATTATTATTTTGAATAGCTTTTCCATAACCTATGCCAGTTTATGTTCTGCATTGATTAGATAAATGTCCAAATCTTCCACAAACATAACATCTCATATTCATTCTGCAATTTTTAGAGTTGTGACCAACTTTGTTGCATTTAGAACATTGACTGGTGGGTGTGTTGATATTTTGATAATTTCTAGATCTACATTCATTTGCTCTATGACCATACTTATTACAGTTAAAGCATTTTCCATTGAATTTATAAGCATTAGGTTGTCTTACCGGTTTGTTGTGATCCTGAGTATTTGTAGTACCGGAGCTTTCTCCAACTTCAAAGCCAATTCCAGAAGTGTCACCTTTAGGTTTTTACTTTTTCAGTAAGGTGCCAAGTTCCTTTGAGCTTTTCTTGAATTTTTCTTTATGTTGATTTGCAGTTTCTAGTTCTCTTTCTAAGACTTCTTTCTGTCTCATCAGTTCATTGGAGTCATTCTGAGTATGCATCAGATCTGTCTTCAACATGTCATTTTCATAGCTAAGTCTTGTGTTCTCATTTGCTGCATCACTTAGTCTTCTGGTCAATTCTTCTTCATTTTTCTTCCTATCTTCAATTTCTTTACAAAATCTCATAGTCATATCCTGCATCTCATTCTTTGTTGTCATGTTCTCCAGTTTCAGCTTGCTTAACATATCATTAAGTGATTCATTTTCATCATTCTCATTTTGTATTTTTTCACAAAGTTCTCTTCTCTTATTTCTTGCAACAGTAAGATTTTCTTGAAGTGCCTGAATGATATCCTGAGCTTCTTTTAGATCATCTTCTAGTTTGATATTTTTCAATTTCTCTGCATCATAGTCTGAAAGACCTGCTTCAAGTTGCTTCATCAGATTTTCCATCTTTACCGGTGTCAAGATCTTCCTCAAGCTATTAGGCTTCTGAAAATAGAGGACCAGGCTTTGATACCAATTGTTAGGAATCCCATAGATACTGAGAGGGGGGGGTGAATCAGTATCTAACCGGTAATTAGAATTTCTTAATTTAAACCATGCAGAACATATTATAACAATGTACTAGTATGCAAGAAATAATGTAATAAACAGAATTAAGAACATCCACATGAAAAGCACACCATAACACAAGGATTTAACGAGGAAACTTGGTGTGGGAAAAACCTCGGTGGGATTTGTGACCCACAATATCCACTTACTAGCTAATAAGAGAATATTACTTACAATAGGGGCCTGCACATGTAGGAAGGCCAACTGCCTAGAGCTCACTGCTCAATGGGAAGTCTCACTGACTTACAATGTGGATTATATAAATCCAATATCTTGTACTACTTTATAATAGCATCTATAATGCCTGATTCAGTACCGGTTGCTGCTCTGCTTCTTACATAAATCCTTTAACCTATATTTCGCATAATAGGTCTGCCTTAATATTTTCCCTTTCGCTTATATCACTTTTCACTTACTTATCAAATGTCTACAATGATCTCTTTTATATATAAGAGTCATTTTACAACATGCCAAGTCGGCTTACAAAGTTTTTACAATAATAAACAAAATATAATATAACAAAATCCTGTCGGCCTCTATGCCGATATACTTCCTTTCTTTGTGCCGGTGTCGGTGTCCTGAGTGTCGATGTAGAGTGTGATCTGCTGATGTTGGTGTACTAACTTGTCGATGTAATGCCTTGCCGGTACCATAGGATTGCAAGGTTGCCATCAATGACAAAACCTTCAATCACCTACAATGTCTCATTGGAGTGTGCATATGCCAACATTGAGAACTAAGTTGGTGCAATCACAGAACAATGAGCAAGAGTTGGAAAGAATGATGTCAATCCTAAGAAGAGATCTGGATGTTGCAAATGAATACAAAGAAAAGTTCAGGGTCAATTTTGCAAGGCTTGATGAATTATTGAAAGATCAAAGAGACACTAGAAACACTAGAGGTCTTGGATTTGAGCATGGAGAAAGCTTTGGTACTACAAATCAGGAGAATCTACCTGACAACCAAAATCAGAAATCACCGGTAAGGCAACCCAATGCACATAAATTTAATGGCAGATGCTTTGTTTGTAATAAGTTTGGTCATAGAGCAAGTCAATGCAGAAATAGAGAAAATTAGAATAATAATGCAATTCCTGATCAATATTCAAAATGTAATAAGTATGGTCATGGGATAAAAGATTGTAGAATGAATGTGAGATGTCATACATGTGGAAAGTTTGGACATATGGCTAATCAATGTAGGTCGAAGAATGGTCAAGGAATCAACAAGGCAATTCAGAAGAACAATGTTACTTGCTATGCATGTAACAAAATAGGACATATTACCAAATATTGCAGAAGCAAGAGCAATCTGGTAGGAACTAATGAAAAAGGAAAACAAAAAGTTGATGATATTTGAAAGGAGTATGAGAGGAAATGGGTTAGGAAATATGAATTGGCAGAGACAATCAACATGGTTACTCAACCGGCAGAGTAGAATGTTCTTGCACCGACAGGAAACTTATCTAGTAACTAAGGCATTAGCCTTAGGGGGAGGCAAATTAATCATGGATCTTGCATTACCCCCGGTAGACGTCTGAAAGCTTGTTTCAAATCTTGGTGAAGATAGTCTGGAGATTCACCAACGCTGAGATAATGGATTTTGAATACGGTATCATATGTCGACATGCATTGATGTTGATGCAGGAGCATCCCCGGTCGATGAGAAATATTGCATCAACCAAAAACATTTCCTTTCTTGTTTAGTTCTTTGTGCAGTTTCAGTATTCTTACCAGTATGTAGCGGTAGTTGCTTGTTGTTCATGGCAAATCTTGTTTGCAGTTTCCTTGCGGTTTTATGTGTTTGATTTTGTTGGTGTAAATAATTATTCATCTTGGATATTATTACACTTACTTAAGTTTACTTAGGTACATGCATTTCATAATAGTTTGGGTATGAGACACTTGGGTGTTTGTGCCACATTGGGATAGTGTGTGTAGGAGAAATTCCACCTTTTATGGTGTTGATCTTGTTGTTACACTCCACATTCAGTGGGTGATCCACCTCATGTGGACTATTATATTATTTCTCCTACCTACCCACACCTATTTCCTACCTACCCTTGTTTCTTATTGAGCCACATGTCATGTTTGTGTGCTCACATATCCCTAGCCTTGCCTATATAAGCAAGCTCATCTACATTGTATGTAATTGATATTATTGATCATTTTCTATTGATGAAAATATAGTTTATTCTTGTCCTATATTGTGTCTCTATTTTGTACATTTCATTGAGCTCTTGATCTTGGCAAAATCTCACATGATATCAGAGCCATTAGGGCTTCATTGATTCGTCTTGAAGAGGCATTATTGCGACGTCAAGAGGCAGATCTGAGGATCAGCATCTTTTGGAGGTGTCCTAGACCAAATCTGACCCCGCCATTGCGTCCAGAAGGCCGTTTCCATGAATTTTGGTTATAAAGTCAGTCTATTTTGGTGAGAAAAAAATTTTCGCCAATTTTGCTATTATTGTACGAATTTCGAAAAAAAAATTTAGTTTTTTCCGAAAAAAAAAAAAAAATTCGTCAAAAAAATTTTCGGAAAAAAAAATTTGTCAAAATTTCTTTAAAAAAAAAAAAAAAAGTTTTTTTCTACATTTTTGGGGGGTCTGCAGACCCCCCCGTACCCGCAGTACACAAGTTGCAGCCCGTACCTACCGGACTCTGCAGGTCTGTTGTACCCGCGTCGTGTACCCGCAGATCGACACGCCCAGCCGAGACCCGCCGCCTGTCGGCGCAGAACGTCTTGCTGACCACACAGGAACTTCACCGGCCCGCTCAGCTCCTGCCTTTGGTCGCCTTGGCTTTCGGCCTGCCTCCGACGACTCCAGCAGTCTACTCCCGTCGGCGATTACAAAACAGGCGGCCCCACATCTGCCACGTGGCAGGCGGCCACTGGCCCGCAGGCAAATCCGTACACCTTGCACAGTGACATCAGATCCATACGCCACGTCATTGGCGCCACACAGTTCGTCCGTACACCACTGTACAGTGCCACGTTAGCATCCGTACTGCACAGTCACCTGCCCAGTCAGCAGTCTGTACAGTACGGACGCCCAGTCAGCAGGGAGGCGAAGTTTTTGCGACGGTCATACGGCCGTCAAATTTAATCAAGTGATTTGCTGACGTCAGCACACGTCAGTAGGGTTTGAAAATTTTTGTACCCCCCTCTCATTTGCATTTCTGATTTTGCAGTTCAACTTCAGACGATGATATCTTGCTCATTTTTGCTCCTTTTTTCAAGCAATTTTTTTTGAAATGGGCTATAATTTCATTTTCTCCACAGTGGTGAAGAAATTTTTTGATTTTGATGCACGGTTTTTTCAAAAAATGTAGTTTTTGGTGACTATACCTGAGTAATCCCAGTTTTTGCAACTTCAGAGGCTTCATTTAGGGTCATACGACCTCCTTTTCAGGTGTCATTTTTTTTTAAATGGGTATTTTTTTGTCTACTTTCACATGATGCTATCAGATTGATGCCATTGTAAGTAGAAATTGTACTTTCAAATTTTGGCCTTTTTTGGCTCTCTTGGTACTTGTATATATGCTTGAATCTCAGTTAGATTCATTGCACTATTGATTGAAGTCTCTTGTATCTCATTTGAGAAGTTGTAAAATTTGCATCATAAGTCCACTTTGCCTTGCTTTGCAAGTGGCTCATTGTAATCGCACTAAGTATAAAGTGCCAAAATCATCACTTTGGGGGGGGTACTTTGATTGAGTGAATTTGGGGGGGTGTCTCTTGTGCTTTTGTGCTCTTGTGTTCCTTCCTTTTTGCTGCTATGGGTTCTTCTAATTTTCTTCTCTTAACTCCTCATAATTATGCTACTTGGAAAATTGATGCATGGAGTAAACTTATGGAAAAAGGACTCACTCATTACATTGATGGAACTATTGTTGCTCCCATTGATCCTAAGGTTGATCCAGTTGGTCACTTGGATTGGCTTACTAAAAATATCATGGCAATTAGTACCTTAAGAAAGTATGTATCAAAGGATCTCATTTTTCATATTGAGAAGTGTACTCTAATCAAGGATGCTTGGCAAAAGTTTCAAGACTTGTACGGTCAAGTTGATGAGATTAGGGAATATCAAATTGATGGTGATCTCACCATGTTAGATCCCAAGAACTTTGATACTATACAAGATTATGTCACTAAGGCAAATGAGTTGAGGGCACAACTCAAAGATTGTGGCATTGATAAAAAGGATACTCAATTGATATTCAACTTGATAGGCAAGCTTCCACAAGAATATGCAGCATTTCTTTCTAGTTTCCAAACCCATAGGATGACAATGGGTTCAAGCTACAAAATGCCTACATTTGATGCTTTCAATGAAATGTTGATGATGGAACAAACTAAGTTGATAAGCATGGGCATTCTTAAGGCTTCTAAGTCTCAAGCACTAGTGGCAAATCATGGGAACAAAGGAAATCAAGGAAAGGACAACTCAAACAAGAAGAAATGGCAATCAAAGCCTAAGGACAAAGCACCATCTTCTCCACAACAAGGAGATTCATCCTCTTCCAAGAGAGATAATTCACCAAAGAGGGAGAGACCTACTTGTGCTTATTGTAAAAAGATTGGTCATGAGGAGCATCGTTGCCATTCTAAGAAGATTGATGAGCTTACACATATCATCAAAAAGCATAACATTGATTTGCCTAAAGTCTACAAGAAGGATGATTCATCAACTTCCACTTCCTCACATTCAAAAGGAAAAGGGCAAGCATTCATGGCTTCTACAAGTGGGAAGACTCACTCTTTTGGAACAAGAAAAGGAAAAGCTCTATGTGCTACTGTTAGTCATGATTCAGAGAGATGGCTTCTAGATTCAGGGGCTTCTCATCATATGGCATCTTCACAGTCTATGTTCTCTACATTTGAGCCTTGCACCATGCTACAGATTTTGATGGGCAATCATACATACATGGATATGATTGGGAAAGGATCTATTGACATTGGGGATAACTCCTTCAATGATGTGTTGTGTGTACCCCACTTGACAAACAATCTCCTTTCTATCTATCAAATCACACATGGTGCAACTAAGAGAGTTGTGGAGTTCACACCTGACTCAGTTTTCATTAGAGACTTGGAGACTAGAGCTATCATTGCGACTGGGGTGGTTGATCATGCATCTCGGTTATACTCCTTTTCAGATTTTGTTGATGATGATGATTTCACATTTGATGATTCTACACATGATGATCACACTTCTTGTGATGGTTCAGTTTTTGAGGAGAACTTTGGGCACTTGAACATGGGGATTCTCACATGTGACCCCATTCTTGAGCCTTGTATTTCATCTCCTCATATTGATATCACATCACCTATTGCACTTGATGATGCGGATAGTGCGACAGTTTTGCCTTCATGTGATTCAGTGCAGCAGGATATTCATTGTCTTCCAGCTTCAGATTCATGGGATGATTACTTGACAGACATTGCGGGTTTATTTATGGAATCCTACATTGCAGATTTGGGAGACATCATTGATGACATCCATCTTCTCTTTGATGAAGGTGATCCTTCTTCGATTGTTGTGAGGGCACACTCTAACCCTCTTGTTCATTCTCTACATGATCATTCTTTCGAGGTTGACATGATTGTGGATACTTATGTACAGCAGTTGGAGGAGGTCTCTTTATGTTTTGAGGAGACATGTGAGTCTTTGGGACATGTTCTACATCCATCTCCACTAGATCTTGGAGTGCCTTTTTCAGCAGTGTGGCACAGTTTACCACCTTTGGAGGGGGTATCTTTCAGCATCGACATGGGGACACTTGAGCAGTTTTCAAAGATTCCTTTCATCATGAGTTTTCTTCATACATCTTCCCTTCATGATTGGGGAGACTTCATGGATACACCTTTGGTTTTGTTTCTTCCTAAGGGGAGGAATGTTTTTTGACGTTCGTGAAGTAGTTTCTTCATACATTGAGCTTCTATCATTGGTGCAGATTCCACATTGAGGGGGGGCTTCCTAGCTTCTCTTCTTCTCTCATATGGGGGGGACTTTTTCCTCACATGGGGTTTTGTCCTTCACATTCTTCTATGAGAGTTCTCTTGTATGTTTTTCATCTCTCTTTTGGGGGAGGGTTTTTCTCTCTTTCCCCGCTTTATGGGAGATTGCATTTGCATTTGTACATGGGTACCTAACATGGCCTAGTAGCCGGGACCCATCTTGCATTGTTTAGTTGCATTGTTGACTTAAGTGCATTCCCCTAAGTTGCACTTAAGGGGGGGTGTTGGTGTAAATAATTATTCATCTTGGATATTATTACACTTACTTAAGTTTACTTAGGTACATGCATTTCATAATAGTTTGGGTATGAGACACTTGGGTGTTTGTGCCACATTGGGATAGTGTGTGTAGGAGAAATTCCACCTTTTATGGTGTTGATCTTGTTGTTACACTCCACATTCAGTGGGTGATCCACCTCATGTGGACTATTATATTATTTCTCCTACCTACCCACACCTATTTCCTACCTACCCTTGTTTCTTATTGAGCCACATGTCATGTTTGTGTGCTCACATATCCCTAGCCTTGCCTATATAAGCAAGCTCATCTACATTGTATGTAATTGATATTATTGATCATTTTCTATTGATGAGAATACAGTTTATTCTTGTCCTATATTGTGTCTCTATTTTGTACATTTCATTGAGCTCTTGATCTTGGCAAAATCTCATAGATTCCATATTTCTAGTTCATTTGGGTTATTCTCTAGCATGTTATCGCTTTCGGTTGGTTGTTTTTGGGTTCCCGAGACAGTTCTTGTGCTTATCTATTGGCTTCCCTTCAATACCAGCGCGATTCTTGGCATATGGATCCATCTTGGGTCTTGTCTAATGTTCTTTGGCGTGTGGCCGACCCTCCTGCTGATTTGCATCACTTGGTTGTTATTTTGTAGAAAGATTTCTTGAATATTAGGACCAACCTAATTACACGTTTCATTTTCCTGCATTGGTGAATGTAATCTTTTGAGGTCGACTCGGATATGTTTCAGTGGGTATAAATATGATGTTATGTAATCATTTGTAAGGCATTGAAACTAGAAGTGAGAACAAGGATTGAGATTCGTATGTTGTGATCTAATTTATTCTTGGAGTCTGATTGGATTGTTTCTGGCTTGAAGCCTGCATATAACCGGTTAACTATCAGATGTTCTTTGATGATAATCTGATAATTACCAAATGATTGTCACAAGTTCTATGACTTGAATATGATCTATTTATATGAATTTTATATGTTTTCTTACTGTTTTCATTGTGTCTCTCTTGTTGCATAATCCGATTGACTCTTTTCAGGGTTCTTACCGGTTATGGCTGCATCAATTAGTATCAAACCTGGTTATGGACTGGCTGGTGGAAGAATTGTCTGAGGCATTCCTTGAGGTGGACAAATCGTTGATTGGAGGCAGGCTGCTAGGGTGTTCAATAGATCGCCGAGGGGAGGCAATTGAAACCGGTAGTTAGATCATTGAGTTGAGGCAGTTCACTAGAGTGGAAGGAGAGATGTCGTCGAGGAGATCAAACCCCTGGAGGGTAGAACAGATGATGGAAGACTTCAAGAATGAAGTGAGGAATGAAATCCGGAATGCTTTGGTTGGTTTGCAAAGAAACCCTGACTCTGAGGATGCGTATGAGGAAGTTGGTGAAAGCTTGAGGAAGCTGAAGGACTAGAAGATGAGAGAGAGGAAAGATTCCTAAGAGTAGTGGCGCAAGAAAGTAAAGTGCATAAAGTTGAGGTTTCTAGCTTTTTCAGAACATTGAACCCGGAGGATCTGATCGATTGGATCAAAGAGTTGGAGGACTACTTTGAGTTTGAGGATGTCAAGGACCCGCAGAAAGTTCGGTTGGCATAAACCAAGTTGAAAGGTCATGATGCCTTGTGGTGGAAAGAGTTGTAGAAAGACAGGGTGAAGAATGGTGAACTGATGATCACCTGGTGGATACAGATGGTTGCAAGGTTGAAGGCCAAGTTCATACCTGAAGACTATGAACTGGAGTTGTTCAAGAAGTTGCAGAACCTAAAACAGAGAAACATGACTGTGAAGGAATACACTGAGGAATTATACAAGGTGGTAATCAGATTTGGACATAGAGAGATGGACAGAGAGAAGGTGGTGAGGTACATCAATGGGCTTGCTTTTAACATTCAAAATGAGATGAGTATGTTGAAGGTTTCAACAGTTGAAAAAGCTTACCAGTATGCTTTGAAGGCTGAGGAGAAGGTGAGAAGAAGACAACCGAATAACGGAAATGAGAAATTCAAAATGAATGATAGTATGAAGAAACTAGTTGAAGAAGAGGATGCAAAACCTAAGTGGAGTAAAGAATCGAAACAGAAGACATCAAGGAAAGGTAGCAGCAGTATCAGTAGAGTATTTCTTGGCAAATGTTTCAAGTGTGGAGAAACCGAACATAGATCCTATGAATGTAAGCAAGGAATGGCAAGAAGTTGTGTGGCAAGTGAAAAAAAGAATGGTACTGGATCTGACTGTGCACCAGAGCAAGGAGAATCCCTTATGTTCTGAAGAAAGGATACCGGATCTACTCAGAGGAGGAGTCTTTTCCGCACAGTATGCAAATTTGGTGGTAAGTGTTGCAAGGTCATTGTAGATAGTGGAAGCACTGATAATTTAGTATCTAAGGAGATGGTTGAGAAGCTTGGGTTGAAGAGGCTTGAGCATCTTTGTCCTTATAAGGTAATTTGGTTACAAGATGATCAGAAGGTAGAGATAAAGGAGCAGTGTTGGGTGAGTTTCAATATTGGGCCTTTCAAAGATGAAGTTTTATGTGATATTGTGTCAATGAATGTTTGTCATGTCTTGTTGGGAAAACCTTGGTAGTATGATAGAGGAGCTATTTATGACTGTAGAAGAAACCTAGTTACTATTGAAAAGGATGGGCAGAAGTTCACATTGATTTCTTTGAAGGAGAAAGAGGTGAAGAATCTGAGTCCTGACAAAAGCTGCAGGAAACCGGTAGCAGAGGTTATACCGAAAGGGTTAATAGAACCAGTTACAGAGGTTATACTAGAGGATTTGAAGAAATGTCTAATAGAACTAATTGCAGAGATTACACCGAAAGGTGACATGTGTTGGCAGAAGGATCTAACAGATGGGGTTGATGGACAGATGGAACCAGATGACAAAGAGCTGATGGTGACAAATCGGATAAAGTCTTGTGGCAGAACCAAATTAGAATTGTGGAAACAAAGACAAAGTGCAAACTTGAAGCAAAGAAAGAAAAACCAAGGGAGTCAAAGGTCAGATAGGCTGATTGAAGCACCAGGAAAGATAGAGCGGAGATTGACAGATAAAGAAGATGTTTGGATTAGAAATGAGCATGGGATCTCTATTCTGAATCCTTTGAGATGTTCATGAGTTGCCTCTCATGGAACATCTTTTTCTACCTGGGTTGTCTGATGCAGGAGCATCCCCGGTCGATGAGCAATCTTGCATCAACCAAAAAAATGTATTTCTTGTTTAGTTCTTTGTGCAGTTTCAGTATTCTTATCGGTATGTACCGTTAGTTGCTTTTTCTTCGTGGAAGATCTTGTTTGCAGTTTCCTGGTGGTTTCATGTGAATGATTCCATATTTCTAGTTCATTTGGGTTCTTCTCCGGCATGTTATCACTTTTGGTTGGTTGTTTCTGGGTTCCCAGGACAGTTCTTATGCTTATCGGTTGGCTTCCCTTCATTATCGTTGTGATTCTTGGCATATGGATCCATCTTGGGTCTTGTTTGATGTTCTTTGGCATGTGGCTGACCCTCCTGATGATCTGCATCACTTAGTTGTTATTTTCCAGAAATATTTCTTGAATCTTAGGGCTAACCTAATTACACGTTTCATTTTCCTACATTGGTGAATGTAATCTTTTGAGGCCGACCCGAATATGTTCTGGTGGGAATAAATATGATGTTATGTAATCATTTGTAAAGCAATGAAAGAAAAATTGAGAACAAGGATTAAGATTCACATGTTGTGATCCGGTTGATTCTTGGAGTCCCGGTTGGATTGTTTTTGGCTTGAACCCTGCATGTAACCGGTTAACTACCAGATGTTCTTTGATGATAATCTGATGATTACCAGATGATTGTCGGAAGTTCTATGACTTGAATATGATCTGTTTATATGAATTTTCTATGTTTTCTTGCTGCTTTCGTTGTGTCTCTCTTGCTGCATAAGTCGGTTGACTCTTTTCAGGGTTTTTACCGGTTATGGTTGCATCAAATGTTAATGAGAAATTAGGGCTTTCACAGGAATAAAAGGGACATATTAGTTCATTTTCGATCACACTGCATTCAGAGCGAAACAGGCGATTCAAGGCGATCTAAATCATTTCAAGCGAATTCCAGTGCATTCACAACAGATTTTCAAAAACTTTCACCAACGAAGGTTGTGAGGTATTTTATCAATTTTTTGAGCTATATTTTGTTTGCAATGGCTTCTAGATCATCTTCCGCTCTGGCAGGTGTGGCTACCCCTATTGTTGCCGACATCAAGGACTGTCCATGCCCTGTTTTCAAGCAATGCCCTCAGATTGAGAAGGTCAATGATTCAGTTGGCACATTTTCTAGGGTTCCTGAAGGAGTTATGTATGTCAAAGATGTTCGTGCATACATTCACTGCACTTTGGAGGATTTGGGTTCTGCTGAGATCAAGAACATGTATATTGGCAATTTGTTGAGCTAGGATGGGTCGATGAAACTGGAATTTCAAATTCTGAAGGATCGGGGTTTTATCGACATTTTGGAGATGTCAAAATTTGAAGATGATTTGATCTGGTATGCATTGAGCCAAGTCCATGGCGAATTCATATGGCTAGATCAGCCCCACAAGATCACCAAGCAAGCTATTCGTGCGATCATCGGTTTACCCCAGACCGGTCCAACCCCTAGAAGGAAGAAGATATCTAACAATAAGGTGGAAAAGTTAACTGGTGCAACATCTGACAACCTGTCAAAGAGAATTAGCACTATTAGAGACAAAGCAGTTCAATTCGCAAGCATGATCATCGGTTACAAGGTAACCCAATCAAATCAGTTGAACTTTGTTTCTAGTTCATGCATTTTCTATGCTCACAAAATGATTAAGGAGAATGAAAAGCTAGATCTATGTCAATGGATGTGTGATGATTTGATAATAAAATTAGGGAAGATTAAGGGTGAGAAAAAGGGTATTTTCCTGTATGGCAACCTTGTTGTCTGTTTATGCTTTTCTTTCTGAATGAGTTACCCAGAACCGGTAAGACCCAATGGGCATTTGATATACCGGTAGCAAAAAAAATCAAAGATGCTATAAGGAATATGGGACAGGATAGGGACTCCATTCTTTGGGGTTATTTCAAATCATTCTAGAAGGCAATTAAGAAGAGAGAAAGAGTTCCAAAGCGTATTGTAGATAAATATTCAACTGAAATCTATTTTATGGTAAAGAAGGATGAAACACTGATGGAGGCAGTGCAACCTAGGAAGATCTAGATAACTGAAATGAGATATGAGGTAGATGTTGAGATCTTGGACTTGTATGCCAAGACTCTTATTGATGCCCCAGTTGATGAAGCAGAGAAAGCTTTTGGGACTGCAAAGCAAAAAGAAACTGAAGTTGAAATTGAATTCAGTAAGAAGAAAAGGGAAGGAAAGATCAAGAAGGTTGGGGAAGTTGTGCAGAAGATGTTCTCTGAGATAAAGCAGATTATAAGACTAGTTGAAGTGTCATCTCCGACAGCAGTGCAAGCTCTACCGGCAGTAGCAACCGGCAAGGGTGTAGTAAAGAGGAAGAAACCGAAGACTTATATTGCCCCTGTTACATCCGGTTCTGATATTGTTGTGCCCTCACAGATTCTCAAAACTTTCATGAGGATACCAAGGAAGAAGGTTGAGGAAGTAAAGAAGCAGAAAGTGAAGGTTACCCCTCCAGCAGCACCAAAGAAAATTTTGAAGGAGAGGAAGCCCATAGAAAAGAGAAAACCAATTAAGGAATCTACTTCTACTCCCAGCAAGAAGAAGAAATCAGATGTAGATATAGCTCTCAAATCCGGTAAGAGTATTGAAGTCATTCCTCCTCTTTCAGTTGTTGAGTTGATTGATCAAATCACTAAAGATGGAATTTTGAGTAATATACAACATTACTATGTACATATGGACGATAAGGACTAAATGGAGATAGAGGAATCAGTTTTGTTGTACTTAGACATATATAAGAAATCACTTTTGGAGATTGAAAAACAGATACCGGCAGATTTGTATAGTAAACTAGATGCTAGAAGGTCATCTGCAGTTGAAGAGGATAGACACATAAAAATACAGGAGTTGTTAACTGTTTGTGGTGCTATAACTGATGAAGAGATGCAACAGTGTTTAGAGTGCAAATAAATCAATTTTCCGAAGCAAACACCGACATGTGAGTCTCATGGTAAGTAGAGTAAATGAGATAGTTAAGGAGACACATGAGGCTTGGGTAAAATTCTTTGTAGATAAACCAAGATTCTTTACGTCACCAAAAGTCCCTCAAAAGTCTAACACTCTAGACATCCTGGTAGATGATAAGGGTAACGGTATATTGGGAATGGATATACCGGTTTTGGATCAGAAAACATCAGAGGATATTCCTTCGATAGAACCACTTGTACCTAATATAGAGACATCGGTAGATGACATTGAAATTGTACAGGATAAGTAGGTTACATTGGAACAGGTCATTCCGGATATAGAGGTTATTGATGTGGAAACAGAAAATAAGCAGGTTGAGGATATTGAACCTTTGGCACCAAATGTACATACTGAAGAGGTAAAGGTTGAAAAGGTTACTGCACCAAGTGGCGAAGCCACCGATGCAAGTCATTAGGTTGAATCTTCCCAGAAGATTTTGGATAGTTATTCATTGTTGGCACTTGACTCATCCAGTCAAGTTGATTTTGCACAGAAGAATATTGAACAGTTGAGCAGTTTTGAATTGATGTATGTTGCAGGTCAGAAGTTAACGAAGGGACTGAAGATAAGCAGGTCATTGAGCAGGCCATTCCGGTTTTGCAACAGCTTGCACCAAAATATAAGGTAGATCGGATTGGAAGTCCATCCAGCAAACTGAAAGGTTTGACTGAGCATATTTCCAAAGAGTTTAAAACTCTCCAACACGTATCAAACCTACAGTTGATTGAGCGGTATAATGCAGCCCATAAGGTAACTTGTGACAGCATGATTTCATCTGACAAGGCTAAGCTGATAGATGAGATATCAAAGATTGATGTGGCTCTAAATGAGTGTAGCAATATATATAGGTCTTGTACTAACACCGGCAAGCTAACAGTGGACCTTGAGGTAAAATTGAAGGCGGCAAAGGCCCAGTTAGAACATTTGGCTAACAGTTTTGATGGTACTCAGACACTAACCAATACCATTGATGGTCAGATTTTGATTAAAGAGTCTGAAATTTTTGGATTAGAGAAGGACGTGGATAGGCTAATTCGGCGTGCAAGAGAATTAAGAGGTTTGGTGAGTCCCTAGTTGAACACTTTGTTACTTCACAACAGGGAAAGCATAGAGTTAATGAATAAACCTACTCTGGTAAACCTATCTGAAGAAGAGCTTCATGCATATAGTCTTAATGGTTTTGTATCCATTTTGAGCACATTGAAGACAGGTTGGGATGCATACTTAGGATTTTTTAAGAATGCTTACCTGGATATTTTCAAGTATATCTAGATTTGGTAATCACATTTTGGTTTGTACAGAATTTCATTTCTTATTCTTTTTTTTGCCCTGACCTTTGGCATTGTTGTCAAAGGGGGAGAGGTTGATGTGAAAAATGATTGGGACATGAGAAGTATTGTATACCTCAGGGTGAGTAGTCTTCCAACAATTTTTGAGATCAGTTTTGGAGTTTTTGGCAAGGAACCGGAATAGCACTTCAGCGATCCGTTTTTCACATGAGTGTTGCCATCAATGCCAAAGGGGGAGATTGTTGGCAATTGCAGAAGGGGGAGATTGTTGGCAATCGACACTCATCCGACTTAGTTGTGTTGTCATTGATGGCAACACATACCATTTTGGGTTGGTCACTTAACTGGTACTCACCGATATACATTGTTTGGCAACTAGCATTCAGTGAACCAGCAAGTCAAGAAACCGATATCGACAGACAAGGAAAACCAACAAACTAGGAATCAATATATGCGGCCAACATGGGACATTGATCCGACAGGTCTACAAGGCATCGGTCTTGAAGTTTAATGAATTTATTTTTGCTTAGGCCAACATGTAAATAAATTGTAATATCATTATAAGCTGACATAAGGCATTTATGTTTGTATTTGGGAAGGGTATTTAAGTCAGTCCGGTTTGGTTTTGGTAATGAATAAGAAGGTAATGGAATATAGTAATGTGATATTGTGCGAGTGATCTTGATCGACAGAATGCAAATATAATATTTTGTAGTCGGTCTTGGATATTGGTTTAGAGGTTTGGGAAGCAAAGCAAGATACCGGTAAGGAAGGACACAGTGTAAACCGATATAGACTGTGCTTTAACCAAAACTCATCCAGCATAGCAGATGCACTCTCAGAGTTCAAAATTTTGTTTGTAACTCCATATATGGTGTTTGTAGTCAATGAGGCTCCTTTTGTGATGAGCAATGTGCTCTAGGTTGTTGGCCTTCCTGCATGTGCAGGCCCCTATTGTAATATTTATTCATTTGGCCAGTGGATAGATATTGTGGGTCTCCGATCCCACCGTGGTTTTTCCTCTTTAAGGTTTTCCATGTATCAATCGCTATGTTATGGCGTTTGCTTTATTTCTATTTGTTGTTATATTCTTTCATGTTTACTGGTTACTGAACTGCATTGTTAATAAGGTTAAAATTGATTATACTAGTAGAACATTGATTCACCCCCCCTCTCAGTGTTCTTGCTTTCCAACAGGTACAAGTAAGAGTAAATCACAAAAAGACTCCCTATGAGCTATGGCATGGAAGATCACCTACTGTCAAGTATTTCAGAATATTTGAAAGCAAGTGATACGTAAACAAATATGAAGAAGACTTGGGAAAGTTTGATGCAATATAAGATGAAGGAATATTCTTGGGATACTCTACAAAGAGAAAAGCATATCAACATTATAACAAGAGGTTGAAGAATATTGTGGAAAGTATGAATGTTACAGTGCATAAAGAATGGAATCATGTTGGACCTGAACCTGAGGTTGAGATATAGGATGTTCCTATTGCTACAAAAGAGAAGGGTGTTTTGGAAGACAAAGAAGAAACAAATGCAAAAGAGAAGGAACTCGAACAAGCACATAAGACACATGTGAAGTTTGTGTGGAAGAACAATTCAAAAGATCAAATCATTGGAGACAAAGACAAAAGAGTTTAGACAAGAAGAAGACTTGTGAGACTAATGAAGAAACAATTGTTTGTTTCCTATCTCAAGTGGATCCAAAAACTTTCATAGAAGCTAGCAAGGATGAAGGTTAAGTATATTTCTCCAGGGTTCATTAATAGTCAAGTCTTGACTGTATTGAAATGACTCAGGGATTGATATGGATGTTTTATGAGGGGCCTTTGCTAGTAAACATAGGTATAAATTGAAAATTTCATGAATTTTGAGCTTCTTCATCCTTTGAATATATTAGTGTTGGTAAACAAATTTGTCACTGCGATTTTGTCTCCAAAACTAACCCTATTCGCCTAAAGAGTATTAACAAATGTTCCAATAGTTGGAGAGATTGCAATGAAATCACAATCATCCTCAGTCTAAGAGGGGCAACTCCCTAGTATGATTTGGCTTTTTAGGATTTTTTAACTTGAAAGTATGAAAAAGAGAAAACATAAAACTAAAGAAAATAGATAACATAAATTGTAGTAAAAGACATACAAATACCAATTGAGATCCCACAATGGATAATAATTACTAAGGTGGTTTTAGCACAATAATTTTTGAAATGCAATGATGATGAAAGAAGAACGAAACATCTCAACATACAAAGAGTTAGGTAGCTTCCACACATTCACCCAAGATATGAGTGTGTCTCATTACATCAACTGCATAGATTACCATACTTTTACACATTCATAAAAAGGTTACCAATTTAACATACAAGAAATTGGCAATGATAATGTAGGAGCACATTTAGAACATACGAACTAGCATGCATTCTTCATTATCTTTTGAAATTACACAATTCCAAAACCTTTTTGAACCTAGTGTGAACATAAAGTTCTCCAAAATATATCTAAGAATTTCTCGAGTCTCCCCTGCATAAAGTCCCCCTTTACAATGCTACCAATCTCATATTAATAGACTCTTCATTGCATAACTATCTATTTTAGGTTTGTAACCAACTTAGTTTGAGCAAGGTACTTATTTATAAAATTTGAGGTAATTAAAAATAAACTGTAATAAAGTTGGAAACTACCTAACTTTTAGATTAAAAGAGTCTAAATTCTAACCTTTACAAGGATTTTGACCAAAAGTAAAACCAAAATTGTGACTTCGACTGAAAAATCACTTATATAAATTCCTGCCTGTCACTCTCACAAAACCTTCAAAAATGACTCTCTTCCTTGTTTCACTTTCGTTCTTCCAAGTTTCATAATGGCAGTGATAAAAGCGGATTCAGAGGAGCTTGTGTTAGATGCAAAACTTTTTTATTGTACTTGTTGAACGAGAATCAGTGAAAAGAACTTCATCTAATGCGAACAACCCTTTCCTCGATTGTAGATTTTGGAAGCAGACATTATCAAATATCTTTGGATTTATTAGATCCATGTTTATGGCAACACTAGGATCCACATTCCTGGGACACATTTATTGCAACTTAGCAGCATATGAAGCATTAAGAGTAAGATCTATTCGATTGTTGTATGTTCCTGTTTGTAAGTTGGTTGCAGTGAGAAAACCTTACTGTATGAGCACCTGAGAATAGACATATTTGAAGTAAAAGTAGCATTCAACTGGTCAAAATTGAAATCTGCCTGTGGCAATTGCCAGGCACTGTAGAAGCCATAGAAACCAACCCATCTTTGTGACCCAATTCTACATTAAATGAGGTACCTCCAGTTAGTTATCAGCCAAAGATAAGTTATTTGAAGCATCTTTCTCTATTGTATTAATCCCACTGGATGCAATCAGAATTGAGGCATCACATCGCCAAAGCATTAATTTGAAAGTTGCTACAGTTTTTCAACACATCGATTTTGTGCATATCCTTCAATAATTGCGAGCCATGAGATAACATCTTTTCTAGACATTGAGTCAAACAATTCGCATGTTCCTCATCTACCTTTCCACATTTCACATACATGTCTATACAAGAACTTGCAACTGCAACATCTAATAAGAAGCCAATGTCGATTATGGATTGGTGGGTCTCCATACGCTATTTCAAAGTTGTGGGAAAGTTTGTGAAATTCAACTTTTTGCCTGCAAATTGCATTTGCTTGAAAAGTTTTTAAAACATTTTCAACGAGTCTATTTACAGAGAGATAATATCTTCACACGCAGCCAGAAAGTGAGAAAACTCATGCACAGAGAAGAATGAGCTCTCTCGCGTAGGGAAAGGAAGATTTCTCACGCACTTGAAATGTGTTCACATGCTTTGTCTATACTTCCACACTTACCAAACCAATGCCTTCACCTTTTGTCGCATACATCTTTGTAATAGATTTGATCTTTTTCTTGTTCACTTTTGCCATTTGCATTTGCTTGAAAGTTTTTTTAAGTCTTTTCACCAAATCAATTTTCTATGCAGATCTTTTGTTGAGTTAAGAAAGTACTGATATCTAGAGCCATCTTCTTTATCCCATCATTCTCAACAAAGAAAACAGCCAAAATCGAATGTTACGGTGTATTCAAGAATACTTTCTTAATTCAAAGATTTTCGGAGCTTCCTTGCAAAATCCATTTTGCGCACATTCTGTGATCATTTTATTTCACTCCTTGATATCTCTTTGAGGCGCTTGGTCAAACAGTTCTTGTGGCTTTGCCGATGTCTCCTTCTATAGCCCATGCATTCACTTTGTAAGTCTCTTCATGATATGTAATTAAGGCTAAATAAAATTATGCTTAATTTAAATTACAGATTTTTCTCAATCGTAAATAGAATTACGTGGTTATGATTTTCAACAATTGAAATTACAAAAGCTAAGTTTACTTAATCCTTTGCACAACTTAATAATGTTAAATAATAACTTAAAGAAGAAATTGAAAATCAAACGAATAAAAAAGAATTAAAAGATAAAAGAGAAGAAGGATCAAACGCAGATTGATAACGGAGTTCGTCCAATTAGGACTACGTCTCCAGGTCTGCTTCCCAATCTTGAACCGCTTTATTAAGATTGCCAAGCACCTGAAAATGCTTTCTTACAATTCTCAAGCTTCAAACCCTGCATAAGAATTTCTCACAATCTCCTCACACACCTAAAGACACTCACGTACTCTTCTTGACGGGCTAGGTTTCAATTGCCTCTTAACCCAATTGCACTGGAGAGTATTACAATTTAACAAATGCCTTTGTGCTTACAAAAATCAGGAAGACTCTTGTTCTCCAATTTCTTTTCAAGAGAAATTCTAAATTCTTCTCACAATAAAAAATTGATTGCTTTTACCAGCCAAACACTCCCAGTTATATACAATTTCATATGCTAAAATGGGGTTAAAACAATAATATTTTACAAATATTCCATACACCCTAATTCGAGCCTTCTAATCTTTTAATAATGGCTTAAAATATTATAACATGAGCTCTCCTTAATTTCGGGTTTGTATGGTTTAATTATTGTTTTGATCTTGTGTAAATGAAGGAGCTCGGGCCCTACCTGCACGGACTGCCTTTGTTTCCAAACAAAATCTGTTTTAAGGCTTCACCATGAACGAGGTATGTGCGGAAACACCAGTTGTGAAGCATGAACAGTAAGGGGGAGGTTGGTGGTTCGAACTGCCTCCTCCTGAATATACGCTTCATTACTTCAAATAACAACTTGGCCCCTAACATATCTGAGAAATCCGCTTGCTCTTAGCGATGGAGAGAAAAAGTAGAGAGGGGAGGTCAAGTCTTCTAGATCCTCCCGGATCACTTCAGCCATTTTCAATGTATATATCCTCGAAGCATTCTGTCAAACGGTTTACATGTCGCATCCATGCTTCCACAGTTTTCATTTGTCAACCAATGCCATGCAACTAGATATCTAACAAAAATCTTGAATTATATAAGCTTTGATTTCTATCCATAACCTACTTGAAGCTCCCATTTCGGTGCCAACATGAAAGAAAGTAGGCAAATTGACCTTGTACATATCATGCAATTAAACAATTGTATTTTGTCAAACAGTATACGTGCATTCTCTGTGCCTTGTTCCATGATTCACATTTTGTATGCATGTCCTTCTATTCACTGATCATGGTGCAACAAGAGACCGAGTTTCTTTGAAGCATTTTGTCTAACAATTTGCGCACCTTTGTATGCATACCCGTGCCTGCGTGCTTGAGAGTTTCTAAAGGTTTTCAACAAATCATTTATGTGCATATCTTCGCCTGTTTACCGTGAATGAGATGACATTTATTCTTACTTCCACGTCTTTCCATGCATGTTTATCAGAGTATTTCAACCTTAACATCTGACAATAATCTTCTCCTTTCATGTTTTAATGGATGATCATATCTGTTCCAAAACTCTTTAATTGGCTTTGATATGCTTCGCTTGCTGGGCAAGGGTTTTGGAATATGGCTTTATGCCTACTAATCGCATTTGGTTCATAGTTTCTTAACCGTTTTCAACAAATCCATTTTATGCAGAACCTGCAATCATGCACATCAGATGATATCTATTCATGTTGTCCAACAGTTCACACATTTTGCATGCATGTCTATAAGGGCATTCACAATTATAATTAGTGGATTAAAAGTTTTGAAGGCTTTTATAAAACATATCCATTCGACACTTCTTTTAGTTTTGGCATTCCACTATCTGGATACAACCAGCTTTAAATTCCACACATTAAGCAACATATTAAGTTTAGAGAATGTCAGTCAATTCTGAGTGTGAACACTTTTAAGTCTAGAAATCAATGTTAATTTAAAACAAGCAGAGAAAATATAAAAACCAACATAAACAGAAAAAGAAAACATCCACTCTGAAGCAGGGAATACAATTCTATTAATCATATCCAATACATGACTATGCACATCTATTTATACATTTATTCAGATACGAAATGAAGACATGAGGAATGTGAAAGGTCATGTGACTGTTAGACTTCACATTCCCAACAACCAAAATAGTTATTTCATTCATCGTTTGATGAATTCCCATAATTAATGCAAAATTCACATATTAATATAGCAGCTTTATACATACATTGCATTCCCTTAAAAATTTCAAAACCTTCACAACAAATTCATTTTGTGCCTTTCTTTGAAATCATTGGATCCCATTGGATAACATATGCTTGAAAGCATTCTGTAAAACAGTTCACAAGCTTTGTACATGGTTTCACATTTTACTTGTGTATTCAACAGGGTATTTGCAAATGCAACATATGATAAAAATCTCTTCATTTGCATGCTTTATGCTTTGATGCATGAAAATGACTAACTTTGTTTCAAATGCTCAAATAATGGTTAGAAAGTTAAGGTTTTTGAGGGCCAAAAGTTAATTATTTTCAAATTTTTGAAGTTGTGAGCAACTTAGCATGCCAGCAATATAGAGGTTCAAAAGTTATAATTGCATGCATTCATAGGTTCAAAAGTTGATTTCTTGAAGTATTGGAGCAAAAATGAATTCAAAAGCTGACTTTTTGGAGCATTGGAGCAAAAGTTTTGGAAGTAACATAGCAAGATGGTTAAGAAGTTGACCTTAATGAGCACAATTAAGAGAAAAGTGGAATTTAAGGAGTTTTTAAATATTTTCTTCCAAAATTATTAAAATAAGAAATAAATAAAATTATTTTGAAAAATAATTTAATATAACTTTTTATTTAAAACATAGTAGTCTAATTTAGGACAATACACCCATATTCTAACTAGAAGGGGATTTATCTTTGACATTAGTTTCAGTGCAAAAAGTTTAAAATTTGAGTGTTTGAAAATTAGAGCAACAAGTAACATTTAAGATTTACAAATTAATATTTCAAAATACATATATGTTTATAAGAATATCTACAAATTAAAATGCTTCTTCAAGATAGACTTATTTTAAGAGATGTTTAAATAAATTGCAAAAGAGATGGGGTAACACGAAGAATGAATGAAATTCCTAAATTAAACGAACAATAATGAGATGAGATTCATTTATGTATTTAGAAAATTAGATTGAACCTGAGATAACCAATATTATGTTAACCGGACATTTGCACAATTAAGTTAAATATCGATGCAATCATCTATGAAAATGATGTAGGGCATCCATGTTGAAGAAGAACCAAGTTTGAAATTGCTAGTTGTCATTCAACACGCGTCAGAATAGTTACCAATTGTTTAAGGCCTTTTCTTTAATTTGTTAGTAGTGGGGAGTATTTTTAGAATAAGCTTGACATCCTTAGAGTTGTGGAGTTTGTCGTAAGACTCTAAATTAGCAAATGTGACTCTTGGGGACGAGTGTGAGGGTTAGTTTTTATTTTTAGAGAGTTTTGAGTGGGTTTTTGGTGAGGGGTTGTAGTAGCATTTCTAGAGGAAGGCAGTATTGGGATTTTTTGTTTTGGTTTGTTTTTGGGCAAGGTTTTCTTGAACAAGGAGAACTTCCAATTTTAGGAAGAAACATAGAGAGCTAGGTGTAGTTTTGGTGTGGAAAGTTAATTATTGGTTTGTGGTATGTGAGATTTTGGAGGCAAACCATTAGGAAGGCTTTCAAGAAGCCATTGTTGTTGTTAATACATTTTGTTGCAGATCTATGTGCAGACCCATATCAGATTGGGATAATGAAATGTGAAGCCAATAGGCTCAAGTTTATGTAATGAAAAGTTGATTAAAGTTTTAGTAGAAAATCTCAAGTTTTTGTTTGCTCAAATTTGGTGTTCATTTCTTAACATCTGTTGTTTCAAATCAAATTTGTATAGTTTTAGAAGTGTGTTTCAGGTGGTTGTTGAGTGGGTTTGTTTTTCCACTGCATTAGTGGTATCAAAACCAAAAGATTTCGAGTGTGCAAGCAGATTTGCCAGAGGGAGGTAGCTTGCACCAAGGTCAAGATTGTAGGTGTTGGAAAAATGTATTCAAGCAGAGTCCCATATGGTTGAGATAGAGTTGGAGTTAGAGGTAGGGGAAGAGGTGGTAATTTTCTTCATGATGATGATTTTAGAGCCTTAAGAAGACAAGTCGAAACCTTACAAGAAGAGATTATAAGAGGGTTTGCAAGAATAAGAGACCCAATGAGTGATGAAGAAGAAGAGTTTTTTGAGAACGCCAGCCAAACAACTGAGCAAAGAGAAGCAGCGACAGTAGTTGCAAATGACCCATTGCTAATTGCATTATCAAGGATAGGGAAAAGACCCAAGATTGATGTTCCTACATTTGGTGCAAGCTAAAAGGACATGCTTCAATTTGGTGGACAAAAGTCCAATTAGAAAGAGGAAGAAAAGGAAAAGAAAGAATCACAAAATGGGACAAAATGGTGGAGAAAATGAAGAGAGAGTTTGTTCATGTAGACTATGAATTAGATCTACTCAAGAAGATGCAAGGATTTAAACAAGGAGCTAAGACAATAAAAGAGTATATAGAGGAGTTTTACAGAATCCTCATTAGAACCAAGCATACTAAAGCAACTAAGGAGAAGGTGGCAAGGTATATTAATGGCTTGAGGCGAACATATAAGAAGAAATGACTTTGGTTAGAGTCCTTACAATGGAAGATGCATACCAAATTGCCAAAAAGATTGAGGAGAAAATGAACAAAAGATTTGAAAATAAACAAAGAGGAAGAGGCCAAGATGGCCAAGATGGAAAGAAAGAGGGAAGATCACATGGAGATTGGGATGAGGATTTAAACTAGAAAAATTAGGAATTCGAAGAGCATGGAAACAGTTAAAATTAGAGGGAAGATGACTCCTACGCTTGTGGACAAAACTCTAGAGGAAGAGGAAGGTCGAGTGGAGGGTTTGGAAGAGGAAGCTACAAGATAACTTCTTACGAATGTGGAGAAGGACATAAAGCATATGAATGTCCAAAACGTGGAGACACAAGAAGAAGAAATGAAGTCAAAGCGAAAGTTGCAAATGTTAATGAGGATGTTGAATCATCACAATCAAAGGAAGCTAAAAGAGGTGAAGTCCTAGTGACAAGAAGGGCATTGGTGAGTGAAGACAATGCATCTGATCAAAGAAAGAACATGTTCAGGACAAGATGCAAGTGTTGAGAAAAGGTATGTAATGTTATAATAGATAGTGGGAGTATTGGTAATCTTGTTTATGAAGAGATGGCATAGAAATTGCAGCTTGAAAGAAGGAGGCATTCGCATCAATATAGGATAGCTTGGTTACAAGATGACAAGAAGGTTTTGGTGAGCGAACAAAGCTTGGTAAAGTTTAATCTTGGAACATATTACGATGAGATAATGTGTGATTTTATCCTATGAATGCATGCTATGTTTTGTTACAGAGGCCTTGGCAATTTGACAAGAGAGCAGTGCATGATGGATATACTAATGTTTACTCATTGATGAAGGATGGAGTGAAACATTTGTTTAGTAGATGATATAGATGGCATGAACCATGAACATGTTTGTTTTGCTAAAGCTAACCAAGAAGAAGTTAAGAAGGAAGATTTGTTGAAGCATATTGAAGCAGTTGTTAGAGAATGGGAAGAGTTGATTTCAATAGGGACAAAGGTTGCAACAGAAGGTAAAGTAAAATCAGATTTTTATGTGTCCTTTGAGGTGAATGAACGTAAAGAGATAGACGAAATAATTACAGCATTTGATAACTCTGATAAAGTCAAATTTGAAAATCATGATGAGAAGATAAATGCGAACAAGAAATAAGAAATTGTAGTAGTGGTTGAGAGTCCTTTAGAGGACATTACTAATTTAGAAATGTGAATTGAACAAGAATGAGCTGATTTGTTTTTAGTTAATGAAGAGGTAAAATTAGATTTATGTGTGAATCTTGTTGAAAATGATTTATTTAAGGATGTAGAAGAGGATGTTGTGTCAAATAATCCATTGGAAGATGAAGTTATAAATGAGGAAGAGGATGAACAGGGGAAGGTGGGATCGTTGGATGATCTTTTGATTGATAAAGAGATTGTTGAAGATATTAGTTTTGTAGCTAATAGTTTGTTGTAGGATGGGAAAGAAGAATCCCTTGGTTGTTTTTCTAACATTATTATGAATGTAGAGGAAAAGTTTACAGCAAATCAGTGTCTTTTAAAAGACACAAAGAGAGAGGAACATAATGTTGCAGAGGAAAAACATGATGGACAAGTTGTCGCAACACTTTCAAGGGAAGAGGTAATGCATAAATTTGGTTATTTTACTATAGAGGATCACATCAAAACTTATGGTTTTCCAAAGTTTCCTAATGCATGTTGGTGGGAGATAATTATATGAAAAGGAGGAGAAAAAAAGGAAATTTGAAGAATGGGAAAGACATTGAATTAAGCATATTCAAGAAGATGGGGCAGAGAAGTGGATGCAAAACAAACACAGGAATTATAAATGTTTATGAGTTTCACACATGAAACATTTCTTTCTACCACGGGTGTCTGATGCAGGGCATCCACGTTGAAGACGAACCAAATTTGAAATTGTCAGTTGTCATTCATTAGGCATTAGAATCGTTGCTAGCTCTTTAAGGCCTTTTCTTTAATTTGTTAGTAGTGGGGAGTATTTTAGAATAAGCTTGACATCCTCAGAGTTGTGGAGTCTTTCGTAAGACTCTAAATTAGCAAATGTGATTCTTGGGGAGGAGTGTGGGGGTTAGTTTTTCTTTTTAGAGAGTTTTAAGTAGGTTTTTGGTGAGGGGTTGTGGTTGCATTTTTGGAAAAAGGCATTAGTGGGAGTTTTTATTTTGGTTTCTTTTTGGGCAAGGTTTTATGAAACAAGGAGAAATTCAGATTTTAGGAAGAAAGATAGAGAGTTGGGTGTAGTTTTGGTGTGGAAAGTTAATTATTGGTTTGTGGTATGTGAAATTTTGGAGGGAAACCATTAGGAAGGATTTCAAGAAGCCATTGTTTTTGCTAATACATTTTGTTGCGGGTCTATATGTAGGCCCATATCAAATTGGGATAATGAAATGTGAAACCAATAGGCTCAAGTTTATGTAATGAAAAGTTGATTAAAATTTTAATAGAAAATCTCAAGTTTTTGTTTGCTCAAATTTGGTGTTTGTTTCTTAATATCTCTTGTTTCAAATCAAATTTGCATAGTCTTAGAAGTGTGTTTCAAGTGGTTGTTGAGTGGGTTTGTTTTTCCATTGCATCAAGAAAGAATAAGACCATTTTTTTAAATCAAATTAGAGTGTCATATCCATACACTAAACTAAGACAAAATACCCCATACACTAAACTAAGACAAAATACTATTAAGGTGCATAGGAATGCAGATCCAAGCAAGTTATTCACTCCTAGATGAATAAATTTTTCAGCCAATCAATTCCAAGTAACCTGAAAACCATTTCTAGCAAAACAAGCATTGAATTTCTTGATCAAATTTAACAAAAAAAATAGTAAAATTCAGTAGATATTCTCACATCGAGCATCGCAAAATAAATTTCAAAAAGTAAATAGGATTTCTAACCCCTACTTTTGATGCCAAATTCAAAATAAAAGTTTTTACAAAACTTGTCAAAATCCATGATTTATGGATTTGGGCTTGGGCATTAAGAAGTCAAGTTGACTGGGTTCATCAAAAGATGACTCTTAATAACTACTAGTTAAACTTATATTAAATAGTAGAATAAACTATATAATCCCACACATAAGTTTTTTACAAAGGCACGTGGTTATTACAAAGTAGAAAAGAACATATGTGATGAGGCCCTAGATTAGTAGCCATATCTTCACATGAAGTTGGAAGTCTATGCATGGAACCTTCAAAGTGCAATTTGATGATGGCCACATGGGAAAGGGTGGATAGCTATAGTCATCTATAACATCATCAAAAAACCAAGAAAAGTAGGAAGTTGGCTAAATAACTACACACTTGGGGGTGTATATCAATATCTTTATTTATTCTCTACTTATGGCATTAGCAAATGCATTGACCATCTTTTTCAAATCATCAAGATCATGTTTATTGATGTTGGCTAAATAACTACACACTTGGGGGTGTATATCAATATCTTTATTTATGAGATACTTATGGCATTAGCAAATGCATTGACTATCTTTCTCAAATCATCAAGATCATGTTTATTGACGTATTTAATCCTTATGTCTTGAGAGTAATTGGATTTTTCTAATTTCTTGCATAGCTCTTTTAAACTTATGAGTTTTGTTTGCATCTTTAGTAATTCAATTTTTTTGTTCCATCATATCATCAATGAACTCTTCAGTAACATGTTGATGGAAGTTGTCCTTGGAGTGTCTATGTTATCATTGAAGGTTTTATGACCAGCACATAAGTTTCCCAAAAGGCACTTGAAATATTTCCAATAAATTCTTCAATCTTTGCAAGAACTTGATTTGTGGAGGCTTGATTCTTGAATAGTTTTTCTCTGCATCTCTTCAAGGTTTTTATTATCTTGTTTGTTTCCTTCAACCATTTCTTAGGTAGATCTCGATTCTAATTATCAACTATTTTTTCCTTCATAATTTTTTATAAAATTTCATCCTTTGCAATACAAGGATATAATATTCCCACATCATAATGATCTCATCCACTTCTACTAGAATTTGTCAAGCCAAATTTATTTCATCATTTATAGAGTGATAAATCTTGATTGAATTCTTGATCACTTCATTTCCCAAGGTCTATAAATATTCCCTCCATTCAATGACAGAGGCAAGGAACCCATCAGGAACTTGAAGATGGCTTTCCTTTGTCAAAGCTTCTTATAGGCATAGTGATGGAGTGGTTGAATCTATAGGGCCAACTAAATTATTGACATAATCTATAAGCTGCACAATTTGTGCTTTCAACTCCATTTTAGTATTCTTATATTTTTTCATATACTTTAGGATGGTGTTTACAACCACATGCAAAGATTGTTTCTCTTCTACTCTGGTTTGGACTCTCAAATCCACATCTTGGATTTGATAATCTTGTGGTTGTGTTCTTCCTCAAGCTTGTCCAATAGCGGTATACCAACTTGATCTACTTTATGCTCAAGTTGGTCAATAGTACTGAATCCACCATCCTTGATCTCTTTCTCTTCCTACGAAGGGTCTTAAAGGCTTCATCCAAGATAGAAAAATATTCTTCTTCTATTTCTTTCTATTTTCTTTGTCTTTTTTGAACGACTTGGTTTAGCCACATTGGAATATTCCCTTCTTTGTATGTGATGATTCTTATTTAGATCCTTCCAATTGTGTATTTTGATGCTTGGGAGATTGATCACCACTTTCTTTATGTAATTCTTCTTGTTCTGTTATTATTGATATTTTTGTTGATCCTCTTGTTGAGGCCCTTCCACTTCTATCTCTTTATCATCCTCTTTGTCATTAGTCTTCTTCTCATTTGTTTTTGTGCTTCTTAATGTCCATCTTCATTTTCCTCTCCATATTTAGTTTCCTCTTCATCTTATATTTTTTCTTCCCCTTGGGCATTATTGTTTGTAAATTTCTTTTCCTATTGCCTTGATTATGGGACTCCTTTCCTTGATCTCCTCGTACCTTTTCTTTGTCTTGCATATTAATTGTAGGAGAAATACCTTTATCAATAGTAATTCATTCTTTTGTGATTTTGGAAGATGAGGGATATCAGTACTCTTGGGTGGAGAAGAATGTGAGGATGATGCTACAGGGGGAGTGGAACCCTAGGTGGTGGAGTATGAGCCTTAGGCAATGGAGTAGGTGCTTTCTCTAGAAATATGAGGTGAATGATTTTTCTATGGTGATGGAGAAGAAGAGGGCTCTTGTTGTGGGGGTAGAGCTACTTTCTCTATCCTTGTTCTCTTTTCACTTTAAAGAGGAATCATTTTCATCTCCAATTCCTCACCTAATCTTGGGAGATCAACTCTCCTCTTCAAAACCCTTTCGTGTCTGTAAGTCTTGTCCTATTTGGAGATGCCTTTAACTTTATCTTTAGTATCAACTATATCCTCTAGCTCTTTGTTATTTGTAGATTGACGACCTTTCCTTTACTCATAAGGGCAATAGGTTTATATGAATTTCTAATCTTAGATGACTCTCCTACTTTTTTATGAGGCTTAGAAGCTATGCCTCATATGGATCCTTGTTATGAGGAAGATTCCCTTATCTTGCTCTAAGGTTAGGATGTGTAGTTTGTGTATGCCCTTCGAATGAATAAGATCCTCATCTTGGAAGGCTCTACTTCCTTCTATAGAGGTTGGTCCTTTATTTCTGGTAAATCTAAAATTGCAAATGGAGTCTTAACAAATTCCTTAGTCCATGTGACCACTTGTCTTTCACGTTGGTCCATATATACAACCTTTGTTATGAAGGATCCACATTAAAAATAGATTGATTATAGATTCTCCATGTATTATAGGAAGGGAGTAACCTCTTTCCATCATTTTTCAATCCTTTGGGAATAATGACTACACCTGCTATGTTTTCCAAAGTCAAGTTCATTCGACAAAAGTCTAGACTTACTCTTACTTCATAATCATCTACACATTTGGCCTAATGGTCTTCCTCTTTTAGCTCATGCTTGAAGAAAGAACCTATGATTGGGCCAATATTTTCAATAGGATAAAACACGTCCCTTGTCTCTAAAAGTATATCCATTACATAAATGAAGTCATTTCTATATCTACAACTTTTTCACTTTTCATGTTTAGACATGAATAAGCACCAACATCTATGGGGAAGGAGAAACAAACTTGTGCTTTGTGATGATCAATTTACGCACTTCCCCAACCTTTCTATGGAACTTTGAGGGTATCAATCTATCACTCGAATACCTTAGGATTTTGGAGGGAGCTTTGTTGCATCAGACAACTCTGATGTGTGAGAAGGTTTTGAAATAGATGAAGTAGTATCTCGATTTCTTTAGTTCAACATTAGCATGAATGAAAAATTTCTTAGAAAATACATCCTCGGGTAGCTTGATAATGGCAAAGGTGAATCCATCATTTACCAAATAGTAGGTCCTTTATCTCCTTTCCAAGGCGCTATAGCTAATGGTTGTACTTGCATATCCTTGTGTTTGGGTTTCTCAATGAACCCACTTTTTCTAAGCGAGAGAAAGTGCCTTGAGAAGAAAGGAAATCGAAAAAATAAGTAGTCAAGTAGAACTTGGGATCCTTTTTCACTATCTATAGTTGCTCATGTAACTTATCACTAATCATTTTTGCACAATCTATCTTCTCCTTGCGCTCAAGATAGTTTTGATGAATAGGAACATCCACTTGGATGTAAGTATTTAGCACTTAAGTGTCCAACCACCCTACTAAGAAATGTAATCTAGTCTCTTCCATCCAAATAAAAATCACTTTTGTTAGCACCTTAAAAAAATTGCAATTTGAAGTGTCATTATGTTTTCAGTTTGTAGTAGTGCACTCAAAATACCCTTGTCAAATCTTCCTAAGTGGTGTACTTTTGAGAATGATATTTTACAACCTACTCATTGTCATGCAAAATGGCTTGGTGATCATGCTCATTTGTCATAAGTAAACACGTTTTCCTAGTTGTAGATCCCCACAATCAAATATGATATGTTTTTTATACCCTCAGTTGGTGAGTTCTAATAAGATTTTGTTGTTTGTAGTTCTAGAATATGCCTAAGTTACCCATTTTAATTGTGAATATCTTGCAACATGTATATTCTCATGGGATGCCCCTTAGGAGTCTTCTTCTCCTTATATACATGAGTGCACATGTTCAATTCCATGACCTCGAGACTTGATTTGATAGGTTTTTTAAGTCCAAAGTTGTCGAGGTTTGGAAGGTTTTGAAGACTGTACTCTGCTAGATCAACTCAGAAGCCTACCTTTTACTATTAATATCTTGCACCCCAAGAGGAATTATGCAGAACTATTTGACATTAACGATTCTCATGGCATATGTTAGTTGGATTGTTCAATCTTGTGTCTTGAAGATCATCTTTGATTAGTTTTCTAATGCCATTCTAAATGCAATGTAGCCCGATTTGACCCAAAAAAAAGTGTGCAATCTACTCGAGTGGTCATCTTGGATGGTTAAATTTTTTCGGCTCAGATGTTTTCATGCAAATCCCTTTTATGAAGTGTTTTTTGTGACATAGTTGAATATGCCTACTCAATTTTATGGTCTTCGGGTGAGTGCTAGTATGATATTTAATTATTTTTTTATTGTTAATTGGCTCATAAATGCATCCTGAAAAGTTGTGAATCTCAAAAATTCGAAGGTGACCCACCTAATGTTCTAGCCTCAAATGCCTCTAGATCCAATTTTGCGGTCATTCGAGCTCATCTGGTATATTATTTATTAAAAAAATATTGAATGATGTGGTCGACATAGCTCGTTTACAAAAGAGATACTAGCTTAATTTGACAAGATGGGGGAAATCCGAACACAAACCCATGCGTTATTTCAATTATCATCTCCACTCACATTTTTCATTGTTCCAAGACGCTCGGTTAGTCCATAGTTGAATTACTTTGTTTGCCTAGTAGCCCAAATGTTTGTGGCAGATATTAAAATATTTTTAAAAAAAAATTAAAATGATTTTTGGGCAAATATGAAAGACCTAATTTTTTTTAAGTTTTATAAAGAAACTTTATAAGCTTTTTCCAAAATTAATAGTTTTGAGAGCTTTCATGCCATTATCCTTGGATCGTCCAAACATATTTTAGGCTCCAGCGACAGTGTTATTTCCAGCTATGGAAAAAAGTTTGCCCTAATTCCTCAATGGTTGGTACCTGAATAATAAAACAAATGTGCATTTTCTCATGGTTATTTAAAAACTGGTGGTGCTAGGAAATACAAAAGCTGCAAAAGGATAAGATCATTCTTCAGGAAGATCAAGGATTAATCTCTACACCTAGGTTTTCATTTATTGATGTACATTACAAGGAAAGTAATTTGATGAAGTCGTTTGACTTGTTTTGTGAGTTGTAACCAAAGGGCGTGATTTTTTTCATTTGCAATGTGTAGGGAAGCATACAAGGAAAATGAATAATGTATAGGTAAATTGAAAAAGTCAAAGCATGAGATATGTTTTGAGGGTCAAAATGTGGAAAGATTACTTTTTGCTTTCAAAGTGAACGGTTGCAATAGAGTGATTATTTCTTAGAAAAGTGAAATGATTTCACCAGAGTGTTATAGTAAAAGGATAAAAATGTTAGAAACACAGTTGTCATTGTACCAACGCAAGTGAGGGGTTTGAACTCGTGACCTAGGCTCTAATACCACTTGTTAGAAACACAGTTTTCATTGCACCAAAAGATTGACCTTTTAATATCGATTCATGGGAGGCGATTAAGCCATGTCGCGAACCCAAGCACTGCACTACACAACACAAGGAGACCAAGGGCGCACACCTTGCAACAAAATTGCTAAAATTAAAGATTCTCATCATAGATTAAATTTTTTTCACAATTATGCAAGCAAATAAAAGCAAAGGAATTTTTGGAGCCTTCTCCAAGCTGCGAAGTGTCAAAAGAAAGAGTAAGACAAAGAGTTTTAGTTGCAAAGATGTAGATCAAAGGGAAAAGATGCAAAGAAAAAAGAAGAGGAGATTCTAGATTCCAATCGCAAATCAAATGAAGATAAAGAAGCCAAGTGTCACATTTAGATGTAGTTTTAGGGCTTCCTCTTCTTCTACGTATTCTCCCTTTGTTTCGTTGTGAAGGGTTTCATTCTCTAGTTTTTCAAAAAGTATTGTAATTGTTTGTACAAGGTAGTGTAATGGGTGAAAATTAGGGTTTCACCATTAAATGTAATAAAACCAGTAATTTTGCTTAATTACCTACCATCACATTGGGGAGAGATAAGAATTTGATAGATCTAAGCTTAATAGACCAATATTTTGATCAGATTCCAAGCCTCCTAAATGGAGCTCTTCTTTCCCTAAGATTGAATTGTATTTGTGAATTGTAGAAGATTAGGGTAAAATATTGAATTATTGAAGAGATTATGCATAAACTATTAATTTTAAGCAATCAGATGTTAATTTAACCAATTAGATTATAATTAGACTGTGAATAAATAGTAACAACAATAAAACATAAGACACAAGACACCAATACCCTAGGAAAAACCTCCCTCTTGGAGGTGAAAAACTCAGCCTTTAAATGTGATATGTATTATCTCAAATATAGACAGTTTACAAGGCAATGACTTATCTTAGATTGTTGTTCAAGATATCATTGATGAATGCATCCCTTTCACTAACAACAAGTGATAAGGAGGCAGAGTAGATGTCCAAATCAGATTCGCACAGGAGAACTTTTACAACTTCTCCACATTCAACCTTGAATGGTTTTGTATAACCACCTTATATAAGTTCGCATGAGAAGAGATTGTTGCTAGGAGAGTAGATCGCATTTTATGATGATTGTGTGTTGAATGACTTCATCTTGGAGTGGTTTATATATCTTCCTTTTGGCGCCAATCATCCTCAAGTTGGCTTGGATGATAATTAATTAATGTTGTATTATTAAGTATACATTTCCCATGTTAGCTATTTGGGTCTAGCCCAATAGACATTGAATTTCCCTTCCACATTACATTTGGGCCCAACCCAGTAACATAATTAACTTCTTCCCACATTACATTTGGGTCCAGCCCAATAACAACTTAATTGAGCTAATACATATAAATTTAATTGTCATTTGACAACATTAAGAGTTTGATAATCAAGTATCTGAGATAGCTAACATTTTTAACATAAATAATGAGCTACAATTATCATACGGAGCCACAAACCTAGATCTGAGCAAAGGAATATGATTTGGATTTTCTCTCCAAAATTCGGCCTAAATTGTCGAGATCGTGGTTGTGGTCGCCTTGGTCCTCCTAAATTTTCATCATCCAAAGGGGAACTTCTTTGTCTCTGTGAATCTTGTCATTCCTCTAAAATGTAGCTTTGTACCTATTTCTGCACATAGTGAAAAGGGGGAAATTGTTGGGAATAAGGGTTGGCCTTTGGTCAAACCCTAGTTTTGGAATTAACCATGAAATAGAACTGAAATGTAAATGAAGTACTGAAGTAAAATGCTTTCCTTTTGAGGGTAAGACTGAAAATATCTAAAACACTAATGATATACCTTTAATGAAGTTTTGTTTGTCTTCACAAGGAATTAGAGTTTCATGTAGATAGTCTTCATAAAACATAGAACATGAATGACATCTCCAATGCTTGAATCTTGACTTCACTTCTGCTCCAAAGCTTGATAGAAGATTGATTGCTTGCTCACTTGAATTTGCTAGAGTCTAATTGAGATCTTGAATTTGTTAGGTTTTGAAATGAGAGGGGTAGACCTCTTTTTATACTTGCTGGTCGAAAAAAATTGAATTTTCGACACAAGCTGACATGGGATCTAGGTCCCCGCCCAAATTGGGTGATCGTTATAAGGCCTCAAAATGGGCCCTTTTTGAGAGACCTAGACATCAGGGCTCCAGGATTAAGGGGGGAGAAAGTGCACATATTAAAAATTTGAGTTTGGTACTTAGTGTGAGCAGAATCAGAATTTCAATTAGGCCTTAGAGAACAAATGCCAAAGTGAGGCCTAAGGGAGGACAAAATTGTAGGATAGTACAATTTACGATGCTACATTTAGCCCCCACTTTAGTGGGAGTATGAGGCTAAGCATACTCACGATAAAGTACAAAGGTTTGCATTGAAAACTTTCATCAAGACATCAAAGAGACAAGATGCACAAAATATACAAAAAAGTAAAGGAATTTCCAAAACCATATTGTAAAATAAAGGCAGCTCAAAATTCCTTATCAACTGAAAAAATTTGCTAGACACTTGAAGATGCAACATGGAATGATGAAGACGTCATACAAAAAAATTTAGAGTTGCTAAGCATCGAAGGAAATTTTTTTCTGAAGGGGGGAAGGAATGCTACGATTCTAATATGATATAATAAAGATAAGCACTTGTGGCATGCTTAACCCTAACATAAATATTAATTAATACACTAATTCCTATTAATTAGGATGAAGGGATATGTCACTATATAGTTAAACCTATAAATAAGAAAGAGGATTCTCTCTCGTATCATCGTATCATCAAATATTCAATTCATATATTATAATCTGATTATTGGAGGTCAGCCCCTCCAAGTGGTCTATTATATTTTTTTATTTTTACAAAATATCTGCAAGAAATATAATAACATCAAAATGGGATATTACTTAGAGTTTAACTCTAAGTACACACACACACACACATATACATATGTGTGTGCATGCATATACATAGATATATACATATATATACACATACATATGCATACATACATACATGTATGTATGTATGTATGTATGTATGTGTATGTGTGTGTGTATATGTACATGTATGTATGTATATATAGTATTAATTGTTAATGCTCATCGTATGAACAAGATGTTTGTCTTTTCAAAATATTTATTGCAATATCAAACAAATCAAATTAGTTTTTCAATTAAGTAAATCAATCTAATTAATACTATGTATAAAGTAAACAATTAAACCTAATTCAATACTAGAAACAATCATGTCTAATATATTTGATAACAATGGACGTTTTGGTAAAGCTAATAGCTCCAATCTCATCTTTGGGGGCAACAGAGGACAACCCTTCACTCTCCCCATGAATTAAGTCTTTGGAGGATTATATTCCATGAAAGGTTATCCATAAAAGGAAACATGCTCCTCCTAAACATTTAGGAAGGGTATAAGGTGGCATATTTTATCATCTTTGTTTGTTTTGTTAGCTTCTTGGATTCAAATGTATATGTGTTGTTGATTGTATTTGGTATGTGGTAATTTGGGATAGTAGCGTAACTTTTTTGGTAATTTTCATTATTGTTCCAATTGTGTGTTGGATGTCTTGTTGTAAAAGGTTCCAAGGCCCCTTCAAACCATATTTTCCTACTAATAAGAAATAATGATCAAATAAAAATAATATATTAAATAACCCAAATAAAATAATATATGATAAATAGTGACACAACCACCACCATTAAGATGCTTCAATCCAAAAAAATAATTGTAAAATATTTATAAACTTATAATTTATAATCATATAACAAATAGTGTGCATTAAACTTCTTTTTCATTTATAAATGGAAGAAAAACTACTTATTAATTTTTTACTCAAATATATTTATTTTTAGAGTTCATTTTTTCATTTATAATGTTTTTATTATATCATAATATTAATAAAAAAAAAATCATGGTATTCTCAACTATAATTATAGACATAACATAATTTTATCAAATCAAAAACATAATTTTATCAGCCCCTTGTTTTGGCTGCTTTATTCTCAAAAACATAATTTTATTAAACCAATATTCCGTCCAAATCACTCTTGACTCTACAGGAAAAAGAACCAACTTAGAATATATCCTATAAAAAACAGAATAGAGTACTAAAACAAAAGTATGAATTCATTGCAGAAACCATGTTTTAGGAATCATGGATTCCATTGCATATACACAAATATTATGATTTCTTACAAATTTGATTTGAAAAGCACATATATTACGTGATCCTAAAATAGTATTGCATTAATTTGTGCAATCTCCATATTTCTTGGAAATTCCATTGATCATCATTATCATCATCTTCCTAGTATTGCTCTCTGGATATCCAATCGAATAAAAAATGCTTGGAATCAGTCAACAAACAATTCATCCCACGTCATCATGGTCATCCTCACACGACAAAGATAATGATGATCATGATGATCACAGTGACGATAAGTTAGGATGAGCTTCACCACATAAGTTGACCCTCCATCCATTTATGGTCCAATGTGTGTGCCTCTTCTTCATATCAGCTTAAGTGTTTATATTCTTGTCTTCGCATACAGATGAATCCTACCTCCGGTATTCTTTTATGATGATTTTTGATAATTAAATCAGCAAACACAAGTTTTTCAATAGGTTTTCCTTGTTCGTTTATTTATGTTTCTTTCATTCTTGTTTTAAACTGATATCATTATGTTGTTATAATTTATACTAATATAAGATTTACATTTCTTTCAGATTTACATTTCTTTCAGGGTTGTTTGAAGTTCTATTAAACTTTCATTTATAGTACTAGACATGCATAGTGGGTATTTTTTCAAACATGGATTTAAAAGTCTAGTTATAAGCAAGAGACTTGTCAAATAAGCTACTGTAAAAATTTGTGAATTATTCAAATTTATCATATATAAATTTAGACCACACAAAATTAAGATGCTTGATTAAAGATCCTCTCCCCTAGACCACATCTCTGCCTTAAAATTTCCAAAAAGATATTTATTATATTGCTTATAACCCAAGCTTTATGCTATGCTCCCTTGATACAAGCCATACCTCTACCTTCACACTTAAGCAATTTTAATTTCCCAAAAAATTCATCCATCCACTCTAGTACAATAAGAGATGATTAACATTCCAACATAATATCAACAATATTCAACATAATTATTTGCAGTTAAATGGTAATGAATGTATAGTATTGTTATCTATTTGTATAAAATATGTTGAAAGCATACATATAATAGGAGAGAGGATCCAGTCGTTGAACAATCTAATTTTGTGCATCTCAAAATCTTACTGACAATTTCAAAACAGCCTTTTTTTTTAAGCAGCTTACTTGGCAAGTCCCTTGCTTATAACTAAGGTTTCGAGTCCATATCATCAAAAATGATGTCACATCAGCATGCTTTTTATTGAACTGTCCAAATGGCCCCCAAAAACAATGTAGATTGATAGTTGTGCTCTAAGTCACCTTCTTTTGGTGCATAAATCTGACATCACATGATTTGTCGCTTTTTGTATTTATTATCAATTTGACAACTATAAAGTCACAACTACTAATGCTTTAATATTAAAAATATTAGACATTACATCATCAAATATTATAACAACTATCCAAACATGCTGAGCTGATCCTCTTCCCCCAAATAAGAATATTCTATACAAACATATTCTTTATCCAACATTCTGGATATATATTTCACTATATATCTATTAATTAATTGAAATAGACCTTACCATGTATGCATATATGCACTGTTACATTTTTGTACTGGTTTATAGTCAATGCACGTTAACCCACAAACATGCATGAAATTAAAACTGGCAGGGCACATCCATTCACTCGAGTTTAACATCTAAAAAATCTGCACTGTAATTTGTATCGGCAATCTGAAAATAGATGGATGAATAATGTTATAGCAAATTAGCTTCTAATTTATAGACATAAATTGAAATTTTCAACATCAATTCTTGTCGAAATTTTTTCAAAAACTTAAGTAATTAATATTCTGTAGTTAAATTTCAATACCTTCTGAAAGCCAGATCGCTGAGTCACTAAATCCTCTAAATATAAAACAAAAATAAAATATTGTAATTAAAGACTATTTTACAAAGTAATTTGTTTACCTGAACTATGAAAAAAGGTCTGAATTGAATGCTTTGAAGGCAAAGAAGTAGACATATACCCTGCAAGTCTCAAGAAACCAGATCTGTCCATCCTTCTATATAGAAACACTTTGAGCTTTTCCAGTTAAACTCAAAAACTTAATGGAAATTATATAATATACACGTTGGTTGTGAAGTCCAACTATTGCTGTCTTTCCAACTTCCTCTTCTTAAATCCTCATTTGCCTTGAAGAGTGCTTGTATTGATTGATGAAACTTTGTATTTCACTGTTGCAAGTAATAAGAGATCTTGTTCTGTTTTTTTCATGAATGTAGTCATACATTGATTAACCACATAATTCTATTTGTCAGTACACACTTGTGTGTTCTGTTATTTATGTTCTCTTGATTGTTGTTTTGGTTTATTTCAGTTTTAAATTATTCAACAATTGGTAGCTCAATGAAATTATGAAGAGATGGAGGATGCAGATAAGAGAAGGATTGAAAAAATTTTAGGGCCAAACTTCGGAATGTGGAAGGTGTTAATTTAGAAAGACCTCTCAATTACGTTAGAGGGGAAATTGAAGAAGCCAGTTACAATGTCCGACAAAGTTTGGGACATGTTGGATAAGAAGGCGGTGACAACTATAATCCTCTCTCTATCCAATAATATGTTATTAAGTGTTGCAACATAAAAAACAGTGAAAGGATTGTGGAAAAAATTATTCAACATGTATGAGATGGTTTCTGTATCAAATACAGTTTTTCTAATGAAGAAATTGTACAACTTGAAGATGAAAGGTGGTAATGTGTCGAATCAATTGAATGAATTTACAATTTGATCAGCAAATTAATTTCCGTGAGCATAAATCTGGATGATGAAATCAAAGCCATCTTGCTATTATGCTCTCTACACAATAATAAAATGGAAGAATCAAAGTACTTCATTGAGAGAAGCTTCAATAACCTGCAACAGTGGCAACAAGGGGAGATCACAAGAATGAGGGAGGTATAACCATAGAAGAAGATCAAAGTCCAGCAAGAGATCAAAATCAAGAGGCAGAAATATTAGTTGTTGGTATTGTGGCAAAGAAGGCCACATCAAAAGAAATTGTTGGTCGTTGAAGAAGGCTGAAAATTAGTCCAAAAAACATGAGGTATAGACAATATAGAAAAAAGATGTGGGTGCTCTTGTTATATCAAAAGGAGAAGCTATAGCAGATATTTGGGTGCTTGATTTTAGAGCATCTTTTCATGTCACTTCATGCCGAGAATACTTTAAAAACTATCAAAATGGTAATTTTGGTAAGAGGTTTATCTTGATCATATCGAACCTTGTGATATTATTGGCAAAAGAAATATTTTGTTGAAACTGAAAAATGGAGATAGTTGGCTGCTATGGGATGTCAAACATGTCCCTCAATTCAAAAGAAACTTAATTTCAGCTGGACAATAGGATGCTCAAGGATGTAGTATCAATTTTGAGTCAAGTGCATTGAAGGTGACAAAAAGAGCTTTGATGATTGCTATAGGCAGCAAATCAAGCACTTTATATGTGCTAGAGAGTCATGCTGAAGTGAGAACTATGATGGTAGTTGCTAACAGTGGCACAAAGCTTCAGCACAAGAGGCACAGTCATATGAGCAAAAAGGGCCTTGAAATTTTGCACAAAAGGGATCAACTTCTAAGTTTGAAATCAGTTTATTTAGAGTTGTATGAGCATTGTATCTATGACAAATGAAAGAGGATCAGCTTCTCTACCAAGGAACATGACAAGAAGACATGACTGTTGAAGTTAGTGCACTCAGATGTTTTTGACCCCCGCGGAGGTAACATCAATTGATAGGTCTACTTTGTTACTTTCTTAGATGATTGTACTATGAAGGTTTGAGTTTACATGCCAAAAAGAAATTTGAAGTGTATCGTATGTTCAAAAAATTTAAAGCACTAGTAGAAAATCAAATTGGCAATTAAGTGTTTAAAACTGATAACAGTGGTGAGTTTCCTTCCACAGAATTTGACCAATTTGTGAAAAAAAGATATTCAAAGGATCAAAATTGTTCTTTTCACCCCTCAAGAAAATGGTGCAGCAAAGAGGTTGAATAGAACAATTTCGGAGAAGGCTCGAAGCATACTCTCCTACATTGGCTTGGGAAAACAGTTTTGGACGGAAGCTGTTAATACAGTTGTCTATTTGATTAACTGAAGTCCATCCTCTCAATTGGATTTCTAAATATTGGAGAAGTGGTTGTGAAGAAGAATTATAGTCATATGTGGGTGTTCTGGTGCGAATCTCTTTTTCATATCCTACATGTAAAAAGAACAAAACTTGATATGAAGTCAAAATGGTGTATTCTTGTTGGTTACGGAGAAGAAAAACATGGTTACAGGCTGTGGGATCCTGTTGCCAAACCCAAATGTCATCTTCAATGAAATAGAAATGTCATGTTTATCAGAACAGGGGAAGTCGATGAAAGAGTATGTGCCACTGTATGACATCATACATGGTAGTGATGTGCGAAATGAAATTCCAGAACTGCGATATAGCAAAAGCTTGGCACAAGACATAATTCCTAATGCTCTGTCAACCAACACCATTTCAAACTAGCAAGGAACTTCGTTATGTTTGCCACCTGTTACAAGGTTTGCGCCCAATAAACAAAGCTTTGCATATGGTAAAGAGCACTCTCCAACATAGCATAGTCCACAGATGTCCTCGACCTTACATGTTACATCATCCCCTAACACTCCTCTATTCTTTGCACAAGCATTACCAAACTTGCCACGCGTTGTGGGAGATTCTAATCCCTTGCAACCCCCTCTTCTATTGCCTGCCTCCCTAAATCTGTTGCAATATTTTGATGAGTCGTCCTCCTTTGACTCACGGCCTTCACAAGCTTTAAGTGTGTTGCCTCTTATAAATTTCCATCAACCACCAATAAGTGTGTTGCCTCTTATAAATTTCCATCAACCACCAATATCTTGAAACATTCAATCCTACCTTAACAACAATCTCATGTTGATAATTCAGAACAAAGTGTTTCATAGGAGCCGATTTCTCAATTGAGAAGATCCACCAGGGAGTGAAAGCCTCCTAAAATATTTAAAGATTTAATTCACCATTTATTAATGTATGATCAAGTTGAACCTGCAACATTCAAACAAGCATGTAATGACAGAGATTGCACAAAATGGATGAAAGCTATGAGAGGAGATGGGATCATTGATGGCAAATCGCACTTGGGATTTGGTCCCTCTTCTACCCATCCAGAAAGCATTGAAACACAGTTGGGTGTATAGATTGAAGGAAGGAGGCAAGAAGTGATATAAAGCCAGATTAGTGTTCAAAGGATATGACCAACATCACTGAAATTTTTTCACCCGTACGAAAAATGACTTCCATTCGAACAATTTTGAGCTTAGCAACTGTCTATGACCTTGAATTGGAGCAGCTTGATGTCAAGACAACATTTCTCCAGTGATTTGGAAGAAGAGTGGCATAAGCAACAACCAAAAAGGTGTCAACAAAGGACAAGAGAATCTGGTTTACAGATTGAAACGAAGCTTGCATGAGCTAAAACAAGTTCCATGACAATAGTACCTCAAGTTCGATTCCTTCATGGCTGAGCAAAATTTCTTCAAGTGTAAATCCAATCCACATATTTCTTAGAAGGTTTTGCAGAATTACGAATTTGTGTTGTTGTTACTATATGTTGATGATCTGCTAGTGACTGGAACTAGCATGTATGCTATTAGCAGGCTAAAACAACAACTAGCTAACAAAGATAAAAAGATAAGCAAAAATGAGAATTGAAATTGTCATATTGAAAAGGTTTTAGACAAATTTCAAATGAAAAATGCCAAGGCAGTCAGCACTCCTTTAGCTGATCATTTCAAGTTATTCTCTAAGTTGTATCCTAAGACACAAGAAAAAAAGAATATATGAAAGGAGTCCCTTATTCCTCTGTTATTGGGAGCCTTATGTATGCAATGGTCTGCACTCTGCACAATAATCGACATTGTTCATGTAGTGGGTGTGGTTAGCAAGTATATGAGTAATCCCATTGAGACTCATTGGCAAGCAATGAAGTGGATTTTAAGATATTTGAAGTGCACTTCACATCATGTTTTGAGATTTAGAGGAAAAGAGGCTCAACTGCAAGGTTTTATTGATTCTGATATGGCGAGTGACTTGGACAAAAGATGATCTACCACTGGTTATATGTTCACATTTGCAAGAGCAACGATCAATTGGGTTTCTAGATTGCAACAAGTGGTAACTCTCTCTACTACAGAAGCAAAATACATTGCAATCACCGAAGGAGGTAAGGAGATGTTGTGGTTACAGTGTTTATTGGGTGAATTGGGTTGTAAACAACAAGTTTTCACTCTGTATAGTGACAGCAATAGTGCAATTTATTTGACAAAAAACCAGTGTTTCATTCTCACACTAAGCACATATACCTTCAATATCATTTCATGCGGAGTGTTCTTGAAGAGGGCACACTGAAGTTGGAGAAGATACACACTGATTTGAATCCTGCAGATGCATTCACCAAACTTGTTGCACTTGAGAAGCTTAAGTTCACAAAGCTTCTCTTAGTCTGGAATCAAGTGACAATAAGCTTGGAAAAGCAAGAGACATATCTGTATATAGCAGCATGGTTTGGACTTCAAGTGAGAGATTGTTGATTGTGAAGTCCAACCATTAGTGTCTTTCCAGCTTCCCCCTTCCCTTGACTCTTCATCAGCCTTGAAGAATATCTTTTATATTTGGTTCTCAATCACTTGTATTGATTCATAAAATTTTGTATTTTGCTGTTGCAAGTAATAAGAGATACTGCCCTGCTTTTGCTGTGAATGTAGTCATACTACATTGGTGAACCATCTAACTCTGCTTGTCGGTGTGCATTTTGTGTATGTGCTCTGTTCTGTTTTCTTGATTGCTGTTCTGGTTTTAATTCTGTTTTAAATTACTCAACAATACATGCATAAGAAAAGGTTCACATTTGTAAGAGTTAGCTGACATGGTGCATAATGATGGTACAATAAGGGAAAGGTTAAAGAGCACATCTAACACGAGGGACCTTTTTATTAAATGTCAATTGGTGTAAAATGCATTGAATGTGCAATATGTATCTGTCACCGATCCAAGTTACTATTACTAACAGTATGGTTAAGGATCAACTGAAAATTATCAGATGACAGATACACAACCATTCAGAGTGCCAGTCATTGTAGGAAGCCAAAAAATAAAGAATCATCAACTTTATTGAATTTCCAAGTTTATGCATGCAAATTAAACTTGCTGAATGAGTACAATTGATAATTTTAATTCAATTACACAACAGAACATGGTCCACCATGATGCTCTTGTCTCTCACTTCTCTGCTGCTTCACTGTTTTATCTCACCAGTTTGTTTTCTCTCTTTCCCAATATTAAACTTTCTTTAAAGAATTACACTAAGCTGCTAACATGATGGGATAGGTTAAACGATTCATCTTCTCAAAGTTGTAAGATTGCTTATCCTTGGTTGAGTTAGGATTGATTCAAATGCCAAGAGCTCAGTGGTCCTAAATATCATTTTCCCATCATGACATATACCTGGCAGCTGTTAATGACGCAGCTTTGTCTTCTCTTCCTTTGAATCTTCATAAGAAACTTTGTGCATACAAGTTAAGCAATACTTCTCTACCTAGGAGTTGGCAAAAGAAACTGTGTCTATCCCATTTTTAACTGATGCCATTTTGTAATGAGTGAAATGGGGAATTGTCCTCTCTTTACCCACGAGTCATGCTAAAAATTGACAGGAGAAGGGACTTCTGTCCCTGCAGCAACTGTGCAGGTGCGTGTGAAATTTCCATTCTAAGAGGAACAATACAACACTGATTCCAGTAAGTAGGAGGTATGGGGAAGAAATGATTATGCTTGCAGGCCACTTTATCTTATACATTAACCACAAGTTTGAGTTATGGAGTTCACTTTCATGAATTTGGCGGGGGCAAGATTATCTTTCCAGATTTTGCATTTATACCAACTGTTCATTCAATTTATTAACAAACACTCAGTCAAATTTAAAATGGTGAATCACAGTGTGTAGAAATGGATTTCACTTGCAGTTCAGTGGTGACCCTGCACTTGCAGTATATAGTTTACAATCTTCAAAAGCCACGCTACAGTTCCTGCATTAACAATGTGTGCTACAGAGATTGAAACGAGGATCTGTAACAAGAATTCGAGACATGCTGCTTCACAATTGGCTGCAGACTTTGCATTCATTATATTCGGTGGTGTAAACCAAGAAAGCTGAGTCGTTGCTTACTTTTCAAGTGGCACCTGTCCCTTGTGAGAAATACAAGACCCCAGATGCCAGAAATGCAACAATGGAGATGAAAAATCCATATCGCTATTAAGTTATTAATGGCATTTTAAAACTGACTTTATTTCTTTCGCTGGAGCTTTTCATTTATCGTTTCCAAATAAACCACAGTAAGAGAAATTCTTAAAAGATATTTTTCAGGAATCTCCGATGTTGCAGGAACTTCCAATTTTGAAATACAAAATCAGTGGAAATTTATCAAATCAAACCTCATCAATTGCATACAAAAAATCTGTTGAGTTCAAAGAAAAACATAATTGTAGATTCATCCATTGATAGTAATAAAATAGATCAACTGTACGAATAAAGTTTCCATAAATAAAAAGACTGGAGCAACCAGATTTGAAAACATATTTATGAGTAGCAACTGAGATACTATAGATGATATATCACATCAATAGAACATTCCAAGACACATTAGAATATATTCGAGGCCTGCCCAACACTGCTCATCTGAAAGTGCACAATTAGGGCCCTTGAGATTCAAGTTATTCGGCCCGACGTAGTAGGGAGGAATGTGATGGTGCAAAATTTAACCAAGTTGCCATCATTCTTACCATTATCATAGTTATCCAAACAGCCGGTTAAAATTTGAGCACAGAATTGCAATGTCCAGCTCTGCAGTTTTCAACTTCAAAGTGAGCCCAATTCTGTGGCCAGGCAAGCAGCTAAATTGATTTTGGGAAATGACTCTTGCTAAAATATAGAATAAGTACAATTCAACTATTTTGTTTACGAGGATAGCTCAACTGCAGTGTCAAGCACTTGATCCTCTGACCGTGGATAAATCAAACGCAGTGCAGTTTCATATGCTGCAAAAATAGCTCCATTTACCACAAAAGCACGTGCTACAGCAGTTCCCAGACCTCTCCAAAGGACCTTATAGCCTTCTTCTCTCACGCTCTTTTGCAAGCAGTCAAAAATACCAGTGTACTTGGGGGATAAATTCCCTTGTGCTTGAAGTCTGGATTTAACAACATCCAATGGATAGCAAAACACCCAACTTGCCACTCCTGCACATCCTCCTGCTGCAAGCATTGTCGAAAGACTTTCTTGTGAGTTCTTTCTACAACCAGGGTGAAGCCATTCTCGACTATACTCATATGTCAAGAAGTAGACACCATGAGCTGGTGCATCTCTAAGTACAGTAATACCAAGTCCTCTGTAAAGACCTTTGATTCCTTCTCTCTGTAAAATGCCTTTTGCCACCATAATGGGACCAAAATGAATACTACTTGAGGTAGGCCTTCTACAAGTATTCACTTGCAGTTGAATCTTGATAAGTTCCACCGGTGTAAGAATTGCAGTTTGTATAGTTCCTGCTCCTATACCTGCCAATGCTACGCTTCTATAGGAGGGAGGTTCAGTCCTGTTGTTATGGTCAAAAGCTCGAGATAGAAGAGCATATGCTTGGAAAGCCACAGCATTCTGCAGTCACATGGAAAGATGATTTGTAAATAAGTACCTTGTAACACCAGTATAAATGCATACTAAACTGTTCAAAGAAACTCCAACTTTATCTGGCATTCAAGATCAAAATATGTGCAAAATCAAGCACCCAACGGTTTATGACTATAGATTGTCCTGTATTGGATATAGTGCACATACAATCTCCAGAACACCTTAACATCTTTAACTCCTTACATTCTAGAGTTACATTCTACCATTCAATCAATTCTGAGTTAAGAATTGCTAACAACATAATTTTTTTTAAAGAGGATTACAAAACTAATTAATAGACAAACATTGGGTAGCTTTCAGGCAAAAGTATGGGCCAAAAAATTGTCTTGAAAGCATTGAATGGAACTACCAAGAGCTCATTTGCCTGACCTGATCTCAATAACCCAAGAGCTTCATACACATTCTAGTCATTCGATCATGAATTAAAATCTAAATACATTAATTTTACAAAACATGGCTAGTACAGTTATGTTAAAGATGCTATCTTAAGTTTCTAAACTACCAAGTGTGTTGGCAATGGCATGTAAGGAAAAGAGTTTACAATCTTTTCTTCAAAAATGAAGCAAACCAAAACATAGAACCCACCAAGAAAATTACAGTGTAAGTGCATAGAATAGCTCTAGTTGCAAATCAATTGCAAGATGGATGCATGAATCTGGAAGAAACATCATCTTTTAGTTTAAATTTTGATCAATCCCACAACTGGATTGATCATCTTAATGAGGGTTCAAACTCATCGCTGTCAAATTCCACACATTTTACTATTAGCCATTCTCTTACTACTCAAAGAAATGTTTTAAAACCCTGCAGCATTCTGAAATGAGATCATGCAAAAGGCTCTGCATTTGTAAGTAAATAAGTTGAAAGTGAAAAAATACAGGGGCACTTGCATGTCCAAGATGGATTTACACCTGTGAATCCTGTTGCTCAGCACAAGAGGTCTCAATTGAGGTATTTTCTTTATTAGAGAAATAGAACTGCAAATTGCAAAAATGATATGCAAAATTTGGATCCTTCTTAATGTATACCCAAGAAAGGAGACAAGTCTTAATCACATGGTAACATACACACTTAACTGCTTGTGCACAATTTAAGTAGCTCATGACGAAGACTTTATATCTATTTGATTCTCTAGATGATAAGAAAATCCAATGATAACATCGTAGATCAAAAATACAGCAGAGATACAAAAGCATACAAATCAATTTAATCCATTGTGAATTCTAGCGAGAATACAGAGAAGATGAAGATACTCTTCTTTTAAGGGTGGCCTACTTTGGCATATATAGAATATTTTGAGCATTACAGTTTTTTTCAAAAAAAAGCAAAGAAAAATCTAAGAGCTTGTTCAGGAAAATATTTTGTTAACATATTTTTTCATCAGGAATATAATTATTGCATTTTTAAGATAGATGCATAAAAGCAAAGAAAAATCTAAGAGCGTGTTCAGGAAAATATTTTGTTAAGATATTTTTTCATCAGGAATATAATTATTGCATTTTTAAGATAGATGCCCTACCAAAGAAAATTGTAAAAACAAGGTGACAAGGGAATACAGTACGAAACTGCTAACAGCATTTAACCTTTCTTTTCAGGTATTCCCGTGAACCTTTTGGTTTCATCTTTGAGCACCGCCTATTAGAGAACCCCAAAACAAATGATTTGGACCTCATCCAAATTCTAAGGTTTATCTTTCCAGAAATTCTGTGTCTTTATTCCTGGAATCATTTCAAGCTTTCCAGATATTCTGTCTCTTTATCCCTAGAACAATTTTAGTTGTAAAACTATCTAAAGTATGAAATCCTACGGAGTTGCTCCCTGCTTTTCAAAGAATGCCTCAAAAAAAATCTGACATGGAAACTTGTGCAGAAGTCATGGATTAGTAATGACCCAACTGTTCTTCATATGACAAACACTGCATTTAATGCGAAATGGATAAACTACGGGATCAATTGATTGGAACATGAACCATGCCCTCACATTTTCATAGTCTAAATTTAATAAACCACAGATCTGAAACAGGACAAAACGGAGGAGTCTATAACTTTTGACTGAAATCCCAATCATGGGAATATGCTACTATAGCGAAAAGCTATTCAATGAAGGGCATTACATAGTACGTAAATTAAGGACAATATCCATCGGTGCAAAATTTAAACAATTAAATAAAAAAAACCTAGAGGGCCTCTCATACACCAAATTGGATTCTGGCTTGGCAGTGGCCTAAAAAACAACCTGTGAAACATAGATGGTAAGTACATGCCTAGCTCGCTTCCCCTTGACAAATCTGTTTTTGATTTTTGTACTGTCTTCAAAACCACTTTTTCAAATCTATCCCAGACTGTACAGTTAAAGCCCAGACAATCAACCACCATTAGATGTTACAGAACTCTTCATAAGGACAATGTCAAAGCAAAACCTAAGGTGATCCTAGTGGATGGTACATGATGATTCGGTACGCTCCGCATACAGTATATAAACTCTGAACCTCAACACCATGAAATCAGATTTTTCCTTTTATAAAGCACAAAATGAGAAAGTAGTAACTGACCTGAAAAGCAACCGTAGCCAGAGGGAGACCCATGCCCTTATAGAGAGCAGAAGGGCCTTCTTTACTGACAATATTCTGCACCAATTGCAAAGCAGAAGGCCTTGTTGAATTCATGGGTTGCTGCAAACGAATTCTGAGAGTATCAAGTGGATGCCCTGCAAGAACACCCGCCATTCCTCCAAACCCACCAGCAACAAACTCTCTTCCCCAGCTGCTTGCAAGAAACTCTGGCCAAAACTCCATCGTCACTTAAATCCCTTCTCACAAAACCAAATCGCATTACCTTTGCAAACCTCCGCTGTGCAATCCCAATCCCGAGCGCAACAGTCTCAGTCAAAGCAAGAACTCGCTAATTCCAACAACAGAATGATGAAAGATCTTATGAATCCAATAGATTCTGAATAATGCGCTCCAAAATCCGAAAAGCAAAAGTGCGTCAATGTTTGTCAGCCCCAGGTTCCCGGATGAAATCTCCTTTATGCCAACAAGGGAACAAACGATTATTCACGTTTCTTTTGCATGAAATAAAGAGTTCAGAGAACAATCAACAACAAACTGCCAGAAGAATTATTGCAACCCTAACTGTATGAATTGCAGGTGGGCTTGTGGATGCTTTAAACTGGACTGACATTCATTCATTCACCACCCTTTTCCTCGCAATGTGTGCTCAGAGCAAAGATCCAAAAGTTTGGCAGGAATCTTACGCCTAGATTACATGATAAAAATGTGGATTTAACAACGCATCTTATGGCATGAATATGTGGAAGACAACAAAACTGGGGGTTCGTGCTTTCTTCTCTTACCCGTCTTAACACAGACGTATGAAAATTAACTTTGAAGGTGGCACTGTGCCTGCACTACACTAAACTAAATTTAGAATGTCGTTTTCTCTCCAATTCTCCGCTAGTACCGTGGAACGCATGGGAGTCTTATTCTATTTTATAATGTAGATTTTACATGTGATGACAATGTAACGTCATTTTCTTTGGAGTGAAAGGTAAGAAAAGAATGAAGATTTTAGGCCATAGTTTTCAAGATATACCTATTTGATTTAAGGAAAGTTTTCAAAAGATTGAAGAATCAGATTAATTTTTGTCCGTGTTGTTATAGTGTCATAGTGAAATTGGTATAGTGTCATAGTGAAATTATGGTGTTGTATTTCTTTTTATTAAGATTCAAATTTTATTAGGGTATTATTGTTGATTGTTTATGTTGGGGATGGATAAGATTTATATCTATAATGGATGAGATTTTTGATCTAACTAATTTTGGGTGTTGTTTTTTATCTAATTAATTTTGGGTGTTGTTATTGAGTGTTTTTATATTAAAAAGCAATAAAACAAGAGTGCTCGCTTTTAGACAAAATAGCTAGAGGCAGGCTATTCTCACCCACATTAAAAGCAAAATATCAATAGTCCGATCTTTATTATCATAAAACAATCTTGACCTCATCAATTTATCATAAAATAATAAATTTAATATAAAATATTTGATATCATGAATTTTGAATATTTAAAAGATAGAAATAAAATATGACTAGTTAAAATTTGGTTTTATGGAGGGATTTTAGGATCTACTTTAGGAAAAGGAGATTTTCTAAGATTAAAACTATATGTTATAAGATAAATTGAAATCATGTCCTTACAAATAGGTTCCTAATTTCTAGCTAATGTCTATACGGTGGGGTTGAACATTTCCTTCACTAATTTATGGAAAAAAAAATTGACAAAGGTCTTAGTTTTCAACCTCATGGATGCACATCAAAACCAAGCAAATAGATTTGCTTTCCATTAATTTTCAGAATGTTTGGTTTCTAGGTACTCACCTTGAAGTTCTCAATCTCTACTTTGCATTAAAACTTGATTTTTGTGTTGAGTTTGCACACTATAAGGATAGTTGACTCCTCAATGTCAAATTCGAATGTTGTCTCGATAATTTTTGAGTAATTTTTTAAGATAATAAGCAATAATTTTATATGTTCTTGAATGTTGATGTAGTGCTAACATCATTAGGTGATTCTTTCTAGGCTTCGTAATATGTGCAAAATTCTGTTCAATTCAAATGTTTGCTAAATATCATACATGATTGCGTTTCAAGTTGACTCGTGATGGTCACTTAGAGAGAATTTGATTTTAGGAAAAATAAAGTAATTTCTACACTCACAGATCACTTATACAAATGGAGATCCAACTCAAGATAAGGAATAGATAAACTAAAATACAAGTTTAAACAATGGAGATCCAACTCAAGATAAGGAATAGATAAACTAAAATACAAGTTTAAACAATGGAGATCCAACTCAAGATAAGGATTAGATAAAACTAAAATACAAGTTTAAACAATAAGAATGAGTGGAAGTGGAAACAATGTTAAGATAATGTTATTTTGCCACTTTTCACACAAAAGTCTTAATCTTTTACACTAATTATTGTATTGGAAACAAACAAATCAAAGTGAGTCCAATACAAAAGACAAAAAAACATGGTTTGTAATTTCACCATCCAACATCTAAAAGATAGATAATATATACCTAGAAATAAAAGTTCTTTGGCATCAACCAATCCATCACCCAAATATATAATAATTCCAATTCAAAATCCATTCATATCTTATTCTCATCTAATAATACATCTACTCTAATGAAAAAAATAAAAAATTAATCTTTAAAAATCTATAAAACGTACTTAACAAATTCAAATAAAACACCTAAATAACACTATCCAATCCCATCTTTTAAATAAACACATTCAAAATACATATAATAAATTAAACTATTAAATAAAAAGTACCTGACAGTCAATTTGAACATATATTCATCGCATATAGAAAAAAATTAAAATACTCATGAATGTTAGTGTACAAATTCCCTACAAACATATTTTATATAATATAATAATAAAATAAAATAAAGTAAATTTGTAAAATCCAATGGGTTTAGTAACCATAGTGGGAGGCACGTTTTTTATCCGATATATTTAGCGGCATGCGCAACTCTACTATTCTGCCGGCTATTTTGTCGGCTCCTTCGGATTTGTCAATAAAGACATTTTTAACTGGTCCCGCCTTTACCAAACAAGACTAGTATGTTCAAAGTAAAAAAAAAACAAATGGCTTGTATTCAAAAGCTAAATATGATGTAAACTTTATTCTGTGTACGGCCGTCTTTAAGTGGTGGAGAGCCAAGATTCCTTTTCTTCAAATCTCTGCCAAAAGATTCTTTGCCATCAATGCATGCAAACGAATAGTCTTCTGTCTTTTCAAAACTATTGTGGCCATCAGGCCTGGAATTTGACAGGCAAAATGGCCGTTTTTTCACTTTTGAATCGTATTTGACAACTTAAAAAATTAGTAGAACGTATGCATTGACATGCTATTTTTTTCTAAAACCGTATAAATGACACTTCAAATTATAAATAAACCGTAAAATAATATAATGGGTAATATATATATTGGTTTAGAATGTTTATTATAAAAATATAAATTTATTTAGAATATTTTGAAATGGAAGGATTTAGAATATGGAAGGATGTAGTTGTTTCTAATTCTATAATATTTTAATATGATTTTTTAGAATAGTTCTATTTTTTCATATGAATTTAGAAACTTGTCATAATTGAAATGATAGAATATAATTTTTAAAATATTTTAATATGAATTTTTACAATATATTCTATTTTTTATATATGAATTTAGAAACTTAGTCAATTTAATTTTTTAAATATATTTAATAAGATTGTTATGGAAACTTGTCATAATATATAATTTTAAAATTTAAATGTTTATTATTACTAAATTAGTAATTATTAATTGATTATCATTTAATGTTAATATATAATATATATTGGTGTATTAATTTAGAAACTTATTTAGTAAATTTAAGATTTTTGCATATATTAATAATTTATCATTATTTTCTCATTAAGATAATGATTTTCATTTCTTCCCAAGAAAGATGTGCATTGATTTTCATTGCTTCAATCTTCTACTCTTATATTTTTGACAGTTAATATTTTTCTTAAAACGCCAAATGAAAGGCATTGAAATGACTAAACCATCATAACAAATTCACATGACAGGCAGGGGTGACCGTCAAATTCCAAGCCTGGTGGACATGCATTCTCCTTCAATCTAATTTGGCTTCTTATTTTATAACTTAAATAATAGTTTTTTAAATATATTTGTTCAATTTGTAATGATGGAATTATATTTTATTTTGGTAATTAGAAAATCACAAGTGTCTAGTATCTAGAGGCATGATTGTGTGGAAGCTATCTAATAATAGGACAAGTTTTTTTATAATTTCTAGGGAGTAGTTAAAATTGTTGTGGATAAGACAAGAAGTGAAGTTGGACAGATGGCCAACCATACACTTCAGGCCACAATCACACGAGTCAAGCTAACTCTTGGGGTTTGTGATGGTGGAAATTGCATATTTTACACTTTTCTATTAGTTTTGGACAATTTTTTATTGGTTATTAGCCCCCCATAGATTTGTAGGGGGACCTTCTTCATGTAATGATTAGTGTATAAGTGGTGTGCTTCTTGTACAAAAGTTGATGAATTCCTAAGACCTGTCGTAATTTCGTCTACATAGATCCTCAAAATTACAATCAAAATTGTTACGTTTTCTATTTGTCTACTTAAATCCCTACACTTAAAAATTCAAAATTGAAATGAGGCCCATGATGACCCCTCCCTACTAATCATATATGTGCCAACTTGAATACCTTCTATGTTGCACTGACTTGTATCAAATATGTCTGTGAGGGTAAAGTGGTTGAAATTGATAGAAATGTATATAAGCTTTTATGTGATTTAAGTCATTTTACTTTGTGTACTTTTGTGAAGATATCAAAAGAGCCTCCTTATAAAAGAAAAATGATTGAATCTTTGACATGCATGACTATTATAAGTTAGAATAATGGTGCGAGAGTGAGATAAAGAGTTAGCAATTTATAAGATTGATGAAGCTTAAGAGTATTTCAAACAAAAGTTGAATATGTTCCATCATATTTTGAAGTGCGATAAAAATTAAATAGGTGTATAGGAGAATAGGCATCTGTATGGATTTAAGAGGTATGTATGAATGACCCATTACCCAAGTGCCTTAAAAAAATTAAAAGAATAAAAGCATTATAAATTATCAGACAAAGTTTTCTTCATCCACAAAGGGTATAATTTTTTCAACATAGATGCCAAAGAACGAGCTACAAGATAAACAAGCAAATAATCTACATACAGAGTCACCTTCAAGAAAGCAAGAACTATGGATAAAGAAATTTATAAACAACAATTGTACCTCTTTATAGCTCATATTCTTCAAGAGCCCCACCATAAACAATAATGAGAGCTTAGCTCATTACATGGTAATGAGACAATGATTTGTCATAATTGGGAAGAGAGTGATTTGTCGGGGTAAGATTCTTCTCACATCATTAGTAGCTCAACTTTTAGCTTCAATTGAAGGTTATTTTCTAAAATGGAAGGCATTCAATTGAAAGCCCTTCATTACAAGGTGCCTTAATGATACATATATAGTACATAATATGTTAAATTTTTACTAGAAAAAAAATTGTTGATTCAAGTCACATTTTCCATGATCAAATGAAATAATCACGATACTATTTTTTACAAGAACATAACCCTCAAAATAAAATTTCTAAAAATGTAGTTTTTTAATATTTTTATTGAATTATTATAGTTTGTTGTCTATTTTCTAATCAAAATAAAAAATCTTAAATAAAATATATAAATTATATTATATTTAATTATAACATGTCCAATATATCAATTTAATAAAAGAAAAATTAAAATATATTCAAATAATACAAATAATAATATAGTACAATATTTATATCATTTAAACTACTAATTATAAGCTTACGGGATAGATGAATAGATTGATTGATTGACTGATTTTTATTTATGAAGGAATTAAAATGATTATAAATTTTAATATCTAATTACTATCTTATATCATTGGTCAAGAAGTGGTGGACCTCTTAGTTAGAACCTAAATTTAGAAGTTTGTCTCTCTATTTAGTAAATCTTTTATAATATGATTAATTCTAATTATTCTTCAGATGTTCAAGCTAGATAAATAGATCATTCTAGATCGATATATTTTTATTTATGAACTAATTAAAATGCTTATAAATTTTAATTTATAATTGCTATCTTATATCATCATTCAAGAAGTGTTGTCTCTTAATTAGACCTAAATTTAAAATTATACCTCTCTATTTAGTAAATCTTTTATTCAACACTTAATAATTCAAAATCATTCTTTAGATATTTAAGTAGACAAATAGATAGATAGATCATTCTAGATAGATATCTTTTTATTTCTAAACTAATTAAAATGGCTATAAATTTTGATTTCTAATTACTATCTTATATCATTGTTCAAGAAGTGTTGTCTCTTAAATAGAATCCAAATTCAGAAATCAACAACTCTATTTAGTAATTTTTTTATAACAAATATTTATTCAAAATTATGCTTTAGCTATTCAAGATAGATAGATACATAGATAGCCCATTCTAAATAGATTTTTTATTTATGAACTAATTAAAATGACTATTAATTTTAATTTATAATTACTATCTTATATTATTGTTCAAGAAGTGTTGTCTCTTAATTAGAATCAAAATTTAGAAATCAATCTCTTTATTTAGTAAATCTTTTATAACAGTTATTAATTCAAAATTATTCTTTAGTCGTTAAAAATGTATATCATAAATTAAATATATATATAGCTATAATTCTATATAATTTGTAACAATTTCTACAAAATCTTTCCCAAATAATACAAATAATTAAATATTACAATATTTTATATCATGTAAACTAATTATAAGTTTATTGGATGGATGGATGGATGGGTGGATGGATAGCTAGATAGATCGATCAATAGATAGATAAATCGATCGAACGGTCGATCAATCGATAGATAGATAGATAGATTGATTAATCGATCAATCGATAGATAGATAAATCTATCCATTGATCGATTGATTGATCGATCGATAGATAGATAGAACAATTGATTGATAGATAGATAGATAGATCGATTGATACATTGATCGATCAACAAATATATATATATATATATATATATATATATATATATATATATATATTCTTTTATTATTTCTAATTACTATCATATATCATTGTTCAAGAAGCATTGCCTCTCAATTAGATCTTATATTTAAAAGTCGACCTTCCTTCCTTAATAACAGTTATCTATAAAAATTAATCTTTAGATACTAAAATGTATACCATAAATTAAATATATATATATAACTATAATTCTATATAATTTTTAACAATTTATCCAAAATCTACAGTGAGCTAAACACAATCTTCCTAAAACTTTAAATATACAACAAAATCTCTGAAGTTGCAACCATCACATTTAATCCCTGCTCCCAATAGCAAAAGGATAAGACTCCCAAACAAGCATATTTAGAATAGCCAGTCATGATAACAATGACTAGTCGAAAGGCTGAAGATAGCTAGTCATAATAACAATGACTAATCGAAAGGCCGAAGTGGACATGGACAATGACTGTATTTAAGATATGCCCACCCAAAAGAATCTCTGCAATAAATAATAACAAAGCAATCCACATTTCCTGCATGCAAATAGCATTGGATATCGCAATCCACACAGCACAAACTAATTATAAAAAAGCACAATATGATAAAAGCAGAAACTGACCATCAAATCAATGAAATGGGCTCTCTGCAATATCACCACTCCTCCTGTCTTCAAATCTACCTGCAACAAAACTCTCCTCCCTCTTCAAAACCTTCAAACAGAAAATCTCAGAAAAGGACTTGCTAATCAAAATATCATGAGTCAATCAATCAGTCTGCTAACTAAAGTGGGAACTGTCTGAATAACAGTAATGATAACTTAGATGTTATATAGTTTGCCACCACCATTTAATCACCGTCCTCTATACAGCATATGCATTTCTCAGAGCATTTGCTGCCTCAGAAAACCCAGATGCAAACTGGTTTTATATCGATAATGTTAGATAATATCAAGATGGTGTGAAAAAACAGTAGAGTTCAGCCAGAGCTTCAGTTAAAATTCCATCACTGATACTCCAATCCATCCTTGGCAAGATCATCACATTGAATCGCATATACTGTGCATAAAATAGTCTATTCCAATGGTTTTGGAACTGTGTTGAATCCTTCAACCTTTGTGTAATGGACTGTTATGAACTGGTTTTGTTTTCTTTCTGAATTGGATTTGGATTTTACACAACTGCTTCTTATTTTCTCTTTGAATTGGATTTGGATTTTACCCAGGTTCTGCTTATTCTCCTGTTGGATTCATGTTATAATCTTGTCAGTATGCACCAAAAAGATTGTCGCCATTCAGGCTTCGCCCCCACCGCCTGCAAAGAAAATAAAAGAAAATATTATCACAGTATATTATTTGTACGTCTTTCGTTAATATATTTATGTCTGTGTTTTTTTTTTATGAAATTAGCTTTATTAGAAATTGTAAGGAAATAAATCATGTTTTATATAAATTAGCATGTTTATTTTTAGAAGAATATAGGTAAAGTTTGTTCACAATTTCATTTAACAAAATTGTTGTACTATTAATATTGGTCGAAAGAATATAGGTAAAGTTTGTTCACAATTTCATTTAACAAAATTGTTGTATTATTAATATTGGTCAAAATTGTTTGTTCAGATATGGAAATCAAAAGCCAATGTAGATGGACAATTACTTGCTTGGTAGATTTTAGATTTCAAACTACCCATTGCAGACAGGCTGAATTCTGAAATGAATGATGGTCCAACCAGTCACCTGTCAAAGGCAAGAAAATATAAGGCATATCTTTTGCGGATGCCAATTTGCTAAAAAACAGTGGAACTTGGCTTTTAATGACTTGCCAACTATCTTTGAGCACAAATTAACTTGAAAAGTAGCCTTTCTTGGTGTGGGGTTAGATGTTAATACTATTTTGGTGATGGAGTCAAGCATATTATTTTGTCCCATATATGAAAATATAGGTGCAAAGCCATTTTTAATAACCTTAATACTCACCGGATTGTTGCATTTATAGAGCTTGACTCAGATAAATTTTACTTCACTTTTCCATCAATTGAACGCAGAGGCTGAGAAGAATTTGAAGATCGACTTCCAAATTCAACAAATCAAACTTTAAAGGTTAAGCTACTACTCAACAAAAGGAAGGTTGTCATGGCACATGGCCTAAGGTCTTCTTTTGAAAATTGATTGTTGTTTCCTCTAGCCATGTCATTGTCGGTATATCATATATGTATTGCCTTTGCTATCCCTCTTGGTCCTATTTTTGTCATGGTTGGTTGTTGTTCTTCCTACTCTTTCTCATTTCACTACTGGTGGTTCAAGAAATCAGATTTGTAAAGTCTTTGTTACAACTTTTTATGTCATTACTGGTGGACCAGCAAACCAAATTTGTATTGTTCATATATTATAGAATTGATGTTTATAAACATGTACGTTTTGCTCTTATGTCTATTAGTAACTATGCTTCTTATTCTTATGTTTGTAAACATGTTCCCATACAACTATATGTTTGTTGTTATGCTATATCTTTGACACTCTATTGACTAACTCTCTTATGTAATCTTATGCATTCTTTCAATACCAAAATTAAAAATGTTATATTATTATATTGTAATTATTATTAAATTATGATATAAATACTGATATTAAATTATTATTAAGATATGATTATATTATTATGTTTTAATTTTTATTCTTATTTTTTATATTTTTATATTTCTATTAAACTCTTTACAAAAGTTAAAAAAAGCTTTTAGTACCAAATTATAATTATTATATTATTATATTTCTCTTAAACTTTTGACCAAACCGAAAAAAAAATTTGTTATATCTGTTCTTATCCGTATCCTTCTCTTTGAGGAAAAGGTGGATTTTATGCAGGGACACTTTCAATCCCCCATAATTAATGATATTAGATTGAGATAATTACGAAATTCATTGATTACATGATGAAGATAGAGAGAATTAATTGATTAGTGACACTAAGAGCGAGTGGTAGTTGAGAGGTGGAAGTGACGATATAATTAGCAAATAATTAAAAATAATTAAAAATAATTAATTCATTTAGGTGTCATGCAAACACGTCAAATCAAATGCTTCTAGTTTTTATCAATGGATGTTTTTGCATCCACATGTAAGTATAATATGTCTTCGGCATGAATAAACTTAATTGTTTCAAATGTTAATTGGATTGAATTTATATTTTTTGAAAGGGGTTAAGTAAAGTGAGACATATATATTTAAAATGTTAAGATAGGAATAAGGCTTATTTAGTTCATAGTGAGATTTTGATTTTGATTAGTTTAACTAGTTAATATAGTATGATAGTGAATTAGAATTCAAAATGTAGAACTAGATTAATGATTAAAAGCCTAACATTAGATCTTACTCATGGTTATGTATTTGGAAACTTTGTCTATAAAAAGTTCTATCTAATGTTAAAGTTTATATTCTAGGTTCTTAGAATTGATCAACTTACCCTTGTACTTATGTATAAGAATTTGTTGGTGCCAAAATCACCTTTAGAGCATGATATGAATAGAGGAAAGACCATTGACTTCTTTGGTATTAGTCAAGTCCCATGGTAGATGGGTTCAAAATATTAAGTTATGTCCCATCCTTAGATTGCAAGCAAAAAATATTAAGCAAATTTTATGCACATGATATATATGGGGTTCTATTGATAGGGTGTTCAATTGGTCGGGTTTCAATCAAACTCCTTTACTACGACCACATGGAAAGGGGTTGATTTAACCCCTTTAATAGAATTGAATTTTGTATAAGATTTTCTAATGTTAATTCATGCAAGGGGTTAGATAAAAATTTATTAAATCAAACTTGGGATTATGTTGTATCTATGTGGCCTCATTTTGCCCCAAACCACATGGATCAATTTGTTTGAACTAAACACTTTGAAACCATTTTTGAGTCAAATAAATTCATAATAAGATAAAAAGAAATTATGGGTAAATAGCTCTCTTTGTTAGCTTTATAATAAATATAATTAAATTATGATATTTTTTTAACATTATGATTTGACTGTATTCTAGTTAATGTGTGAGATTAGGCGTGTCATCCAACTTACAAGTCCTAATGTTCAAATTATTTAGTTGTTTATATTTATTAATTATTATATCCTCTTTAGGGAAATGGGGGCATCCCACTTTTAAGTGGCCATTTTGGCCATGTGTTAGTTATATTGAATTTTCTGTAAGAAGTTGTAAGAGCATATGCATTCATCACGATGTGTAAGATCATCTTATGACATTGTAAGAATGATAAATTCTAGGGCATATATGTACAAGAGCATGACTACAAGGAGTTACATGAAATAGACTTCCAGAATCTTGTCCAAATTTATGATAGTATGTGATACATGCCATAAAGAAACTTTGAATGATGGAATAACACTAAAATAGGGTAGTCAAGTTGGGTGGTACTATATGACAAGTTATTATTGTTGTGTTAGGTGTAAGAGTCTAGAATTCTAAAATTAGGTGAATGGGAGAATTTATTGTAGAGGAGTAGAGTGTTATTCTTTATGTTAAGGCTTTGAGCTTCGTATTTTCTTAGGACTATCGTTAGAGAAAATATAGTGGTCTAATGTTTTGGAGGTTGAGTTTTTCTTGATATCTGATATTACAATGTATATATGTGACACTCATATATTAATTTAATGCTTTCAAGGTTGAGTTTTTCTTGATAAGGTTTCATGATGTGTTTGTGTGACTCGTATATTGGTCCAACACTTTGAAGGTTGAGTTTTTCTTGATAGAATTTCACAGTGTATATATACAATCACTCTTCTTCTATTTTTTTATTCTTTCATTCTTGGTTCATTTAAGATGTTGGTTTGTATGCTAGTGATTTTTTTTTAAATTGATACTAGCAACTCTCTCCCTGTAGGGTTAATGTAGGAAATTTCTATCTTGTTTCTTATTTATGGGCACAACTATCTTTACATTTGTAAAAAAATCTATTTGTGAAAGTTTTGGTATTGGTAGTGTATGAATGGATTTCCTTTTGTTTGGTGTCAAAGCCATGGTTTTGGTTGTAGGATGATTTTCCTTCATTGCAATCTTAATCCTTATCCGAGTGGGAGTTTAGTATTTAATCATAATTTTTAGGAAAATAGGCATTTGTAGAACAAAGAAGATGGAGGATCTTAGAGTTCACCATTTAGTTGTGTAATGAACTTCCACATAGTCTAAAACTAATGAAAATAGTCAATACTTCATTAAAAAAAATCATTTGTGATCATCAAAAGACATTAAAAAAATATAACAAAAAGTAAATCCTCAAAAAATTATCAACTTAGATAAAAATTTACTTGATATTAAAAACTCGAATGAATCAATATTTGCAAGTTTTAGAATGAAGTTATATAATACAATACATCGTTAGGATGATCATCCTATAAAGTACATACAAGTAAAAATTCTCCATATAAAATTTAACACAATACAACGAGGTCCATTATCTTGTTCATCTTTTTAAGCACAAGTAATATGGTCTTTATAATAGTTGTGAGGAGGGAGATCATTATCTGAGCACTTTACCCCTAAAGAAAAACCAAATGATCCCTCACTTATCTTCCTACTAGAAGTGGCCCAAACCTTCAACAAGGTTAGCATATAATGACATCTATAGAAATATCATAACCAAAATTGAGAACCAAGTGTAAGTAAATACAATCACTATCACATTGCAGTCAATCATGTAGACCCTAGATACTCTCTAGCTATTGATGGCTTCTCACTAGCATACAACCCTAAAAGTACATTGAATTGGCAATGCATACATCTATATCATTTTTGCTTTGACCGAAATATTTTTATAATAATTACATTCTGTTTATAAAAAATACTTATCATATTTATCTCAAGGCAACTATCTCAAGTGTTTGAATTATCAAAATGATCCATGTGTGTGTATATAATTTAAGTGTATATAATATTATCCATGTGTGTGTAAATAATTATATAATTTAAGTTTTGAGAATCGAGGAGTGATATGATATTTTGAGCTTGGGATGTATACGTCGTTAATCATGGTTTTATGATGGCTTTATTTTTTCTTACTAGAGATAGCATGGTGCGATTATTATTTAGTTTTGTGGTAAATTATAAGGCTAGGTAGTTTTGTGTTGGCATGATTTCTATGAGTGGTGGCAATATTAGTAGGAGATAATGGGGTGACCAAGGTAAAAAAATATCATGCAGTGTGGGATCCAAGTGATGAGGAAAATGTGGAAGCAGTGAGTCTCTAGTGAAGAAATGGTAGATTATTTCATGGAATTTGTGGAATGGAAAGTTAAAAAACTTAATCTACAGTTATGGCTTGTGTTTATTTGGGAAGTAGCAAAAGATTTTGATGGTGCATCAAGAATTAGTATTTAATAGGTCATGTGTGATCTTTTATTCAACCTTGAGCATTCAAGGAGGAGAATTTTTTTTTTAAACCACTTAATCTTTTTAGCAAATCTTTTAAGCTTGTCTTAATGGATAGTCCATTTCTAAATCATGATGACATTCATAAGATAGGAAATCATTTAGCATGTTTCTTTGATTGTATCTTTAATCACCTGCATGTATTCAAATGTATACACCTTATCTTCAATGGGTTGTGGAGGAGATTGTTGAGCATATTAAGGAAGTTCTTTCAAAGGATGAGGTTGTGGTGTTTTCTCAATGCTGTGAAGTTGAAGATTCTAACAAGGTTATGGCTATTCTAACTTGTAGTAATGTATATTGTCATGGTGATTCCAATATGGTTTATTGTAATTGTGATGTAACAGGTTAGGGTGGGACATATGGGCTTGTGTAATTTTATATCCCTAGGCTAGTATGTTTCTAGAGTTTTGATCTTCTCCAATATGGTATATGATCTATTTCATGTTTATTTGGTTTGGGTGACCATTGTATGTATGATCTTAACACTAATTCTTTATGGCTCCTAGGCCTTACAAGTATAATATAAATGCTTAAATATATATGCATACATACATGCATCCATGCATATATACATGTCATGTATATATGTGTCTTTATATGTATGTATTTATACATATATGTGAAACCCTACATATAAATATACATACAAGCATATGTGTGTGTGTACAATAATGATTCACATATGCAAATAAACCAAATTTATTCCATATTTAGGTTGCAACACATGATTAAGATTTTATCAAACACTTATCATGCAATAACCAACATTCATATATAATTCTAAATCTAAAATTAAAACCATAGTCATGTTTGATATTTCATAGATAGCATCTATCATGCAATAACTAACATGCATTTATGATTCTAATGATTATTTTGTATTCAAAAAGTGGTTGATTTAAGACTATTTAATACACTTTTACACTCAACTTACAAATGTCATGAATAAGGTATCTTATCTAACTAGTTTGCTAGTAGGTCCTATTCACATGCTTAAGTTTACTTAGGTCCTAGGGAATCTTTCTAAAAGTATTATTTGTCATAAGATCTTAACTTTTTTCATTCAATTCTTGTTTCCTAGGTCATTTAATATTTGTCAATTTATAGTTGTCTCATTACATAGGATTAAGAAACATGTCTCAATATTGTCTAATCCTATCTCTTGACCTTGTTTTTATAATCAAGGCATCATATATACTTTCATATCCAGTCAATTCAATCTTGCATCCATAATCAAGCAATATATTCTAGACATTATATCTTGGGGAAGATTATTTTTGTTTTGCAAGTGATCCTAGGGTGTGAGGAGTTCACAATCAAATCCTGCATGTTACAAAGCTCCAATTCTACAAAATTCTTCTTGGAACTCAAGGTTGTTTAGGCATGAGCTTTTATTGGGTACATTTGGGGGAAAAAAGGATCTCACAATTGAGTCCAGAAGGCCCAAAAATCCTTAGTTTGATTGTATATATTTCTCCTATTCTTCTTCTTTCATGGTCTTGGAGTGTTGATTTATGTATCATTATGCTATTGAAATTTTATTAGATCTGCTAACTATATTATATTTTCTCTGATGGTTAATGGATGAGAAATTCACTATGCTTTTTTTTTTCTTTAATGGCTTACTAGTATGTGCTTGTATCTAGATATTGAAATTCAATTTAAAAATAATACATACGACATTGGAGATGCATACTAAATCTTAGATGTCTCTTTGGGTTCATCTTTCTCTTTCATTTGGTATTAGAGCTTAGATCCTTGTTTTGCACATGCATGTATGTAAGCTGCATTTATTTGCATGTGTGTTGTATGTACTTGTGTGAACTTGCATGTTATTGCATGTGAAGATCCATGGTGATTAAGGTTTTGGGTATTTATTGTGTTGTGATTTATTAGCTTAGGAAGCTAGAGGGAATTTTTCTAAGGAATCAATTGATGATTAATCCTTGTTAGATTGGAAATTTTGCAGTTGATCTTGTTATTTAGGATACAAAAAACATTTTAGAGGTTGAAGAAAATAGATTTTTATGGAGTTGATCATGTGGTTACATTCAATTTGATATTGATTTGGAGCTCATGTTTGACAATGTATAATAATACACATGCACAATGGTATTCCTTCATTTTGTGGTTGTGTGCAATAAAGTATTCATGTCGCTTGTCTATTTTAAGCTCCTTGTTGATATGGAGAAACTTGGGTTATCATGATTATTGTTTGGTGTGCTTATATTGGATGCTTGGTTTTAGTCCTTGGCATTGGAAGACAAATTGTTGGATGATTTGAAAGCTTATAATGGAACATCTAGCTCCTCCATATGCATGTACTTAATGGTTGTTATTGAGTTGGGATACAAATGGTCTTGGAGTTCCTAGGAATCTTCTTCCCTTATATTGGTTGTACTTGCATGTTTCAGTTTCATGTTAATTGGATCTGAGGGTTTTGTAGGTTATTTCATTATTCTGGTTTAACTATTTTGGTGATTTTCAAACTTGTAGGTCTTCCATATGATAAGTGTATATGGACTTGCATGTGTTTCACATGACACAAAGCTTTTGCAAGTTTGAGAGATTCATTACAACTTATGGTTTTGTAGATATGAAAATAAGCTATTTTTCATAATATAACCCAAGAAAATTCGAGGAATCAAGATTCACAAAAGAAGAAACAAAAAGAAAGGATACAAATACACCATCTAAGTATGTTAAGAGAAATAATTTAGAGAGTCAAATTCTTGGTGATTGTCGGTATATCATATATGTATTGCCTTTGCTATCCCTCTTGGTCCTATTTTTGTCATGGTTGGTTGTTGTTCTTCCTACTCTTGCTCATTTCACTACTGGTGGTTCAAAAAATCCAATTTGTAAAGTCTTTGTTACAACTTTTTATGTCATTACTAGTGGACCAACAAACCAAATTTTTATTGTTCATGTTATAGAATTGATGTTTATAAACATGTACGTGTTGCTCTTATGTCTATTTGTATATTATTATATTGTAATTATTATTAAATTATGATATAAAAAATTTGGAGCGCTCTACAACTAGGGTACGCACATTGGCCCTTGTTGCAGACTGGAGCATAAGTGGGGGCTCCCAAAGTTCTTTGGGGAGCCCCTACATTTATTACTCTTCCTGAAGTGTTAAATGGCTGAAGGCGTTTCTATTTTCTCTGAGAAACAAGGGAATTCAAGAGATTCGGCTCCTGGAAATCTTGGCTCGAAGGAGGCAGAACAAAAAACATTTAAGCAAGCCCTCAAGGGTTGCACAGTCAATCTCCCTCTGGAAGCTTGGTTTGTTGCAAAAGAAGACAACCATGTTGTGGGGTAAGTGCACAAAGATGGTGGTCAAAAAGGGGGGTATAAGTGGACACTTTTTTTTTCTGAAATCAGGTGAACTTGAACTTGGAGGCAAAATCTGAAAGTCGTCCACTCAAGATATGAAGATAATCAAAGAACAAATATTGTAGTACTTTGAATCTAGTTTCCAAACTGCTAAACTTTTTCAAAATTGGATAAGATTAAGGGGGTCAAATATTTCACACACGAAAAACAAACCCTAATTTTTTCTGAAAACATAACATAGTGTCTGACGTGTGCATCAAAAAATTCATAGTTTGATTTAGTATTTTGACAAATCCTTTGGCAGAAATATAGTTAAGAGTGAGCACTAGAAGATGTGTATTTTTTTGTAATTTTTTGTTGAGTATTTTTTTTAATGATTTTTCCAATCGAGCACATCCTAAAAATTAGGTACATGTTCGTGCGTGAAGCATAAGTTGCACTAAACAAATTGAAAATACATTTTATTTTTTGAAATTGTAAAGAATCAAGTGAACTACAATAATATATAAAGTTTTTTTAATTTGGATAAGTATATCAAAAGTTATTAAAAAAATGGTGCACCTATGTCTGTGAGAACTATGGAGACACTGGTAAAAGAAATTCAATAATAATATGTTATTGTTGTTCAAATTTAAAAGAAAATTATATGGTTAGAAAGCTTAGAAGATGGGTGAAAATATGGTGAAAACTATAGAAATACCCACTTGATGAAGTGTAAACTTGATGATGACAAAGTTGATAATAAAAAACATGTCAAAAAAGAGAGAAATGGAGGGAAATCAAACTTGGGGTACGTATATTGTAAGAAGCGCGTATGTGCTATTTTTACTATAAATAGCATGTACGCGCTATGTTTACTATAAATAGTGTGTACACGCTAAGTTTGTTCAAATTTTGAGTGTGTATAATATGATATTGTATATATAATATACATGTATATATATACATAATATATAATATTTATATATGTCTATAATAATATATAATTTATTAAGTATATATACACATATAAGTGTATTGTCTCCCGGGCCTCTCTCTCTCTCTCTCTCTCTCTCTCTCTCTCTCTCTCTCTCTCTCTCTCTCTCTCTCTCTCTCTCTCCCCTTCTCCCTTCCTCCATACACCACCCCTCTCTCTCTCCCTCTCTTCCCTTCTCCCTTCCTCCATACCCCATCCCTCTCTCTCTTCTTCTCTCCCTCCCTCCCTCCATACCCCACTGCAACAGTGTCTACACTTCTATAGAAGTAAGTGAATTTATTTCTTGTCTACAACTTCCTCTTTGATTTTTTCATGTATGCTCTTCTAAGAAAATTGACGGATGGATTTGTGTGTATATTGAATAGGAGGAATAGGGTCTGAAATTGAACCACTGGTGCATTACCATGACAAACAAGGAAACCTGCAACAATATTCTTCTTGAATGTGTTTTCAATTAGCAGAGCAAATGTGGAAATAGTGTCAACAAAGCAAAATGATGAGTCAGAGTACCTGCATTATGTTTTACAGAAGGAAACAACCGGTAGGAAGAGAAAGAGGGAGAGTAACACAAATGATGTCCTGGAGAATGATAGTGGTGGGTATGCGAGAGTTCCCATGTTGTTGCACAATGCATGTCACCTAAAGAAATTAAAGTTTGTTGTAAGCATGGCAGCGGTAGTATATGATGATCATCACTTGTCAAAAGGCTTGGAAGGGTACATACCCATGAAAGAAATCAAGTGTGTAATTCCTATAGTCACAATCAAGATCAATCATATAACCTTGCAAATTTAATAGCATCATGTGTTTTAGAACTTAGGCAGTACTCTTAGGGTTAGGTCAAGCTCTTACACTTGCTTTTTAGCGAAGCCTCGTTGTTTGTTTGCTTGGAGTCTCTCTTATGATAACAATGGTCTAACTTAGCTATATCAAAACTAAACTACTGATGTTCTATTGTATGATGTTCTATTCATAACTTTAAATAATATATCATTTTATTAACCCACCATATGACCCCTTAGGTGTCATTAGAGGTCATATTGTTTCCTAAGAGGTCATATGGTGTCCCGTGACCCCTTAGGACACCATATGACCCCTTAAGACACCATACAACACCATATGGTGTCCTAAGGGGTCATAGGATGTCATATGACCCCTCAGGACACCATACGACCCATAGCAACACCATATGGTGTTCTAAAGGGTCATATGGTGTTCTATGACCCCTTAGGACACTATTTGGTGTCATTATGGGTCCTTCTCTCCCTCTCTCCCTCTCCCTCTCTCTCTCTCCCTCTCTCCCCTTCTCCCTTCCTCCATACCCCATCTGTCTCTCTCTCTTCTTCTCTCCCTCCCTCCCTCCATACCCCACTACAATTGTGTCTGCACTTCTATAGAAGTAAGTGAATTTATTTCTTGTCTGCAACTTTCTCTTTGATTTTTATCATGTATGCTCTCCTAACAAAATTGACTGATGGATTTGTGTGTGTATATTGAATAGGAAGAATAGGGTCTTAAATTGAACCATGGGTGCATTGCCATGACAAACAAGGAAACTTGCAACAATATTCTTCTCGAATGTGTTTTTAATGAGCATAGCAGATGTGGAAAATAGTGTCAACAAAGAAACATGATGAGTCAGAGTACCTGCAATATGTTTTTTAGAAGGAAACAACCGAGAGGAAGAGAAAGAGGGAGAGTAACACAAATGATGTCCTGGAGAATGATAGTGGTGGGTATGCGAGAGTTCCCATATTGTTACACAACACCTGTCACCTAAAGAAATTAAAGTTTGTTGTAAGCATGGCAGTGGTAGTATATGATGATCATCACTTGTCAAAAGGATTGGAAGGGTACATACCCATGAAATAAATCAAGTGTGTAATTCCTATAGTCACAATCGAGATTAGTCCTATAACCTTGAAAATTTTATAGCATCATATGTTTTAGAAAGGCACTACTCTTAGGGTTAGGTCAAGCTCTTACACTTGCTTTTTAGTGAAGCCTCGTTGTTTGTTCGCTTGGAGTCTCTCTTATGATAACAATGGTCTACTTAGCTATATCAAAACTAAACTACTGATGTTCTATTCATAATGGTGTCCTAAGGGGTCATAGGATGCCATATGACTCCTCGGGACACCATATGACCCATAACAACACCATATGGTGTTTAAAGGGTCATATGGTGTTCTATGACCCCTTAGGACACTATTTGGTGTCGTTATAGATCCTATGGTGTGATAAGGGATAATATGGTGTTCTCTCTCTTCCTCTCCCTCCTTCTTCTCTCCCTCTCTCCCTCCTTCCATCTCTCTCTCTCTCTCTCTCTCTCTCTCTCTCTCTCTCTCTCTCTCTCTCTCTCTCTCTCTCTCTCTCTCTCCATACCCCTTCTTCTCCCCCTCCCTCCCCCCTCTCCCTTCTTCCCTCCCTCCCCCCTCCTTCTTCTCTCCCTCTCTCCCTTCTTCCCTCCCTCCCCCCTCTCTCTCTCTCCCTCTCCCTCCTTCCCTCTCTCTCTCTTCCTCTCCCTCCTCCCCTCCTTCTTCTCTCCCACTCTCTATCCCTCCCTCCCTTCTGCCCTCCCTCGTCTCTCCCTCCCCCCTACTCTCCCCCCTCTCCCTCTCTCTCTCTCCCTCCCTCCATCCATTTTCATTCACATTTTTTATACTACCAATAGCGCATATGGGGTACTGAACCTATTAGTTCACTGCCCTACCATAGATTTTTTAAGGCGTAGGAGCATGTACGCAGTACTTATTACTTGTAAGCACGTACAGGGTACTAAGCCATTATTCGCTACCCTGCGATAATATTTTTTAGGCTTAGGAGCGTGTACGCGCTACTTATTAGTACAAAATGGGAAAAAAATACCTTTGGGCTTGCCAACATTTTATGGGCTAACAACGTGCACACAGTTATTAATGTAGTGCCTATGCAATACATAGACATAGTTTTAGTTGCCCAAGAGCCTCAACGGCCTCAAAAGAAGTTTTTGAGGTCATTGAAGGCCCCACTGGAATTGTGTCTGCACTTCTATCACTTTTTTATACATAGAAGTAAGTGAATTTTTTTTTTTTGCATGACTTCAAATGATTGAGTTGTTGTTCTTATTAGTTTTGTCAATAGTATTGTGATTGTTTAATTGTTTGATTCCAAAAAATTGTGATAAGATGCATATTTATGGTTATTTGTTTGTTTACATGAACTTTTGTTTACATATATATGTAATATGATTCTATTTAGGACAACCGATATCAACCATGGGAAAGAACAAGTGAGGAACGATGGAACAACGAGAGGGTGAAAAGGAAAGAAAAAGGCAGTGTAGAAGAAATTACGTGACATAAGAACAATGGGAGAAGAAGGTATGTCATCCTCAACATCTCAATTCGATTTACCAAATGAACATAATGCACCTAATGCAATTGAAGAAGAGACATTTGATTTACTGTAGGAACCTAATTCAATTGAAGAAGATACTGCATTGAATAATCAATTAAATGATGAACATACACCTTCTCTATTTGATGAATTGAATGTACATAATGCATCGATGTTAACACCTCCTAGAATCACTTGTAGGAAACCAAAGTATCTAATTGACATTGATGAGAATATATTGAAGCCAATGCCCAATAAAATGAATGAACGAACTTGTAGGAGAATGGTTAAAAGAATATGGCAAAACTATTTTGAAAACTTAAATCAAACCACAAGATGTCAATTAATTGTTGAAATGATTAAAAATTTGAATTTTAGATAGACAATGAAAATTCTAGGCCTAAGATCATCTGAAAGTAACAGTGAAAGAACTATTGTGAGAAATCTATTTGATGCATATCAAGCTATTGGTTCAAAATCACGTACTAAAAATTCTAATGCTACTCGATGTGTCATTACATCAACCATAATAAGAAAGAAAATAAAAAAAGATCGTTTCATAAGAAAAACAAGTAAGTCATTAAACATTAGTAGAACAACATTAAGTAAAGCATTAAAGAGGAGGGAAAAAATAGAGGAACCTAACAATAATTCTCTTTGGGCATTCTCGGGTAGACTACCACACAAAGACAACATTGTTGTTGATGCACTAAGAACATTAATTGAAAAAATTTGGCATGACAACACAAGAGTTTCACCCAACCAAAGAGATGTTGTTAGAAGGCGAATTGGGTCTACAAATCGTGAGCCACATGCCAAACACTATTTGGATATGACTCAAACTAAATTTTATGAAAGATTCCTTCAAAAGTTTCCTCAAATAAGAATTTCTCAAATATTTTTTCAAATGGTAAAACCTTTTTATATTAAGATTAATCATGTACGCACCACGTGTTGTTGTAGGATGCATATTGAATTTTCCATGCACTATGATATTTTTCATCATATTTGTTCTACTTTGCACACTAATGATGTTTTGCAGGAATGCAATATACAAGAACCTCCTAAGTTTGTAAGAGAATTTATTTCAAGTGTGCTATGTAATAGACATGATGGTTGCATTTATTATAAGATGCCTTGTTTGGAAAGTTCTTGTGCTATATGTGGTGGTTTGCAACGTTTACCAAGATGCATACATTTGGAGAGCACACATAAAATTGGTACGAAACTAGTTTCTTTCGGAAAATACAAGATAGTCACATATGGAGTTAAAGATGGACAAGATTTGAAGAGATGTGAGCTAGTGAAAAATGATATATGTGTAGCTGAATTTATGAAAATGTTTCAAGAGAAACTAGCTTATGAGTACATAATGCATATGCATAGAGCTTGATGGTTAGATAAGCAATTCAATTTATGTAAGGACACATTTCCTCTTGGCACCATTGTCTCTATCGTTGATTTCACTGAAAATTATACACTACAACCTCAAAATGAAGTGCAATCTATGTATTATCACTCTACACAAGTTTCTATTTTTGTACACATAAAATTCATGCATGCAGATGATAGCATAGGGGAGGATAGAAAGGTTGTAAGAGAGTATCACTTCTACATAAGTGATGATCGTACTCATTCATCAAAGTTTGTACAAGGATGCTTTAAAGTTTTCTATGATAGTTTAAGGGAAAGGAACATATGATACAATCAACACTTAATATGGTCAGATAATTGCACCGCACAATTCAAGAATGCAAGGATGTTTTATTGGTTGACAAGGATGCATATGACAAGCAGTGTACAACATTTTTGGAATTTCACTAAGGCTGGACATGATAAGGGAGAGCATGATGGTGCAGGAGCATGTGTGAAAAGAGCCCTAGCTAGAGAAGAATTGAAGTACGAAGGTGGTGCTGAGTTGATAGATGTAGAAACAATTGTATGATGGTGTAAGTCTACGATGGGTCCAGGTAATCCAGGTACATCAATGGTTCATAGATATTTTTGGTTGATCACTGAATCTAACATTGAAATTTTTCTAGATTGTTGTATAGTTGTAGGATCGAGTGGCATACACTCATTTATGAGTTCAAATTCAAGATGAGTTCAAATTCAAGTTCACTAGTAATTTATATGAGACAGATGATATGTTTTTGCTCTTCATGCATGTATTGTTTGTGGGAAGAATGTGAATCACAAGAGTGGGTTGACAAATGGTCTTGTAGACCGTTGGTTCCCATTGATATATATCAAATTCATAGAGCACTACAATTGAGCCAGATGGAGACATTAGTGGATTTTGACCATGTATCTGACCTAGTGGATTCAGGTGATTTTTTGAGTTAAAGTTTTTGCAAGTATTCTTTTTGGTTCATTTTGTTGTACATCATACTTTATTTTTGGTATTATTTAACACTTTATAAAATGCAGGTCATGTGTATGCAGTTGTTGCAGAAGAGAACAATGAAGAAGGAACAAATTATTATTTGTGTCATTGTGTTGAGCCAAAAAGAAAATTGACAACCACAATCATTGATGGAGAGGGTATTGAGTACCCAATAGGGTCTATTGTCATGACAGGAACATGGCTTTGGAGATACCCTATCAAGTATTCTCATGTTTGGTTGTTCGAGGACTTTGAAACACATGGACATATTCTTCATTTCTTTAACCTTGTTGCAACAAATATTCATTTGATGAAGTATCGTGGTAGACCTTATAACAAGATTTTATGGAAAGTTCGTGAATCTGACCACGAGGCAATACTTGACACAATACGGGTTAGAGTCGATCCTGAAGGCTCACTTGATTGATTCTACGGTTCAGAGTAGAATGATTTTGAGAATTTTGTATATATCATCAATGAATTGTTCTATATTCATTTTTTGTATATATAAATGCCCATGAGCTGATTTTTACATGTTTAGGGGCATAATTTTGTATATTTAAATGGCAATGAGTTGATTTGTACATATGTACATGCCAAATTTTGTATATTAAATGCCGATGAGCTAAATTGCATATATTGTAATGCCAAATTTTGTATAAAAACCCATGAGATTATTTGTAAGATATTTTTTTGTATAATCAAATAGCCAAGAGCTGATTTGACCATATTTAGAGGCAAAATTTTGAATAATATGTGACAATGTTTTGTGAGTATTTTTTGTGTCAATGTTTTGTGACTATATTTTGAGTATATGTGATGTGATAAGGTCAATCATGAGCATTCTTGATTCTTGTATAATCATGGAGAATTATTTGAGTCATTATCGGGTCATAGATTGAGACTAGATACAATTTGAGCAAAAATTATCATTATTGTAAAAAAAAATTGTCAAAAAAGTTGTCAAGCAACTTGTCCATTGCACCGATAGGGTATGACTCTCGACATTTCGACACTTTGAGATGCACGACAAGGGAATGCCTAGCGTAAACCTGCCCACTCAAATGCACTCGTGATGTCGGTTTGTGCACATAGCGAACCGAAACAATTCTAGCCAATCTTGCAACTTTGCATTGCATGCAACTGACGGTTTTTGCAATAGGCAAAAAAATGCTATCAATTCAAAATGGCTTCGAGTCATCAAAAATTGAGATAGGCCATTATAGAGGAGCCTTACGCGACCCCACAAGTTCAAACAGATTGATCATATGTGTCCTGGATTGGAAAAAACAGTCCATCAAATTTTGACATTTTTTTGGACTCAGGGCACTTGAGAGATCGCACCGGTAGGGTATGACTCTCAACATTTCGGCACTTTGGGATGCATGATAGGGGCATGCCTAGCATAAACCTACCCACCTGGGAATTCTCATGATGTCGGTTTGTGCACACGGCGAACCGAATCAATTCTAGCCAATCCTGCAACTTTGCATTGCATGCAACTGACGGTTTTTTCAACAGGCGAAAAAATGCTACTAATTGAAAATGGCTCTGAGTTGTAAAAAAAAAAGATAGGCCATTTTAGAGGAGCCTCACACGACCCCACAGGTTCAACCAGATCAATCATATGTCTCCTGGATTGGAAGAAGCAGTCCATCAAATTTTGATAATTTTTTGGACTTATAGCACTTGACAGATCGCGCCAGTAGGGTATGACTCTCAATGTTCTGACACTTTTGGATGCATGAAAGGGGAACTCCTAGCGTAAACCTACCCACCCAGACACGCTCATGACATTGGTTTTTGCACACGACGAACCAAATCAATTCTAGCCAATCCTACAACTTTGCATTGCATGCAACCGACGGTTTTTGCATTAGGCAAAAAATGCTACCAATTGAAAATGGCCCTGAGTCATCAAAAACTAAGCCATTTTAGAGGAGCCTCACTCAACCCCATAGGTTCAAACATATCGATCATATGTGTCCTGGATTGGAAGAAACAGTCCGTCAAATTTTGACAATTTTTTAGACTCAAGGCACTTGAGAGATCGCGTTGGGAGGGTATGACTCTCAACGTTTCGACACTTTGGGATTCATGATAGGGGCATGCCTAGCATAAACCTTCCCACCCAGATGCACTTGTGACATCGATTTGTGCACACGAAGAACTGAATCAATTCTAGCCAATCCTGCAACTTTTCATTGCATGCAACTAACATTTTTTGCAACAGGCAAAAAATGCTACCAATTGAAAATGGCTTTGAGTTGTCAAAAATAGAGATAGGCAATTATAGAAGAGCCTCACATGACCCCATAGGTTCAAACAGGTCAATCATATGTGTCTTGGATTGGAAGAAACAGTCTGTCTAAGTTTGACAATTTTTTGGACTCAGTGCACTTGAGAAATCGCCCCGGTAGGGTATGACTCTCGACGTTCCAACGCTTTGGGATGCATGATAGGGGCATTCCTAGTGTAAATCTGCCCACCCGGATGCACTCGTGATGCCAGTTTATGCACACAGTGAACCGAATCAATTCTAGCTAATCTTGCAACTTTGCATTGCATGCAACTAACAGTTCTTGCAGCAGGCAAAAAAATGCTACCAATTGAAAATGGCTTCGATTCGTCAAAAACCAAGATAGGCCATTGTAGAAGAGCCTCACGCGACCCCACAGGTTCAAACAGATTGATCATATGTGTCTTGGATTGGAAGAAACAGACCATCAAATTTTGACAATTTTTTGGACTTAGGGCACTTGAGAGATCGCCCTGATAGGGTATGACTCTCGACGTTCCGACGCTTTGGGATGCACAATAGGGGCATGCCTAGCATAAACCTGCCCACCCGGATGCACTCATGATGTTGGTTTGTGCACACGACAACCAAAATTTGACCATTGCAAGTGTGAGGGTGCTCTCGCACCAAACACATATTGTTGTTTATATTCATATTGTCGATTTTTGTTGTTTATATTCATATTGTCAATTTTTGTTGTTTATATTCATATTGTTGATTACATATGAAAATATTCATTTACATTTATAAAAGGGCAGCCACCAAATACAACGAATACACAATAATGAACTGAATACAACGAGTTTTGTAGGGTTAATTCAACATTTTAGAAATTTTATCAAATCATATTCCACGATTGCAATGTTTTATATCATATATTTTTGTTGTTTATATTCATATTGTTGATTACATAGGAAAATGATCAATTAAATTTATAAAAGGACAAATACAAAATAATGAACTCAATACACATTTATTGGATCGAATATCAACATTTATATATATCAAAAAAAGGCATGTCTGCCAAGTCAATACAAGTATTACAAAAATGTGGCATATGCCATGTCCAAATCGATATACAATAAAAATGTAGAATATATGTACATATATTGGTCATTCTATAACCAAAACTAACACTATATGATCCTAAACTTGTGGTGGATCATCAAAATCAAGCCTCTTCGATGCAGTATGCGACTCTGTAGATGGCTGCAAAATGACAATTCAAAAGCCAAGTTAGAATTCTTTTGTAGAAAATAGTTCACAATTAACAACATAACTATGCATTTAACTATAATACTTTTTCAATTGAAATCTAGATTACCTCATCGGCTGATCTAGGAGATAATGTCTTCGCTCTCCTCTCCTTGTCACTCTTAGGAGTTTTCTTGAAGACATACTTAAATGGATCCACGTTATGACCATACCGCGAAGGGATCTATTGTAGATTAAATGTATAATTAATACAATGTACTAACACAAATATATCAAAAACACTTAAAGCTATAATGTAGAGAACATGACGTACCTGTGCCTGAGATGCTTCTCCAATGGACTAAGGATGGCTCACCATCGATGGAAAAACTTTCGCTATTACCTATACAAAAAATGATCAAAGATTAAATACAATTAATATAATGATAAATATTGTAGGTTAAAAACAATTAATGTAATATATCAAACAAAAGTGTACCGGATCCTAAGATCCTTCTCTAGTGCATGGAGGAGGGTTCGCCATTAATGAAACAACTATCAATATTTCCTGTATGAAAAAATTATAAGATTATAATATATCACAAGTTTACATGTACGCGTGCATATAATCATGAAATCAATAAAATAAAGTAGAGATACATACCTCTGCCCTCTCTTGATCCATGGGCGAATCAGGTGCATTCAACAAATCCACATAGCTCAATGGCCGCAGTACATGTAAAATAGACAAAAAACACTAATCAATCTACAAACCCCAACTAATACTCGATTTCAACATTTTCAAACAATTGTACAACTAAAAATGTGTTCAATTACCTTCTTCCCACATTTTGGCATCTTCGAGGAATTCTTTTTCTTAGGACGAGCCCTAGACGCGGAGGGGGTACCCTAAAAAAACAAAATTAACATGAGATATTAGTACAAATAATATATTAAACATATTTTTAAAAATCTAAAATGAAATGACTTGCATATTCCATCAAAACAATACATAAAAAGGGTTGTACAAAATATGATACCGTATAGGCTTGTAGGCCAAAATTGATTGTTGAGAGCGTGATGTCATCAATCTGGGACATTTGGTCCCCTGTCAGCACCTACAAACCAAAAATTGGACCAAGCATTAAAGATAGTTAGTATATCTTGTATTTTTTTTTAATTTAAAGTGTACTATTCTATTTTAACATGTTACAAAATTTATACCTCAGGCATCGAAGTTGGAGCTATAGTAACTGGGGGAGGAGTATGGGATACCGCTGCTACATCTTGATATTATTTGTCTCAATTTAAATCGATGTATAAATGAAAATTCATTTATGTAATTATAGATTTAAAGTGACTGATAAACAAAATGCTATGAATTCAAATCAACACACCTATGTCTATCGTTGATGGGCAAACACCATGTCCATCAACTCATCTGTCAGTGTGAAATCCTCAGCCGTGCGGGCCTGACATCTAATCCCGCAAATCGTGCATGGATGAGATGTGGATCCATTTACACCAGCCACATCATATATCCCCGAGCAACTGACATGCATATGTTGGATGGGCTCTCTATCACCACCTGGAGCAACTAATGGCTTATCTTCCAGTACAAGAGGGTGTGCTAACGACGTCCCATGCTAGATGATGGCACCAGTCAACAATGTGGTCGCCTGAAGAGTCTGTAGCTCCATCAACTCTTTCATCTCTACTAGGACAACCTGATGCACCTTGGGTTTGGGTGCTAGGGGGCGACGACTCTCCACAAGTAATCTCCTACGAGCTCTAGGTCTATCTTGGGCAAAGCCACTACCTCTACCATGGAACTCTCTCATGTCAAAATAGTTTGGTCGCACATTGAGCACAAACTCACAATATACTTTTCTCAAAAAATATAATGGTACCTCATAATTATTACAAGGTGGATCATCAAAGACCATCTACCACCTCTGCCAAAAAAGATTCTTCATATGTACATTGGTACACCAATGTATGGGAAACCTCTTTGCATTAAGAGGTAACAATAGACCAGTTTTGGGATCAACGAAAAGGGCACATATTTCTTGTTTACTAATATTTTTGTTTTTGACTCCCTCGTATGATAGCCCATCGACATAGAAATGACGACACCTATCCCTAAAGTTTCCCCATTTGGTAATTTGTGTGGAAACAATTCCCCATTCAGTAATTTGTGTGGAAACAACTATGACACCACTAGCTAATGTTTCTAGGCTAGTGGCGAGGGATTGATGATGCTCAAGTTCAGATGTTTTCAATTTATCAATCAGTCCTAACTGATTAATTAATTGCTCCTATGTTTCAGGTGTGCAGTCAAAAGGAGGAATTGGGGGTGTATCTTGTGGGTTTTCAGGAGGTGAATTTGGTTGTTCTTGTTGTGGATTAGAAGAATCTGGTTTTTGAAACAAAAAATGAAAAAACCTAATCAAAATTAATGAAATTAAATTCAAAATGTAAAACAAATTGAACAAACAGGAAAGAAAGACAAAAATTAAAAAAATTAACCTTGATCCATAGTGTCTACAGGAGAAATCTAGCACCCCATTTGCGGTTTAGGAGAGAAAATGAAGGAAAAACAAAATAAAAATGCACCTTTCACGGGAAAATAAGACTCAGTTTTTTAAAACTTTTTTTGATAGGTATCGCGTACGCAGTTCTTTAGGGATTATTAGCGCGTATGCGCTCATTTTCCTATAAGCAGCACGTACGCGCTTATTTTCCTATAAGTATCACATACGCACTCATTTTCCTAGAGGTAGCGCATACACGCTACTTTTCCTAAAAGCAGCGCATTCTAGGCTCGGGAACAACAAACCCAAGCACGTACGCAGTCATTTCAAACTTTATAACCGCATACGTGTTGCTTGTTTTTCCATGTTTTTTTTGGGTGGTGTCCACTTTTCTGACCATCATCTTTGTGCACATACCCTGTGTCCAACCCCATCGAGGAAGAAGGTAAGATTCCTTCTACCAGGAAACTCATCGTTTCTCCTAATGCTTATATGTCTACATCTATTTCTAAGGAAAATGATAGGCTTAGAGATTCAACAGTTTTTCTTGCAGCCTTAGATGTAGATAGGGTTCCATCTAGGCAATTTATGAAAAAATGGTTACAAGATGTCTGGTCTAAGAAGTTAGGGCTTCATTTTACATTATCGAATAATTCAAAAGGGCCTCTATTTAATTTTCTTTAGTGACCCAGTTAGCTAGAAAAAAGCCCTAGACAAACAGTTTTGGGTTATAGTGAAATCGAATTTTAGAGGCATCAAATGGGCCCCTCAGAGATACAATGAGGAAATCATGGCCTTCTTGAACCCTTAGTGGATAATTGTCAAAAACATGTCTCCACTCCTATGGTCATGTTTCTCTAAAATTGTGGAACCCCTGGGTAAAGTAATTAAAATTGATTCCTCCTCGACCCTTCTTCCCCATTTGGATGCACAGGTCCTTGTTGCCTTTAACCCTGATGTGGGATTCCCTAATGAAATTGTTATTAATTTGGAACACTCCTCACATTCTTTCCCTGTGGTGTACCTAGGGGATATCAATGCATGCCATATTTGTAGACGAAGCAAACATTACAAAAAGGACTGTCTGGTTGTCACAAGAGGAACTATTCACTCTACTAAGGATCCCCCACCTACCTTTTATAAACCTACCCCCCCCTCATATTTTTATGTTGCAGTCATTGGTCCTCTCCAATCCAAGATCAAAACCATTGTTGCTTTGATCATTCTCGATCCTCCCACCCAATCTTGGGCCCCTTCTATCCCTGAGAGCATCTTAAAATATCAATTTGTTCTTGATGAGGCTCAAAGGGCTTATGACCCTCCTCGTAAATCTCTATTTGATGGTCCAAATAAATCTGGTTCTAACAAGGGGTCGAGGTCTTAGAATGCTCAACAAATTGTATTGGATAAATTGAAGAAAGTGGTTGCAGCTAGAAAACAACATGAAGTTGCACTGTGTTTGAATAAAGGTGACTCTAATGGCTTCACTCCTATGCCCTCTAATGTGGAATTGAATGAGGATGTTCAAGTTGTGGCCACTGGCCCCAACATTGCCATTATGGGTGTACTTGGAATTGGTGAGACTTCATCCTTGGGTTTGGCCGACTTGAGCTCTAGTGGTCAAGATTGTGACCTCAAGATGGTTTCTGTTACTAGCATAGGTGAGGAAGAGGAACCTGTTATATGCCCCATTAAGACTTCCCCAGAAACTTATGATGACTCTGATGGCCCCCAATTGGTTGTGGACACCATGGTGACACTGGTGGGGTCAAGGACCCCCTCTTGACCTCCCACACTCCAACCCACATTAGTGGGCATGATGGCCCTGTTGTCCCTGAAGGGGAACTCAATATGACTTTGGAATCCCCAATTTTTACACCGGGTACAAATGAAAAAGGGGATGATTTTATTGAAGTTAAATCTAAGAAAGCTAGGAAAAAGAGATCCCCTAGAACTATTAGAGATGGATCTGGTAGAAAGGAATACATTGGAACAAACCAATTGTCTGAATCAAGAAGAAAAAGAAGTAGACCCAACTCAGTGATTGCTTTTGATGCTAGCAATCTCAACAATAAGGAAGACTGGCCTAAGTATTTTGATGGGTTCAAACCATCCATGATTCTTCTAAATAAATCCTCCAATGATCTTAAATACTGTATCTTGGAACATAAGGGGCTTGGAATCCCCTGATAGGAAATACATTGTAAAGAGGTTCTTGAATATGCATAGAAATATTGACTACCTCATGCTCCAAGAATTGAAATCTGTTGGATTCTCCCTGGAAATCAGATTGAAATGCATATGGAGATATGCTACATGTTTTTATACTAATCATTCTAACCTGGAAAAGGGGGAACTGTTATCCTACTTAGTCCCAAATGGTCTAAATGTGTGGTTAAATGGGGGCAGTCCCCCTGTGTTAGGGCTATCTGGGTTATATTCAAATTTGAGGAAAATATTTTTGGAATATGTTTAGTTTATGCGTCTAATGACTACAGAGAGAGGCTAGCCTTATGGGACTGGATTTCTCAGTTGGATGATGTCCCGTGGTTCATTGGGGGGGATTTTAATATGGTTGAGAGCACTAAGGATAAAAGAGGAGGATCTAAGTTTGAATGGAAAGACCTTGAAATAATGCATTGGGATAGAATGGTTAATAAACTACTACTTGTTGATCCAATAGTTGGTCAGAAGGATGAACTAGGCACCGTCTGGTTCACATGGTGTAATCACCAACAGCATACTAAGAGAGTGTATTGTAGACTGGATAGATTTTACTATAATAAGGATTTTTTGAATTGTTGAAGGATGATAAAGGGGATAAATATTCGGTTATATCTTACACATTATCTGATCATCATCCTATTCACGTCTCTTTGAATCTTGCTAGAGGGGACCCTATTCTACCACCTAAGGGTGATTCTTTCATTCTAAATACAAGGCTCCTAGAGGATGAGGACCTCAGATGTGCCATAGGTTTTATCAAGGTTTACAATAAGGTTTGTGATACTTCTCTTTCATGTTGTGAGAGATGGATTCTAAATATTAGGAGTTGGAAGAATTTGTGTCAAACAGTGGGTAAGAAGAAGGCTAAGGATCATAGGAAATATGAATTATACTGGCAAGGGGCTCAAGATGAGTTTGAGATACAAGCTAACCCTAAGGATGAGCAAATTAACCATAATCTGATCTATACTAAGGACAAGCTAAGAAATATTCAAAATGTCAAGGTAATGGGATGTAGAACTAGGGCCAAATTCAATTGGCTTGATGCAGGGGATAAATGTTCTAAGTTCTTTTTTCTAGTTTCTTAAAATGAAGGAGGCCAAAGATAGGATTTGCAATATATGGGAGGAGGATAGAAGTATCACCGATCCTCAAGATATTCTTAAACATTTTGCCTAGTTTTACAAATCACTCTTTACATTTGAAACTTTGGGGGAAGATCAAAGTAAATCTATAGACATAATTAAACACTTGGTCCCTAGGAAATTGGGGGAGGAGAATTGTGTTCTTCTAGGGAAACCTATCTCCGAGGAATAAATTGCACATGCCATCTCCTCCCCGAGTAATGACAAATCCCTGGGCCCGAATGGTTTCCCAGTGGAGTTCTATAAGGCCAATAGTGATTGGATTGTTAATGATCTATTATATCTATATATGGAAGCCATTGGTAGAGGAGCACTTGGTAGGGATATCAATCAAGGTCTTATCAAGCTCATTTTGAAGGAGGGTGATAAAACACTTATCAGGAATTGGCGCCCAATTACCCTCCTCAACGTCTCATATAAGATTCTAGCCAAGATTGCAACTGGTAGACTAGAGGAGATCCTTCCTAGAAGTGGCCAAACAGGATTTGTGAAGGGCAGGTAGATCTTAGAAATTCTTGTCACTTGTTAGGAATCTTTGCATTGGGCAAACACTTTAGGGAAAAATAGTGTTATGCTATTGATTGACTTTGAGAAGGCCTATGATAGGATTGAATGGGATTTCATACTTCAGATGCTCCACAGCTTGGGATTCCCAGAGGCATATTGCAGGTTGGTTCAGACTTTACTGTGTGATGCTAATGCAAAAAATGAGGTGAATGGCATGAGGTCAGACAAATTCTCACTATCTAGGTCTATTAGGCAAGGGTGTCCTCTTGTCCCTGCCTTGTATATTATTATCATCGATGATCTGCATTATCTAGTTAAGTGAAATGAACTAAAGGAATTGGTCTCCCAAATAATGAAGAATTGACTAATGTATAGTTTGTTGATGACACGGCAATTATGATGTCCCTTGAGGAAAATAACTTGTCTGCTCTGCTAGAAAACATCAGTATTTTTTGCAAAGCTTCTGGTAGTAAGGTGGTTCTACATAAATATTCTTTGCTTGGCTAGACTCACTCCCCCCCTACATGGTTGTCTCGTTTCTCAATAAAATGGGGAGGCCCCAATCAAATAGTTAGATATTTGGGTATCCCCTTTTCAGTTTCCCCTAATCTAAAAGAAATATGGGAGTGGATCAGGAATAAGATTGATAAGAAAATTTCTAAATGGAATAGGAACTTTCTCTCATTGGCTAGCAAGTATCAAGTTTGGTAGAAGATACTCTCCTCATATAATATATACTTCTTCTTTGCATGGTTATTCTGCAACTACCAATATATCATATCTAGAAGCAAATTAGGAATTTTGTGTGGTTTGATGGAAAGGGCAATTAGAAGCAACATGTTGTTAGATGGGTTTGGTGTGTCTTAAATAAAGATATTGGAGGGTTGGGGCTGAAAGATCTTAGAATTAAGGGGATTGCCTTGGCTGCCAAGTGGATTTGTAGGGCAGTTTCTCAAAATGAGCCTTGGAAAGTGTTTTTAAGACATAACATCTTGATGTCGGCCCCGAAGAGGGCCAAGAAGTGGAGGGATTTACCTTTTTGTGATCTAATTTGAGGGAAGCTTGAAGTCTCCCCCAATGGTTTTGTGATCTTTAAATCCTTATGGAAGGCATGGGAGATGGTGACTCGGTTAATTAGAAATAATGAATGTTTTAAAGATGATAATTGCATCAGTGCTACTAGATCCATATGGTGGAATTTAATTCATAAGGATAAGCCCCTTGCCATAATATTTCAAGGCTTCTCTACTCTAAAATGGCATAACTATGGTATAAGAACCTTTGTTGATGTTGTTCATAATGGTTCCTTGATTTCTTGGGAAGCCCTATCATGTAGGTTTAATGTGCCTCCTTCTCAATTCGAAACCTATATTCTTTTGAAAGATTCTCTCTCCCCCTAGACCTCCTCACTTCCTATCTCCCTAACCTCCTCCCGCCCTTCTTCCTTTGGTTATCTAGAAAATACCCCCCTCACAAGCATCAAGTCTAAAACTATCTATAATGCCCTGATGGACTCCTCCTTTGTTGTTGAACATCTAAATGTTGTGTGGAATATGGATTGGAGTAAGGTGCATTGGGGTAATGCTCTTAATAGGAGATGGTCTGGGTCTTCTGAACCTAAGAAGAAGTTTTTTGCTTGGAGAGTGCTCTTAAATAGACTTCCCTTTAAAGATCCCAATGGAAATGTCACCCTTTGTCATTAATAGACTTCCCTTTAAAGATCCTAATGGAAATGTCACCCTTTGTCATTCATGTCGCCTCCCTGAATCTGTCCAACATGTCTTCTTTGAGTGTCTATTTGCTAAAGAAGTTTGGAGCCTGTTTGGTCCTCATTTTGATAGGTTTAAGGTTGCAAGCATTGATGTTATCCTAGGTTTCTTTAAGGGCTATAAGAAATCTTCTAATTCCTTTTGATCTTATCTTTCTTTGGAAATCTTATGGTTGATATGGAAGTTTTGAAATGAAGAAGTTTTTAATGGTAGGAGTAGGAATCTTACTGAGTCTCTGAGGAGACTCGTTTTTCATCTTGTCTCTTTGCAGATTTTAGTGGTAATAAATTTGGATGAAGAAAATTTTGATAAATGGCTAGATGATGGCACCATTCATGTTCACATCAGAGAGATTTCTCATGGATTCACATGGGAACAGGGTGATGTTCAGAAGACTCTGTTGGAACAAGCATTGATGAAATTCATGCACCACCTCGAGGCGCGTCAGACTATGGAGAATTTGATCAACAAAGAGGAGGAGTAGCTTCGAGAGAGGGCCTCACACCCTCACAAGGAACAGATCCTAGATGGCTTGGTGGAAGTTTGGATGGAAGGAGACCGTGGTTGTACTGCCTGGATCCTGCCTTTTGGAGCTAACTGTCATCCTGAGGGTGACATTGTGTTTAGATGATTATATGATGATACTGTGTTTAGACGACTAGATGATGACACTATGTCCCTTTTGCCTTAGTCTTATAGTTATCAATGATGTAATTTTTAGTTTCTTTTGATTATCTTGTACGAGGTTGGTTATATCTGACTTGTTATTTGGTTGTGGACATGCTTGGTTTCTATGGGCTCTGATATGTAATTTTTTATTTGAACTCCTTTATATTTAATAGAAAAAATTATGATATAAATATTAATATTAAATTATTATTAAGATCTTATTTTTATATTTCTATTAAACTCTTTACAAAAGTTAAAAAAAGCTTTTAGAACCAAATTATAATTATTATATTATTATATTATTATATTTCTATTAAACTTTTGACCAAACCATTTTTTTTGTTTGTTGTTATATTTGTTCTTATCCATATCCTTATCCTTGAGGAAAAGGTGGATTTTATGTAGTGACACTTTCATTCCCCCATAATTAATAATATTAGACTGAGATAATTACAAAATTCATTGATTACATGATGAAGATAGAGAGAATTAATTGATTAGTAACACTAAGAACGAGTGGTAGTTGAGAGGCGGAAGTGACGATATAATTAGCATTAAATAATTTAAAATAATAATAATAAAAAGTTTAATGCATTTAAGTGTCATGCAAACACGTCTAATCAAATGCTTCTAGTTTTTATTGATGGATGTTTTTGCATCTACATGTAAGTATAATATGCCTTCAGTATAAATAAACTTAATTGTTTCAAATGTTAATTGGATTGAATTTATACTTTTTGAAAGGGGTTAAGTAAAATGAGACATATATATTTAAAATGTTAAGATAGCAATAAGGCTTATTTAGTTCATAGTGAGATTTTGATTTTGATTAGTTTAACTAGTTAATATATTATAATAGTTGTAGTCACATAAATCTGTCCATTTTAATTAAATGAATATTTTGTATTTATTTGATTAAAAATCCACTAACCATCAATTAATTAAATTAATATTTAATTAATTCATCCCCAAACATTCTTCTATTAATTAAATAAATTATTCAATTTATTTTAATTAATTCATTAAACCAAATACAAATCAATTAAATAAATAAAATCAATTTATTTAATTAAATCCCCCTTTTCCTCTTTTAAATAAATTAACATTTATTTAAATCATTATCCCCACCCCACTTGCATTTTCCTACAAATGCAACTTGCACACATATTTGAAATAAATGAATTTTTATTTTAAATAAAATCCTATTTTCCCTCACCCACCAAATCCACTTGCAAAATCTAATCCCCTTCTAAATTCTTCTAACCCCTTCCTAATTAGCCTAATCCATCCCCTAAATATTGTCACATTCCTAAGCAAAATGGAGTCACTTCTCAAAGATCCCAAAGTCTTGGATAACCATTGAAGGTTTTCAACCTTCAACCACCAAAAACCCCAAAGTCTTTGAAAACCATTAAAGGCTTCCAACTTTCAACCACTTAATCCCCAAAGTCTTCAATAACCATTAATGGTTAATTCAACCCTCCCACATGGTTAAAACATTTGTTTTGACTCAACCTCTACCCAACCCAAGGGTCTCATCAAGCCTTCAATGCTTTGACCATGATTATCTCTTAATCATTTGCACAAAGGTTTATCCTTGGATTAACTCCTAATCCAGTGGGTAATCCTAATTTAGGCTTGACCCTTAGCCTTTAGATAACCATGAGGTCTTCTCAGGCCTTTAATGCCTCCAACCTCTTCTTTCAACCCAATCCTGTGTTGACACTTGTCACCATGTCATTGGTGCAAATTGTGCACATGGATCCCCAACTTTCAAGCTTGACCCTTGATTAAACCATTCAATCCTGGCCATCCATTGCTCCATTTTTCCTATAAATAGAGCCCATTCCTTCATAATCCAGATCCTGAAAACTTGTAAGCATTTAGACTATAGCCATTTTAGAGAGCATTTAGCATAACATAACTAAATCTTGTCTTTTTGGTTAAAATACTTCATTTTAGCATTAAAATAGCTTTTCATTTCATATTTAGAGCTATTCTATAAATCTCAATCCTCCATAAGCATCCATAGTGCAAAAAGCTGCTGAGAGCTACACTATTTTGGAACTTGGAGAGGAGAGGAACAAGGGAGAAGGAACTAAGAGTATGTTAGGAGGTATTTGGAGATGCCTCATCATGTTTGCTTTGATAGTTAAATATGCTTGCATGCTTATAGTCTCTCTTTTGGTATGCCTTTTTAGATTAGTTTTCGATTGACTAACACTAATGTTTTCTGTGTTTTGTGTTCTTTAATCATAGACTAACCTTATGCCATTTAGGAGGGCATCATTTGGTGAACCCGACGTGAATCGAACACGCAACCTTCTGATCATTGTTTTTAAAATTAACATTTTTTCTCGTTGAAACTGCCACACAGGTCGCGCTTCGGCGCTATTGAACGCGTTTTAGCGCTATTGAAAAATTTCTTTTAGCGCTATTGACCCTAAAGTAGCGCTATTGAAAGTTTTTCAACGCTATTGACAACATTCCAGCGCTATTGTATCAGTTTCAGCGCTATTGACCCACTTCTAGCGCTTTTGTCTTCTCGGGATTTTCTTTTCTTTAAGCGCTACTGTTTAAATTAGCGCTTCTGCTCACGCAGACTAGCACTATTGTATTAATCAGCACTTCTGTAAAAACACAGAATAGCGCTATTGCGACAGAGTGTCGCTCAAATGGACTTGTAACCAAAAAATCAAGAATTAGGCTTGTGGAAGCCCCCCTCTTTGAGCATCGATTTTATTAACTTGTTTCTTTTCTTTGTGCAGGTTAAACAACACAACAAAAATCACAAAAATTTTCATTTAGTGCTTAAAAAGAACTTAAAAACACAAAAAAGAGTTTTTCATTGTTTTCTAGTTAGGCCTCATTTTTATTTGGTGCTTAAAATCAACAAAACAAACTTTCTTTCTTGCATCAATTGGGACTTAAAAAATCACAATCCACATTTCAAATTTTTGGTGCAGTAAAAAGAACAATCCACTTGTCTTCATTTTTGGCAAAAACAAATTTTCCTTCATGCAATCGTGTTTTTCATTAAGTTGACCAGGACTTTCAACTTCTAGATTACAAAAACATATTGCTTTGAAGTTAAAATGAACACCATGGCTGTTGGAGCAACATCTCCAAATAGTTAGAACACATTTGCAAATGTTGGATTAAAAAAAAAGAACAAGTGAATTTCGTGTTTGGCACGCTTGTGCACAAAAGTCAGTCGAGTGGACCTACTTCTAACACACACTATCCTCTCCCTTGGCTCTCGTGGTCCTAGGTGCAAGAGAAAAGTGTTAGTAACGCTCAAATTTTATCTTTTTAAGAGAGGCCTGCCAAGGGATCGATACTCTTGGGAACGACCTCGAGCGGTAAATCCTTCGAGCCGCTATAGAAATCAGGTGAGAGCGAAAGCTGTAGCCTTGGGTATAGCTGTTCCTACAGTGTAACTGGCCGAAAGGACAAATGGGCCCCACCACCAGTTACAAGGCTCTTAAGTGAGTCACTGCAGAATGAACTTATGTCCAAAGCCATCGAACATGACTAAACACTTTTAAGTAGTAGCCCACCTGTTCTATTGATTGAGGATATTTGAGGTATAATTTAGTGCAAGAGCATAGATGGTTTTGCTCCCAAGATACTCACCATACATATTTCCTTGAGTAGAAACATAGCTTTTTGAAAAGTCACTTGTGGCTGGATAAAAGTGGTGACTCCCCCATCATAGGGATCATCTATTTGTTATGCTCGCGCAAGACTTAGTATATCACATCCTTACCTGCCACGGCGGGATTCATAAGGTATGTAGTACCAAAGTCGAAGAAATATCAAGATGTGGGCTAAATTTATCACAACTGGCCATTTGACCTTAGGGATAAAGAGTGTTTGAAGTGTGTTCGTTTTACAGACCTAGAGCAAATTGAGCCGACTTCAGGCTTTGGAATTACACCTTAAAATACATCTAAAGGAAGGGTCAAAAACAAGTCCAAGGATTGGGTTGATCTAGACCCATACTCATTTGTGCCTTTAAGGCTACAATCTTGTGTTTGTGTGCTTGCTTTGTTTTTCTTGTCAAAGAAAAAATCAGAAAATCAATCCCAAAAACAAAGTACTCATCCAACATCTGTCAACACAACCAAAAATACCAAAAACAAAGTGCAAACAAACAAAGAGTCAAAAATTTATGACCATTCTTCACATCTTGCGAAAGAAGAAGTGTCATCAGAGTATCACCTTGAAAAAGAGACCATTAAGCTCAAAAGCTTTAATCAAAAGGAGGAAATTCTTCTATCTCAATAGACAAATCTTTGTCTCACATAGAGTCTTTCTACATCGCATGCGTCTATACCTTCAAGGTAAAACAAACGAGTTTGATTCAGAATCATTGAACCGCAGAGCTTTTATGCAATATAGAGCTCTGAGTTATCACAAAAATCAAGGAGGAAAGATTAACCCCAATTTCTTCCCAAACATCTGTATCACCTACAACACAGCTCGAGAAGTGCCACCAACACCCGAAAGGGAAGAGATAGAGTTTGTCCCATTTGTAACACAAAGTTTTTATTGAAGTTGAAAACAAAACATCCATCATCTCATTCATACATCATCACTTCATCATCAATTCATCCCAAAACTCTCAAAACATTCAGAGGTTCTTGTCCCAAATTCTCTTTTTAGATATTGCTTGAAATCAAACACATCACATCACTTTTAGATTGTTTCTACATCTAGGATAAGCTCATCCTAAGAGACACATCTACGCAGGTTAAAACTAGTTCATGAGTGAATCCTCTCATTACTAGGTGATGCCCTCCTAAATGGCATAAGGTTAGTCTATGATTAAAGAACACAAAACACAGAAAACATTAGTGTTAGTCAATCGAAAACTAATCTAAAAAGGCATACCAAAAGAGAGACTATAAGCATGCAAGCATATTTAACTATCAAAGCAAACATGATGAGGCATCTCCAAATACCTCCTAACATACTCTTAGTTCCTTCTCCCTTGTTCCTCTCCTCTCCAAGTTCCAAAATAGTGTAGCTCTCAGCAGCTTTTTGCACTATGGATGCTTATGGAGGATTGACATTTATAGAATAGCTCTAAATATGAAATGAAAAGCTATTTTAATGCTAAAATGAAGTATTTTAACCAAAAAGACAAGATTTAGTTATGCTATGCTAAATGCTCTCTAAAATGGCTATAGTCTAAATGCTTACAAGTTTTCAGGATCTGGATTATGAAGGAATGGGCTCTATTTATAGGAAAAATGGAGCAATGGATGGCCAGGATTGAATGGTTTAATCAAGGGTCAAGCTTGAAAGTTGGGGATCCATGTGCACAATTTGCACCAATGACATGGTGACAAGTGTCAACATAGGATTGGGTTGAAAGAAGAGGTTGGAGGCATTAAAGGCCTGAGAAGACCTCATGGTTATCTAAAGGCTAAGGGTCAAGTCTAAATTAGGATTACCCACTGGATTAGGAGTTAATCCAAGGATAAACCTTTGTGCAAATGATTAAGAGATAATCATGGTCAAAGCATTGAAGGCTTGATGAGACCCTTGGGTTGGGTAGAGGTTGAGTCAAAACAAATGTTTTAACCATGTGGGAGGGTTGAATTAACCATTAATGGTTATTGAAGACTTTGGGGATTAAGTGGTTGAAAGTTGGAAGCCTTTAATGGTTTTCAAAGACTTTGGGGTTTTTGGTGGTTGAAGGTTGAAAACCTTCAATGGTTATCCAAGACTTTGGGGTCTTTGAGAAGTGACTCCATTTTGCTTAGGAATGTGACAATATTTAGGGGATGGATTAGGCTAATTAGGAAGGGGTTAGAAGAATCTAGAAGGGGATTAGATTTTGCAAGTGGATTTGGTGGGTGAGGGAAAATAGGATTTTATTAAAATAAAAATTCATTTATTTCAATAAATGTGTGCAAGTTGCATTTGTAGGAAAATGCAAGTGGGGGGGGTTTTAAAATGATTTAAATAAATGTTAATTTATTTAAAAGAGGGAAAGGGCGATTTAATTAAATAAATTGATTTATTTATTTAATTGATTGGAATTGGATTTAATGAATTAATTAAAATAAATTGAATAATTTATTTAATTAATAGAAGAATGTTTGAGGATGAATTAATTAAATATTAATTTAATTAATTGGTGGCTAGTGGATTTTTAATCAAATAAATACGAAATATTCATTTAATTAAAATGGACAGATTTATGTGACTACATTTGCCCCTTTTTGAGACGGTGCGGTTTATCGCGTTGTTTCAAAGAAAGAAAAACTGGTGTGAAGAAATGCCCCATAAAATGTTAATTTAATGGGTGGTATGCCCCCTCGAGAGATGGGCCGAAAAATTGCGAAAAATCGGGCGAGCTCTCGAAAAAGAATGAGAAGTGGAGGGGAGGTAGAATAGAAGAAATTAGCAACAACAGTGAAAGAATGGAAGAAAAATAGAGTGAATACGGAGAAACAACAAGCCAGCGAGTACCCTGAGGTCATGCAAGAGATACATAGTAGATGTAGTGTGGGGTTTGGATTGATGCTATACAATTGATCAAAATTGGTTAGACAATCTGGTGCAATCGGTTTAATTGCCCCGGTCAAGTCAAAGCATGACAGTTGATGCCAGTTGTTTGCTTGGACAAGATAAAGTCTGAGTAAGTGAATCAAAGTGACCTGATGAGACTTAGGCAATTGATGCAATTGCCCGATGAAGTCAAGGTATATGAAGCAAAAATACTCGTTGAGACTTAGACAATTGATGTAATTGTCCGATGTGATTGTGTTTGATTGGTTGATCAATTGATACTATGTGCATGTGATGGGTGGTTGTGGGGAATCATGGCAGCCCCGTTGAGACTAGGTCATTATGATAAATGCCTGATGTAGTCTAGTATTTGCCATAATCGATTACCTGTTGAGACTCGAAGATACATGATCAGAGTATCTGTTGATAGTCTAGGTGTGTGTGAGTCAATGTACCTGTGCAGATAGAGTAACTTGCTTGGCTTATTGGATGACTTAGGATAGGAAACACAATCCCTCCTATTTAGAGATGGATGGTGATGAACGTGGCTTGATTGGGTTGATTGAGAAATGATGTAGGGTATGTGATGCTGATTATCGAGATGGGGAGGGTGAGGGGGGGTGGGTTTGATGTTAGATAGAAGAAAGGGAAAACCTATGACTCATTCCTATGGAAGAAGAGGAAAATAGAGTATGCATTATTATGACTATGTATGCATGATATGCAACTATTATGAATATATGGATGGTTGGAATGCAACGGAATGCAATATATACAGATGAGATGGAATGACGATCCATAGTGCTCTATTTTCATCATTGAGCTTTAAAATGTTGGAAGAGAATACAAGCATCTTGACACAATGATTCAAGATGACCTGAGTATTTCTTTCATGGATTTTAATATAGCAAGTTAATACAAACGACTTGATATAAGGGTCAAGTCGACCAAAGTATTGCTTGCGGAACAGACAAGGATTATCTCCTTTCGTGCATGACTTGGATCGTCCTCCTTGATCTTAGGCTGATCATATCTTGAGACAAGTGCATACCGTACTAAAAATAAAACCTTTATCCAATTTGGAGGAAGAGGAACCAAAGGATGAGCATTGTACCTGCAACCAAACAGCATATTTACATAAAGAATAAAGAATAAGGATCCTTGGTAATGGCTCATGCTCATATGGTCGAGGTATACGCTGTAGTCAGCAAGCCGTAGTGATCTATGACTGCATTTTGCATAAGATCACGTAGCTTAGTGAACTTCCCACGTAGACACCATTAGTACATGCCCCAGAACTTCATCGGAACTAATGCGTAAACGATATAAAACAATGCTGAAAGATCCTGATACAGATAAACGAACGATTGTACTCACAAATCAACCAAGTATTTGATAGCTTAACATAATTTTCTTGTCAAAGAAAACGTCATCTTGTCTTTTTTTTGGTAAGGAAGGATGCATCCTTGTTTAAGACAGTTTGGATTGTTGATGTTGATTGTGTTGGTCGAGTGATAAGTGGTCATTTGTGTGAGTATTTTGTCAATGTTTGTTTTGTATCTGATCGGATGAATATGTACAAGGTGTTGCCATGTTTTTTTTTGTGTGTGATTTTTGATGGGTTTTTTGATGTTTTTGGATTTTGTGTAATAGTTTTTGAATGTTTTTGGATTTTGTGAGTCATTTTTGAATGTTTTTGTATTTTGCGAGACATTTTTGAATGTTTTTGTATTTTGCGAGACATTTTTGAATGTTTTTGCCAATGAATCACCAGTAATGTAGAATCCACTTCCATCACGAGGGTAAGGGTATTGCCCCCAGTTTGTAGACCTGACTATGAAAAGGTGGGATGCTAGACGCATGGAGTACTTTCTTAATTGCAGATCAAATAACAAGCCATAGTTTGGATGGATGGATGTATGTGTGCATGAATATGATCGCAACAAGCTTTGAAAGATAATGGAGCTATTGCCTTTACGAGTGGTGCCTGTTTGCCAGGTTTTCACCATCGCACTTACCCAAGGTGCCACCGGAGTGGTTGTTCACCGTTTGGATGCATGATTTTTCTTTACTTTTTTGAATGTTTTTGTATTTTCTTCAGGTCATTTTCTGAATGTTTTTGGTATTTTTCTTCAGGACATTTTCTGAATGTTTTTGGTATTTTTCTTCAAGACATTTTCTGAATGTTTTTGGTATTTTTCTGATATGTAGGGGAGCCTGATGCCTTGTACACCTTAGGTATAAAACCTTTTGAGGTGCATGCTATTGATTGGATCTGCGAGCGGTTCTCCTTCTGGTGTAGCCAACTGATATGCCCCGGACCCGAATACAGTAGTGACAACATATGGGCCCAACCAGTTTGATTCAAACTTGCCTTGATGTTCTCTGTTTGGTTGGTTGCGAGGATTTTCTCGAAGAACAAGATCACCTACCTCAAATGTACGAGATCTAACTCGGTGATTGTAACTTCTACTCATGCGCTGCTGATAGGCTTTGAGGTGATTGTATGCAGCTTGTCTTTTCTCATCAAGTAACTCTAAGTCCTGAAGGCGTGAGACTCTGTATGCTTCATCATTGATGAGATTATGCAAGGAAACTCGTAATGATGGTATCTCGACCTCAATAGGCAAGATAGCTTCTGCACCATAGACCAATGAATAAGGAGTTGCACCTGTAGGGGTTCGAATGCTAGTTCGATATGCCCATAATGCTGGATTCAATTGAACATGCCAATCACGACCGACATCATTGACTGTCTTCTTTAGGATTCTCAATATGTTTTTATTGGATGCTTCGGCCTGACCATTGCCTTGTGGGTAATAGGGAGTGGAAAAGCGGTGTTGGATATGAAATTTCTCACAAAGTTCACGGACATCCTAATTTTTGAAAGGGAGACCGTTATCTGTGACAATAGAGATGGGTACACCATACCGGCAGATGATGTAATTGAGGATGAATGAGGCGATCTGCTTGCCGGTAACTTGGGTAAGTGGAACAGCTTCGATCCACTTGGTGAAATATTCGGTGGCGGTAATAATGAATTTATGGCCATTGGATGAAGATGGATGAATCTTACCCACAAGGTCAAGGCCCCATTGACAAAAAGGCCATGGTGTCATGATTGGTTGCAGTTCCTGGGCCGGTGCATGTATCAGGTCGCCATGAACTTGACATTTCTTGCATTTCCTGACAAAATAGTAGGAATCCTTTTCCATAGATGGCCAATAGTATCCAGCTCGCATGATCTTCTTGGCTAGTGATGGACCACTTGAGTGAGTCCCACAAATTCCTTCATGTACCTCTTCCAAAGCCTTTGTTATCTCATCTTGTTCTAGACATCGAAGGAGAGTACCATCAAGACCACGTCGGTATAGGGTTTCGGCAATAATGGTATATCGAGCAGTTTGGCGAATGAAGGTTTTTCGTTGGTTATTTGATTGGTTGGGAGGAAGGGTGTGATCGCGAAGATAGGTGTAGAACTCACCGTACCATGGGGATTCGGAACCAACAAGGCGACATATGATTTCAGATTCGGGGATATCATAAGCGGGAATCCAAAGCTGTTCTACCAAGAACTCGTAGCGTGTTGAATTCTGTGGAAGATCTAGTAGAGATGCGATGGTAGCCATAGCGTCAGCAGCTCGATTCTGATCTCTTGGTATCTGCTCAAAAGTAATAGTAGTGAATGATGTCTTTAAACTGTCCACCATTTGCTTGTATGGCATGAGTTTATCATCTTTGGTCTGATATTCATCTGTTGCTTGTCGAATGACCAGTTGCGAGTCGCCATATACTTGCAGTTCTTGTAATTTCCATTGTATGGCTAGCCTGAGTCCTGTGATCAAAGCCTCATATTCTGCTATGTTGTTTGTGCATGGAAATGTGAGCCTGTAAGACTTCGGGATGCTATCACCTTGAGGTGTGATAAACAGAATGCCTGCCCCCGAGCCATGCCTAGTGTATGAACCATCAAAATATAGTTTCCATGACTGTGCTTCTGTAATCATGAATATCTCTTCATCTGGAAAATTGGAAATGAGAGGATGATCACCTATGAGAGGCGCATCGGCCAACTGATCTGCAATGACCTGCCCTTTGATAGCTTTACGGTCCACATACTCGATGTCGAATTCACTTAGAATCATTACCCATTTGGCCAAACGACCTGTCAATGCTGCTTTGCTGAGTAAGTACTTGAGTGGATCAATCTTTGCAATGAGTTGCACCTTGTGTGTCAATAGATAGTGTCGCAATTTAGTGGCTGCCAGGATTACTGCTAGGCAAGCTCGCTCAATAGGTGTGTAATTGAGTTCATAGCCAACCAGTGTGCGAGAGATGTAGTAAATAGCACACTCTTTTCCTTCTGCATTATGTTGTGCCAGTAGTACACCCAATGCTGTACTTGTTGCTGAAATATAGAGTAACAACGGTCTACTTGGATCTGGTGGCATCAACAATGGTGGATTCATGAGATAGTCTTTAAGTGCGTGAAATGCTTGCTGGCATCTGTCATCCCATTGAAAGCGTATGTTCTTGTGTAGCAAGTGTGTGAAGGGGTGACACTTATCAGCCAATTGTGCAATGAATCTTCGGATGGATTGAAGCCGTCCTTGTAATGTCCTTAGCTGACTGATATTCCGTGGAGGTGGCATGTCCATTATTGCCTTAACCTTTGCTGGGTCGACCTCAATACCTTTGCTTGAGACAATGTATCCTAGAAGTTTCCCAGAGGTCACTCCAAAGACACATTTCTTTGGGTTGAGTCGAACATGATATTGTTCCAGTCTATCAAAGATTTGATCTAAGATATGGAGATGTCCTTCTCTTGTGAGTGATTTTGTTAGTAAATCATCCACATAGTCTTCCATCATAGTATGCATCATGTCATGGAAGATGGTGGTCATTGCTCTTTGATAGGTCGCTCCTGCATTCTTTAGTCCAAAAGGCATTACATTCCAGCAGTATGTGCCCCATGGACATGTGAAGGCTGTCTTATGTTGATCTTCTGGTGCAATCTTTATTTGATTGTATCCTGAAAAGCCATCCATGAGTGAAAGCATGGCATGTCCTGCTGTTAGATCCACTATGATGTCAATATTTGGAAGGGGGAAGTCATCCTTAGGACAGGCCTTATTTAGATCTCTGAAGTCAGTACAAATGCGGATGCCCCCTTTTGGTTTGCCAACTGGCACGATGTTGGAGATCCATTCTGCATAATCAATTGGTCTAATGAAACCAACATCTAGGAGTTTCTTGAGTTCTGTTTTGACTAGCACTGCAATCTGGGGATGCATCTTACGAAGCTTCTGCTTGACAGGTTTGGCTCCTTCTGCTACGGTGAGGTGATGCATGACTAAATCAGGATCAAGCCCAGGCATGTCTGCATATGACCATGCAAAGTTGATCTGACGCTGTTGGAAGAACTCTATAAATTGAGGCTGTTCCTCTGGAGTGAGAAGAGATGCCAAATGTATGATATGAGGGTTTTCAGGAGTCCCCACATTGTATTCTTTAGTCTCCTCAATGAGAATTGTCGATCGTTCCTGTTGTGTACTAGCAGGGAGAATGTCAAACCCTTCATCCTCAGGCGCCTCAGAGAGGTTTTCACCGTTGGATACGCTCTTTCTTTTTACTTTTGTTGGATCAAACAGTGCCACAGTGTGGTTTTCACTGGAAGATCCATGTTTTAATGTTATATTTTTGCAGCTGAAGGGTTTGGCACCCGCCCCGAAGTATGTTGCACTATTAAGTTCAATGGCGAATCCAGCTTTGTGATCCCCACTTGGTAGATTATAGCTTAATTCCAAAAAGTCAATGATAGCCTCATCGTTCTGGAAGAGGTCAAGACATGGGGGATTTGGTTGGTTCCATTCAATGAGTTCAGGGTGGATAATGGGCATTACTTCATCGATTAGATTAAGTTCGTTAGAGGTATCAGTGAGGGTTAAGACAGTGTGGTGAAGGTCGTTGATGGTACTTTCCCTGTCAGAATCAGGCGTAGGATGAGACGTAGGGTCTGTGGAAGATGTTTCCAGCTCAGGTACCCAAGTGGTTTTTATCTGTGCCTCTCCGTAAACAGGAATGTCTTTGCGTGGCGAAGGTGGTGATGTGTCTTCCTCATCTGAAGTATTAAGTTGCACTGAATCGAATTCCCACTCATGTGAGTCGGTCTCTGAATCACTGTCCAGCATCCGATTGCTATACCATACTGGGATGTCTTTGGAGTTGAACACGGCAGGCATGATTGGTTTATGTACTTTTGTGGTGATCGATGTTGCAGGAACCGTGATGGGGTTTAAAGGATTTGTTACTGGAAGTATTGGTAATGGTGACTCAGTGGCTTCTGCTAGAACTACTGGCGCCATAGATGTTGCTGCGGGTTCTGATACAGTTGTTGCTACAGATGGTGTTGCTAATGGGATTACTGGTTCGATTGGTGGGATGTTTGGCACTGGTGATGGTTGCGATGGGGTTGTGAGTCTCGATGGGGCAGTGGGGATAGTGTTTGATGGTGCTTTGAGTATGAAAGGTGTCCTCTTTGCAGTAGGTGGGCAATATGGTTTGCTAGGTTTTCCTTTAAATCTGAGTTTAGGAAGGACTTCTTTTTCAAAGCCTAGGCCTGTATTACCTTTGGGCTTGAACTCTGGCAACAGCAGTTCTTGTCGTCCTTGTTTGCAGGATCCCAAAGCACTTTGACCATCATACCCCATTCTTTGCATAATGAGGAGGCCTTTGCCATACTGTTCTGTAGGAAGCGTAACTCGCGGTTTATTAGTGGTAACGGGGTCTTTATAGATCCAGTCTGCTAGGTCCTCATCTTGTGTTTCTTCCTCTTGACTCTTTCCAAGGACGAAAGGCGTTAAAGCACATGCGGGCGTGACTATGGATTGTTGGAGCAACTGCTGGGGTTTACCATGCATTCTAGGAGAAGTGGGCATTTGTCCCACACAAAAGAGCTGACTCAAGTTATATTCCCCGGGACCTTCCTCTGTGACTTTCATCTTAAGCTTTTCTTGCTTGGGTATAGGAGTGTTTGAACTGGCAAGAGAGGCGGGATTTACATATGATGTGGAGGAAATGGCTTCCCTATTATTAGGAACTGTAATCTCTGGTTGATGGCTGATATTATGGCAAAATGCAAAGGGATTTGCATCGCCCAGGATTGTGATCTCTGCACCATTATGTGGGAACTTGATACATTGATGGTAGGTAGATGGAACAGCTTGCATGGCATGTATCCAAGGTCTCCCTAATAATAGATTATATGGCAGAGGAAGGTCCAGAACCTGACAAATTATGTGCTTTACCACGGGGCCCACTCGGATTGGTAGTACCACAGCTCCTTTGGATGAACGCTCTGCATCATCATAGGCCTTGATGGTGATCTTCTTGCGAGGATCCACTGATTCTACTGCATAGCCCAATGCTGTGACCAACTGTAGTGTACAAATGTTTAGGTTTGCTCCATTATCAATCAAGACTCGCTTGATCCTGTGTTGGTTGACAAAGCCTTCAATGTGGAGTGAGGCGTTATGAGGTTGCTAGAAGGAAGAGTTGTCACTTTCGGAAAAAGTGAGACAAGGTGATGACTTTAGAGTTCCAACCATGGCTTGAAATTGGTCCGTGTTCAGGTTTGCAGGGACTGACGCCTCTTGGAGTGCTTGATCCAAGATTGTTTTATGAGAGGGTGACAGACGCAAAAGCTCCAAGATGGATATAAGCGCAGGGGTTTTGTCTAATTGTTCCACAAGATTGTACTGCTTTGGGATGGAGGTAGTGCCTGGTGGAGCTGCCTTTATGGTGACCTTGCCACGACGTGTAACAACATTGCAATTTGAGGTGGGATTTTTGAAGGTGATAGTTGCAATTTGTTCACTGGCATCATACAGGTGATTGACAGTGTAATTATAGGTAGCTTGTGTATAATCAGTGGTATCAGGACCTCGTCTGGACGTGGAAGGACCCCTTTGATCTTGCGATGGAAGTGGATTCTTGAACATCTGATGATCATTATTGGTCATTTTTGGGTCATGCCCTTCAATTTCAATTTCTCCTCGATCAATAAGATCTTGAATGAGATCTTTCAATCGATGACAATTACTTGTCTTGTGTCCTCTTCCTTGATGGAATTCACAATGTTCAGTATCTCTCCACCATGCCGGTTTGACCTAAGGCTCATAGTTTGATAGCTTAGGTAGAGTGATCAAATTCTGAGAAATGAGTTGTCGCATCACTGTTTCAATGGGTTCCCCTAAGGGAGTGTATGTGCGTTTTTGTTTTTGTGGACGGGGTCTTGGTTCATCATGAGATGTGACGCGACCTTGATTAGGAGGAACATTTGTGTTATTTTGAGGTGGAGGATTTTGTCCTGCAAACCGAACCACAGGTTGTGCATTTTGGACAGTCCGAGCATCCACAACCCCATCATTGACGATATTCTTATTCTTGTTCCAGAAGTTCGGTTTATCGCTATTGAAGCGCGGGCGAGGACCATCTTTGGGTTCATTAAAGATTTTGATGAGTCCTTTTTTGATGAGTGCCCTTTCACATTTCATACCTTTGGTGATCATATCGTTAAAAGAATCTGTGTCTTTGACATCCAGGTGAAATTCCATTTCTTCGTTTAAGTTGGAAATGAAAATTTCCACTAGTTCTCGTTCAGGTAACTGAAGAGAACGTCTGCTAGACATTTGGCGCCATCGTTGCAGGAATACTGAGAATAATTCACCTGGTTTTTGTTTGGTGTTGCATAGATCAGCCATGGTGATGTCGCGTTCAATATTATAAGAGTAATGAGATAGGAACTTCTGGATGAGTTCCTCAAATGTTCTAATGCCACCTGGTAGTCGAGAAAACCATGATGTGGTTGTTCCTCCCAAGCTTTGGGGAAAAAGGCGCATTAGGTATGTGTCCTCATAAGCCACTTCAAGACAAGCGGAATGAAATTCTCGGACATGATCGCGAGGATCTCCCTTTCCTCTATATTTTTCAAATTTTGGTGTTTCGAACCCGCGTGGAAAAGGTGGCATATAAAGATTCCTATCAAACGGATAGGGACAGATGTCGTTAAGTGAGAATTGATTGGTCTTAACACCACTATGAAGTTGTTGGGCGAGATTCTCAACTTGTTGCCGCAACATCTCTATTTCATTAGGAGGAGGAGGTGGTGGGTTACCTCGAGGGATGTTATATCTGATGGGATCTCTACGCCTTTCCTCCTCATGGCGACTTTGTCTTTCTGATGCTTGTCTTAATTGGGCAAGATCAAAGTCTGAGGGTAGTTTGGCTCCTTCTTGAGCGAGTCTTAAAAAGTGAGCATCCGCATTGCTCCTTAGTATTTCATCGAATAATCTGTTAAAATGAGGGTTATGCTGAACCCTTTCGATTGTTGAAGGAGTGGGTGTACTTGGGTTTTCATCATTCCCAGTTCCTCCAAGTGCTTCTTGAAATTCATTGAGGTTGTCCTCTTCTTCCTCAATTTCCATTTCTCGTTGCCTTGATCGTGATCGGGTTTGAGCCATTTTGTTTACAAGTTTGGTTTTGAAGTTGATTGAAGATGATGATGAGTGGTGATGAAATGAAAGATTGATTGGTTGGTGATTTGTATTGTATGGGGATCTCTAGCACTTTAAGGTATATGTAACTGAAATTCCTTCGTCGAATTGCTTGCTTGTTTTGATGATTTTGGATGTGATAAGGTGTAGAGAAATCTGAGATGTGTTACAGATTTTGACTACCTAGTAATGAGAGGATTCACTCATGAACTAGTTTTAACCTGCGTAGATGTGTCTCTTAGGATGAGCTTATCCTAGATGTAGAAACAATCTAAAAGTGATGTGATGTGTTTGATTTCAAGCAATATCTAAAAAGAGAATTTGGGACAAGAACCCCTTAATGTTTTAAGAGTTTTTTGGGATGGATTGATGATGGAATGATAATGTATGAGTAAGATGATGGATGTTTTGTTTTCAACTTCAATAAAAACTTTGTGTCACAAATGGGACAAACTCTATCTCTTCCCTTTCGGGTGTTGGTGGCACTTCTCGAGCTGTGTTGTAGGTGATACAAATGTTTGGGAAGAATTTGGGGTTAATCTTTCCTCCTTGATTTTTGTGATAACTCAGAGCTCTATATTGCATAAAAGCTCTGCGGTTCAATGATTCTGAATCAAACTCGTTTGTTTTACCTTGAAGGTATAGACGCATGCGATGTAGAAAGACTCTATGTGAGACAAAGATTTGTCTATTGAGATAGAAGAATTTCCTCCTTTTGATTAAAGCTTTTGAGCTTAATGGTCTTCTTTTCAAGGTGATACTCTGATGACACTTCTTCTTTCGCAAGATGTGAAGAATGGTCATAAATTTTTGACTCTTTGTTTGTTTGCACTTTGTTTTTGGTATTTTTGGTTGTGTTGACAGATGTTGGATGAGTACTTTGTTTTTGGGATTGATTTTCTGATTTTTTTCTTTGACAAGAAAAACAAAGCAAGCACACAAACACAAGATTGTAGCCTTAAAGGCACAAATGAGTATGGGTCTAGATCAACCCAATCCTTGGACTTGTTTTTGACCCTTCCTTTAGATGTATTTTAAGGTGTAATTCCAAAGCCTGAAGTTGGCTCAATTTGCTCTAGGTCTGTAAAACGAACACACTTCAAACACTCTTTATCCCTAAGGTCAAATGGCCAGTTGTGATAAATTTAGCCCACATCTTGATATTTCTTCGACTTTGGTACTACATACCTTATGAATCCTGCCGTGGCAGGTAAGGATGTGATATACTAAGTCTTGCGTGAGCATAACAAATAGATGATCCCTATGATGGGGGAGTCACCACTTTTATCCAGCCACAAGTGACTTTTCAAAAAGCTATGTTTCTACTCAAGGAAATATGTATGGTGAGTATCTTGGGAGCAAAACCATCTATGCTCTTGCACTAAATTATACCTCAAATATCCTCAATCAATAGAACAGGTGGGCTACTACTTAAAAGTGTTTAGTCATGTTCGATGGCTTTGGACATAAGTTCATTCTGCAGTGACTCACTTAAGAGCCTTGTAACTGGTGGTGGGGCCCATTTGTCCTTTCGGCCAGTTACACTGTAGGAACAGCTATACCCAAGGCTACAGCTTTCGCTCTCACCTGATTTCTATAGCGGCTCGAAGGATTTACCGCTCGAGGTCGTTCCCAAGAGTATCGATCCCTTGGCAGGCCTCTCTTAAAAAGATAAAATTTGAGCGTTACTAACACTTTTCTCTTGCACCTAGGACCACGAGAGCCAAGGGAGAGGATAGTGTGTGTTAGAAGTAGGTCCACTCGACTGACTTTTGTGCACAAGCGTGCCAAACACGAAATTCACTTGTTCTTTTTTAATCCAACATTTGCAAATGTGTTCTAACTATTTGGAGATGTTGCTCCAACAGCCATGGTGTTCATTTTAACTTCAAAGCAATATGTTTTTGTAATCTAGAAGTTGAAAGTCCTAGTCAACTTAATGAAAAACACGATTGCATGAAGGAAAATTTGTTTTTGCCAAAAATGAAGACAAGTGGATTGTTCTTTTTACTGCACCAAAAATTTGAAATGTGGATTGTGATTTTTAAGTCCCAATTGATGCAAGAAAGAAAGTTTGTTTTGTTGATTTTAAGCACCAAATAAAAATGAGGCCTAACTAGAACACAATGAAAAACTCTTTTTTGTGTTTTTAAGTTCTTTTTAAGCACTAAATGAAAATTTTTGTGATTTTTGTTGTGTTGTTTAACCTGCACAAAGAAAAGAAACAAGTTAATAAAATCGATGCTCAAAGAGGGGGGCTTCCACAAGCCTAATTCTTGATTTTTCGGTTACAAGTCCATTTGAGCGACACTCTGTCGCAATAGCGCTATTCTGTGTTTTTACAGAAGCGCTGATTAATACAATAGCGCTAGTCTGCGTGAGCAGAAGCGCTAGTTTAAACAGTAGCGCTTAAAGAAAAGAAAATCCCGAGAAGACAAAAGCGCTAGAAGTGGGTCAATAGCGCTGAAACTGATACAATAGCGCTGGAATGTTGTCAATAGCGCTGAAAAACTTTCAATAGCGCTACTTTAGGGTCAATAGCGCTAAAAGAAATTTTTCAATAGCGCTAAAACGCGTTCAATAGCGCCGAAGCGCGACCTGTGTGGCAGTTTCAACAAGAAAAAATGTTAATTTTAAAAACAATGATCAGAAGGTTGCGTGTTCGATTCACGTCGGGTTCACCAAATGATGCCCTCCTAAATGGCATAAGGTTAGTCTATGATTAAAGAACACAAAACACAGAAAACATTAGTGTTAGTCAATCGAAAACTAATCTAAAAAGGCATACCAAAAGAGAGACTATAAGCATGCAAGCATATTTAACTATCAAAGCAAACATGATGAGGCATCTCCAAATACCTCCTAACATACTCTTAGTTCCTTCTCCCTTGTTCCTCTCTTCTCCAAGTTCCAAAATAGTGTAGCTCTCAGCAGCTTTTTGCACTATGGATGCTTATGGAGGATTGACATTTATAGAATAGCTCTAAATATGAAATGAAAAGCTATTTTAATGCTAAAATGAAGTATTTTAACCAAAAAGACAAGATTTAGTTATGTTATGCTAAATGCTCTCTAAAATGGCTATAGTCTAAATGCTTACAAGTTTTCAGGATCTGGATTATGAAGGAATGGGCTCTATTTATAGGAAAAATGGAGCAATGGATGGCCAGGATTGAATGGTTTAATCAAGGGTCAAGCTTGAAAGTTGGGGATCCATGTGCACAATTTGCACCAATGACATGGTGACAAGTGTCAACATAGGATTGGGTTGAAAGAAGAGGTTGGAGGCATTAAAGGCCTGAGAAGACCTCATGGTTATCTAAAGGCTAAGGGTCAAGGCTAAATTAGGATTACCCACTGGATTAGGAGTTAATCCAAGGATAAACCTTTGTGCAAATGATTAAGAGATAATCATGGTCAAAGCATTGAAGGCTTGATGAGACCCTTGGGTTGGGTAGAGGTTGAGTCAAAACAAATGTTTTAACCATGTGGGAGGGTTGAATTAACCATTAATGGTTATTGAAGACTTTGGGGATTAAGTGGTTGAAAGTTGGAAGCCTTTAATGGTTTTCAAAGACTTTGGGGTTTTTGGTGGTTGAAGGTTGAAAACCTTCAATGGTTATCCAAGACTTTGGGGTCTTTGAGAAGTGACTCCATTTTGCTTAGGAATGTGACAATATTTAGGGGATGGATTAGTCTAATTAGGAAGGGGTTAGAAGAATCTAGAAGGGGATTAGATTTTGCAAGTGGATTTGGTGGGTGAGGGAAAATAGGATTTTATTAAAATAAAAATTCATTTATTTCAATAAATGTGTGCAAGTTGCATTTGTAGGAAAATGCAAGTGGGGGGGGGTTTTAAAATGATTTAAATAAATGTTAATTTATTTAAAAGAGGGAAAGGGCGATTTAATTAAATAAATTGATTTATTTATTGAATTGATTGGAATTGGATTTAATGAATTAATTAAAATAAATTGAATAATTTATTTAATTAATAGAAGAATGTTTGAGGATGAATTAATTAAATATTAATTTAATTAATTGGTGGCTAGTGGATTTTTAATCAAATAAATACGAAATATTCATTTAATTAAAATGGACAGATTTATGTGACTACACTAGGTAGTCAAAATCTGTAACACATCTCAGATTTCTCTACACCTTATCACATCAAAACTTATCAAAACAAGCAAGCAATTCAAAGAAGAAATTTTGGTTACATCTACCTTAGAGTGCTAGAGACCTACATACCACCAATCCACTAAAAACATCCATCCTTCATCACCAACTCATCATCATCTTCAATCAACTTCAAAAACAAATTTGCAAACAAAATGGCTCAAACCCGATCACGATCAAGGCAGCGAGAAATAGAAATTGAGGAAGAAGAGGACAACCTCAATGAATTTCAAGAAGCACTTGGAGGAAATGTGAATGATGAAAACCCAAGTACTCCCACTCCTTCAACAATCGAAAGGGTTCAGCATAACCCTCATTTTAAACAGATTATTTGATGAAATATTAAGGAGCAATGCGGATGCTCACTTTTTACGACTTGCTCAAGAAGGAGCCAAACTACCCTCAGACTTTGATCTTGCCCAATTAAGACAAGCATCAGAAAGACAAAGTCGCCATGAGGAGGAAAGGCGTAGAGATCCCATCAGATATAACATCCCTCGAGGTAACCCACCACCTCCTCCTCCTAATGAAATAGAGATGTTGCGGCAACAAGTTGAGAATCTCGCCCAACAACTTCATAGTGGTGTTAAGACCAATCAATTCTCACTTAACGACATCTGTCCCTATCCGTTTGATAGGAATCTTTATATGCCACCTTTTCCACGTGGGTTCGAAACACCAAAATTTGAAAAATATAGAGGAAAGGGAGATCCCCGCGATCATGTCTGAGAATTTCATTCTGCTTGTCTTGAAGTAGCTTATGAGGACACATACTTAATGCGCCTTTTTCCCCAAAGCTTGGGAGGAACAACCACATCATGGTTTTCCCGACTACCAGGTGGCATAAGAACATTTGAGGAACTCATCCAGAAGTTCCTATCTCATTACTCTTATAATATTGAACGCGACATCACCATGGCTGATCTATGCAACACCAAACAAAAACCAGGTGAATTATTCTCAGTATTCCTGCAACGATGGCACCAAATGTCTAGCAGACGTTCTCTTCAGTTACCTGAACGAGAACTAGTGGAAATTTTCATTTCCAACTTAAACGAAGAAATGGAATTTCACCTGGATGTCAAAGACACAGATTCTTTTAACGATATGATCACCAAAGGTATAAAATGTGAAAGGGCACTCATCAAAAAAGGACTCATCAAAATCTTTAATGAACCCAAAGATGGTCCTCGCCCGCGCTTCAATAGCGATAAACCGAACTTCTGGAACAAGAATAAGAATATCGTCAATGATGGGGTTGTGGATGCTCGGACTGTCCAAAATGCACAACCTGTGGTTCGGTTTGCAGGACAAAATCCTCCACCTCAAAATAACACAAATGTTCCTCCTAATCAAGGTCGCGTCACATCTCATGATGAACCAAGACCCCATCCACAAAAACAAAAACACACATACACTCCCTTAGGGGAACCCATTGAAACAGTGATGCGACAACTCATTTCTCAGAATTTGATCACTCTACCTAAGCTATCAAACTATGAGCCTCAGGTCAAACCGGCATGGTGGAGAGATACTGAACATTGTGAATTCCATCAAGGAAGAGGACACAAGACAAGTAATTGTCATCGATTGAAAGATCTCATTCAAGATCTTATTGATCGAGGAGAAATTGAAATTGAAGGGCATGACCCAAAAACAACCAATAATGATCATCAGATGTTCAAGAATCCACTTCCATCACAAGATCAAAGGGGTCCTTCCACTTCCCGACGGGGCACTGATACCACTGATTATACGCAGGCTGCGTATAACTACACTGTAAATCATCTGTATGATGCCAATGAACAAATTGCAACTATAACCTTCAAAAATCCCAACTCCAATTGCAATGTTGTTACGCGTCGCGGCAAGGTCACCATAAAGGCAGCTCCACAAGGCACCACCTCCATCCCAAAGCAGTACAATCTTGTGGAACAATTAGACAAAACCCCTGCACTTATATCCATTTTGGAGCTTTTGTGTCTGTCACCCTCTCATAAAACTATCTTGGATCAAGCACTCCAAGAGGCGTCAGTCCCTGCAAACCTAAATACGGACCAATTTCAAGCCATGGTTGGAACTCTAAAGTCATCACCTTGTCTCACTTTTTCCGAAAGTGACAACTCTTCGTTCCAACAACCTCATAACGCCTCACTCCACATTGAAGGTTTTGTCAACCAACACAGGATCAAGCGAGTCTTGATTGATAATGGAGCAGGCCTAAACATTTGTACACTATAGTTGGTCACAGCATTGGGATATGCAGTAGAATCAGTGGATCCTCGCAAGAAGATCACCATCAAAGCCTATGATGATGCAGAGCGTTCATCCAAAGGAGCTGTGGTACTACCAATCTGAGTGGGCCCCGTGGTAAAGCACATAATTTGTCAGGTTCTGGACCTTCCTCTGCCATATAATCTATTATTAGGGAGACCTTGGATACATGCCATGCAAGCCGTTCCATCTACCTACCATCAATGTATCAAGTTCCCACATAACGGTGCAGAGATCACAATCCTGGGCGATGCAAATCCCTTTGCATTTTGCCATAATATCAGCCATCAACCAGAGATTACTGTTCCTAATAATAGGGAAGCCATTTCCTCCACATCATATGTAAATCCCGCCTCTCTTGCCAGTTCAAACACTCCTATACCCAAGCAAGAAAAGCTTAAGATGAAAGTCACAGAGGAAGGTCCCGGGGAATATAACTTGAGTCAGCTCTTTTCTGTGGGACAAATGCCCACTTCTCCTAGAACGCATGGTAAACCCCAACAGTTGCTCCAACAATCCATAGTCACGCCCGCATGTGCTTGAACGCCTTTCGTCCTTGGAAAGAGTCAAGAGGAAGAAACACAAGATGAGGACCTAGCAGACTGGATCTATAAAGACCCCGTTACCACTGATAAACCGCGAGTTACGCTTCCTACAGAACAGTATGGCAAAGGCCTCCTCATTATGCAAAGAATGGGGTATGATGGTCAAAGTGCTTTGGGATCCTGCAAACAAGGACGACAAGAACCGCTGTTGCCAGAGTTCAAGCCCAAAGGTAATACAGGCCTAGGCTTTGAAAAAGAAGTCCTTCCTAAACTCAGATTTAAAGGAAAACCTAGCAAACCATATTGCCCACCTACTACAAAGAGGACACCTTTCATACTCAAAGCACCATCAAACACTATCCCCACTGCCCCATCGAGACTCACAACCCCACCGCAACCATCACTAGTGTCAAACATCCCACCAAACAAACCAGTAATCCCATCAGCAACACCATCTGTAGCAACAACTGTATCAGAACCCGCAGCAACATCTATGGCGCCAGTAGTTCTAGCAGAAGCCACTGAGTCACCATTACCAATACTTCCAGTAACAAATCCTTTAAACCCCATCACGGTTCCTGCAGCATCAATCACCACAAAAGTACATAAACCAATCACGCCTGCCGTGTTCAACTCCAAAGACATCCCAGTATGGTATAACAATCGGATGCTGGACAGTGATTCAGAGACCGACTCACATGAGTGGGAATTTGATTCTGTACAGCTTAACACTTCAGATGAGGAAGACACATCACCACCTCCGCCACGCAAAGACATTCCTGTTTACGGAGAAGCACAGATAAAGACCACTTGGGTACCTGAGCTGGAAACATCTTCCACAGACCCTACGTCTCATCCTACGCCTGATTCTGACAGGGAGAGTACCATCAACGACCTTCACCACACTGTCTTAACCCTCACTGATACCTCTAACGAACTTAATCTAATCGATGAAGTAATGCCCATTATCCACCCTGAACTCATTGAATGGAACCAACCAAATCCTCCATGTCTTGACCTCTTCCAAAACGATGAGGCTATCATTGACTTTTTGGAATTAAGGGATAATCTACCAAGCGGGGATCACAAAGCTAGATTCGCCATTGAACTTAATAGCGCAGCATACTTCGGGGCGGATGCCAAACCCTTCAGCTGCAAAAATATAACAATAAAACATGGATCTTCCAGTGAAAACCACACTGTGGCACTGTTTGATCCGACAAAAGTAAAAAGAAAGAGCGTATCCAATGGTGAAAACCTCTCTGAGGCGCCTGAGGATGAAGGGTTTGACATTCTCCCTGCTAGTACACAACAGGAACGATCGACGATTCTCATTTAGGAGACCAAAGAATACAATGTGGGGACTCCTGAAAACCCTCATATCATACATCTGGCATCTCTTCTCACTCCAGAGGAACAGCCTCAATTTATAGAGTTCTTCCAACAGCGTCAGATCAACTTTGCATGGTCATATGCAGACATGCCTGGGCTTGATCCTGATTTAGTCATGCATTATCTCACAGTAGCAAAAGGAGCCAAACCTATCAAGCAGAAGCTTCGTAAGATGCATCCTCAGATTGCAGTGCTAGTCAAAACAAAACTCAAGAAACTCCTAGATGTTGGTTTCATTAGACCAATTGATTATGCAGAATGGATCTCCAACATCGTGCCAGTTGGCAAACCAAAAGGGGGCATCCGCATTTGTACTGACTTCAGAGATCTAAATAAGGCTTGTCCTAAGGATGACTTCCCCCTTCCAAATATTGACATCATAGTGGATCTAACAGCAGGACATGCCATGCTTTCACACATGGATGGCTTTTCAGGATACAATCAAATAAAGATTGCACCAGAAGATCAACATAAGACAGCCTTCACATGTCCATGGGGCACATACTGCTGGAATGTAATGCCTTTTGGACTAAAGAATGCAGGAGCGACCTATCAAAGAGCAATGACCACCATCTTCCATGACATGATGCATACTATGATGGAAGACTATGTGGATGATTTACTAGCAAAATCACTCACAAGAGAAGGACATCTCCATATCTTAGATCAAATCTTTGATAGACTGGAACAATATCATGTTCGACTCAACCCAAAGAAATGTGTCTTTGGAGTGACCTCCGGGAAACTTCTAGGATACATTGTCTCAAGCAAAGGTATTGAGGTCGACCCAGCAAAGGTTAAGGCAATAATGGACATGCCACCTCCACGGAATATCAGTCAGCTAAGGACATTACAAGGACGACTTCAATCCATCCGAAGATTCATTGCACAATTGGCTGATAAGTGTCACCCCTTCACACACCTGCTACACAAGAACATACGCTTTCAATGGGATGACAGATGCCAGCAAGCATTTCAGGCACTTAAAGACTATCTCATGAATCCACCATTGTTGATGCCACCAGATCCAAGTAGACCGTTGTTACTCTATATTTCAGCAACAAGTACAGCATTGGGTGTACTACTGGCACAACATAATGCAAAAGGAAAAGAGTGTGCTATTTACTACATCTCTCGCACACTGGTTGGCTATGAACTCAATTACACACCTATTGAGTGAGCTTGCCTAGCAGTAATCTTGGCAGCCACTAAATTGCGGCACTATCTATTGACACACAAGGTGCAACTCATCGCAAAGATTGATCCACTCAAGTACTTACTTAGCAAAGCAGCATTGACAGGTCGTTTGGCCAAATGGGTAATGATTCTAAGTGAATTCGACATCGAGTATGTGGACCGTAAAGCTATCAAAGGGCAGGTCATTGCAGATCAGTTGGCCGATGCGCCTCTCATAGGTGATCATCCTCTCATTTCCATTTTTCCAGATGAAGAGATATTCATGATTACAGAAGCACAGTCATGGAAACTATATTTTGATGGTTCATACACTAGGCACGGCTCGGGGGCAGGCATTCTGTTTATCACACCTCAAGGTGATAGCATCCCGAAGTCTTACAGGCTCACATTTCCATGCACAAACAACATAGCAGAGTATGAGGCTTTGATCACAGGACTCAGGCTAGCCATACAATGGAAATTACAAGAACTGCAAGTATATGGCGACTCGCAACTGGTCATTCGACAAGCAACTGATGAATATCAAACCAAAGATGATAAACTCATGCCATACAAACAAATGGTGGACAGTCTAAAGACATCATTCACTACTATTACTTTTGAGCAGATACCAAGAGAGCAGAATCGAGCTGCTGACACTATGGCTACTATCGCATCTCTCTTAGATCTTCCACATAATTCAACACGCTACGAGTTCTTGGTAGAACAGCTTTGGATTCCCGCTTATGATATCCCCGAATCTGAAATCATATGTCGCCTTGTCGGTTCCGAATCCCCATGGTACGGTGAGTTCTGCACCTATCTTCGCGATCACACCCTTCCTCCCAACTAATCGAATAACCAACGAAAAACCTTCATTCGCCAAACTGCTCGATATACCATTATTGCCGAAACCCTATACCGACGTAGTCTTGATGGTACTCTCCTTCGATGTCTGGAACAAGATGAGATAACAAAGGCTTTGGAAGAGGTACATGAAGGAATTTGTGGGACTCACTCAAGTGGTCCATCACTAGCCAAGAAGATCATGCGAGCTGGATACTATTGGCCATCTATGGAAAAGGATTCCTACTATTTTGTCAGGAAATGCAAGAAATGTCAAGTTCATGGCGACCTGATACATGCACCGGCCCAGGAACTGCAACCAATCACAACACCATGGCCTTTTTGTCAATGGGGCCTTGACCTTGTGGGTAAGATTCATCCATCTTCATCCAATGGCCATAAATTCATTATTACCGCCACCGAATATTTCACCAAGTGGATCGAAGCTGTTCCACTTACCCAAGTTACCGGCAAGCAGATCGCCTCATTCATCCTCAATTACATCATCTGCCGGTATGGTGTACCCATGTCTATTGTCACAGATAACGATCTCCCTTTCAAAAATCAGGATGTCCGTGAACTTTGTGAGAAATTTCATATCCAACACCGCTTTTCCACTCCCTATTACCCACAAGGCAATGGTCAGGCCGAAGCATCCAATAAAAACATATTGAGAATCCTAAAGAAGACAGTCAATGATGCCGGTCGTGATTGGCATGTTCAATTGAATCCAGCATTATGGGCATATCGAACTAGCATTCGAACCCCTACAGGTGCAACTCCTTATTCATTAGTCTATGGTGCAGAAGCTATCTTACCTATTGAGGTTGAGATACCATCATTACGAGTTTCCTTGCATAATCTCATCAATGATGAAGCATACAGAGTCTCACGCCTTCAGGACTTAGAGTTACTTGATGAGAAAAGACAAGCTGCATACAATCACCTCAAAGCCTATCAGCAGCGCATGAGTAGAAGTTACAATCACCGAGTTAGACCTCGTACATTTGAGGTAGGCGATCTTGTTCTACGAGAGAATCCTCGCAACCAACCAAACAGAGAACATCAAGGCAAGTTTGAATCAAACTGGCTGGGCCCATATGTTGTCACTGCTGTGTTCGGGTCCGGGGCATATCAGTTGGCTACACCAGAAGGAGAACCGCTCGCAGATCCAATCAATAGCATGCACCTCAAACGGTTTTATACCTAAGGTATACAGAGCATCAGGTTCCCCTACATATCAAGAAAATATCAAAAAACATTCAGAAAATGTCCTGAAGAAAATACAAAAACATACAAAAAAGTAAAGAAAAATCATGCATCCAAACTGTGAACAAACACTCCGGTGGCACCTTGGGTAAGTACGGTGGTGAAAACCTGGCAAACAGGCGCCACTCGTAAAGGCAATGGCTCCAGTATCTTTCAGACTCGTTGCGATCACATTCATGCACACACACATCCATCCATCCCAACCATGGCTCGTTATTTGATCTGCAATTAAGAAAGTACTCCATGCGTCTAGCATCCCACCTTTTCATAGTCAGGTCTACAAACTGGGGGCAATACCCTTACCCTCGTAATGGAAGTGGATTCTACATTGTCTTATATATCATTACGCTCTTCATTCAAGCAATCATCAGAAAAATACCAAAAACATTCAGAAAATGTCTTGAAGAAAATATCAAAAACATTCAGAAAATGTCCTGAAGAAAATACAAAAACATTCAGAAAATGTCCTGAAGAAAATACAAAAACATTCAAAAATGACTCACAAAATCCAAAAACATCGAAAAACCCATCGAAAATCACACAAAAACATGACAACACCTTGTACATATTCATCCAATCAGATGCAAAACAAACATTGACAAACTACTCACACAATGACCATTTACCAATCACACCAAAACAATCGACATCAACAATCCAAACCTGTCTTTAACCAAGGATGTATCCTTCCTTACCAAAACAAAGACAAGATGACATTTTCTTTGACAAGAAAATTATGTTAAGCTATCAAATACTTGGTTGATTTGTGAGTACAATCGTTTGTTTATCTGTATCGGGATCTTTTCAGCATTGTTTTGTTTTGTTTGCGCATCATTTCCGATGAAGTTCTGGGGCATGTACTAATGGTGTCTACGTGGGAAGTTCACTAAGCTACGTGATCTTATGCAAAATGCAGTCATAGATCACTATGGCTTGCTGACTACAGCGTATACCTCGACCATATGAGCATGAGCCATTACCAAGGATCCTTATTCTTTATTCTTTATGTAAATATGCTGTTTGGTTGCAGGTACAATGCTCATCCTTTGGTTCCTCTTCCTCCAAATTGGATAAAGGTTTTATTTTCTTAGTACGGTATGAGCTTGTCTCAGGATATGATCAGCCTAAGATCAAGGAGGACGATCCAAGTCATGCACGAACGGAGATAATCCTTATCTGTTCCACAAGCAATACTCAGGTCAACTTGATCCATTATATCAAGTTGCTTGTATTAACTTGCTATATAAAATCCATGAAAGGAATACTCAGGTCATCTTGAATCATTGTGTCAAGATGCTTGTATTCTCTTCCAACATTTTAAAGCTCAATGATGAAAATAGAGCACTATGGATCGTCATTCCATCTCATCTGTATATATTGCATTCCGTTGCATTCCAACCATCCATATATTCATAATAGTTGCATATCATGCATACATAGTCATAATAATGCATACTCTATTTTCCTCTTCTTCCATAGGAATGAGTCATAGGTTTTCCCTTTCTTCTATCTAACATCGAACCCACCCCCCCTAACCCTCCCCATCTCGATAATCAGCATCACATACCCTACATCATTTCTCAATCAACCCAATCAAGCCACGTTCATCACCATCCATCTCTAAATAGGAGGGATTGTGTTTCCTATCCTAAGTCATCCAATAAGCCAAGCAAGTTACTCTGTCTGCACAGGTACATTGACTCACACACACCTAGACTATCAACAGATACTCTGATCATGTATCTTCGGGTCTCAACAGGTAATCGATTATGGCAAATCCTAGACTACATCAGGCATTTATCATAATGACCTAGTCTCAACGGGGTTGCCATGATTCCCCACAACCATCATCACATGCACACACCATCAATTGATCAACCAATCAAACACAATCACATCGGACAATTACATCAATTGTCTAAGTCTCAACGAGTATTTTTGTTTCATATACCTTGACTTCATCGGGCAATTGCATCAATTGCCTAAGTCTCATCAGGTCACTTTGCTTCACTTACTCAGACTTTATCTTGTCCAAGCAAACAACTGGCATCAACTGTCATGCTTTGACTTGACCGGGGCAATTAAACCGATTGCACCAGATTGTTCAACCAATTTTGATCACTTGTATAGCATCACTCGAAAGAACAACCACCACATTTTCACTGTATCTCCTGTATGACCTAAGGGTACTCACTGGCTTGATGTTTCTCCATTTTATCCCCGTTTTCTTCTATTTTTCACCCACGTTGCTAACTTATTCTTTTATTCTACCTCCCCTCCACTTCTCATTCTTTTTCGAGAGCTCGCCCGATTTTTCGCAATTTTTCGGCCCATCTCTCGAGGGGGCATACCACCCATTAAATTAACATTTTATGGGGCATTTCTTCACACCAGTTTTTCTTTCTTTGAAACGACGCGATAAACCGCACCGTCTCAAAGAGGGGCAAATGTAGTCACATAAATCTGTCCATTTTAATTAAATGAATATTTCGTATTTATTTGATTAAAAATCCACTAACCATCAATTAATTAAATTAATATTTAATTAATTCATCCCCAAACATTCTTCTATTAATTAAATAAATTATTCAATTTATTTTAATTAATTCATTAAACCAAATACAAATCAATTAAATAAATAAAATCAATTTATTTAATTAAATCCCCCTTTTCCTCTTTTAAATAAATTAACATTTATTTAAATCATTATCCCCACCCCACTTGCATTTTCCTACAAATGCAACTTGCACACATATTTGAAATAAATGAATTTTTATTTTAAATAAAATCCTATTTTCCCTCACCCACCAAATCCACTTGCAAAATCTAATCCCCTTCTAGATTCTTCTAACCCCTTCCTAATTAGCCTAATCCATCCCCTAAATATTGTCACATTCCTAAGCAAAATGGAGTCACTTCTCAAAGACCCCAAAGTCTTGGATAACCATTGAAGGTTTTCAACCTTCAACCACCAAAAACCCCAAAGTCTTTGAAAACCATTAAAGGCTTCCAACTTTCAACCACTTAATCCCCAAAGTCTTCAATAACCATTAATGGTTAATTCAACCCTCCCACATGGTTAAAACATTTGTTTTGACTCAACCTCTACCCAACCCAAGGGTCTCATCAAGCCTTCAATGCTTTGACCATGATTATCTCTTAATCATTTGCACAAAGGTTTATCCTTGGATTAACTCCTAATCCAGTGGGTAATCCTAATTTAGGCTTGACCCTTAGCCTTTAGATAACCATGAGGTCTTCTCAGGCCTTTAATGCCTCCAACCTCTTCTTTCAACCCAATCCTGTGTTGACACTTGTCACCATGTCATTGGTGCAAATTGTGCACATGGATCCCCAACTTTCAAGCTTGACCCTTGATTAAACCATTCAATCCTGGCCATCCATTGCTCCATTTTTCCTATAAATAGAGCCCATTCCTTCATAATCCAGATCCTGAAAACTTGTAAGCATTTAGACTATAGCCATTTTAGAGAGCATTTAGCATAACATAACTAAATCTTGTCTTTTTGGTTAAAATACTTCATTTTAGCATTAAAATAGCTTTTCATTTCATATTTAGAGCTATTCTATAAATCTCAATCCTCCATAAGCATCCATAGTGCAAAAAGCTGCTGAGAGCTACACTATTTTGGAACTTGGAGAGGAGAGGAACAAGGGAGAAGGAACTAAGAGTATGTTAGGAGGTATTTGGAGATGCCTCATCATGTTTGCTTTGATAGTTAAATATGCTTGCATGCTTATAGTCTCTCTTTTGGTATGCCTTTTTAGATTAGTTTTCGATTGACTAACACTAATGTTTTCTGTGTTTTGTGTTCTTTAATCATAGACTAACCTTATGCCATTTAGGAGGGCATCAATAGTGAATTAAAATTCAAAATCTAGAACTAGATTAATGATTAAAAGCCTAAGATTAGATCTTACTCATGGTTATGTATTTCGAAGCTTTGCCTATGAAAAGTTCTATCCAATGTTAAAGTTAATATTTTAGGTTCTTAGAATTGATCAACTTACCCTTGTACTTATGTATAAGAATTTGTTGGTGCTAAAAATCACCTTTAGAGCATGATATGAATAGAGGAAAGACCATTGACTTCTCTGTTATTAGTCAAGCCCCATGGTAGATGGGGTCAAAATATAAAGTTATGTCCCATCCTTGGACTGCAAGCAAAAAATATTAAGCAAATCTTATGCACATGTATATGGGGTTCTATTGACAGGGTGTTCAATTGGTTGGGTTTCAATCAAACTCCTTTCCTACGACCACATGGAAAGGGGTTGATTTAACCCCTTTAATGGAATTGAATTTTGTATAAGATTTTCTAATGTTAATTCATGCAAGGCGTTAGATAAAGTTTTATTAAATCAAACTTGGGGTTATATTGCATCTATGTGGCCTCATTTTTCCCCAAACCATGTGGATCAATTTGTTTGAGCTAAACACTTTGAAACCATTTTTGAGTCAAATGAATTCATAATAAGATAAAAAGAAATTATGGATAAATAACTCTCTTTGTTGGCTTTATAATAAATATAATTAAATTATGATATTTTTTTAACATTATGATTTGACTGTATTCTAGTTAATGTGTGAGATTAGGTGTGTCATCCAACTTAAAAGTCCTAATGTTCAAATTATTTAGTTGTTTATATTTATTAATTATTATATCCTCTTTAGGGAAATTGGGGCATCCCACTTTTAAGTGGCCATTTTGGCCATGTGTTAGTTATATGAAACTTTTTGTAAGAAGTTGTAAGAGCATATATATTCATCAGGATGTGTAAGATCATCTTATGACATTGTAAGAATGATAGATTCTAGGGCATATGTGTAAGAGAATAATTACAAGGAGTTACTTGAAATAAACTTCCAAAATCTTGACCAAATTTATGATAGTATGTGATAGATTCCATAAAGAAACTTTGAATGATGGAATAACACTAAAATAGGGCAATCAAGTTGGGTGGTGCTATATGACAAGTTATTATTGTTGTGTTAGGTGTAAGAGTCTAGTATTCTAAAATTAGGTGAATGGGAGAATTTATTGTAGAGGAGTAGAGTGTTATTCTTTATGTTAAGGCTTTGAGCTTCATATTTTCTTAGGACTATTGTTAGAGAAAATACATTGGTCCAATATTTTGGAGTTTGAGTTTTTCTTGATATCTAATATCACAATGTATATATGTGACACTCATATATTCATTTAATGCTTTCAAGGTTGAATTTTTCTTGATAAGATTTCACAATGTGTTTGTGTGACTCATATATTGGTCCAACACTTTGAAGGTTGAGTTTTTCTTGATAGAATTTCACAATGTATATATACAATCACTCATCTTCTATTTTTTATTCTTTCATTCTTGGTTCATTTAAGATGTTGGTTTGTATGCTAGTGAAAATATTTAAAATTGATACTAGCAACTCTCTCCTTGTAGGGTTGAATGAACTTGGGAGCTCGAAATTGAAATGGTTGTTAATAGTTTGAATGATGGTGTGCGTGCAAGGGTTCTTGGGCGGCCGAGATAGGTTTTTGCGGCCCTAGCTCATGGGTGGCTTGCTTACAGGTGCAGCGGGGGAGGGTTGTTCAGGGCGCTGAGGGAGTGTAGCGGCTGCGGGGGTTGTGTTGGGTTCGACTATGGGTGTGGGGGGAGTAACGGGGGTTGGCGGGTGGGGCTTAGGTTGCGCATGGGTGGGGCTTTGGCTGCGCGGGGGTGGGGCTTAGGTTGCACGGGGGTGGGGCTTTGGTTGCGCGGGGGTAGGGCTTAGGCTGCGCGGGGGTGGGGTTATGGCTGGCTGCAACTCGTGGGTTTCCTGTGATCCTGGGGGTGTCAGTTGGCCCCTTCTTTTGGTGGGGCTTGGGTGGGGTGGTGCATCCTTGAGTGGCCTTTTTGGGGTGTGGGTTCTTGGCCCTCTTTTTTTTTTTTTTTTGGTGCTCCGATGTCAAGTTTTGGTGGTGAGGCCTTGCAGGTTGCTTTAGCCATGGATTTCTATGCCACGGTGGCCTCAAAACCCCCACTTTAGAGTATGAAGACTTTTAACAATAATCTTTTCTCATCAGATTCTGGGCTTGGGAGCGTTGCCAGCTCTCGCATTATGAAGATTAATGGTTGTCTGGAGAGATGCAGTGAGAGGCCGAACCTGGTTATTCCTCTTGAGATGATAGCTAAAGACATTGAATATTTTTCGAAACACTCGCTATATTGCAGGTTTTTGGGAATGAGGGTTTCCTTGCAGTTTTTGGAAAACTGGGTGTAGAGGACTTGGGCACCGAAAGGGGAAATGGAGATTATGTTGTTGGCAAATAACTACTTCATGGTTACTTTCAATTGCATGGAGGATCGCAATAGGGTCTTTGAAGGAGGCCCGTATTTTTACAACCAGGTGGGTCTGCTCATCAAACCTTGGCATGCGGGGTTTAATCCTTTTGAGGAACTCCCAAATAGGGTTCCAGTGTGGGTTCAGATACCACGTTTTCCTGTGGAATGCTGTCAGGAGGATGTGCTACAGATGCTTGCTGCTCTACTTGGGATGCCAGTGGGATCGTCAACGCAAACCCTAGGGAGAAAGGTAATGACCTTTACGTGTATCTGTGTTGAAATTAATCTTAGTAAACCATTGCTAGTTATAGATATGTGCGCAAGATCTTATTCTTGGGTTCAACAGTTAGATTATGAGACTTTACCATTTCGATGGCGTTTGTGTCATGAGTATGGTCATTTATATCATAAGTGCCCTAGATATAAACTGGTAGTACGCCAACCTCAGCAATCGGACCCGAGCCTAGATAGGGCTGAGAAAGGGAAAGTTGCCATGTCGGTCGAGGTTGAGGGTGTCGATGGTTTTGTCTCAGTTAAGACAAAGAATAGGAACCAAGGACAAAAGAGGCCCTTACAGGAGAGATGGGAGGAGGAATCCTTCAACAGATTTGAGGTCTTGGATGATCTTGGCCACCAGGTAGTAAATCTAGGGTTAACTCCTCTGGATCAAGGTGCACCAGGGGGGGCTCCGGAAAGAGTAATTGAGGACTCTACCTAGGCCCTGCTAGTGGTTGGAAGCCAGCAGATGGAGATGGATCAACTTGTAGGGGTCCAGTTGGGACTCACTCCTAGTTTTAAGGTGAATTTGGTTGAGGGGGAGGGTTCTTTGATAGCTTTGAAATTGGAATCGGTTGGGGTGAAAAGTAATAAGTCCTCTGCTCACCTGGGTTTGCATCTGAAAGATATTAAGAAAAGTACTTCAGAGAAGAGCTCAAAGGTTGGTAGAAAGAAGGATCTGGATAAGATCAAATTGATGGGGGAGAACTTGGTTGAGTCAGGGTCAGTAAATATGTTGGATTCTCACTTTTCCAATCCCCAAAATGATTGTGCTTTCATGGAATGTGAGGGGCTTGAACATTGGCCCTAGACAAAAAGTTGTTCCAGATTTGATTAGGAATCATTCACCTAATGTCCTATTCTTGCAAGAAAATAAACTTTCAGTGGAGAGTATGATGGGTCTGGTGCCAAAGCTGTGGGGGCGATGCGAGTATCAGTGTGTTGGGGCAGCTGGTTCCTCTGGAGGGGTGGCCTGTCTTTGGAACCCTTTAAGATTTCGCCCTGTCTAGTGGGTTGCCTCTAGATCTTCTTTATCTGGGGTTATTTCTAGTCTTAAGACTAGGGAGTTCATCTTGTTTTCTAACATCTATGCCCCTATAGATTTTTAGGGTAAGCAACACTTATGGTTTCATATTTCTTGTATGCGAAGGCTGACCCCTTTTCATCCTTGGATTATGGCAGGAGACTTCAATGCCATCCTTGAGTTGAGTGAAAAAAGGGGGGGTGTCATGTGGTTGGAACCTTCTTATGTCCTTTTTCAAGATAGTATATCCTTGTTGCAGCTTGTTGACATTAAGTCAGGCAATGGTTTGTTCACTTGGAACAATAGGAGGGTGGGAGAGTATTGGATTGCAAAGAGGTTGGATCATTTTCTGGTCTCTAGTTTTTGGATTGGTGGGGGGTGGTCCACAAGTACTAAGATTCTTGACTGGAGAGGGTCAAATCATTGGCCCATCAAGCTAGTTTCTTCTTCGGCTCAAGTAGTTCGCTCTCCTTTCAAATTCCAACTCATGTGGCTTCAGGATCCTACTTTGCAGGTTCTTGTAGTGGAGTGGTGGAGGAATGGGAGGCCAAGTTTTGGCACTGCCATGTACTCTTTTGCCAAGCAGTTGCAATTTGTTAAGTTTCGGCTTAAACAGTGGAATCGACGGGGATTCAGGAACATTTTTCATGCTAAGAAAGTTGCTCAACTTGTGCTGAATGGGATCACTAGTGAAATCAGAGAGCATGGCCTTTCTGAGGACTTACTTAGGGAGGAGGACAGGGTTGTCAAGGTGGTTGAGGAATGGGAGCTTAGGGAAGAAATATACTGGAAGCAGAGAGCTCGTATTGATTGGTTGTAGGAGGGGGACAAGAACACTTCTTTCTTCTTTAACTCAGTGAAAGAAAGAAGACATGGAAATTCCATCCCTGTTCTGGTTAACGATAGAGGTGAGCAGTGCTTATCCTTGTAGGAGATATCTAGGGAGTCGTTATAGTTTTTCAGGCCCTCTTTAGGGAGGACCCCCCGGGGGAATCAGTGGCGGAGAATCAGGTTTTTGCTTGCATTCCTTCTCTGGTCATGGGGGAGATGAATGAGCAGCTTTTGTGTCCTATTTTGTTGGATGAGCTTGAGAGGATTGTCTTTCACATGAGGAAAGGAAAAGATCCTAGATCAAATGGGTTCCCAGTTGAATTCTTTCAAGAGCTTTGGGATATTATCAAACTGGATTTATTGGATGTAGTCCGGGAATCCCAGAGGAATAAGCAGATGCTACGGGCGTTGAATGCAACTTTCATTTCTCTAATCCCCAATTATGATGGGGCCGACCGGCTAGGCCAATTCTGCCCTATCTCTCTCTGCAATGTGATTTATAAGATCATCTCTAAGCTGATAGCAGATAGATTGAAGAAGTGTCTGGGGAATGTTATCTCTAAGGAGTAGAGTGGATTTGTGGAAGGGTGCCAAATTTTGGATGGTGTGGTCATTGCTACAGAGACCATTTATTCTATGGCTTCATCCAAGGAAAAAGCTATGTTTATCAAGCTGGATATGGCTAAGGCTTACAATAGAGTTTGGTGGTCCTTCCTTCAAAAGATCCTTAGGGCTTTTGGTTTGGCAGATGAGTGGGTCCAGTGGGTTATGAGTTGTCTTATGTCTACTTCTTTCTTTGTGCTTATCAATGGAGACCATACTGAGTTGTTTGGTGCATCTAGGGGTTTTCACCAGGGGGACCCCCTCTCCCCTTATTTATTCATTCTTCTGGCTGAGGATCTGGGGAGGCTGATTAAGCATAATATGGGTTTGGGTTTTATTCAGGTTTGGAGATGGGGTAACGACCTGTAGCTGCAGTCTCATTTGCAGTTTGTGAATGATACAACCCTTATGGGACTGGCTCAGGTCAAAGAAGCTAGTAATCTGTGTAAGGTCTTGGATGTTTATCTTGCGGCCTCAGACCAGTTGATCAATGAGGATAAATCTTCTATCCTCTTTTTCAACACTCTTGTAACTATTCAAAGTAGGATTTCTCTTCTCTTGAGATTCCAGGTTGGCTCCATGCCCTTGATTTATTTGGGTATTCCTATTTCTCCTGGCAACCGTCCTAGGGAGTCTTGGCAGGGTATTTTGGATAAATTTTGTATGAAGGTTGAACATTGGACTCATAGATGGCTATCCTTTGCTGGGAGGGTTCAACTGATTCAGTCAGTGGTTCAGGCTCTTCCGATCTATCAATGTATGCTTTAGGTGGCTCCTAAGTGGTTCTTGAAGGGTTTGGATTCTCTGGCTAGGCAATTCTTATGGGCAGACAATCTTTCCTCTTCCAAATGGAGTCTGGTCAATTGGGACCTAGTGTGTAGCTCAAAGCAGTCAAGGGGGCTTGGTTTAAGGAAGTCTATTCTTTTGGGGGAAGTGTTGGCTGCTAAATTGTACTAGAGGTGGTGTGTGGAGCAGGATCGAGGCTGGGCCAAGATTTTGGCCAACAAATATATGCAGACGATCCCGAGGGAGAAATCCCTAGATATCCGCTTGAGGGAAAGGGCTCATCGATCTGGTATACTCTCAAGAGGGGGGCTTCTCTCATTAAGGCTGGGCTTTTTTGGATTTGTAGACGGGGGGAAGAGGTCCTTTTCTAGAATGACTCTTGGGATGGATATCCTCTCATCCTTGCGCAGTTTCCTCACCTTGGGAATCTGTGCCAGAGGTTTTTGGAGGTGGGATGGTCAAGGGTGAGTGAATTTAAGGTTGTTTATAGGTGTGGTTGGTTGGAGTTGGAGTGTTGGAAGGCTCCTAATGAGTGGCCGGTTGCTTGGATGGAGGAAGAGTGTGCTGAGTTGCATGGAATTTTGGCGAGTAGACACTATAGCTCCCTCAAGGGAAGGGATGGGCTTGCTTGGTCTCCAAATCCTAAGGGTGTTTTTATTGTGGCTAGTGGATAGCGGGAATTGTTGAACCGAAGACTTGAGGGAGGAGAGGTGAATTGGTGGAAACAGGTGTGGAATTATGTTTCTTGGTCGAAGTGTAACTGCTTTGCTTGGACTTTGGCTTTGAATAGATGTCTAACCTAGGACAATATCCGCAAGCGGGGATTCTTGGGGCCTTCAATTTGTGCTTTGTGTGGTAATGGGGAGGAAGATTCCTCACACCTGATCTTCAGATGCCCCTTCTCTATGCTTATTTGGCATTATTGGTGGGGGTGTGGAAGCATCCTTGTGTCCACACGGATTCTCTAGTTGAGTTCTGGAGTAGTTTGGGCAGACCTCCTATCTTGTCCTCCTTCCTCTAGACTGTCTGGTATATTGGGCCCATCTTCATTCTGTGGCAGATTTGGCTCGAGAGGAACAGGAGGATTTTTTGGGAGGTCAGATTGTTTGTTCAACAGGTTTGGAATAGGATCATTGCTATGATCCAAGAGACAGTGGAAGCTAAATGTGAGGTGAATTTTCCGTTGAGTAGAGAGGAGGTAGATATTGTGAGTAGGCTTGGCCTATAGGAGTTGTCTCTTGCCTCAGCTTGTGTCAGGAGAGGTAGATGGGCTATGTAGAAGGTGCAAAGGGTGGAAAGGTGGATACCCCCTCAGGATGGGATTATCAAGATTAACACCGGTGGCTCATCTAGGGGTAACCCATGCCCTGTTAGAGTTGCCAAGAATAGTAGGGGGGAGGTTGTTTTCCTTTTTTCGGTGCACAAAGGGAGGCAGTCTAATAATTTTATGGATGGAGTTGTGATTCTCTATGCCCTAGAGCAGGCTTGGGAGTTGGGACGAAAAAAGGTGATTTGTGAATCGGATTCACAAATTTTTGTTAACTTGTTGAATTAGCAAAAGGTGAATGGGATCCAATGGCAGTTGGCAGGGATTGTTCAGCAGATTTTCCAAATTAGTTCTTTAACGGAGCAAGTGTCTTTCATCCATATCCCTCGAGAATAGAATAGAGCAGCTGATTGTTTGGCCAAGTGGGCCTCAGAACATGGTAGTGATTGGAAAGTTGAAGGTTGGGAGCATCTCTCCGGGGATTACTCTTAGGACTTGCAGAATATTTTTACTGAGGACATGGATGGTTATGAAGTTGGATGAAGTGGGGATGGTTTGTTGGTTCTTTTCTGGGGCCTCAGGGCTCTAGCTCTCTTTGTAATTTTTGTGATTGAGTTTCAATAAAGTTTTTACTCCTTTTATTCGAAAAAAAATCTCTCTCCTTGTAGGGTTAATATAGGAAATGTCTATCTTGTTTTTTTTAATTTATGGGCACAACTATCTTTACACTTGTAAAAAAATCTATCTGTGAAAGTTTTGGTATAGGTAGTGTATGAATGGATTTACTTTCATTTGGTGCCAAAGCCATGGTTTGGGTTGTAGGATGATTTTCCTTTGTTGCAATCTTAATCCTTATCCCAGTGGGAGTTTAGCATTTGATCATAATTTATAGGAAAATAGGCATTTGTAGAATGAAGAAGATGGAGGATCTTAGAGTTCACCATTTAGTTGTGTAACTAACTTCCACATAGTCTAAAAATAATGAAAATAGTCAATACTTAATTAAAAAAAATCATTTGTGACCATCAAAAGACTTTAAAAAAATATAACAAAAAGTAGATCCTAAAAAATTTATCAACTTAGATAAAAATTTACTTGACATTAACAACTTGAATGAATCAATATTTGCAAGTTTTAGAATGAAGTTATATAATGCAATACATCATTAGGATGATCATCCTATAAAGTACATACAAATAAAAATTCTCCATATAAAATTTAACACATTACAACAAGGTCCATTATCTTGTTCATCCTTTTAAGCACAAGTAATATGGTCTTTATAATATTTGTGAGGAGGGAGATCATTATCTGAGCACTTTACCCCTAAAGAAAAACCAAATGATCCCTCACTTATCTTCTTACTAGAAGTGGCCCAAACCTTCAACAAGGTTAGCATATAATGACATTTACATAAATATCATAACCAAAATTGAGAACCAGGTGTAAGTAAATGAAATCACTATCACATTGCAGTCAATCATGTAGACCCTAGATACCCTCTAGCTATTGATGGCTTCTAACTAGCATACAACCCCAAAAGTACATTGAATTGGCAATGTATACATCTATATCATTTTTCTTTGACCGAAACATTTTTATAATAATTAATAAATATCTCAAGTGCTTGAATTATCAAAATGATCATAATAATTATAAAAATAATTTAGGTACAATTCTAAATATAAGTTTTCAAATAATTGTAACATTTTCCAAACTCTTGGCAACTCCTAAAATATCTAGCCCTTGAGTGTTGAAAAATAAAATTATTATATTATTTAAAGCTTATATATTTTTATCATACTAGATAGGTAAGTATATTCAATGTATCTATACAATGAGAGAGTTATCATTCACTTTAGAAAAGAGGAGACATATATAAGGTTTATTTCTATTTTAGTAACATATCCAAGATATTGTATTAATTTCAACTTTGAACTATTTTATATAAATGTGTATTCATATGTATATATGTATACATATTTAAATATAAATATGTGTGTTTATGTACACATATGTAAATATAAATATATATAGTACATATAAAGATATTCATGTATATAATGAGAGGTTTCATATTCTTTAAATTACTGATAAACAAAATTGTGAATAGTTGTTGAAATTAGTAAATTGCATATATATACATATTTGGTTGCATCTAAATTTTTTCTTTTTTGCATCTAAATCAATAATAAATGGTCATTTATAAGTAGAAATTGAACATGATTAAAACAATCATATGTTATAAATTGTGAGAGGAGTCTATAGGCTAAAATGTGAAATATAGCAAGAAAACTATGCATGAACAACAATAACTCAATTTTGTGCATGACTAGTAATAACTTCATTATATCAATATTTTGAAATTGATTTAAAAAAATGGGATTCAACCAAGGCTTACGCCCTCTAACATAGAAACAACCAAAAGGTAGCTAAAACAAGTCTCATGAGAAATAAAATGGAAATAACCATAAAATATTTAAACCAACTAGCCTAGACAAGGCCAACAAACACACAACAGAAAAATGAAACTAACAAGTAGAAACTAATATACTATTATCCAAATTTTGTAATAATTCTTAAAACTATGTGAAACAACATTTCTTATGTCTTTTAACTCTTCTGAAATAATATTATGCATGACTACATTTTTTTTTTTTGATCGATAAAAGGCCGAAGCCGAAAATTTTATTAATCATTAATACAATTTACAACACTCCACTCGTGCGAGCGTCGATAGGAAAGAGTGGAGGTGAGAAAACCTCCGACCTTGCTTGGGACCAGAGTCCAGAAAAATTCTACAACTATAACATACAAGAACAAGATTTTTGAAAATTACAATAGCACCTCGGGCTAAGGGTGATCAGGGTGGGAAGATATTTTCTTTCCCTTACAAGCCCCTTTTAACATATTACAATTATCACTATTCTCCTTGTGCCATGTCTTGAGTTTGAGCTTTGATTAAATGTTGTTTATAGGCCTTTTCGGCACAACTATCTTCCTTTCTTTTGTTTAAGATGGCCATGCTCACCCTGCATGAATAGTTTTCATACCACTTGCCAAGATTGTTAGTAAAATTTAATTTCCCTATTTCAAATACTATATTTTATATTCCGGTCTAGGATTATTCCTCAGCCATTTATCCGATTGGAACTGCTATTCCAAAATTTAAATAGAGAAATATAAAAAGAGTGTTTCGATTTCCTACTTTAGTGTGTCTTAAAATCTTAACCTCATTTATCTACAAGTGAGAAGTAGTAGATATGATATTTTCATAAACAGAGTTCATAGTAATTCCCTTTTTGAACAATGCACATCCATAGTTATGAACCACCTCTTTACTTCCTTTTGTTTTTGTATCAGGATGCTATCCCTAATAATGGATGATATCCAGGATACAATAACAAAAGGGAATAAAGGGGATTCTATCATGCCTATATCCGTGTCAAGATAACTCACACAACCATGTAAAATCTATACGAAGAGGGCAATAGAAATGGATGAGTATCATGGCAATATTTATCTTTAATTCTCACCCAGAATATTATGCATGCATGCCACTTATTACCCGTAGTCTATAGAATGTCAAATAATCTTCCATATATAGATAGCACTACAACAAGTGACATACAAGTATATTTTAACAACTTGCAAAACTAATAGATCTTGCAATTGATGCTCTTAGTTCATATAAGTCTACACATATAGATGTTGAAGGCCTTCATTGTAGACTTTATTAACAAAGCCCTCCCTGATTATGTATCCACCTATATGAATATATACCTATATATGAGTATATACACATGCTTATATTCATATATATGAGTATATATTCATATATATGTGTGTGGGAGAAAAAGTGACACTAAGCAAACATGCCCTAATCTCACTTTCAACCACACACTTGTGGAATACGAAAGAGCCTAGAGGTATCACACAATTGGCTACTTCTTCTTGTGGAAGAGAGATCCACGGGCTACCTATTAGGATTTCTATTCCTTTGTTGCAATTGAAAGATGAAATGATGCAAGTTCAATCCCTAACCCCAAAGTGCAAGTATGAACTAATAACAAGATTGCAGAATTGAACTTAAACAACGGAAAGCTGTAAACACAAGGATAAGACAAGAATGTAAATGCGTACCCGGAGTTAAAATCTGACTGAAAATGTTCGGGGCGGGGGCGCGGGCACCACTGTCCTGATTCTGCCCCTGAAACTGCTCTAGAAACTGTTGTTTTGCACTCTGGAAAAAGCTGTCAAAAATGCTGAAAATGCTGTCTGTCAAGAGGACCAGGGCGCCTAGTGCCCCTATCCTGGCAGGACCAGGGCACCCCACGCCCCTGTCCTGGTCTTTTGCTCTATAATTTGGTGTGGAGTGCTATCTTGACCTGCTTTTCCCGGATCTGTCACCTGCGGCGTCGTCCGAGTCCCGAAACCTACGCTTAAATCTGAAAAGGGTATGGGCGGCTATATAGGGTTTTGCCTTAGTCAAACCCCCGCTTCGGTGATTTCCACCTCCACGAATAGCCAATTTGTATTGTAAAATGTATTGTGTGTGCAAGGTCCTTAAATGCAAGAAAGCAAACTAGAGCAACCTAGAAAGTAAACCCTAATTGCTTGTAAATGATAATGTAAATGCTCTAAATCAAGATGCAAAGTGATCTAAAGCATAAATAAAGGATATATTGAAGCTTATGCAAAGACATGAAAACAACATGAAATCATACCCAACCCTTAAGGGAGGAGTACAAGCCAATCTTCAGTCGGTAATCTCCTATTGTTCTTCAATGTCTCCCAAGCCCTAAATGAATGAAATTGATGAATGCTTGATGGATGGATGTTGAATGTTATTGAAGTCTTCAAAGATCTGCTCTTTCGCTGCATAGAAGGTCCTTGAAAGCCCCCCCCATTCGGATCCCTTCAAATGAAGAAAGAGAGCTCTTATATATGAAACCCTAGGTCTTAATTTTGACTTTTGGCCGACCTAGAGATTGAATATCCCGCCAATTTCTTGGGGTTAAGCTTTATTTTATGATTGGATCGCGCTCCTAAAATTTCAGGAAAAATGTCCGAGATCATGTGCACTCCGGGCGCCATGGTCCTCTCCGGGCGCCATGGTCCCGACAACTTTTCACCAAATTTTCAGGGCCGCCGGATATGATGATTTTAGAGAGAATCCCGAAGTTACAGCTGATTTCGAGGTGTTTTGACCCCCGAAATCAAGCCCCCAAGTTCAAAATAGGACCTAATTAGGGTTTTTGATTAAATGATGTATAGGAGGAATAAAATGTAAAGGGCACACTTTAATGAAGGGGCCCAACTTTATGATGTGGGAGATGATAAAATAGAACCTTAGACCTAATTAATTTGATTAATTAAGTGCTAAAGGGGAAATGCAATGCAAAATGCAAAATGCGCCAAGGCGGGTGCTAAACTAGGTGTGAAATTGTACCACCCTAGCAAGTGCATACAATTTACGACGCTACATTTAGCCCCCACTTTAGCGGTCATATGAACACTACGTGCATATGCAAGCTAAAGTACAGAAAAGTAAACATTATTTGAAAAAGGATATATCCATAAGTCTATCGAACGAAGCCCCCAGCGGTATCTGCAATACACAGTTAGGAACCAGAACCTACAAAACCACATGTTAGATCACAAAATCACCTAATGCTTACTAAGGAAGGTGATGAAAATTCGAGGGTAGCTATATGCCCCCCCTATTTCGGCTTGCTAATTTTAGTGAGTTGAAACAGGGTATCATGTTTACCACTTCGAATTGTTAAAGAAAATTGATGACAAATGCTCACAAGAAGATTTGATATGAGATCAAAAACTAATGGAGAATCATTTGGTAAGAAAGAGGACTAAATCTCAATTCCAACACAACAAAGAGTGTGAGGATTTGAGAGTTCTCTAACACAAGATGAAGGATGTAAATGGAAACAAAATGCAAAGAGAAGAAAAGAAAGGAAAAAAGCATGAATACACACATTGGTGATCCATGAGAAGAATAGTGAGAGAGAAAAACACGGACTTCTCGCCCCTAGATCTTGTCTAGGTGATCTATGTGAAAAAGGACATGGAAAACTAGCCCCTAGAGTCTGTCTAAGTGATCCATGTAAGGGAGGAGAGTGAGAAAGTCTAGCCTTATGCCGCTAGTTCCACTCAACCTCGTGCATGTGTGTGTAAGGGAGGTTAGAAGCACCTCATAGGAGTCTATGACCAAGTATGCTACAACCTATATATGTATAGTACAAAAGTGTGACATCTCGCTCTAAGAGTCTGTGCTCTAGTTCCGAGAATGACCCATTGCTCAAAAAGTGTAAGTTTTATGTCATAAGAAAAGTAGAACAAGGATGCCTACCTTCATCACACAAGAAGATACCCCAAAAACGCAACAATGTCATAGATCCAAGCAAGAGAGTTCTGCACTCCTTAAGCAAGGATAAGATAGTTGAAAAGGGATATCTTGTAGTATGTGTAAAGGAGATCCTTAGAGGAGAAGAGATCTTTGTACAAAAGACACCTATCCCCGAGAGGAATTGTCTTAGACAAATATAACATCTTCTAGAATAAGACAAAGAAGAGAATAAGAATGCAATACTTCCTTCTTTTGTGAGGTGAAAGTGGTTCTTAATGAAGGATGACGCTTTTTTTAACCCAATTGGGAGAGTGAATTCATTATGGATGTATTTTACCAAGTGCAAAAGAGGTTGTAGTCAAGGACTTACACCTCTTGTAAGAGAGAATCCTTGAAAAAACAACAACAAATGCATACAAGGAATAACATCAAGTAATAAAGTTCATACCATCCACGAAATAGGAAAAAGTGGATCCTTAGATAAAAATAAGAAAAGATCATTGCCTCCCAAGGATGAAGGACTTACACAATCTTCTAGGGAGAGATTTAGACATAAACAAAATGTACTACATACTCACATGAGTTCATGCAAGCAAGACATTAGTGTATGTAAAATGCTCCTCACAAGAAGTGGGTAGGATAAGAAAGAGGATACACATCTTCTCCCATATCTAGGAAAAGAGGATTCCAAAGAAAAGATGATCAATATTTCTACACTATTACCTCATAGGAACAAGAGATAACATAGAAAAATTAGGCTATTATGTTGCTTCAAAAATATGATTGCAGTTGAAATTGTACCATCATGAATGACAATGAGCCCCCAGTAAATGAGCTACCAATGTCACATAATGATGAGCAACATAATAGCCATTAATGTTATTTAAAGACATGATAGACTAAATGAGGTATTTGAATATGACATGTTAAATGCTCAACTATAAGTGAGATCAAGAACATGTATAAAATGATAAAGATTGAAGAAGAAAAGTCACATGAAATCTTAGAAGAGGGATGAGTGTAATTTATTAGAGCCTTATCCCTAGAGGAAAGGACTTTATGATGAATAGGAGATAAAGATTCATAAGTGGATTTAGAAATTTGAGGGGATTCATAAAGAGATTTGTTCATTGCCAAGATTTCCTTATGAGGGGAATGAGAGTTGATAGAAGTAGAAGATGATTTAGTTGAAGTGAGATCATCATCACTACTAAATATAGCATTCACATTGAGAGATGGTCTTTTAGATGCTTTGGTATGTTTGCAGGGATTATAGTCGAGTCCAAAGGCATAATTGTGAAAATTAGTCTCTAGAGGAACTTTTATCCCTTGTTCATGAGCGCCACAACCATTTCCATGATACCCATGCTTAGCAAAAATGCAAAAACCACGACCATAACAATCAGCCATTTCAGGAAGAGAAGGTGGTTTTTCATAAGACAAAGAATCAAACAATTCATAATTAGAGGTGTGAGGAGAAGAAGTTTGAGAAGCGGCCACAAAATTATTGCTCATAGGTTCAGGTAAGATTGATTGATTTTTAGTTTCTTCCTTCTTTTTAACTTTAAACTCTCTAGGAGGAACCCTATACTCACCTACAAAGGTGGGATTAAAGTCAAGAGATCCCCAATCGTCTTCTGCGAGAACCTTCTCAGGATCAAAAGCCTTTTCATGTGTAGATTCAAGTTGAGAAGAATCTTCTTCAGGAACTTCAGACTCATCCAAAGAATTTTGATTATTAGAGGGTGATGATCCATCCATAGGTATCTTGTTTAACGAGTCATCACTAGAAGAGGAAGGCTTAGAAGAACTCCCTTTGGAAGTAGATGTTTGCAAACAAGCTTGAAAATTAGTATCACCTATCAAGGTATATGTCTTATTATTATAAATAAATTTAACTTGTCTATGCAATGTAGAGGGGACAGCTTGCATACTATGAATCCAAGGTCTCCCTAATAGCAAGTTGTATGTTAGATTTCCCAACATAACATGGATAGGAGTAGGCAAAGTAACAGGTCCCACTGTGATGGGTAAGGTGATAATACCTAATGAAGACTTAGCCACATTATCAAAGCCTCGAATGGGACGAGAGTCAGGCTCAATAAGGGATGTATCCACATTCATCTTATGCAATAGATTAATGCTACACACATTAAGGCCAGAACCATTATCTACCAGTGTTCGTCTTATAGCAGTGTCATTTATGATAACCACAATCATCAAGGGATCATATTGATGTTGAATTTCACTAGTAGGCAACTCATCTTGAGTAAACACAATTTGAGCTTTAGGATTCATCACAGAGTTAACCAAAGACACTATATTACTAGATGTATTAGGTGGAGGAACATTCAAATCTTTCAAGGCATCTTGTAACATTCCATGATGAGCGGAAGAAGTTTGGATCAAATCCCAAAGGGATATCTTAGCAGGGGTAACTTTAAGTTGTTCTATGAGATCATATTCCTTACCAAGAACTTGTGAAATATGAGGAGCTTGAGGAAGAATAGGTTGGGAAGGAGGAAGTGAAGTTGGGATAACTGGAGGAGGATTAGGTTGCCTATTATTTCTTGTGTTATAGGTATGAGCAACCGCATGATAACTCTCTCTAGTCAGTTGCTTAGCATACTCATAAGGGCTCTTAGTAGAATATCCTCCTTGCACAGTAATAATAGGTTTCTTAGGAGTGCAAAAAGAATCATTAGCATAACCACCTTGAACCACTAAGATAGGCTTATTTAAAGGTTGAGAATTTTGAGAAGGACAAGCACCTTGGACAGTGAAGAGAGGTTTGTTAGGTGTTTCATTCACATGTATCAAATTGATTGAGGATGGTTTAGAGGAATGAACAAAAGTGTTGGAAGAATTATTGATAGTCTTCTCTTGCACTAAAATCTTATCACAGATTAGATCAATTTTAGGAGAGAGACAAGGGATAGGCATTGATGTTCTAGTAGGAAGGGTAATACTAGGAAAGGTCATATCATCCTCTATCAAAGGATCTACATGGGGAATAAACTCTCTAGGAGAAGGATCAACATTACTCTCTAAAGTCTCACTTTTGAGAGGGAGATCTTTGAAAGAGATGTTAACCATCTTGCTTTGAACTAGGGTTTCCTTATGAGTAGAACCAAGTTGAGGAGAGGGAGAATAATTGAGATTCAAGGAAGGGGAGAAACTATCAAGGGAGTTTCCAATCTTGATTTCATCCCCTTTGGCTAGGGGTAGAGAATAATCTATACCTTCTTCTAATGGTTCATCCCAAATAGTGAGGTTGTTGAAAGGAATGTTTGAAGTATTGTCAATTTCGGGAGAGGAGATAACATTGTTTATTAATTCCTCATCCTTAGGAGGGAGAGCATCAATAGATGTGTTAAACTCATCCTCTTTCCTCAAAATATGTTCAATATGATCTTTAGGGGAGAGAGAATTAAGGAAATTGCTTATTATTTCATCTTCTTTCTCTAAGGGATGCTTATGGGTAAGACAAACTTTAGGAGAAGGGTAAGCATTTATCATTAATTCATCATCTCTAGTGGGAATTTTGTTGGAAAAGGAAAGGCCATCACTAGGAAATGTAGGGATAATGTCATCTTCTTGCACAAAAGGATCCTCATGAAGGGAGCGTTTTTTAGAAGCCACAAAGTCATCAAGGGCATCATCCAACAAAGCATGATCATATCTATTAAAAGGTTTATCTTTTGATTCAAAAGGAGATATCTCTTCATAGAGGGGATCATTGAAAACAACCATGTCACTAGATTTAGTGGAAGAGCTGATAGGAATGTACCCTTGAGAGGAATCATTCGACTTATCTTTCTCATCACAACGAAATGGCATAGTAACAATGTTTATGAGTTTTTGGTAAAATGAAGGTTTGGTATATTTAGGTTTCAAAAATTCATCTAAAGCTTCATCTAACTCATAATCATCACAAATATGAACATCTTGCAAATAAAAATCTGACATTTTGAAATTGCATAAAATTTAAAAACACAATGCAAAGAAAAACACTTTTTTTTTTTTCCTTTTTAATGAAAATGAAATGAAAACACACTAAATCTAGATCTAGATCTAACAAATGCAATGCAAGAGGAAGCAATGATAGATTCACGTCGGGTTCACCAAAATGTGTGGGAGAAAAAGTGACACTAAGCAAACATGCCCTAATCTCACTTTCAACCACACACTTGTGGAATACGAAAGAGCCTAGAGGTATCACACAATTGGCTACTTCTTCTTGTGGAAGAGAGAGCCATGGGCTACCTATTAGGATTTCTATTCCTTTGTTGCAATTGAAAGATGAAATGATGCAAGTTCAATCCCTAACCCCAAAGTGCAAGTATGAACTAATAACAAGATTGCAGAATTGAACTTAAACAACGGAAAGCTGTAAACACAAGGACAAGACAAGAATGTAAATGCGTACTCGGAGTTAAAATCTGACTGAAAATGTTCGGGGCGGGGGCGCGGGCGCCACTGTCCTGATTCTGCCCCTGAAACTGCTCCAGAAACTGTTGTTTTGCACTCTGGAAAAAGCTGTCAAAAATGCTGAAAATGCTGTCTGTCAGGAGGACCAGGGCGCCCCACGCCCCTGTCCTGGTCTTTTGCTCTGCAATTTGGTGTGGAGTGCTATCTTGACCTGCTTTTCCCGGATCTGTCACCTGCGGCGTCGTCTGAGTCCCAAAACCTGCACTTATATCTAAAAAGGGTATGGGCGGCTATATAGGGTTTTGCCTTAGTCAAACCCCCACTTCGGTGATTTCCACCTCCACGAATAGCCAAGTTGTATTGTAAAATGTATTGTGTGTGCAGACCTAGTGTGTGTGCAAGGTCCTTAAATGCAAGAAAGCAAACTAGAACAACCTAGAAAGTAAACCCTAATTGCTTGTAAATGATAATGTAAATGCTCTAAATCAAGATGCAAAGTGATCTAAAGCATGAATAAAGGATATATTGAAGCTTATGCAAAGACATGAAAACAACATGAAATCATACCCAACCCTTAAGGGAGGAGTACAAGCCAATCTTCAGTCGGTAATCTCCTATTGTTCTTCAATGTCTCCCAAGCCCTAAATGAATGAAATTGATGAATGCTTGATGGATGGATGTTGAATGTTATTGAAGTCTTCAAAGATCTGCTCTTTCGCTGCATAGAAGGTCCTTGAAAGCCCCCCCCATTCGGATCCCTTCAAATGAAGAAAGAGAGCTCTTATATATGAAACCCTAGGTCTTAATTTCGACTTTTGGCCGACCTAGAGATTGAATATCCCGCCAATTTCTTGGGTTTAAGCTTTATTTTATGATTGGATCGCGCTCCTAAAATTTCGGGAAAAATGTCCGGGACCATGTGCACTTCGGGCGCCATGGTCCTCTCCAGGCGCCATGGTCTCGACAACTTTTCACCAAATTTTCAGGGCCGTCGGATATGATGATTTTAGAGAGAATCTCGAAGTTACAGCTGATTTCGAGGTGTTTTGACCCCCAAAATCAAGCCCCCAAGTTCAAAATAGGACCTAATTAGGGTTTTTGATTAAATGATGTATAGGAGGAATAAAATGTAAAGGGCACACTTTAATGAAGGGGCCCAACTTTATGATGTGGGAGATGATAAAATAGAACCTTAGACCTAATTAATTTGATTAATTAAGTGCTAAAGGGGAAATGCAATGCAAAATGCAAAATGCGCCAAGGCGGGTGCTAAACTAGGTGTGAAATTGTACCACCCTAGCAAGTGCGTACAATTTACGACGCTACAATATGAATATAAAAACAGTGTAAGAATATATCAACCAATCCTTAATATATGTAGGAGTATATGAACAGGAGAAACAATAGTAACTGAAATGAAAGGAGTGAGCTACTCTCATGAAGTGGATATGAGTAAAACCATAAAATTAACAATTAACTCACACTATTTAATTGAATTTAAACTAGCTATGTTTATCCTTAAGATATGGTGAGATTAATATCTCTTTCAAAGTTTGTATTGATCATAAGCTAACATTGTTCTTCTTAATATAGTAATAAGCTAGAGTACCAAGCTAAGTAGAATATAAAGTGACAAGGAAGGAACAAAATTGTCACATCTTCTGTCCAGGAACCATAGCCTCCTTATTCCAAGCTTGAAGGGGAAGGGGTCACCCTTTCCCCCACATCCAGTTTGAAGCCCTCTTCCTTTAAGAAGTCCTCAAACCAAGTAGTCTTTGGTGGGTTCCTCACATGAAATAAGTGAAACATGAAATTAATATTCCTATTCACTTCAACAGTCCTTTCCCTGGTAAATTCTCCCTCATCCATAGTGATAATGGGGCATCTAGGCATCGGCCTGTTGTTTCTTATAAAAACATCATAATCTTTTGGCCTTGGTATGGTCCAATCATTGTCAATATTGACAAGAACCCTCTCCATGTCACCCAAGATCAAGGCTATGAAGACCTCCTTGCATAGAGCACTTGTGTCTTCTCTATTCTTGGTGGAGAACATCATAATAGCCAAGAACATGGCCACCACATCAGAGTTTGCCCTAGTTCGATCAGTGTTTGCGAGATAGTCTGGGCCAAGGATGTTCTCTACAACATCTAGTACTAAGGCATGAGGAAAGCGAATAATTTGTTTGAGGTGATCCCTGGTGATGACCCCATCGAAGGCCATTTGCCTCTTTGAGCTGCTCAGTTTAATAGGGGTATCCATCTCTGGTTTAACTTAGATCCAGGAGGTATCAATGACACAGAAATAGACAAGCCTAAATTGGTCATGAAGCTTATTAATTTTACCATGAAGGCTTGGCTTAATAGTCACGCTAGGTAATTATGTTAATGACTGAAGTGTCACATCCTCTCTTAAATCTTGCGTACTTTCATCCCCTTCAGACATCTCTAATTAATTTACTATAATTGCCAAATCTTCAGATGAAGATCCGCCTGTGAAGATATCATTTTGAGTTTCCTTTTATTTAATTACAAGCCACAATCATATTTTGGCTAAAGTTCTTTCGAGTTTCCAACTAAGACAGCCAACTAATGCCCTATTCATTGGGACTTTAACCTGCCATAATGGCCCAGATCTCTCTGAGATCAAATGTGTAATGATGACCAGGCGCTTTGGTTAAGAGTATTGATTTTCCATAATGTTGTAAATATTTGAATTTGAGTATACCCATCATAAGGAGCTAATGATTATCCTAAACCAAGGCATTAAATATAAATAATAAATAATAAACAGAGTGAGTATAAAAAATATATAAATATAGGAGATAACATATATATATATATATATATATATCCAATATATTATATTATATTATATATATATATTGGATACATACATATATATAATATATATTTATATATATATTATAAGATATATAATACATAAGACTATATATATGTGTGTGTGTGTGTGTGTGTGTGTAAGTTATATAATATATATGTATAATATATATAAATTATAAAATAAGGGCCTGCAGGTATTTCATCTAGGATGTCTATAGTCTCTTTCTGGTGGCTCACCCAAAATACTGTGTAGTATGTCAATGTGATTACTGCATATTTTATAGCAAAAGATTAATGTCAGTGGTAAGTCAATATATATATATATAAAATGATGTATGTATATAAACTCATATAATCAGTATATATATGCATATATATATACAAAATATTATGTATATATATATATATATATATGTATGTATTTATATGAGTGATTATAAATGGGTTTATATATATAGAGTGTTCTAAGCAGCAAGTGTAAAAGGTTTTGTTAGATATATAATCCTTATCACCTACCCCTAATATTAGACTCATGCATTCTCTATGTATATAATGCAATGATGTATTTGGTCAATTTGTGGATAAATCTGTATAAATGTTGTTATTTTTATAGGTTGTGTATCATTGTGAAATCTTGTTAAGGATAGATGCCAGGGGCCACATGGATCACTGTTTTGCCATCTGCCCCCGTGTTAGCTAGGTAATCGGCTCTTTTGTTGCCCTCTCTATAGATGTGGTTATAGATGACTCTGTCAAATGTTTTGATGTCCATCAGTATCTTAGTTAGGGAGGCATTTATCTTCCAATAAGGCATTGTCCCTTTTCTAAGGGCGTTAATGATTATTGTTGAGTCCCCTTCAATGTTAATCCTCTTTACATTCAGTATTTTTGCATAGATTTATACCTTCAGCTAATGCTTTCAGCTCTGCTTCATTGTTTGTGCTTTTGTCCATGGGAATGGCCATGTGAGCCAATTCTTCTCCTTTTGAATTGTGAAGGCAACAACCAAGTCCAACATCTCCCAGGTTGCCCCTAGATGCCCCATCAAAGTTAAGCTTAACCCATCCAGCTTTAGGGGGTAGCCACTTACATTCTGCATGTTTTGTGTTGTTGGGTGGTGGACCTTTCCCTATGAAAGGTGGAATCTTTAGACCCTTCCACCTTAGTCTCATATTTTTATCCCAATAGGACATATTGACATCCCTCTAACTTTTAGAGATCTGGTTATTTACCATTTCTACTATGGTAGCTTTGATTTTATTGGTTAGTTGGGCCCAATGCATTTTACTATCTTTGAAAATCCTCTTGTTTCTCTCCTTTTAGATTTCCCAGATCACAAGGGAGGGGGCTATGACCCATATATTTTTGTACATACATCCTATGTTCCAAATGGGCCATGCATGTAATATGTCAGAGAGAGTACTAGGAATAGGGGTATACCAATTCAGTTGTTTTTTCAATCAACCCCAGCAATTGTGTGCATATTCACAGGTTAACAGTATATGATTAGTATTTCTTCCTCCTTTTCGCATAATGGGCACCTGTTGGGGCCCTCAAATCCTAGTTTCTTGAAAGTTTCATTGGTGAGGATTTGGTTTTGTATTGCTAACCATGCAAACAAGCCTGCCTTCGGTAGGAACCTTTTATCCCAACAAAGTGTTAGGGGAATGTTAGTGCTTGGGTTATTCTTTTTTATTAACAAGTGTTTATATCCCTCCTTAGTTTCATACTACCCCTTCTTGGATCCTGCCCACATCAGTTTATCTTTTTCAAAATTTAATGCAAGGTTTCTTGAGGCTAGGATCTGTGCTAAGAGGGATCTCTCCGGGTCCGGTAGGTCAAAATTATTCAGTGAATTCCATCTCCATAGTTTGAGGCCTTCAATATTGTTTTCTTCCACATAGTCTCTCACTTTATCTCCCCATTTCTCTTCAAGGATGGGTATAATTTTGTTAAAGTTATGAAGTTTGTTGATGGCTGTTTGAACCCCCCAGGAATCTCTCCAGAATAAGGCATCCTCCCCATTTCCTAAATTCCATGTTAGCTTGTCCGTTATGATATCTCTACAACCAATCATAAAGTTCCAAAATCTGATCATTTATGTGGATGGGCTATCCTAAAGATGCTTGTGGGATCTGGGTTATGAAGGTATTTTTTATAAAGGATCCTTGCCCATTTGAGGTTTGGGTTATTATACATTCTCCATACTAGTTTTGCTCCAAGAGCCCTGCTTTGAATTTTTAGATCTTTGATACCTAAACCCCCAAGGTCTTTAGGCATGCATGTCTTTTCCCATGCAACCAATGGGAGTTTGAATTTATCTTCAGAACCTTGCCAGAAGAATGTCCTAATATGTTTTGTAATTTCCTTTCTTTTGGTTGAGGGTAGATCCATGCATGAAAGTTGGTATATTAGCATCGCTGAGAGAACCGACTTAATCATGATGGCCTTTCCAGCTGAGGATAACCATTTCCCTTTCCATGAGGAGATCCTATTTGTAATTTTGGAGACCACCTGATCCCATAATTTGGATGATCTATTCCCTTTGTCTAGGGGAAGTCCTAGGTATTTACATGGTAATTCCCCTATATTGTATTTAAGAATGTTTATGATTTTCCTTTGGAGTTCTTTATCTGTGTTGAAAAAGATAATGTTGGATTTTGAAGTGTTGATTTCTTGTCCATAAATCATAGTGTAGTTGTTTAAGATCTTTTTAAGTGTTTTTGCTTCTATTGTATTGCTCTATCCAAACAACATGGTGTCATCAACAAATTGTTGATGGGTTATTGGTTCCATGTCTGATGTAATTTTTATACCCTTCAACTGTTGTGTTTCTCTTTCCATATTAATCATCCTTCCCAATGATTCTGCCATGATGATAAAAAGAAAGGAGGAAAGGGGGTCCCCCTATCTGAGTCCTCTTGAAATTTCAAAGAAACCTTTTGAGGCCCCATTGACTAAGATTGATACTCTAGGTGTTGCTATGCATTCATATATCAGATTGATCCATTGCTTATTAAACCCAAATGATTCAAGACATTTACATAGAAAGTGCCAATCTACTTTGTCATATGCCTTTTTAATATCTAATTTAATCATCATACTCGGTTCCTTATTATTTTGTACTGAGTGGATTGCTTTTTGAGCAATGATTATGCCATCATAAATAGATCTACCTAGCACAAAGCCAGTTTGTTCCTCACTAATTATTATGGGGAGGAGTTTGTAAAGTCTATTTGCAATTGTTTTTGTGAGTAATTTATAAAGGGTATTGCATAATGCTATTGGTCGGAAATCCTCAAAAAAGTTCACTATTTCCTTTTTTGGAATCAAAGCTATGAATGTGTTATTTAGTTCTCTTAGAATCTTTTCTGAATTTCTCATCCCTTCCAGTGCTTTTGTAATTTCTTCCCCCATGAAGTTCCAACATTTTTGAAAAAAATGTGCTGGGAATCCATTAGGGCCAGAAGCCTTATCTAGTTCCATTTGGAATAAAGTTGTTTCTACTTCTTCCCTCGATAGTTTTTTATTAAGCATTAGGTTGTGTTCCTTAGAGATTAATTTGGGAATGCATTTTAAGAATTCACTCTCTTTTGTTCACCTAGATCCCTCTTTATTATTGAGGATATTTTCAAAATACCATACTGCTTCCCTTGCTATACTATCAGGGTCCTCACTAAAGTCTCCTGAATTTAATTTTATTCTATTGATTCTATTTATAGCTCTCAGTTGTTTTGTGTTGTTGTGGAAGAACCTTGTATTTCTGTCCCCAGCTTCCAACCAATGTTCCCTGGATTTTTGTTTCCAAAATATTTCTTCTCTTGCTAGGATTTCCTTGTATTGGGCCAAGTTGGTATTTTCCTTTTGGTAAAGCGTGTTATCCATCCCATGCTTAATTACCTCTTCATTATTTTTTTCCATTTCTATCTCAATTTTCTTTTTTTTGTGAAGATGTTTCCAAACTGCATTTTATTCCATATTGTTAATTGCTACTTTATCTTTTTTAATTTGGTAACTACTTTGAAAGTTTTGGAGCCTATAACTTTTGTTTCTTTCCACCATTTGTCTATTAATTGTATTAAGTTTTCATCCCTTAGCTACATTATTTCAAAGCGAAAAGGGGTTTTGGTTGGCTTTAGTTCCTCTATTATGGTCAAGTGGATCGGGAAATGGTTTGATCTTGAGAACGGGAGAACTGAGGACTCATAAGACTATGTGAGATTCCCACATAGGAAGAATCTATCTAGTTTTTCTGCAATGTTGCAAAATCCTTGTCTTCTATTATTCCAAGTAAAGGCTTCATTCTTTGTCTTGAATTCCATCAAGTTACACTTATGTGTCCATTCTTTGAAATCTTGAATTGTTTGGGAAAATTTTTTATTACCCCCCCATTTTTCTTTGGGATCTAAGATGGCATTGAAATCCCCACCTATTATGTATGTTTGATCCATGTCAATTGAAAGGAAGTCCTCAATTTCATTCTGCACTTGGCTTTTTGCTTGTATTTGGATAGGTCCATATACATTTATTATAATAAATTTTAAGTTGCTTTTAATCCTTATAGCCCAGCCACACATCCAATTTGGGCTCTTGCTAATTAGCTTAAAGGATATTAGCCTAGGATCCCATATGATAGCCAACCCAGCTGAGGCTCTACAAGCAATTTGACCTTCTATTTCTCTGATACCTAATTTTCTGTTGAAGTTTGTCATCTCATTGTTACTTAATTTAGTTTCCTATATTAAGAATATTTCTAGATTGAATTTAGCTATGCAACATTTGAAGATACGTTGCTTGTTAGGGGCATTCAAGCCCCTAACATTCCAAGTGAGGAGTTTCATATCTCCATGGGAAGGTCCTTCCCCTTCCCTGCCTCAAAAAGGTTTGTGATTTTAATCTAGCCAGCAACACTTCCTACTTTGATTAGTAATTCTGCAATTGATTTTCTTCCTCTCTTTTTTAGTTCAGTATCATAATCCGGGGGTTAGCAGGTTTCAATGGTTTTAGCTATCCCCAGGTTGTCCATCTTTTCCATTACTTCATCATATTTATGGTCCTATAACTCTTCCTTGGTTACTTTAAGTTTGAATAATTTTCTAGCTAACAATACTTTTTGTAATGCTAGTTCTTCCTCATCTGCTATTTCATTTATGAACAGCTCAATGAGGTCATTTGTAACTTCATTGCCAACATACTCAAGGATGATTTTGTTTTCTCTTTCAATCCTTTCTTCCCTTTCTATATCCTTTTCATTGTTGTTATTACTAGAGTTCTTTTTCTTTTTACCTTTTCCTTTTTTTATTTTTTTTCCCTTTTTTGTTCTTGTTATTTTTCTTTTTTTTAGAGCATCTTGCCTTCTCTATTGTGCGTGGTGTGGGATAGTTTTATGATTCCTCAGTGTTATCATCCTTATTTCTATTATCTCCTATTGTTTCCTCCTAGTTATCAACATTTACCCCACTCATCAAGGAGTTGTATTCTATTCCATTATCTTTGCTCTGTTCCCTTGAATCTTTGTTTATCGATGGTGGAATTGCTTCTTGTTCAAAGCATTCTTCATTCTCTATATCTTTCCCTTTTTGTTCAACTACTGGTTCCCCTGCTTTAGAGATGTTAACTCTGTTTTCTATCTCTGTTTTATCTTTTTCATATTCTGCCATTTTTTTATTGTCTACTAGTTCCTTAGCCCTAGGGTTTTGTTTATGGAGCACAAATCCTTTTTTTGGGTTAAATTTTATGTTTATACACTTATCAGCTACAGGATCTTTTTTTGTCTTAATATTTTTCTCTCAATATTCTGATTAGGGAAGATAACTTCCTTGGCTATGATATCACCCGTAAAGATCTCTGGTTGGATCTGGTATATCGAGTGGTTTGTAACAATTTTGATGGGTTCTAATTTCTGTTTGTTTATCTCAACGTTGGCTAATATTTTTATGTCAGAGGAAACCTTGTAATTCTCCTCCATACCCTCAAATCCTCCTAAAAAATCCCCTAATTTTTTTAGGGTATGATTGTGAATCAATTCTACCGGCATTATAGGGAGCCAAACCCATTTAGGCACCCTAAGCTTTTCAAAATATTTGGGTGAGATGTTAGGTTTCCAATTAAAAAATTTGAAACAATAACCTTTAAAGAATCTGTGATTATTCCTAAGTAAATGATTTTTAAGTTCATATGAATTGCATTGAATAAATAGAAAATCATCTTCCAAACAAGTATTACTTATTTGGTTTTTGGTGGCGGTTCTCAACCAATGGAGGACATCAAAGGTCGACGCTCCAAATCCAAACCATTTGCCAAAGAGCCCAAGTTCATTGTAGTGATCCCACAATTCATTTGTATGTTCGTTGCTTATTATCACTATGTTATCCACTCTATTGTATGATGGCTTCTGAGTGTTGTTTAAGCTTTGTTTAGGGTTATTTCCTTCCTTGCACTGAGTTTGGACCACTGACTTTGAGTTGGTCGTGGAGGGTTTTCTTAACCTTGATTTTATTCTGTTTGCACCTGATGCAACATCGTTTTGGGCTCGAGAGAATTTCTCCACATGGATGTATGGTAAATGTGTAACACTGCCTATGTTAGGGTAACAATTTTCCTAAGAAGCCTTTGGGATGGTAAGAAATTCTTCTCTCCTCTATGTTAAAGAATTTTCCTGTCTCTTTAATGGTGCCCTAGGGTTCTGTTGTGTCCTTCTCCAAACCGGATTAGCTATCATAATTGAGGAAGATGCCAATTCACCTGTATTCCTCTGGCCAGATGGGGGACCCCTTGGAACCCCGGCTACCCTTTTGCATATATCATTAAGTTGTAAATTAATCAAATTTGCTCCTACAGTGCATGATTGAGAGGCATTCAGAGCTACAAATCTGTTTGAGATGCCCACAACATTTTTATGGACCTTATGTAAATTTATTCCAATTTGCCAATCACCATTTTTCCTCTCGTGCTTTCGAGGGTGTTTCGTGGGTTTTGCAGAAATGAATCTATTTTTCACATATACATCTACTATTTGCATTTTCGCATCAATTTAGAACCAATAATAATAGTTATGCATGACTACATTATACTATACATGTGTGTGTGTATAATTATATAATTTAAGTTTTGAGAATCGAGGAGTGATATGATATTTTCAGCATGGGATGTATAGGTCGTTAATCATGGTTTTGTGATGGCTTTAATTTTTCTTACTAGAGATAGCATGGTGTGATTATTATTTAGTTTTTTGGTAAATTATAAGGTTAGGTGGTTTTGTGTTGGCATGATTTCTATGAGTGGTGGCAATATTAGTAGGAGATAATGGGGTGACCAAGGTAAAAAAATATCATGCGGTGTGGGACCTGAGTGATGAGGAAAATGTGGAAGTAGTGAGTCTCTAGTGAAGAAATGGTAGATTATTTCATGGAACTTATTTGAATCTATAGTTATGGCTTGTGTTTATTTGGGAACTAGCAAAGGATTTTTGATGGTGCATCAAGAATTATTATTTAATAGGTCATGTGTAATATGTTGTTCAACCTTGAGCATTCAAGGAGAAGAAATATTTTTCTAAACCACTTAATCTTTTTAGAAAATCTTTTATGCTTGTTTTAATGGATAGTTCATTTCTAATTCATGATGACATTCATAAGATAGGAAATCATTTAGCATATTTCTTTGATTGTATCTTTAATCATCTACATGTATTCAAATGTATACACCTTATCTTCAATGGTTTGTGGAGGAGTTATCTTTCTTCCTTGGTTTACAAATTTTGAAATCCAATGGAGCTATATTGATTTGAAAAACCAAGTATATCAAGGATATGTTGAAGAAATTCTAAATAGAAGATTGTGCATCAATGAGGGCACCCATGGTTACAAGTTGTAAATTGAGAAAAGATGAAAAATATCCTAAAGAAAATTGGACCTTGTATAGATCTATGATTAGTAGCCTACTATATGTAACAATACTTTGTGGCGATAATAGTGCAATCGATATTTCAAATAATCCTATTATGCACTCAAGGACAAAGTATAATCATATCAATTATCATTTCTTGAGAGAGAAGGTTGTAAAATATCAATTCAAGTTGAAATAAATTGCCACAAAATAATAGACTATAGATACCTTCACTAAGACCCTTTTCAAAAGAAACTTTTGAGTATCTCAAGCAAAAGTTGGGAGTGTCTTCATCCAAGCACAAATTGCTTAAGGAGAAGCATAGTTTCAGGGGGAGAAATTCAATGTGTTATCTTTCATCCCTGAAGAGTTATAGTTAATGAGATAGTTATAGGTATTGAGAATTATAAGAACTAACAATAGCAACCCAAGAATAAGAGGTCAATTGAATAACACAAAAATAAGAGAGAACAATAGAGACAAGAACAATTTGTATTCTCATCAAGATGCAAATAGGTGGATGAATAAACAATGTACATAAGCCTACTTATATAGGTAAGGAAAAAGGAAATGAAAGAACACAATAATGACATGTGGCTTAATGAAATGTAACGGCAGGTAGGAGTTAGTTAGAACTCAACCACCCAACACAAATGACTATGCATCTTAGGAAGGATAAGTCCACCTAAAGCGGAAATGTTCCAACAACTCCAATGAAATTCCCTAAGTAAGTTGAAGTGTAATTATATCCTATGAGATAAATAAAATAAATTAATTACATCAACACCCCCCCTTAAGTACAACTTAAGGGAATGCAAACTGAAGCTAACAATGTAAGATGGGTCCCAACTATGAGGCCATGTTAGGTACCCATGTACAAATGCAATACAATCTCTCACAAATGAAGAAAGGAAGAAAACCCAATGGGAAAAAACTCTCCCCCAAAAGAGAGATGAACACACAAAATAACTCTCAAAGATGAATGAGAAGGACAAAACCTTGATTGAGGAAAAATTTCACCCCCCCCCAATAAGAGAGAATGGAGAAGTCACTTGACCCCTCCTAATGGAATATCCTGCACCCCCAAGAGAGCTCACAAGTGATGAAAATTACTATCAGTGAAGGGTTTGGTGAAGATGTTTGCAACCTGCTTTGTTGTAGGACTATACTACAAATCAATGACCTACTTGAATGTATCATCTCCCTGATGTAGTGCATATGGATCTCAATGTGTTTGGTATGATAATGGTGAACCAGGTTCTTCGAGATCTAAATGGCACTCTAATTATCATAATAAAGGACTATAGGTCATGGAGTGGTGAAGCCAAACTCAAATAAAATATTCTAAAGCCAAATAGCCTCAGTAGCTACATTAATAGCTCCTCGATACTTAGCCTCAACCAAAGAAAGGGCAATAGCATGTTGCATCTTCCTTTGCCAACAAATGGGGCTGAAACCAAGACGAAAGTTTTAGCCCAAAGTGGGCTTATGATCATCAAGATCACCAACCCAATCAAAGTCTGTATAACCAACCAAGTCAAGTCTTGTACTTACTACATAGTGAATCTCAAAGTGATGTGTACCATGTATGTAGTGCAAGATGTGTTTGGCAACTTTCTAATGACGCTCTTGTGGTTCTTGCATAAGGCATGAAACCAATCCAACCACAAAGGAAATATCAGGACATGTGTGAGTCAAGTAGATGAGACTACCAACAAGCCGATGATACAATTTGGCATCAAGTGGAGTGGAATGCTTAGCCTCAAGCTTGAATCCTAAAAGAAAGCGAGTCGATGCAAGCTTGCAATCAAGCATGTGGAACTGAGCTAGAAGATCAAGGGAATACTTGGGCTGAGCAAGAGTGATCTTAGAAGAAGACTATGACATCTCAATCCTGATAAAGTAGTGAAAAAGGCCCAAGCCAGTCATAGAAAATCTCTCATGCAAAAAATATTTGACACTATCAATGATGGATGAGGTACTCCCTGTAACGATCAAGTCATCAACATAGAGCACAAGTAGAGAATGAGAGTCATCTTTTTGAAAAATATAGACATCTAGATCTAAATGACACCTAATGAATCCTATTGAGAGAAGAAAAGAATCCATCTTTGCATACCAAGCCCTAGGGGCCTTCTTTAGGTCCTAGATATAATTCCTCAATCTACAAACCAAATAAGAATCCTTAATGAATCCCTGTGACTACTCCGTGTAAATATACTCCTAAAGATCCCCTTGAATAAATGCACTCTTCACATCCATTTGATGTACAACCCAACCATGAGCTACCTAAAAGGATTGTGGATCAGAAGTACTAGCAATGTAAGCATATGGAAAATGTTGATGTTGTGATCTAGTCCTTCGAGTGTCTAGAGCATCCTATTGACTCAAGAGTTTGTCAACCCCGACAAGGTCGTGTAGGAGATGAAGGATGAGTCTCCTCAACTATAAGTGGATCCTATAGAGGTGTGAACTTATGAGTCAAATTTGAGGAGTAATTATCATCTTTAAGTAACTATCATCATGTTCCACTATGGAGGAAGGATGAGGAGGATTAGAGACCAAACTAGGAGAGATTTCCTCAATGTTAACACTCCTCTCAATGAATAGACCATGTGTCTCTAGATCCAAAAGTCTATGTGCCTTGACACCCTTGAGATATCCATGAAAGATACAAGGCATACTCCGAGGTTCCAACGCCTTGTGCTTCTATGGAGGTATGGGTGCCCATGTTGGACAACCAAAAACTCTAAAGTGTCTCACAATTGGTTTTCTACAACACCAAGCCTCAAAAGGAGTCATAAATTTCAATTCCTTGTGGGGAATCCAATTTTGGATGTGTGCAACACAATTGATAGCTTCTTCCCAAAAATTTGGACCAAGAGAACATGCATGAATCATTCAACTAGCCATCTCCTTAAGGGTCCTATTCTTCCTCTTTGCAACACCATGCTATTGTGCAGTATAGGCAATTGAGTGTTGAAGATCAATCCCCTTAAAAGTATAAAATTCCTCAATTATATTGTTCACATATTCCCTTCCATTGTTTCTATGGAGAATATTTACTTGCTTCCCTGATTGATTCTCAAAATAAGCCTTGAAGGCTAAAAACTTGTCAAACACTTCACTCTTGTGAAAAAGAAAGTAGAACCAAGTGAAGTGGGAGTAGTCATCAATGAAAGTGAGGACATAGCAAGCCTTGCTAAATGATGGCACCAGAAATGGGCTTGTTACATCATTATGAACCAATTGAAGAACTTCTAAAGCTCTCCCAGACATCCCTTTGTCAAACTTCTCTTCAAGATGCTTGCCCATGGAACACCCTAAACATACACCATCTAAAAAGCTTATATGAGAAAGTCTTATGGCCATATCCTTAGAGCTAAGCTGTTGAAGATAACAGTAATGGAGATGTCCAAACAACTCATGTCATAAATTACTTTCTAAATTTGAATGAGTGAGCAAGGCACAAAGTAGGAGAATGATTAAAGTTGAGTGTTATGATTGGCATGTCCTATTGTAGCCAAGACATCATCCTTAAGTTCTTTGACCACAACTAAATCAGGTGAAAACTCAACTTTCTTACAATCTCCAAAGTGAGTGATTTAGTAGATTGAAAGAAGGTTGGTGCTCAAGTTAGGAACATAGAGAACATTCTCAAATGTTTCATCATCCATGTCAACCAAACCTTTCCCTTCAACTTCCACTTGAGTATCATCACCTATGACAATGTGACATGCCTTGGATGGGTCCAATGAATAAAATTGTTCCTTTGTAGAACCAATGTAATGAGAGGCACCTAAGTCAAGTATCCACTGTTGTGAAGAACTTGTAGTGGTCACAAATGCTTTCCCTTTTCCTTTTGACTATGAGGAAGTGGAAGCAGATGAATCCTTCTTCTTGTAGGTGGATGGAAAATTAATGTTGTTGTTATTGATTATGTTTGTCAACATGTCAATTTTGTTAGAGTGGCAACAATTCTCATCATGACCAACTTTCTTGCAATATGAAGAAGCAGTTTTCTCGGTTCTTGGTTGATTTTTCCTCTTGGAAGAAGATGAATAATTACCTTGTTGTGGGGAGGGTGATTATGCTCTATCCTGGTGTGGATTTGGCTTAGATTGCTTTTGGTTCTTACCTTTGCCTCGATTCATTTGATTCCCTTAATTAGCCACCAAATCTTTTGACTTGGAAGACTTGAGAATCCCCATGCTGATTAAATCTGCTTACTCAAGCATCAACATTTCTATGAATGCATCAAATGATGGTGTAGTGAATGAAGTACCTAAGTTCAATAGATGGGTTTGGAAACTAGAAACAAAGGTTGCATACTTTAATGGAAGCTTGTCTAATAAATTGTAGACCAACTATGCATCCTTCTTGTCAATGCTATAATCCTTGAGTTTTTTCTCTTAGCTTAGTCTCTTTAGTTACATATGATGAATACTAAGAGGGGGGGGGGTGAATTAGTATACCAAAAAATATTGTACTTAAACACTTAAACAGTCTAGCAGTAAACTGATAAAACAATTTTACAAACAAACTGGTCAACACACATGCAAACCAAATAGCAAATAAGGCATTCACCCATAGAAGCACAATCACCATAACACAAGAGGTTTTGACATGGAAAACCAAATGGGAAAAACCACGGTGAGATGAAACTCACATGTAACTATATGCAGAATAGTAACCAAACCGGTTAAGGTCATACCAGTTAAGGTCATACAATGTTCTTTAGTAGAACAGATCCTGTTAGGAATCTCAATCTCTGTTAGGAGATAAGTCCGATCAAAGACTACCTTGTGAGAGGATTTTAGATCCACAGTTGTGAACCACCTTATCAGAGGATTTACAGAGGCTCTGCCAAACCTACCCAGTTAAGGGTTTTCAGACTTGTCGAAGATGTAAGTGATCAAACAAGTGACTGATCTAAATACTAGCACAATATGCTTGGTTAGATCCTTGATAGCTCATTATTAATGCATTTTAGCATTACTTCAGTCTTCAGACACTTCTCACACTTTTCTTTCACACAGACCTATTCTTCTTATGTGATCGCACATGCAATAATCTCAACAATCACCTTAAGCCCTAACAACTCCTAAAACCCTAGACATGATGTCCTTTAAAGGAATCTGATTTCATGTTGGTCCAATAGGATTACATTGCAAGTTCCTATGTTCAGTGTATCTAGACACATTTGGTAACATGGCACACAATCACCGTCAAAGTGTCGGTGGATGGTGTAGCATCCTAAAATTGCGACACTTGCAGTTTCGACTGCATTTGGGTCTTCACGATGGCGGTGCAACGTTGAACCTGAATGGAGACCCCGAAACCTATTAACAACATCAAAAACTGCATTTTTCCACACCCTGGCCTGATCCCTCCTTGCACCCTACTGTCCCGGGAGGTGGGACCATGGTGCCCAGCGCCCTGGTCCCCCAGGACCATGGCGAACAGTGCCTTGGTCCCTGGCCCTATTTTGGGCCCGGTCTCTTTTGGGCATCGGGTCTTTAAGTTTGCAAATTGGAAAATAATGTTTCCTGGTCGGCCTAAGGTTGGGAAAATCAGTCTATCAGCCCTAATTGACAAGTATATAAACTATATTTCCTCTCCCATTTGAGGAGGTCAAAAAAAGAGGAAATAAGCAAGAACAAAAGGTGAAAGCGATATTCAAACATTCAAGCATTCAAGCATTCAAGCATTCCTTCAAGCAATTGAGCATTCTAAGTCTCCATTCAAGGCTAAGTGTTGCATTCAAGACAAGGATTCAACCATTGAAGAGGAGATCACATACAACATACAACATACTACATACATTACACCTTCGCATGTAAGAATACAAACATTCTTACAACAAGGTATCAGTACTTGTTTACATTACAAACATTTACATTTACAACATTCTCATTTCTTGGTTAATTCCAAAACCGGGGTTTGACCTAAAGGCAAACCCCTCATCCCTAACCCCCCAATCATCCTCTCTTTTCTGTGTGTAGGTTACAGATACGCGGCTGTAATTGAAGATCTGGAATCCTTGTGCAGAGACGAACAGATCCCCCTTCGTTTCGCGAATTTTTTGGAGGACCGTGTGCACGCCGGGCGCCATCGTCCCGTCAACTTTTGCTCAAATTTGCAGAACAACACCGTCTCAACATTTTACTGCCAATTCCAGGTCCGTAGCTTCATCCCATATCCCTATCTCTGTTTATAAGCGAATCTTTCCTACTTTACATGCATTCCTAGTTCAATCTTTCTATCTACATTCTTTACAAAAGAGGGTATCCTTGATGTCACAACCCTTGAAACTCATTTAGAATCCAATCTTGCATTGCGTGGGATTGGATCTTGTGGGTTTCAACCCCTCTTTTGAATGTAAAGTCTCCCCTAAGTGAAAACCATCAACCCTAGTGACTCTCCCTTCTCTCTCCTTGGAGTTGGGGAGGGGAGAACAACTAGGGTTCGATTTTTCCGCTTTACATTTTGGTGAACCCGATGTGAACATCCTCATTCTGATTATTCATGGTTAGATCTAAAAATTTTATTTCCTTAATTACATTTCCATGTTTGATCTTTTGCAAATTTTAGAGGCTAATTGCATAAAAACCCTAAAATTTTATTTTTAAGTAATTAAACTTGTGAAATGTTTAATTGTTAATGCTTGTTTCAGATTTACCCTTCTATTGCAAATTGTCAATTCATATTTGTGCTTTAATTCTGAAAATTAAGTGGTTAAATGTCAAAACCCTAATTTTTTAAGACCTTCTTGATTCAACCTTTGACTGATAATTTCACTAATCAAAACACTTCCAAATCGCCTGTAACTTTGGATTCCGCAATAAAATCACAATATCTTTCATCCCTGAAAATTTGGAAAAAAGTTGCGAGGACCGTGTGCACCCCGAGCGCCATCGTCCCCGACATTTTTTTCAAAATTTTGGGAGCTAGATCTTACTGTATTTTTCTGCTAAAATCCAGAATTTTGGCTGATTTTATCAATTGTAACACTTTCAAAATTAAAGTCAAAGTTGGCCTAGCGCTTGCTTAGATTGAGGCTTCTAATCATTCAAAAATTGTTGAAATTGAAATTTGTATCAAAATTGTGTTTCTTACAGTCCTAAATCTGAAAAGTGTGTTGGCATTCATTCAAAATTTCAGTGTTTTATTCAAATCTTTACAATTTGTGACTTTTGAAATCAAGTGTTTAATCGCAACAACTCTGATTTCCGCTTTCAAAATCGAATTTTGCATGAAATCAAGTCAACTTTTAAATTTCAAAACTTGCATTGCTTTCAGCATTCCCTCTAAAATCATAAAATTCAAAATTTCAGTTTCCCCTTCTTTTTCAAAATTCAAAATTTGCATTTTTCAACAATCTTTGTAGGGTTCAATTTTGAGATTGCAACTTTAATTTGGCCTATCTATAGATCATAAAATCACTCAATTTTTTCAGATTAGCTTTAAAATCATCATAACTTTCATCCCTGAAAATTTTGAAAAAAGTTGCGAGGACCGTGTGCACTCCGTTTGCCATGGTCTTGGACATTTTTTTCGAAATTTCGAGAGATTGTCCTGATTGCATTTAATAGCTTAAATCTAGGAGATTGGCTGATTTTATTGAAATTTTCTACCTCTAAAATTCAAAACCTTCTCTCTCTCTCTTTAGTGCATGAGTTTTACAACAATAAGCCCTACTTACACTATTCCCGTTAGACGAAGCCTTAGAATTAAGTCTTTCCAAGGTGTGATTACCAAGGAGATGGAACCTAATTTGAACGGCCTTTTTAACGAGGACATGGGTAATTCCTCTAATCCTCTTAATGATGAAGAAGCTCTCCATGAGGTTTCTGTAGAACAACTTTCAAAATTGGATAAACAATTTGATGATTTTCGACAATGGATGTCTCAAGAATACCTCGATAGTCAAGCTCTTCCTTTAATTGAGGGTCTAAAACGTATGGTTCAAAGTGATAAGAATGGAATTGATATTTTGCATGGTATTGCACACATTGTGGATTCGAATGTGATGCCTATGAAGAGTTGTGCCAAAACCTTAGGTTACACACAACCTCCTACTCAAGTTAATCATTCTATTCCTTTGACAACTTCTATTGCTAGTATACCTACTTTTACATCAAACATAATGACTACTTCAATACAAGACATTCCTCCTATGATCACTAGTCATGGGGGCAATCCTTCTTCTTCAATCAACCCTCTTCCTTCATTCAATCCAACTTCTTCATTCATTCCTTCAATGAGTCTCCCTATTATATCTCCACAAATAAACATGACGCAAGGGGGCAATTCATTTAACCATTCCATTCCTCCTTGTAGTGTTCCTCCTTTCCAATCATCTCCTATGACTAACTATCATAGTGTCCCACCACCTTACTCTCTACCTTCTTTCAATAACATAACACCTCCATCACAATCTAACACGTCTAATATGAACTCTTCGACTGAAGCGACCATTAACAATCTTGCACAAACTGTCTCTGCTTTATAGCAACAAATTGCCTCTATGAATCAATCTAAGTTTAGTGTGCCCACATTTGATGTTGCGAGCCCACTTTCTCTTGACATTGTTCGAGCTATCCCCCCTAAACATGTTGAAATTCCGCATTTGGAGCTTTATAATGATAAGGGTGATCCTCTAACACATGTTAAGACCTTTCAAACAATATGTACTGATTTTGCTTATGACCAAAGGTTGCTTGCAAAACTGTTTACTAGAACATTAAGAGATAAAGCCCTACAATGGTATTGCTCGTTGCCTTCTTATTCTATTGCTTCTTTCGAACAACTTGCAAATGCTTTTATTCAACAATTTCAAAACAATATAAGTCCTAAAGTTACTTTGATTGGTTTAATGCATTGTAAACAAGGTGTTAAAGAAAAAGTGACTGATTTCATTGGTAGATATAAATATTTGTATGCTCAAATTTCTTTTCCAGTGCCTGACAATGACATTCAAAGAATCTTTATTTCTAATTTATAAAAAAATATTAGAGAAAAACTTCTATTTTCTGAGTTTACTTCTTTCCAACTGTTGTGCGCAACTCTTCACAATTATCAACTGACTGTGAGTCAAATGGAACAAGCAAATCCTATGGCTCCGAGTGATAAGGGTGATAGTAGTCAACAACCATTTGGGAAGTTTAAACCGAATAGAGAGTCCATTAAATATAATGAAAACATCATCAACAACAATGTGAATGCAGCATCAGGTGTGCCTCCTATTTCTAAGTTTTTCAAGAAAGAAAGAAATTTTACTCCTTTGAATGAATCATTGCATAGTATTATGAATAAGTTATTGGAACAAAATGTGCTTACTCTTCCTCCTATAAGGCAAATAGATCCTGCAAAGATTAACTCACCCTATTTTGATAATAAATCTTTTTGTCAATTTCATCGTCATCCTAAGCATGATACTGAAAAATGTTTTGCTTTAAAGGGTAAAATTCAAGATTTGATTGATAATAATACTATTTCTGTTTCTGGAGTGAATGATAAAGGCAATACATTTGTAGCTCCTCCTAACCAAAATCTTCAGATTTTTACTGATCCATTACCTTCTCATACCTCTAATGCGATTGATACTATTGATTCCTCTGTCTCACCTGATGATCTTGTGTCTATGACTCCGAATGTGATTAACTTTGTAGAGCAGTAGAAAATCCCTAAAGAACCTTCCATCACCTTTGATTCTAGTGAAACTATCAGGGCACCTGATGGTCCTTTATATATAGTTGCAAAAGTCAAGAATACACCTTGTCGTGGAGTGCTTATTGATCCTTCTTGTATGGTTAATATCATTACTGAAGAATTTCTTTTTACCTTGCAATTGAATGAAGTGATCTATGATGAAACAAATGTGGTTGTGAAACTATTTGATGCATTTTCTTCTCCTGCAATTGGTTCTATTACATTACCTATTGAGGTCCATAAAAAACCCCTTGATGTGGACTTTGCTATTATTCCATCATCCGAACAATTTCGTGTGAAGCTAGGCTATCCTTGGCTATCTTCCATGAAAGCTATTGCTTCTCCTATTCACAAGTGTTTGAAATTTCCCCATAATGGTGAAGTTGTTACTGTCAATCATAGCCTCTTTAAACCAGCTGAAAGAACTTCTAGCGTTCCTATTGATTACTTTTGGCCTAAACAATTCCAATCTCTTCCTCCACGAAGTGATCATCTTTTTAAATCTTATCAAAAGTGGAAGAAAGATATGATCCTATCTCTAAGTGAACCTAGAACACCCAAACTTGACATTCCTATCATTCTTGAGAAGGAAGTTCTTCCTTTGAAAGATAAAACTAATGTCTTTCCTCAAGAAGATTCCCAACCCATTCCTATGAATGTGACTATGCCTATGACTAATAAACTTCCTAAAAGTAGACCTATACCTCCTCGTCATGATGGGCTTGGTCTCCTTCCTAAACCAAATATTCCTCCCTTATATGGAGCAGTTCCTCCTCCTTCCTCTTATGGAGAGAAGAGACCTTCCTCTTCTCCTATTGTTCAACCTAAGAGACCACAACCTAAACACCCAAGTGATAAGGATGAGAAAATTCCTCCTCCTCAATCTCCTCAACTCCCTACTAAGACTAGACAAAATTGTTCTGCACGTGAATGCTGACGAAAGCGTCGTCTTAGAGCTCAGGCAGTTGCTTCTCAAACTTTGCAATCCCCAAAAACACCTTCAGCCAATATTATTCCATTTTCTCCTCAGCCGACGATTGAGCTGAAATCTCCTAAACATAAGATGCATGATGGTCTTGATCCTGTGCGAGTTAAAGATCCTATTTTTATAAATCTTGATGATGATATAGATGAAAATGTTATTCATGATGAAAATGTTACTCCTGTTCATTCTGATAGTGAATATGAATATGTTGATGTTGATAACCATTTATCTAACAAATTTTCTAAAGCACTTATCCTAGCTCCTAGACAAGAACAACGTGGCTCGGAACATGAACATAGCCCTTGTTTGGATCTTGTGATAGCTCCATCTGCTGTGTTGGATGTTCCTCCTCTAGCGTGTTTCCTACCTTCCCGAAATATTGATCAGCAAGATCGAGGGGTAGATGACGTGCTAGACTAGTTCATTAGCATAGCAGACTCTCTCCTCCTCTCTTGATCTCTTTTGTTACTTCTTCTATGTGTTATTCTCATTCTTCTATTTGTTGTCCTTAGTGTTGTCTACTTGAGGATGATGCAAAGCATTGAGATCTCTTTTGGTCTCTCTCATGTTGACTCAAAAGACACATGTGTTCCCTTCTTCTAGGTGACCTTCCTTGATTGGGGAATGAAGAACAATTATGCATACATACATATGATATACATGAATTATCATATAGCATACTGACCCCGAGGAAAGCGAAGTCACCTTGTGCTTTGTGTTTTGTGTCTATTATCCTTCGGCTTATCTCACACTTGGGGGCTAAATCCTTGTGATAATGTGCTCCTTTCCCTTCTCATTTTTATATGTATCACTACCTTAAAGAAATCACCCCCGGTGAGGCATGTGCGATCGCTTTAACGTAGGGGGGCATACATCCCATCCATATCTTTTCAAGATACTTGAAAATTTCTTGACAAATTTAGCTTTGCCTTGAAAATTTTTGATATCTTTCTTGCATGACTCATAGTGAGGGAACCTTACTACTCATAGTCATGGTTCTCCCTCATGATCTTCCCTTTTACTTTGTCAATTGAAGTCGTAAGATCCTTAGTCCACTAGGGGCTTGGTGTATCTTGCCTCCTTGACATGGTAAAAGTTTTTCAATGTTGTTTCCTTGTACTTTACCAGAAGTATGAGCGTATGCTTATACTCTCGCTAAAGTGGGGGCTAAATGTAGCATCCTAAAATTGCGATACTTGCAATTTCGACTGCATTTGGGTCTTCAAGATGGTGGCGCAACGTTGAACCTGAATGGAGACCCCGAAACCTGTTTACAACATCAAAAACTACATTTTTCCGCACCCTGGCCTGATCCCTCCTTGCACCCTGCTATCCCGGGAGGTGGGACCATGGCGCCTAGCGCCCTGGTCCTTCAGGACTAGGGCGCCTAGCGCCCTGGTCCCCCAGGACCATGGCACTCAGCGCCCTGGTCCCTGGCCCTATTTTGGGCCCGGTCTCTTTTGGGCATCGAGTCTTTAAGTTTGCAAATTGGAAAATAATGTTTCCTGGTCGGCCTAAGGTCAGGAAAATCATTCTATCAGCCCTAATTGACAAGTATATAAACTAAATTTCCTCTCCCATTTGAGGAGGTCGAAAAAAGAGGAAATAAGCAAGAACAAAAGGCGAAAGCGATATTCAAACATTCAAGCATTCAAGCATTCCTTCAAGCAATTGAGCATTCTAAGTCTCCATTCAAGGCTAAGTGTTGCATTCAAGACAAGGATTCAACCATTGAAGAGGAGATCACATACAACATACAACATACTACATACATTACACCTTCGCATGTAAGAATACAAACATTCTTACAACAAGGTATCAGTACTTGTTTACATTACAAACATTTACATTTACAACATTCTCATTTCTTGGTTAATTCCAAAACCGGGGTTTGACCTAAAGGCAAACCCCTCATCCCTAACCCCCCAATCATCCTCTCTTTTCTGTGTGTAGGTTGCAAATACGCGGCTATAATTGAAGATCTAGAATCCTTGTGCAGAGACGAACAGATCCCCCTTCATTTCGTGGATTTTTCGGAGGACCGTGTGCACGTCGGGCGCCATCGTCCTGTCAACTTTCGCTCAAATTTGCAGAACAGCACCGTCTTGACATTTTACTGCCAATTCCAGGTCCGCAGCTTCATCCCATATCCCTATCTCTATTTATAAGCGAATCTTTCCTACTTTACATGTATTCCTAGTTCAATCTTTCTATCTACATTCTTTACAAAAGAGGGTATCCTTGATGTCACAACCCTTGAAACTCATTTAGAATCCAATCTTGCATTGCGTGGGATTGGATCTTGTGGGTTTCAACCCCTCTTTTGAATGTAAAGTCTCCCCTAAGTGAAAACCATCAACCCTAGTGACTCTCCCTTCTCTCTCCTTGGAGTTGGGGAGGGGAGAACAACTAGGGTTCAATTTTTCCACTTTACAGATGGTAACTCATCACAAAAATACCGGTTGGTAACTCATCACAAAGTGTTACCAGTTCATACAACTTTACCGATTATCGGTTGGTAACTCATCACAGAGTATTACCAGTTCATACAACTTTACCGATTACCGGTTGACAAAAATGAAGACTGGGAAAATGATAAATGTTGCTTTAGTTCCTTTGCTCTGTTCCACTTGAGATCCTCGAACCGCTTGAGGTCTTCATGCCACTTGAGATCGGTAACACCGGTAGTCTAAAGACTACTACATAATATCGGTTTGGAACAAATACCAGTTGAGCATAACTCATACATTCAAAATGTGATCTCATAGCAAGTGTGTGCCTATCAATGACAATCACAACAAAATCATCAAAAATGCCAACAATCTCCCCATTTGGCATTGATGGCAACTCTTAGGAAAATTTTTGACATCAAAGTGTTTTTTAAAAAAATGCCATATTCAAAAGTACTCCCCCTAAGCATATACACTATCCCTTTGCAGAAAATACAATGTATACTACTCCCTTACAGAGATAAACATGAAAGTATACATAGCATGCATCAAAATTTTAAATACCTTAATACTTCTCCCCATTTGCCAACAATGACAAAAATACAGCTGAAAAACACCCCTGTTTCAATTAGCATAAAAAAAAGTGTTTATGACAATAAAGAGTGAAATTTGTCAAAAACAGATTTAAAGTCTTGCATAAATTGCTTCATGGATAAGGACCATGACTCAAGCAATGAGGTATCAACCTCATTCTCTGTTTGCATCTGATAGACCTGTTCTTCCATGGCATCCAAGGTACTCATCTCTTGAGTGACCGTTAGGGAATCTAGATTGAGATAGCATTTTTGGAGTATTTGCAGTCTTGGTAATAAAACTAGTTGAAGTTCCTACAAATCTCGTGTCCTATTGCTGATCTCTTGCTCTATCCTTGCAGACTAGATGTGAAACCGGTGAACGGTTTGCCCATAAGCGGTGAAGGCATCATACGACGGCTTGAAGGTGCTTATGAATGACTACAAGTCAGATTGTAGCTTTTCTTTTTGAACAAGCACATCATCACAAAATAATTGGGGTTGGCTTATCTTACTGAGTAGCAGATTCCCCTCATCCAGAGCATCCTTGATGTCTTTTTGTGCCTTCTGAAGTTCTGACCGAAGCTCATTCAACTTCTTCACCAAGGCAGTGTTCAGAGCCTTTTGATGCTTCTTTTGAGCACTGGCTTTAGCAACTTCTTCAAGGCTTTGTACCTAGTCTTCCACAACTGTGCATAAGAGTTTTAGTTGGGATAGAGAGGAATTGGTACAGGGGAGGTTGGTACCGGGTATCAAATCGGTAAGAGTGTCCACCGCAGCTTGGATCACATCTTGCTCCTTCTTCCTCCTTATCACTTCTAGGCGTTCTTGAGCAAGCTTAATGCTTTGCAGTAGCTCCGATTCGTTTGTAGATTGAAGGTCAATGGGACTGGTAATGTCAGCCGGTTTGGCTGGACTACCGGTTGCCTTTGGGGTCTCCACCTGAGTGCTCTGTGTTGCTTCCTCCTTCTCTTTAGCTCTTAGCTTGTCCTCTTCTGCCTTCTTTTTCTCTTCTTCCCTCGTCTCCTCTTCTTTCCGCTTATTTTCTTCTTCATCCTTCTTCTTCTCTTCTTCCTGCTTCCTCTTCTCCTCTTCCTTTCTCTTCTTCTGTTCCTGTTTCTTTTCTTCTTCCTTCCATTTCTCTTCTTCTTTCTTTTCCGCTTCTTTCTTCTTCTTCTTCTCTTCCTCTTGTTTCTTATTCTCTTCTTCTTTTCTCTTTTCCTCTTCCTGTTTCCTCTTTTCCTCCTCATCTGCCCATTTCTTCTTTTCTTCTTCCTGTTGCTTCTTTTATTTCTCTGCCTGTTTTTCCTATCCTGCAGCTTCTGTTGGTGTAGCCAAAGTAACATTTTCTCCGTTCAAGGCATCAACATCAATGGGTTCCATTTGATCAGTGACCGGTTCCTCTTCATTGTCATATACCTCATCCAGTTTGTTGATTTCTGGTTCTTGCTCTGCTCTCCTGTTGGCTTCAGCCACTTGATGCAACTTTACAATGGATTGAGCAAGGGAGTGGGTATCTTTTACCACTTTTGGTACTTTTCCTTCTAGCAACAGGAGTCTCCTTCTTCTCATGAAGAAGAGGCCCTTATATTTTTCTATAATTACATAAAGTTCAGAATTGGGCACATCAGGAAAGTATTGTGCAAATAATTCCTCTCTTATTTCCTGTTCCTTCTCTATGGCAATGTGCAATTTGTTATCTAAAGAATTAAATAAAGAATCAGGTATCTCAAATTTAATTTCTGATGGCCACTGGTCATTAACACATAAGTATTTAATGACTTCTTGTTCAACCTCTTCCTTCTCATCATCATTAAAATCATCAAAGCACTCTTTCAAATCTCTAAGAACTTTTCTTCTAATATTCTTAATGGTTCTTTGACAATGTGTCAAAGGTTTGTAGGAGGAAATATCAATATTTACTAGTGCAGATGTTGTTAGTTCATTGCTGGTTGTCTTTGTCTTTTTCCTCGTTTGCCTAGTCTTCTTAGGTTGTTCTTCAGACACAATGTCCTATGAGTCTAGTGTGTTGCCTTTTGCCTTCTGCTTTCTTTCAAACACTTTGGCAGGTGTCGTTTCCAGTTTCTTCTTTGCTGGTGACCGCTTGGTCACTTTGGGGCTTCCTATAGTAACTGGTGTCGATACAAAAGGCATTGTCTTTCCCTTCTTTGATGACGATTCTTTAACCGGTGTAACCCTTTCCAAATAGGTGTCGATTCTTTTTGCCTTTGGGTCAAGGGGCGAGGCGATTAGGGTAGAGGCATACCCATCCAGCATGTCATACATCACCTCATATCCCATGGGTTCCACTTCTTCCTATCTAGGCTCAACCACCTCCATTATGCACTCATCAACATTGATGGTGAAGTAGATGTCATCTTCATATTTCTTGACAATATCACCTGATATTCTCACCCTTTGGCTCATTTTGCGTCTGAACTCATCAAAGTAGTTGTTCAGAACTTCTGGATAATCGGTTCCAACCACTTGAAGGCTTTCCTTGATTTGCTTTGTAACCGGTTGGTCGACAGACCACAGAATATCTCCAACTCCTGGGAAGTATCCTTGGAAGTAGAAGAACAACCCAACCAATAGTTGTCCAAACTTAAATCTCAAGGCATTATCCTGTTTGATCGACTTCAGGTTCACCAGAAGTTGCCTTGCATACAGGTGCATAGATCAAATGATGCATCTTCTTTGATCATCCTGTAAGCCGCATTTACCGCTGCAGCAGAGACAGAGTTGATCCTGCTAGCATAGAATGTCTGATAACCTATTACCATGCAGGCGTACTTGACCAACTCATCCTTGATGGGATTGAAGGTCAGTCCCCGTTGGTCGCTCACAGAATTGGTGAGCTTGGTCATTTCAATCTTGTTGATCTTCCTTAGGGCTGGCACTTCATCGACGTTGTAGAAATCGGTGACGACATGAATCACTTCCGATGTGATGTCATGCATCCGCTCTAAATACATTTTGTCACTGTGCACTCTGCTTAGAATGATGCAGATGTGATCATCTGTAAACTCTTTAAGGAAGTAGACTGCATTATGAAGCTTCTTCTTTTCCAAGACGTTGAATTCCGGTTTGATCTTCTTATCCTTCCCGCAGAATAAGCTTAACTGAGAGTGGATCATTAGAGATCCTAGGTCTTCAATTTTACAATCAATATAGTCGGAAATGCCTTCCTCGACTATGACACCGACGGGTACTTGGGATAGGGCATTGTATTTTACCTTCCGTTGGATGAAATCTATTGAATCAACGGGTGCACTTGAGCTAGAGTGTGATGTTGAGGCCATGATAAACAAAGAAATTTGAAAAATACCTTTGTACATCAAAATTTAGGGCTTGCAGATTCCACTTTTCCACACACTCCTTTGGTTGCATAAATACCGCTTTGAGTTCTACACTTGACCAACAGATATTAGCTTCAGATTCTACTTCAAAGTTTTTGAAAATTCTTTGAATCATGATGGAAATCGCCTTTCGTTGCTCTGCACTTGAAAACTTCTTCGCTTCGAAAAATGATAAGTGAAAAATGACTTGAAAATTCCTTTTAAACAAATTTTCCACCTACCATAATAAATGTTCCACTATTAGGGCGTAAACCCTAATTTGCCTTTTACCATTTCTGATCTTCTGCCAAATGACAAGTATCACATACCGGTTAAGGTCTTTTACCAGTGTAAACCGGGGGTTCGAAACATTTCACCGTTTGCTCCCCCTAAGCTTTTTTGATGCTTAGTTTACCGGTTCAGTGACTTCCACACTAGGTGCAGAAACCGATTCTTCTTGAATCACTTCTTCTAGCTTCTTTTTCCATGCTTTCTTCATATCCACTTGAATAGTTTCAACATCAATCTTTCCTTCTGGAGTGACCGGTATATCATCAGATATATTCTTTCTCATCCTGCAGAATCTTGCTACATGACCCAATTTTTTGCAATGATAGCAAATCATTCCAGGTGCTCTCCATGGTCCATTATTCATGTTTCCATTCTTCCTTCTGCATGTTGCAGCAGTGTGACCATTACCATGACAAATCAAACAGGTTTCTCTCCATTCGATTGCCGCTTGATAGCCACCGCTACCTAACTGATGATTATAGGTATTAAACCGGTTTGGATTCTGGTTCCCAGAGAGTTCAGGAAAAACTCCTTGACTCCTTTAAGGATACCTTCCAGTGTTGTGCATGACAGACCTGCATTCAAATGCTCTATGCCCAAACTTGTTGCATGCATAACAATTACCATTGAATCTATTGGGTCTAGGCTTCTCATTTAAAAAATAAGGGAAATTATTGTAAGCCTTACTTCTACATACATTGGCAGTGTGTCCTTCCTTGAGACAATTAAAGCAAATAGGTTTGAACTTTTGCTTACCTTTATCCTTTGGTGTCGGTTGCTTCTTTGATGCTCCATCTTTTGTTCCAGAGGTCTCACCTTCCTCATATTTAGAGAAGCCAAGTCCATTAGTAATCTTTACCGGTTTAGCTGATTCAAGCTTTTGCTCTAGCTTAACAGTGCTCTTATTGAATTTGTCAAGTATTTCCTTTGACTCAGTGAGTTCTTTGGAAATATTAGCATTTGATTCTTTCAAGATTACATTCTCAGAGATAGCCAAGTTTAGTTCGCCTTGCATTTCTTCTTTTACCATTTTGCTTTCTTGAAGATGAGCGGTAAGTGAACTGATTTCTTGCTTCAGCTTGGAGATCTCATGATCTTTGTCTTTTACCAGATCTTCAGTTTTCCTTCGATTCTCAAGCTCTTGACACATTTGGATAGTGAATCCTTCCAACTCCTTTCTTGGGTTGGTATTGGATTCATTCATTTTTTCCAATTCTTGAACTAGGGCTTCCATGTCCGCTTCATCAGAAGAACCTTTTTCAATTAGCTCCATCAGTTTTTTAGCATGCTCTCTTCTTTTTGCCTGAGAGGCCTTATATTTGACTTTTAGTTCATCATAGGCTTGCTCAGTCTGAGTGAGCCAATGAGTAAGTTCCCTCACAATGTATTCCCCCATATCTCTTTCCAAGTGTTTAGACTTATAGAAAGGTTGGATCTGATACCAATTGATGAATACTAAGAGGGGGGGGGGTGAATTAGTATACCAGAAAATATTGTACTTAAACACTTAAATAGTCTAGCAGTAAACTGGTAAAACAATTTTACAAACAAACTGGTCAACACACATGCAAACCAAATAGCAAATAAGGCATTCACCCACAGAAGCACAATCACCATAACACAAGAGATTTTGACGTGGAAACCCAAATGGGAAAAACCACAGTGAGATGAAACTCACAAGTAACTATCTGCAGAATAGTAACCAGACCGGTTAAGGTCATACAATGTTCTTTAGCAGAGCAGATCCTGTTAGGAGATAAGTCCGATCAAAGACTACCTTGTGAGAGGATTTTAGATCCACAGTTGTGAACCACCTTGTTAGAGGATTTACAGAGGCTCTGCCCAACCTACCCGGTTAAGGGTTTTCAGACTTGTCGAAGATGTAAGTGATCAAACAAGTGAGTGATCTAAATACTAGCACAGTATGCTTGGTTAGATCCTTGATAGCTCATTATTAATGCATTTTAGCATTACTTCAGTCTTCAGACACTTCTCACACTTTTCTTTCACATAGACCTATTCTTCTTCTGTGATCGCACATGCAATAATCTCAACAATCACCTTAAGCCCTAACAACTCCTAAAACCCTAGACATGATGTCCTTAAAAGGAATCTGATTTCATGTTGGTCCAATAGGATTACATTGCAAGTTCCTAGGTTCAGTGTATCTAGACACATTTGGTAACATGACACACAATCACCGTCAAAGTGTTAGTGGATGGTAACTCATCACAAAAATACTGGTTGGTAACTCATCACATAGTGTTACCAGTTCATACAACTTTACCAATTACCAGTTGGTAACTCATCATAGAGTATTACCGGTTCATACAACTTTACCAATTACCGGTTGACAAAAATGAAGACTGGGAAAATGATAACTGCCGCTTTAGTTCCTTTGCTCCGTTCCACTTGAGATCCTCGAACCGCTTGTGGTCTTCATGCCGCTTGAGATCGATAACACTAATAGTCTAAGAACTACTACATAATACCAGTTTGGAACAAATATCAGTTGAGCATAACTCATACATTCAAAAAGTGATCTCATAGCAAGTGTGTGTCCATCAATGACAATCACAACAAAATCATCAAAAATGCCAACAACATAGTCTTGGATTCTATCAAAATTATTGGGATCCAACATTGTGAGATCATTGTCAAGCTTGTAGCCCCTAATCTCATCAACTTGGCCATACAATTGACCCAACTTTTCCCCAGCATCTTTTATTATCTTACACTTATCAATGTGAAAGATAAGATCATTTGATAGATACTTCCTCAATTTTCCAAGAGCCATAGTATTCTTAGGGATTCATTCCATTTGAGCATTTGGATCAACTTTTTGATACGGTGGTGCTTTAGCAGTTCCATCAATATAATGAGTTGGTCCTTTTTCCATTAACTTAATCCAAGCTTTGATTTTCTAAGAAGAATAGTTATGTGGATTCAAGCGTGGAAACTTAGGAGAACCCATAACTAAAAATTAAGGAGCACAAGAGTTAGAGAGAGGCACAATCACACACGACACCCCCCAAAGAGTATGATTGAGAACTTTATACTTAATGTGTGTACAATGGGACAAGACAAAGTGGGCTTTTGATTTCAATGATTAAAAATACTATAAAGAGGCTATAATAGAATCAAATTATTGATGCAAAAGACCTTCCTGAGATCTAAGCATGACATATACCAAAATAGGCCAAAAAAGACCAAATTCTGAAAGTGATATTTCTACTCTCAATAATAAAAAAATGATAGAACCAAATAAAAGTAGACAAAAATTTACGTACTTTAAAAAAAATGTCACCTAAAAAGGAGTCTGAAGCCTCTAAATTTGCAAAAACAAGGATTACTTGACTACAACTGTGAAAAAATAAATTCTCTAAAAACTCCTTGCATCAACATGAAAAAACTATCTACACCACTATGAAGAACATAAAATTATACCCTAAATAAAAAAAATTGCACTGAAAAAGGAGATCATATGCCCCAAGATATGAGCATTTGAAAATTAGCTTTGAAATAGAACTTGCCAACTATGAAGGGGGGAGAAAAACTTTTATCCCGCATGCACTATGCAGGGGATAATTTTGATATTTATATACTATAATGCTTAATAAATATACCAATGTATTGTGTAGAGATATGCATGAGCAACAAACTATACAAATTTTGGATAATGATGTGGCAGTTGATCGTTGAGTGGACCGTCTTGAGTATGCAACCTGATGATGTGGTAATCAACCTGAAGATGTGATAGTTTGATGATGTGGCCGGTAGTCTGATGGTGTGGTATTCAACCTAATGACATGGTAGTCTGATGATGTGGCAATTGATCGCCCGTTATTATGACGTTTGTATGACCGAGGAGGGAAAAAAATTCCCGATTCCCTGAGATCAACTATCACCCAATATAGGCAAATTTATACCTAAAATTCATGGAAACAACCTCTTGGAGGTGATGGTGAGCTTATATTTGGCATAAGACACTCCAAAAATGTGTTTCACCCTAAATCTCTCAATATGCCAATGTTCAAATGCACCAAGGTCTCTCCAAAAATGGCTATAAATTGCACCATTTATGCTTTGATACCATGTAAGAATTGACTATAGAAAACCAAGAACTAGAGGCCAAATTAATAGCACAAAAACCAGATAGAACAATAGAGACAAGAACAAATTGTATTCTCATCAAGATGCAAATAGTTGGATGAATAAATAATGTACATAAGCATGCTTATATAGGCAAGGCAAAAGGAAATGAGAGCACACAATAATGACATGTGGCTAACTAAAATGCAAGGGTAGGTAGGAGCTAGTTAGAACTCAACCACTAATGACATGTGGCTCAATGAAATGCAAGGGTGGGTAGGAGTCAATTAGAACTCAATTACTCGACACAAATAACTATGCATCCTAGGAAAGGATAAGTCAACCTAAAGTGGAAATGCTCCAACTACTCCCATGTGATTCCTTAAGTAAGATAAGTAAAGTGTAGTTATATCCTAGGATATAATTAAAATAAATTAATTACACCAACAAGAATGATGTTGTTGATGTAAAAAACGTGAGTGGTATTAAGAAAAAGGTGAATAGAGAGTAGTGTAGCTCTAAACATCCATTTGCTAGTGATGTCAAAGGGGAAGAGATATAGTTGGGGGGTCAGTTATCCTAAGGAGGAGAGATACATGCAGAAAGATAGGTGTAGAAAGGTTCATTATAGAAAAAGAAGTATCATGTGTTGAAATATTGTCATTGATGTCAAAGGTTGATGTTGTCTGTGTTAGTTGGATATGTTGAGTAGTTTAGCTCTAAACATCCCTTTGCTACTGATGTCAAAGGGGAAGAGATATAGTTGGGGGATCAGATATCCTAAGGAGGAGAGATACATGTAGAAAGATAGATATAGAAAGGTTTGTTATAGAAAAAGGAGTATCATGTGTTGAAATATTGTCATTGATGTCAAAGGTTGATGTTGTCTCTGTTAGTTGGATATGTTGTCAATGATGTCGAAGGAGCATGTTGTATAGGGTGGATATTTTGGATCATTACCTTTGGTATCACTATTGTGGTTGTTAGGGTTTAAGTTTTCCTATTAGGGTTTTATTTTTTCCCTAGTCCAAAAACCCTAAAACAGTCCACACCCTAGTAGATTTTTGTTATAATTTGGTGTTGGTTGGCTTTGGCTTGTGTCCATTCATCTAAGTTATAACTTAAGTGTTTTTGTTCATGTGCTTATCAACCTCACTATCCTAGTCTTACCTTTTGCCCCATTACCTTGAATTTATTTTATTTGCCTGTCTTGGCTTAAAATTATGATCCACACCCATCATTTGAGTTAGCACCATGTGTCAATCTCTCATTGCAACATGCTGAATAGGCTTATTGAAAACTTTAAAGACCTATCCCACCTCAAAGTTGTGATGGTGCATAGTTTTGATGTGTGTTATGGTTTCACTCTATCACATACTACAGTTGTTAGAACCCTATCAGAGCTACAAAGCCGCGCAATCATGTCACCTATCTATTTGTCAATGTGGGAACAAGTCTTTGTAGAGAATGGATATAATTTTATTCTAGCTCAATTCCACAAGCTTGTTCCTATAATGCTGAAAAATTAGGGTTTCCACCACAAGAAGGATGAAAACTGCTAATTTTTACTTGGGGACCATTACATTAAAAGAGGGATAAATCTAATGGATCTAGCCACAAACCAACAAGGATAAGGGTTGAGCATTCTATTGGATCTATTGGATTTAATTGGACTTCCCTCTTTTAAGTCAGATTGTGAAAATGTTGAAATTAGGGTAAATATGCTAGAATTGATATTAAAAGGCACATGAATAGTAAACTACAATGGTCGGATCAAGCCATGAACTTGGATATGAAGATTGTAAGAATATTTGGACTTGTTCCTAGAAGGAGCTCCTAATTTGTCAGGACCGGGATGGTGTTCACTTTGGCCCTCCGCACTTTTAACACTCAAATGGGGGATTGATTCGTTACTTTGAATAAAGCCATTTCTAAAAATCACAGCTTTGTACCTACTCCTATGCACAATAGAGAAGGGAAATAGGTTGGGAATAGGGATTTTCCTTAGGTCAACCTTGGTTTTGGAATTAACCATGAAATAGAAATGAAATATGATTGAATTGCAGTAATGGAGATGTTCTCCCTTTGAGGGAGATGTTGAATAATGATTGAAACACAAATGCTATACTTCCTTGTAAAGTTTTGTTTGTCTCCACATGGAATTAGTATTTCATGAAGTCTTTAATAACATAGAACGTGAATGTCAACTTTGATGCTTGAATCGTGACCTCATATATGCTCCAATGCTTGAAAGAAGATTGATTTCTCACTCATTTGAACTTGAATGCCTGATTGCTTGATGTTGAATTGAATTGATGTGTGTGTGTGTTAAAATGAGAGGGGTAGACCTTCTTTGATACTTTCTCATCGAAAAACAACTTAATTTTCTAACATGAGCTGACACAAGGTCTGGATTCTCACCCAAACCTTGTGACCATTAAGGGGCCCAAAATTGGGTCCTAATTAGGAGGACCAGGGCATCATGCCCTGGTCCTGCCCAATTAAAGACCAAAAATTGAGGGCAAATTGAAGTGTGAGGTGAAAATGGTGGCAAAATTGCATAGTGAGAAGAATCAAGTCCCAGTAAGGCCTCGAGGCACGAATGCCAAGGTGAGGGCCCAAATGCCGAAAAATTATAAGGAGTACAATTTCAGGCACTACAGTTCCTAATTGATTCCATAAGAGCATAGAGGTACAAAGGTCTAAACCTATCAGGGCATGATAGTGAAAAGTTTGGATGCATGTACTAGGCCTATTGATATGTTATAGTGAAAGATCTTGATAGTGTATTCCACATCATATGACATCACTCATTTGGGCATATTGTATAGCAATTTTTTTGGCATCTTATCAAGACTGCAATGGTGCATAATTTTGCCACATGTCTTAGGGTTGCAAAAGTTCTTAGAGCTATTTGTTGAAGACTTTCCACGTGGTAGCCTAGTGCATGTTTGTAGGAGAAGAGAAGAGGGGCACAATCATGACCATGATAATGCAATAGATTGACATGTGTCCTTATGAGTTCCATAGAGACATATGTGTCCCTCTATCTTAGGGTAGGAAGTTGGCTACTATTTGGGTCTTGATTAGTGAGTTGTAATAGTTTACGTCTTTGTAGAACCTCCTAATTGGTTGATGACTATTGATGCAACATGACCACTAGACCAAATATTCAAATTTGGTCAATGCTTATGATTACCATTGATATTTCCTACACAATTCAAGATCTATGGATCAGATTCAAACTTGTAGAAGGGTGGTTGGTTATGAATGGGTAGTTCATGTACATGACTGACTTAGGTGGTTAAACGATGCTTATAATGGTGTAGTGTCATAAAATTGTGACCCTTGCAATTTTAATCACATTTGAGGCCCTCACCTTGACGACGATATCTTCTTCTCCAACTGAGACCCCTTTCTGCACCTTAACCCTTGAACCTCTCCTTGTTTAAGCCTGGAGATGGCCTCAGGACCCTGTCTGGACCCCAAGATAGGGCAGGACAGGGCGTGGTGCCCCTATTCCCCCTAGGCTAGGGGTGTGGTGCCCTTGTCCCCCCCTCTTAGGGTGGCCCCAAGATAGGTCCCTCTAGTCCTATCTGCATTTTGGGATTCCAAATCCCCCCCGATGTCGGCCTTTGGTGAGATGAATTAATCTTCTGAGGCATGTATAAAAGGGGAGTTGGTCCTCTCATTTGCATAGACATGAAATACATGATAGGTGAAGTTCAAGCATTCAAGTCTTCAAGCATCCATCAAGTCTTCTTCTTCATGTGTCTTCTTCATTCATCCATTGGAGCAACTTTACAACATTCATTTGTAAACATGTGTGTGTGTGTTAGGGTTTTGTCATGTTACATGCCATTTCATGCAACACTTGTGATTACATTCAAGAAGCAAAGCAATCATCATCAACAAATTGCAAATATACAAGGTAAACATTTCCATCATTTACATTTAAGCATTTGCAATTACTTTCTTTTAAGGTTGATTCCTCAACCGGGGTTTGACTGAGGCAAACCCCTATCCACAACCCTTCTTCCCTTATTTTCTATGTGTAGGTTGCAGGTGCGCAACTATAATTACAGGTTTGGGCTTCATTTTCAGAGACAGAGAAACCCTTTTCATTTCCCAGATTTTTCGGAGGACCGTGTGCACTTTCAACATGGTCCCGATGACTTTTCTCCAAATTTGCAGGGTAGATCCGTATCAGTCTAAATATCTTAGATCTGAAGTTACAGTGCGATCCTGAACTGGTAGCTCCTCATTTCACTCATTTTATCTCTCTTTTCTACATAGTCAACGAGTCAACTCTTCTATTTACAAAAGAGGGCAAATTGCATTCCAACACTTGTAGTCCACTTCTAGAATTCGCATCCTTGTTTTGCTTGGATTTGGATCTAGTGGATTCAACCCCTCTTTGAATGTAAAGTATCTCCCAAGTGAAAATCATCCTACTGATTTCCTTTCCGTCTCCTAGGTTGGGAATCACTAGGGTTCAATTTTCCACTTTACATTTTGGTGAGCCCGACATCCTACATCTTAATTCTGATTTCTTATTTTTAGATCTAAATAATTATAATTTGAACTTTAAAATTCCATTTCCAATTTTGATCTTTTTGCAAATTTTAGAGGTTAATCGCATAAAAACCCTAATTTTTCATTTTGAGGAAATTAAGCTTGTGAAGTATAGCATTTTGGTTGCTTGTTTCAGATCTAATTTCTATTTCAAAATTGCAATTCAAATCTGTCTTTTCATTTTGAATATAAGTGGTTAAACAGTAAAACCCTAATTTTTAAAATCCTTTTATTTTCAACCTTTGACTGCCAATTTGACCAATCTAGACATCTCCAAATTAGCTGTTTTTTTGGATTCTGCAATAAAATCATAATATCTATCATCCCTGAAAATTTTGAAAAAAGTTGGTCGGACTGTGTGCACTTTCAACATGGTCCTCGAATTTTTTCCCGAAATTTTGGGAGATGGAATTGACTGTATTTTTATGCTTAAATCCAAAAAATTGGCATACTTTATTAATTTTAACACCTCCTAAGGTCGAAAACAAATTTAAAATGGAATGTTTGATTTTCTTGCTATTTACAAAAAATCTAGATTTGAAATTGAATTAGTGCAAAACTTGGATCTTACCTCAATTTTTAGATTAATCATCGTTGTCAAACTTGTCTTCTTGTCTAAAATTCAAATTTTCAATTTCCCTCCTTTTCCAAAATTCAAGATTTAAAAATTAAGTGGTTAGGTCCTAAAACCCTAATTTTTAAAATTAATCGGATTTTGTGCAAATCTCAATCATTTTCCCACAATTTCAGTTTTCTAAACATCATCTAAGGTGGCCTTATCCATTAGGTGTGACCTTTTTCAAATTTGCAATTCAATTCCTCATTTTTCTAAAAACCCTAATAGGGTCCTATTTTTAAATTCAAACCTTAATTTCACGTATCTAGAAATTGTAATATCAACCAATTTTGGGGGGTTAGCTTTAAAATCATCGTAACTTTCATCCCTGAAAATTTCTGAAAAAGTTGGGAGGACCGAATGCACTTTCAACACGGTCCTTGGCTTTTTTCCCGAAATTTCAGAAATTTTTAAATTAAGAGGTTTTTCAATAGGCCCTAATTTTAATCTCTTTTGGATAATTTTAAAATGAAGAGGTTATTTTTTACATAATCCTAATTTTAAATTTCAATTTCCTTGGAGGTTGCATTATTATTCTTTCAATCAATTTGTTCATTTAATTGAATAATCATTTTCCTATAATGTTGAATTATTCAATTATTTTGCAAGTTTCAAATTTCAATTTCAAATTTCACATTTTCAATTAAAATACCATTTTCCCTCCTTTATTCAATTTTCTATGCATGTATGGGGTGAACATTATTATGGTCAAATGACATATGACTTTCTTGCTTGATCATAAGTGCATATGGATTTCTTATCTTATTTTGCTAATTCAATATCAAGTTACATTAAAGATGTTCATGATGTTCCCTTTCATGCATATGATGATAATTTAGTTCTCCCTTTCATTCATAGCTATGATTTATCCTCTCCCAAAATTGATCTCATTAATGAGGGCACATTGGTGCAAAAAGGGAATATGGACACTTCTTTCAAAGATCTCCCTCCTAAATATGAATCTTTGGAGAATTGTATTCCTACTTCTCCTAAAAAGAACCTCCCTCATAAGGATTATTTGGTGCAAGAGGATGATATTATGACTACTTATCCTAGTGATACCATACCTTCTTTTCACGAACTTCCCTCTAAAGATGAAGCATTAATTACATATGATGGTCCTTTTCCTAATGAGTGTCTTGAACATAAAGATACCTTAGAGCAAGAGGATGATATTATTTCTCATCATAATTCTCTCTCTCTCAAAAATCAAGAGCCTAACAAAAATCAAATCAATTTCATTCATGTTCCTAGGAAACCAAAAATTCTTCCTGATTATCATGTTGTGCCTTACACATATACTAATGAGGTAGTTGATGAGAACTTAAGTGAAGCATCATATGCTTTCTTTGTTCCTACAATCCTCTCTTCAATTCATTCAAATACACCATCTCCTACCAAATAAGTTCCTAAAGAAGAACTCTTAGAGGGTGATTGGGGGTCCTTATATTTCACTCCTACCTTTTCTAGAAAGTCTAAGATGCCTAAATTTCATATTCCAAATTTTTCTCTTAACACAAATCTTGAAATTGATTGGGCCTCTTTAAACTTCAATCCAATTCCCCCTAAGAGTGAACCCTCTTTTGAACATACACATGGATGCAATGGACAAATGCTTGAATGTGAGCTACAAAGTCATGAGAAATCACACTTTCCTTTGTCCACATATTCTTTTCCATTGTCTTGTAAATCCACACCTTCTCATCCTAAGTTTGAGTTACAACGAGAACATGTGTTGACCATTCTTCTAAATTCCAACTTAATATTTCCTCTTTGTCCTAAAAGAAGAAGAAAACATAGACAACATTCTCAAAATTCTTCTTTTTGTAAATATCATCAAACACATGGCCATTCTACTAATGAGTGTCAAGCTTTGAAAACACAAATACAACATTACATTGATTCAAGCATGTTAAAAATAACATCTGGCAATGAATGGCATATTCATCATGATCATTTAAAATAACATTCAAGTTCCTATTATGTTGCTCCTCACTATGTGACATAGTTAGCCTACCTATCGAGGGCTCCTTGTCATTCATGGTGGTACAATTTCAGGTGCAATCATACTTAGTGAGCAACATAATAGTCTATTTCTTCTTGCTTCTATGCTTGGGGGGCAAGAATATTCCTTTTCCTCTTTCTAAAGTTTCACTATTTTCTTTATGGAGTACATTATTCATAAACTTGATGTCCTTTCTTGCATGGAGTTCTCCTTCATGTGAGTGCATGTCTATTCCGTGACTGGGATCTTCTCCTTGCTTGAAATAGTATGTCTATTATGAACAATCTCTCCTCATAGAACTTTTGTGAATCTTCTTCTTTCTCTCTCTTTGCAAATTACCTCTTCTATTGTGTTATTCATAACTTGATGTCCTTTCTTGAATGGAGTTATCCCTCATACGAGTGCATGTTTGTTCCTTGGTTAGGATCTATTCCTTGCTTGAAATGGTATGTCTCTTATGAGTAGTCTCTCTCTAGAAGTTGTGTAATTCTTCTCATTGTCCTACACTTGGGGGGCAATGATCTCTCTCTATCTCTTTCTCTAAGGATCCACTCTTTCCTATGTTTTGGATGGTGTGAATTTTATTACTTGATGTCATTCCTTGTGTGGAGTTGTTGTTGTTCACTCAAGGGTTCTCTCTTATACAAGAGGTGTAAGTCCTTGACTACAATATCTTTCACACTTGGTAATGTACATCTATAATAAATTCACCCATCCCCATTGGGGCTAAAAGTGAGCCATCCTTCATCAAGAATCTCTTTCACCTAGCAATAGGATGAAGGATTGAATTCTTGATCTCTTCTTTGCTTAATTCTAGAAAATGTTATATTTGTCTAAGACCACTCCTCTTGGAGGTAGATGTCTTCTAAGAAAATATCTCTTCTCCTCCAAGGATCTCCTTTACACTTATAGCAAGATGTCTCTTTTCAACTATCTTATCCTTTCTTGAAGAGTATTCCCTCTCTTGCTTGGATTTATGACATTGTTGCATAACATATATCTTCTTTGTGATAAAGGTAGGTAACCTCGTTCTTCTTTCCTTCAGATATCAACATCAACCTATGTTGACATCTTAAAGGGGAAGCACCCACACTGCTCCTTTGTACTATACTTCTCTCGTGCACTATATAGTGGGACATTCTTGGAACCAGAGGGTAGCCTCTTAGAGCAAGATGTCATCACTTTTCTCTTGTACAGTAGGTCATTCTCGGAACCAAAGCACATACTCTTAGAGCGAGATGACGCTGCTATTTCTTGGTACAATGGGTCATTCTCGGAACCAGAGCACATAATCTTAGAGCGAGATTTCATCACTTTTTCCATGTACAATGGTTCATTCTCAGAACCAGAGCACAAACTCTTTGAGCAAGATGAGGCCACTTTTCTCTTATGCAAGGTGATTATTCTCAGAACCAGAGAACAGACTCAGAGCGAGATGTCACACCTCTCATTTATACTATACATCTTATACAAGTTGTAGCATACTCAAGAATAGACTCCTATGAGGCGCTTTGAACCTCACTTGCACACATGCGCATGAGGTTGGGTGGAACTAATGGTGTTCTCACTCTCCTCCCTTACATGGATCACCTAGACAAACTCTGGGGGCTATATTTCCATGTCCTTCTCTCCATGGATCACCTAGTTTTAGGGGCAAGATGTCCATGGTTTCTCTCTTGTTCGCATTTCTTCTCATGGATCACCAAAGTGTGTATTCATGTCCTCTCTCTCCTTCCTCTCATGAACCCATAATTTTACTATTGATGGTTCATGGATGATGTCATATTTTCTCTTCTATGTGATTATTGGTGTTTATGTGATGGCATTTGTCTTTGTGTTTCAATTACTTGTTTGAGATATTTGTATCAAGATCTCTACGACTAGTTGATGTGTGGTCTTGTGTTTCGTTTTGTGTCTTTTGTGCTTTGTTTTGTTTTGTGTGTCTTGTTCCTTGTTGTTTTTGTGTGCTCTTGCATATGTTTGAGTGAGTTAAGATCCTAAGATTAGGGGCTTTGTTACTCAATATTAGTGATGTCTTATACTCCTTGTGGTATTGCTCTGTATCTCTCTTCTTCATCTCTATTTCTTCTACTTTACCAAAAGTATTGGCATAAGCCATACTCTCGCTAAAGTGGGGGCTAAATGTAGTGTCATAAAATTGTGACCCTTGCAATTTTAACCACATTTGAGGCCCTCACCTTGGTGACGATATCTTCTTCTCCAACCGAGACCCCTTTCTGCACCTTCACCCTTGAACCTCTCCTTGTTTAAGCCCTGAGATGGCCTCAGGACCCTATCCGAACCCCAAGATAGGCCAGGACGGGGGTGTGGTACCCTTGTCCCCCCCTCTTAGGGTGGCCCCAAGATAGGTCCCTCCGGTCCTATCTGCATTTTGGGATTCCAAATCTCCCCCGATGTCAGCCTTTGGTGAGATGAATTGATCTTCTGAGGCATGTATAAAAGGGGAGTTGGTCCTCTCATTTGCACAGACAGGAAATACATGATAGGCAAAGTTCAAGCATTGGAGTCTTCAAGCATCCATCAAGTCTTCTTCTTCATGTGTCTTCTTCATTCATCCATTGGAGCAACATTACAACATTCATTTACAAGCATGTGTGTGTGTTAGGGTTTTGTCATGTTACATGCCATTTCATGCAACACTTGTGATTACATTCAAGAAGCAAAGCAATCGTCATCAACAAATTGCAGATCTACAAGGTAAACATTTTCATCATTTACATTTAAGCATTTGCAATTACTTTCTTTCAAGGTTGATTCCTCAACTGGGGTTTGACTGAGGCAAACCCCTATCCACAACCCTTCTTCCCTTATTTTTTGTGAGTAGGTTGCAGGTGTGTAGTTGTAATTACAAGTTTGGGCTTCATTTTCAAAGATGGAGAAACCCTTTTCATTTTACGAATTTTTCGGAGGACCATGTGCACGTTCAACACAGTCCCGACGAATTTTATCCAAATTTGCATGACAAATTTGTAATAGTCTAAATATCTTAGATCTAAAGTTACTGCGCGATCCCGAACCGATAGCTCCTCATTTCACCCATTTTATCTCTCTTTTCTACATAGTCAATGAGTCAATTCTTCTATTTACAAAAGAGGGCAAATTACATTTCAACATTTGCAGTCCACTTAGAATTCACATCCTTGTTTCCCTTGGATTTGGATCTAGTGGATTCAACCCCTCTTTTGAATGTAAAGTATCTCCCAAGTGAAAATCATCCTAGTGATTTCCTTTCTCTCTCCTAGGTGGGGAATCACTAGGGTTCAATTTTCCACTTTACAAATGGTCAACGTATAACATGTTATTGTAATTTTTTTGATGAGCCTTGATGTTGATATTCTCTATAATTAAGTCATTAAATGAAATATTTTGGGAAATTGTGTGAGTTGTTATTAATGGTGTGAAATTGACATCTTCCAAGAGTAGAACATAATTGTCAAGCAAGGGATGAAAATTTAAATTGGAACAAAGTAGAATGGTCATCATGAAGAAGAATTTTTTTTTAAGATGAATTCTTGTAGGAGAAGTTGGTGCCTCCTATCAACACATATTGGTGTCTCTTACTAAATTGGTGCTCAATTGTGGGGATTGGTGTCTCTAGTAGGTTGGTTCTTGCAAGTTCTATGAGTGGGGATTGGTGTCTCAAGCAGGTTGATGCCTGCAAATATTGTAAGATAATTTCATTATTCTTGTGAGACTGGATTTGGATAGTAGATCCAAGCAATCCTTTATCGTATTTTTCTCTTAAAAGGGATTTCACATAAATATGGTTTGTTCTCTTGCATGGATGCCATATGTTGTTATTATTTTAGATCTTATGGTTGTTAAATTTTAGATAAGTAAAATTATATTATACTGATACACCCCCCTCTGGATAGTTATGTGTTCATCATAGTATTTCCATGTAGTGAAAGAATCTAGTCCCTCTACAAAGAAGGAGACAAAAATGGGCTCTAATTATGTGAATAAATCCTTCATCTTGGAGTAGGTGACAATGTACCCTAGGGTAGATTTGTTAGAATATTTTTTGTTGAAGACAAGTTGAAGAAAGCTTGCAATGCTAACTTATGTATGTGCACACAAATATGAAAATAAGATTATCAAATCACATTTAAGTATGTGATCATAGATTCAACACAATATAAAAATCAACAAACCATGGAGACACAAAATTTATGTGGAGAAACCCTTTCGAGAAAAAATGCCACATAGGAAAGAGGGCAAGTATATTATTAATCTTCACAAAGAGATGTAAAAAAACACACTTAATTAATCTCCTCTAATCAACTTGGCAACACCTTATTACCTGCAAGAAATCAACATAACATTACCATCTCATGGATCCAATTTATAGAAAAATGTGAGAGGGAAAACCACTATGGTATCTCAAAATAGGAGGCAAGAAACCATTTGGAAAAACCCATGACTAGGATAATGAACAAAAAAAAAATGTTCATGGAGAGGAGAGGTAGGAGAAATGGTGTTAGGGTTTCCCATGGAAATAGAAAATCTAAAACCAATGAAGACAGACATGGAGATGTTGTGTTTGGTCTAGTGTTGCCCTATATGGAGGGTTTCTGTGGTTCCCGTATTTTCTCTACATTCTATTTTGTTGCTAGTGTTCTTTGTGCAGGTATTTTTTGGTTTCATTGTTGGTCGAGAGCGTTGGTGTTTTATTGACAACTTTTGTTCTTGGTGACGGGCCTTCTAATGATGTTGGGGTTTCTTTTGCCATGCTTCCATTGGGCCTCTGGTTGGGATTTGTTGAGATATCAAGTTCTTTTTATTTCCCTATTTTCTTTTACCCTCCCTTGTTGAGTTCAACTCATAATGAGAATGTTCTCTCAGAGGCTACTAGTGGCTTGGCTAGTCTTCCCTACTTCGTTGGTTTGGTTGTTTTTTCCCTATTAGTGAGTAGCTCTACTTACCCTATTTGGAATGTGGCTCTAGGTGTCATTTGTTTTCAAGGATTTTATTTTCTTGGTTGTGGTGTTGTGGAAGCTTTTGTGGTTGTTTCTCTAGAAGAGTATGATGGGTTGGTTCTTGTTGTGGCTTCAGCCTTTGAAGTCCCTATTTTGTGATTTGGTTGGGTGTGGCTTGGTCAAGCTTCTTTGTGGATTGGGTTCTTGGTTCTCCGCAGTTTGGGTTCTTGGTTTTTGGCAAGGACTCTTTTGTTGTCTTTTTGGTGCCCTATTTGGTTGTCGAGGTTCTAAGTTATTCAGTGTTTTTGGGTCTCTTCTCTTCTAATGGGGTTTTCTTCATTTGCCCTAAAGAATTGGTGGCTCTTTTTGTTGGTTGCTTCTATTGTTGTTTAATCAAAGAAAATTTTTTGTCTTTTGGCGAGGAGGGAGATGTCAGAGCTATTCTTTTGGGCCTTGCAAAGTTTAGGGCTCTTTTGGTGTTGTATTGGGTTTTCGTGTTTCCCATTCTTATGGTGGCTATTATGGCTTCGGTTTATGGTAGATCCTTTGCTATTGGTTGTGGCCATGGATTTCCTAGCTTATTTTTGGGCAGTCCTATTCATTTCAGGAGCTTTGTTTTAAAGGGTGTAATCCTAGTCTTCCTATCTTTTGATTTAACCCTATTTTTGTGGTGTCTATTTTGAGGGGTTGGTTGGGTGATATTGTCCACCTAGTTTTTATGTGTTTGTTTTGCTTGGGTGGTGTTGTCTCCCTTGTTGTGGAGGGGGTTTCTCTGCTTTTTCTCATGGCTGAAATTCTAACCATTATTACTCTTGGCCCAGTTTCAGGTTTCTATTTTTGGTTACTGGTGAAGATGGGGGGTTTTCTTTGGCCCTTGCCCAGGTTACTCATTTAGAGGTGGAGTGCTTCATGAACAATTATTCTTTTGATCCCCATTTTGTCAAGCTTTTGGATGTTTTGGCCATCCTTTCTTTTTATGTTTGGAGCAATTGGAAGGAGGTTCCTTCACCTTTCTTTGATCCCACCCTTTTTTCTCCTATTCAGGTGGAGAGAGTGTTGGTGGGCTATTTTGATGTTTTGTAACTAGTTGACGGGGTCTTCATATGATCTTCCTATAGAGGTGGGGTTGTTTCCTATTGAGGTAGAGATGGGTATTGTAAGAGAAGATTTGATTTGCGGTAAGGGGGTTGCTACCACCCTTTTGTTTATGTGGTGCTTTCAGTTTTGTTTCTATTACTCCTATTGAGGTGGAGCTTGGGGAAGTTGAAGGTTCTGTGCTTTTGCATCAAAGGAAAGTAGAGATTAAAATTTTATTCTTCTTTATGCTTTTCTTGTTGTATTTAGGGCTCGGGATGGTCGTTTCCTTGAGTTGGTTTTTTAATGGCTATGGCTTTGAAGTTGTAATAGCTCTTTTCTACTATTAGTTGGTTGTTGTTTGGCTGCTATTTGTCTAAGATCTATCTTGTTGTAGCATTTTTGTTAGTGGTTTCTATTTGTCTATGTTTTATCTTCTTGCAAGGTTCTATAAATGGGTTTCAGATCCCAATAAAATTCATTTGTAAAGGGTTTCAGGTTCCTGCAAAACCTGTTTTACCACCAATAAAAAACAAACATACATGGTAATAAAATATTATATTTCACATGGCTCTAAAATGGATGCCTAGCCCATAGCAACTCAACTCCTTTGCTTCCTGGATGCTCCATAACTCCCCAATGACTCTTTAGATCACCAAATGAACAACCTTACACCTTCAAAAATTGGGTGCCAAGCTCATGACTCTTCAAAATCATAAAAGTGGATGCCTAAGATGTATATTTGCCCATTTTTTATTATCTACATCATTGACACATGTTTACCTCTTGAAGATGCGATTACAATTTGTCATATAATACAAATATTAAACATTTTTCCTCTCATGTCCTTGAGAACACTTTCCATGGAATACATAGTCACATGAATGCCATGGGATTGCAAGATTAATGTCACCTACCTAACAATTTTCCCATTGTTCATGACACACTCCCTAAGTGGTTGAGAAAGTTATAAAATTACTAAAATTATGAGGCCAGTTTTAGCTTGCACTTGGCTATGAAAATAAGTAAATGTGACAAAATGAAATTTCTCCTTGACAAAATAAAAAACCAATAATCTATGCATTGAAAATAACATTATTTCTTGACCTTGACAACTAAAACATAACCTAAGCTCCAAAATAATTCCAATTTTTTCCAATGTACAACAATCATGGAGTTAAAGTAAAAGTTCTTGGGGTCCCTTCAAAACCTGTTTTTCCTCTAATAAAAATAATCACGGGGTTAAATCCCTCAATAAAATGATTCTCTAAGAAAAAGGATGAAAATGCTAGAAAAGATAGTGAATCAAAATTTAAGCACTTAGGGGCAAAGGGTAGGTCCAAAAAAGATGCTTGAATGTCTGAAGTATGTTATTGGTTAGACATGTTGTATGAGCAATATAAATGTGTAAGAGCCTTTTCCCTAAGGGAAGCCCGTGGAGGACAATATATCAATGAAAATAAGTAAATTTAAGCTTCAATGTAGGTTACCAAATCCATTTATGTTGACAAAGTCAAGTCTAAGGGAAGGAATAAAGACCCTAACAATGAATTTATTTTGTAGAGACCTAAAAGAAGGACTATGAACCTTATAAAGCAATTGTCATATAGTTTATAAAAGCAAGTAAGTGGTAGTTGGAAACCCAACTTATAAAGCATATCATTGGGAAAGAACACACATAGTACTACAAGATGAAAGACAATTTTACATTAGGAAGTTGAATTTTTTATTGAAACGCTAACAAAGGGTCCGATCTCTATTAGAGGCAAATCTTTGATAGTGTGGATTCGTTATTGAAAATTTGAGAGCTTTTATTCTAGGTGTTTCTATTAGAGGCAACCAATCTAACCATTAACAATAGGGGATCACCAAACATTGTGGTCATTGAAAGATCGATCCATTCTAAAATCCTCCTTGACATGCTTTAACAAAGACTTAACTACCTCAAAGTCCTACCTAAATATTTCAAGCAACAAAAACGACCTTAATTTTGAACAAACCAATCATGATGAGAAAAATGTGTAGATCAATTCCTCGAAATCTTTTTTTTTTTTCATAAAGAAGACTTGATAAAATGTGGAAAGATCCATTCAATTAAATCTGCCCAAAACATATCCCAACCACATACCTTAAAAATGTCAAACATTTATACTAACAAAAATTAAACTTTGACAAACTCTTTATCAACTGCTCATTTTTACCAATAAACTAAAAACTGCTTAATCTTAATAATTTTTTTTTATCATAATACAGAATTACAAAATAATGTTATATTATTTAAAAAATTAATTATCAATTAAAAAATAAAAAAAGTGTTTGTTAGGCAATTCTTTTTCTCACCCTTATTTTGATTTTTGTGCAAACGATACCAATTATTGTCCTCTCTAGAACACCTTTCCACATGTTTTCGTATAATTTTTGTTGTTATTTCTAGATAATATTTTTCGATTAAAACAAACAAAAAAGGCCTTACAAAGTTAAAACCGTCACTATTCAAAACGGCCAAAAAATGTTTTGGTTCCCATTGAAAACCGTGATATCCATTTCCTATGTTGTTAAATGTTGGGACATAGGCATATGAAGCCTCTTATATGGGATTAAAATAAAGATTTATAATATGTTATTATTTTTATTTATTATATGGAAATGTAGTGTAGCATCAAGTTGTATTTTTTTTGGTATTTGAGATATTATAATTATTATCTTTTGCCCAAGATCTTAAATGATGTGTTTTGCCTGTAACTCCAAAATTCGAATTAATTAAAAAATTAAATATTTAAAATTCTAATAATAGTATTTGTCAAACAATTATAAGAATCTAATTCAAAAATTTAGAAGTCTAATGGTCGCATTAGTCAATTAAGATGGTGACCTTACTCCACCTTAAGTTGTATGGTATTTGGGTACTAGATCATATCAGCGTAATATCCTTACACATCTTAAATTAAGAAACAACACCCGTCTTTGCTTATGTTTGTCATCATGTAAACTTAAGAAACAATTTTGAATGCTTTTATTTTATTGAAATTGACAAGGGAGAGAGGAGGAGTTTCCTACATTGATATTAGGTAGCTCCTAATCCCTCTAAATTTTCCTTTTAATTTTGTTAATTTTTAAAATTAAAATTCATATTTTCTCTAAATAAATTCATCTCTATTGATTAGCATAATCTAATTGACCATTATCATGGACTTTCTTGTGAACATTTAGATGATATTATAGATGACTCTACTCACACACGTAAACATTAAAAATCATTCTTAATGTAATAACATTTTTAGGAAAATCTTTAGGAAAGATTTCTTTAAAAGAAAAGAGGCACAATTATTAAGCTAGACCTTATGACCAAGCTTCATAATAGAACCAACCTTTAAGAATCGTTTACAATAAAAGTGCACATGCCATTGTGCTTGTTATCTTGCAATGCAATTTAAGTTATTAGATATGATAGTTGATGGGGAAACAAATTTATTGTTGGGAGTAGTTCTTTGTATCTTTTATTATTGTTTACTCAAATTAATGTTTAATCCTATAACTTAATAATTGAATGCTATTGTTTAGTTATGCTACTTTTTAGGTTTTCATTATGGCACCAAGCCTTCCATATAATTGCTTAATATATGTACAAATCTAGTACAGTTAATATAAATCTAGTACAGTTAATGAAATAGTTCATATTATTATACTTTTAATATATTTATATATTTAAACTAGATTATCCATCTCTCTTAAATAAATATGTTCTATCACCCATCCTTATACATCTTATTATAATTATAAAAATTCTACTGGCAAAACCAAATATCATAACTAGAAGAGTATTCAAACAAGAAATGATCATAATGTATAATATCAAAATTTTAGTATTCAATTACTTTTATATCAAGTCAATCCCCATTACCCATACTTCTTAAGTAGTAAGTGAGAAGAACCTATATCTTGTGAGTTTAGATAGTCTATTTGACTCTCATTAAATCTAGGTGATTCTCATGTGAGCGAAGGACCATTTTTTAGAGGTCACCCATTCTACTATAAATTCAATTCAATTTTGCTTTACCATGTAATGTAGTCCACAATTGAGAGCACAAAACTTACTACCACATCCATGAAACCTTTAAAAGTATTGTGCCTTGTGATTAATTCATTGTGAAAATCACTAGTTATTTCATTTTTATATGGTTTATTTTTGTAAGAAAAACAAATACTTTATCACTTCTCCCCAATTACATCCACTCTTCATTACTTATCTTCATAAATGATTGTTCTATATTGCCTAGGGATGTAATGGCAATGCTCCATCTTTTAAAATTTTATGTATAGTACATTTGATTATATGAGTATAATATCCATGTAACTATTTTCTTATTAATTTTATGTACTCTCTACATAAGGCAAGAACATAAGCATGGCAAATAGATTTATCATTCAACTTGTTGAACAAACCAGAATACTGAGAGGGGAGGGTGAATCAATATTCCCAAATCCAAACAATCTGAAATTTTGTAATTTAATTTTATCTCAATTAACCTTAGCATAAAAGGATATATGCAATAGAAACTAAATGCAAGACATACACAACCGTAAGAGAGACACCATATTTTTATACATGGAAAACCCAAATAGGAAAAACCACAGAGAGGTTTACCTCTGAAGATAATATAACTAGTTATATGGGATTACAAAGGCTCACTGTCAGAGGGCTCACTACCCGGATTACAACGGATTACTGTTGGAAGGCTCACTGTTAAGAAAAATAAGTATGACCTAAGAATATTGCATCTACATATGTATGGGATCAGTTCCTGTTAAGCTCAAATACAAAAATTGCATGTAGTAGGTCCAGTTAAGAAACTCTGCAACTCACTTGCTATCTACCTGCTCCAATCACACACAATCACTATCACACTAGATCTGGCTTTCTTCTTTACCCACAAATATCATCTCTCTCACTGTATCACTCATCACCTTCTTTCCACTACTTCCAAACATAACATGTAGATGTTTATATATATGTGTGTACCGATAAGAATATACATCAAGTCAACTTCAAAGACACTTTTCCCAATGATACTCCAATGGTCAAATCACATGCTACAAGCACCAAAGCAAAACAACAATAAAAACATTCAAGGTCAACCTGACTTGAAATTAACACATCCTCGAACTTCCTTAAGAACATGCTTCTGAAGCATAAAGAGCATGATCTAACTTAGCATAAAGAAGTTAAAAACATGAACAACCGATCATCAAAATATTATCATTAGAAATAAAAAACCAAAAGAAAATGAAGCTCATAGAACAGTCAAACACTCCACAACTGAATACATTTCTAGAACACAACTTCTAGAGCACGACTTTCAGAGCACCAAAACTTGAATACAACAATCTTAAGCAATGATTGCTAGCATATCAAAATTGTGTTATGATATCTGCAATGGGACAAAGATGAGGAGCATTTCAATCTTGGAATCGGTCAATTGAATACCACCAGACTGCATTATCACTACAACATGTACATCCAAAGCACAAAACCAATTGCCACAACAACCACCAAAACTTACACAACAAGAAGAACATATCCACAACTAACAATACTCATTTTCAGAGCAACAACCTATTAGAAAACATATCTGCAACATACATACCTAACTTTCACTACTCTTTACATTGCATATTGTCTTACAACATCCAAACCAATTTGGATCATTGGGTTTGACATCAATTACAACCAATAAAGTATTTATAACATAACTTTCATGGTATACACACACATACATAAAAAATATTGGATTGTATTTTAGAATTATATAAGATGCTAAGATCATTGTATTTTTTTATTGAGGATTAGAGGTTTTGTATCCATCATATACATTAATATTTTCTCTTTTAAATCATCAACATAAGTACATATTCCAATGTTTCTTTAAATTCACATTATGCTCTATCTTCACACCCCTAATAATCATTATGTCATTATTTTCTCTTGCCTAAACATTATAAGTGCACCAATATATCCATTATCAAGCACCAGGTCCTCACCATATCTAACATTACCACCAAAAGAGTGGTAATAAACATTTTCTCACCATGGTCTACACCCTCTAGATATACCTTTAAGATCCATGCATAATGTATACTCCAATTTTAACCAGTGCATCAATAACCATCACACTACTATATTTTACCACTTTTATAAATAACACCAAGTATATTGTATAATTTATTATTAACTTCTTATTTTAAATTGTAATATATTTCAAACTTATGAAAACTTGTTATATTAAAAGTCACACAATATACATTTATAAAATTTTAAATGTTGTAGTTATATAATCTAGAAATTGTCTACACTCAAAGATTTATATTATAATATTTCTTAAACATTTTTTATTTTTCATAATAAATGTATTCTAATATGATTTGAAACTTGTTATATTAGATTTTATACTCCATCCCATTTAAAAATTAAGCGTTTTAAGATCATAGTTTTTTTGTAGATTGAATTCTAATGGGTGAAAATTAGGGTTTCCACCATTAAATGTGATAGACCACATTTTTTTCTTAATACACCATTACATTAAGGAGGAGAGGAATTTAATAGATCTAGCGTATCTAGAATTAAGATTCTGATCAAATTCCAGACCTCTTGAATGGGGCTCTTTCCTCCTTGGAGTTGAATTGAATTGAATTTGTTGAGGATGTTGAAATTAGGGTAAATGTGTGGATATCAAAGAGATCAAGAATGGACAGTGAGCTAAAATTATCGCACAAAGCCACAAACTTGGATCTGGTCAAAGGAATATGATTCAGATTTGCTCCCTAAAATTTGACCTAAATTGTCAAGACCATGGTGGTGATTGCCTTGGTCCTCCTAACTTTTCATCATCCAAAAGGGAACCTGTTCGTCTCTGTGAAAAATATTGTTCCTCTAAAATGTAGCTCTATACCTATTCCTTCACACAATGAAAAAGGAGATTTTTTGGGGGAATAGGGTTTTGCCTAAGTCAAACCTCACTTTAGGAATTAACCTTGAATAAATAAATACAAATACTAAAATGGATAATGGAAAGATATACCTTAGATCTATAATTATTGATGATGATGCTTTTCTTCTTTGAATGTAATCACATATGTTGTAAAAAATAGCATGGACATGATAAAACCCTAGTCACACACACATGCCCGAATGATGTAATTTTACTCAACAATGGCTGAATGAAGACTATGTAACATTGAAGATCTTTGAAAATGCTTGATGATGAACACTTCATAGATGCAAGGAATTGATTACTTGGAGTTTTAGATTAAATATATGAAAGTAGGTTGATCAAATGCCTTGATATAGGGGTATCTAGGTCATTTACCGATTAGGTTGACCAATAACGGTCATGTGGAGCCACATAGATGGATTCATGTTGGAGGGATAGGATCCCCACCCTAATTCAAAATTGGGCCCCACTAAGAGGGACCATGGTGTTGGGAACCATGGTCCTTCTCAAAAAGGGACCAAAATGAAGCCCCACGGAGAAGGACACCCCACCAAGGAATCCATCAGTGGGTGTTTATGGCATCATAATTTGAGATTAGGCACAAAACAGACCTAGATAGGTGATGAGGAGGGGACATGCTAAATTAGGGGCACAAACATGAGGTGCAATTAGCCCAATGATAATTCACGATGCTACATTTAGCCCCCACTTTAACAAGAGTATGAGCCTACGCAAATACTTGTGGTAAAGTAGATGAAAGGATGAAAGAGAGGAGTAATTAGGAGCACAATCACAAGGATATAAGACATCACTAATTTTGAGGAACCAAGCCCCCAATCTTAGGTTCTTAACTCACTCAGTCGCATACAAAGGTACACAAAACAAGCCAAAAAGAAAAAGACAAACAAAGACAGAAAGACAAAAGAAAAGGCAAGAAGGCATACAATTCAAAGGCTAAAAACAAAAAACAAGACCTCAAGTCAACTAGCCAAAGAGACCTTGATATCAAAATGTCTCAACCACTAATATTATTCTTGAAAATTCCATCTCAAGAACACGATTGATCACATAAAAAGAGAAAGAGCATGCATCATCCATGAACTACAAATAGCAAAGCTATGAGCTCATGAGAAGAAAGAGAGAAAACATGGATATACATTCTAGATGTGTTTTTCTATGTAATCCATGAGAACAAGAATGAGAGAGGACATGGATACACACTCTAGATGTGTTTTTCTAGGTGATCCAGGTTGGGGAGGAGATTAGGAATAGTCTAGCCATGTTTTGCTAGTTCCACTCACCCTCATGCATGTGTACAAGTGATGTCTAGTTGCAGGTGTTAAGCATCACATAATAGAGCTTGTTTTGGTTTCGAGTGTGCAACAACTTGTGTAACACATAAAAAGAAAATGCAAATGTGTGTTTGGTATCATGAACATATCATGTAAGAGCCTTTTTTCTCTAGTTTCGAGAGTGTGTAACCCCATGCAAGACAAATATATGTCTAGTTTTGAGGAAATATCATGTAAGAGTTTGTTTGCTATGGTTTTGAGAATGTGCACCCTGTATAAGACATATATGAATGATGTGTCTGGTTTTGGGTATGAAGGATCACGTGTAAGAGTTTGTTTTCTCTAGTTTTGAGAACGAACACCTTGTTTACAATATGCAAAAATTTAGTACAATATAGTACAAAGAGGGAAATATGTATGCCCCCCCTCAAGATGTCAACATAGTCCTATGTTTATGTCTTAACGAAGCTAGAAACATGAATACCCACCTTCAACACCAAGGAGATATCCTTTAGCCAACAATATTCATAAATCCAAGTTAAAGAGGCAATACTCTTACAGGCAAGAATAAGATAGTTGAAAAAGAGACATCTTGCAACAAGTGTAAAGAGGATCCTTGGAGGAGAAGAGACATTTGTTCAAAATACATCTACCTCCAAGGTGAGTTTCTTGAAAACACATAGAATCTTCTACCAAAGGAAGGGAAGGTGAACAAGAATGCCTACCTTCCTCCTATTGCTAGGTTAAAGGGATTCTTAGTGAAGGATGACACACTCTTGACCCAAAGTGAACGTTTTGTTTATAATAGATATACATTTCCAAGTGTAAAAGAGGTTGTAGTCAAGGATACACACCTTTTTCATAAGAGAGAATCCTTGGGAAAACAACAACTTCACACAAGGAATGACATCAAATCATAAGCAAACACCACTCAACAAAGGAAAAGTAGATCCTTATAAAGGATAAGAAAGATCAATGCCCCCCAAGTGTGGGGACAATGAGAAGAATTACACAACCTCCAAGGAGATATTATACATAAGAAAATGCAAAATGTACTCACATGAAGAAATATTCAATGCAATAAAAGTCAAACACTCCACAACTGAATACATTTCTGGAGCACGACTTTCAAAGCACCAAAACTTGAATATAACAATCTTAAGAAATGACTACTATCAAAATTGTATTATGATATATGCAATGAGACAAATATGTGGAGCGTTGCAATCTTGGAATTAGTCAACTGAATACCACCCAGCTGCATTATCACTACAACATGTACATCTAGAGCATGAAACAAATTGCCACAACCAGCACCAAAACTTAGACAACAAGAAGAACATATCCACGTATTGACAATACTCATTTTCGGAGCAACAACCTATCGAAAAACATATTTACAACATGCATACCTAACTTTCACTTCTCTTTACATTTCATATTGTCTTACAACATCCAAAACAATCTTGATCACCGGGTTTGACATCAATTACAACCAATCAAGTATTTATAACACAACTTTCATGGTATACACACACATACATAAAAATTATTAGATTGTATTTTAGAATTATATAAGATGTTAAGATCATTGTATTTTTTTAATTGAGGATTAGAAATTTTATATCCATCATATGCATTAATATTTTCTCTTTTAAATCATCAACATGAGTACATATTCTAATGTTTCTTTAAAATCACATTATGTTCTATCTTCACACCCCCACTAATCATTATGCCATTATTTTCTCTTGCCTAGACATTATAAGTGCACCAATATATCCATTATCAAGCACCGAGTCCTCACCATATATAATAGTACCACCAAAAGAGTGGTAATAAATATTTTCTCACCATGGTCTACACCCTCTAGATATACCTTTAAGATCCATGCATAATGTAAACTCTAATTTTAACCATTGCATCAATAACCATCACACTACTATATTTTACCACTTTTATAAATAAAACCAAGTATATTGTATAATTTGTTATTAACTTCTTATTTTAAATTGTAATATATTTCAAACTTATGAAAACTTGTTATGTTAAAATTCACATTTATACATTTATTAAATTTTAAATGTTGTAGTTATATAATTTACTAATTGTCACAAATCATCAAGTTATCTAGAAATTGTCTACACTCAAAGATTTATATTATAATATTTCTTAAACATTTTTTTTATTTTTCATAATAAATGTATTCTAATATTATTTGAAACTTGTTATATTAGATTTTACACTCCATTCTCTTTGAAAATTAAGCATTCTAAGATCATGGTTTTTTGTAGATTGAATTAAAATTGGTGAAAATTAGGGTTTCCACCATTAAATGTGATAGAACCACAATTTTTTCTTAATACACCATTACATTAAGGAGGAGAGGACTTTAATAGATCTAGCCTCTCTAGGATTCAGATTCTGATCAAATTCTAAACCTCTTGAATGGGGCTCTTTCCTCCTTGGAGTTGAATTGAATTGAATTTGTTGAGGATGTTGAAATGAGGGTAAATATGTGGATATTGAAGAGATCGAGCATGGATAGTGAGATAAAATTATCGCAAGGAGCCACAAACTTGGATCTGATCAAAGGAATATGATTCAAATCTACTCCCTGAAATTTGGCCTAAATTGTTGGGACCATGGTGGTGATTGCCATGGTCCTCCTAACTTTTTGTCATCCAAAAGGGAACCTATTCGTCTTTGTGAATCATGTTGTTCCTCTAAAATGTATCTCTATACCTATTCCCACACACAATAAAAAGGGGCAAACTTTTTGGGAATAGGGGTTTGCCTAAGTCAAACTCCAATTTGGGAATTAACCTTGAATAAATAAATATAAATACTAAAATGAATAATGAAAATATATACCTCAGATCTTCAATTGTTGATGATGATGCTTTGCTTCTTTGAATGTAATCACATATCTTGTATGAAATGGCATGGACATGACAAAACTGTAATTACACACGCATGCTCGATTGATGTAATTTTTCTCCACAATGGTTGAATGAAGAATATGTAACCTTGAAGATCTTTGAAAATTCTTGATGATGAACACTTTACAAATGCAAGTAATTTATTAATTGGATTCTTAGATTAAATAGATGAAATTAGGTTGATCAAATGCCTTTATATAGGGGTATCTAGGTCATTTACCAATTAGACCAACCAACAACGGTCATGTGGAGCCACGAAGATGAATTCCTACTGGAGGGATAGGACCCTTGCCCTAATTCAAAGTTGGGCCTCACTAAGAGGGATCATGGTATTGGGAACCATGGTCCTTCTTAGAAAGGGACCAAAATAAAGCCCCAGGGAGAATGGTACCCCACCGGGGAATCCATTAGTGCATGTTTATAGAATCAAAATTTGAGATTGGGCACAAAACATACCTAGATAGGTGATGAGGGGGGATGCGCTAAAGTAGGGGCACAAACATGAGGTATAAATTAGCCCAATGACAATTCATGGCGCTACATTTAGCCCCCACTTTAATAGGAGTATGAGCCTATGCAAATAGTTGCAGTAAAGTAGATGAAAGGATGAAAGAGAGGAGTAATTAAGAGCACAATCACAAGGATATAAGACATCACTAATTTTGAGGAACCAAACTCCCAATATTAGGATCTTAACTCATTTAATTGCATGCAAGGGCACACAAAACAAGACAAAAACAAAAATACAAACAAAGACAAAAAGACAAAATGAAAAGGCAAGAAGGCATACAGATCAAAGGCTAAAAAAAAAAAAAGACCTCAAGTCAACTAGCCAAAGAGACCTCGATATCAAAATGTCTCAACCACTAATATCATTCATTAAAATGTCATCTCAAGATCACAAGTTATCACATAAAAAGAGAATAGTCTCATGATCCAAGTTGGCGAGGAGAGTAGGAATAGTCTAGTTGTGTTTTGCTAGTTCCACTCACCCTCATGCATGTGTGCAGGTGACGTCTAGTTTTAGGTGTTAAGCATCATGTATAAGAGTTTTTTCCCTCTGGTTTTGAGCATGCAACAACTTGTGTAAGACATAAAATGAAAATTCAAATGTGTGTCTAGTATCGGGAACATATCATGTAAGAGTTTGTTTGCACTAGTTTCAAGAGTGTGTAACCCCATGCAAGACAAATACATGCCTATTTTTGAGGACATCTCATGTAATAGTTTGTTTGCTATGGTTTTGAGAATGTGCACCCTGTATAAGACATATATGAATGATGTGTTTGGTTTCAAGTATGAAGCATCTCGTGTAAGATTTTGTTTTCTCTAGTTTTGAGAATGAACACCTTGTTTAAGATATGCAAAAAATTAGTACAATATAGTACAAAGAGGGCAATATGTATGCCCCCCCCCCTCAAGATGTAAACATAGCCCTTATGTGTTTATGTCTTAAGGAATCTAGATGCAAGGATACCCATGACCTTCAACACCAAGGAGATATCCTTTAGGCAATAATGTTCATAAATCCAAGCTAAATAGGCAATACTCTTACATGCAAAGATAAGATAGTTGAAAAAGAGATATCTTGAAACAAGTGTAAAGAGGATCCTTGGAGGAGAAGAGATATTTGTTCAAAAGACATCTACCTCCAAGAGGAGTTTATTGAACATACATAACATCTTCTACCAAAAGAAGGGAAGGAGAACATGAACACCTACCTTTCTCCTATTGCTATGTTAAAGTGATTCTTGGTGAAGGATGACACACTCTTCACCCAAAGTGAAGGGTTTGTTTATAATAGATATATATTTCCAAGTGTAAAAGAGGTTGTAGTCAAGGATACAAACCTTTTGCACAAAGAGAGAATCTCTGGGCAAACAACAACTTCACACAAGGAATGGCATCAAATCATAAGAAAACACCACTCAAAAAAGGAAAAGTAGATCCTTATAAAGGATAAAAAAGATCAATGCCCCCCAAGTGTAGGGACAATGAGAAGAATTACACAACCTCTAAGGAGAGATTATACATAAGAAAATGCAAAATGTGCTCACATGAAGGAATATTCAATGCAAGAAAAGACATTAATATATGTAAACTACAACTCTAAAGAGGAGGTAATATTTAAAGAGAGGAAGAGATAATTATAATGAAGGATCACAAACTCCCCTAAGGAGAGATTAATCATAAAAGACATACCATTCCATGCAAGAAAGGACATCAAAGTATGAAAAATACAACCCCTGAAGGGAATAGTGAAACCATAGATAGAGGGAAGACATAGGATAAGATTCTTGCCCCCCAAGCATAGAGGCAAGAATGAACTATGTTTCTTTCCCAAGATTATTGTAATTGGAAAAGCATCACCACTTATGACAAAGAGCCCCCAATTAAGTTCACTACTAGTGTCATATGGTGAGGAGCAACATGGAGAGTGAATAAAGTGCTAAGGCACTACCTCTTCACCAAGAAAGAGTGCAAGATTAGTTGTAAGATGTATGCAAGCCCTCTCATATAGGTCTTGAACAAATATATAAAATGCTCCCAAATCAGTTATGAGACAATTACTCCAAATTAAGCAACCCACAAGTTCAATTTTAGAATTATAAATTAGGGCTTTTGTGAATTTAACCTCTAAATTTATGTAATCAATTGAAAATTAAACTTGTAAATGTAAATTTGAATTTGAAAATGCATAAAAAATCACATTTGGGAACATAAATAAAAAATAAGGGTGTAAGGAGTCGGTCCACCAAAATGTAATGGGTGAAAACTAGGGTTTCCACCATTAAATGTGATAGAACCACTAATTTTTCTTAATACACCAATACATTAAAGAGGAGAGGAATTTAATAGATCTAGCCTTTCTAGGATTAAGATTCTAATCAAAATTCCAAGCCTCTTGAATGGGGATCTTTCCTCCTTGGAGTTGAATTGAATTGAATTTGTTGAGGATGCTAAAATTAGGGTAAATGTATGGATATTGAAGAGATCGTGCATGAACAGTGATCTAAAATTGTCACACGAAGCCATAAACATGGATCTAGTCAAAGGAATATGATTTGAATCCACTCCTTGAAATTAGGCATAAATTATTCAGATCATGGTGGTGGTTGCCCTGATACTCCTAACTTTTCATCGCCCAAAAGGGAACTTGTTCGTCTTCATGAATCCTATCATTCCTCCGAAACATAGCTCTATACCTATTCCTGCACACATTGAAAAAGGGGAAATTTATTGGGAATATGGGTTTGCCTAAGTTAAACCCCAATTTAGGAATTAACCTTGAATGAATAAATGCAAATACTGAAATAAATAATGGAAAGATATACCTAAGATATGCAATTTTTTTTTATTTTTTGAACAAAAATTGGTGAGCACTTAATATATTAATATTTATCAAACCTAGTTCGAGAGCTCATCAGAGAAAGAACTAGGAAGAAAACTCTGAATCCTAGCTCGAATACAAATGCAAAAATCCAAACCTACGCTATAAAGGGTCTAGTCACCCAATTTTACAAAATAAGCTTCATCAAAATATAGATTTTTCTGGGAAGCCTATGGTTGCTATGTATAATTTGATATAATATATCAAAATATTAAAAATATCAAAAAAGCAACCAAAATTAGCATGCCATATCGACTGACTTCGAATTCCCTTTTACATCGAATCAAGGAAGTATTCTTGGTACCCAAAAAAAAAAAAAAAGCAAAAAATGTCTTTTTACTCTTCCATGGCAAAATTATCCAGGGTTTGATTTTCAGGGGCATTGAAGTCTAAAGTATCATCCTCCTGTCGCACCTGCTTTGTTTCCTCTTGTGGGCGACGAATGACCTCCCATACATTTATCTTCGTGGGTTGTCAAGACCTTGCTTCCCTCCTTAAAGTTGATGCAATATTCTCCCACTCCTCTGCCACTTCGAACTATGAAAACCTACTTTTCCAACCCGAGGCCACCTCATGTAAAGGTGCATTAAGGTCTGACACCCTTTCTGGAGTCCATCCCCTTTCCTCTGGTTGCATTATTGGTGGTCTGGAGTCAACGTTTTTACTAGCTCCAAAATCACCATAGGAGCCCCAACTATAATCCTGACTCTATGCAGAATGTGCTTGTCCAATTGTCTACCAAGCTAGTGCAAGCCATTGTTGTTGATGATGCTTTGCTTCTTTGAATGTAATTAATATATTGTGTGAAATGGCATTGACATGACCAAACCCTAATCACACACACATGCTTGAATGATTTAATTTTTTTGCACAATGGTTGAATGAAGAATAAGTAGCCTTGAAGATCTATAAAAATACTTGATGATGAACACTTCACAAATGCAAGTAATTGATTTCTTGGAGTCTTAGATCAGATAGATGAAATTGGGTTGATCATCTCCTATCTCATCCTTGACTGCTTCTCATGAGGCTGCACCGGGAGCTCAATTAGGTCGACCTCCAATGGTCATGCAGATCCACAAAGATGAATTCCCATCGGAGGGATAGGACCCCTACCCTAATTCAAAATTGGGCCCCACCAAGAGGACCATGGGTCCAAAATGAAGCCCCGGGGAGAAGGGTACCCCACCAAGGAATCCATCAGTGGGTGTTCATGGCATTAGAACTGGAGATTGGGCACAAAATAGATCTAGATAGGTGATGAGGAGGGGACATGCTAAAGTAGGGGCACAAACATGAGGTGTAAATTGGCCCAATGACAATTTATGACGCTACATGCATGAATCAAATCAAATTACATATTTAAAAAAGTATACAAGAGCTCCAAATTACTATCCACAAATAAATATAATAGAATCATAACAACTACTAAAATAAAAAATATAACAACAACAAAGATATAAAAGAAGTATTAAAAAATTAACACAACACAAAGCCTTAAAGGAAAAATGTTCTTAGTATTACTTCAAAGTAAGTACAAAGCTAGGAAAACCACTTTAGAATACATGCACTTTAATATGACTATGCCATTTTTTAGATCAAAACATTGATATTGAATATCATGACTAACATCCTAAATTTGTAGCTATACATATATCTCTATTTTTTTTTATCATGGCAATAATCTCATCTTCATGGAATTACAAGTAATTTTTTAAAACTAGTATATTCAATATATTTCTATTTCATCAAGTTATAACTTAAAAGAATTATGAAATAATTTACTACTTTATTCTACAAGGAAATTGTTACAAGTTATCTCGTATATATCATTTTTAACAATACTTTATATAATAGTAAGAACATTTAAAAAATAGAATGAGAAGAGAAGAGAGAGAATAATAGAAACATCCACAAAAGTGAGGGGCATTGATATACCATAGAAAAACCTTTTGAACAAAGAAAACCACCCCACAAAAGATAAAACTATTTATTATAAACAACTAAGGTTTCAATAGATAGTATCAATCTTTAGTCTTCATAGGATATCAACTCTTTGAATTTGGAAAAAAAATTGATAGCACAACACTGCATAAAACTAGATATAGTATATCCATCCCAAGCACTATATTTAGATGCCAAGGAAACCTAGGAAACCAAGAATTGCTTTCCAAAATGATGGGATAAAAAATGAGCCAAAAACTAATCAAGTTTTTCTACATTCAATCCATGCACCCCACCTCCAAGTCTAACTCCTCCTCAATACAATGTAAATCATGATTGAAATATTTGACTCCCAAGACCACACAAATTCAAAGTAATTCCTAACTAATCCATGAATGTGTATATATTACCTCTTATTCAATCTACAATATTTTGATCAAACCTAGTAGCCCATTTATAATGGATTCTTGCAATTATCATAAGACCAATGACACATGGTAGATAGTGTCAACTTAGAATCTTAAACTTCCATCATAGTGAGATGCCCTTTTCTATGTGGGAATATTAGATACAATATTTTAAATATTAAACAATTATTCCTTGAACTAGGGCTTATAAGGTGTACACCATAACTAGTTCCCTAGTCCTATCAATCTCCCACATGTTATATACAAATTACAAGAATCATAAGAGGTAAACAAAATATTGAACCAAACCCTAGGGGATAATCCCCATAGCCAACCTAAACCATGTATAAACTTATATGTGCTCATGGGATTTATTAAAGAATTTAAAATATATTCATTAATGTATCCACACTTAATGTAATCCTTTTGTCCTCTATCATGTCATAGACAAAGTGAAATCACACATCAATTTATTTTATTTGTGTGCGCATATTAGAGTTCATTGTCAACATAATGACACTATAATTATCACATTTAATCACTGTTATATCTTTCTTCAACCTAATATTAAAAGATAATCTCTAAAGGAAAGCATCCTTGTTGTATCCATGATTAATTATGTATAATTACTGTATATGTACTTAAAAGAGAAACCACAAAATATCAATTTCTCATTCATATAATCACACTACCAAATAGGGAAAACACATACGCACTAGTAGACCTCTTACTATCAGCATCACTAACCCAAGTAGAATCCTTAAACCGAAACATGCATTTTTACTAAATATTTATTGTTTAGTTTAGTACTATTGTGCAAGTGTCAATAGCATTCTATTGCAAGTAGTATGTTGCATGTTTCCCATATTATTGAAATTCATTTAAAATACCCCTCTAGTAGCAAATACAATAATTTGAAGTGCCACATAGATATATGAAAACTCTTTTCACTATAGTCTACTACTCCTTTTCTTGATACAACATATATTTACCTAGGACTTACATTGGTTGAGTAATGTATGGTCTTATATAGACCATAACATATATAACAATACCAAATAAACTCACGTAAGATATTTGTCTCATCTCCTCTATCTAATATGGTGTGAAAAGATATTAATCTACTAAAATGTTTGTTTCCATAGAAATGAGAATACTCATTGATTTGTAATCTTACATACCAAACCAATACAAAAATAAGTTTGTGTACCTCCTCTAATAGAACAAAAAATTATATTATCTCAATACAACATGATATCCATGTCTATTGTAAAATTAGCTACTACAATCTACTCATAAATGAGGTTTAAGAGCTTCAACCATATCCTTACTATTAGGAAAAGTAGTAAAATAATAAAAAATTTAAAAAATAAATACAATGATTCCAAGGCTTAGCTCTAATCTAATTACCAACTCTAATAAGATGGGAATAAAAAATTTGATTCAAGGTTGACTTTAGGCCATACAAAGATCTCTTGCAAACCGTGTGCTTACACCATTTCATAAAGTGTTATGGTTGTCTCACAAAGATCTCCTCCTCAAAAACTACATGTAGGAAAGTTGTATATATATATAACCATTAAATGTTAGGGTTTAACATATTAGTGATAGATCATAAATATGAAATTTTATAAGCTTCATAATATGAGAGAATATCTCACCACAATCTATTTCCTCAACCTAGGAATTAGACTCTAGTCACAAACTTTGTCTTGTGCTTCTCAAAATTGTCATCTAAGGAAACTTCTTTATAGTTCTAGACCCATTGACATTATAAGATAAATTAAAGAAAAAATTCTTCTAAAATTTAGGTAGACAAGACTCATCAGGATGCATTCTCTACTAGCTATACCTCCTCAAGAGTGGGGTATGATATTGCTTCTTTGTATTTGAATCACTTAGAATCACTCTTTGAACAACCTCCTCATCATGTCCATGGTGAATATCATGTTAAGTCTTAAGTGTATGATCCTTAACATTTCTCTTATATAGCCAAGATACTAAGATATTCAACCCATTTCAACATTCCATATATAGCAATTAAGAGATATTCAACATCATCCTAACATATGTATCTACAACTAATAGATACACATCTCACATTATCCTAACAAAATTATAACTATGCACACCATAATATCAATGACCTCTCCTAAAGAAAATGATCATCACCCTCATAGTTAGAAAATGTATGAATTATAGTCAAAGTTCACATTGTATAATTTGTATAAAGTCTAAGAAATCCTCATGGTTCCATATTTTACATGTTCATATCAAGATATAATTGTCTCTAATAAACATATTTGCATGCAAGAAATAAGATCATGCCAAGAATCCCACTATACATCTAATATATACCATTGCATGAAAGTAATCATCCTCAATATTACAAGACAATCTATCTACGATTAATACACTCACATCACTACCAAAAAACATTATTGAACTTAATCCAAATATTCACAAGGAATACATGCTTAAATATTATTAAAAACCCAATGATGACTTGTTTGAAACAATAGTTTTATAACTTATAACCTTGTGTTGCACTCAATGAACACCACTAATGGCTCCCAAATCTTCTTCCTTCTTCTAGTATGACCTTTAAGACACCTTCTCAACTATCCATTATGTTTACTCTCTACTACCTAGCATGCCAATGATAAATATTGTCCATACGCCAAAAATTAAAATTTGGAACCTACACTATTCTTAGATCATGCTTCCCTATGATATTAAAATAGTATATAAAAAATAATAGATATGATAAAATGGGTCATCAAATCGCTACCATAATTTTCATGAAAGATCTCTCTACTACATACAAAACACCATCAATACTCTAATTGTTCTCAATTTTTTCTTACAACATGTAGGTACATAAATTTTCCATTGGTAACCTCATGTTATACATTTGTAACCTATATAGAAAAGTTGAAAAAAGTATGGCTATATGAAAAAAAAACAAAAAAACTTTAGAATAAACTCACAAATCATAAAATTCATGTATCTTTGATCTACCAAGCATATGCAAACCAAAAAAATACAAATTCAATAGACAATCACAAACATAGAATGAACCATATGTTTGATACAACATGTAGATTATTCCCTCATGACACAAATAGTAGATCTAGAGCAACCTCAAATATAAAATCCAAAATATGGAACAAAAACAATTCAGGAACCAAAGACATATGAATAAGCCATCAACTATGCTTAAAGTAGAGATATAAATCTATATTTGTTTGTCATTTAGACAACTCTCAATAATTATAATCTTCCACAGATATATAAAGAAAATATATTTTAAACATAAAATATACAAAACACACACATATTAGAAATAAAAAAGTTACATGTAATGATAATCCATAAACAATTGCCATGGAAATCAAATCTATTAAGACTTGAAACACATCCAAATGTTAGGAAATAATGTTGTAAACCCAAAATTATTTAATCCATTTCCTGCATAACCCATGAGAGAAAAGCATGCATATAAGCTTATTGAATCCACCGTTATGCAAATACCAAATAGACAAGCCACAATATAACACAAGATATACGCTAAGAAAACCCTCATGAGGGAAAAACAAGACCTCCAAAAGCATTCATACTCCATTGTATTAATCAGCCATAGAGCAATACAAAGCGCTTACAGAGTTACAATGAATACTCTTGAACCATCAAGCCCTCCAATGCATTCCCATGTGTCCAAGAATGAATCCACACATCCCATACCATGGTTAAAAAATGTAATCCTCCGAAGAAAAATATAATGATAACCCAAAACACCAGCCACCCTTAACCACTAAATATGTGCTCCCTTTAATAGACACAAGATTAGAGAAATACAACCAAGTGATAAAGTAAAACCATGTGCCACAAAATTATGTGAATGAAATACGGGATTGACTCCTCATTTAATATTGGGTACTAAGTTTTCACTTTATTAAATATCTTTTCCCAATATTAAATAATTATGATATAATATTACAATGTTACATTACAACTCATCAAGTGGCCCTGAGAATATTCCAATAGAATCTCTACGTGATGAACATCCATCTAGGCTCCCCTAATTCCAACACACATAATAATAAAATAATATAATTATATATATTACAAATGTTATGTAATGTGTACAACACCTAATTCCCAACATTCTGCCACTTGTATACATTGAAGCAGGATCAATGTATGAAATATATCATAGCCATGCATGTAATTATGTGAATCTCCAACATGTTCTCGTGCTCCATCAAGATACCTACAATAAAACCAAGTGACCACCATCTCAAGAATGAAATCCTCTCATTCTCCAACATTTCATCTATGGAAGAAAAGGAACAAGCCAAGGTGAAGATGCACCAATCCAAGAACACAAACATCAAACTCAATGTGATAACAAAGGCTATGAGTTGTTGTCATAGAGAAAAAAATCCACATCATTAGATTTGACATCCACATGTGCTAACACATCCAACCATCCATACTTACTAAGTATAAAGAACATCAATAAAATCATGCCAACATCATATCAACCCATAAACCACAATCCAGCTCCTTGTATCAAAACATGTCAATGAAGTACATATGCAAGAACTACCACTACATGGGTAATACCAAATTTGAACTGAAGCTCAAAGCATATCAAGTATACCAATAACTACTCATATCAAGGTGTGATAAGCAAATAAAAACATGAAGTACCAAGAAGAATCATAATGATCCACACATACAACCAATATAACTACATATTCTCTCATAATATGTCACCATCCTCCCAAAAATGACATAAAACATAGAATCAAGAGAGACAACCTTTAAATCATAACCTATCCTTCTCCCAAAACCTCAAGGAAGAATTGTTGTGTCAAGTATGATCCCCTCTAAAACACCCCAAAAGAAAAGCCATAACAACACCCAAAACCCTTTTCAATATATTAGATTAGACAAACATGTATATCATGTAATGTCAACATGGATGTAAGCCTCCCATTACTGATGAAGGAAATCAACCCACTATACCATCTCCTAATATCCTTACAATGATAACAAATAACAACTTATGTACAAAAAGGTAACCAATGCAAAACATCTCTCAAATTAATCCTCCAAAACTAACACTCTCCATAGCTCAAGATCCATATCTATGAAAGATAAGCATAAACATAATGCACCCAAAATGAACAATGGAAATACCTATCAAGTAGTAAATTGTTAGGCAGAACAAGACTGGGGAGATAGAATTATCATCAAGACATCTGAGTCATCATGACTCACTCTAAGAACAAGCTCCTCTCAAGTCCATCCCAAGTGAAATCTCCCCAGTCTTCCTATTGGAACTATCAACCATCTCAACACGTCTCTAATCACAAGAGAACTTTGACACACCTAAGTCTTCATGTATCCATGAGAACTTGTAACCAATCAATCCATGCCAATATCCAATTGCAACAAAGCACCATCATGAAGTAATTAAGAAAATGATCGTGCACTCAATACAAAGAGAACCACCAAGATCAATGTCAAAACTCCAATTGTAGAATCAGAAACATAAACATGACCTAACCATATCCTCCTAGGAGATCACATGCTCCATATGAACATAACATAGTCTCAAGAATAATGTAGCATTCCAAAACTCTACTATAGAATCAAGAGTGCACCATGACATAATTATAACCATCTTGACAAACAAGAATAACATGTCAAATGAAAGCATAAACCACAGCTCAACCAAGGACTCCAAGAGACCTCCATGACTCCAAGATTTCAAACATCCTCTACTAGTGAACCTGCAAATGTGAAAGACCCTTATGCAACAAAAGGTTCAAAAGCTCCTTCAAACATCCACATAATAAAATAGTTTTGACATGTTTTTTGGTCAAAATCAACTTAGATAGAGCTCATAGTGAACTTTACCATTTTTTGAAATAAAATAAAATTCAACTTTACCAAGGCTTCAAATGTCAAGTCTCGTATGTGTTTGTAGTATACAAAATAGGGTTAGATTTGGAAAATAATAAATTAATTCATATATTATACCTTAAATATTTTTTTTATGTGATTTATAATTTGATTAAATTTATTCCTTTTAGAACACTTTATGCCATCTTCTTATAGTATTTTTGATAAACTATTTATGTAAAGTTTAGTTTTGATGAAAAGAAAATAGAAAAAAAAGAGGGCGATAAAGAGAAAGGTTAGAAATCATAAACTAAAAATTTGTAAAAATTAACAATAAGTTAGCATCAAGACATCAATTAACTATCTTTTTTTCACTAGACCTTGTCACAATTAAACAAAGGCAGTGAAAGCTTCAATGGAAGTTCTACATTACAAAATAATTGCATAATATATCTTGATGATGACATAATTTCATGACATCTTTCATAACTTGAAAATGAGTTCAATCACCTTACAATTTTTAAAGTTTAGTAACTTGAATAGACCTCTATACATGTTAACTCTCAGTAATTACAAGAAAAATTTCAGTAATGGGAAGAAAACTATGAAGTGGCTTTAGTAGAAGTGGCTTCTATAACTAATTTTGTTGACTCCTCTCAGGAGGAGGATGCCTCCTCTCAGGACGAGGTGGACCTTATTGTTGTTGATGCCTTTGTTGACCCTATTGTTACTGTTGATGTAGCCTCGTCCGCCCTCAAGGATCCTACTCCTATTGCTCCTGGTACGCAACCTACTCCTGATGATTATGCTCTTGATGTTGTTCCTCTGCAACAAAATGTTGTTGTTATGCAGCATCTTGTTGTCGTTCTGCAGTAGCACGTTGCTAGTACTAATAATTGTACCCCCGTGGGGCCCCTCTGGGCCCCCTCCAGAATGATCTCTCTCTTGATGGTTGTAATGACAGTATCGCCTGGGCTGTGGTTTGTTGCAAGCAAAAGGGGAAGTCTTCCCCCCTCCCCCAAACTCCTTTGTGTCAATTCTTGGGTCCCTCTACCCCTCCTTGATTTGGGTTTGGGTTGTTGGCTAAACAAGTTTTTCTTTTCGCCTGTCAGCTTGTTAGTTTGTTGTGGTGGCGCTGTTATGGCTAGTTTTGATTTTGTAGCTGACAATTAATGTGTTGTTAATGTGTTGCTACTAGTTTTCTAATTGACTTTACACCCTCTGGGCTGTTGTATTTTGGGTCAGCACCCTTGTTTTGCTGCTATTAATATAAAAAATAATTCTTTATTAAAAAATCCCTTAGTTATCAACAACCTTCTCAAAATTATCAATCTAGTGGCGTTTTACATACATAGACATTTATAAACCAATTACAAATCCATGACACCAAATTAATTCACCATCAATAACGAATTTAAAAATGGTAGCATATTCTATATTTCAAAATCATATTCTAGCTTCTTGGATGTTCTTGACATATTCTCAATATATTCCCTTCCTTGACAACGTGTGGATTGATAGGTTGTGTGGGCATTCCATCAATATATTTTTAAACTAGATTAACAAAATTAGAAAATCCAATACACTACAATTTAATACTATCTATAAAAGATAACAATATAATTCATCAAATATCAAAACATTGAAAAATAAATCTAAAAAATAAAAAAATAATTTATAACTTAGATTTAGATTTTAGAAGGCATTTAATTGCTTCCATATGGCATGCCCTTTTTGTCATGTCATGTGTTAAAAGACTTGGTGTTAACTTTTTATTAAATTTTGTAATGATTGACCCTTTTAAATGTCTAAAATATTAAAACCTTAAAATATTCATATGCAAATATTTTAGGTGATTCAAATAAATTTTAAAACCTAATGTATTCCCCTTTTAATGTCTTCTCATCATTACCTAAAGGCATTTAAAATTTAATCTTCTTACCCTTTCCTACCTTTTAAAGACTTTTAAGACTTCTATTTTATAATTCATACCCTTTATCCATTTTAACTTTAATCTTCTTTTTAAAATCTTCCATGGTGATTGATTCCTTCCTTTTCTTGTTTCACATGGATATGGACTTTATGAATGGAACCCCCTTTTTAATATCATGATGGTTTCAAAGCTATTCATGATTCACTTTTTTTAATGTAAATGTAAAATATCATAGCACGTTTAGTTTTCATAGCCATAATATTTTATTATTTTTCATTTCACATTTAATAGAAATTTGATGTCTAAGTGGACATTTGAAATTGTATGTGAAATGTTAATTACGAAGTAGATATTGTAGGAAATTGGATTTCAGTTGGCTTTATGGGAGATCGGGTTCCAGCTAGTCTTATAGGAAATTGAGTTTTAATTCGACTTGCGATAAATTAGGTTCTAACTTGATTTGTAAGAAATCGAGTTTCAACTAGAATTACAAGAATTGGGTTTCAACTGGAGTTGCGAGAAATTGTGTTCCAATTGGACATGTGGGAAATCGTTTTCCAACTAGACTTGGGGGGAATTGGTTTCTTGATAGTCTTGTGGGAAATTGTGTTCTAATTGGACTTGTGGGAAATCAAGTACCAACTAGATTTGTAGGAAACTGGGTTCCAACTGGAATTGTAGGAAATTAGTTTCCAATTGGAGTTACAAGAAGTTAGGGTCCAACTAGATTTGTGGAAAATTGGGTTATAATTAGACTTGCAAACAATCAAGTTCCAACTAGACTTGCGGGAAAATGAGGTTCCAATTGGACTTGCAAAAAATTAGGTTCCAACTAGACTTGTGGAAAATTGAGTTCCAACTAGACTTTCAAAAAAATGAGTTTCAACTAGACTTGTGAGAAATTAGGTTCCAACTAGACTTACAAAAAAATGTGCTCCAATAAGACATGTAGGAAATTGGGTTCCAACTAGATATGTAAAAAATTGGGTTCCAACTAGACTTGCCAAAATTACGATCAAGTAAAAAAAAAAAAAAAAATACACTACATGTTATTTTAATTTTTTAGGAGAATTATTGTGAATTATAATTTTTAGTAAAATTCAATTAAACCTAGATTTTGAGCAATATGTTGCTTAATATTTTCAGGTGAAGTTTTTGTGTTTAGAGAACCCTAAAAGACATGTGAGCCTAATTTTTAAAATAATAGAATATTTGAATGCAAATTTCCACCTTGAAATTGAAACTAATCTTACAATAGGCACTTAGTAAAGATGAGGAACAAAACATTAATCATGAGGTAGCACTCTAAACTAAATTCATTGTCCAAAAGCAATAGGGAGTCCTCATTTTTCCAAAAGAAAAAAAAATGGGGCAAGCAATGAAAAAGGTAGAATATAACGAAGTTGAGATTTGCAACAACCATATTAGCAAGGAACTCCCCTTTAAAGTGCTATTTAGACTCATATCAGGTTGTGTACGTTAGTGAAAATCAGCAACCCTATTTTATGGTTATCTCACTTCAATGGCTTAATTAAAAACAAGATTGTATTATTAAGGGAATTATGTATTCCATTACAAAGAAAAATCGAAAGCCATGCATAGTTTTGAACCATTTCTCTATATGTTCATTATAAACCAAGGAGAACACAGACAACAAAAATATTTTTTAATAAGGTGTAGTCTTGACCACTCATGGCGTCTTATTATTAGAATACCAACCAAAGAGTAGTTGGGAATTTACATTCCTAAAGCTATTTTTTTATAACAAGATGTCACCTTTGCAAAAAAATGGTAGAAGATGCAATCCATTTATAACATGAATGACCTTTCTTTCTTTAACTTTCAAAAACTTTAAGATGAAGTTAGGCTTCACTTAGTAAAATGGTTTGGGGGAGTTCTTGATGAAGGACATTATAAATTATTGTAAAAATTCAATAATCTCATTTTGTTTGTTCTTAGTTGTTAAATGTCATTTGTGTCGGATGAGAAAGTCTAATGTGGATGTTGTTGAACACACCAGATGCTAAGAGTGGGGGGGGTGAATCAACATAAACTAAATTCATGAACTTAATAACACAATTAAAAACTTAAGTCCATTAGACAATATTAAGAAGAGTTAAACAATAGCAGCATAAGCACTCATGCACATCCAACACATGAACACCAATATTTTATACATGGAAAACCCAAACTCGGAAAAAACATGGTGGGAGTTAACCCACAAGATAATCCACTATATATGAAATGATTACAAAAGGTAGAGCTAGCTACTCCAGACTTAGCCTTGCTCATAGAGCAAGATACAAAAGGGGACTTGCAAACCTGAAGCTAACTACACTCAGGGCAAGATACATAATTAAAATATCAAATAATATTGTATAAATAGAAGCATCTTAGAATGTTGATTACAATCACTGTTAAAGCACAAAATTTTTCTCTTACTGAAGTATTCAATCCACTGAACCTTTTGGATCACTGCATCTAAATCCACTGTAACAATTGCACTACAAAAACAACTGGCGAACTTCCTTGCATCACACCCTTATTGATGTTTTCTACTTTATCATTCACACATCAAACTCACTCGCATCTTTCATATCAATTTATCACATATACAACTCGCTTACATAATTCAATTGTCCTTCCCACCACTTCTCTTCAACAAATCATCATATATTTATCACACCAAAACACAATCATTCTCACCAAGTTGATCAAGAAGAAGGATTGTAACGTGTACATATTTTTTCGATCAAGATATACAACCAGACCAAAAATATGAGACACGAAACATAAACTGGATCAAAAACATCATTCAACCAAACCAAAATGGTATGGGAGTTTTTCTCCAAAATAGATAATAAAGTTATGAAATATTCATTTAGAATTAAAAGGGAGATAAAAGTAAAGGATATTATAATCCTTTGGTTTTAAGAAAGATTAATCAAGAATGTTTATGAGAAAACTCTCTTAAAAGAGGAATACTTATATTTATTAAAAGATAATTAAAGGTGACCTTTTCGAAAGGGTTTGATGGTTTGTAAACCACCCCTTAAAAGGTTATATAAGTTATTTATGTGAGACTTGGAAGGGGCATGGAGATCACTCAACTTGTTTCCTCCATGGAGTGCTATAGCCATAAAGGTCTCAAGGCCACTGGCCTAATTGATGCTATAAGATATTGAGAATGCTTTATATATGATTTGCTGATAATATGGTTGAATCAAGTGGCTATGTTATTCCATTTGTTGTGTTATTAATTTACTTTGTAATAATTAAGTGGTTATGTTATTCCATTTGCCGTGTTATTAATTTACTTTGTAATAATATGACCTAATGCTTGCACCAATTACAATTATGCACAAGAGAAAGAGTTTGGACCAAAACAGAAAAAAACCCAGACCAAACCAAAACATGTTGATATCAGTCCAATGCAACTGCTCAAACATAGAACTAATTATATCAATCTCTGGTTCCAAACCAAATCACCAACTTCTTAACATTGTACCCATAAATACGCAAATCTCTGGACCAGAACATATCCGGACCACACAGTTTGACATCAATGACAATAAAACACATATCTACAACAAATGCATGGTATGTTTCTATAAGTTTAAAATTAATTTATGAATCTTGAAATTACGTATTTCTTATTCTAGATAGTAGATACAACACAATCATAAAACCTTGACTTATTGAATTAGACTATACCTTTAAGATACATTGAAAACATTTACTACTACATTTATTATAAATTTTGTTGACTATATACATAAAGCATTTCATGACCTCCTCATATAGATTAATATAATATTCACAAAATTGATTATCAATATAAAAACATATTTCTACAAATTAATCATTATTTACCAATTTAATATCCATACCACAAAAGGGAAAATTCATTTAAGTAGAGTATAGGCACCAATTAACCACATGAAAATCACAAAATAGAAGCTTCAATCACTGCATAAACAAGGTTTTATTTAACACCACCTTCAATATAATCACTAAAATTTTATTATGATTCATTTACAATTTAATATTATTCTCTTTTAAAAAACAATTATCAACTATAAAATTAAAAAGTATTTTTGGACACATTCCATTTTGATTTTTGTGCAAACTTTACCAATTCTTGGAGTATCTTGAATACCATTCCACATGATTTTATTCGTAGGATTTGTTATTATTATTTCTATAGATAATATTCTTCAATTCAAACAAATTAGTAATTTAAAACAGCCACAATTCAAAACAGCCAAAAAATTTGTGTCTTGTTTTCATTGAAAGGTGTGAACCCCACGGTTGGTAATACACCATTTCCTATGTTGTTGTTGAAGCTTTATAATATATGATTTATTATATGTGAGTTTAGTGTAGAATAAAGTAGGTATATTTTGGTACTTGAGATAGTATATTAAAAAATTTAAATAATTTAAATGAGATCTTTTGATTGTAATTAAAAAAATTGAATTAAAATAAACTATCTAGAATTCTAATGGTTATTGTTAAATAATATTTATAATTTTAATCTAAAGTCTTAAAAGTTTAAAGGTAGTATTGGTCAATTAAGGTGTGACTTCTTAAGTTGCATTGTATTTGGACACAAGTTCATATTAGTAATAGGTTCATGCACCTTTTAAACGAGGAGACAACCTTTGTCTTTATGTGTTTGTCATTATGTAAAATCATTTCAATGTCTTTGTTCAATTTAAAGTGTTTATTATATATAAGTTTTGAAGGGAAAACTTTCATACATTAATATTAGGTAGCTCTTGGTCCATTGTTTTTTCTTTTCTTTTTTCTTTTTTCTTTTTTTGATTAGTGGTCCAACTCTTTTTAAATGACATGTGGTAGTTCTTTGTTCGCCTTTTTTAGTTTAGATTTCTTTATATTAAACTCCTTACTATCGATTAGAATAACTTAAATTGACCATCATCACAAATTTTGTTGTGATTGTATAATCAATGTTATAGATTAGTCTATTCACACATGTAAACATAAAATAATCATTTTTAAAGCCATAAACATTTTTAAGGAAGATTTCATTAAAAGAAAAGATGCAATTATTAAGATAGACCTTATGACCAAGGTTCATGATAAACCCAACCTTTAAGAATCTATTTACACTAAAAGTACATGTGTCATGGTACTTGTTACCTTACTATGCAACTTTTATAAATTAATTGTAAAGTGTAGTTCCTCTTGTACTCTTGAAAGAGAGGTCACAAGTTCAAATCTTGCAGGGGTTAAGTTTTGTACACCTCATTTACAACATAGTTAGGTGTCTCCTACATGGAGTACGAGGCAAACACACATATTGTAAGTCATCTTGTAGACCCAAAAATAGCTCGCATGATATTGTAGACTATAAAAGAATCCATATCCATGTATCTTTTATCATTTTTCTTATTCATAATGTTTGAGTCTACACCAATCTTTGAATGATATTGTTTAGTTATGATACTGCCATTCATTATTGGAATCCCTAGCTCTTTCATTTTTATATAGATGATTTTTTGTAAGACAAACAATTTTTTTAATTATCCCAATTATTTCCATTCGTTACCAATATTCATAAATAGAATTTCTTATGTCATCGAGGGGCATAATGATCAAGATTTTAAAATCTCTCTTTTATAGTACATTTGACTATATAAGTATAATATTGGTGCAACTACTTTCTCATTAATGCCACATTTTTTAGTTATAATACTTTTGATGTTTATATTATGACACCAAATCTTCCATATAACCACTTAACATATGTATAAATATAATAAAAAAATGAATCATTTCTTGGTATCATACTTTTATGATACCTTTATATTTAAACCAGATTACCCACCTCCCTTACTTAAATATGTTCTCTCATTCAACCTTACATCTTATCATTACTATAATCATTTAACCAACAATACCAAATATCACAATTAGAAGAGTATTTAAAAAAGAAACAACCATTACATATAATATCAAAAATTTAGTATTCAATTACATTAATATTGAGGCAATTCTCATTATCCATACTCCAAAAGTAATAATTCCCACTCATATCTTGTCAATATAAATGGTTTATTTGATTCTCATAACATATAGGTGATTATCATATGGGTGAAAGCCCAAGAGATTGTTCGTCCTAGTATGGCTTCATCTCTATTGTGCTTAACCATGCAATGTAGTCCACAATCAAGACCAAAAAACTTGATACCCCATCCATAAAACGTTCAAAAGTATTATTCCTTATAAGCCATTCATTATAGCAATCCCTAGCTCTTTTATTTTTATATAGATGATTTTTTGTAAGAAAAATATTTTTTTGACTTATCCCCAATTGTTTCCATTCCTCAACAATATTCATAACTAGAATTTCTTATATCATTGAGGGGCATAATGATCAAGATTTTAAAATCTCTCTTTTATAGTGCATTTGGCTATATGAGTATATTGGTGCAACTATTTTCTTATTAATGTCATATTTTTTTTCTAAATAAGGTATCAAAATGAGCATGACATATAAATTTATCATTCGAATTTCATGTTATACACACACAAATTTTGTTGTATTATATTTGAGATTACAAGATGCAAAGATTATTGTGTTCTTTATTGATAATAAAAGTTTTATATCCATCATATGCATCAACATTTTCTCTTTTAAATTTCATCAACATGAGCACATATTATAATGGTTCTTTAAAATCATATTGTGTTTCATCTTCACACACCCCTATCACTATCTATTTTTTCCTAAACATCTATGCACCAATATTTCAATCATCAAGCACAAGGTCCTCACCATATCAGACATTATCATTAAAAGAATGGAGGACTATTTTCTCACCATGGTTTTCATCCTCTAAATAGATTTTTAAGATCCATGCATCATTTGAACTCCAAATTTAATTTTTATGTCATTAACTATCGTACTGCAAATAAGTGACATCAAACACCAACTAAATGTGTTGTAGCTAAGGCTCATACACAACTCAACATATATAATTATCTAATATCAAGAATCCTTTTGGTTCATGATGTTACTTAATTTATACATACATGCATATGCATATGCATATACATATACATATACACGTGTCGTAGTATGCACTGCATTACTAGACACGAATGCAAAATGTGGAGCACATAGGATGCTCGAATCACACATAGAAGCTGCATTTGCCAACAAAAGATGCATTTCTTTCAAGTTGTGTGCTTCTACTAAAATGTATGAAGTAAAATTAAGGGGTAGGTTGTGTTTGATTTTTGTTTGAGTTTATATTGTTCAGCTTTATGTGAGAGGTTTTTTTGTCTATTGACGCTTGTATTTTTGTATATGTGGGAAGCATGCTTGGTTTGGATTGTAAATTTTATTTTCTTTTATGAAACAAAGATCTTGCTTGGTTTGGGGCACAAGTTTGGGCTTTGCACGATGAGAGTTTAAAGTTTTACTATCATTCTATATAGTTGTTCTTTCCATTTCAAGTTAGAGATGAATCCTCTTTGTTGCATATACTTTTTCCTTGGCATATGTTTTCTTTTTAATGACCATTTATTCTCTTTACTTTCATAATTAAAAATTATACGAAAAATTAGAAAATTTTCTCAAAGATTAAACATTAAAATCCAAACTCATATGACAAAAAAATGAATTTTTAATTCAATACATAATGAATCTTTCATAAAAGCAAAATCTATATCAACAAAGAAATATTAAAACAATATTACTATTAAAAATTGAATATAAAATATATACATATAAATATTAGAAAACGACTTACCTTTTCACTAAAAAAAAACATTTGATTAGTAATTAAGTTTTTCTTTTTCTTTATAATAATAATAAAAAACTACTAACAAAATTAAAATAAACCATTAATTTTTCTATTGACGATGAACTGCCAAAAATCAATGAAAAAAAGGTAAAGAGTATAATATCCGTACCTATGGCATATAAAAATGCTTGTTATATAATAAGAAAATACATTGGATTTAGTAACTATAGTGGGAGGCACGGCTTTTCTCAAATATTTTTAGCGGCATGCGCACTTTTACTATCCTCTCGGCATTTGTGTATAAAGAGTGGTCCCAACTCACCAAACAAAATTTAGCCTGGCCAAATTAAAATAAAATAAAACAAATGATATCAAGTTAATTTGTCTAGGGCTATCATTCAAATCTGTGCCAAATATTCCTTAGCATCAAATCTCTATAATGCATGCTAAATAATAGTTTTCTATCTTTTCAAAACTATTGTGGTCTTGCATTCTTCTTCCATATAATTTGTCTAATTATTTAACAATTTAAATAATAGTTATTTTGGAAAAATATTTGTTTAGTTTGTAATAGTGGAATTTTATTTTATTTTATTTTGGTTGTTAGAGGAATTAGAATTCAATATCAAAAAATTAGACCAAATCTTATCTCATTTATACGAATGAGATGGAACTCTCATGCAACCAATGTAGATAAATGTGTGTGTATATGTATATGTGGATAAATGTGTGTGTGTGTGTGTGTGTGTGTGTGTATATATATATATATATAGAGAGAGAGAGAGAGAGAGAGAGAGAGAGACTTTGCCACCTAATAATATCAATTAGATGTTAACTCATTAATTTAAATTTTTATATGCTAAAAATCGTATCGCAAGGTGTTGTCATTGCAATAATTAATAGTATATACAATCCATTTATAGCATGAATGGGCTTGGTTTCTTTAACTTGCAAATATTTCTAGATTGATGAGTGATTTATATAGTACATTAGTTTAGGAGAGTTCTTCATAAAGGACATATTATAAGTTATCTTAAAATCCAATCATCATATGATGTTTATGCTCAAATATTGATGAGTGTCATTGATGTTGCATTAGAAACCTTGATGTAGATGATTGACATGTTTTTGTTAAGATTGAAATATTACTTTATTGATCTTGAAACTAGATTGTTTATTCTAGATAGTAGATATAACACCATTATAAATCCCTAACTTGTTGGATCACAAATACATATAAGATACATTGGAGGATTTATCTACCAAGTTCATTGTAAATTTGTTGGCAATAGACATAAATCTCCTTGTGAATCTAGGTTTATACTAAGCTATGATAAATTAAAGAATGTTCATAAAATTGATTAATTATACAAAAGCTTAGTTGTCTAAATTGATTATTATGTATCAATAACAAAAGACAAATTTGATTTAATTAGAACATAATTACACATGACTTGACCACATGAAATCACAAATGGAAACTCCAATAATGCATACATAAGGTTTTGTTTGCTGCCACCTTTGATAAATAATTACTAATTCTATTAAATGATTCGTTTGAGGGCATTTACATGACCATTGCCTTACCATATTTTTTAATAGTCACACTCATTATTCTACTAATCCACATTCAATATATTTTAACCTAATAAACATAGTTTGAGCATTATCAAACTAGTTTAAAGATAGTACTTATACATTTATAGGCATAGCTTGAAAATATTTTGAAAATTTGTGAAAAGAATGATTGAGATAGATGTTTTCACAAAAATTAATTTTAATCTTGACATATAAACCTACTGACATTACTCTAACAAATTTATCTTTGACAAAGTATTGTGGGAACAACCATCTAGGAAATGCAAAACACATTTTATTCTAAAGCTCAAAATTACTAAAAACATAACCATACTATGAGCAATAAAACAAGAACCCACAAATTGGTGTACCTTGGTAGAACAAAGCGAAACTAGTTAACACCTATGCTCTTGGTATATTGACTTGAAGATGATGGTCTAAAAGATAGCTAAAAAATGTTCTTTTAATGTTATTTCTTACAGTTGAACATGCTTGCATGCTTTAGACACATTTAAGGTAGTTGTTGATGCCCCACAACTCCCCAAATCCTTGAAATAAACACTAAAAAATCATGAAAACCTATATATTTGAGAAAAAATGAAACATCGATAATCTATGCATTGAAAATAATGTTATTTCTTAACTTTAGTAGCTAAAACATAACATAAGCTCTAAAATAATTCCATTTTTTGTAAAGTAAGACAACTATGGAGTTGAGTCCCTCAATAGAGCAATTCTTCAAGAAAAAGGTTAAGGATAAAAGGGCAAGAAAAGATTATGAATCCAAGTCCAAGCACTCAAGGCTCAAGGTTACGTCCAAAATAGATGCTTGAATGTCTCAAGTATGTGAGTGGTTACACATCTTGGATGAGCAATCACAATATGTGAGAGCCTTTTCCCTAAGGGAAGCACTTGGTAGATATGATATCAAAGAAAATGAAAATTTTTGCGTTCTAGTCTAGACAATCAAATCCATTCATGTTGACAAAGATAGGTCTAAGGAGATGAATTAATACCCTAGGGATGGTTGAGTTTGTAGAGAGATAAAGAAAAAATGATAACCTTCTAAAGAGATACTAGCATATAGTTTTTAAAAGCAATATCAAAATTATATTGCTAATATTTCCACCAAGAGGAGGTTGGAAGCCTAGCTTATAAAGAAAAACATTAGGTAAAAGCTTCTCTATGTGCAAGACAAAAGGCACATTTAGATTAGAGAGCTAGAATTTTTGTTGAAGTTTCAACAACAATCTCTAGATGAAACCAAATCTTTGAGAAAGTGTGGATGCCTTTATGAAAGAGGCCAGAGCTTTGATACCAAGTCTTTTTGTTAAAGACAAGCAATAGCTGGTAACAATATGAGATTGCCAAACATTATGCTTATTGAAAAAAAAAAATGTTATAAAATCATTCTTGACTACTTGAGAAAAGCCTTTAACACCTCAAAGGCCTTCTAAAAACTTTAAGCAACAAAAGAGGCATTAATTTTAATTGAAACAACTACAAGAAGAAAAGTGTGGAGACCAATCCCTTTCAATATGTTTAGTCCATTAAGCAAGTTGCATAAAATGGCTTAATTATCACTCATTTTAGTCAATAGTGAAGGTCTAAAGGATATTTGTTCTCCCAAATTCACCCAAAACGTGATCCTAATCTCATCCTTTAAATTCATCAAAAATTTACATTAAATAAAATTTAAGATTTTACCAAATCTTTCTCACCATTCAATTTTACCGAGTATCATTAACTTCACTATATTTTATTATAATACAACTTTACAACGTAATGTTATATCATTTAAAACATTAATTATCAATTATAAAATTAAAAGTGTTTATGGGCAGATTTTTTTCTCACCCTTATTTTAATTTATGTTCTAAGTACACCAATTCTTATTTGTAGCATTTTTATCATTATTTATGGAAACAAAATATTTTTATAAAGTTAAAACCCCCATAATACAAAAGGAACAAAATTTTTGTGTCTTGTCAAAACATTCGTTTCCAATGTTGTTAAAGGTTGTGAGATAGTATGTGAAGCATCTTTAATTAATTAATTAAGATTTATAATTTATCATTTATTGAATAAGTATATTGTATTAAGTTGTTATATTCTTGGACTCTTAAAATATATTATATTGACTTTTTTTCAAAGGTCTTAAATAAAGTCATTTGCTTATAATATCAAAATTAAAATAAATATAAAAAATAAATAAAATATTTAAGATTTTAATGATAACAATTTTATTCTAAACATTTAAAAAGTTTAATAATGACATTTGTCAATAAAGATGGTGACTTATGTCTATCATAAGTTACATCATATTAGAACACAAATTTATGCATAAAGAAACAATTTTGTCTTGCATGCAGTTGTCATCTTTCAAAATCATTTCATGTCTTTATTCCTAATAGATTATTTTGAAACTTTTTTTCTTTTTCTTTAAATCATGAAGGGAAATTCTTTCCTCGAGTGATAACTAGGTAGCTCTCAGTCCACTAAATTCTTCTTTTTTAATTTTATTTTGTCTTTGCTTGTAGTTGTCAATGTGCAATTAAATATTTTTTTATTTTTTTAAAGTTATGGAGGAGAAACTTTTCCTCCATTGATACTAGGTAGCTCTTAGTCCACTAAATTCTTCTTTTTTAATTTTATTTCATCTTTGCATGTAGTTGTCGTCGTAAGAATTATTTCATGTCTTTATCCCTAATAGACAATTTGAATATTTTTCTTTTCTTTTCCTCCATTAATACTAGGTACCTCTTAGCCCATTATTTTATTTATTTATTTTTATTTAGTGGTCAAACTCTTCCCTACAATCACATTAGGTGGTTTTTTATCCACAAAATTTTAAATAAGATTTCTTCTTTACAAAACTCCTCTCTATCCATTAGCATAGCCTAATTAACCATTATTATGGATTTTGTTGTGAATGTATATTAAATTTTATATATTACTCTACCTACAAACATAAATATAAAAAATATTTTTTAAGGTTACAAAAATCGTAAGAAAATTTTACTAGTAAGAAAAGTGGTACAGTTATTGAGTTATACTTTATGACCAAACTTCATGTTAAACAACTATTCCACGGGCACACGTCCATTCCCCCCCCCCCCAAAAAAAAAAAAACCTCGTGTCCCCTATACGAGGGTGTCCCCAAGGAGAAATGTCCCCCAATAGCACCACCACCTTCGCCAAGTTGCTTGTTACATGGCACATGCGATTACATACTAATTACAACATTTAACTTTGTGAAAACTAGTTTGCCTTTGATGGGGCACTTACAAAGATGTTATATTGCAGATGTTGCCTTGAACATTTCAATTCACTTCAATTTGTATATTAGTGTCGCCCCACATTGCTACTTTGTCACCATTCCCAAATTTAGGCCTTTCATCCCCCCTTCCCCAAAACTCATCCCCGTGCCCTCACATCTACCTGTCAAGAAGCTCTATGGAACTATGTGGTATACCCCAACCTTTAAGATTATATTTACAAACGCCATATGTCATGGTATTTTCTTATCGTACTATGTCATTTCAAGTACTATATGTGATAGTTGAAGAAGAAAGAGATTACTTGTGGAGTGTAATTTCATGGACCTTTTATTTCTACTTAGCATGGCAAATGCTTTAGTGTTCAATATTTAAATTATCTCAATACCATTGTCAACTATTAACCAGTCATTTTATTTAATTTTCTTGTAACTAAAGTTTATAATGTTGAAAAGAATGCAATTCACTATTAGATTTACCCTCTTATTGTAGGCTTCATGTCGATTGATGCACACATTAAATATGACAATCAATATAACCATACCCAAAATCAAATCAAATAAATAACATTGTATCCATAATAAATCGATTTCATATTCTCAATACCCAAAATCAAATAAAACTTTTAAGAGTCAAATAATGTTTATTGCAACCATGGTGGGATAAGGTATAGAAAAGATTAACATAAATTAAAGAAGTAAAATTGAGTTGCATAAAAGTTACAATAAATTCAAATCAAATAAATATCACCCCTACATAGAATATGAAAATTTTAATCATTAAACCATGTAGTAGTTAGAATCTCACATAAGCATAAGTTCTTTTGATAATACCTTGTTATTTGTAGTTGAGATTTCTTGTGTGTTTTCATGGAGAGGCTAATGGTGCTTTCAATAGGATGTCACTTAAAAATGTATCATAAATTATACAACACAAAAAGAGAAAAATCAAGACAAGTTTCTTTGTTGAAGAAAAACATCATATAATAGCAAATTGTCTACAATTAGTGAACCTCAATAGAAATCTTGTATCACGTGTGAAAGATAGAATACAAGTTGCTAACATATTTATATTTGTCAACAATTGAAGATGGTGTTAGATTTCAATACATCTAAATCTTAGACATACACGTATTTTTACATTTGAACAAATACAAATGTTATTTATTTTTCCTAGAAAATAAAAAGAGGTACAATATGAAGTGATAAATATGAAATAATACATTGGACATGAAAATGTATATTCTCAAAAGTAAAATTGAAAATCAAGTTCCATAAAAGGGTATAGAGATTTAGTTGTAGCATCAACATTCTTAATAACTAACACAGTTAAAACAATGATCGAATTGTCTGCAATTTTTTCCCGCTGCAATTTTTTGAATTTCCTGCTATGCCTATCGTTTCTGTTGGGGAGGGCTAGTTTTCCTAGGACCCTGACCCCCTCGGTTGACCTGCAGATTTTTCTGGATCTGGCTCTTGTGTTGCGTGCCCAAGGGGATGGGTGGGCTCCCTCTATTGTTGCTTGCAACGAGATCCTGCACGAGGCCCCCTGCCTTGCGAAGCTTCCTCTGGTGGCCTCCAACTTGGATTCCCCCAAAAAGGACCCCAAGACTCAGGAGGTGGGTCCTTTGCCTGGGGAAGCTCAAGTGAACTCCTGGAAAGGTGCCCTTATTGGTAACTCCAAGCCAGACATTCTGACGTCGCTACCAAAAGTCACTAATGGTGAGGAGGGCCCCGAGATTTGCCTCCCAGACAATATCATGGATAATATTGCTTCCTCCCTTCACCTTTGTCTGGTAGGAAGATTCCTAGCCTCCAGACCCACTATAGATATGGTCAGAAGATGGGAAGGCTCTAGATGGAAAATCAAAGGTAGTGTCTCGATCTCTGCCATGCCTGGCGGACTCTTCCTTTTTAGATTTATTGTAGAAGAAGACTTCATTTATATTATGTCTGGTTCATGGTCTTATGGTAAGCATTGCCTTACTCTCTCCAAGTGGAAGTCGGGATTTGACCCAAGTGCGGACCTCCTTAGACTAGCACCGGTTTGGATCAAACTCACGGGCCTCCCCCTAGAATTTTGGGACGATACCATTTCCAAGTGGATTGGTAACTTGTTTGGCCAGTTTGTTGTTGTCAACAATGTGACAATGCAAAAGTCCAAACTTGTGTATGCTTGCCTTTGTGTGAATGTGGTTGTTAACAACCAACTCCCTAATTTCATTGCCCTCAAATCCAAATGGGGTAAATGGACATAGGCAATTGTCTATGAGAACGCCTCCCTATATTGTCAAAGATGTGGTAAACATGGCCATGTTATTGCGGACTGCCCAACCCCACAACCTCCAAAGGAAAAGTTGAAGGAGAAGTTGTCGTCCTCGGGTTTGTTATTGGGGAGACAGTTGAGAATGGTAACCCCCCTAACCCCCTGGCCTCCAACAACACTGTGGGTCAGATCGAGGACCTAATAGAAAAGACCGGCCCTCAAGATACCTCTGAGGAGGGTTACCCCTTCTTGGCTGGTATTCTTAACATGATAGTTACCCCTGACTCCAAGAAGGCTCCTACCCCCTCGAGGTGGGGCCGGAGCTAGAAGAAGGAGAGATCCCCCAAGCAAAGATTAATCAAGAAGGTTTCAATGTGGAGGTGACTATCATGGAGAAGAAAGGGCTCATTACCTCCACTGCGCCAACAATCGTGAATCTGCTACCCAACCCAATGGGAAGTTGTGGGAGGAATATCTGGAGCACTTGTGTTGGGGCCTTGCCTACCACTGGGCTTGGTCTAGACCCGACCTCCTCCTTGTCTGCTACAAGATCCTCTGGAGATATCATTACTCTATCTATTGGTAGTCGCTCTGCCCTGTCTTCGCCAACGGATAAGGATAAGGAGGAATGGCAAGTAATCGAAAAGAAAAACTAGAGGAAATAAGAAGGCGGATGTGGGAAACGACCCTAAACTAGGCAGACCCTCTGAGAGGACCCTCAGAACTAAGGCAATGGCAAGGGAAATTGCTAGTGGAAGGCAATTAACCCTGGAGACAACACAAAAGGGTAAGAAATGAAGTTCCTCTCATGGAACTTAAGGGGCTTAAACAACCTCCAAAAGCAGTATGCTCTTAAGCAATGCATACTAACCAATAGAGTTGATATTATCCTAATCCAGGAGGTGAAAATGAATTACCAAAATTTTGATACGCTTGTCGATAATTTATGGTTGGGTGTTGCCTTTCATTATGGAGAGGCGGATGGTGCCTCAGGAGGAATTGCTACCCTTTGGAATAAGAGCAAGCTAGATGGTCTTGCGGTTGACTCTTCTCACAACTTTCTTTCCACTAGGTTCACTATGAATAACTTCTCTTGGTTCTTTTTTAACATTTATGCTCCTAATACTAGACTCGGCTGAGTTCTGATTTGGGAGGAAATCACTACCTTCTTGACTAACAATAAGGAGGAGTTGTTTATGCTAGCTGGGGATTTCAACACCACCCTTTATCCTTCTGAGAAGATAGGAGGTCTAACGGACTACAATGAGAGCATGCTTGACTTTGTTGACTTCATCAGAAATAATGAGTTACTTGATCTTGACCTTCAAGGGAACCCGTTCACATGGTCAAACAATAGAAAAGGCTCCAATCTGATTCAGGTCAAGCTGGACAAGTTTCTGATCTCTGCCAAGTGGAACATTGGAAATAATTCCTCGCTCTTATCTCTCCCGCACACTATCTCTGACCACTCCCCGATCCTCCTCTCCTGGGTTGACAAGTTGGCCTTCAGTCCCTCACCCTTCAGGTATGAGATCATGTGGCACTCCCACCCAGACTTCAAGCAATGCATACAAAACTGGTGGAACTCCCTTGTTCAAGGGACAAATATGTTCAGAATTTCTAAAAAGTTGGAAATTATCAAAAGGGAGGTGAAAGCCTGGAGTCTTTCTTCCTTTGGGGATATCTTCAAGAGAAAAAAGGAGACTGAAACCAATTTGGACCACCTCCAGAGGACCATTGCGGAGGGGACTTCCTCTAGGGACACTCATACAGAGGAGGAGGGATGGAGACACAAATGGAAAGAAATCATGAATCTAGAAGAAATTTATTGGAAGCAAAGATCCAGAATTCAATGCTTAACTGAGGGGGACAGGAACACCTCATTCTTTCACAGATCAGCCTGAAAGCATAAAAGGAGGAACACTATCCGTTCCATTCTCAATAACAGAAATGAGGAAGTGGTGGGGAAGAATGAAATTGGTCAATGGGCTTCCCTTCACTTTGCTAATGCCTACTCGAATGATAGGGTCAGGGAACATACTGAAATCAGTGATAAACTCCTCAGTCTCATCCCTCAAGTCCTGGATGAGGCTGATAATGAGTTGCTGATAAGCCGTGTGTTTGAAGAAGAATTTAAAGCAACAGTTTTTGCTATGGTTGTCGTTAAGGCCCCTGGTCCTGACGGATTCCCCCCTGCTTTTTTCCAAACTTTTTGGGAAACTATGAAGTATGATCTCACTAAAGCTACCAGGGACTTCATTCGCATTGGTAAACTCCTGAAGAAGTTGAATAACACCTTCATTGTTTTGGTGCCCAAAGTTCCTGATTCGAAACTCATGTCTGACTATCGGCCCATCAGCCTATGTAACTCAATTTACAAAATTTTCTCTAAAGTTATTGTCAACAGAATCAAACCCCTCCTTGATAAATGCATCAGTCCCTCCCAAAGAGGTTTTGTTCCGGGCAGGCAGATTCTTGATGATGTCATTACTACTCATGAGTTCATTCACTCCATGGAGAAAATTCGCAACCCAAGTATGGCTCTGTAGCGTCCTAAAATTGCGACACTTGCAATTTCGACTGCATTTCGGTCTTCACGATGGCGACGCAACACGCAACCTGAATGGAGACCCCAAAACTCGCTCACGACACTGAAAACTGCATTTTTCAAGCACCCTGGCCTGAACCTCCTTGCACCCTGATGTCCCGGGAGGTGGGACCAAAGCGCCCAGCGCCCTGGTCCCTGGGTCCTATTTTGGGCCCGGTTTCCTAAGTGATATCGGGTCTTTTTGATTGCAATTTGGAAATATACTTCCCTGGTCGGCCTAAGGTCGGGAAAATCAGTCTATCAGCCCTAAATGACAAGTATATAAACTACATTTTTCTCTCTCATTTGAGATGAGGAGGATATGTGTACAAAGCGTGGAAATTATACTCAAGCATTCAAGCATTCAAGCATTCAAGCAATTGATCATTCCAAGTCTCCATTCAAGGCTAAGTGTTGCATTCAAGACAAGGATTCAACCATTGAAGAGGAGATCACATATTACATGCTACAACATACAACATACAACATCTAAACCTTCGCACATAAGGATACAAACATCCTTAGAACAAGGTATTAGTACTTGTTTTACAGTCATTTACATTTACAGCTCTTGCTCATTTCTTGGTTAATTCCAAAACCGGGGTTTGACCTAAAGGCAAACCCCTAATCCCTAACCCCCCAATCGTCTTCGCTTTTCTGTGTGTAGGTTGCAGGTACGCGGCTGAAATTGAAGATCTGGAATCCTTGTGCAGAGACAAACAGATCCCCCTTCGTTTCGCGGATTTTTCGGAGGACCGTGGCGCCGAGCGCCATCGTCCCGACAACTTTTGCCCAAATTTGCAGGACAGCGTCGTATCGACATTTTACTGCTAATTCCAGGTCCGCAGCTTCATCCTATAACCTAAACTCAGTTTATAAGCAAATCTTTATGACTTTCTATGCATCCTTAGCTTAATTTCCTTAATCAACATTCTTTACAAAAGAGGGTAGCCTTGCTTTCCTAACCCTTGAAATTCATTTAGTATCCAATCTTACATCGTGTGGGATTGAGTCTTATGAGTTTCAACCCCTCTTTTGAATGTAAAGTCTTCCCCCTAAGTGAAAACCCATCGAATCCTAGCGAACCTCCCTTCTCTCTCCTCGGAGTTAGAAGAGGGGAGACCAACTAGGGTTCGACCGCGATTTTCCGCTTTACATTTTGGTGAACCCGACGTGAACATCCTTTCTGATTTTTCAAAATTGAATTTTGCGTGAAATTGAATCAATTTTTAAATTTCAAAATTTGCATTGCTCTTGACATTCCCTCTAAAATCATAAAATTCAAAATTTCAGTCTCCCTCTCTTTTTCAAAATTCAAATTTTGCATTTTTCGACAATCTTGATAGGGTTCAATTTTGAATTTGCAACTTTAATTTGGCCTATCTACAGATCATAAAATCCCTCAATTTTTTCAGATTAGCTCTAAAATCATCATACCTTTCATCCCTGCAAATTTCGAAAAAAGTTGCAAGGACCGTGTTGCACTCCGAGCGCCACGGTCCCGAACATTTTTTCTGAAATTTCGGGAGACTGTTGTGATTGCATTTAACAGCTTAAATCTGGAAGATTGGCTGGTTTTACTGAAAATTGCTACCTCTAAAATCAAAATCTTCTCTCTCTCTCTAGTGCATGAGTTTTACAACAATAAGCCCTACTTACACTATTCCCGTTAGACGAAGCCGTAGAATTAAGTCTTTCCGAGGTTTAACTACTGAGGAGATGGAACCTAATTTGAGTAGTCTTTTTAACGAGGACATGGGTAATTCCTCTAATCCTCCTAATGATGGAGAAGCTCCCCATGAAGTTTCTGTTGAACAACTTTCCAAATTGGATAACCAATTTGACGATTTTCACCAATGGATGTCTCATGAGTATCCCGATAGTCAAGCTCTTCCTTTAATTGAGGGTCTAAAACGTATGCTTCAAAGTGATAAGAATGGAATTGATGTTTTACGTGGTATCGCACACATTGTGGATTCGAATGTGATGCCTATGAAGAGTTGTGCTGAATCTTTAGGTTATACACAACCTCCTACACAAGTCAATCATTCTATTCCTTTGACCACTTCTATTGCTAGTTTACCTACCTTTACATCAAACATCATGGCTACCTCTATACAAGACATTCCTCCTGTGATCACTAGTCATGGGGGCAATCCTCCTTCTTCAATTAACCCTATTCCTTCATTTAATCTGACTTCTTCATTCATTCCTTCAATAAGTGTTCCTATTACATCTTCACAAATGAACATGACGCAAGGGGGCAATTCATTTAACCATTCCATTCCTCCTTGTAGTGTTCCTCCTATCCAATCATCCCCTATGGTTGACTATCATAGGGTCCCACCACCTTGCTCTTTACCATCTTTCAATAACATCACACCTCCATCTCAATCTAACACACCTAATATGAACTCTTCGACTGAAGCTACCATTAATAATCTTGCACAAACTGTCTCTTCTTTACAGCAACAAATTGCCTCTATGAATCAATCTAAGTTTAGTGTGCCCACATTTGATGTTGCGAGCCCACTTTCTCTTGACATTGTTCGAGCTATTCCTCCTAAGCATGTTGAAATCCCGCATTTGGAACTTTATAATGGTAAAGGAGATCCTCTAACACATGTTAAGACTTTTCAAACAATATGTACTGGTTTTGCTTATGACCAAAGGTTGCTTGCAAAACTATTTACTAGAACATTAAGAGACAAAGCCCTACAATGGTATTGCTCGTTGCCTTCTTATTCTATTACTTCTTTCGAACAACTTGCAAATGCTTTCATTCAACAATTTCAAAATAATATAAGTCCTAAAGTTACTTTGATTGATTTAATGCATTGTAAACAAGGTGTTAAAGAAAAAGTGACTGATTTCATTGGTAGATATAAGCATTTGTATGCTCAAATTTCTTTTCCAGTGCTTGATAATGATATTCAAAGAATCTTTATTTCTAATTTGCAAAAAGATATTCGAGACAAACTCCTGTTTTCTAAGTTTACTTCTTTCCAACAGTTGTGCGCCACTCTTCACAATTATCAACTGACTGTGAGTCAAATGGAACAATCACATCCTATGGCTCCGAGTGATAAGGGTGACAGCAGTCAACAACCATTTGGGAAGTTTAAACCGAACAGAGATTCCATCAAATTCAATGAAAACATCATCAACAACAATGTGAATGCAACATCAGGTGTGCCTCCTATTTCTAAATTTTTCAGGAAAGAAAGAAAGTATACTCCTTTGAATGAATCATTGCATGATATTATGAATAAGTTATTGGAACAAAATGTGCTTACCCTTCCTCCTATAAGACAAATTTATCCTGCAAAGATTACTTCACCTTATTTTGATCACAAAGCTTTTTGTCACTTTCATCGTCAGCCTGGGCATGATACTGAAAAATGTTTTTCTTTAAAGGGTAAAATTCAAGATTTGATTGATAATAATACTATTTCTGTTTCTGGAGTGAATGATAAAGGCAACACATCTGTAGCTCCTCCTAACCAAAATCTTCAGATTTTTACTGATCCATTACCTTCTCATACCTCTAATGCGATTGAGGCTAATGATTCCTCTTTCTCATCTGATGGTCTTGTGTCTATGACTCCGAATGTGATTAACTTTGTAGAGCAGCAAGAAAACCCTAAAGAATCTTCCATCACATTTGATTCTAGTGAAACCATTAGGGCACCTGATGGTCCTTTATACATAGTTGCAAAAGTCAAGAATATGCCTTGCCGTGGAGTGCTTATTGATCCTTCGTGCATGGTTAATGTTATTACTGAAGAATTTCTTTTTACTTTGCAATTGAATCAAGTGATCTATGACAAAACAGATGTGATTGTGAAATTATTTGATGCATTTTCTTCTCCTGCAATTGGTTCTATTACATTGCCTATTGAGGTCCATAACAAATCTCTTGATGTGAATTTTGCTATTATTCCTTCTTCCGAACAATTTCGTGTGAAGCTTGGCTATCCTTGGCTATTTTCCATAAAAGCTATTGCTTCTCCTATTCACAAGTGTTTGAAATTTCCTCATAATGGTGAAGTTGTTACTGTCAATCATAGTCTCTTTAAACCAGCTGAAAGAACCTCTAGTGTTCCTATTGATTACTTTTGGCCTAAACAATTCCAATCTCTTCCTCCGCGAAGTGATCATCTTTTCAAATCTTATCAAAAGTGGAAAACAGATATGATCCTATCTCTAAGTGAACCTAGAGCACCTAAACTTGACATTCCTATCATTCTTGAGAAGGAAATTCTTCCTTTGAAAGACAAAACTAATGTCTTTCCTCAAGAAGATTCTCAACCCATCCCTATGAATGTGACTATGTCTATACCTAATAAACTTCCTAAGAGTAGACCTATACCTCCTCATCATGATGGACTTGGTCTTCTCCCTAAACCAAATATTCCTCCTTTATATGGAGCAGTTCCTCCTCCTTCCTTCTATAGAGAGAAGAGACCTTCTTCTTCTCCTATTATCCAGCCTAAGAGACCACAACCTAAACACCCAAGTGCTAAGGATGAGAACATTCCTCCTCCTCAGTCTTCTCCACTTCCTACTAAAACTAGACGTAATCGTTCTGCACGGGAACGCCGACGAAAGCGTCGTCTTAGGGCTCAAGCAGCTGCTTCTCAAACTTTACAATCTCCAAAAACACCTTCAACAAGCATTATTCCATTTTCTCCTCAGCCGGATATTGAGCCTAAATCTCCTAAACATAAGATGCATGATGGTCTTGATCCTGTGCGAGTTAAAGATCCTATTTTTATAAATCTTGATGATGATATAGATGAAAATATTACTCCTCTTGCTTCTGATAGTGAATATGAACTTGTTGATGTTGATAACCATTTATCTAATGAATTTTCTAAAGCACTTATCCTAGCTCCTAGACAAGAACAATGTGGCTTGGAACATGAACATAGCCCTTGTTTGGATCTTGTGATAGCTCCATCTGCTGTGTTGGATGTTCCTCCTCTAGCGTGTTCCCTGCCTTCCCGAAACATTGATCAGCAAGATCGGGGGGTAGATGACATGCTAGACTAGTTACATTAGCATAGCAGACTCTCTCCCCCTCTCTTTTGTTACTTCTTCTATATGTTATTTTCATTCTTCTATTTGTCGTCCTTAGTGTTGTCTACTTGAGGACGATGCAAAGCATTGAGATCTCTCGATCTCTCTCATGTTGACTCAAAAGACACATGTGTTCCCTTCTTCTAGGTGACCTTCCTTGATTGGGGAATGAAGAACAATTATGCATACATACATATGATATATATACATGACTTATCATACAGCATACTGACCCCAAGGAAAGCGAAGTCACCTCGTGCTTTGTGTTTTGTGTCTATTATCCTTGGGCTTATCTCACACTTGGGGGCTAAATCCTTGCGATAACGTGCTCCTTTTTCCTTTCTCATTTCTTATGTGTATCACTACGTTAAAACAATCACCCCCGTTGAGGCGTGTGCGATCGCTTTAACGTAGGGGGGCATACACCCTGTCTATCCTTTCAAAGATACTTGAAAATTTCTTGGCAAACTTAGCTTTGTCTTGAAGATTTTTGGTATTTCTTTTGCATGACTCATAGTGAGGGAACCTTACTACTGACAGTCATGGTTCTTCCTCGTGATCTTCCCTTTTACTTTGTCAATCGAAGTTGTAAGATCCTTAGTCCACTGGGGGCTTGGTGTATCTTGCCTCCTTGACGTGGTGGAAGTCTTTCAACGTTGTTTCCTTGTACTTTACCGGAAGTATGAGCATACATACTCCCGCTAAAGTGGGGGCTAAATGTAGCGTCCTAAAATTGTGACACTTGCAATTTCGACTGCATTTCGGTCTTCACGATGGCGACGCAACACGCAACCTGAATGGAGACCCCAAAACTCGCTCACGACACTGAAAACTGCATTTTTCAAGCACCCTGGCCTGAACCTCCTTGCACCCTGATGTCCCGGGAGGTGGGACCAGAGCGCCCAGCGCCCTGGTCCCTGGGTCCTATTTTGGGCCCGGTTTCCTAAGTGATATCGGGTCTTTTTGATTGCAATTTGGAAATATACTTCCCTGGTCGGCCTAAGGTCGGGAAAATCAGTCTATCAGCCCTAAATGACAAGTATATAAACTACATTTTTCTCTCTCATTTGAGATGAGGAGGATATGTGTACAAAGCGTGGAAATTATACTCAAGCATTCAAGCATTCAAGCATTCAAGCAATTGATCATTCCAAGTCTCCATTCAAGGCTAAGTGTTGCATTCAAGACAAGGATTCAACCATTGAAGAGGAGATCACATATTACATGCTACAACATACAACATACAACATCTAAACCTTCGCACATAAGGATACAAACATCCTTAGAACAAGGTATTAGTACTTGTTTTACAGTCATTTACATTTACAGCTCTTGCTCATTTCTTGGTTAATTCCAAAACCGGGGTTTGACCTAAAGGCAAACCCCTAATCCCTAACCCCCCAATCGTCTTCGCTTTTCTGTGTGTAGGTTGCAGGTACGCGGCTGAAATTGAAGATCTGGAATCCTTGTGCAGAGACGAACAGATCCCCCTTCGTTTCGCGGATTTTTCGGAGGACCGTGGCGCCGGGCGCCATCGTCCCGACAACTTTTGCCCAAATTTGCAGGACAGCGCCGTATCGACATTTTACTGCTAATTCCAGGTCCGCAGCTTCATCCTATAACCTAAACTCAGTTTATAAGCGAATCTTTATGACTTTCTATGCACCCTTAGCTTAATTTCCTTAATCAACATTCTTTACAAAAGAGGGTAGCCTTGCTTTCCTAACCCTTGAAATTCATTTAGTATCCAATCTTACATCGTGTGGGATTGAGTCTTATGAGTTTCAACCCCTCTTTTGAATGTAAAGTCTTCCCCCTAAGTGAAAACCCATCGAATCCTAGCGAACCTCCCTTCTCTCTCCTCGGAGTTAGAAGAGGGGAGACCAACTAGGGTTCGACCGCGATTTTCCGCTTTATAGGCTCTTAAACTTGACATCTCAAAGGCTTATGATAAAGTTAATTGGAAATTCTTGTATGCGGTCCTTTCTAAGATGGGATTCCAGGAAAGATTTATCAATATTATCAGGGTGGCGATGGAAAGTGCTCACTATTCGATGATTGTCAATGGTACCCCCTGGGGCTTCTTCAAGTCTGGGAAGGGGCTACGACAAGGAGACCCTCTCTCACCTTATTTGTTCATTATGGTAGCTGAAGTCTTGAGTAGGAATTTCTCCAATCTGATCAGGACCAATAGAATCTCAGGGGTAAAGGTTGCTTCCACTCTCCCTCCTATGGTTATGCAGCAATTCGTGGACGACACCTTCCTTTTCGACCTATCGTCTGTGATAGAGGCAAAAGAATGGAAACATCTGCTGGAAGAGTACACCCTTGCCTGTGGTCAACTGATTAACTATTGCAAGAGCAAGGTTTACTTCTTTAACATGGACAAAATTCTCCAAGGTAAACTTATCCAAATCCTGGGTTGTAGTGTTGTTGATCTCCCTGATTCCTACTTGGGTCTCCCCCTCACTACCAAGGAGGTCACCTCCCACTTTTGGGAATCAATCCTAGAAAGAATGCAAAAGAAACTTGCGGGCTAGACTGGAAAAACTCTGAGTAGTGTAGGTAAACTCTAGCTCCTAGCAGCCTCTCTTCAAGGTGGCCCTGTCTACTTTCGCTCTCTTTTCAAGATTTTCAATTCTATGGCTGAGAAACTCGAGAGAATCCAAAGAAGCTTTCTATGGATGGGATTGGAGGAGAAGGCCAAAATCAGCTTAGTCAACTGGGAAAAGGTATGCAAACCAAAGGTCATGGGTCGCCTTGGGATTAGAAAAATTTCTGATGTGAATAAAGCCTTGTTGACTAAAATCGAATGGATCCTTATGAAGGGCAAAATGGACTGGAGCATGATTATGAGGGCCAAGTACTTCAATCACACCCCCTTACCCTCCCTCCTCTCTTCCAATGAGCTCCCTCCTGGGTCTAAAATTTGGAACAACTTTGTTAAGAACAGGAAACTTCTCAAGCAGGGTCTAAAGTGGCAAGTTGGTAATGGTGAGAAAATTAGATTTTGGGAGGACAACTGGATTGGTGACAGACCCCTTGCCTCCTCCCGGTTCAGTTGCCTCATGATCACTCTAAAGGATTTGATTGGCTCCCTTGTGATTAACTACATCTCTCCCTCCTATTGTTGGTTAAGGCTTGCTGATAGTCTGGGAAATACCCCCCAATGGATTAATTTGGCTGAAGAGTTGCAATCCCTTCTAAAGGGGATCAGGATCCCCTGTTTCACTCACACTGATAAACTTGTTTGGACCGCGAATCCCTCACGGTCTTTCAGTGTTAAATCAGCCTACAATCTCTTGGTTGCCTCCTTCAATGATTGTTACAGCTGGAAAGAAGTTTGGAACTCTCAGCTCATCCCTAAAATTAACTTCTTCTGGTGGACGACCCTTCACGGGAAGATCCTTACTATTGATAATCTGAAGAGGAGGGGATTTACGCTTGCCAACAAATGTGCTATGTGTAATTGTGTTGAGGAAAGCATAAATCACCTCTTTATTCATTGTCCCTTCGCTTTCGGGGTTTGGCACAAAGTTCTACAGAAATTCAATTTGGCTTGGACATTCTTGGAAGACTTGCAGTAGTTTATCAGCCACTGGAAGTGCCCCTCCGCACACCCGCCAGTCACACTTTTTTGGAGACTCATTACTCCCCATGTCTGTTGGCATATCTGGAAGGAAAGAAATAATACGATTTTCCATGACACCAGCAGCTTGGTTGACACGATGACTGATATAGCTGAGAATTACCTCAGGGAGAACGCCATCATCAGCAAGTGGAGAACCTCACAAGCTAGCCCTATGGCTTTGGATCGAAGGTGGATTAAAACTTGGAATTTACGAGATAGCTTCCTTCGATATGACAATTTGAAAAAGATGGAGAGGCTTAATACCAGATGGTCATCACCCCCCCCCTTGGCTCAAGCTCAATTTTGATGGTGCTTCTCGTAATGGTTCAGCGGCAAGGGGCGGAATTATCAGGGACAGCTTGGGCAACCTGGTTTTGGCCTATGTAGGAAATTTTGACTCTGTCTCGAGCAACATGGCTAAAGCCCTTGCTCTTTTTGGGGGGCTTAAGCTAGCCCTTGGCATCAATATCAAAAGACTGATCATTGAAGGGGACTCTAAACTAATTATCGAGGCCACTAAAGGTGCTTTAGGGATCAACTAGAGAATCAAAAATGTCATCAAGGACATCTGGTCCATGATTGTCTGGCTGGAGGAATTTCAAATTCAACATATCTACAGAGAGGGGAATGCGGTGGCGGACTCACTGGCTGCGACGAGACTGGAGATAAAAGGAATGAGGTGTTGGAGGCACTTAAATTCTCTCACTGACAAGCAGAAGGACCTTATTGGGAATGAACAAATCGCCTCTATCCATCAATGAAGTGCCACTTTCCTTTAATCAATAGGTTGTTTTGGGTCAGCTGCTATGCTACGTTGTTGGCGGGAAATTTAAATTCAAATTGGGTGGGCTTTGCCATGCTGGCTTCTCGTGGTCCCCACCTTCTCTGTCAAATGCTGACTTGGCTGGCCACCTATTTCTGCATCGTCGATGGGTTGGAGTGCCAACTTTTGATCATTAATCACAACAAGGACCCTAATTATTACCTTAACTAGAAACTTAGAACTTGCCATAATGACGATCTTTGCAAGTTGACGGAGATATCAAGAGGTGTCCCTTCGCATGCTTCTTGGAGCTGGCGGACGCAGGCCTTGGGAAACAACACCAAAAATCATTATTACACCTTGCACAATATTTTGGCTAATTACCGTTTGTTTTCTCTTAACTCCAGCTCTAGTTTTCCTCTCTGCATTTCTCTTTTCAGGCTTGCATTGTATCTCAACTTCACTCTGGAGGAAGCTAGCATGGGAGGGGATTTAGTTTGGGTAGAACCAGACAATTTTGATGACTATTTTCGCAACGACCCGTGCGTCTGGATGTATGCTAAGGAAGGAGGAATCATCCCATTCATGGAAGCCATGAAGGGATTCGACGAAAACCTCTCCATGCAATTTGTCAACAGTTGGAAGGATAGGAGGGTGGTCATGGAGGACATTTCATTTGAAATCAGTGAGGAAGTTATCGCCCAGGCTACGGGTCTCTCCACCGAAGCCAAGAAATGGAAGAAAACCAGCAAGGTTGCAGACGAAAACAGCATGAACTGCTTCTTCAAAAAGGGCGAGGAACCGACCAGAATGCATGGGGGTTTCGATAGGGAATGTTTACCCTACCCGTGGGATCAAGTTTGCAAAATCATAATGAAATACTTCACCCTCGAGGGAAGGTATGGTGTGTTCTACTATTATCACTTCCCATTGCTAAACCACTTTCGCACCATGACACCATTTCTTTTCCTTTCTTTCTGTTGCATGCTCTTGAGTCTACTGTCAAAGATGTCCGCAATTGTATGAGTCAAGAGGGTAATTTTACCATCCTCCACCAGGGGCTGATGTTTAGGCTTTACAATTTTCATAAGGCCCTTTGCCCCCCTAAACCTATCTCAGTTCAACCCGCCCTCTCCATTCTGGGTCCCTCTGAAGGCACTAAAAAAGGCCTCAAAAAGTCTTTGAAAAAGTCGATGACTCTTTGTCAATCCCCTGACCAAGGCCCCCCCTGTCCCCTCAAAATTGGGGAAAAAAATAAATGCAACCCTTTTGCTGCAAAACCCACCTCCAAGAAACTTAGAAAGGAGCCCAAAATCCTCCTTGTTGAGTCTGATGTAGAGGAGGGTATCACCTCGCGCAGATCCCACAGAAACAAATCCAGGATGAATCAAATGGTTGTGAGAAAGCATTATGCTAACGAAGAAGAGGAGGATTATGAAAAAGCGGAAAGTGAGAAGGGGGAGGAGGATTTGGAGGCCACGGAGGGCTCGGATTCCTCCAATTTGGGCACTAATGTCCCCGACTCGGAGACCATCAAGGAGGATATCAAGAACACCTCCCCTCATTCTAACACTTCCCTGCCCCACACCTCTGAGGGGGAAGGTAGACATTCTGACGGCGAGAAGACTGCTGCTGAAGAAGGGGAGGAAGAGGCGGTGTAGTGTTCGGGTTGCAATGCTATCTCTGAAGATCTAAATGGTGTTAAGAAAAAGCTGAAGCACCTGGAGTCCTATGTCAACAAGATTGGGAAATTCGCTGTCAAAGTGATGCACTCGTCGGCTACCTCTCTGTGCTTGCTCCACCAGGATAAGGCTGATCCGGAAGGGCTGGGAAGCGACACCACTAAGGAATTGTTCCAGTTCGTGGCTGATGACTGGACTGGGCTTATGCTCTCTAAGCACACGGGTTCTGATAATTAGGTTGTATGGTTGGTTTCCTTCCTTTTTGCTATAGTTTTTATCGTTGGAACGTCTGGTTCCATGGTAATATTGCTACTTTTAACAGTTTTTATAGTATTGACATTGTGATGGTTTACTGTTGGTTATGGTGCTTGTTGGACGAGATTGGTTTCAATCTTGGGTTATCCAATAGCGACAGGCAGTTTTTGTTTTTGATTACTAGAGTAGGGATTGGCTGACTATCGTGTGTCTGCGGTGTGTGTGCTGGTAAAGCTTTTTTCTATTTCTTTCGGGTCAACCCCCAGTTTTGGCTGCTTTATAATCAAAAACATTCTTAATAACTAATTTATAAAGAGAATAGACCACTTTGGAGTATACACCCACATGACCCTAGTTGTGGTTTTATTGCTTGAGAGAGGTATTCATGGGTTTGGAAGGGTGTGTTTTTTTTAATTTAGATTATTACTACTTGGTTGCAAATGAGCTATATTATCACATACCAAAGGTATTGCTAGTATATACATGTTGATTGAATTTAATTGAGAAATTTTGTGTGTATTATCAATATGTACATGCAATTGACAAAGCATTTTATAAAAACTTGAAAAGATTATATCATAAATTTAATTATGAGCTAAATAGGATTTAGAATTGTGATGAAATTGAATTAAACTAAGTAGGAACAATGGAATGCAACTCGTTGTCAAATTGGATTGTAAAAGTGTGACAAACATTGTCAAAATGTAGATAATGAATTATCTTAATGTTTTGTGTTTTATGAATGCAATGTAATAGAGAATTCCATGATTTTATCTTTTCAAATCAAGAAGGTGCACCAAAAATGACTTACCTAATTATGAGATTAGAATGTCAACATTAGCCCAAAAACATGTTTGGATAACATGAATTTATTATTAGCCACAACATTTTTCTTTATCTATTCTGGAAGAAGTTTGACCAAATAATAGGCATCTCATATTTGATGGTCATAACAATTATATCATTTTCAAGATACCAAACAGGTGAAGGTATTCAAACTTAATCTTTTAGCCTTCCTATTCATATAAGTCAAGCTTTTGACTCTTATATATGAATATATTTTCTCAATTCAATATTTACTTCAAACAACAAAGGATAATGTTAATTAAGTGCTTGAGGGCCTTGAAAATACTTCAAAAATTACAAAACAAGAAAACAGAACAAGTAGAGGAAAGCACAACACTTTATAGACAATGAGAAAAAATAACTAAAATTTGAGAAGGAATTGAAAGGGTAGATAATTGAAAAAGAAAAGTCCCAACAATGCAAAGAGATAGAAACGTGAAGGGAGTATAAAGAATCAATAAGAACTTGATGTCAAGAAAAAGGCATTTGATTAAGAAAAAAAATGAGGTTGTTAGGCAAAGACATTTAAGTTTCTCAAGAATATGCTCAACATTTATAACCTTGTGTTTCTTGAATCTCTTCCCCTACAAATGAGATGCTATTTAATAGGCGTTTATATCATGTATTTCTTGGCCCTACATTTGCAACCATACCAACCAATCTTCTAGCTCAAACTCCAATTGCAATTTCAAAGGCAACACATACCAATCAATCAGTCGCCAATCCCAAGAAAGAGGAACTAGCAATAATCCATGGGTTTACTAAAAACAAAAAAAGTTATATCATTGTCACAATTTGTGTAAGATGCAAATGGTTAGTTTTCAATAGGTAGGTTTACAAGTTTGATTTTTGCAACAGAGATCTATTAGGAATGAGTGCAAGTTCTTTTATGAACTTATCAACCTAAATCTCCATCAATTAATTTATTGTTTAGTGAAAGAAAGACATATAAAACTCTTGTAAGACTACATAAGTTATGGAATAAAACAAATATCAAGGAGTAATAATTTTGTGGCCAAAAAACATTGTATCCACACTTCAAAATATAAATACCTTGGAATCTAGTGAACATCCCAAGAAACCCAAGTTGTGGAGTCACTATTACTAACCCGAACCTTGGTCATTTGAAGTTGGGTAGTCAACATGTTGAGTGAGCTCATGTAGGCAAGTTTTCCCTAGATTGTTGAGAGGACTTTTGTATGTGAGAGTTACGTGAGGAGAGTTTTGTCCATAATCAATCATTTGTGTTGCATTCAAACTTGTGTACAATGTATATAGTACAACATTATGCTTGCAATGGAAGCCCTAAACCCTAAAATTATGTGAACATTATCCAATCCTTAACCACTTTAGATCAAATAGTATTTCACATTGTGAGGTAGTGGAGTTATTTGGAGGCGGTTGACCAAAGGTATGGTTGGATAATTAGTCACATATGTGATTTTGAATTTAATATTTGGTTTCTCTCCTTATATATGTTGGATAACTTTACTAATGCACCACTTAGCAACGTCTCGCAACAAAATATGGGTGTGCCTCCTTCAATGGCTTGACCCCAAAAAGTAAGTTTAAGCATTTGACTTCAAAATTTTGAATGTCCTTCAATTACCAAATAAAGCCATAACAACTTCTAGGTCCTCTCCCTAAATATTCTTTTTCCATCCATGTGAATGTGTGTGCGCGCGCGGATGTGTGTGGGTGTGTGCGTGCATGCATGTTTGTGTGTGTGTGGGTGTGTGTGCGCATGCATGTTTGTGTGTGTGTGCGTGTGTGTGTTCCTGTGTGCATGCACGTGAGAAATAATTGCAATGTATGTTAAATAAATAAATTGTGTATTAAAATGATTTGTATATTAAATAAGAGAGAGAAATTGAAATAAATTATTACCTACACAAAGTTGATCATAACCATAAGAGGATGTAACATTCCAAAGCGTACAAATAAGTTTGGTTTGATTTTGGGTAAGTGTGAGATTTAGGCCCCATGTTACCAGACTCTTTTGATTAATGTAAAATAGCCTCTGGTTAAGAATTGGGCGGGCAAGTAGGGTAGGCATGCACGGTTAAATTAAATCGAACTTTATATTGAATTTGATCAAGGGTGTGTTAATTTACCAATAATTTAATTAAATATAAAAATTCTTGTATTTAAACTTGAAAGACCACATTATTTTAAGATAATGAATCACTTAAGCAAAAGTTTCCTGATATCCCTCAATGCATGATATGCAAGAAACTCCGAGTAAGACATGAAGCTAGTCAGAAAGGTCATTTCAACAAATACGGATCAGAGAACAAGATTTTAAAACTCGAGATAAATGTTAATTGTAAATGATCTCAACATGTAAACAGAAGCTTATTAGAATAAAGAATTTCAATGCTATATGTGTCTGAGGTCCGACAAGAAATATTTGAAATGACTTGTTAAATATGAGTTTGCCCAAATGTAAACTATTGTGCTTAGCGTCCTTGTTTACAATACAAATTCAGCATTGACTGAGGAAAAATACTAGATGTAGTTTCAATTCTCAGTCTAATAGTATAGTAGTATAGGGAGGTTGCTATAGCAATACTGCCTCTGATTGTTCTAGCATTTTAACTAACGGCACAGGGAGGGTGCTCAAGCAATGGTAATGATCAAGCTGAGATCTGATGGTTGGCAGCAATGCTGGTTAAGCAGCACCGAGCAATGTGATGATATATGGCTGGGTGATACGTTGATACGTTGATTAATCCTTAGTGCCACTTTTCGGACAACTTGCAAATTAATCACTTTCTTCCACAAATTCGCACTCCCTCCACGTTAAATAATTTTATTCCATCCATGACCATTTCAGACATTTTACCGCATCATATCCAACTGGTAACACAACATTATAATCTCGTTATGTTGATAAATTACAGGCCACGACCCATATGGTCCATTGTTCTAATAAACATATTTACCATTAATAACTAAGATGAATAGTCATTAATTCCAACATATTCATTGCATTAAGCTTTGCAGCATTAAACATTAACCTAAGGATTCAAGCAAAAGGTAGAGAATCATACTCATTTGCGGTGTAACAAAGAGAATGTATATAAATGTAGCTTCAACAACTAAAAATATTGCAGAAAATGAGGCAAATTTAATATGGTATAATTACGCCAGTAAGAAGACTGCAAATCATTTGTTGCAGTTCCTCATTCTGTTTTCTCAAAAAATACAATTCCTTGCATAATACATTCCCCAAATCCACGAAGTCTGATTATGTCTAGCTGCAACAATAAGCATCTAAGTAAAGCATTTGAGATCAAAGTAATTAAGGGTTGTTCAATATTGTATCTTCTAAAGGTAGAAGAAAAAGCTTGCAAGTTTTAACCATATAACAAAGATACCGATCCTGCACATAAAAATTATAACTACAATGGTTGCTGGTCCATTATTCATTGGTTCAATTTGTTTAACCAAACCGATGAATCCAATTAGAAAAATGAAAGACGTACACTGTGAATTGAGAGTTTTGGAACCCAAAATTTAAATGAAAAGCTTCTGTATCAAGAAACTATCAACGTAAAACACTCCAAACTAACAACAATATCATTTCATCCAAAAACAAAAAAATCTGGATGCATTGGTAAATACAACATCTGTTACCATTAGCACCCTTAAAACACAACTGTTCTTTTAACTAATTATAGCTGCAGGGGAAAAAAAATCTCCATCCAATGCACTTAAAAATGTCAGTGGTTCCTCTACCCTTCCAGTGTAACAGCCAGGTCTTTCAATTTTGGAGGGTGTGGAAAAGAAGAGATATACTAGTGTAGTGATTTGAATTGCAGATTCCATAAGCAATCAGCCTCAAAAATCATCGAACTTGCCTGCCTGTAGCTTTTGCTACAAGGGATGTCGATTCCGATGACCGCTCCAATCTGTTGAATAAGGTGATGCCCAATTCACCATGCACAAGTCAGCCAGTGAGTTCTTCAAAGATTTACTAAAATTGATTGTCTGCAAAGATTTAGTGTAGAGCCAATTAAATGAAGAAAACAAAGGAAAATACTCAAGCTTCAGATCATACTTCAATATTTCTTGGACAGCCTTGATAACATCATTAGAGTTTGTCTCCACCACTTGACCTCCCATTATAATCTCATCTAGAACAGTATGCAGCTGGACACAAATTTCAAAACTTCTTAGCTTGATTTGTACCATAAAACAGCTAATGAGCAACACCAAATCCTTCATGTATCCTAATGATTTACATCAAATGCCTTATTTGTATGATAACAATTCAAGATCTGACTTTCAGAGGAAATTTGCTAGTTATTACTTACCCCTATAACTACTTGTGCATTGAAAGATGTGATTATATTTATGGATACATGTTGGTTTATGATGTGGGCTTATTATTTTCTGATTTGAATGCACTAAGATAACATTACTAAGACAGTTATATGCCATTTTAATGTTTTGTTTTGTGTACCCTATAGCTTTTTTCTTTATAATGTTGCATTCTCCAGCTCCTTGAAAAATGAGATTATTTAAAACTCAAAGCTCTGTAATAAGAAAATTAAACTACTAGACTATATTTGCATGTTAAGGAATTAATTATGTACAATAAAATACTCTTCATATCTCCTTCAGTAGTTAACATGCAGCTCTTGTGACAGTAATGAACTCTTTTACATCCTCCAGTATTTTCTTCTAATGAACCCTTTTACAAGTGCACCGACCTTAAAGATAAGATGATATTTGGTAATATATGAGGGCTGATATGAAGTCTGATAATGTCAGTGTTTCTCAAGTTTTGGTACCGGGGAGATGCAGGGACAAGGGGATGGTTTCAGGGACAGCAAATTTTCCCTGGATTTGGAGACAGCTTTCAAATAATTTATTAAAAAATATATATTTGAAGAATTAATTACAAAAAGGCAGTTATATAGATTGAAATTCATCATTTATCCTAACACTATGAGTAAAAGAAGCTGAAAACTACACAAATTTGTATTGCTGTATGACATTTTGCATCAGACAGTGAATCTTAATGTCTTTACCATATCTTCAGCATTTTGAGTGGAAATTGTACTATCTACCAAGACTCTACTAGTAGACTTAGTAGGATCATTTTCTGCAATGTTCAATGTCTCAATGTCCGCCACACTACAATCTGAGCAAATTCTTGCACTGTTTCTGTGGCTGTTGTTTTCAAGATGAATAAATGAGTACCAAGCCCCAGGGTTATTCATCAAAGGAAAAAAAGCAGATACACCAATGCCAGCCAAATTTTGAATGGGCTGTTCTATACTATCAGTCAGGAGGTTCGGCATGGTTCCAGGCAAGGGATTCACTAGAGAGTAGAACTTGACAAAAAGGTGCACAACAAGGTGCAGTGTCAATGTACATGTCAGAAATCCAAGCATCTTCACTAAGATCATTATATTTTGTTTATGAATCATTTGATTGTAACCATAATTCGTATTTACTCAGCAAACTAAAAGTATAAATGGATTTCAATTAATCCGGATTTAATTATGAAATCTCAGGAAACCAAAAAAAACTGAATATTCATAAAAACAAGGAAAAATGCTGCTTTTTTATCTGACACAGCTCAATACAATTTTTATAATTTGCTTTTTAAAACCAGAATGATGATTGGGGCAGAGTTCTTAGTGGGATCCATATCCTCCAGATTATGGAATGAAGCCCCTGCCACCAAGCCCAAATTAAGGCTTTTGAGGTCATAGGAACCTTCATGGTACTTGGCATTTTTCATAATTTTATCACTTTTATCCAAACTACAAACCTTTTAGCTTTTTCAATTTTTTTATGTTCATTTGTTCAATGGCTTTAAGGGATGTCTAACTTCACCAAGACAGTCACGGGATGTCTAGACATTTCCCAGCCATTCCATGGATACTAAGATGTTCCCTAATGCCCCCCTTGAGGAAACATCCCTTGAGACATCTCTACCTATATAGGGTCATCCTAGGGCTAACCCCCTTTGGAGGCCCAGGTGCAGGTAGGGAATTCCATCCCCATCCCACCACAGCCAAGATATCCTCATTCATGGAATAGCCCAAGGTCTTAGGGATGGGTCCCAAGGTCACTAGATGATGCAAATCAAAGAATGCCTAGTGATAAGAGGGACAAGCTAGACAAGCCTAGGGAGAAACAAAGTTCAAGGTAATGCACATAGAACCACACCTTAACAATCAAGGCCAATGAAACTTTAGAATTAAAGAAAAACCTTATAGCACTATCTTTACCCAATGACCAAGTTGTGGGTTAGGAGGACTAGAAGGCCCTCAACATCTAAACCAGTTAAATTCACTCCACCTAGAATGTGACTAAGGGAATCAAGATACTTTGATATTAAGTCGATTAGCTAGACTAGACTTATTCTCATGCCAAGTCAGAAGTTCAAAATCTAAGGGATACAAAATATGAATAATAGATTAGGTGAAATCAAAAATTTCCCTTGTTCCCACAAGAGGGATCTTGTACACCATGTTCATGTGTTTGTTATGACATGACCTACAACATGTAAACAAAGAGGAACATTGTCTCACTAATGTGTCCTTAATTGTTTATAAATTCATGTAGCCAACAGGTGCTCACCACCTCCAATGCCTGTAACAGGCAGAAATAGAAAGTAATCATCTTGATTCCTAACAGCTCCAAAGCCCTCTTGCTCTTAAAGAGAAAGGGTACAGATTCTCTAAGTGGGGTACTAGAAGAAAATGGATAAAGAGCACTGAGTATCTAAACATATAGTGGTATATTCCACATATCTTAGAGATTTTACACAAGCATTATAATCCTAAAGATTATCGTCATTTAGTTATTTTTCATTTTACCTGTTTTCTTTTATTGGAGTTGACACATAAATTCTATGCAAAAGGTGTGTAGTTAGGGCAATCAAATGATTATTTTTGAATTATCTAATACTATTATGATTTATTATGACACGTTTTAATTTTTTAAACAATGATACAAGAAGTCATAACTTCTAAAATGAAGCTTTATAGCAGATGTTGAAGACCTTACTACAGTTTGTTTTTAACTTTTAAGTTATTTGTAATTTTTTACATTATATGATGCATTCTAAATACCAATAACAAGCCATGCAATGTGTTTTGTATTGTGTAATATTTACATTTAAAAGGATTTCATATAGTATTCAAAATGATTTCTTAATACTGTCAATTTGTGTAAAATCTCCCGAGTGGAACTCCTATTATGAATGAATTTTAGTCCCATCATGGATAGAATGTGTTTGATCACCATACAAGTTTATCATAATTTTTTCTTACATGTTAACTATTAAAATAAACTACTATTAAAAAGGTGTGTCGCTCGTAGTTCCCCATGTAGGATTTATGACATTATGTTCAGCATCATTGATGCCCTTGCCAACAATGGGTGGATAAAAAATGCCAATTTCTCTAATGGGCTTCCACATGAACAAATCAAAATCTAGCATGATAAACTTTAACCAAAATAATATGAATTGATAATTGTTATCATACAAAATATCCATAAATTGATCAAGTGATATTGAATGTCACCTTATTTCATATTCAAATTTGATTCTATACAAGGTTTGATATTGAATGTCACCTTATTTCATATTCAAATTTGACTCTATACAAGGTTTGAAAACTCAGACTCACCGCAGACTCGGTAGCCCAAAATAGGCCTCCAACTCAGGACTCGGCAGAAAATTCGGCTAGGACTAGTCAAAAAATTAATGCAATGAGAGAACATAAGAGCCATAATTCAAACATTACACGTCATTTGATCTTCAAAGTTCAAACACTCAAAATTTGAAATTTCATCATTCATAGATCATAATCAATGATCATACTCATAGTTTCAACTTTCAACTTTCAAACTTTAAAATGTATAACATAATAACAGCATCATAACTATAAGTTTATAAATGTTTACATGTAAGCCAATGTCAAAATAAATGTTTACATCCTCCTCTTTCCTCTTCTAATGTAACTTCACAATTCAGACCTGTTTTGCACACCAAGGAGCAGAAAGAAATGAAATAAATCCTTAACTTTCTGTAATTTTATCTTACTGGCCATTTTCACACTGCCATAAGAGTTCTAGCTCAAGACTCGCGAGTCCCCACCTAGGACTCGCACAAGTCACACACTAAAACTCAGTAGTCTTGGGAGGAGACTCACCAAGATGTGGCTCGTGAGTCCGCAGCGAGTCAACTCGGAATGCCGTCAGACTCGTGAGTCCCACGAATCCCGGCAAGCCCCAGCCGAGTTTTCCATCTATGTTCTATACATATGTGATATTATTGTCATGCCTTGTGGTGTTTTTATGCCTATAAGCTTTTGGGAATATATTTTATCTTAGTATAACAATTTTTGGTTGCAATCATAAGGTTTTAGTGAAACACAAAAAGATGACTTTTGAAGCATGTAATTAACTTGTAAATATTTAGAGGATAATGTAAGTTATTCCTTATGTGGTACTTGTGATTGAGCTTTGCAATATTAATTCTTGTGGCATTATTTGTTTGCTAAACACAACTTTACTATTAATGATATACTACTAAATAATGCCTCGATGGATTCGATTAGTTCGATCACTATGGGAGTGCCACTTCCTACAAATCAATTTTCTTGAGTTTAGGCAGTAGATATTGCTATCTCACGAGATGGAAAACTCAAATACCTATACTAAAGAAATTTCTGTCATGCCCGAAAAAAGGAATATAAATTTCCTCATAGTTGCATATTACTAACACAGCATAGCAGCTTGGGATTTCATGTTAAGGCATCTAATTTGAGTTTAAGATACTTATCAAGTCCTTGGTTGGAACACATGCTAATTAATTTTCATGAGTTTAGTGAGTAGATATTGCTATCTTGTCATGGAGGCCTCAAGTACGTAGTCTAGTGAAAAATTTATATGCCTAAAGATTGGATAGTTTCCTCTCACTTTTGCACATACCTAATGTGTTATAATAGATTCAAATAATTGCAAGTGAAGGAATCTAATATCAAACAAGTTTGTTCAGCAAGTAGAATCTAGACACTTGAATCTGTACTCAAGTTCTTTAACTATGAGCAGTGATGTTATGTCAATGCATACCTTATATGTGCATATAGTTTAATTAACATTTTTAGTAGTGTTCCACACATTCCTGACGTTTTGGGGTTGTTCCTTGGACGGGGGTTGTTCCCTAGGTTTGAAGGCAAAGACAAAGCAACCTCATCATCCCTATGTACAAACCCCCATAAGAGCCCATCCTTGCAAGTTTGAAACAAATCCCCAAGACAGTTGGATGACATCCCTCAAAAATCCCAAGGATGATAAGAAGTTCCTTAACATCCTTATAAAAACAAACCTTGAAATAAAATAAAAAATGAAAAACACTAAAGCTAAACCTAAAAGGGGGTCAATCAAGGCCAACAACCTAAAAAATATAAATACCCGAACTCATGCTCTATTGCAATCACCAAAAGAGGAACAGCAAGAGGATGCTGTCTACGAACTATAGAAAACACCCCTTAACAGAGAAAAATATATATTAAAAAAAAAAAAAATAAAGGATAGGGAGCTTTCTTAAAAGGGATAAAATAATAAACTGTGGCCCCATGACCAATGTTATTGGGTTCACCTATATAAGCCCATGTATTGCAAAATCTGGTTCTTCACTGGGTTCAAGTCCAAGATGACCTTGAGTTTGCTCAAGGTCTAGCCCAAAATCCCAATTAAGGGTTTCCATTCAATAAAACTCTGCAAAAATTGGCTATGTATTACAAAACCCTAAAATGGCTCATTTCAATGCCAATTTATTCCACCCAAATCGTAAATGTCCATGTATATGAACTCGTGAACACCAAAAAACAACAATGCTTGCAAGGAAATCAAGAGGGAGGTGTATCCCCAATTCTCTTTTACTATATCAATGTAAATATCAGACAAAGGGTGTACCATGAGTTCATATTATGAATCAAAATGTCAATGGCATAAATATTGGTAAATCTTGGTGTAATATTTCATTAGATGTGCATTTAAATCAGAATCACAAATGTCCCTGTATATTACATTATATATAATATCAAGTATTATATAATATCAAAAATATTATATGTATATACAATAGATTATAGATTATTAATTTATTTATAGATTTATAGATTCTAATTATTATTAATGCAGTATTAAATATTATATAAATATTTAAACATATTATATAATATTATAAAATCATGTTTATTATATGTTATTAAATATATTAGATTTATATATGATATCATATAATATAACTGTATATATATAAATAAACCCATACCCAAGGGAAAAAATTGTCAAACCTCAAAGGCTCAAACCCATACCAAGATCACCAACTTAGCCCAGGACACTATGAGAGCATTACCTCTCAGTCCCACTAGGGGTTGTTGCCCCCAAACCCCCACTCCAATTTCTAAAACCAACACTTTTTCCCTTTATTTTGCGAATAATAACAACAGTAGCTTTTTTCTCTTTTTTTATTATTTCAGTTCTTTTTTGTTTCTGAAGTTTTTCCTGATTAAATCCCAACTAATTAAATTCCATTTATACATTTTCGTCTCTGAAGACATGCTAAGATTCACTGTCACTAATGCATATTGTCATATGATAATTCAACTTCTTTTATTCATGCTCTTTACATAAACGATAAATTGTAGCTTCATTTACAGTTTTTCATAATTATTCCAAATATCCATTTTCTTATATTGTTTTAATAGTCATATGGCATACCTAAAAACTGGAAAAAATAATTGTCATCCCTGAAACCTGTCTCCATGTCCCAGAAACTCAGAGAAACGCTGATTTTCAGACTCTTTAAAAAGATGATGATTGCCTATTTGCTTAATTTTTCTGTAAATGTGTCATACAATCAAGACATCAATCTGCAATATCATTAAACTCGCCAATTCATATAAGCCTCCTCATTTTGCTAGACAAGTAATAGAAGTCAAGCCAAGCTTCATGTTGCTGCAATGTGTACAATTTGCTAGGATATAACATACTAAGCACCTTATCAACGGCACAAAGTGTATGTACTATGTACCCATTCATCTTTAACCCAATAAAGAAAATTGTCCAGTTCTTTATTGCCAAGTAACTTGAAACAACAATTTAGAAAGAAGAAATTGTCAATAGAATCCAATAAAATCACAGATTTATACAATATTGATTGTAAATATCACTTGAGTTTGCCATTTTTCCTTGGATAAGCAAATTAATATTCATTTATTTTAGCCATTGACAAATAAATACAATTGTGTATTGAAGACTCACCAACTACATATGTCAAATATCTTGTTTCTTGAGATTTCTCATTTATGTCACAAACATTTTCAAGATGTCCTTAACTAGTTGTACAAGGCATAGGGTCCAATTAATAAGTTCAACCCTCTTTCTTTTTAAAATTGTTCCCTGACTTGTAATTACCATTTAGAAAGTGTCCAAGACATTATTCAATCAGGAAAGGAAAGGAAAGGAAAGGAAAGGCAAGGATAGAGACAAGCACCTTGTTGAAATTGAATATAATGTCAAGTTCACAAACATTCTTGAAGCATTTATCCAATGTCTCAACAAATACTGCAAAACAAAAAACACAGAATAAAAAATAGAAACCTCTACAGAAAACATCAATCCAACTAATAGAGTAATACTAAATTCAATACCTACAAGTGTGTAATGTTTAAAAAAAGCATCAATCCAAGTAATGGACTACCAAAATGAACACAAACTAGCAATAATGACAATACCTATGTCAATTATTTGAAATCACTGTGATATCTTCATTCTTTCAAGTGAGCTGCATTTTCAATTTGATAATATAAAAAACAGCAGAATCAACTCAACAAACAAGCAATACAAATTCATTGTAATTAGGCCTATTAAATAGGCTCACAAAGGGTAACCAAGTTGGCTATCCAGGAAATGATCTCTACAAGCAAACAGAACAAAATCTCGACAAAATAATAACGCTCCTCAATTGGATGCTAATAAAAATCACCAACTCCATCCATGATATATCTAACAAGCCCTCCACCCCAACTTAATAAATAAACTAGATACAAGTACAAGGTTGCCTCTAAATTTGACAAATTTGAATCTACTAAGGGGTTCTTATCATATATGCAGTCTGCTTTATAGGATGATGGTAAAGACAAGTGGTCTCATTGTAAAGTTGAAGAAGTAAAGATGCTAAGGGCAGTGGCACCAAGGTCAGAAGCCTTGGAAACAACTCTAAGGAGAGTTGTATACATTGACAATAAAGTGAGGATGAAGAAGCAGCAAAAGAACCAACTGAACAAGGAGGAAAATATATGAATGAGCCTTTCATAAGGGCTCTGTATCTTATTGAATATAGATCACAGTTAAGGACTTTGCTAGAATGGAAGTTTGAATGCTAAAGAGCTCAAGGATTGGATTGCAGAGATGGAGTACTTCGAGTTTGAAATCCATAGAAGACCCAAAAAGGGTGAAACTTGCTAATACCAAGTTGAAGGATCATGCATCCTTTTGGTGAAAATATATATAATTGGATCAACAAAGAAGGGGAAAAGAGAAGTTTTCAATTGTGGGATTGAATGGTAGCAAAGATAAAGTCAAATTTCTTCTAGCAAATTACCACCTAAATTTGTTGAACAAAAACTGTAGCATAAAGAGCTAAGTGCCAAAGCTTATACCTAAGATTTTTATCAACAATGAAGAAAAAAATGCGCAGTACATTAATGGCCTCTACATGGCTATCCAAGATCAGTTTAGTATGATTCAAGTAAGATTCATATAAGATGCATATCAATGTACCTTGAGAGTAGAGGAAAAGCTAGCTAAAAAGCAACAAAACAATTCCGACGGAATAAAATGATTTGGTGAAGATAAAAGTTAAGAAAAAAATCAAGGGGAGTCTAGCACTGGTGGATGAAATGGTGATTAACTTCAACATGTTTTGTTCTGGTCTGATATACTAGATTCTTCAACATGTTGAAGACTTCCTAATTATCACATAAGAGTGAAGTCAGTGTAGGGAGAACAAGTTGAAGAGTGACTACGATCCATCACAACCACATCAGCACACACTCTGTATTGACAGCTGCCTTATATTCTACTTCAGTGAATAAACTGTATATAGTAAGTTGCTCTGCCATGAAACTACTCCTGGCCTGAACGAAGATATGTCCAATTACAGATCAATGAGCATAAACTAATCCAGCCCAATTGGAGTCAATATACCCAAATAGTATGAATTTGACAGTGTTGATAAAAAATGCCAGAGGTGAGTGTTCCTTTGATGTATCAAACAACACATTTTGCAGCTTGCCAATGTTCTTCTTGAGACTGAGCATAAAATTTGTAGAGGGAGCTTACTACAAAACACAAGTTCAGCCAAGTGACAGTAAATAAATCAAACTATCCACTAGTTGGCGATTCACTAACTCATTGACCAATGGTAAATCAGTGTTAGTTTAAAGTTTAATACAAAACTTCCATAGACGTGGATAGTGGATTACACACATCTTGAACCTTTCTTGAATATATTTGACATACTTTGTTTATAATACAAATATAACATCCTTGAGTTGCAAAAATTCTACACCTAAACCACAATGCAGGAGCCTAAGACCAGTTATTTCAAAAGTAGAAAAAAGATCAGATTTCACCTTTTAAATTAAGTTGGCTCCACTGTCAATGGTAGCAAGATCATCAACATAAACAATCAACTTCACAATGTCATCACCAATGATTTTATATTAAGATTTGGATGAAAACAGCTTCCTCTGAATCCTAAACCTCAATGGTGTTGATCAATTTTTCTCTACCAAGCTCTAGGAGCCTGCTTAAATCCATACAAAGACTTAACCAACCTGCAAACCAAATATTTTTGTGTAGAACTTATTTGCTAGATTTTCATTCAATAAGGCACTTTTGACATCCATTTGATAGACTTCCCATCCAAATTGTGTTGCAAAAGACATTCTATGCCAAAAGGATACCATCTTTGCAACAGGGGCAAATGTCTACTCACAGTCCACCCCTTCCTACAATGCATATCTTTTTGTAACAAACCTAGATTTATCCTTCTGCAAAGAGGCATCTGATTTACATTTGACTTCATTCACCAATGTGCAACCAATAGGCTTCTTCCCATGGGATAATTCAGACAATAAGCAAGTCTTATTCTGCATCAAGGCCTGAAATTATGCCTTCATGGCATCCTCCCAATCAAGGTTGCCTTTGGCATCGTCATATGTGCAAGGTTCAAATATATTAAAAAAAAAAATACTTCATAAAAAAATTTACCTTCTCATCACCTTACAAAATTTATTTTCCCAATCATGTAGACTACCCTCCATTGATTTTGGCATTTCATCTTCATAAACATCCTTCCACATGGTATAATACCACTTCGGTCTTTGTTGCTCATTTTTTGACCTTGCTTTAAACACTGGGTATTATGCTATTTGTCATCCAATTCTGCATCATCCACAAAATCATAAAAAAACAATTGTAATGACATTTCAGTTTACCAGGTCGACTTTCTTTTGGGTTGTAAGAGGCTAAGAGCCATCATCAAAATTTCACCCCTTTGATGTTCTCAACTCTATGCTTTGTTCCAATCCTCCTTCAATTTTCAGACTATATTTATCACCAAGGCTGCAGGGAGATGCATCTACAACCCCCTAAGACACATCTTGTGGACCAAGACACATCTCCAATACCAAAGACACAATCGGAGATGATCCTGCTTGCAGGAGATGTCCCGCTGCCATCTCAAGTCCTCTCTAGCTAAAATGAGAACCCTTAAAAATAAACCATAAAAAATGTGAAAAATGTGGTCAAGAAAAGGGATATTCGTCACGCAAGGTATTATTTTACTCATTACTCATTATTTAAAGCGAGGTATAGGTTGTTCTTTCTGATTGGGGATTGCATATTCATTCGACATATGAATATAGGACAAGACAATGGAAATATATTCATTTATTATATTTTACTTTTAGTATTATTTTTATTATTACTTTTTACTACATTTCATATATTTTAAACATTTTTTTATTATGGTGCCTCCAAGTAGCCCCATCTCCTATTTTTCAAAAATAGACATACCAGTATCAATCTCCCATACAGTACCAATATCAATCTCCTGGCAACCTTGTTTATCACTAGTAGTTTCCCATACAAGACTTCTTCCAGATTTGCCATAATTTGAGGACATGCTCTCATCCACATCCACATCTCTACTAATCAAAATCTTAATCATAGAGCCATCCAATAGCCTATATGCCTTTAATTACTCACAATGGCCAATGAATGTATAACTTTGCTCTCTACATCTAATTACTCCTATTCTGCTTACAAATTAGTGCAAAAGCAACACAACTCAAATACCCAAGGCACTCACCAATGTTCTCCTAATGTGCTACTACTTCTTAATGAGTCATTTGATACACTTCCAGTATTTTTCCTACTTTTGCCTTTGATCCGTGCACTAAATGCACTTCATGTATATTCCTAATTTGTTGATTCAAGTATGGGTGTGAGTATAGGAATCGAAACCTTGTACGAAGGTATGACAATTTTTTCTTTAGGTACAAGTACAGCAATATATATATATATATATATATATATATATATATATATATATATATATATATCCTAGTCTTTTAATAGGTTGGGTTGAATTTTCCAAAGGTTCTAAGTGTGGATTGAGTCTTTATCTTTGAAATGTTTAGGAACATTTATTCGAGGTGGCGCTAGATGTTGTGATGTTTTCACACATCGCCCCATTGCAAATGGGGAGCCCCTCTATTTTGCTTTTTTAGGGTAGTGTTTTGGCATGTTAGGGTTTTGTCTTCGATTTCTCACCTCTGGAAATGAGTCAAGTTTTTCAAAATTTGGAGGAATCACCAAAATAAATGAGGAAAAGTGGTCGAAAGAGTGTTCTAATGCTACAAATGTGCTCAGAAAGGTCGAAGGAGTAAAATTGCAATTTCCCAAGATCAATTCTTGACAACTTCCTATTTTTAGGAAATTTGTTTTTTTGCTTTTTTCTAAATTTAGAAAGCTTTTTTGGCATTTTGGGGCCAATCTGGGAACCTACTTTTTTGAGTTGCTTTTTCCTAAAAATAGAAAGTTGCTTTGTCTAAAAATAGAAAGCTGCTTTTTGCTTTTTCGGGGTCACTAGTGGTCATTAGGTAACAAAAAGAGTCAAGTTAGGAGAATTCATCCAAGAACAAACCAAGTATGGAAATAGCTTTCGAATCTAGAGGAAAATTTCTAAAAAGCTAATTGAAGATCACAAGAATTTGACTAAGTCTAGAACTTGGATCGTGAAATTCCTTGTTCAAATCATGAAGAATGCCTATCCATGGAGGAATTTCTTGTTTCATGATGAAGTTCGCTATGGGAAAAGAAGAAATCTCCTTGGTCAGGTGATGAGTTAGCCTTACGAGTCAAGAAAATTCCTGACTAAGCATGAAGTTTGCTCAAGAATGGTAAAATTTTCTTGTTTAAATGTCAAAATTCACTCAGCAATGAAGAAATTTCCAACGCAACACCAAGTCCGCACATGGCATGGAGAGGAAGAATCCTCAAGCAACATGAAGTCCGCTCCAACGTGGTCGAAAGTTCCTCGAGCACATGCAAAGTCCGCCTTGGGACGTGGAAAATCTCCTCATGCCACATCCAAGTCCACCCAAGCCAGGTGAAAATTTCCTTGGCATCAAGCAAAGTCTACCCAAGGATATGTTGGCATTTTTGATGATTATGTTGTGATTGTCATTGATGGACACACACTTGCATTGAGATCTCCTTTATATGAGTTAGATCACAACCGGTATTTATTCCAACCGATATGTTGTATTATAGTCTCTAGACTATTGATGTTTTGCAGAATGTGTTTCCTGGTCTGAAGCGGCATGACGACCCCAAGCGGTTCATGGATCCCAAGCGGTACGAGGGATCAAAGCAGCATAACACATTTTTACCAGTCTTCATTTTTGACAAACCAGCAAGCGGTATTTTGTATGAACCGGCACTCTGTGATGAGTTACCAACCAGCATTTTGTGATGAGTTACCATCCACCGATTGTTTGACGGTGCCGACACTAAAACGGTGCTTTTTGTGTCGTGTTACAAGAACATGTCTAGATGCATTAAACCTAGGAAATTGTATTGTAATCCTATTGGACCGACATGAAATCAGATTCCTTTATAAGGACATCATGTCTAGGGTTTTTATGTTGTTGAAGCTACAGTTGAGGTTATTGTGTTAGAGTTGTTGTGGTCAATGCTATTGCTAAGGTTTAAGGTGATTGATGAGACAGAGAGAGTCTGAATGTGTAGAAGACTGAAGTAATGCTAGAATGCATTAGAAGCGAGCTATCAAGGATCTAACCAAGCAAGCTGTGCTATCTGATAGATCATATACTTGTTGATTACTCACACCTTTGACAAGTCTATAGCCCTTAACCGGGTAGGCCCAAAAGCCTTTTGTAAATCCTCTAACAAGGTGGTTCACATCTGTGGATCCAAAATCCTCTAGCAAGGTAGTTTTTAATCGGACTTATCTCCTAACAAAGATTGAGATTCCTAACAGGATCTGTTCTAGTGAAGAACATTGTAAGACCTTAACCGGTCTGACCTTAACCGGTTTGGTTCCTATTCTGCAGATAGTTACTTGTGAGTTCCATCTCACCGTGGTTTTTCCCATTTGGGTTTCCATGTCAAAATTCCTTGTGTTATGGTGTTTGTGCTTCTGTGGGTAAATGCACTATTTGCTATTTGGTTTGCATGTGTACTAACCGATTTGTCTGCTAAACTGTTTTACCGGTTTACTGTTTGTCTTGCAAAGTGTTTAAGTGTGAAAAGTTTTGGCATACTAATTCACCCCCCCCCTCTTAGTATTCATCGGGATAGCATAAACTTCCCTTTCCTAGTGTTAAGTCCACCCAATGAGTGGGTGAAGAAAGAGGTTAAGTGTTGGCACTATGAAGGAAAGAGTCAGAAAATATGGCTAAGTGTTGGTAGATTGTAAGAAAGTGGTAAGTCAAGGTGAAGTTCTCATGGAAATTTTCCTATCCAAATGCTAAGTCAGCCTTGTAAACCAAGAAATTTCCTTGGTCAAGTATTCAATCAGCCTTGCACATGAAGAATTTCCTAACTAGCATGAAGACTGCTCTCCTAGTGGGGAAGAAATTCTTGTCAAGACTCCAAGTCAGTCCTAGAGAAGCATAAAATTCCTTATGCTCATGCAAAGTCTGCCCAAGGTGTAGGAAAAGTTCCTTGTGGAACCACCAAGTCCGCCCTATCAAGAGGCATTTTTCCTTATCATGGCATGAAGTCCGCCCAAGGTGAAGGAAATGTTCCTCAAGTGCTAGCAAAGTCTGCCTCCCTTGGTGAGAAAGTTCCCTAAGCCCATATGAAGTCCACCCTAGGTGGATAAATCAGAAGTTTGGCTAAAGATGAAAGCTAGTGTGGAAAGCAAAAGTCAAAACCATTTAGGAAATTCGCCCAAGTTGAGAGGGGAAAATGTGGTTAACTTGAGGTTGATTAAAACAAGAAAAGCAAAAAGGGATGAAAACAAGAAAAGAATTTGCGTATGTGTTGAAAGAGAAAAAATTGAAACTTTAACTAAGTATAAGTGAAATAAAGCGAAAAAGATAGAAGCAAAAGAAATCACCCAAGTGTTGGAAGAGAGTGTTGAAGGCATAAATGATTAAAGCAAAAAAAGATACAAGTCAAAGAGAAATTCACGTAAGTCTTGGAAGGGAAAGAATTTAAGAAAATTGGGCTAAGTGTTGAAAAAGTTCGAAACTGCAAATTTCCAAGACATCTTCCGAGGGAATTTCAAAGCCAATTCCTACATTTGGAGACAAAGTTGAAAGTTGTTCTTTACAGAATTTAAGAAATTTCATCAAAATTCTTAGGTTCACAAAGGATTGAAAGCAAATTTTTCCAATTTTCCTTGAACTTTAGGATAACCTTCGGTCGGGATCTCCAAATTTCCAAACTTGCAAAGCTGCTTTCACTTCAAATCATCTTGGTTTTTTAAATGCTTTTAGGGGCAAATGCTTCAATTTTCATAAGTTAAATAAGAATTATCCTTTGAAAATTCCTTCAAACTTTACACTCTAGGATGGGAACCCCTTTATTGTTTTTAACTTAGAATGTTTTCATGATTTTCAAGAGGTAGATGTCAGCTCAAGAACGTATTTCCAGATGTTGATGTTGTAGCTATGGCCGGATCCTTCTATGGGCCGACATAGCTTACTTAATTGTTGTTGATGTGTTTTTTACGCACATGCAAACACAAAATAAAATACCCAAGAGTATCTTATCCTCTCTTGAACAAAATCTCTCAAATGCTGAAGATTAGCTTAAGGATCACTTGAGAAGACTCCAAGGTTCATGAATGTAGGGTCACTACCTGTGGATAAGCTATGTTGTTTGATGTGATTATGTTGGAATCACAAGGGGACTTACGTTGAATTGTCGAATGCTTGAATCGCTGGAACTTGATCATCTGATATTTCAATCTTGCGATGCTTTTTGTCCTAAACTAACTTGAATTGAAAAAAAAGGGCAAAAGGAAAGGGTTAGACTTAGGAAAATAAATAATGCTCTTGATAAAATTCCTGACTTTCTAAAGATTTTAGCTAATTAGAACATAAAGTCAGGAGGATAATCCATACTCTTTGTAGATTTTGACAATTAGATTCAAAGTGTGACAACGCTAGGGCATGGAAACCCTCTATAAAATTCATTAATACTTCCTTATGCCTAGAAAATATGCAAACTAAAATGCAAAGGAGTATACCGGATCAATGACGACAAAGGAAAGGTGTGAAAGGTTGTGTTTTCACACAAGGTATGTCTGAAGACACCTTCCGCAGTCAACAATGGAGGTCAACAAATCTGAAGACAACCTGCAACTAATAAATTAACTTCAAAAAACATGTTGCAATCCTTTAAAAATATGCACAAACTCGATAAAAATCAGTCTTGATGATAAAAATAATTAATTTTGGATACATGGTTATGGCTGGTAAAAAAAATTAATTTTTGAGGATAAGCAGCCATTAACACAGTTGCAGACCTTAGGACAGCCTTCTAATGGTCTGAAAATGATTCCAAAATGCCTCCAAACACTCTCCAAATGTAAATCGCTAAAGTTGCAGCTGGTTGGGCAATAAAAATTAAGTCTGAAAATTGAATGTACAGCCAACAATGGACGTCTAAATCTGAAGCAAACTCAGATCTGAAACAATGACAGCAAGTAGGGAGGCAAAGGTGGCATCAAACATGCGTGGAATTCACCAAAGTATGCTCCAAACACTTGCAAAATAAAAATCGAATTTTCCCAGCTACAGTGCCTTTTTGGAATTCTGAAAATCTCTTCAATCTAGCTCGAATCTGCAACAATGGAGGTCTGGAACAGCAAACAGCAATGGAGGATACAATCGCCCAAGTCACCAAACACCAAAAATCGCCATCTTTCACCAAAAATCGCCATCTTTCACCAAAAAATGCCAAATTTGGAAAAAACGCCAAACTTGGAAAATCAAAAAATCTGGAAACGGTCTTCAATGGCAGCAATGGGATGGAACAGCAAGCTGGAAAAAATGGAGGAAAGAATCCTCAATCCAACACTTCACTATAGCACTTTGCCAAAATTCGCCAATAAGAGAGAAAAATCGCCTTTCATGGAGATACCTAGCAAATTTAAATAATAAAATATTGCTGGAGACTCCTCTCTTATACTTGCTTTTGCCTCTCACTTTCACCACACAAGCAATATGGGATAAAACACTTGCTTATATACTTGTTTGGTAACAAACAACTTGCTTCTAGAAAGGTAAAATCATTAAATGCTTATTGCAAGTTATTTAATTTTGTTTTTAAAATTTTAAATAATCATTAATCATCATTTAAAAACAATTAAAAATGGGGCTCACTTATTAAATATTTCAATTTTAAGTCCAAATTGAGCCTCCAGAGGAGAATCGGTATAAGTTGGGATTAAGAAATCCCATTAAAAATCATTTAAAATGTCAAAATAATCCCCACAAGGGAAAATCAATCCTAGTATGGACAAAAATCCATACAAAATTTCATCAAAATGCATATAAAACACTCCAGGGGAAAATCGATGGCAATCTGGACAAGGAATCCACACTCCAAATTCACTTTACTTGCAAAAAACACTCCCTGGTGGAAAATCGACCTCAGTCTGGATGAAAATCTAGACTTATAACTCATCAAAATGCTCTCAATGGAAAATCGACTTGGGTATGGACTGAGAGTCTACACAAAAATCCACATTAACTTGTCACAAAACATCCTAGTGGAAAATCGACCCAGGCATGGAATCATCCGTAACATTGTCCGCACTATAGTCCGCACTCCTGGTGGAAAATCGATGGCAGTTTGGAAAAATCCTAACACTTAGCCAAATTTTAGCACTTCCAGGGGAGAATCGACCCAGGCATGTATAAACAGTGGTGGAAAATCATAGCCAGTATGGATTTCAGGGGAAACCCATGTGTAGTGTGGATTTTGAGTGGGGGAAAAGGGTGGGTAGTCTGGAATATGAGGGGAAAAGCACCTCTAGCATGGAATTTGACCTTCTAACCCTTGGAATAATGGATTTCCCTTAGAAATTTGGCATTTTAACCACTCAAAATCGCTTAGACACTTCAAAATTAGACTGGACTTAGGCAAATTTTCCCAAAAAATGAGCGAAACGCTAGGAAATTATCGAGATAAAGTGCGAAATCAATTTAAATAATACCTAGGAGCAAGAAAACAACTCCAAAAGGTCTGGGAATACCTTGGCACTTTAAAATTGCTGATGCGCGTGTTGAAAAAAAAACATGTTAACGCTCAATAGGTCAACACTTAGACAAAATTTAGGATCATTAGAATATCAATGTTAGCAACTTGATCCTATAACCTCAAAAACCCTAGAAGGCACTAGGCATGATCAAAACTCCGAGACTCGAGCATCAGAAACACAAAATTGCCCACTAAGCAGCCAAAACCCTAATCTAACAACGCAGCAAGCCGGAAAAGAGGGGGTCCCCGTTATCAATGGGGCGATGTGTGATTAGGTCACAACGGGTCTGGGTATGGTTTGGTCTAGGTTCGTTGCAGGTTCATTCACTGTCGTTCACCAAAATAATTCCCCGTCATTTGCCAAAAAATCCATACAGCTAGGGCTCAGGTAATATAGGTTTTAAAAGATAGTTTTTCGGTGTTTTCCAGCTAGCTATGTTCAATTCTTTGGGTGACATGTTGATTGCTGCAGAATCAAACATTATACATTTGAGCATGGGAGGAGTTGTTCTGAATTGCATTGCTAGCTAGGCGTGTATGACTCCTCTCCCACAACTCCCAGTCAATTGCATTGGTTGTCCACAATAAGATAATGTTTTGTTTTTGTTTAAAGTCTTTTGTTTTAATTTTTAAATAAAATTTAATATCCTTATATTTTGTTATTAAATGATTTTTTTAATTTTATTTTTATTCAATATGTTTATTTGATTGCCCTCATTTATCTTTAATAATGTTTAGTAGAATATGTTATTTATTTATTTATTTATTTTAATTTTTTTATAAATTCACATATAAAATAATATTACAATATATATTATATTATACTATAATATTATTATATTATATTATATTATATTATATTATATTATATTATATTATAATATTATCATATATTATGGGATGACCCCGCACCGCAATGGAAGGTTGCGAGGTTGTGGGTTTGATTCGCAGCATGACATGCTGCTTCAAACTATGTCAGCTGCAAGATGCCAGTCCAATACCGATGCAAGTTCTCGTGTGTGCGTACACGGTGGTAGAAAAGTGTTGACAAAGACTTTGGTTCGACCAAGGCAGGCACTTTGACCAAGGCTATGGTTGGACAACTCCTCGCGGCGAGATGGCCATTTCACACAGTATTACCCTTGAGCCTCGGGGCTTCGAACGCTGATGTTGGATGTTGTTGATTCATACACAAGTGGCGTGCTACACGGTAGCAGTAGATGCAGATTGTAGTTGTAGGCAATGCCACGGTTTGATGTGGCCTTGGAGAGATAAGGAGAAGCACGCTAGTGGTGAGATAAGGAGGACGCAATATTGGAGCGATAAGGACCGAAGGGATAAGGAGTTCAATGGAGAGATAAGGATTGGTGTTTGAAGGGATAAGGAGAAAAAAATGGAGATATAGATAGGATGGCACAAGGAGTTATAAGGGTGTTATTGCCGATCAAATCTGAGGATGAGGCCCCTCAAAAAATGTAGTCTCACTAGTTCATAGTTCCATTCAAAAGCAATTCAGCTTTGACCCATTACCGAGCAAAAAAATATATATATATATTATATTATATTATATATATATGGACATACCCGTACTCGTACCCAAGGAAAAAAAATTGTCGTACATGTGAATCTATACTCATACCCGTATCCATATATGTACCTGAACCGGTAACTTAGGTCTTCATTGTTAGGTGCTACAATATGTAGAAGATCAAGATCTATTACAACTCTTCTCTATACTAGGTAGCAGCTTTTTCAATAAAAAAAGAGGCTCAATTGAAAATTCCCTTTGCACCTGTCATTTCATTCCTAGTATGGGATCTCATTTATAAAGTGGTGGCTAGTGCTACAAACCACAACTCCCCACCCCTAGCAACTTCACACTAATTTATCCTAACTGGCAGTTCACAAATCAAGACATGACGTCTAGACGGTTGGGTAAAACATAAAATTTCTGCAGCAGGCATTTCACCATTTTTTTATTTGTTGGGCATTCAAATCATGAATATTATTGAATATCATTTCTGTTGGGTGATCAGATTGGAGATCTTATTTGTGCAGACTGTAGAAGGGGGAAGGTAAGTCATATGCAATCAAGAAAAACAAGCTTATTGATATCAGTCTGAATGGGACTGTCAACTCCAGGCTTTGTTATCTGTCCCTAGTTAGGCCATGTGTCTATGACATTGAGAGTGTTTTCTAGTGTGCTTATAGACTGAGTTAGGAATTGAAGTTCTCAAATTATGTTTCCTAAATCATTAAAATGTTGTTACTTACCTATTTATGAAATATACGATATTCATTTATGTAGTTTTCTAATGCAATATATCTAAATTTGTGTGTGGCTGCCTAGATTCATTGGTCTATTTATGTGCAACCAAATCCTAGACTACATAAATTGGTATAAATGCTGGTCAATCTTGTGGGATTACTAAAGAAGTCGATCTTGAAGACCCTGATGTTTTTTGTGTCATACCCCCGTCAAAGAGAGGTGGTCTATGCCATTGAGATCCAAAAAAAAGAAAAAAGAGAAGACAAAGCAATTGTACCAAACAGCGCTTTCTATTAAATCTGCATTATCTCATCCACAAATAATGGGTATTATTCATGAGTGTGGTGGGAAAATGTACATGACTAAAAGGCGATGAGCAGAGGTGGCAACCAATTCCTTTGAAGCCTTCAAAAACTATCGACTCAGTTAGTGTTTGAAATATCTTATGCCGGCCAATATGCTGATGACGTCTGAGATGAATCCCTTAAATGGTCAAGAGGCGTTTCTCTTTTTAGAAGACTCGATTAAAGATCTGATAATTGTTTGTGATCTTATGTATTGTCTCAGCCACCACCTTTGAAGAGGTTTAAAACAAGTTTAAGGCAGCGCCCAAAAGAAGATAATTAATATTGTACAAAAGAGAAATTGTATAAAGATTAAACTGTTAAGAATGGTCAACCAGCATATGTAAGGTTGTGTTCATTGAGTTCATTGAGCAAAATAAAGATTTAACCACTCAAGTCATATGTGTAATAAGAGTTTCACAAAGACAGCCCTTAAGCTTATAGTTATATGTTAGTTAAGGCAGCGATAAGTGAGTAAAGGATAGCAATTACTTACATTCAAAAGGCAGCGATCAAAGGACATGATCTTTTAAATGGATACCTCTTTTTCAAGAGATGTGTCTCCTCAATGAGAGATGAGGATATAAAGGGAGTAAGATATTAATGTGCAAGGAAGGAAAAGAACAGATCAGCAATTTAGATCATTAATAAAGGATCAATCAAGAGGATTGTCCATGGAATCAGGAAATAGGAAATTCTGAAAAGTAACCAGCAATATACATAGGCATGTATAATTTTAGCAAGTTTCTCAAGAATCATTAAATAAGATTATTCAAGAGATTGATTGCCAATCCATCAAGAATCTTGGGATTAGTAATTATTCATTTTTTTTTCATAAAGAAATCATATTAGGAATTGGCAAGCAAACATAATAGGGAGATGAAAGAGTACGGATTCCCTCAATTAAGTAGACCACCCATTGAGTTGGATTGTTTGTGGGCCAAGGGATCGGATTGACTTGGTTGTTTGGCTTTCTTGGGCTTACTTGTGGAGGACAGTCTCCCAGTGCCCTATTGTGCTTTCCCCTCAAGCTTCTAATATGGTTGGTTATTAGGAAAAACTAAAAAGCTATAGTGTGCACGTTTACAATAGGAATCTTCATTATCATTTTGTTTGATGTTAATAGATTAATTTCCTAAATTCAATTAATATTGTGTAATCTAGTGAAAGAATACTCTTGTAAATAAATTATATAATGGGATTTGTTATTTTTAGGCAAAAATCCAGTATTTCCCAAAAGGAGACATTACATTTTGTTGCAGGTGTGTGGATCTTATAACTACAGAGGGCTAAGAAGAAAAGTTGTCTCATTGTAAAGTTGAAGAAGTAAAGATGCTAAGGGCAGTGGCACCAAGGTCAGAAGCCTTGGAAACAACTCTAAGGAGAGTTGTATACATTGACAATAAAGTGAGGATGAAGAAGCAGCAAAAGAACCAACTGAACAAGGAGGAAAATATATGAATGAGCCTTTCATAAGGGCTCTGTATCTTATTGAAAATAGATCACAGTTAAGGACTTTGCTAGAATGGAAGTTTGAATGCTAAAGAGCTCAAGGATTGGATTGCAGAGATGGAGTACTTCGAGTTTGAAATCCATAGAAGACCCAAAAAGGGTGAAACTTGCTAATACCAAGTTGAAGGATCATGCATCCCTTTGGTGAAAATATATATAATTGGATCAATAAAGAAGGGGAAAAGAGAAGTTTTCAATTGTGGGATTGAATGGTAGCAAAGATAAAGTCAAATTTCTTCTAGCAAATTACCACCTAAATTTGTTGAACAAAAACTGTAGCATAAAGAGCTAAGTGCCAAAGCTTATACCTAGATTTTTATCAACAATGAAGAAAAAATTGCGCAGTACATTAATGGCCTCTACAAGGCTATCCAAGATCAGTTTAGTATGATTCAAGTAAGATTCATATAAGATGCCTATCAATGTACCTTGAGAGTAGAGGAGAAGCTAGCTAAAAAGCAAGAAAACAATTCCAACGGAATAAAATGATTTGGTGAAGATAAAAGTTAAGAAAAAGGTCAAGGGGAGTCTAGCACTTCTTGAAATGACAATTACAATCAAGAAATAGGAGAATGAGGAGATTCCTCCAAAGGAAGGGGGAGCTAAAAAAGAGGAAGAAATAAACAATTCACTTGCTACCAATGTGAAGAAGTTGACCATAGGGCCTTTGAGTGTCCACAAACACAACAAGATTGTGGAAGATATCATATTGTTGAATCTAACAAAGAATATGTAGCACTGTCATGACATGCAAAGGAACCTGTTGATGTGTTTTTTATGCACTTCGAACATAGAATAAAATACTAAGTATTCTATCCTCTCTTGAAAAAGGAAACCTTACGTGCTAAATGATATGACCAAGTAAGGTAACCCCAAGGTTTCTTTAGTCAGGTCTTGACTTTGCACATGGATAGACTCGGTGAATATGATGCGATATTGTTGGTATCACAAAGGGACTTACGCTTATGAATTGTAGCTGGAACTTGATCATCTGATGTAGCAATTCAGTGATGCTTTCTTCACACACTAACTCAAACTCAAATAAAAGCAAAAGGGAAAGGGTTTAGAAAATATATGTAACACCTAAGGACAATGATGATAATGTGTTATGCTTTGATAGACAAACTCCTTCAAACCAAGCTTTGCTTCATCATGATGACAACAACTACACAAGACTGGTGCAATCTCCTAAGGAAATGAAAGATCTCCACATTGTGAACCATTCATTCAAATACCCAATGTTAGCACAATCCAAATAAAACATTCACAATTGAATTATTGCAATAACGAGGTTCAGGCTAACTTTGCACTATAGCTTACAATCAGCAAACCACAAAAAGTATGAACCAAAGAATTCATCATTATATCATCGCATACATCAACCATAATCAATGAACTTCAATTAACTTTGAGAAGTAACAAGAAACCATGCAAAATGTAGAACACAACACAAAGAACCACCATAACTTCAATGAAACTTACGTATTGATGTTAACATAATCTTGGCAACAATTTCTTCTTTCCTCCTCCTCTACTTCTACTTTCTAAGGCTATCCACTATTGTCTATTGTCTATTGATCAATCGTTAAACTTTAAAAATGAGAATGCTAGGCCTTTTATTGCTCTTCCATTACAAATAAATGGCTTTGATTGATTCTCAAATCAACGGCCAAGATTTAACAATAAAACCCTAATTAGGGTTGGTTACAATTAACTCCCTCTTGACCAATGAGATCATTACCACAATTTGGATGCATATGCTACATTGAATGTGGACCAAAGAGACAATAGGAGTTGTTTCATCGAAGTTTGGTGCCCTCCACGTGTGGATTTGTCATCTTGGAATGAGTCAAATTCAGTGAATCTGGACGAGTTGATGTGGTATAACTTGATTGGGTTGATAGTGACTAGATGCCAACTTAGCATGCACAACTTGTAGATCATACTTTGAGCAATATCTCTTGATACTCAATATTATCTAATCCTTTGCCGAATGTGATGGGACATATTCCCAAATTGTATCATCTTAGTGATCAAGTTTCTAACTTTGATTAACTCTTCTAAAACTATATACTTGATCACTTTCACTCTTCCTTCCTCTAACTTGGGAATTCACCTCATTGTGATGCATTTCAATCCTTGATCCCAAATCCTTTCACCTTGGAATGTATAGCTAGTCTTGGAATTTCCTTGATGTACTAACCATGATCTTGGATTTCCGGAGGAAATTTAAGATTGTTGCAACATTCCTTCATCATTATTGCATTGGCTTGAAGATCTTGAGCTCTTCATTGCATATATAAATGTGGTTTCTTATTACTAATGAACTCCTCATTTGCCACCATTGTTTGTGATGCACAACCTCACCCTTTGCTTTGTGAAATCTTGATGCTCCCACTCATTGACTAGGGCAGAATTGCAATCACAATCTCTTCATATGAAAATTGCATGACATTCGTGAGATTGCGCCCTCCTTGGGTGGGATTGCAATCCTAATGTTCAATTGTGCCCCCTTCTCTTACTCCATCTTTGGCAACCTTCGCTTGGACATGATTGCAAGGGTTGCATGCAAATGCGCCCATACTTAGGTAAATTTTTTTGGAACATGTCTTTGAAGATCCTTGACTTCATGTGATCGAATCCCTTATTGCATTATTGGGAAGGAGACTGTATAGCTTTGAATGTGATCGATCTCCTATCAGCAATGGCAAATGTTGTAGGTAGAATTGCAAGATTTTCAAACCCTTGAGAGGGATTGCAAAGAGGTCTTGCAATTGTGCCATCCTTGATAAACTTAGGCAAATGCATTACTTGAAGAAGAGTGGGCGAGATTGCAGGGTTGTCTTGCAATTGTGCTCATCCTTACTCAAAACTCAAGGGCAGGTTTGCAATTCTGATGTGTAATAGCACCCCCTTTGTGATGTGATTTCCTTGAACTTTCCTCGATGCCTTGATATCTTCTTCATGTTGCAACTGAGTCTTTCCTCTTTGCCTTTCACTATCCCACTTTTGAATATGTTGATGCCTTCTTTTATCATGATGTTGTCCTCAATGTTAGCCTCCCCCTCCATGCATAGCTTCTTGCATCCATCATTCCTTGTAAAGCCTTTCCAACATCAACCTTGCTCCTATTCCTTGGGTACATCACCTAAAAATAGAGAACAAAATGAATAATAATGATAATGAGATCTTTATGCTAATGAAATATAAAACTAAAGTGTGAATTTGAGGCTTTTCATTTTGACAACTTTAAATGGATTCCTGTGCTAATCAACTCCTCATGATCTCTAACTCCCTTTTGCATGAAATTGCCCTATTGTGATCTGATTTTCAGCACTTAAAGGTCATCTTGCAATTTTAATCATCAGCTCCTTTATCCCCTTACTAATCACCTGATCAAACTCAGGTTTATTGCTGATAATTCTTCTTGAAATATACTTTCAAATTGCTTTGAATGAATGAGAAATGATTGTTCTCCAACTTATATTTATATAGAACTTATCAACTCCAAAGAGAGTCGGCTTCATTGTTTTTTGCTTTAATTTCAATTTTGTTTTAACTCTCAAAACCTTGCGCTAAAGGGAGATAATGTTATGTCAGCCTTGTTTTACTTCTATATTCCACACACTTTAAACTACTTACCAAGCCGACCTGGACCTATTCCCTAGCAAGATTTGCATTGTATATATATGTGTTCAAGAGCAGGGATTCGAGGCAATCGTGCAAAGACAATTTCGGGATTTTTTTGACTGCATGTATAATTTCGGAATTCTAGGGTCACAATGGATGATTTTGAACTTTTGGCCTCCCCATGTAAGAAATCGGAGATTTAGGCATCTTGTGTACAAATTCAGAAGTTTGGAGGAGGTATGTAAGAAATATGGATTTTCAAATCTTCTTGTAGGATTTCAGACCTTTGAGGGTGCCATGTACTACGTGTGCCATACCTTTGCATTTTAAGGGATCTTGCTATGAGCTGACTTCATCAACTTTAAAGCCTTCACCTATATGTCATTGACAACCTCATTAAGGTCAGCTTTCATTGAGTCAATTACATGTTTTGTTCAAGGCAAGAGGTGGCAAGTTTTAGCAATGCTTATGTATAACAACTACCAAGGTCAAGATTCCATGCTACTCATGCATAACAAGGGTGAACTTAGAAATATGTCTTGCATAAAAAAAAGGTCGGAAATAACAAAGGGTTGTGCAAAGACATGGGTGGAAATTAACATACTTCATGTATTGATTATCCAAGGTCGGACTTTAAGAATGCTTGTGCATTGATCACCAAGGGCGGGATTTCGCTATGAGCATGCATTGGAGATCAAATGACAAGGTTGGGTTTTGAGAAACCTCATGTACAAATTGCCGAAGTCAGATTCTCATCATGCCTATGCACTGCTTGCTAAGTCGAAGTTCTACACATCCCATGCACTTCTTGCTAAGGTAACGTCGGATTTCCACCATGTGTGTGCATTAAAAGAGGTTGGAATTTAAGGATGGTTGTGTATAAACCAAAGGGCAGAATTTCATCATGCTCATGCAACGAAAAAGGTTACAAGTGTGGAAATCCTCTAAGGTTGTGCAATGAATTCCACAAAAGTCATGCATTGCAACAGTTAAATTTAATATTGGGCGAAATTGCAAGGGGACCTTGCTATTCCCCCCCAAAAATAATCAAAACACCTCTTACCTCCTCATGAATCATTCTCAACAACGTCTTGCATTCTGACAACATTTACAAGTCCTGACAACTTTTGACAACTTAGACAACTTTGACAAGATTTTGCAACATTTGACCATATTGACAACTTTTACAATCTCATCCTTCTCACAAGCAAAAGACTAAAACTACGAAACTACTGCCAAGCCAAGACAACTACCTAAAACACTAAGCTAAGAAAGCGAAAAGAGGGGGTCCCCATTTGCAATGGGTGATGTGTGAAAGTCACAACAAAACCTAAGCAAGGGGAGGCCCTCATGATGAGGGTATTGCTGAAATCAAAGTAGAAAGAGCATGAAGCAGCTCAAAGAAAGAATGTTTTTAGGACTATATGCAAGTCCAAGGATAAGTGTTGCAAAGTTGTGGTTGACAATGGGGGCGTGGATAACCCGGTATCCAATGAAATGATGCAGAAGCTAAAACTGAAACGAATCCCACATCCAAAACCATACAAGGTATCTTCGCTGCAAAAAGAACAACAACTTTTGATAAATGAAAAATGCTTAATTGAATTTCATATAGAGGTATATCAAGATGAAATATTGTGTGATATTATACCCATGGATCTTGTCACATTATATTAGGTAGACCATGACAATACAACAATAAATCTATCCATGATAGCAAGAACACCTACATCATCATCAAGAATGAAAAAGAATAAACATTTAAGGAAAGTATCTCTTTGCTATAATACTTTGGTGACAAAGCAAATGCTAAGAGATGCATGGGGTCATCATCTTGTTCCAATGGTCAGCAATGATCTTTTGTATACTTTGGAAAAAAGTTTCCATTAGGTCATGTTCCTCGGCTTCTATTATATTTCTTATTTTCTCAGCCATCAAGTCCATGCCATCATAAGTTTTATCCAAACATGGCCAATTTGTATCAACATACCTAATCATGGTGACAATAGGCTCAATGAAACTCAAAACATATTCCACACATGCTCACCACTCATCATCTAGGATCAATTCGTTTATTTTTTAGGGCTCTTTTGTGCTTCAGCACCTCCATACACTCCATGGGTTGTTGATGAACATAGAACTCAATGCCTCCCACACCTTCACAAGTCATCTTCAAACAATTGTATGAGATACAAATCAAGTTTTAGCAACCTAACATGGTATAAAAAAATGCATGCAACATATTAATAATTAAAAACAAAAGTTAAAAAATAAAATTTGAATTAGTAAAATTACCTTTAACAACTCCAACTTGGAAAAGGTCCTGAAGATGCCTTGTGAAATATGATGATTAGTCACAAATATTTGGATATCCCTGCCCTCCGTGTAGATTTGTTTGACCCACTCAATTTGTGAGCCAATCATTTCCAATAACAAATAAAGTGAGTGAACCCCACATGGTGTCCAAAAAATGTGACTGTATGTACCCTCCACTATACAACTAGCTGCCCAACAATTTTCAACATTGTCCACTGTTGCTTGGACAACATTTTCAAGGCACACAATTTCAATGGATTCTATGAGGATATTAGCAATGAAAGTTGCATCTCTCACTTGCCCCTCATAATCGAGTGCCTTCACAAACATCGCCCCTTTAGGGAACACTACTATAGCCTTGATCAATGGTCTATTTCTGAAATCTTTCCATCCATCAAAAATGGACACACTTCTTTTAGGCCATATATCCTTGATTGCTCTTAACAATGCCTCTATTGAAGCTTTCCCCTTTGCCAATAAGTTGGTTCGCAACTTTTCATATCTAGGACTAACATAATCATAAGGTGTATTGGAAATAGCCATCACCATATCCCACCAATATGGTGATCTAACAAGGTTAAAAGGAAGCCCAATGCCATAAATGCAATGAGCAATTCTTTGAACTGCAATCTCTCTCGCTTCATTCTTTAAGGCCTTCTCCTATGGACCTCTTTACGTAAATCCAAAACATTCTCACCTCCTGAAGATGGTAGGTGGCATGGGCATGAAAAGATGTAGGTCAGCCATTCAGTTTTTGCAAGTTTTTCTTGGCAAGAGGGTGTTGAAGAGTATTTGAACTATTATATGCTATGTCAATGTCATCCTATTCTTTGATATAAGCCAATATTTGATGCTTTGGCAACCCTTTTTATTTGGCCTTAGACAAACTCTTATTCCTTGTAAAGGAATAGCGCACAAGTGTGTTTTCACTCAAGAATACGAGTTCTTATACTCATTTACACGTTGGTTGAAATGCCAAAGATATCCCCCACCACTAGAAAATTATTTAATCATTGTTGTATGTCGCCAAAGAGGTGATGATACATCAAATTTAAATGAACTCTTTACATTTGGGGTCAACAAACTAGAACTACCAACCATTTTGTATGGACCTACACAAAAAGAATTACAAATTATTAAATTAACAACCCTACAACTCAAAAAAAAGAAAAAAAAAATGGCATCATCACCTCTTATGCATAAAAAAAAAATTAAATCAAAACTCACCAAAAAACATTTTTAAAAAATTGAAATTTTTTGAAAAAAACATGAAACATCTTCAATAAATTATTCAAAACTTGAAGAAAATGAAAGATTTGCTCAACTTTGACGGTTAAATCTTTTTTCTGCAGCTATTTATTTCCTATTGGTGTAGATTTAACTCTCCTATAGCCCTCACCTTCAAAAAAATGGCAACTTAGAGGTAAAGAAAAATGCAATTTTGGCCTTTTGTGTTTATCAAATGAGTTGAAAACTTTGTTATGCCCTCACTTTATGGCGACCAATTCCTCTTGGGAGAGTTTTTTTTAATGCTTTTTAAATGTTTTAATGCATATTCTAGGCCACATGCCACAAATATGCATGTGTTCACCCAAGCAGTACCCTAGTTGTACCCAAGCCAAACTCGGACCCATTCTCAAGTTTCAACCAATACAATTCTAGCATAGCTTTTTAAGTCTTTTTTTTCCTTTTTTTTTTAAATTTGCATGCAATTCTAGTAGAATTTTTATTGTAGAATTGTAAAAAGATAAAAACAAGTTCATTGTATACTCTAATGAATCCCAAATGGATCTGTTTGACTCCCCAAGGCTTTAGGCCAAATTCCAAAACAATTCAAGCCTTTTTATTGTATATAATCCTAAAGAAAGCGGCCTTGATGCACTTCCATTAAGGATGCTTTGGCCAAGCTTTTCCTATCACATTTGAATAGATGCCTAAGTTCTATAAACAAATGATTACCCTGTTTGGATGAATGCCTATCCTATATGGACGGATGCCTATCCCGTATGGATAGATAATTACCTAAGTATACAATTGAATGAACACTTAAGAAATTAACAAATGATTAAAGTTATAACAAAAAAAGGGTGATTTTTTTTGGTAAAACTTGATGGTTATTACAGTTCCTCACCTTCGTTCCCTCTTCCATCAAGGCTTCAAAGTTTCCAACTTTCCCATTACACCTTCTCCACCAAAACCTTGCCCCTTCACAAAAATTTTCAAGAATTACACTTCCCCTCACCAGCATGCCTCACCTTTGAACTCTAACACCCAAAATCCAACTCTCCCACCTCTTTCCACCATTCATCCTCGCCTATTTCACTACACATCTACAGCTTCATTAATACCCAAATGATAACAGGTCTTCCAAAAAAACACCCACCAACACAAACACAGTATTCAAGGTTTAGGACATGGTATTCAAGGTTAAGCATGTGGATCCCTATACCTCCAGCTATGTGAAAGGGAAGACAGTTTCAATCGCCATTAGATAGTTAGAGTTTCAAACCCTACAGGACACCTCACTATTATCGCTAACGATTGTTGTAGTTCATAGGGAACATTCTGAAATGCCTCCCAGTCACATTTTTGCACATGCACATGCAATCCCAAGCACAATTCAAAAGGAAAATGGTGCTTCATAGGTACAAGCAATCCTCGCTACATACCAACCTTGAGCAAGAAACTATTGCTGCAAATTTTGATGCCCTTTCTATGTGTATTAAAGATTCAAAGGCTTCATGGAATAATTATACTGAAAAAATACACAAAAACCATTAGCAAAACTCATTGTGAGCACTTGTGTTCAAGCGTCCGATTATGAGGACAAAAATCAGTAGATCTATTAGATGTCAAAGAATGAAAACCCAACGATCTCATTCACCAAAGGACGAAACCCCTCTTAGATAAAGGAACAGTCTCACCTTGAGATCGTATTGGAGCTTTAACGGTACTGGAAGCCCCAATGCTGCATCATTTATCCAAGTTGCGAGTGGTCATATTGTAAGCAGTGGATTTACATTTAATAATGGTTGTTGTGCAGCATTTTGTAATGTAATACAGATCTCCACAATATAAGAAATACTCTACAATACATTTTCCTTTTTTGTGAGTCTGATTGTAATCTAGGTTTAGCGGATTAGAATAAATACATTTATATCTGCTGTCTATCATTTTTTGTGGACCAACCAATAATATTAGAGTTTATTGTTATTTGGATGATGATAATCAGAAATTCCTGGGTTTGCTAGTGTTGATGTAGACTTGAGTATGGTTTGTCATTTAGGATAAAATAATGAAGTTTGAAGCATTAAATGAGTCGTTAATGCTACTATGTTTACATTAGTATGGTGTAGGGTTTCTAAGGCTCTGGTTTTAATAATTTAAGATTGGAATTTAAATAGCCAGAATATTTGCATAAATACTTGTTGGAGACATTACACTGTGCAGATTCGCCTTCTTTGAGAACCTCGGACTTAATCACGGACTCCTCCTTTGTTATTGTAACAAGTTTAAGTTCTGGGAACTGGACCACAGTTATTAAAAGAAATCTTCTTCAAAGAAGCAAGCTGCAAGGAAAATGATGCTCCATTCCCAGATTAGGAAAGGTAAATCAACTTTGATTGGTTTTTTGGTTAGTGGTGTAATGTCCCCTACTTGATCTATTTCAATATACTAAAATTGATTGATATTCTTCAATTAGTTATTAACAAGTTCTTATTTATTTTGCTCATTAGATGATTAATTTCAGTATTCATAGTTTCTAATATAGATATCAGACCCTGCTACTACTTCAGTTTTAAGGGAGAAGGGTCTATGTATGTTACCAAAGCGCTTAGAGACCAAATACAATAGGTTCCCTCAAAGTTTACAGATCCAAGCCCTTACCTATCTTGGGTCTATACCCTCAAGACTTATGGGTCGCTGATCCCCACCCTATCTTGGGACTTAACCTATTGCTTGGATTTAGACTGCCCCTCTTTGGAACATCTCATTCCCATCTTCTTAAATACTGACAGTAATAACATGATTTAGACTATAAGTATACTAATTTCTTATGTATTATGAATATATATGAAATTAAGTATGGCTGCCATACATATTGCAGTCCATATTAATATTACTATTAATTCTGCATAAGAACATTATCAGGTTTCATATATTAAGCATACATACTCAGCTCATCCCCATGCATACCACCAAGAACAAAGATGTTACTGCTTGTAACTTAATAACAGTTCTGATCTTATCAATCCATGGTGATGCTATTGGATGCTTTGATTCCTTTCCTTTATATCTCTCAATGTGAGGGAGAGGTCACACCTCTTCATCATGCATTCCCTTTGGCAAGAGACACACCCTTTCACCATTAGCACCTTTTGAAAGAGTGCAACTCTTCATTATTTCTGCCCCTTGAAAGGGACATAACCTTTCATAACCAGATCTGCACTTCTTATTTAAATCAGATCTGCACTTCTCATTTTTCAAATTCTCCCCCCCTCAAATGAGTTTCTCTTATCCCTTTTATATCTCACATTTGAGTAAGTCACAACTTATCATTTCATGCCTTTTGACCTTTCATTAACTTTAATCAAATTTTAATTATATTTAATTATATTCTTTTATATTTTTATTTTAATTTTTATATTTATTCTTTTGTACTTTAATTTTATTATTATTTATTATTAAATTATATTTCAAAGTAGGGACATTACAAGTGGATGGAAGGTTTACTGCTCTTGAACATCATAGCAGGATATTGATAATTCCAAAAAATTCATGGAGTCATTGTCTGTAAATGGCAGATCATTTTTGTTATTTAGAATTTTAATTTAAAATGAAAGAAGAGCCCAATCCCTCAATTCATGTATCAAATAAAAAAGGTTGACCTTCACTTGTATTTACATTTCTCTTTGTGTTGTATTGAAAGTTCTTCATCAGTCCATTAGTCTCAATTTTCTGGGAAGTATCTAAATGATACTCTTTGATTAGTACAAGAAAACTGAAAATTACCAATATGATGGCCTATTGAACAGAATATTATCTTTCCAATTTAAGGTTTGCAAAATAAGTGCATCATCATCCCTCCCTTTAAACTGGCAATTTTCCAAGGGCCTGTAAAGTCACAACAGTAGCTCCAGAGTGGTGTACACAATTATCCGTATAAAATCTAAAAGGGATCAGTGTCACTGATTTAATTGGGCATTGCACACACTAATGACAAGAGAACTATACATACCTGCTAGAAGAAGTAGTGCCTAGTTGATATTATTTTCCATACAAAAAAAATTCACAGTAAATGGAAGAATGGAACAATAGAAGTTTCCTTAGTGTGAGCATGTCTGCAGTTGCACAATCTCTGCCCATGTATAAATTCGCACGAAGTAAGTAGTGCCATTTTCTGAATGGAACAAAAATTTGCAATAATTCTACAGAAATAAAAGAAAAATCACCTTGTATAAGATCAAGAATACCCAACTCATTCTCAGAGCTGTCAAATACAAATACGAAGTATAAAGTTGCATAGTGCTTGTACACCAGCTTTGTATCCTGCATTCAATGAGAGTGAATATTTATGGTTGTCAATTTATGGCTGTACATCATAGAAAACAAACTTGATAAAGCTAACATGGAAAATATTAACCAACAAAATTTTTGACAAAGTAAGATTCTCTCTAATCTGGGTCTAAAATGTATATTACAAACTGAGCTTTATTGTGATACTGTTAAATGGAATTTCACACACAAATACATTCCACTAGGCAACTGTAACATGAAATTTCAAGGAGTAAAAGGCTGCAATCAGTATGTAATTGTATGTGCCATATGGTAAGCGACCTGGCGGAGCTGGCAGAGGTGGCAGTGTTGTGGGGGGACGTTCACTGTCCCAGGGATGTGGGGTTTTGTGGGGGGGCGGAGGTGTCCCCATGGAACACTGCTTAATACAGCTAACAACCAAATATTTTATCAAATAATTTAAATCCCAAAGCAATACAATACAAGCTCAGTTTGATCTTTAAATTTGAAAAATTATTCTCATCAATAGCAGGGAAAAAGGAAATATCATCAACAAATTGCATATCAATCAGCTCAATTTTTGAAAGTTTAAGTCCTTTTCCAGACAATTAAAAAGAAGTCAACCTTAGCAGAAAATGTAAAGCTTCTGCAGCAACAACACACAGAGAAGGGGCAAGAGGACAACCCTGTCTAATGGATTTTTGCACACTCGATGGAGATGGTAGCTTACCATTTATCTTAGTTTGAGCATTGGCATCCTCAAACAAGATATTAATCCACCTATGAAACTTCTCTTTAAAACCACTGGCTTCCAACATAGGCAGTATGAATGGCCATGCAATCCTCTCATATGCTTTCTCAAAATTTGTAAAACCGTACATATAGATTGCTCAAAATCCTTGGCCCATTTAAGGCCTTCCCAACTGATAATTAAATTTTCTAATATAGATCTTCCTTTGACAAAACCAATTTCTAACCCAAAAACCACCTTTGGGAGAATTTTCCTCAACCTCAGAGCAATAACCTTATCAATTATTAGAATAATATTAAATTATTAAAATATAAGGCTTACAGTTGTAATAAAGTCACCTTAGTGACAAGTTTTATTTCTATTTTTTAAAAGCTCGCTTTTTAACTTTTAAGTGAGTCTTGTACTGCTTATCCGTTTGGATGGTTTCATTCTCCAATCTCTATATAAGGAGATGTACCTCATTGCAATTGTATCTTGTTAATTAATAAAATATTAAAATATTGTGTTCTATTAATTTTTGCACTATGTTATCTAAGCAGAGGGTCACGTGAAACAAAGTTGAATCTTGCAGAAAAACTCATGAAGGATTGAAGATTAAATCACAGGTTGGCTTTTTTTGTGTGAGAAGATTTATTTTATAAATTGTGTAGGAATTTTCATGCAAAATAACTTGCATGTCCATGTATGTGAGTTGCATGTACTTGCATGTTATTAGAATAATAATTTGTTATTATATCTTTAATGATCAATATTGTAATATTAGTTAGATTAGCTAATTTCCTTTTCTGTCGTCTATGATCGATTGTTTCTTTTAGAAACATTGTATCTATAATTGCTATATGTAAATATCATTCTTTCAATAATAATCAGGAAATTACTATTTAATTAACATGGTATCAGAGCGAGAAAATTTTCTTGACCTCTACTAAGAAATTTTTTGAATTTCTTCAGAGTCCATTTTTTATTTGTAATCCACGATTTTTAAATTGCATGAGACTGTTTTGTGAAGGTTTTCTGGGATCATTTTTGGTCTGCATTTTTGTGAGCACTAACCAGCATGATTCTCAGTTGTCTAGCCGCGCAAGGGTTTCACCTTCAGTTTTTTGCGCGTTTGTGTTCGTGGCTCGCATTTGTGTTCGTGATTCATGTTAATTTTAGCAATCAGATTAATCAATAAATAACAGAAAATCAGAATGCAATGAAGAACAAACACATAACACACAGATACCCTGGGAAAACCTCCCTCTTGAAGGAAAAACCCAGCATCAAAAAGGTCTCAGATCTGATTGTATTAGGGCAAAAATAAACAATTACAAATTCGCCCAGCTAGGGCTAGATAGGAGCAGACTTATCTGAATGTTAAACTCAGATCTGAACTTAGCTGAATTCCAATGTGATAATGAGCAGACCCTAGGGCAGAGTAGAATTAGATTTCTTCAGCCTGAAGATGCACGCACAGCATGAAGGGAAGTCACCACCTTTGAGATGATTCGCATGACAAAGAGACCTCCCAAACAAGTTCGCTATGCAAGGAATTAGATTCGCTGTTCTCCAAAGTGAATTCACTGGTCTTGAATGCTAGCAGATCAGAATTTGTATAGCAGAAGATATTTGCTCAACAGAAGTAGATTTTTGCTGGAGGAGTGATTGTGTTCTAAGGCTTTATCTTGCCTTACATATATATGAGTTACAAATGATCTAATAGTCTTGGTCGGCCACAAGGAATTTGGCGCCAAGATGTAATTTGAATTTACAATTACAAGTTACATCCACTTTGAGTCTTGCCCTATAACAAGTTACCCTTTACATTTTGCTTATGCGCCCAAATAGGGCCTGCCCTTTTAATATTACAAGTTACAATTTTGGGCCCAGCCCCAATTACATTAAGTGACCGCATAAGTCATCACAATATACAATAAATTTTAATGGCCAAGGGCCACATTAAAATTTAATATGCTAGGAATTCGACCTAGCTATTTTCAACACTCCCTCTTAGCTAGAGAGGATTCCCCCAAAAAAAATAACCAAGTTATATTGTGATCATCACCATGACACTCTCAGAGGGTGATAAAAGAAAATTCATGGACTCTTTCCATAAAATCCATCTTGCATTGCCCGTAGAGGATGGATCCACCTTGCATTGCCCGCAAAGGGTGGAGGAGGTCTTTCACCTCAACCTTCTCCCCGAGAAGGATTCAATGTCACCTTGCATTGCCCGCAAAGGGTGGAGGAGGTCTTTCACCTCAACCTTCTCCCCGAGAAGGATTCAATGTCACCTTGCATTGCCCGCAGAGGGTGACTCCACCTTGCATTGCCCGCAAAGGGTGGAAGATGCAACTTAGTGCATGCATCATTGGGACTGAGACTCCCTCTCAGCCAAAGTTGTGTTCTCAACAACTCCAAGTCTCTCTTTGAAGTACTCAAACTTCACTAAAGCAAGAGGCTTGGTGAGGAGATCTGCAATCTACTCATCAGTGCTGACATATTTCAGCTGAATGGCACCCATCTTTACCATATCACGAAACATGGTGATAATGGGTTTCCACATGTTTTGACCTATCATGAAACACAGGATTAACAGACATCTTAATACAACTCTGATTGTCACAATGAATGACTGTGGGTTCCCAAGGTTGTCCAAACAACCCAGCAAGAAGCTTGTGAAGCCATACTGCTTCTCTTGACGCCACACTTGACGCAATGTACTCAGCTTCTGCAGTACTCAATGGTGATTTGGAGGAGGAGGTCTACATGATGCTCCCTCAAGGATTCAAGGTTGCAAGAAAAGAGCACCAGGTATGTAGACTGGTGAAGGCTCTTTATGGGCTAAAACAAGCCCCCAAGGCATGGTACATCAAGATTGATCAATATTGGTTGCATAGGGCTTTCAGAGAAGTCCTTCAGATCCCAACTTGTATGTCAAGAGCGTTGGTAATGACATAGTTCTTATTGTCATCTATGTGGATGATATCATCATTACTAGTAATGGAGCACAATTCTTGAGAAAATCAAACTGAATTTGTGTCAAGTGTTTGATATGACAAATTTGGGACTTTTGCATTATTGTCTCAGTGTAGAGGTTTGGTAGACAGGTGACAGTATTTTCATTTCTTAGTCGAAGTATGCTAGGAGTTTGTTGGACAAGTTCAGGATGATAGATTGCAAACCCTCATCTACACCTATGGAGAAAGGGCTAAAACTATCAGCCAAATCAGATTCACCAATGGTGAATGAGTCAGCATTCAAGCAACTAATTGGCAACCTCATCTATCTTTCAACCACTGGATCTAAGTTATGTTGTGAGCTACATTTCTTGCTTCATGAGAGCCCTTAAGGTAGAACATTGGATTGCAACAAAGTGTGTATTGAGATATGTGAAAGGGACACCTAACTTTGGCATTTTGTACCGCAAAAGCAAAGATCCTCAGTTGATTAGTTATACAGTCTTAGATTGGGCAGGTCTTGTTCATGACAAGATGTCTACTTCTACGTATGTCTTCAATCTTGGTACAAGTGCAGTCACATGGACCAACAAGAAGCAGCAAGTGGTAGCTCTTTCCTCGACAGAATCAGAGTATTGGGGAACTGTTAAAGTGTTGAGAACACAGTTATACTGAGAGGGGGGGGTGAATCAATATAAACTTTTACTTTTTCAACTTAATAAACAAAGCACATACCTTTATCTCAAAACATATTCATTGCATACTAACATTCACATGAGATCTAACTATTATGAACACAAATAGAACACAAAATATATACGTGGAAACCCTTATAAGAGAAAACCATGGTAAAATAGCTTTGTTATATATAGAAAACTTCTTTTACAAATTCGTATATATCAACCCACTAGAGACACCAACCCCTCATTCTATTTGTGAGAACCTTTTCCACTAGAGGCACCAACCCCTCATTCAATTCGTGAGTGCTTTACCCACTAGAGACACCAACCCCTCATTCTATTTGTGAGAACCTTTTCCACTAGAGGCACCAACCGCTCATTCAATTCGTGCGTGCTTTACCCACTAGAGACACCAACCCCTCATTCTCTTTAGAGGCACCAACCCCTCATTCAAATTTCCATCTTACTAATGTTGCTAATTCAACGGATGATGGACCCACTATATATCTCTTTTACAAATCTGCTATAACATCTTTCTCAAAATTGCAATGAAGTCTTCCTCAAATCTGCTATAAAGTCTTCCACAAATCTATCACAGAATGACCACAATAACCTCCTTCAAAATCTGCAACAATTCCTTCTTCAATTATGCTATGAAATGACTATAAGTCACCCACAAACTTCTCTTCACTATTTTGCTATAATGAAGTTCCTTATACCACTTTCAAATCTGATATAAATCAGACCACAAATCTACCACAATGTGGTCACAAATTTTCTCCCAAAATCTGTTCTAAATTCTTCTTCAGATCTGCAATAATATTTTCTTTATATTCTTCTCAGGTCTGCAATGATCTTCTTGTATATGTATATCTGCTCTTGGTGTATGCAACTTATTTTTCTTTCTTTATCAACACCACACACCCTTCTAATTCCAATCTCTTTCCATACATATATGCCTTTATGTCTAAGAGTCACACCCTCTTGAATAAATGTTTTATTTAGAAGACATATCTTACGAATTCTTAATTGCTTCCCTTCACCATAAACTTTTCTCTACACCTTAAATCACAGCTTTTGAGAATCATAACAAATTGCACCATTTGCCTCTTTAACTAATCAGTGTTAATCACAAATCCCTTTGTAATTGCTTCTTGTTACGCTTTCACCGCTGCTTTATGTGAATTGCTGTTCTCCACATTTTATTTTTATCGCACACTTCCTCACACATATAATCGCAGCCTTTTTGTCTTCATTTTAATCAATGCTTCCTTAAAGATATGTATCTCCTCTATTATCGCTGACTCTGGGTGATTCAACTAATTTAATCATGAAGCGATTAGATTTAACTTGTTTTGTCTTTATGAGAATCGACCAGCATCTTCAACATGGTCTATAATGTCTTCATCATCTTCAAGTTCATTATCAATCAAGAACGACATCATGTACATCAATCATAAGCCATTGTAAATGCTTTATTTAATTCAACATTTTGTTGCCAATTTAATCCATGCCCAAGAATTTGGATTATTGCTTCTCGGTAATTGACATGAGAATGAAAATATATTTCTGCCCAATACATTAACCTGACAGGAAGAACGTAAGATTGCCTACTCTCATTTTTGACTTTCTGGTTCTCAATATAGTCGCTGTCATACACCAGTCACCATTATTAACATTGCTTTATTAACAACGTTTTACTCTTAAATATAGTTGCTGAAATAGTATATTTATTCTGGACAGATTTCCTTTGGGTGCTGACTTGTGTATTAATTCAAACTTCTAATCGCCTTTATTTCATTTATAAAATCTTCATAGTTGGCTATAACTTCAATTTCTCTTCCATAGTCTTAATTAAATCACTGCTCTTTAATAAGTTGACCAGGTTATATGATGAAGTCGGCTATAGAAATGATGACTACTACTTCAATTCGCACCTCCATATTGTCTTAACGATCTTGGTCAGTCGGCCATCATCATATTACATTGCTACTCCTTTTCATCAAATCATTTACATCTCTATTCTTTGTCATCGATAATAGCAAGATTGTTTTGCATAAGGAAGGTCAATCTTTATCATATATCTGCTCCTTATATCTGTTGTGCTTTCGATCTATTGCACTTTCACTGCTCTTTTAATAATACTTTTGTCTTATTGTCTTTTAGTTGGCCATACTTGAACTCATTCCACAAAGGATGGCAAAAGGCTATAGCTATTCTGGCTCCAAAATGTCATATTCGTAGGTCGTGTTATATGACATTCGCGTGTTGAATGTCATATAACACGACGTACGAATATAACATTTTGGAGCCAGAATAGCTGCGTCCATGGCAAAATAACCATTGAATGCATGACCACAACTGTCTCCAAACTTGTCCATATATCAAAGACCTTTCTTGGCATGGCTTTGGCATCAATAACAATCACCATTCACATTAATAACAACATTTCCAACATAAAGCAGCATGTGGGGCAGTATGGCTACGAAGGATGCTCTCTGACATGAAAATGTCTCAAATGGGGCCTTCCCTCTTGTTTTGTGACAATCAAGGAGTGCTAAAACTGGCCAAGAATCCAGTCTTCCACGAGTGCACAAAACATGTAGAGCTTCATCGTCACTTCATCCAACAGCTTGTTCGAGATGGAATTGTGATCTTGCAGTATGTTCCAACTGTGGACCAGACTGCAGACATTCTAACCAAGTCTCAGAGCCCGGACAAGTTTGTAAAATTTAGGGGGCAACTTGGTGTAGTTAGTAGAATGACCATTAAGGGAGGGTATAAAAGTAGTTATTCTTATATTGTATTTAATGGTTATTTAGTCATTTAGGTGGTTTCTATTTTTCTTAGTTAGTGTATCTTGTTTCTTCAATTTGTAGCACCACCCCTAAAGGTTGAAGGGCAACCTTCAGTAGGTGCCACAATTGGGGAGGAACATCTGCAATTTCAACCCACCTAGGTTCAGTTTTAACAGCTGTTTCTTTTGGTTCAATTTCAGGGTTCCAAGACAAAGTCTTCAATACTGACCTACACACATTCCAAAAACTTTTTTTGAAAACACTGTGTTTGCATGCTAGAAGATTTAAACACAACGATAAAAGGCCCACTATGAATTCTGTAAAATGAAACATAAATACCCACTTTCTTCCCATGGACCCGATCACCAAAAAAATTCCTAGACAGCAGAGTCTCCTTGTTCAAACAAGCAAAAAAGCTAGCAACACTTCTTTATCTCTCCTCCTTTTTAACAAATTTTTTTCATTTCATCATTAGGGGAAAATACCATTATTTTTCTAGAAAAGTAAGAATGCTTAACGTTTTTCTCTCCTTTGGGAGATAAGAAATCCTAGAACAAGTTGCTGTTCTCTCATCCATCATAAGATATGGTAGAGAAGAAAGTACCCCTCTGAGACAGATTTTGATTCATCTGCTTGCATGGCCTCTATATAATATTTTTTAGGAACCTAATTGACACCACTACCACCTTCTTTTTCTACAGTATTGCGAGCATTAGACTGTTTGGCTTCTACATTTTTAAGACCTTCAATAACTTTCTCACAACTGAATTGTGTATCATTTGATTGGTCAACACTCTCTGAAATAACCATACAAGGAGATATTACTGCCCTTAAGCACTTTAACCTAGCTTCCTTATAAAGCCAACAACCCACCCAAAATGGTGGTAAACATAAAAAGATGACATACACAGAAAGAGATAAAAATTATATGGAACAAAAATCAAGGACTTACCTAGTGCAAAATAGTCCCATATATTATCCACTGAATAACAACAAATCATAAAGAATATAGGAGAAAAAGAGACTAAAGATGACAAAGAGTAAGAATATCACCAAATTTAACCAGTGGCAATGATCAAGAGGTCCACAGCAAACAGAAGCCATGAATGACTTTCGGACTTCCACCACCCTTGGCATGGCTTTCCTCACTCCGCTATCTACTCCCAAGCCCCCTTTCTAGACCCTGATTTCAGTTTCTATATATGGTTGAAGAGGATACAGGCATTCACATGGTCAGGTTCTATCTTGGACTGATCCCCTGCTCGTGGCCTGGAGTGATGATAGAACTTATGATTGACTAAAACATAGATCAGTCCAAGCCCAAAGACTTGCACAATCTACAACCAGATTATATAGTGCAAAAAGTATGTTTCAGGTTGACTGTTTAGTACAAATTGCATGGATTTTTCAGTTTCTGCTATAATTAATTAAAATTAATTATTCAGTTCAATGTCCAAATAATTATTATGCCATAAAAATTCCTATTGGCCTCCCACTATATGCTAAGAACAACCAACAATTTTTTGTAGTTACCAGTGTCCTATTTTCTAAAACCCGGAACAGCAACTTAACTGGAGGCACTCAGGAATGGATTAGTTGAATGAGAAGAGCTTCAGGGATGCATCATTTAATTAAAAAGAAACGTGAAATGAAAATTTCCTTTTAATAACTCTATACATGAGAAAACTAAACATAAAAGGTAAGATCATAATGAATGGAAGCTTATGACTATCATATATAGGGGAATACGGTTGAAGACAATGGTACTTTCCAGTTTCCACCAATAATCAAGGATCAACTATGTCATATTGACACTTATCATCCTGCTTATGATTATTATATATCTGACCTGTCTTTTTTAAATTGTGGTGATACCCATCTTGTAACAGAATTTGGAACCATAAAATATTTTTGAAACAACAACAATTACATTCTAAAAATTTCCCCCTCGCTTTAGGAAGAGATAGTCAACTTGTCTAAGGGATCAAAGAAAGCCATAGAACCATCAGTAGGTACTCCAAGGTTCAATCAGTGTCCAATATACCAAAAATCGCAGAGAAATCTTATACTGCTGATTTTTGGTTAATTCTACACTCGCTTTGGTTCGAGAAGGGAGTGATTTTGAGATTGTTGTTTTTGAGATTATGTTTCAAGATTTAAATTACTAACATTATCTATTTCATCTGATTTGATGCTTCTCTTTTGAAATGGTAAAAGAAATCTAAGTAGACAAAGTGTAATATGCTTTGCCAGAGTGTAACAACAGAAAAACTATGGCAAAGCACGTTACACCTTGTCTGCCTTCCCTATACCCATTCTTAGCTGAGATTTCACCAGTATTTACTTGTCCATTTAACGTCACTGTTAACGTAACATTAAAGGAGGAAAATGGTTCAGAAAGTCTGATTAAACTATTCCCATTAATATGGTCACCAGGGACCAAAGGTTTCTAGATATTGTCCATTTACTTAACTATATTCCACTGCAGAAGTCTTTATTTAATGTTTCAATTTATTTTTATTTGGTATTTTATAGTATTATGTAATATGTATAGTCTATAAACTAAATTTCAATCTTGATTCAGTAATTATAAATTGCATACTGTAAATGTCATATCAAAGACGTACGTCTTAAATGTAACTAGCTATCAAATATTTTATATCAATACATTTTTTAGTTATAATTTGTAGGATACAAATCTTATAATATTGAGATTGCCTTAAGATGTCAAACTTAATCCCAATTTTCATTGAACTTACTTGCCCCAGAAAAGTTTTTTCTGAATTCTATAGTGTTCTTGAATTCAAACTGAGTTTTTAACCAGGTGACTTGGGTATACAGCTATAAGTGCTCGACCAAATACTAGATATCTGCTCTTGGCATCATTCAAACTTTACTTCCATTATCTATCTTGTGATAGTAGTGCACCAATTGTAATTCCATAAGTATTGGTGTTGAAAGAGAAAGGTTTTGATGGGTCTAGTAGTGTTAGTATCTGAGCTACGAGACTCGTCAAGACTTGCCTAGACTCGGTGAGTCCCAAGGCGAGCCACCCTCATCAAGTCTGGGAGTCTCAGCAACCAAGTACTTGCCAGACTCACTGGATTCACTGAGTCTCAACCCAGAGACTCGGCCACTTTAATTTATTTAAAAAATAACTTACAAAATTTCAATGCTTGTTTGGTTTATGACATGCCCATATAGGATTTTTTAAAATTATGAAAATGGTGTGCACCAGGACCCCGTGAGGGGCACCACCCCTCAACCCCGCTAGGAGTGCTACCCCTAGACCCCACAATGGGTGCTGCCCCTCAACCCTGTTTTGGTGTTGCCCCCAAACCGCCATCAAACTATAAGTCTAAGCAAGTAATAGGCCAATGATAAATCATGATCATAAAAATCTACAAAATACATATCCCTTGTTGCAAATTTCTGCATTTTCACAATCAAAGCCACAATCAAGGATTATCTTGTTTCATACATTGGAGTCTTGGACAACTTGTTTAGTATACAAGGACTGCCATAGGCAAGTTGGCATGCTACAGTCCTTGTACTGTTAAACACAACTTAAGTCATAGTTGGCAGAAAATGCCATTTTCATAATGAAAAATGTATTAATCATGCCCTGCATAGACAACTCATAGAAGAATCCCATCTATTAGTATCCTAGCTAAGATCAAAATAGAACATAACCGTTTATCTTTTAAAGTATGGGGGACAAGATATCTAAGAAGCAGTTTCAAACTCACCAAAACATTGGTATAGGGTAAGATGGGCATGTCAGAATTGGTAGGAGCTATAAGGTGGCAGGTCTTATTCCCAATGTGATTACTATAGCAAATGTCAAATGGCACCCTTCGATGATTGTCACAGTGGATTGATCATGGCTGCATTCTTATCCTTGCCACCAAAGGTCTTAATGGGTCACTTGTGTACTCTACATTTTTAGTGTTAAGTGGATTGTAGGTTAACCTTGTGCATTGAACTAGTGGTACAAATAAGAAAGAAAAGGTTCACCACAACATCATGACTAATAATCATGATAATATCTTTAACAATTGAGTCATGGTATTAATGCTCAAATAGGGCCTTGAAGAATAAACAATAAGTCGTAACAGAATAGATGAGATGAAAACACAAACGACGACATATTAGATCCTACGCGCACACAAACAAAAGCACTGCCACATATCTTGCAGAACCAAAACCCTAAACTCTAGCAAGGCCAAAGCTTTACCCACGTTCATGAACAGGAAAGCAAAATCAACCACAGAAAAAGAAGGCGCCTTCAATAGGATATGACAGCAGAAATTGCTATGATCTAGAAATAGCAGAGTTGCCGGAAACTCCTTTGTCCCTCCCCGGGAACGCGTTTCCCCGTATCCGTTCCCGTTTCTGAAACGGATACGTATCTGATACAGCCCAGATACACGTCGAATATTGTACCCACGCATGCCCAAAAATACTTTATTTCCAACCATGCTAAATATTAATGTGATTTGATTTTTAATAAAAATTGACGTAAATCTTCCTAAATTTAATTTTAAAAACTTCATTAATGCATTTAAAAAAAAAATGGTATTAACAAAACATACACCAAATGAGAAAGACAAATGAAATGTTTTTCTATTTCAGTGACCCATTTTTTGGGTTATCTTCCAATGCAACTCTTCTATTTTTGCATATTGTAAAATGTTAAATCTACTTATCATTATTTTTGTAGCAATTATGTGTCTATATTGCTCTTGAAGTAATGAAAATCTCCTCGAATAACTTAGAAAATTGTGTTAAATATATGTGTATGTGTTTTTTATGAATGATGTGTCCAGCCGTATCCATATTAGGGGTCTTAAAAAATAGCCATATCCGTATCGGATACCATATCCGTGTCCATGCAACTTTGAGAAATAGTAATACCAGTCATTCCAAAAACTCTAATAGATTAGGCTATTTCAGATCATTGGCCCTAGACCAACAAAATTTACCAGAAAAAGGAGAAGAAGTAGGCAAGGACCTATGCTACATCACAGATAAGATTATTGTAAAAAATAATCAAGAACCTAATAACAAATTTTTAAATAATCAAGTGCACAAACAAACACAATAAATGCATAGCTTGCAATCATAACAAAACAAATAGAATTTGACTGCTGACAAAAAAGGATTTCCAATTCTATGAATATATAAGGAAAAATTACTACCTAAATTCTTAATATAACTTAGACAAAACAAGTTTTATTGATGTCAAATAAATTTGCAAAGTTTGTGAAAGAGATGTACCTACAGGACCAAAGATACCATCAGCCTCAATGAAATTACTAACGTTTTCAGCTCTACTGCAAAGCACTGCCAAAAGAGAGCATTTGAATAAATAACAGGAACCAGAAAATGTCAAAACACATATCATAAACAAAAGGCAAAGCACAGATCAACTAGCAAAACATTAGATTCTCAGTTACTAAAGTTTCAGAAAAATTACGAAGGATATTGAATCCATTTCTTCATTCATGAAATACAAGAGTAAAACAGAAAACAGAAGAACAAAAAAATGTAGAAAATGTTCTATTTGAAATGAGAATAACAGAAAACTTTTACACCTTAAAAATACAACCCTTCCCAAAATAACACATTAATAATTGCACCTAATACCAATAGAAAGAAATAACCCCAGCATGTAATGCAATTGAGATCCATGAATTATGCTTGGACATGACCACCATTTAATATTGCATGAAAACAAACTCAATTAATATGGAAAATATTAACATAATCTCTATGAAAATCTATTCAAAGATACTTTCCAACAGGTAGGTACACAGCTATACTTTAATAGTGATAGTTACCAACAATTGATGGACAGCTTAAAATAGTTAGACAAAATACAAAGGGCATGCTAAAGTCATAGGTAGCATGTCATGTCCCCTTTTGCACCTGATCAGTTTGACTTTCTGTTAGCCTATTACCCGGGTTCCCGTAGGCTAAGCAGAGTTGGTTAGGGGACTTAGTGTTCGGAGGAGAGCTTGCGCCTGTGTTTTAAGTGATTTTTGGCAGTATTTCTATTTTCAGTATATACTATTTATAGTAAGTTCTTTTATTGGCAACTTGTCTCAGCTTCAGAGTGCAGTGTCTTTGATTTCAGGACTTAACCATTTTTTTAAGGTTTAAAGAATAATATTTTATTTTTTCACTTAAGTGAATAAATAAAGCGACTTTATAACTAAAGTGAAATAAAGTGTTCATAAAGTGACCCCTTGGGTGACATCTAGGAAAGGGGGACAAACTTAAATTGTTTTTAAATTGTCTAGTGGACCCCAAAAGTGGATGCCAAGGCTAAGGCGAGGAAATAATATTTTAATATCTTTAAGTGTCAATCAAAGGTGGACGTCAAGCATGACGAGGACAAAGTTTTTTTTTCAAAATAAAAGATTAAATGTTATTTGAGTTGCAAAAGTGGACATCTAGCTTGAGGAGGGAAAATGAAATATTTATAAGGGGGCTAAAGTTTATTATTTTATTATTTTGAGTTGCCCTAGATTGGTTGCCCTAACTTTTCAGTGGAACTCTATAAAATAGAGTTTCACCTCTCATTCTTCTAAGTTCGAATATTGTGAAGATAAAGAAATGTTCCTAGAACAAACTTGGAGTTCTCCTGAAGATTGTTGAGGACGAAATCCCTCATCAATTAGCCTGTTTTGGGGGGTGAAAGATCCACCCTAGCTAGTGGTGATCTACAGTTTGAGTTTTATAAAGTTTTGGCTTAAGTTTGGTGATTCGGGTTTGATTTTAGATTTCAGGTATTGAAATTTTCTGATTTAGATTTGCAGATTAATGTGAGTTTTCAGATTTTATTGGTGTGGTATGATCAGTTTAGAGTGCAAGATCAAGTGTTGGTGTTTTTGAAGCTTTTTTTAGAGTATTGGACCTTTTTTTCAGAGATACTGAGATCCATATTTCTGTTCATAACTCATTGGATTATTTTTATATTGTTCTGGGTATTGGCACAACATTTCTCTTGCTGCTAGGTGATGATTTTACATATATTACATGAGGATTTTGGTTTGGTATTGAATATTCTAGCATAAAATCACCCTAGGAGATAGTGCCCAGCTCAGGGCGTTGATAAGTTGAAATTGCAAGGTGTTTTCAGAATTTACGATGGCTGCAAATCATCCTATATTTGGTGTCTAGTTGGGAAAAGAGTTTTCAGAAGTTGAAAGGCGATTTGAAGTGTTCGGAATATATTTGAGAGTAAAATATGCTAATCATCCAAGTACCAAAGGGGAGTTTTTAGCTACAGCAGAGTATACTTCAGGAGTTCTGAGTGTTTGATTGTCAAAATAGGAATAATCCTTGCTGCTGTTCGTTTCCGACCAGTCTAAAGGCCTGACCACAAGCTTAGGGGTGAAGTTTCCCTCATAGCAGCCTCGTGGAGCTCTATTTCAGTCACTTGAAGACCTAGCATTGTCATTGTTATTGACTGTTCCATATGTGATCTCAAAATCAGGCCTGAGAAGACTGAACTGACTTCATTCATGAGGTATTTATTCATTGTAATGACTGAAACTATTAAGCAATGAAGTATGGTATTGTTGTTTTCAGTTTTGATGTCACAAATGATGTTTGACAAGATATGTACTCTGTTTTGAATGCATGAAATTAAAACAGATCAGATTATTGCCAGATCTTTCTTGCATTGGCAAATAGCAGCCAAAATTTTTTGGGAAAAAAATCAGCAAACTAAAAGTAATGATTTTTTGAAAAAAAAATGGATTTCAGAAAAAAAAGTAAAAAAATGTTGAAAAAGAGAAAGAATACTTGTTTTTTTAAATTTAAAGGCATTTCTATAGAATAGAGATATAAAGAGCAAATAAATTAGAGATTTTAGCCCATGAATTGTCTAAAATAGAGAGTTTAGCCCATGAATTGTCCAAATGAAAAGTCGGTCTAAAATAGCAGAATGTAGTGTAGCATATAAGCTCTGCTAGAAAATGATTCTTGGTAAGTTTTGTATGAAGTTGATAAAGTTATTGCTAAGTTAACAATAAATCATGTCACTGAATGATATGCGAGTAAACCTCTGGTCTTGTTGTATGATGTGAGTATATAGTAAAATCCTACTAACAACACTGCATTCCAAATTATTATTAATATCGCTGAGAAATTTTCATATTTGCATCTTTTGCATCTTAGAAGTTGAAAAGAAAAAACATTTTATCGCTGAGAAATTTTCAAGCAGGAAACTTCAAAGAATATATCATCCAAATAAAAATCTAATCAATCGAGAAAAGAAAAACTATTTTTTATAACAAGTGGAATCAAATGGGCATGAATTATGCATTTTCAAAACTTCAAGATACAAAAGCAAGTCACATTAAAAATCTTTGCTATTAAACCAAGCCTTCAAATTTAATCAAAACCAATTCACATTCAAAAGCTTTATTATTAAACCAAAAATTCCAATTTAGTCAAAGTATTGACTCATATAAAGTAGAAGATAGACACAAAACACATTTTAGGATAGATACGCATAATATCAAATACACATACAAATCACAATGACCAAGATTTTCATGTCATAAAGATTGGACATCTTGGTGCAATACTGGGTTACATATAAACATCAAGCTGATGCTTTTATGCAGCCAAGGGTATTTTTACTACAACTTAGAGAAAAGGATAAAATCAAAATGTTATGAAGACAAAGATGACCTACACATAACATTACCTATTCACTTCTAGTAATGAGACTATGTAAAAAAAATGAAACTATAGCATTGTCATATTTATCAACAAAACAATGATATGACAAAGCCTAAATTAGCATTAAATTCAAGCCATTTAGCCAAGACTACAAATTATTTCTTTCCAAATAACTGATTTCCAATGCTACCTATTATGCAAGTAATTGGTAAAAATTTTGATGTATTAACAATGAGCAAGAACGCTCGATAAATAAATTACAAGGATTTACAAAATAGAAAGTTTCTAACAAGAAACTAAAATTACAATATATTACATGATTGAGCATTAATAATTAACTTAGGAAAATATAATATAAATATCCTCCCTTAATGCTCAATCTATCAACAACACCAAGCTGCCCCCTGAATTTGACAAACTTATCTGGACTAAGCGACTTGGTGAGAATATCTAATGTCTGCTCCACTGTTGGAACATACAACAACAGAACCGAGTCATCTTCAACAAGCTTTCTGATGAAGTGACAGTGAGTTTCCACATACTTGGTTCTTTCATGGAAGACGAGATTCTTGGCAAGTTTGAGCACTCCATGATTATCACAGAACAAGGGAGTCAGACCTGCTTGAGATATCTGCATATCCGCAAACATCCGACGAAGCCAAACTGCCTCACATGCTGCCTTAACTGCTCCTCGATACTCTGCTTCTGTTGAGGAGAGAGGCACTGCTTGTTGCTTTTTACTAGTCCATGTGACTACATTGGATCCCAAACTGAACACATATCCAGAGGTTGACTTCCTGTCATCAACCGAACTTGCCCAATCTGAATCTGTGAACCCACTAAGTCTAGGATCTTGACTCCTAGTATAAAGAAGTCCATAATCAGAGGTACCCTTCACATAACGCAGCACACGCTTTGCTGCTACCCAATGATCAGCCTTGGGGGTTGTCATGAAGCATGAAATGTAGCTCACTGCAAAACTGAGATCAGGTCTAGTAGTAGTAAGATAGATGAGACTGCCAACTAGTTGCCTCAATTGTGTTTCATCTACAGGAGGAGAACCAGACTTGGCTGACAACTTCAGTCCTATCTCCATCGGTGTGGAAGCAGGTTTGCAATCCTACATTCGAAACCTGTCAAGCAAGTTCCTGGCATACTTAGACTGGGAAATAAAAATGATACTATCAGTCTGTCAAACCTCAACACCTAAACAATAATGGAGAAGCCCCAAATCTATCATATCAAAATCCTTGCACGGGTCCTGTTTGATTTATGTAATCAAATGTGTTGAATTGCCAGTAATGATCAAGTCATCCACATAGACAACAAGAAAGAGAATATCATCACCAGAGTGTTTGATATACAGATTACTGTCAGATGGACAATGTTGAAAACCATGAGTAACCAAGTACTGATCAATCTTAATGTACCACGCTCGAGGAGCCTGTTTAAGTCCATAAAGTGCTTTAACAAGTCTACATACTTGATGTTCTTTGCCGGCAACCTTGAAACCAGGAGGCTGCGTCATGTAGACTTCTTCCTGCAACTCGCCATTGAGGAAGGCAATCTTAACATCCATCTGATGGACTTTCCATCCAAACTGAGCTACAATAGCGAGAAGAAGACGAATTGTACTCATCTTTGCAGTAGGAGAAAAGGTCTCCTCATAGTCAATGCCCTCCCGCTGGGTGAATCCTCGAGCAACTAATCTGGCCTAGTATTTATCTTAAGTACCATCTGCATGATACTTGACCTTATACACCCATTTGCAGCTAATGGGCTTCTTCCCTGGAGGAAGATCAGAAAGAACCCAGTTGTTGTTCTTTAGAAGGCTCTAGTATTCTGCATCCATTGCCTGTTCCCACTCTGGAATCCCTTTTGCTTCTGTATAGGTCTAGGGCTCATAAATACTATGAATGTTGGCCATGAGAGCAAAGTTAACTGTAGTTTGTTGCTTGCTCTTATTTCTAGAAGATCTACCCTCAATGAGCTCATCAAGACGAAGATCACTAATTGTCTTGGCCCACCACTTAGGCCGGAGAGTAGATGTGCCAACATCAAATAGAGGAGGAATAACTGGAACTGGAAGTGGAAGAGGATTTGGAACAGGTGGAAGATTAGCATCATCCGAAGGTATTGTTGTTTTCATTGTAATGACTGAAACTATTAAGCGATGAAGTATGGTATTGTTGTTTTCAGTTTTGATGTCACAAATGATGTTTGACAAGATATGTACTCTGTTTTGAATGCATGAAATTAAAACAGATCAGATTTTTGCTAGATCTTTCTTGCATTGGCAAATAGCAACAAAAAAAATTTGGGAAAAAAATCAGCAAACTAAAAGTATATGATTTTTTGAAAAAAAATGGATTTCAGAAAAAAAAAACTAAAAAAATGTTGAAAAAGAGAAAGAATACTTGTTTTTTTAAATTTGAAGGCATTTTTAGCAACTGTAGTTCTGGATGTTGAAGAACTTGCTCATTTTCCCAAGTAGCATCATCTAATGGTAAATTCCAACATTTAATGAGATATTCCCTAATTGTCCTATTCCGCAAATGCCTGTCGCGAGTCTCCAAAATTACTTCTGGAATCATTTCAAGCTTCCCTTCATCATTCAGAGGAGGTAAATCTTCGGAAACTGACACCAGCTGGCCCAAAGCTTTCTTGAGACAAGATACATGAAATACATTGTGTATCTTGCTATTCACTAGTAAATCGAGTTCATAGGCTACAACACCAACCTTCTGGACTACCCGATATGGACCATAAAACCGAGGTTTTAATTTTTCAGACCCACTACGTTTGAGAGAAGATTGTCGATAAGGTTGCAACCTGAGAAATACCAAGTCTCCCACTTCGAAATGGCGTTCAACTCGCTTTTTATCTGCATAGAGTTTCTGATTGATTCTGAGCACATTGGAAATTCTCCTTAAGAGCTGACAAAATTTCTTGGTTTTCTTGAAGCCAATCACGAGTTCTAGGTACATTGCTCTATTCAAAAGCAAGGTCAAGAAAGGAAAGTACATCATAGCCATCTAATGCTTTGAAAGGAGACATACCAATTGACATATGAAAGGTAGCATTATAACAATATTCACCCAAATATAACCAACGAACCCAAGCCTTTTGACGACCGGCTACATAGTTACGAAGATAACCTTCAATCCACTTGTTCACTATTTCCGTCTGCCCATCGGTTTGCGGATGATCACTGGTGCTATGATTCAACTCTGTACCCGTCAATCTGAAAAGCTCCCCCCAAAATATGCTCAAAAATCTGCTATCTCTATCACTGATTATAGTCTTTGGTAAACCATGTAATCGGAAAACCTCTCTGAAGAATAACTCTGCAATCTGAACTGCTGTAAGTTTTGTAGTGATAGAAAAGAAGTGTGCAAATTTAGTTAATCTATCAACCACAACAAATATACAATCTTTACCTTGGGATTTCGGTAAACCTGTGATGAAATCCATGGATATACTTTCCCATTTCTGATCTGGTATAGGTAGTGGTTGTAGTAACCCGGCAGGATACGTTTGTTCTGCTTTATTTTGCTGGCAGGTGGTGCATTCCTTGACATAGCGTAGGACATCGTTTTTTAAGCCTTTCCAAGTGAACCTTTCTCTTACCTGACGATACATTTTGAAGTATCCAGGATGCCTTGCTAGAGGAATATCATGCATACATTGGAGAATTTTGTCTTTTAAATTCGATCCTAGAGTTAAATAAATCTTGTCCTTGTAATAAATAACATCATTAACAATTTTATATTTATCATCCTGTATATTACCATCTAACAAATCACATGCAAAAGAATCCTTTGAATACTCAATCAGCAATAAAGATTTCCAATCAGCTATTACGATAGATAACGCATTGATTTCAGGCCTTCTAGATAAAGCATCAGCAACAACATTATTTTAGCTTTTACATATTCAATCTCAAAGCTATAAGCTTGAATTTTACTGATCCACTTCTGTTGCCTGTCATTTAAATCTTTTTGTCCCAAAAATATCTCAAACTATTATGGTCAATTTTCACCACAAATCTGCTACCAGCCAAATACTGTCTAAATTTTGTCAATGCATGCATGATTGCCAACATTTCTTTATCATAGATAGAATATAATTTCTCAAGTTTATTAAGTTTCCTGCTTTCATAAACTATAGGATGTTTGTTTTGCATTAAAACTGCCCCTATTCCATCACCAGAAGCATCACATTCCAACACAAAAGGCTGATTAAAATCTGGAAGAACAAGTACTGGACAAGAACTCATTACCTCTTTAAGTTTCTCAAATACCTGTTGAGCTTCCTTAGTCCATCGGAATGCCCCCTTTTTGGTAAGATCTGTCAAGGGTGCCCCAAGCTGTGAAAATCCTTCAACAAATCTCCTATAATAACTGCATAAACCAAAGAATCCCCTTAATTCTGTAAGGTTCCATGGTGGTGGCCAATCCAAAATGGCTCTTATCTTTTCTTGATGAACTTGTACCCCTGTTGCACTGATCATATGTCCTAAATACAAAATTTCAGTCATTCCAAATTCACATTTAGATGCCTTTGCATACAGTGATTGTGATTCCATAATACCAAGAACTATATCAATATGCTTCAAATGCTCTTCCCAAGTTTTGCTATAAATCAATATATCATCAAAGAATGCTAGCAAATATTTCCTTAACTGTTTGTTAAAAATATGATTCATACAGGACTGAAATGTTGTCGAAGCATTTGTTAGACCAAACGGCATAACCAAAAATTCATAATGACCATAATGACAGCGGAAAGCAATTTTATGAATGTCATGTTCTCTTAACTTAATCTGATGATAACCAGATCTCAAGTCAATTTTAGAAAAATAAATAGCACCATGCAATTCATCTAACAATTCATCAATTTGAGGAATTGGATACCTGTTTTTGATTGTTTTCTTGTTAAGAGCTCTGTAATCAATACACATACGAAGAGTTACATCCTTCTTTTCGACCAATACTACAGATGATGCAAAAGGACTAGAACTAGGTCTGATGTGCCCTATATCCAATAATTCTTTAATTGCTTTTTCTATTTCATCTCTGAATGTTTTAGGGTGTCTATAAGGAGTAGTAATAACTGGTTTAGCACCCTCTTCTAATTAATAGTATGTTCAAATCCTCTATCAAGTGGGACTCCTGGAGAGATATCACTAAAAACCACATGATGTGAATCTAATACTGTTAACAAATCATTTTGATAAGATTTAGATTCAAAGCCTGATACCTTATTGGAGATTAAAAATTGTGTTGACCATGCCACATCTCCATATCTGAAAATGGCCTCCATTCTTTTAGCACTGACTATCCTGGGACCACTGTTAGACATACCACAAAGGACTACTTTTAAAAAAGAATTCCATTCTTTTAAAACTATGTATATTCATCTAGTGTTTCCATCCACTATATACCCAGGACAACATTAGTGTCAGCCAAACCAATCACATAAAAATCATCAATAATAGTGTAATTGCCAAGAGTAATATTCAATTTAGGAACTTTATGAGTGCTCGACAAATTAGTTCCACCTACTACTCTAACATCAAACCCCTCATGTTTTTCAATTTGCAAACCACGTTTTTCCACAAGTGTTGCATCTATAAAATTATGAGTAGAACCACTATCAAGCATAACAATTACACGTTGTCCATTCAAAACTCCTCTAACTCTGAAAATATTATAATGTGGGGTTCCTGTCATGGATGCTATTACTCCTTCTCCTTGTTTGGTACCTGTTTCTGACTCAGTATTTTGAGGTGTTCGTTCTATGTTAGGATCAACATTCCCTTCTTCCTCACTGTCAGACATAACCTCAATATAATGAATTTTCCCCTTCCCTAAACATCTATGTCCAGGCTGCCACGCTTCTCTACAACTGAAACATAGTTTTTTACTTCTGAGCTCTTCTCTTTCCTCTTTATCTAGCCTGTTTTTAGGGAAATTATCTTTGTTGAAAGGTTGTTTGTCTTTTTCTGGTTCAGGAGTGTTGACGTGTATTTTGTACACTATCAAACACAGAATAAAATACCCAAGGGTACCTTATCCTCTCTTGAATAAAGTCTCTGAATGCTGAAGATATCGCGAAAAGGATCAATCAGGGTGACTTCAAGGCTCTTTGCTATAGGATCTCTACGTGTGGATAAGCTCTCTATGGTATGATGTGATTTGCTGGAATCACAAGGGGACTTACACTTGATGACTGAACGTCTGATTTGCTTTGAATATCGTTGGAACACAGGTTTTTACTGGCTTAGATTTAAAAAAAAGGAAAAAAGACGAGGGCGAGGAAAGGATCTAATCCTAACACTAAGAATGTAAGAGCAATGAATGATCTTTGATGAAATTCTAACTGAGTCTTGTTTTGACATCCCAGGACCATCTCCACAAGGTTAGTGCGATCTTCGAAGGAAAGCTTTATGATGTTCAAATCATCACTCCTGGCATAGACACCATCAGGGTGATGCATATCAATGAAGAAGCGACAATTGAAGTTAAGCTTAAGCTGAATGATTCCAGTTGACTACACAAGGCAAGTCTGCAATCAACAAACTGCTACTAGTATGCATATACGAATTTCACCATCAATCAAGCACATCTCTTCCACTCATCTAATAACATGAAATCAAATATGAGAAGTATAGAGACCATGCAAATTGTTGAATCGACCCATAAATTTCACCATTTCTTCAATGAAGTTTTACAAGTCTTTTACAACAACGTCTTGGCAACAATCTTTGCCTTCTCCCTCTACTCTACTCTAATTGCTATTCTATCAACTAGCTAATCACCTTCTAACTACTCTCTATTCGCTAACTCCTTTCTATTCTTATATATTAGCCTTTACAAATGAAGAGTCGGGGCTTATATAGTGCCCTTAATACAATTCGATGGCTCAGATGAATTTGAGATCAATGGCCAAGATTCAACAATGAAAACCCTAATTAGGGTTTGTTACAACCATTACATAACATTTAATGCTTGACCAATGATAAAATTGTATTAATTGGACACATGTCTTCTCTGGAAAATTCGACCAATGGATAGCTGGGGTAGGTACATCGAAGTTTGTGCAACCTTCCATGAGTTAGGTACATTGAATCTGGACACGTTGAGGTGGACCAACCCGACTGGAGGAGAGGAGTGATGACTGGGATGCCACCTCGTCTGACACTTGGTTGATATCCAATTCGATGATGTTGAGAAGCTAGCTTTAATTAACTCTTCTGAAACTATCTGCTTCTTCAACGAACCCTTGATCTGACTTATTTTGTCTTTGATGTGCAAGATGATGATGTACCTCGCCTTGGAATGCTGGATTGGAAGAAGTTATTCCTGATGATGCTAGACCGAAGAAGGTCGTCCTTGTCGATGCTAGACTGGAGGAGGTCGCCCTTATCCTTGCTTGATCTTCCAACTCCGGGATCTCCATTTGATGCCTACACAAAATATTGAAGTTAGTCTTTTGAGCATCAAACCTCAAAGCATGAAATTTAAGACCTTTCAAAGGTAAAACTTAAGATATTAATTTGAAAAAAGTCATGATAAATCAAGAATTATACATTTTCAAATTAACCATGAATGGAAATTGGATTTTCAAGACTTAGATTTTACAAAATTGCAATGGGATCACAATAAGTCTTGAATGAGATCTTCAAAAAAGTAATTCTTCATACCTTCCCTTGAGTACTTAACTACAAAACCTTGAAAAATGAAGGAAGAAGACCGGATTTTGTTGGGCAAGATTTATAGTCCTCCCTTGGATGAAGTACGCCTCCTTTAGCCTTCAAAAGAGCTTCACCTTCCACTAGCTTCTCCAAAATCTGGAAATTCACCTTCAAACTTGCTTAATTTCACCTTCAATCTTCTGGATTTCGATCCTCAAAATATGCTCTTCAAGTTCGCATGAGAGATAATGCAAGAATGATTTGAATTTGCTAAAGAACTTCTCCCATTATATAGAGCGCTTACCTTGATTCTTGTTGAGGCCGACCTAGCAATTAAGCCTTAAAATAAAATAAAAAACCACCAAGAAGAAGGCCGACTTGATAAATAAAGACAAAATAATGCCTTGTGCACTCAACCTTTAATCTTTTAATTATTTAAAATAATTTTAATACCTCTAAGATGTTTATTTTGATTATTTCAAGGTAAAATTAATTTATTAAATTGAAATGCCTTTAATTTAATGTGAATTTGATTTAATCTTCCAAAGGCTTCGAAGTGAACAAATTTGGTGAATTTTAAGAATATCAACGCTCAAACAATGTAAAAATGAAGGATATCACCAATTTCGCCCTAGACCCTTGGTGAGGGTCAGGAGCGATTTTTCAATCTAGACCTTGCATACCTCCCTTTTTCCGCCCAAAACTTCATCTAGACATTTAAATGGCATTTTTAACTGGAGTTTTGAGTTTGATTTCATTTGATCTCTAGGAGGAAAGTACTATTAGGACCTTTTCGCCCTGGACCCTCAAAGAGGGTCAGGAGCGATTTTTCAATTTTGCTCTTAATCCTTCATCTTTTAATTGTCAATTCTCCTTATGGGGTAAGCAATGATCTCCTTTACTCATTCTTGATTTGTTTTTGCAATGCAAAATAGGGGCTTCAAAGATTTTCGCTCTGGGCCTTCAGTGAGGGTCAGGAGTGACTTTTGTAATTTAGGCTAGGATCATCAAAATTTGGAGGTAAATCCTTGTTCATCACGTTTTGGAGGACCTCTCCACCTTAGCACAACCTTGCCTTAGCACAATCTTGAAGGGAAGTTGTTGGTTTTGCAAATTTCGCCCTGGGCCTTCAGTGAGGGTCAGGAGCGATTTTGAGTCTTTTTGCACAAATTCTTGATCACTTCAACTTCAAATTACCCTCAAGGCGTAGAATGTCATTCTTCACTCCCTTTTGAGTCTTGGAAACAAAAATACCATCTCGAAATACAAGGGAAGTGAGAACTCTTGGAAATTTCGCCCTGGACCCTTGGAGAGGGTCAGGAGCGATTTTCCCTATTGTCATCAAAATTTGCACTCTCAGCATCTCAATTCCACTTCAAGGCATTTCAAACACCGTTTCTAACTTGTGCCTAAGCTTAGCTTTGCTCAATTTTGGAGAAAAAGGTTGGATATTAGGTTTTTCGCCTTGGGCCTTCATAGAGGGTCAGGAGCGATTTTCTCTTTGTTGCCCAAAATTCACCATTTTTCAAACTTTCAAACTTTCAAATGCATCCAGTAACGTCCAATCTTCTCTCCGGGAAACCCTGCACAAAACAAGTTAGCCAAAATTAGCGAGAAATAAACTTGAACAACATTTTCGCCCTGGACCCTCAGCAAGGGTCAGGAGCGAAATTTACAATCTAGGCTAAATTGCTCAATCTTTTAGTTTCAAACCACTTCACAGGGCGAGGTAAGATCATTTTCAAGGCCAGGAACAAGGTTTCAAATTCAAGCGAGGTGGCAAATGAAGTCCATAATGAATTTCGCTCTAGACCCTCAGGAAGGGTCAGGAGTGAAATTCCTAATCTTGGCCAAAATTCATCATTTTCTTCAAGGTTTTCAATCAACTCCAAAGTCCAAACAAAATGCCTTGTAAGTCAAAATTTGGTCCAATAAGGCTAGAAATGAGTCCTAGGTTGATTTTCGCCTTGGACCCTCGGCAAGGGTCAGGGGCGAGATTCGCTTTGGACCTCTTGAGAGGGTCAGAAGCGAAATTCGCTCTGGATCCTCAGCAAGGGTCAAGAGCGAAATTTGACTTTTTGAACTTTCCGTCAGGATAATTTTATGGAATATAACATTTAAGTATAAGAAAGAAGAAAGATAGAAGGAATTTCTTATACTTAAAGTTATATTCCATATATACTTAAAGTTTTTGGAGGTTTTTCAGTTTCCAGACTTAGTCAAATTTCAGGATCAGGGCATTCCAAACTTAGCCAAATTTCAGAATCAGGACTTTCAGACTTAGCCAAATTTCAAGATCAGGACTTTCAAACTTAATCACTCATCAACTTGACCTAACTCAAGCAAAACCTGCTATCCAGGTGATCCCCTTGGCGACACTCGAAAGCTAAAGGCTAACAGACAAAACCCTAAAAGACCTAGAAAACAAACCCTAAAAAGCAAAAAAGCAGGGGTCCCCATTTGCCATGGGGCGATGTGTGAAATGGTCACAACAAGGAGGTGGTCCTTTGTTAAAAAAATTTCCTTTTGAAGATGGTTCTAATTCTCTTGCTCTTTTGACAGCTATTTGTAAAGTAAGGGGGTGTAAGGATTTAACCCACCCTTTGAGGGAATCAAACAATCCATCTATAAATATCACAATCTTTTGTCTTTCTGAAATTTCCGTAATTAAGACAGCCAATTTTTCAAATTCGGAAATATATTGTTCAACAGTTCCAGTTTTCTTAAGCTGAGTCAAATCCTTAAGATGTAATTCAGGATCTTTGGAATCAAACCTATCAATAAGTTTCTCAGTGAACTCAACATTAGTGCCTATCAAGTTATGACCCAAGGTTATTTGTCTATGATGCCACCATTCATGTGCTACACCATCAAGATGTAATGCAGCATATTTAATTGCCTCCTCTTCCATCATAGGGTTTAATTGAAAATATGTATCTAATTTTTGCACCCAAGCCCGAGCAGTTGTCTTACCTGAACCATCAAAATAAGGAATAGACATTTTTCCAATTTTCCTTTCTAATTCACTGTTGTTTCCTTGCTGTCCTCTTGGCCTATGTTTCATTCTGACATCTAAATATTCTCTAAATGTCATTGTTGATCTGAATTCTTCCCCTGAACCTAACCAATCCTAATGTATTTCTTCCTGTATTTCTCTTATTGTAGGTTCATTTTCAGGTGGCTGGTTTCTAGCAGTAAATGTAGGCATAAATGGTCTAGCTGTTCCTGTTCTTTCTGGCTGATTATTAACTGATTGTTCATCTCTACCCCCATTGTTTCCCCCATTATTTTGATGTTGATTATTCTGTCTTCCATTATTTTGGTGCTGATTAATATTATTAGCCATAAACTGGGTCATCAAGTTGGTCATTCTATTAACATTATCTTGCATATCTTGCTGACTTCTGATCAATGCAGCCAATAGATCCCTATTGTCATCCGGGTCTCCCATGTTGGTTTCAAAAATAAATCCCTCGTCTATTTCTGTGTGGCTATCCTCAATTTCAAATGGAATTGATGAGCTATTTTGTGCTAAAGGAGAGTTTGGAAATCTGTTTTGACGGGCCCTAGTACTTCGGAAATTATAATTCCGTTGGTGCATACTCAACTGTGCATTAGGTTTCGTGAAATTTCAATACCCTACAGGCTGGCAGAATTCAAAAGCTCTGATACCACTGTAAAATTTGCTACTAGAGACTGTTTGCAAAGACCAGTTTATACAGAGATATAGTTGTACTTAACTGTTTGATAGGTGAAAGGCCAATGAATTTAATTAAACAATGTAACCCGTATAGCCCAAACTTCATTTCATTTTTATTGATTTTCATAACAAGTATTGAACAAACATTTATAGAGAGTTTATATTACAAAATAGTGCACCTGTAGATTATCCGTAGCTGTCAATGTCCCTTTACGTGGTTAGCCGTCTTCAAAGAGTTTCAAAATTCCCCACGCAAGAACAAATTACATCACGCACCCGATATCGGGTCTCTCCATTCACGATGGGATGAATGGATGTGTGGGCTTCTACCGTCGACACCATTGAATGGTGTTCACGTGCCGAGTGCGACTTCCACCGTCAGTTTCCTAGAGTCCACGGTATTGCCCGGAACTTGCGAACCTTTTCACAGAGGACGGTTTCTAAAATACACGGCAATGTACGAGGTTGCCTGAGGTTCACGTTGATGCCCAGAGTCGCGAGCCTTCCCACCAAGGATGATTTCTGAAATTCACGGCAATGCGCAGATGGAGTCCGCGATAATGCACAGGTTTCTTTCCGGCTATGTTACGTCCCAGTTCCAATAGGCCAGTTGCAGGCTGGCGAAAGGAATTAACCAAAGTGTTTGATTTCACGCGGATAATCAAACGTTGCTTCCCAACTTTATTTTCATTTCATAAACCTTCCATGTCTCTCATCGTTGATGCCCATTCTTTATTAACACCAATTTGGTAGTTAAAAATCCTGTAATAGTTAAACAATAACACATGTAATTAAAAACATGTCTTTTAACCATTACAAATGTAATATTAATCATTTATATGATTGAATGGGGAAGTTCATATAAAATAATTAATATTTTATAACATATGTCAAATGTTTATTTAGGGGACATGACAGTAGTGCATCATCAAATACAGAATTTGCATCATCCCTCCCATCGGGTGAACCAAATGGAAGACAGACACCCAAAGCAAAAGCCTTCAAAGGCTGATCCTCAGAATTCTGCTCAAACGAGGAAAGTTGAAATGGTCCTCGATCTTCATCAAAGACAACATCACGACTGAAGATGAGATGATCAGTGTCTACATCAATCATTCGGTAAGCCTTATGGTTGTCACTGTACCCTGTAAAATAAGCTTCTGACTCTTGGAATCCAACTTAGAGCACTTGGCATCTGGAATCCAAACATATGCAAGAGAGCCAAAAACTTTTAGATGACTGATCCTGGGTTTCCGACCAGTCCAGGCTTCCTCGAGAGTCTTCCCCTTAACAGCATGAGTGGGAGACCTATTAAGGGGATAGACTACAATAAACACTGCCCAATACTTCTTAGGAACAGTTTTGTGTTCCAGCATAGACCTAGCCATTTCTGTAATGGTGCGGTTGCGATGTTCTACAACATCGTTTTGCTGAGGGTTGTAGGGTGTGGTTAACTATCGTTTTATGCCATGTGTATCAAAGAAAATGGAGAAAGCAGTAGAACAAAACTCCCCCCCATTATCAGACCTAAGAGTAATAATAGAACAACCAGACTCTTTTTCTACTAAGGCCTTAAATTTCTGAAATATAGGAAACACATCTGATTTTTGTCTAAGAAAGTACACCCACATTTTACGACTAAAATCATCAACAAAAAGTAAGAAATACCTGCACCCAGTAACAGAAGAAGTATTCATTGGACCACAAACATCAGCGTGGACCAACTGTAGTACCTTAGATGCTCGCCATGAGTCACCATCCTTTACCGATGTCCTGTGTTGCTTCCCATCCTGACAAGCTTCACAAACTCGTTGATTCTGAGTTTGAATTTCAGGTAGGCCACGTACTAAATCTTCCCGAACAAGCTGAGCAAGGTATTGAATGTTTAGGTGACCATATCGTTGACGCCATAGATGAGTGATAGAGGAGGATTTTGCTGCGAAGGCATGCTCAAGAGAATCACTTGTATCCACAAGTTTGTAAAGACCATGATCCTCAATACCAACAGCAACTGTAGTGCAGGTCGCAAGATCAACAATTGAACACTTATGTGCACTGAAGATGACATCAAGCTAAAGAGAATGCCCCATAATCTGACTCACAGAGAGAAGATTCAGTTCCATACCAAGAACGTAGTATACATTGAGGACTATGAGATTCCTCCCAACAGACTGTATTTGAACGTTGCCCTTGCCGACAATGGTATACTCTTCACCTCCTCCAAAACTAACTAAATCAATATAGGGAGAGAATTATGTAAACCAATCACGCCTATGAGTGAAATGCCAAGAAGCACCAAAATCAATATACCAAGCAGAAGATTTCACATGGTCTGCAGGTCTTTTAGCCATGAAGGCGTACAAGGCAGACCCTTTCTGCCATGTGTGCTCAGCGACATTGACTTTAGGCTGAGACCCCCCTGCTTCCGTTGTTCAGAAGCTATGTGATTGCGACAATCCTTAATCATATGGCCATATTTGTGATAGTAATTGCATTGAACCACCTTCTTTGAACCATCCTGAGACTAACTAGAGCCCCTCTACTGAGATGACTGGGAGAACTGAGATTTGCCTTTATCCTTGTGAAAGGATTTGGCTGCAAATGCTTGCTCTAAAGAGGATGAAGTGGCACCGCTACCAAACTGTTGTTTCCAACGATACTGCTGCCGAAGTTTGGTGCACAACTCTGGAAATTTCAAACCAACATTCGTAGACGTAATGTTGAGAGTCTCTATGAAGTGCTCGTAGGATTTTGGTAGACTCTTTTGGGTTACGACTACCACATCCTCTTCCTCCATTTTCCGACCAATAGCTTCGAGTTGATCTCGAATGTCCTTAATCTTTGTGAGATACTCATGTAAGGAAATGCGTTCATCCATCATGATGGAGAACAACTGGTTCTTCAGGAAAAACGCTCGGCTTTTGTCGGATGTTTCATGCAATTCCTTCAGATGCTTCCAGATTTCTGAGGCTGATTTGCCAAAAGGAATCTGAGGTAACTGGTCATCTGTGATAGAGAGCTTAAGAAGCATGACAGCTTCTCGATTGCGATCATCAAATTTGTCCCGATCTGATATGGCTACGGTAGGACAAGATTCGTTGTCCAAAACAAGGTCATCAAGGCGCCGATATTCAAAGATTGTCAGCATGCGCTGCTTCCAGGTGTCATAATTTTTACCATCAAATCTATGACTTCCTTCCAACATCAAGTTGGTCAATTACATGGGCCATCTTGAACGTTTCCCAATGCACAGAAAACAAGAAATTTTGAAAAGGCGTGAATCTGAAACAGAGGCAGAATCAGGTATAGACTTCGAAAAACGAAGTACGGCTGGCATGGATTTCAAGAAAAAAATCAATTGACGCAAAAAAATCGAACAACCCAGTTGAGGATTCAAAAAACCCACCACGAATCTCAAGTCAAAATCTGAACCTAACAAAAAAAAATGACAAGATTTCGAAGAAACCCTAGGTCGCCAAAAAATTTCCAGGTTTGATGAAGAAAAAACGGAGGGTTGAGAAACCCTAGGTCGCCAAACACATGCAGAAAACGCAAGCTAAGAGCAAAAGAAGCGACGAAATCCGTCGCCGTTAAAGAAAAAATTTGCCAAAGATTTTCGTCAAAAAAAAAAGAGGCAACACGAAAATAAAAATCGCGGGTTGCAAAAGAAAAACCGTGAAATTGCGTTGTGCTAGAGAAAAAACACGAGCAACAGAAATACCAACGCAGAGAGAGTCGAACACAGGAGTGTTGGTGTCTGTTTTATCATCTACCAAACATTAGAATAGGATACCCGAAGGTATTCTATCCTCTCCTGAAAAATCACTACTGATTCCAAGGTCTATATGTGCGCACAAGTGACTTTAGTGGAATAGCTTCTTGGGTAGTGTATGCTAAAAATCTCAAGGGGGACTTACGTTAACAAGTATCTTAAACTGCTGGACTTACATGGATTTAGCAATTTTAAGCTCTCTTTTTTTTTGGGGGGGGGATTTTCGGGGGATTTAGACTTTCAAGAAAAAGGAGAAAAGAGATAGGGTTTAGGAAGGCTAATCTACTCCTACGAACTCTGGAGACGGTATCAATTGGGTGCTCTCGAGAAACCAAACCTTGCTTTGCCACACTAGGACAACTACACAAAGCCGGTGCAATCTTCGATGGATTGTGCTTATGATTAAGATGTTGGGATGCACAAAGGATGGGCTCAGACTAACTTTGCACAGTAAAATGGAAATCATCCATTTACCAAAAGTATGAGCGGGGATACACCATCAATTGACACTTATCAAATCCTTCATTCAAATTAACAACGATGAAAGCAAATCTAAATTAATTTTAACTAAGTGTTGAGGAAATTGAAACCATGCAAATCATTCAAACAATAGGGATTACAAAGCAAGCGCACATGCAATATATTATCTGGAAATGACCGTATGCAACAATACATCAAAAACCTCACACCCTCCAAATGAGAGGAGGTAGCCTTATATAGTTTTCAAAAATAAATAAACGGTCGAGATCGAACAGTGATCAAGGGCCTAGATTGAAAGCAATAAACCCTAATTAGGGTTTCCCAAAACACCATCAGTTTGAGTGAATGAGAAAGTGACACATGGCCTAGCGGCTAATCTCACCGGGGTAAGCGCCCACTTTCCTCTTTCGTCGATTCGATGTATCTAGACACGATAAGCTTGACCTCCTCCCTGGTGACATTTGGCAAACTGCCAATCTGGAAGTCGATGATGTCCATATCATCGGTACATGTGGCGAGGATGCTCTCCCACTCCACCGCTTGGGCAAGAAAACTTTCATCGATGAAGAGAAAGTTTGCAATCCTCGAGAGATCGCCTTTGTCAATCATCCTTGAGTCCTTAAAGAAGCTTGACTGAATCCTAGCTCTCAGGTTCTCTGCCTGCAAATGCTTCTCTCATATACTTTCTTTCTTCTAGATCTCAGATGCCACACGAAATACCTTGCTCAAGATCTCCCTGACACTTTCCTTGGTCTCAAAGCACTTGGTCTCGGATTTCTTCAGAACTTCAATCCAGGTGACCAAGACGTAATACCATGTGCTGAAGTCGTACCTGTCTCCGGCCTGTATGATACCTGCATCCACTAGGCTTCTCTTCTACAAGCCTCAGATTACCTTCAGATGTGGGAGTATTTCATCCTAAATTTCCTCCACATCCTCCCAATTGGTGGCTAGATCCTGGATATGATTGATCAATGAAGAGGCTGACTCATGTGCTAATACTAAATTCTCTACCAGTATGTCAGCACGTGTTGAAGCGTCTGAAATCCATTCCTTGGCTTGTGTGTACGAGCCCTTCATATCATCATAGTCTTTCATCGATCTCTGCTGGAGAGACTGTGGTGGGGTAACCGGGATCTCATGGTTAAGTGGTCTGGTAAGATGGAGAACGTACTTTTTCCACTACTGGTTCTCCTCTTCGACCTTCTTCCTCTTTTCTTTCTCATGAGCCAGACTTGTCTTCAGAGCGTTGCAAGAGTCGTCAAAATACTGGACCTCTTGGTCCTGGGTGGGCTTTCCCAGCTCTATGGTGGTGATCTTGTAATCATCTGCAGCAACATTATCCCTAGTCTTTCCTTCTTTGGGCACCGCTATCTGGACTGTCCTAAATCCTGCACTGTCTCTCTGAATCAGAGAAAACTTTCTAGCGAGCTTGGGTGGTTTAGCTATAGTGGGCTAATTCACCTTCTCTAGGAATGCTGTTGTGATTTCTTCGGAACAGGTCTCCTTGGGGACCTTAGCCTTTATTCTTTCCCTTAGCCAATCAAGAATAGTTGATTGCTCTACAAGATTCTAGTCAAATCCATCATCTGTCCCTCCTGGGTTTGCAGGTATGCCGTCCAAGAAGACTGTAGGCGCTTCAGCTTGCTCTTTGTCCTGACTTTGGACAACTTCCTTCATTACTTCTTCAACTGAAGGAGAAGGCATTCTCTCTTCATCATCAACCATGCAGATGTTCATCTCCTGTTCCTTAACTGCATTCTGATCGAGTACGATAGAAGCAGCACTTAGAATGGATTGACCTTCGCTGGACTCCCTTCTTTCTCCTATGATCTTCTTCCTTGTGATTTTTACGGAGCTCCCCACTAACTCCTTCCTCTTCCGAGATCCAACACTTTCTGGATTCCGGGCATTACCTGCAGAAGTGCAAGGATTGGAGGGCAAAGATTCATCCGCTCCCATCAGTTCGTTGGTTAAGGTGACACCTTTGGATTTTAAATGCTTTGTCCTTTCAGATCTCCACCATCTAGAATACTCAACTACTGTCCTCATGAGATCGGCTAGGTCTGACTTTTCTCCCTCCGTCCAATCTATCAAAACCAATGGTTCATTCTTCAATTTTTTCAAAGCCCAGCTGCTAAAGCTCAAGGTTATCCTCTACTTGATCAGCTACTTTGAATAGCTCTGTTGCTCTCACCATGTTTAAAGGAATTCTTGACCAAAATCTCTTCCTGACTTCGAAACTATCGGCTGCGTTAGCCCAATAATCTTCTAGATCAAGCCTGTGCTCAAATGTCCTTCCTTCAACCTTCCTTATTCGATGAAATGGATCGAAATTCCTTCTTGCCTTGTATTGATAAAAGGGATACCAGGCTAGCTCCTTCTCAGCTGTCGCAGCAGCCTGTGCCGATGGACATGTTTCCAGTCCACTACCAATTGTGAGTGAGGAAGTCCCTACCTTCTTTTATTTATCCCTTTGAATCACCATATATTCTTCCAATTGCCTTACAACCTCGAGCAACACCACTCGATTGGTAGGGTAAGCTGGAAGCTTATATGGAGGCCCAGAGAATCCCTGAATTCAGAGGTAAGTGAATTTTGGATATTTGATGTACCAATACCCAAACCGACTGATGAAGTCCATAGACTCTGGAGAGAGTCTCTAGTGCAGTCCACCTTGCAATGTCCAAGTGATGTGCATGAGGAAGGTATCATTCACTCTTTTGAAATGGAATTTTTCTTCCATGTGGAGCTGGGGATAGCAATCATACACTGGAAATTGTTTCTCCTTGTTCCCTACTTCTCCTCTCCAAGTGAGACCTCTGTATTTGTAGGTCCTAGCCAAAGAATAAAACAGGTAAGAACTCATGAAGAAAGTCCTGTTTGCCTCTAGGTTCCTCAGCTGGCTGTCTAGGTTGTCGCTGATCATCCTAGCCCAGTCTATCATTTTTACTCCATTCATTATTTCATTAATGAAATAATACATCCAAGGTTCGAATGGAGCTCCTTGAGGATTTCCCATTATTCTGTTGAGTAGAACGATCATGTCCCCAATGTCTTCCTTGAAGTACGCCCTCACGAGGCTCTGATACATGCCATCAGCTTCTTCCTTTGTCACATACACCGTGTTGTGATATTCTGGGATCCGGAAGGCCTCTTTGATGGCCTCATCACTGACGTTTGTGTAGCATCCTAAAATTGCGACACTTGCAATTTCGACTACATTTGGGTCTTCACGATGGCGGCGCAACGTTAAACCTGAATGGAGACCCCGAAACCTGTTGACGGCACCAAAAACGGCATATTTCTGCACCTTGGCCTGATCCTTCCTTGCACCCTGCTGTCCCGGGAGGTGGGACCATGGCGCCCAGCGCCCTGGTCCCTGGCCCTATTTTGGGCCCGGTCTCTTTTGGGCATCGAGTCTTTAAGTTTGCAAATTGGGAAATAATGTTTCCTGGTCGGCCTAAGGTCGGAAAAATCAGTCTATCAGCCCTAATTGACAAGTATATAAACTACATTTCCCCTCCCATTTGAGGAGGCAAGGAAAAAGAGGAAAATATATGCAAGCAAGAGGCAGAAGCGATATTTAAAACATTCAAGCATTCAAGCATTCCTTCAAGCAATTGAGCATTCTAAGTCTCCATTCAAGGCTAAGTGTTGCATTCAAGACAAGGATTCAACCATTGAAGAGGAGATCACTTACAATATACAAAATACAACATTCATTACACCTTCGCATGTAAGAATACAAACATTCTTACAACAAGGTATCAGTACTTGTTTACATTACAAACATGTACATTTACAGCATTCTCATTTCTTGGTTAATTCCAAAACCGAGGTTTGACCTAAAGGCAAACCCCTAATCCCTAACCCCCCAATCGTCCTCTCTTTTCTATGTGTAGGTTGCAGGTATGCGGCTGTAATTGAAGATCTGGAACCCTTGTGCAGAGACGAACAGATCCCCCTTCGTTTCGCGGATTTTTCGGAGGACCGTGTGCACGCCGGACGCCATCGTCCCGTCAACTTTCGCTCGAATTTGCAGAACAGCATCATCTCGACATTTTACTGCTAATTCCAGGTCCGCAGCTTCATCCCGTATCCCTATCTCTGTTTATAAGCGAATCTTTCTTACTTTACATGCATTCTTAGTTCAATCTTTCTATCTACATTCTTTACAAAAGAGGGTATCCTTGATGTCTCAACCCTTGACACTCATTTAGAATCCAGTCTTGCATTGTGTGGGATTGGATCTTGTGGGTTTCAACCCCTCTTTTGAATGTAAAGTCCCTCCTAAGTGAAAACCGTCAATCCTAGTGACCCCCTTTCTCCTTGGAGTGGGGGAGAACACCTAGGGTTCGATTTTCCGCTTTACATTTTGGTGAACCCGACGTGAACATCCTAATTCCGATTATTCATGGTTAGATCTGAAAAAAAAAAAAATTTGCTTCCTTAATTACATTTCCATGTTTGATCTTTTGCAAATTTTAGAGGTTAATTGCATAAAAACCCTAAAATTTTCTTTTTAGTAATTGAGCTTGTGAAATGTTTAATTGTTAATGCTTGTTTCAGATCTGCCCTCCTATTGCAAATTATCAAATCAAATCTGTGCTTTAATTTTGAAAATTAAGTGGTTAAGTGTTAAAACCCTAATTTTTAAAACCCTCTTGATTCAGCCTTTGACTGATGATTTCACTGATCAAAACACCTCCAAATCGGCTGTAACTTTGGATTCCGCAACAAAATCATAATATCTCTCATCCCTGAAAATTTGGAAAAAAGTTGCAAGGGCCGTGTGCACCCCGAGCGCCATTGTCCCCGACATTTTTTCCGAAATTTCGGGAGCTAGATTTTACTGTATTTTTCTGCTAAAATCCAGAATTTTGGCTGATTTCATTAATTCTAACACTTTCAAAATTAAAGTCAAAATTGGTCTAGCGATTGCTTGGATTAAGGCTTATAATCATTCAAAAATTATTGAAATTGAAATTCATGTCAAAATTGTGTTTCTTACTATCCTAAATCTGAAAAGTGTGTTGGCATTCATTCGAAATTTCAGTGCTTTATTCAAATTTTTGCAGTTTGTGACTTTTGAAATTAAATGTTTAATTGCAACAACCTTGATTTCCACTTTCAAAATTGAATTTTGTATGAAATTGAGTCAATTTTTTAATTTTCAAAACCTGCATTGCTTTTAGTATTCCCTCTAAAATCATAAAATTCAAAATTTCAGTTTCCCTCTCTTTTTCAAAATTCAAATTTTGCATTTTTCAACAATCTTGGTAGGGTTCAATTTTGAGATTGCAACTTTAATTTGGCCTATCTACAGATCGTAAAATCACTCAATTTTTTCAGATTAGCTTTAAAATCATCATAACTTTCATCCCTGAAAATTTCGAAAAAAGTTGCGAGGACCGTGTGCACTCCGTTCGCCACGGTCCCGGACATTTTTTCCAAAATTTCGGGAGATTGTCCTGATTGCATTTAACAGCTTAAATCTAGGAGATTGGCTGATTTTACTGAAATTTGCTACCTCTAAAATTCAAAATCTTCTCTCTCTCTTTAGTGCATGAGTTTTACAACAATAAGCCCTACTTACACTATTCCCGTTAGACGAAGCCTTAGAATTAAGTCTTTCCAAGGTTTAATTACTGAGGAGATGGAACCTAATTTGAATGGCCTTTTTAACGAGGACACGGGTAATTCCTCTAATCCTCCTAATGATGAAGAAGCTCTCCATGAGGTTTCTGAAGAACAACTTTCGAAATTGGATAACCAATTTGATGATTTTCGACAATGGATGTCTCAAGAATACCCCGATAGTCAAGCTCTTCCTTTAATTGAGGGTCTAAAACATATGGTTCAAAGTGATAAGAATGAAATTGATATTTTGCGTAGCATTGCACACATTGTGGATTCAAATGTGATGCCTATGAAGAGTTGTGCTAAAACTTTGGGTTATACACAACCTCCTACTCAAGTCAATCATTCTATCCCTTTGACGACTTCTATTGCTAGTATACCTACTTTTACATCAAACATAATGACTACTTCAATACAAGACATTCCACCTATGATCACCAGTCATGGGGGCAATCCTCCTTCTTCAATTAACCCTCTTCCTTCATTTAATCCAACTTCTTCATTCATTCCTTCAATAAGTGTTCCTATTACATCTCCACAAATGAACCTGGCGCAAGGGGGCAATTCGTTTAATCATTCCATTCCTCCTTGTAGTGTTCCTCCTTTCCAATCATCTCCTATGACTAACTATCATGGTGTCCCGCCACCTTACTCTCAATCAATACCTTCTTTCAATAACATAATACCTCCTTCACAATCTAACACATCTAATATGAACTCTTCGACTGAAGCGACCATTAACAATCTTGCACAAACTGTCTCTTCTTTACAACAACAAATTGCCTCTATGAATCAATCTAAGTTTAGTGTGCCCACATTTGATGTTGCGAGCCCGCTTTCTCTTGACATTGTTCGAGCTATTCCCCCTAAGCATGTTGAACTCCCACAATTGGAGCTTTACAATGGTAAAGGTGATCCTCTAACACATGTTAAGACTTTTCAAACAATATGTACCGATTTTGCTCATGACCAAAGGTTGCTTGCAAAACTGTTTACTAGAACGTTAAGAGACAAGGCTCTACAATGGTATTGCTCGTTGCCTTCCTATTCTATTAATTCTTTCCAACAACTTGCAAATGCTTTTATTCAACAATTTCAAAACAATATAACTCCTAAAGTTACTTTGATTGATTTAATGCATTGTAAACAAGGTGTTAAAGAAAAAGTGACTGATTTCATTGGTAGATATAAGCATTTGGATGCTCAAATTTCTTTTCCAGTACCTGACAATGATATTCAAAGAATCTTTACTTCTAATTTACAAAAAGATATTAGAGAAAAACTTCTGTTTTCTGAGTTTACTTCTTTCCAACAGTTGTGCGCAACTCTTCACAATTATCAACTGACTGTGAGTCAAATGGAACAAGCAAATCCTATGGCTCCGAGTGATAAGGGTGATAGTAGTCAACAACCATTTGGGAAGTTTAAACCGAACAGAGAGTCCATTAAATTCAAAGAAAACATCATCAACAACAATGTGAATGCAGCATCAGGTGTGCCTCCTATTTCTAAGTTTTTCAAGAAAGAAAGAAAGTTTACTCCTTTGAATGAATCATTGCATAGTATTATGAATAAGTTATTGGAACAAAATGTGCTTACTCTTCCTCCTATAAGGCAAATAGATCCTACAAAGATTAATTCACCCTATTTTGATAACAAATCTTTTTGTCAATTTCATCGTCAACCTGGGCATGATACTGAAAAATGTTTTGCTTTAAAGGGTAAAATTCAAGATTTGATTGATAATAATACTATCTCTGTTTCTGGTGTGAATGATAAAGGCAACACATCTGTAGCTCCTCCTAACCAAAATCTCAAGATTTTTACTGATCCATGGCCTTCTTATACCTCTGATGCAATTGATACTAATGATTCCTCGGTCTCACCTGATGATCTTGTGTCTATGACTCCGAATGTGATTAACTTTGTGGAACAGCAGAAAATCCCTGAAGAACCTTCCATCACATTTGATTCCAGTGAAACTATCAGGGCACCTGATGGTCCTCTATATATAGTTGCAAAAGTCAAGAATACACCTTGTCGTGGAGTGCTTATTGATCCTTCTTGCATGGTTAATATCATTACTAAAGAATTTCTTTTTACTTTGCAATTGAATCAAGTGATCTATGACAAAACAAATGTGGTTGTGAAACTATTTGATGCATTTTCTTCTCCTGCAATTGGTTCTATTACATTACCTATTGAGGTCCATAATAAATCCCTTGATGTGATCTTTGCTATTATTCCATCGTCCGAACAATTTCGTGTGAAGCTAGGCTATCCTTGGCTATCTGCCATGAAAGCTATTGCTTCTCCTATTCACAAGTGTTTGAAATTTCCCCATAATGGTGAAGTTGTTACTATCAATCATAGTCTCTTTAAACCAGCCGAAAGAACTTCTAGCGTTCCTATTGATTATTTCTGGCCTAAACAATTCCGATCTCTTCCACCGCGAAGTGATCATCTTTTCAAATCTTATCAAAAGTGGAAAAAAGATATGATCCTATCTCTAAGTGAACCTAGAACACCCAAACTTGATATTCCTATCATTCTTGAGAAGGAAGTTCTTCCTTTGAAAGATAAAACTAATGTCTTTCCTCAAGAAGATTCCCAACCCATCCCTATGGATGTGACTATGTCTATGTCTAATAAACTTTCCAAAAGTAGACCTATACCTCCTCGTCATGATGGACTTGGTCTCCTTCCTAAACCAAATATTCCTCCTTTATATGGAGCAGTTCCGCCTCCTCCCTCTTATAGAGAGAAGAGACCTTCTTCTTCTTCTATTATCCAACCTAAGAGATCACAACCCAAACACCCAAGTGATAAGGATGAGAACATTCCTCCTCCTCAATCTTCTCAACTTCCTACTAAGACTAGACGAAATCGTTCTGCACGTGAACGCCGACGAAAGCGTCGTCTTAGAGCTCAGGCAGCTGCTTCTCAAACTTTGCAATCCCCAAAAACACCTTCAGCTAGCATTATTCCATTTTCTCCTCAACCAGAAATTGAGCCAAAATCTCCTAAACATAAGATGCATGATGGTCTTGATCCTGTGCGAGTTAAAGATCCTATTTTTATAAATCTTGATGATGATATAGATGAAAATGTTATTCATGATGAAAATATTACTTCTCTTCATTCTGATAGTGATTATGAATATGTTGATGTTGATAACCATTTATCTAACGAATTTTCTAAAGCACTTATCTTAGCTCCTAGACAAGAACAACGTGGCTTGGAACATGCACATAGCCCTTGTTTGGATCTTGTGATAGCTCCATCTGCTGTGTTAGATGTTCCTCCTCTAGCGTGTTCCCTGCCTCACCGAAACATTGATCAGCAAGATCGGGGGGTAGATGACATGCTAGACTAGTTTCATTAGCATAGCAGACTCTCTCCTCCTCTCTTGATCTCTTTTGTTACTTCTTCTATGTGTTATTCTCATTCTTCTATTCGTTGTCCTTAGTGTTGTCTACTTGAGGACAATGCAAAGCATTGAGATCTCTTTTGGTCTCTCTCATGTTGACTCAAACGACACAGGTATTCCCTTCTAGGTGACTTTCCTTGATTGGGGAATGAAGAACAATTATGCATACATACATATGATATACATGAATTATCATACAGCATACTGAACCCAAGGAAAGCGAAGTCACCTCGTGCTTTGTGCTTTGTGTCTATTATCCTTGGGCTTATCTCACACTTGGGGGCTAAATCCTTGCGATAACGTGCTCCTTTACCTTCTCATTTCTTATGTGTATCACTACCTTAAAGCAATCACCCCCGATGAGGCGTGTGCGATCGCTTTAACGTAGGGGGCCATACACCCCGTTCATATCTCTTCAAGATACTTGAAAATTTCTTGACAAATTTAGCTTTGCCTTGAAAATTTTTGATATCTTTCTTGCATGACTCATAGTGAGGGAACCTTACTACTGACAGTCATGGTTCTCCCTCGTGATCTTCCCTTTTACTTTGTCAATTGAAGTCATAAGATCCTTAGTCCACTAGGGGCTTGGTATATCTTGCCTTCTTGACATGGTGAAAGTTTTTCAATGTTGTTTCCTTGTACTTTACCGAAAGTATGGGCGTACGCTTATACTCCCGCTAAAGTGGGGGCTAAATGTAGCATCCTAAAATTGCGACACTTGCAATTTCGACTGCATTTGGGTCTTCACGATGGCGGCGCAACGTTAAACCTGAATGGAGACCCCGAAACCTGTTGACGGCACCAAAAACGGCATATTTCTGCACCTTGGCCTGATCCTTCCTTGCACCCTGCTGTCCCAGGAGGTGGGACCATGGCGCCCAGCGCCCTGGTCCCTGGCCCTATTTTGGGCCCGGTCTCTTTTGGGCATCGAGTCTTTAAGTTTGCAAATTGGGAAATAATGTTTCCTAGTCGGCCTAAGGTCGGAAAAATCAGTCTATCAGCCCTAATTGACAAGTATATAAACTACATTTCCCCTCCCATTTGAGGAGGCAAGAAAAAAGAGGAAAATATATGCAAGCAAGAGGCGGAAGCGATATTTAAAACATTCAAGCATTCAAGCATTCCTTCAAGCAATTGAGCATTCTAAGTCTCCATTCAAGGCTAAGTGTTGCATTCAAGACAAGGATTCAACCATTGAAGAGGAGATCACTTACAATATACAAAATACAAAATTCATTACACCTTTGCATGTAAGAATACAAACATTCTTACAACAAGGTATCAGTACTTGTTTACATTACAAACATGTACATTTACAGCATTCTCATTTCTTGGTTAATTCCAAAACCGAGGTTTGACCTAAAGGCAAACCCCTAATCCCTAACCCCCCAATCGTCCTCTCTTTTCTGTGTGTAGGTTGCAGGTACGCGGCTGTAATTGAAGATCTGGAACCCTTGTGCAGAGACGAACAGATCCCCCTTCGTTTCGCGGATTTTTCGGAGGACCGTGTGCACGCCGGACGCCATCGTCCCGTCAACTTTCGCTCGAATTTGCAGAACAGCATCATCTCGACATTTTACTGCTACTTCCAGGTCCGCAGCTTCATCCCGTATCCCTATCTCTGTTTATAAGCGAATCTTTCTTACTTTACATGCATTCTTAGTTCAATCTTTCTATCTACATTCTTTACAAAAGAGGGTATCCTTGATGTCTCAACCCTTGAAACTCATTTAGAATCCAGTCTTGCATTGTGTGGGATTGGATCTTGTGGGTTTCAACCCCTCTTTTGAATGTAAAGTCCCTCCTAAGTGAAAACCGTCAATCAGTGACCCCCTTTCTCCTTGGAGTGGGGGAGAACACCTAGGATTCGATTTTCCGCTTTACAGTTTGCTAGCACCCTTCCATCAGATGCAACAATATCTTTACTAGTGGGGTTGTAATGTTTAGCGCATTCAACCACTAACTCATTGCATTGCATGGTGGGGAGGAAACCAGCAGCATGCATGATGCCACTCTTCATCATCTTTCGCGCAATGGTGGTAGGCACAAGGTTGTCCAGACCAAACATTCGCTTCTTAAATTCCCTCAGATTGATGCGTCTGAGGTTGGTGTCGCTAACATTCTTCCATTTTGAAGTCATCCTTGACTCCGGAGGAGCATCTTTATCCACTTGAAATTTCATACTGCCCAAGATCTGCAAGCAAACAATGAAATTTTAAGTTAGAAATTAATTCGCAATTTGAAAAAAACGGGGCTGCGAAATGGCGAAGTGTTGGAAAATTTTATCTTATTCTCATACTTGGCCAAACTGAAATTTCATCCTTAAAAACCCTTCAACCTTCAAGGGTGGTTGTGATCATGAATCAACACCCAGTGTTATAACTCCGAAAATTTCTTATACTTAGCCAAAAGAAAAAGAAATGATTTTCTTTCCCTAGAAATTCGAATAAATTTACTAAAAATTATTTCTCAAATTCTGGAAAATACTCAGAAAATTCATAAATCTGCATCATGAATTTAATTTCACCTTCGGACAAATCGAAGTAAGGCTGGAATTTTATCAAGAACACTCAGGAAATTCAAGAACGATTCAATAACTCTTCCTTATGCTGGTTGTCTTTCTCAAAAAAATCTGTGAAACTTTTGTCAAAAAAGTTTATCCAACTTCCAGCAATATTCAAAACTTTCTCCAAATGTTCTTCAAACTGAAAATACTTTACTAAGCTCTCCTTAGTAATTTCGAACTTCTTGGTGTAGAGATGAGGTTTACAATGAAGTATTTGTAAATGAAGTTAAATCCTCAATTAGAAACACTTAAAACCTTCCAACTCATACTTCCAATTCTAACTTCACTCTTTAGGAAAGTGTCGTCATCTTTCCAAGTTTGAAGAAAATATCTTCCAAAAGTTTCCAATTTGGTTATAAGTTCGAAATATCTATTAATCTTCCAATATTCTCTTTTAAAAACTTTCCATTTTGGATTTAAGTTCGAAATCCTTATCACTCTTCAAATATCCTCTTTTTGAAAACTTTCTATTTTGGATTTAAGTTCGAAATCTTGGAGGATTTTTATGACATCACTTGTATTTTCATTGATTTTGTTTGACTTTTATGTTTAGGCGGACTTTTGAAGACTCACCTTCATATTCATCAAACTTTGGCGGACTTTCCTTACCTCTCCCAGGCATGGCGGAGTTTAAGAAGCTCTCTATCATCTCCTTGGATAGGGCGGACTTTGGTGTTACCCCCACCAAGGCAAACTTTGGGTGACCTTAACAAGGCGAACCTCTTCATTGCTAGCATCTTGGGCAGACTTTGATGCCCTTCCTTTGCATGGCGGAGTTTAAGTGTTGGTCATCAACATAGGGCGGAGTTTTAGGAAGGCTCCCACATGCTTGGAGGGCGGAGTTTTGAAGGCACCTCCTTCATCATGTATAGTGGTCTTAGATGCCTCTCCTAGCCAAGGTGGACTTTTAGTCTATCACCAAGGGGGCGGACTTTTGAAGTGACCCCACTCAAGGCATAGGGCGGAGTTTTAAAACATCACCAAGGTGGACTTTTGACTACTTCCTCATGCATGGCGGACTTTGGAGTTCCCTCCAACATGGCGGACTTTCTTCATTTCTCATGAGGGCGGACTTTTGAGCCTCCAACTTCATGGCGGACTTTAGACACCTCTCTCAACATGGCGGACTTTTGGAGAGACCTCAACCAAGGCGGAGTTTGAACTATCTTCTCCTAGAGCGGACTTCTATGGCATCTCCTCATGGCGGACTTTGGAAGGTCTCATGGATAGGGCGGAGTTTTGACAAAGCGTGACCACCACTTGACATGCTTGGGCGGAGTTTGGAAGGCTCTCTTGATGACTCTCTATCATAGGGCAGAGTTTACAGGTGGCATCAAGGAGGGCGGAGTTTAGAAGGCTTCTCCTCATGGGCTCCCCAACTTAAACATGGTGGAGTTTATTGATATGCCCCCAATGCATAGGGTGGACTTTGAACACCTCCCCTAGGGCGGACTTTTGAGTGTTGGCCATCAACTCGCTAGGATAGGGCGGAGTTTTAAGACCACTCCCAAGGCTTCTCCAAGGTATAGAGGACTTTGAGAGCCCCTCTTCATGGCTTATCCAAGACATCGCGGACTTTTGGAGGGTCCCCAACATGGGCGGACTTTGCTGAGGCTTCCACACCTGTCATGACACTCAACCTTATCCATTAGCCATACTTAGATAAAAATTTTGGAAAATTTCAAAATTTCACAATTTAACCAAAATTAACCAGATTAACTTGAAATTTGAAATCTATATTTAGACAACCATTTGAAGCAGTACAATTCCTAGAATGTAGGGAACTGGCTTTTTAGGTCGAAACTTGGAAATTTTGGGTCCCGATCGAAGCTGGTCAGTGGTCTACGGGCAAACCCTAGATTCCCATCCCGAAAGAGCAAAAAGTAGGCATCCCTAAAAAATAGGGAAAACTTTCTAAAAATAGCCATACCGGGGATTGGGCTAAAAATGCCAAAAACGAAACTTCCTAAAAAATAGGAAAAATCAAAAAAGCAAACTTTCTAAAAATAGGAAGTTGTCCAAATTCGTCCAGATCAATTGCAATTTTCGTCCTTTGACCTTTCTAAGCACTCTAACGGTGTTGGTATTCTGGAATCTCATGATTTGCACAAACTAACTTTCAATCCTTAGGACTTGAATTGTTCAATACTGAGCAAGGCTTGGAAAAAACCGAAGCGGAAGGTCACGGGACACTAACAAAAACCCTAGAAAGCAAGAGAAGAGAGAGGGTCCCCATTTGCAATGGAGCGATGTGTGAAAAAGGTCACAACGAGGAGGTCACGCAAGATCCAAAGCAGAAGCCACCGCTAAAAAAAGCATCCACCGAAAAAACAAGAAATTGCGTTACAAGGAATAGCGGAAAAGTGGCGCTAAAGCCAAACTCGACGGCACAGACCAAAGAGAATGTAGACTGTGTGCTCCAAAAAAAATTGAATTCCTTGAAAACAATTGCATCCAAAAAAAATTGACGAAATTTTTAATGCCTTTGCTCTGATACCATATTACGCAAGCAATTGGTAAAAATTTTGATATATTAACAATGAGCAAGAACGCTCAATAAATAAATTACAAGGATTTACAAAATAGAAAGTTTCTAACAAGAAACTAAAATTACAATATATTATATGATTGAGCATTAATAATTAACTTAGGAAAATATAATATTAATACTACCACTGTAAAAAAAGATCGATCATCAAATATTGGTTGGACAAAATAACCAACCAATCTTCACAATAACAATTTAGTTGTGCAAAAACTCAAGTTAAGAAGTAGACACAAAATTAAACCGTGATAAAGTAGACATAACATATAAAGTAGACACAATGAGCTAAAATATAACCTCAAACTATAGACCATTCACCTATCATGATAGTAAAATACTATCTCTTTGGATGGAAGCCCCACCTAAATAAAATAGATTTAATGTTTTTATCTTGTTAATTTAAATTGGAGGATCCTTGCGATGTGCACATCAAAAATTTTATTTGACATTCGATGTAGATAAGAAGAAGACACAAAACAAAACCATGTGTGACACCGTATTAACAGCATTGACAGAAACCTCGACATTTGAAACCATGACAAAGTAAGCACACCATATGAATTAAGCACAACGAGCTAAAATATAACCTCGAAATATAGATCATTCACCTATCATAATAGTAAAATACTATCTCTTTGGATGGAAGCCCCACCAAAATAAAATAGATTTAATGTTTTCTATTTTGTGCATTTGAATTGAAAGGTCCTTGGGATGTGCACATTGAAAATTTTATTTAAAAAATTATTCAGCTATTTGTATGCACTGGTTGAATTTTGTGTAAATACTATTTATATGCCATGAAGTTATAAAATGTAAAATTGTCTACTTTTGTACCACCTCTCAACTCCCTACAAATTTGCAACTAGTTCAACCTATGCACAGCCCGGCGAGATCCCATTTGTAGTCATGCCCTAAAAATATCGTGCAATTGCATTATTCGTAAAATATTCACCATTTCATAGGTTTCAAGGGTTTCACAAGTTCACAAGAGATTGATTAAGGTTTCAAACGCAACTTAAATGTAAAACAATTGTTGAAAATCGTAGTCAATCATTTTTAAAATCGGCGATTTTTGGGGGTAAAAAATCATCCATGAGACTAATTCGCAAAAAATCAGGTGTAATCAGGACTTTTTGGAGATTTTTGCTTCTATGGGCAAAGTATTGTTTATCAAACTCTTCAATGGAAAAGTCAAAAAAAATCAAGGGTGAACATTTCATAGCAACAAGGCAATCATGGGGGAAAAACAAGAATTCATACATTTTTCTTACAGAAAAACTATATATTAAGCAACATGGATGAATTATTTCAAAACAATGCACAAATAAGAACCTCCAAAACCTATAACCATAAACTCATACAATTTCAAGGAAAAACCTACATTGGACACCAAATGTTACAAGAAATGAACAAGCAATAAAAAGAATGGAGAAAAATATGGAAAAGTATAACAAACAGCTCATTGTTAACTATAAAATGTACAAAATTGTCTTTTAAATATTGTGGACTGCCCTTCAAAACATTAGGAAAAAATGGAATGGCATATAAATTATATCTACTACAATCTCTCACAAACAAAGACAAGGAGAAAACCCAGTGGAATAAAACTCCTCTCCAAAGAGAGAAAAGATACAAACAAACATAAGTGATAGAAGGAGAACTCCAAACCCCCCAAAAATGAAATCCATCACAAGTAAATGGTCAATTGTCTTATAAGAGGGAAAGAGACAGACTATGTAGCCCCCTACAACGAGTTATCTACTGCAGACACAGTGAATGCTTGAAAAGAAAATACAATCCAATGCCTACAAACAACATTTCTCCCTTTGGAAAGAAACAAGACCAAGAATAGATGTAAAAATGCTTCCCATTCCAAATAAGAATTGATAGGAAGAAGAATCTAGATGTATCATAAGTGCGTCTCTGAAATTTGCTCATGTGTCACCATGTCCATGGAAGATGATGATGCCACAATCAAATCAGGTACATGTGCTATCAGTAGAGAAGGTGACAAACCAAGATGAAGTGGATGTTGAACTAGATCCAAAGACGAAGATGATATAACTACTATGATGGAGTTGTCATCGAGGAGAGATAACCCCTCAACTATTTCATCCAAATTTGAAATGTGAGACTCCACAAACAAATCTGAAATACCTATCAAGTAACCATCCCACAAAGATGAATTTGAAAGACTATGATTTACCTAATGCAAAGAATCATTGGAAGCTCTCGAAGAAGAATCTTTATACTCTGATGAAGCAATGAAAATTGGATTTAATTAAAGAAGAGGGAGCAACAAGAGAGGTCTCTTGATTATCAAGACGCTCAAGCATTCCATCATATTAAAGCTCCTCTAAAATATCATCATGAAAGAGTAGATTATCAACATCATCAACAGAAATGAGGTAATCTAATGCAAGATCATTTGGCAATGGATGATTATGTGGCTCTTCACAGTTCTCTCAAAATTTGGTCCAAATTGTACGTGGGCACATGATACCTATGGTATAATAGTAAGTGTCCCAAATATGTTAGTACAATGCTTGTACAAATCAATCCTATGATGTGATCATTTTTATCACCCCAAATTGATTTACTCCAATGTGTCTCTAGCTCAAGGATGATTCCATAAAAATGAGGCAAAAGATTGAACCACCTACAATGCATCAAGATGCCTTTTTGCTAAGATTCATAATTGTCTTTAGAATGATTACGGAAGAATGAAATGCATAACCTATGATTAGAACAATTATATGCTCCTCCAATGATAAAATCAAAGATGAAATCATATTATGCAACTGAACAAGTGATCTGATCAAAAAAACACTTTCCCAAGTGCCAAAATGTCCAAATAATCCATCCAAATGCAAATATGAACAAATTTGAAAAAAATGTACTTGGGGTTGAATCTGGAAAAGGTGCATGGATAGCTTGATAGACCTTCTCAATACCTTTGCAATGATGCAAGAATTGTGAAAATTGATGATTGAGACAAAAATTTATGAACTCGGAGGCCAAAAATGAACATCTAACTTCAATTAGCAATTAGATGCACCAACAAGAAAATTTCACAAAATGGACTACACCACTAAGCTAAGTCACAAGGTTTGAGTTAGAATTTGTGTTCGACAACAATGAAATTTGGATGAAGTTCGGCTAGATCAAAAAATTCGAAAAAAAATCCATCATTAAATTCGCCTTAAATAAATTTGATATTTTTTAAATATAAATTCCATAAAAATAAAATAATATTATGTTAAATTTGAATATATTATAATAAATTTTAGAACATATTTATATTATAACATTTTAATATTCAATTTAAATATTATTAATATATCAATAATAATTATGTCAAAATTTATATACTAAATAATAAATGTATTATAATTTAGAATATTAAACTTGAATATATTTAATAAAAAGAGGGTTGAAAGACTTCTCCAGGAGGATCTATGTAATGCAGAAATGAATCTTCAAAACTCTCCGAATGATGACAACCTCACCTGCACTCTGATGACAATCAAAGACCATCTCAGGAAGTTTCAGAACCAGAAAATTAAAGGGCTGAAAACCAAGGCCAAACTAAATTGGCTGGAATTGGGGGCCAAGGGCTCCAAATTCTTTTTTCACATGCTCAAAGTTAAAGAGGCTAAAGTCAACATCAATGCTATATGGGACAATAACACTCACATCACAGATTCCCAAGAGATCCTGCAATGCTTCTCCCTCTATTATCAAAAGCTTTTCGCCTCAGAGGAAGTAAGTGAAGAACACGGACAAGCTAGATTCCTTATTAAGCAATTAACCCCAACCAAATTTAATGAGGAGGACTGTGAGGTTTTGGGGAGCCCTATTTCAAAAGAAGAAATAGTCATGGCCATCTCCTCTATGGGTAACGACAGGTCCCCTGGTCCAGATGGATTCCCAGTGGAGTTCTATAAGAAAAATATGAAATGGATTGTGGATGACCTCCATGCCCTATATTTGGAGGCCATTTCCAAAGGAACTCTTGGTAAAGAGATCAATCAAGGGCTTATCAAACTCATCCCCAAAGAGGGAGACAAGACTTTGGTCAAGAATTGGAGGCCTATCATGCTACTAAATGTTTCTTACAAAATATTAGCTAAAGTAGTAGCAAACAGGTTAATCAGAATACTACCTAAGATTATCAGCCCTACCCAAATAGGTTTTGTGAAAGGCAGGTTTATCCTTGAGAACTTCCATCTGCTGGGAATCTCTAGATTGGGCCAAAGCCTCCGGTCAGAATGGGGCTATGTTACTAATAGACTTCGAGAAGGCATATGACAGGATAGAATGGGGTTTCATTACACAGATGCTAGACAGTCTGGCCTTCCCAGACTCCTTTTGCAGGATTGTTCAGACACTTCTTACTGATGCCAATGTAGTTGTGGAAGTAAACGGACTAAAATCTGATAACATTATTCTGTCCAAATCAATTAGGCAGGGGTGCCCTCTTGCCCCGGCCCTGTTTGTCCTGGCTGCGAATGCTATGCACTACATACTAAAAGACTGCAGCTTATCTCCTAAGGTTAAAGGAATAACACTCCCTAACAAAGAAGAAGTCATCAATATACAGTTTGCAGATGACACGGCTATTCTCTTCTCCCTAGAAGAGGAGAATCTATCACACCTTCTTCACAATATAGAGATATTCTGCAAAGCATCAGGCAGTAGAATTGCCCTACACAAGTCTACCCTGTTAGGTTGGACTGATGCCCCTCCTATCTAGTTGTCTAAGTTTGACCTAAAGTGGGGAGGCCTAGATACCATCATTAGATACCTGGGAATCCCCTTCTCTATCTCTCCGAACCTAAAAGAAATGTGGGAATGGTTCAAAAATAAGGTTGATAAGAAGCTCACCAAGTGGAATCGGAACTTCCTTTCCTTGGCAGGTCGCTATCAGGTTTACCAAAAACTGCTATCTTCCTATAACATATACTGCTCCTCAGCCTGGTTATTCAGCAATTATCAGTTCAACTACATTCAAAAACAGATCAGGAACTTCCTCTGGTTAGATGGAAAAGGCAAAAAGAAACAACATGCAGTTAAATGGGATTGGTGTATTAGATCTAAGGCTCAGGGAGGTATTGGCCTCAAAGACCTCAAACTTCAAGGAATTGCCCTGGCTGCCAAATGGATTTGTAAAGCAATTGATGGCAACGAACCCTGGAAAGTGCTTGTTAGAAACAATATTCAATGCTCCACCCCAAAATCAGGAAAAAAATGGAAGAACCTACCCATCACTGATCTGATTGTTGGGAGTTTTGAGGTCTCCCCTGCAAGGTCAGAAGTCTTCAAATCGATTTGGAAAGCCTGGAACCATGTTAAACATTTTATTAGCAATAAAGGCATAACAGATAAGGAAGGAACCCTTAATCTGAAAAGGTCTATTTGGTGGAATGTTCTGCACAATGGAAAACAGCTAGCCTATCTTCAAGGATGCTCAGCCCTGAAATGGCACAACCTGGGGCTAGTCTCATTTGAACACATTCTGAAGGAAGGCACCCTCATCTCCTGGGAATCTCTTAGCTCTAAATTCAACCTCCCCCTCTCCCAGGCCAAAACCTACTCCGTCCTCAAATCTGCACTAGCTTCCATCCTACCTGCTCCTTCCCCAGCCTCCCCGCCCCCCTTAACCTCCCTCTGCTGGTTAGATGGTTCCCCCCTCTTGCAAATCAAAGCCAAAATGATCTACTCTGCCCTTGTTGATTTTGGAGATATCCTTGACCACCTTAACTGCTCCTGGAACCTTTCCTGGGACTCCTTGCATTGGCGCTCTGCCCTCTCGAGGTTCTGGTCTTCCCCGACTGAGCCAAAGAAGAAATTTCTTGCCTGGAGGCTCCTTCTGCATAAACTACCTCTTAAGGACTTCAACGGAGACCCCTTGTTGTTCAAACTCTGCCGCATCCCTGAATCTGTATACCACATCTTTTTTGGTTGTCATTTTGCTAGAGAAATCTGGAATCTGTTTGGGATCTCACTAAATAACAACTATTTTTCTATTGAAGAGATGGTACTTGGTTATATTAGAGGTGGCAAGAAACATGCTAATCTTTTTTGGTCTGTTCTTTCTTTGGAAATTATATGGATCATTTGGAAATATAGAAATGATGATGTGTTTAATGGAAAGAGTAGGAACCTCACTGAGTCTCTTAGGAGACTCATTTTTTACCTTGTTGCTATGCAGGTCACAGTGGTACTAAGAATGGAGGAGGACAAATTTGATAGGTGGTTAAAGAATGGCTCTACTCTAGTCTTTATAAGAGAACTCTCACATGGCTTCACATGGGACCGCATGGGAAGCAATAAGACTCATTTTGAACAAGGGCTGATGAGATTCATGCAAGAGATGGAGGCACGCCAGCAGAGAGAAGACTTCATAGAGCTGGAGCTGGAAGGACTTCCCTCTCACCCTTACAGAGATCAGTTTGCCGAAGGGAATGTACTGGTTTGGTGCGAAGGAGAACTAGGATGGACTGCCTGGATCCCCCCAGTGGGCGACAACAATGACCCTGTTTCCTCCTTTGTGTTCAGTTAGCTGTACCCCCCGTGATGATGGGACACGTCCATCATTTTGTATAATTTTGTAATCAGCTCCTATCTAAATGTTTGTATATCGTTTATTGATCTCCTGCCTGGTTTAGCTACTGCAACTTATGCTTTAACTCTATAGTCTGACTATGTGGTTTCCAGCCCAAACTCTCAAATTTTGTATCTGCTGATTTTAAGATGCTTAATACAAAAATATATTTAATAAAAAAACAAATTAAATAACAAATCTACATGATTTAAAACATGAAATTAAAGATATTAAATTTTATTTTAATAAACTAAATTTAAAATAAAAACAAAACTTAAACTTTAAATCTAAGTATTTAAAGTTAAAAGAGAAGTCAATCCTTCTCCAACCACAAAGCATAAAAGTTGTGCTATTCTATTATCGTTGACCCTATTTCCGTGCGCTAATTTATTTGTTTTAAGGTTTCGGCAGCTGAAGTATGAGGCTCCGCTCCCGTTTTTCGACATTGTAAAGCACTATATGAAACTTCATCCTGGTCAGCGGTAAATATGCTCATTCACGCTGTTTGACAGTGAAAGCGTTAAAAAATCATTCACAAATGAGGACAATCACATCGCTCAACCTGAAAAACCCTTAAAAAACATTTTGTTTTTTTTAAAACTATGCCCTTAACACATACGAATATAGAGCGAATTTTAACAAATTTTTACTCACGTTTTCAAGTTCACCAAATTTCAAACTCCATGGCTAAAATTCGGTGAACCCTGTGACATAGCCACTAAGTGCTTTAAACCAACTTTCCCTCAATATTTCATTTGCAAAATTTTGACACTAGCAAAAAGTTATAGTGATCTCAAAAAATGGCTTATTTGGGCATCAAGGGGCAAAATTTGGCCACCGAGAACTTAGCACCCAAACCCTCATAAGACCACCCACAAGGCTTAAGGTTTAAAAATTCTTGTTGCCAATGGCAGCAACAAACCACATACCACACATGGGTCGCTCACTCTAAGCCCCTTGCTAATTGTGAAAATTGATCATTGTGACCAGCACTTGAACTTTGAGCCAAATTGTCCTTGGCAACATTTAATTTTAAAAAAATGATTTTAATAAAAAAAGACCACAAACTATACCAAGTAATGCAAAAGTGATGATCGTCTGGTGCAAACAAGAATATTCACCAAATATATAGACCTCCAACTGTGCCCACCCACATATGACCTGTCAAGTCCGTAAGATCATATGTACTCCATACAACTGTACAAACAAATCCTCTGCCAGAATCCTTCAAGCTCTCATAAAATGGCCAAAAATAATCATCTCAAAAATATAGTGTCATTTACCAAAATTTCATCCCAAAGTGCTCCTAGCAAAAACTCCTACTTGATTAAAACAGCAGCCACAAAATCTAGGAGTGCCCCTCCGAAGTTTTAAAACCTTATGCAAAAGGCCCATTTAATCCCCAAAAACCTCTTCTCCAATTAGCGACAGCCCTAGACAAAGACAAAAAAAAAATTGGGGGGGTTGTAGAGTGTGGTTGTATCACATTGCAAAACAGATTATATAGGAAGCTACACAAGAGTATATTCTCATCTATTAGGCTTTACAAGACATATGGGTTGAATGTATGTCAGAAATAAATGAGAGAAAAACATATGATCCTTAACGATGATTGGTGGTCCACTATGAGGTAAGAAATATTGATTTTTAATAACTCGTTAATTTTATTATTAAATTTCTTATTTTAATTTTCTAACTTGTCTTTTTTGAAATTTTTGTTTGTAGACATATTTGGTTCTTCATCACACATGTTCTAGATATCAATAGATATGCTAATACAGACTCTCCCATTATTGGACAGATTTATGAGACATTTGACAACATGCTTGGAAAAATGAAGCAAGCAATTTGTAACAAGGATCCTAATTTAGGATTATATGAGCAACACACTAAGCCCATTGTCATGTGTGGCTAGAACACCATTAACACTTCGCTTCATATGGCAACCTTTTCTCTAAATTCCAAATAGTATGCACCAAAGATTGGTAAGTTGCCTCCTTGTGATGATGAAGAGGTGAAATAAGGGCTAGTGAAGGCCCTTCCAAAGATGTATTTGAGTCCGGAGTCGAGTATACTTCACACACAATGGCTTTCCTTTACTAATTTTCAAAGTCCGGCATTTCAATAAACCAAAGACGAAGATAGAGCTACATAAACTCAAACTGATCCTATTGGATGGTGGACATGTCACAGTAAGGATACACCAAAGTTGGGTTCACTCACTTTTCGCTTCCTTTCATAGGTTGTCGATTCGTCTATTGAGGAGAGGAATTGGTCCATACACAACTTCATTCACTCTATCAAGAGGAATAAGATGACCTCTAGACAAGCAAAGAAGTTGGTGGCAATGCAAAGTATTTTGTGACTTGAAGATCATTAGACTTCAAAGTATTGGCAAACTCCAACTTTACATCGGGAGTTTGATCCAAAAGATGCCACCCAAATTGATGAGACACAAGAAGGATTGATTGGAGTTCCATTGGATGAGGCAGTCCCTTATAGTCGCAATGACTCAAAGTCAAACCCTGGTTTTAATGTAATGTTGCCAAATGCCAGTTAGGGGTAGCCTCATACTTTCTATCACTATGTTTTGGTGGCATTGTCATTTTGACATTTGAAGTTCAAACTCGCAGCCTTTGAGCATTTTGTTGTTATTTTTAATTTTATATCCTATGCACATTGACAATGAATTCTAGAAGCAATTAAGTTTTGAGTTTTGATATTTACTAATATTAATTTGTTTGACTCGCATGTAAAACTCTATGTTTTGTATTAAGGATTCTATGATGTATATGTCAAAATGATGAATGTCTTATCAATGTTATCATATGAATCTTTAAAATTTCCCTATTTTTTATGTAGCTTTCCCCTTTGTCGTCCCCAAAAATGGCCTCAAAAAAATCTGCCCTAAAAATGCATCCCCCCATTCTTTGTCATTCCTATCCCAGAAACTCAGTGAAACATAGCTAATTCTCTGCAAAAGGAAATACTTCTAATGCAGCAGCTTGCATTACTTGTGAATCCTAGTCTTTTTCTCAATATTTAGGGTCCAATGCTTGATTGTTTTCATAATCCCAAGTCTTTTCTGTTTATTTAGGGTCCTATTATCCTTCTTTAGCCATGGATCAAGATTTAGTGGCAGGTGTAAACTTTATTAGTGTTTTATATAACATTTTTGTTTTTTATAGAAAAGCATGGGTCTCAACACAGAACTCAAAAATCTGATAAGATTCACAAGTATTGCCTGCAAATCTCGTAAGATTTCAAGCCACAACATCATCAAGTGTACCTCAGGCCCAGATCCCATGTCCTCGTCCAAATTTGACATGTCTCGTACACTAATACATATGAATACATATATGTATACAGGGGTGCATATCTATTGAATATGCATATGCTGTGCATGTGTATGTGGACATGAATATGTATGTGAATATGTATATGCATATCTGTAGGTGATATTTAATGAAGAAAAAGAATGAAAAAGAAATACAATACGCAAAAACATATCTCTATAAATACTGACCCCCATATATGTCTCGAATCAGCTCCTGTTGCTTCTCCACAGACTGATCTCCACATAAACAGCAATGAATCAGTTCTATTCCAATCATTACCCATTGACAAGCATTCTTAATAGAAGCATCTTAGAAGTGATGAGCTACATTAAAATTATTGTGAAAGAAACTAAAGAAATTAAAACTTTCGATTGAGAAATTACTGTACAATGACCATATTGAAACTTTAACCATAGTCACCAAATCTTCACATCATTCTTTTATACCAACCCCTACAGTTACTTCTATCCCTCCTTGCTTACCTAATTTGTTTACCCTCTTATCCCATCTATCTTTCCTTGCATAGGTTCACTGCAATTTTATTATAACTATTTTCATCTTCTTTTTAAATTACAACTAATCTCCTTTTTCAGCAATTTATTGACTCTCTTAACTGTATGCTTGTTTGTGTAATTTCTCGTCTTCACATTCTTAATTAATTTTCTTGGTTTCCATGCTTTTATAGAGCTACTCATGCAATCCTATTGTCTTTACTTCTTCATCTTGAAGATGGATCACAGAGTATTATCCAAGACACTGATGCAAACAAAACAAACACAGTTTTTCCCAGAAGCTCTTCTTACTCACTCACATGTACTATTAAAAGTTCAAGTTCATAATAAACCAAATTGTTCATTGACATTAAAAGAAATATTGAAGGCATTAAAGTGACAGATACATGTATGAATGCACACATTAGTACAGCATGGCTTTATTATGTCTTGATGAAAAATTTATTGATTTAGAATAAAAGAGAGCCAACAATCAAGATAAGAAATTAGAAATTGGGGACATCTTGGTGACTTTTGACATAGCGTCTCTTTTTACTAAAGTTCCTATTCTTGATGCCGTCGATATTGTTAGAAGCAAGACGAATGAGGAAGTGGCTTTCTTAGTTGACTTATGTCTCGGGTCCACTTTCTTTTCTTTTCAAGGAGAAATCTATGAGCAAGTCGACGGTGTAGCCATGGGATCCCCTCTTTCACCTATTATAGCTAACCTATACATGGAGCAGTTTGAAGATTTGGCCCTCCAATCTCTTCCTCTTAAACCACGGTGGTGGAAACGCTATGTTGATGACACCAATGTGTGTTGGCCGCATGGCTTTGAAAACTTAGAATAATTTCATGCCCACCTTAATAGTTTAGCCCCTTGCATCTCTTTTACCAAAGAGATTGAATCCAACAACCAACTCCCATTCCTTGACATTTTGCTCCCTAGGAAACCAAATGGTACCCTCTCTCGTCAATTTTTTTTAAGTCCACTCACACCGATCTCTATCTCCACTCTTCTTCCCACCATCACCCCACCCAAAAAGCTAGCATCCTCAAAACTCTTACCATGAGAGCCTTTCGTGTTTGTGACAAAGAAAACTTACCCCATGAATTGTCCTATCTCCATAAAGTCTTCCTTTTGAATGGCTATAGCAATAAAATCATCTCTAAAACTTTCAACCAAGCAAAATCTAATCTCTCCTCCAAACCTAATTCAATCCAACCCTCTAGCCTACCCATTGCCTCCCTCCCTTATATTGAAGGGGTTTCTCATAAAATTTCCAAAATCTTTTCTAAAAAAGGCCTTCTTTGTGCTTTCAAGCCCATCTTGACTTTAAGAAACCCCATCCCTCCTCTCAAAGACCCTAGGGACATCTATCTCAAGTCTGGTGTTTACAAAGTCATTTGTTCTTGTGGCATTCCCTATATAGGTGAGACCGGTTGCTCTTTCAAAACCAGATTGTAAGAGCACAATGTTGACATCAAACATGAGCGTGCTCTCAAATCAGCCCTTCTCGACGACTCTACCTCCACCAAACACCATATTTGCTTAGAAGATACCCAAATCTTGTCTAAAGAAGATAACCTATTCAAGGGAAAACTCAAAGAAGCGATTTAAACTCACAACCACCCATCTAATCTTAATAGAGCTGAAGATTGGAACCTTAGTTTCTCTTGGATTCCACTATTAAATAATCTCATAACCCACAGCCTCCTCTGCTCCTAGCCTTCTCTTTCCTCCTTATTGGTCTTCCATCCTTTCTTTCCTTTCTCTCCTCCTTACTCTTCCCCCCCCACCCCCCCCCCCCCATTTCACTCTTAGCTTGATTTTTCTCCCTTTGGGTTAGGTTTAATTCATTCCCCCCCTTTCTTCTTTTGTTTCCCTCCCTTTGAGTTGCTCAGGAGATTGTCTTTTGACTTATGTTTTTTAGTCTATTTCTCAATAAGAGAACACTTATGAGATAAGAAAATCATTGAGAATACCTTTTTTTATTTTTCATATATATTTATATACCTTTTTGTTATCTTTCTCATTATTTTTTAGTTTTTTAGTCTTTTAGGTGGGTTATCTTTATCAAGACAACAATAATTAGATAAGATATCATTAATAATATCACTGACAAGGTATTATTAAAAGGTATCTTTCTCCAATTAATGTTATTTTATTGTTATTTTTTCTTTTCCCTTTTTTTAAGGGTTTTTAATTTTGGTATTTCATCTTTTAGGCTTTTATTATTATTGCCTCTTCTTCATTTCTTTTCTTTTCTTAGTTTGTCATTTTATTTTTCTTATCATTTTTATTATTCTTTTTATTGTTTTCCTCTTTATTGTGTTATTGTAGTCTTTTATCTCTTTTGCTTCCTCTCCTTTATTGGTCAAGTATCTTCTTAGTTTTCTTTTTTCTAATTTTTATGGTTTTATTTATTCCCTACACCTTGAATTGTGTGCACACTTCACACTGCTACCCCTCTCATCTTTTTATTTCTGTCTTGGTCTGCAATCTATCAATTTTCTCCTTCGTCTGTTCTCTTTCATCTTGATGATGGTTCATGGAGTGTGACGCGAAACATCGATGCAAAAATTCTTACACAGTTCAATCCAGAAATATATCACAATCATTAGCATGGACTCTGGAAATTTGATAAATAAAATTGTATTTTCCTTTTGTTTTGTAGGTTTCTTTAGTTGTTTTGGAGCCCATGATGATACTTACAAGGTGTAGGATAGTCAGAAGTCGGAAAAGGCCAAACATTATCACCTACTATTTTTAATAAGTCCGCCTATATAGGCACATATGGAAGTGAAAACTTACACAAGAAGCGGAATTGAAAAATGAAGTGAATGGAGGAAAAATATCATAACTATATTGTACCATTTGGGAGATATTAAAGTTTTTGTCCCAAGAAATTTCTTCTATAAGGTTTCAAACTCAAATTTGGAGCCCTTAGAAGCCTCATAAAAGCTCAAAAGTGGATGAAATAATCTTCAAATAATTTCAGCATTGTAGATCTGTTTGCAAGCTTTCCAACATTATATTATAATAGCAAATAAGATGCCCGAGTCAAAAGTTATGGCTCCCGGAAGCTATGCTACCAAAATTCAAATTTCAAATGAAAAATCTTCCTAGGCAAGAAAATGAATGGCTAGAACTTTGGGCATCCAAAAAGGAGAAATACACTTTCTAGAACATTCTAAGGCGGTTATTGGTGACAAATAAAGAGGTGAAAAGAGGTTGCAAAAGGCAGCTTCTTTAACGCAAATTGTGGCTTTGAATTGTAGAGATTTCTTAAAGAGTTGATTTTCTTTGTAGTGAATCAAGCCCATATGGTTGTAGCATTGTAATTTCTGAATCTATAGTTCCATTTTATTGAAGAAAAAAAAAGTGGGTTGGTTTCTTTCCTACATCTTTTTCTGTTAATATCTACTAAATGGAAATGTTAATGACAACAAATTTGTAGTAGCAAATGATCTCATTCTCTATAAAAAAAGAATCTTCCTAATTCTTAAATCCATAATGGAGTACATAATAAGGACTTTACATGATACTATTAGCAAGACATCTAAAACACTATAAGATCTATAGGCAAATTAGGAAAAGGTTGTCATGGAATTGCCTGAAAAAAGATGTCCTCAGGCACATCAAAGAAAGCATGACCTATCTGCAAAATAAAGCAAAATATATTTTTCCACCAACCTTGCTTTGGCCATCGCCTATCCCAAATCAAAAGTGGAAAGGCATATGCTAGGATTTCATTGCAAGCCTCCCCAAGTACATGGCAAAGATTGCATTTATATTGTTGTGAATATACTAACGAAGTATGCACACATATTTGCTAATTTTTCAAACTCAAAGCACGTCACATGGTTGATTTATTTTTCAAATAAATGTTTAGGCTATACGGGTTGCCTAATATATTTTTAGTGATAGAGATAGTAGGTTCCTCAACTCTTTTTGGCAAAAGTTGTCGCATTTAAGTAATAACAAACTCATTCCCAACACAAGCAATCATCCCCAAACAAATGGACGAAAATAGATAGTGAACAAGTGATTTTAGTGGTGTTTGACGAACTATGTTTTAGACCAACCATCAACTTGGGTTAAATAGCTGAATCTAGGAGAATACTACTACAACATCACTCACCATATGTCCCATGGTATGTCAATGTTCATGCAATTATATGGTTATGATGTGTTTTATTGATTTGGTGTTCACTGATAGCGGAGTGCCAAAACTAATGACTAGGCCAGGCCTAGCAAAGAAATATTAAGATCACTCAAAAATCACCTCCAAAAAGCCCAAAATTGACAAAAATTCTATGTAGATCAAAATCAAACCACACCAAGAGGTCATTTTAAGTTGGAGATAGTATTTCTAAGATTGTAGGCTTATAGGCAAACCTCCATCAATCGCAATGGGTCTAAAAACTTCAACCATTGTTCTATGGGCCTTATAGGATCTTGAGAGTTGATGAAGTTGCATACAAGTTAATATTGTTAGAAAATAGAAGGGTCCATAATGTTTTCCATGTGTCCCACCTCAAGAAAGACCTTGGACAACATGTCAAACCTTCTATTAACTTGCCACCTTTGCATGATTAGGGAAAGCTCATATTGGTACCTAATGTTTTTATTGATATTATAGAGTATCCAGTTTGTTGGAAGAATTAACCTACACAAAATGCTACTTGGGAAGGACTAAAGACTTGAAGCATCCAAATGTAAATTGCAGGCAAGCAATTTTAGAAAGGGTGGACTTGTAATGTCCCAAATGCTAAGTATGAAGGTGTCTAAGTCACTTTCAAGCCCTCGATGGGATTTCAACTTCTCTCATACTATCATGCCTTCCATTCATTCTTTGCACCCCCACTTTCTCAATTCTTTGTCATCTATGGTTTTCCATGATTTCCTTACCTTGGTACCCTTTCCCTTGATTCCCCAATTCCCACTATTATTGGATATGCAAAAGCCTCAATCCCTTGCCTCCCATTCCCTTGCCATTTGCGAACCCACAAACCTTCACTTCCCCATTCACCTTTGCTTCCCTATGAACTCAATATTTTGATTCTGACTCCTTCCTACATCAAGTATCATCAATTCCTAGTCCTCACTCCCTCCAACATTGTGTATCTCTTAATCCTAATCCCCACTCCCTCTTGTGTCAAATATCTCTAAAGCTCAACACCCACTCCCTCCAACATCAAATTTCTTTGAAGTTTGATCCCTATTGTCTCACCACTATACCTATTCAAGCCTGCAAACCTTTCCATCCCCTCGCACCTAGGCATCATTGCATCCCATTCCCCAAACCCCCTAATTCAAATCTTTGGAGTTCATAATGTCGATGTACCAAATGAAAATACAACTAAGTAGCATCTCAATTCTGAATTTCCCATCCCTCTTGCCATTCCATCATTAAGTATGCATTTTCACACACCCTGACCTTCAAACATGCCTTTCTCGTGACTCTCATCGTTTGAACAAATGATTTCACCTATCACCATGGCTGACCAAGGATGCCATTAATGGCCTTAAGTTAAATGCAATAAAATACAAGAAACTTTCAAATCCCTATTCAACACATTTGGGCCCATGCTAGACTTTCAACCTCTATATAAGTTAACCAACTTCATCAATCATATTTCAGCCATTTCATCAAGTTCTGACCTTAATTTGAGCACTTGTGTTCATCTATGAGATGAAATATAAATAATATATTATTAATTTATATATAGAATATATTTATTTATATAAATTATTAGCTATTCTATTATATAATAATTAAATAGAATAATCAGTATTTAAAATTTAAATAGAGTGTATTTAGATATTTAAATAATAATCTTTTAGATTATGCGATGTGCAAAATTTTAAAATAGAATATAATGTAAAAGATATTATTTAAATGTCCAAATTATAATTATTAATTTGACATGTTAAGAGACATCAAATTTATGTCAAGGGATTTTTCTAAACACACTAACTCCAATACAACCTATCCCCCGCTTCCATTGTTACTAAGATGAGAGCCATGAATCATTAAGAACAACATGATATACTTTGCTAAAGTGATGAAGTGAAAATTTGGTACATTGTGTAGATATGCTTTCTTCTCTTGTGCATTATTCTCTCTCATACTGTCAAACCTTTACTATGTTACCTTTTGGAGTTAATCGATCTTAAAGAAATATAGGAACTTGTTCTTACATGGTATTAGAGCCCAGGATAGCACCCTAAGGCTTAATCCAATATTTTGCAGGAGTTGTCGAGATTTTGGTGTCATTGAAGTTGTGGACAAGCTACAATGTTTTGTTGTGAAAATCATTGATGCACTATTCATCGAAAACTCAGCGAGTTTTTGGCTCAAGCGAGAAATAACACCATTGAGTCACCACCAAAACTCGTCCAGTTTTTGGCGAGTTTTTGGCAATTACTCGACGAGTCTGTTTTTGAAAGAGATCTGTTGTGACGTTTTCACACATCGCCTCATTGCAAATGGGGACCCCCTACTTTTTAGGCCCTCTTGCTCTTTTGGCTTTTGTTCTTCGGGTCTTTTCACGGCAGTCTCTTTGATCTTCGTGGTTTGCAAGTGTTTTGGGGTTAATTTGATCAAGTCTGCAGCTTGTTTGAGCAAATTTGGCTAAGTCTGGAATCTGTTTTGTTTGTTTTAGTGTTTCATCCTTCAGACTTGGATTTGAGGCCTTTCCTTTAGGGTTTTGGAAAAATTGGGTGTTGCATTGGAATCGGGGCCCTTTAAGGAACTTGCACCTGAAATGATAAGCAGCTCAAGGTAAGAAGGAATGTGTGATAGTCAATGGGCCGCTGAGATGGAAGTAGAATGTGAAATGCAATTCGGGTCAGCGCTTGATCCCCTACTCAAAATCCAAGAAGAACTGCTAAAAGAAATTGAGATACATGAGATGCGGATTGATGAACAAGTTGTCGTGATAAAGAATGAAGATTTATTTGGGTTGGGGCTCAACTTGTTATGAAATATTCAAAAGGAGTTAGCTGGAGAAATGTCCTATATTTCCAAATTCCCATTCAAATCCAGCTCACACCATGGTTTGTTTGCTATTGAGTGTGATCTTGATCTGCATGTTTCAGATGCAAATGGGATGGTACATCACCATCTTTGACCTCCTAATGAAGCAATGGATGATATGCAAGAATTCCCACCCACGCACGAAAACCACCAGGTTGTCTCTCTCCTTGCTCCTAAGATTGAAATCTATGAATTTGATTATGGAAATTTAGGAAGAACAACTTGTTTATGGATTAATCATGGTCCCGATGAGTTGTCACAATTGCTAATCATTCCTAAAGTTTTGCTTGAGTTTGAGACTTGTATTGTGAAAGATTACTTTTCTAAGTTTAAAGATAAATTTGCAAGGCTTCGAACCATGACTAATGCCATGTTGCTCCTACACATCCTGAGAAATCATGTGCGGAGTTGTATATATTTAGGTCTTGTGAGTTTTGTCCATTCGAAATTTTTGTTCATTTTAGACTAGGTTTCCCTTTTGTGGGTTTTGGTTTGTTTTGTTTTGGGTTCTCCCTTTAATTTTTTGGTTTTGGTTTGTTCCGTTTTGTTTTGAATTGGGTTTCGGTTTTGGTTTTCAGCCTTTGGTGCTGGTTTCCCTTAAGCTTGTCCGCTCAAGTGGTTTTTCTTAGGTTTAGGGTTTTGAGTGGCGTAAATGTTTGGAGTCCCTATTTGTGAGTCGGGTGATGATGTTTCCCTTGTGCAAGCCTGCTTATATTCCACTTAAGCTATGTCTTGACACAGGAATCTTGAGATTGTCATGCTTTACACGCCTAATCAACTACTTTGAGTCATTTAGATTTCCTGGGAGAAGTCATGGCCGATGAAAACCTTACATTTTGCTTCTGCGCCACTGAAATTTCCAAGCCCATAGTAGGCTTCACTGCTTACGAGCCAAAGGAATTGACAAAAACAAAAATGCAATATCAAAAGAAAGAAAAGATGAAAAAATGAAAAGAAATATCAAATTTTAGGCTTTGGGAATATGCGGATAACTCCACCAGGGCTATGGATGCCTGGCTAGCAATGGAGCAATATTCGTGGGAATTTCAAAGACAACCTTGTCGGAGCTATGGACACTTGACTAGCAGCGAGGCAATGTCCAAGATGCTTTTGAAGTATAGATACCTTTAGCTTGCCATGACTGATTCTAGGAGGCTAGATGGTCTTGTGAGATGGAATTAATGCATATGCACACACTTAAGCAATCTTAGATGAATGTGCTTTAATTTGGGTTCTAGCCCTGAAGTGTTTTTCAACACTTCCCACATGGATTGGGTATTTTTATCTTTGAAATATTCAAGAACATTTATTCGGGTGGGGTCTAGATGTTGTGACGTTTACACACATCTCCCCATTGCAAATGGGGACCCCCTACCTTTTAGGCCCTCTTGGTCTTTTGGCTTTTGTTCTTCGGGTCTTTTCGCGGCAATCTCTTCGATCTCCATGGTTTGCAAGTGTTTTGGGGTTAATTTGATCGAGTTAGCAGCTCGTTTGAGCAAATTTGGCTAAGTCTGGAGTCTATTTTGTCCATTTTAGGGTTTCATCCTTCAGACTTGGATTTGAGGCCTTTCCTTTAGGGTTTTGGAAAAACTGAGTGTTGCATTGGAATCGACGTCCTTTAAAGAACCTACACATGAAATTTGAGCGAATTCTAAGCAACTTTCTAGTTTTAGAAAGTTCCTATTTTTTAGGGATTTCACTACCTCCTGGATTGGTCTAATTTTGCCGAAAATCAAACTTACTATTTTTAGTAAGTGTCCCTGCATCCTGTTTTGCCCTAACTCTAAGATTTTGAAACACTTTCTATTTATGGAAAGCCTATTCTGACAAGTTCCTCACAGGCAAACACTGAAAACTAATTATTCTTGAACATTTCTAAATCTGGAAAAGTCAAAAAGCAGGCTCAAAGGATCAAAAATGGTTAAGTGTGGGCATCCATTCCAGAAGTGGAAAACATGAAAAATCTTCTAAATCTGGAAAAAAATCACTTCAATTCCCCAAGGTGGTACCCCAATCTAGAAAATGTGCAAAAATCCCTTAAGTCATGAAAAGATGAAAAAATGCCAAATTCCTTGGCATAGGTGAAATGGCGCCCATGTCCCAAGAAGAGGCGCCAAAATGAGTATCTCATGGAAAAGTCAAAAAATGGGAAATTCTTTGCCCATGGTTATTTTGCGCCCAAGAGCCAAGATGGGCGCCAAAACAAGGTGCTCATGGAAAATGCAAAAAATCACAAATTTCTCCTTAGTGCCAAAATAGCGCCCAAGTCCCAATAAGGGCGCTAAAAGGAGGTTGTCATGGAAAATTCAAAACAAGTCAAATTTCCTCCTTGACAGTGATCTAGCGCCCATGCATAGGGAGAGGCGCCAAATTAAGGTCGCCATGGAAAATGGGCAAAAATGCAAAATTCCTTGCCTAAGTGTTTTCAGTGACCAAGTGCTAAGCAAGGTGCCAAATTGAGTGTACCATAGAAAAACATTCAAGGGCGAAATTCCCCCCTCAAGCCCAAATGGCACCCTAGTCAGGAGAAAAGCGCCAAAATGAAGTAAGCATGGAAAAATCAGAGAATCCAAATTTCCATCCCTAAAGCAATTCAGCACCCAGGTCAGTCATGGGGCGCCAAATTCATGTTGCCATGGACAAATCAAAAAGGTTGAAATTCCTTCACACTGGCAAAACATCGCCCAAGTACCAAATTGGGGGGCTAAATAGAGGTGGTCATGGAAAACTCAAAATTTTAAAAAAATTCCTCCTCCAAGGTGAGTTAGTGCCCAAACAAGGAGAAGGGCACCAAATAGAGAGAGCCAAGGAAAAAACATGAAAAGGTAGAATTCCTAGCTCAAGGGGAAATAGCGCCCAAGGTAGAAGTCAGGCATCAAAATGTAGAGGTCAAGGAAAATGTGTCAAAACCAAGGTTCCTCCTACATAGCAATTCAGCGCCTAAGGAGATACAGGGGCGCCAAAATGATGGTGTCAGGGAAATCAATGAAAAAAGGTGAAATTTCCTTCAAAATATGAATTCCACACCCAAGTCAAGGATTGGAGAAAATTTTCTAAGGCATGGAAATTCAAGGTCAAGGATGAACTGAACAAAAAAAATCCCCTCAAGAAAAATTTTGAAAAATCCACTTTCAGGCATCAAAATTCATCAAGAATTTTGAAATTTCTTCAAATTTAGATTCATGAGAGAATTTTCTCTCCTGGACCCTGGAACCCTAATTTGGAAAAATCCCTAAAAAATAGGAGCTGTGTAAAAACGATGGAAAAGCTTCCTTAGATCAAGGAAAAGTCAAAATTTCAAGAAGATTCTTCATGAATCAAAAGTTTCTCTCTCCTGAAATTTTCTCTCCAAGGGTTTCTCACCAAGTGGCAGCCAGGTCAACACATGCCGAATTGATGGAGCACCTCTTTGCATGTAGCTGCCACATTTATGACATTATGGTAGATTCCTTTGCATGTAGCCGCCACATTTATGACATTATGGTATATTCCTTTGCATGTAGCCATCACATGGGAAGATGGTGGAGCATTTAAAGCATTATGGGTGATTTTGCATGAGGGAATATTCTTTGCATGTCAGGAAAATTTAGTAGAGGATGGCGCATTTAATGCATTTTGGGATTCAAATTGTAATGGACAAATTAATTGTATATGGGCATCATGGGTATTTATTGTAGATTCCCACCTTGTTGCATCATGTGTGGGGATCTTTTAAGGAAACCCCTAATTAGGGTTTGCATGTAGCCAAGGCATGAAACCTATATAAAGGGGTGACCCCCCTCATTTGTAAAGCAAGGAGATTTGTATGAAATTCTTGCGATAAGTTTTTGAGATAATAACAGTGAAACATTGTTCTTTGAAGGTGTCCACTTAAGTTATTTTTTCAAAACTTACATGGTTTCACCTTCTTCACTTAGAGTAGAATTTTATTTTCTCAATTGTTAGATAAAGTGCTTTGATTTCAATGAAGTATGTAATGGTGTTTGATGAATTTCCATGGTTCATACTTTTTGTATCTTGTTGATTATAAGATGCAGTGTAAAGTTAGCCTGAACCCCCAAATTTATGCTAATTTAGATTGAGAATAGTAGTTTGGATTGCGTCGTGTTGGTTATTCAAATGCACTTTCTCAATGTGAAAATCCTTCAACATCCTCAAAAGATTGCACTGGTTCTTGCGAATTTGTAGTTAATCTTGGCGAAGCAGAGCTTGGTTTACTTGGAATTTGTCCACCAGAGCACTATCCAGTGATATCACTGCCCTTAGGAGTAGATTTAGATCCTCTAACCCTTTCCCCTTTAATTTCAGTTCAATCAGTTCGAAGCAGAAGCATCGCAAAATTGCTATATCCAATGATGAAGTTCCAGCCACATCAAAGAGGTGAAAGAATGATCCAAACATAAGTCCCCTTGGATTACCAGCAATCACATCGGCCAACTAAGTCACATATGTTGCATATAGGAACCTTGGAGTTGATTGTTTGAACTTATTGCAATCTTAGCATACAATCATACTTTGATCAAGAGAGAGTAAAGTGACTGTTGGGCAACTTTATTCTGTGTTAGGCGATGTCATAAAAAACACATCAAAAAACTATCAAATTTTTTTTCCAAGTCAGTCTCATTCTCTTCATCAGAATATATACATGAAATATAACTTTTAAGTATTCTTATACTTTAAGTTATATTTCATGTATATATTGGTAGGATGTTTGAGAGTGGTTTTCGATCTCTAGGAGTTATAATGCAAATTCTAAGTTTTAGATGATCTTTTAAATTTTCAAACTTAGTCAAATTTTAGTAATCAGTAGGCTCCTATCAGCATTCTCTCGCTCTCTCTATCTCACTCACTTTATCTGCCCCAAATTTTAGACCTCTCTATCTCCCTATCACTCTTCCTTTGTCCCGTCTCTCTACCACTCTCTATCTCAATCTCTCCTCTCTCCCTCAAGATCTAGACCTATCTCTCCACCCCTCACTCTCTCACCCTCAAACCCCCACAAGGGATGCTACCCTCAACCTCATTTTGACGAGGTGGAGGAGCCACATTGGACACCTGGGACTAGACCCTCTAGTTCTATCTCTCCCCTGGTTTTCACTAAGCTAGGAAGAGGAAGATGTAAAATGTTTTGATGTAATATTTACTTTTAGTTTTACAAAAACAATTTGCTATTTCATTTTGTTTCAGTCTGTCAACCATCAACATTCCACAAGAGGATGCCATTTTGTACCCAATTTGCATTTAAATTAATCAAATATATCTAGACTCAGCTTGATTTTTTTGTGTACTCATTTAATGACTCATTTGATGCATCTCCTCACTGAATTTTGCAAAAAAAATGCATTTCTAATCAAATTTAAGCAATTTTTTAAGTTGCTGAGTTTTTGCCAAGTTTTCACTGAGTTTTCACCGAGTTTTTTTTCAGGCCTTGACAAGTTTTTGTTTTTGGCGAGTAGGTTCAACTATGGTGAAAAAATTTGAGCTTTAATCTAGGGTGAGGAAGAAATTTGTTCCTCTTCATAATTTGTGAACTAAAATCAAATTTGTGTATGACGATTGAAAGTGAATGCATTAATGTGATACAAATTTTAGATCCTACGATGTGGAGCCAAAATGGGATTTTCTCACAAACATCCTAAAATATTGAGTTTGGGGTAGAATTTTCTAAATCTGTTAGCATATTTAGGTTCCTTACAAAGAAATGGGCCAAATGTCCATTTTTCACATTTGTTCTAGAAATGCTACTTTGTCTCACAAATCAAAGGTCGATGTATCTATATGATTGAAGGGACAGATGACCTAAGCAGCAGGTCATTATGATCAGCCAAGCAGGTCACTGCAACTATAAAAGTCAGACACAGCAGAAGCAAAGGCTCAACTCCACCAGTCAGAACTGCAAAGAAGCAGTGTGCAAGCAAAGACTAACAAAAGTATGCATCAAAATCTACTGGTGGAGGTGAAAGGTTCCCATGACCAGCCAATCCACTCAAAAGCAGGCATGATGGGCAGCAGACAACCAAAGTTGTGCCACTCAAGAGGAATAAAGCAGCAAAAGTGCCACTGGCTTTGCCCCCAAGCAGACCTTACCGGAGGGGTAAAGTCACCAACTAGCAGACTCGGGTAGGTCATGATGCTAGCAAAAGGAGGTCTTGGGTTCAAGCTAGGCCTGTTTTTTGCATTCCACTACTGACATCAGCGACGACTTTAGCTTGGCCATCAAAGTTGCATTCATGCAGCCAACATGTGTTACATGGCAATTGGCTGAAAAATTAAAAATATATATTTAAGGGGATCCAGTGGGGTGCCCAATCAGAATCAATCAGCCAATGAAATTTTAACAAGTGGCTACAAAATCAGCAGGAAACAAAATACCAACAGAATCAAGTGTACTTTCTGCAATTTTGAATTTTAAGGGAAAACAGATTTTGGAGACATGAACTTTTGATGGTTGTAAAATATGCACACCAAATTCATTGTCATCTTGTTCACACCCTTCATCCACATAAGGGCCAATTTTGAAAGCAACAAGACAAGACAAGATTATCCACAAGTACACAATGAAACTTCTTCAACCATGCAATCTTGTCAGGGTTAGATTTTGGAATGCAAGCAAGCTACAATTTATTAACCATTTCTATAGTCGCCAAATTGTTAGTAGAACCACCATCTATGACCACCTTGCACATTGTCCTTACATTTGCATTTTTTTCAGAAGACACCCTTTCTCCTCCAATCAAATTTCTGGGGCCTCTTTGCTCCCAAGCATCAAAATTCTTTGCAACATCAAATTCTCTCCCATCTCTGCTTCAACTTCCTTTATCAGAGGTTTCTCTTCTTCTTGGACTACCACCACCCTTAAGGTTTTGAGGGCAGTCTATAGCCTTATGGGCCTCATAACAAATAAAACATCTCAAGAGCTTCCAATCTCAAGAAAATCAACATCCTTGTCCTCTACCTTCATAGCCTCCTTTCCTCTAAAGTAGGCCTTCACATTCTTGTCTTCTTATAGCTCTTCACTCATGGCAGTCTCTAAGGAAACTTCTTTCCCTCTACTCTAGTTACTATCACCTCTTTTACTCACCATCTTGCTTTTTTGGTTCAATATCTTCTTTGCCTTGCATATTAATATGCCTTATCCACAATTAAGTATTAATACCTTCGCCAAGGCAAGCTCATCTTGAAGCTTAAACTTTAAACCACAGTTACAAGACTTGGACTCGGCAAGCTGATTTTTGACTCGGACTTGGACTCAATGCCTAGACTCGGCCAAGACTCGGTAAATTGAAAAACCCAAGAAATTCAAAAAATTTCGAGGATTTAAAACTTGTTTCATGCATCCTTTAATAAATAAACATTAAAGACACAATAATCTCATCAAATAGAAGCACATACACAAGTTTACACTTTACACTGATCACATAAGTATAAATGCAAATCAACAACATGAACTATGGAAATCTGATGAATCTAATTCATAAAATCTTCTTGATATTTGTGGAACACCTGCAAACACTTTATAAACTCTGTAATGAATTCCTCAATGTGATTCTGATTGGACTTCATCTTTGTCTAACAACTGCAACTCTTAACCCAACAGGCTAGCAGGTCAAATCTCTGATACCACTGTGAGATACCCTTACTGATTTCACCCCGAGTCCTTGTCATATATTCCAAACAATTATAACAAACATGTGCAAAATGTCTAATACTCAGAAAATAATATTTGCAAAGCAGATTTGGTTTGTAACCAGCTTGACATTTTATAAGAACTCGGAGTATTACAACATGGTGCACCTTCTCAGCTGTGTCTTCCAACATATTTGCATCCAATCTTATTCAACTAAACAAAGATATTTGCACACTGAATAGCAACTAGATCATAATAAATGAACAACAATTACTGGACAGATTTGTAGAAATAACTTTAATAGAGAATTTCATAAATCTGAGTTTGATATAAATATTGACCAATGTTGTTATATGGAGCCTAATCAGACTCGAAGGTTAAATTTTCCCCACTTTTATCTGCGCAGTTTCACCCCAAATTATTCAACGGGGGTTTGGCGGCAGCACCCCTGCTGCGCTCCCTGTTGTGGTACTGGGCGGGGTCAAGGGGCAATGCCCCCGAAAGCTCAAACGACTTTTATTATTTTATATAGGCGGCGGGATTTATTTTTTCTATTGGATGATATCTAATGCTCAGAAAATAATATTTGTAGAATATCTATCAAAGTCCAAGGTTTGCGTTGGCTTTATCACTCCTCACGTCCTTGAAATTTGTCTCTAATGGAGACTACACTGACTTTTTAAGTTTTTTTGCCTTTTTTTTACTTGCTGGGTGGCAAAGTCTGGGGCTCAGGACTCGGCAAGTCTACCGAGTCTGTGCAGACCCAGCCAAACTCGGCCGAGTCTGAGTCAAGGGCCCTCTAGCCTCAGCATAGGCGACCCGCCTCAAGACTCGCCGAGTCTAGGCCAGACTCTGCGAGTCCTGTAACTCTGCTTTAAACCATTAACATACCTGGATGCTGCTTGCCCTTCACTCTCTTATATATCTGTTCAAATTGGAAGCCTCATAAACTGCTCAGGATAGGCCTACACTGACTATCCCTTTATTTTAAGTTCTAAAACTCTTTAACTATATTTTTCTAGTAATCAAAAGGCAAGAATCGGGCTCTTCAATATTTCAGCATCTTAGACTATAGTCTGATTTTTTGTTTTCCTTGTCTCATTCTCAAGCTACATGAGACTTCAATTTGGATGAATCAATTTCCACTCTTTTAGGATCATCCGCATCAATGTCTTGTATCTAGAAATATTTTGCCAACTCTTTGACCCAATCTAGGAATAAATCTGGATTGAATTCACCCTTAAACTCTGCAATATTGACTTTTAAATTGGAGCTTTGTCTGGTCAAGGCTTCAATGAACCTCTCCATAGGCTCTACTGACCTAGCAGCATTTCCCAAGTTCTCATGTTCCTCTTTAGACTCATCCACATGTAATCTAGCCTCAAACAACATACCTTTGAGGCCTGTATTTCCCCTGCCCTTCTTTCCCAGTTCATGTGGACTCTCCTTTGGGCCATCACAGACTGATCCAATGTTAAAACTGGTGAATATTTTCTCTAAAGCTGCCTGCATCAACTCTATCCTAGCTGATAATAAGTCAAAACAGACAACAGAAAAATACAGCATAGCCATAGGAGACAAATACTCAATTTATTCACTGTACCAACCATTTCTTTTTTCTACCAGAAGACAGAACCAACCCAGATACACAAGAAATACTGCTGAGCATTTTGATCTATTAAATTTACTGTCTCACCCAAAACTTTAGACCACCACTCGAGAACAGCAACACACCCCCTCATAAAACAAACTGAAAAAACTAGAAAATGGCAATGGCACCAAATGATCACTCCAACAGCTACAGGGCAGTTTCTAACAAAATTCCAAAAAATATCAAGCATAAAGTACTGAAGATTAGTGGGCCATACCACTTAAGGACAGTTACATCACTTCTCATATTGCTAAGAAGCTGAGATTTGCATTCCAGGAAAGCAAACTCCAAAAGAAGTGTGGTAAACACTGAAGAATCTCTTCAATTAAATACATGAAGCAAGATCCATCCAAATGGATAATGAAGATCAATCAGACCTAAACATATGCACGCTTCCTCTTTCTAGAACAGTTTTTGAAAGAAAAAAAAATTCAGAGTTCAGTTGGAATGACAATTTGAAATTTCAGATATGGTAATCAGTAAAACATTTCTACATGATTAAGCACTGGCTTCAATTACATTACATATCATGTCCAATTGAAGACTTCTAGATGGTGAAAAATGATCACATAGTCTAATCTAGAAATCAACAAGCAAACATTAAGGAATGTGGAAATTTTCTGTCTTTATTTATAGATCATGTTTTTGCTAAAGTTTGAATGAGGCCCAAGAACATCTAAACTTGAGCACTGTATTTATCAAAAGATCAGACATAATTATACTAAGCATGAGTAATAATTTAGAGTTGTTTCATCTTTTGCACAGAATGCAGCGTTTTGGTTTATTAATTGATTTTGCATGAGCAGATGGAAGCTTCAATTCTGTTGCATAAGCAATTTCATTGTGACTCTGAATAAAGTTTGAAGGCCTCTTTTCGCCGCACTCTCAGTTCTAGATTTTGCAAATTGGGTGATGCAGTAGGTGATACAAAGTCCTTAGTGCAAAGTTGCAAACAATGCTTTCAGATCTTGCCCATAGTGTATTGAAATTAAATGAATTTATTTAATTTTCATCGATGAAAATACAAACAGTCTATAGGACCACGACTACAAAGCTTGACACCGTCGTTGGTGCCATTTCTACACATTTTGCAAAACCGACAGCAAGAAAGAGTAAATGATTACAGCAAACATTTCTAAAATAATCATACATAGTTTGGCACCCTTAGATAGAATCCTTATAAAATGAAATCGACGTTTTCGATGCCCTATGAATTTCTTCATCTTCTCTAAGAATGATTTAGAGAGAAATTTGAATTAGCTCAGTCAAAGAAATTCAATCAACAATGGGCCAAAAATAATACTAATTTCTTCATCTTCTCTACGAATGATTCAGCGAATTTAAAACTAGCTCAGTCCAAAAAATTCAAACAACAATGGGCCAAAAATAATACTAACAACAAAGCAGTAAACCATAACAATCGTATAATTAACTCATGTGCAGTAACGAAAAGTCGACATTCAAACGCCCATACCTAGCTGATCTGTTTTGCAGATCAAAACCTAAATTGAAGGACGTGTAGAAAAACTACTGAAAAACCTAAATTGAAGTACATGTATAGAAAAGCTAAAGAAAAACCTAACCTGGTACTCGTAAAATTTGGTGATACGGGGCTTGCCCTGGGTATTCATCACTATTACAGCTCGAATCATCGTGGAAGTCCAATTTTCTCTGATTGATTAAAACGGAGTCCTTCCAAATTACTCCCAAACGGCACTATTGAATTCAATTTTGAATGATTTGCAGAGTGCTATCATATTTTTTAATTTGTCGAGCTTATTTCAGCAATATCTAATAAAAAACAAATTAAATTTAAAAATTAAAAAATACATACATATATCAATATCTTAAAAACAATTTAATTTATTATGAACATGTAAATTTATTTTTTAGTTAAGAATTATTTTATATTTTTAAATCTGATATTAATTTACTTTTTAATTTTTTTTAAGTTTAAAAAGTCCAATAAATATATGGTGACATGATATTTATTAAATACTAACTAGCACTTGTATCTATAGGAGAATCAAGGGATACGCTCATAAGAAATTAAAGGTAAAATTTAAATGTATTTTAACATTACATTAGATGAAGTTCTATTGCAAATATAAATTGAATTATTAACGTACAATTTCAATTATACCAGGCAAATGATATTTCTAAGGTCCAAATTGAACATAATCATAAAATCTCACGATGACAAACCGCAATGAAGAGCTTCCAATACAAATTCTACTATTATATTTCAATTAACAAATATATTGAGCACATGTACCAATTTACATAAAGCAAAAGTAGTTTAAAAAGAGGACACAAATATACATAGTAGGATGTAAAAAAATGTACATAAAGAAATATAATATTATATGGTAGACACTTCCAAATTTATTTGGAATGAACAAAGAAATACATAAATTTAGAATTATACATCCAATTAATTTATCTCCAAATTTGGCATTGCTTTTCACAATATTGTCTTATTTTCAGTTTCATTATAGTCTAGATTTTAAAATTATTTTATTTCCTTTCCTTTAAAACCTTCTTTTAAATAACGAATATCAGAAATGAAATTACATTACTTAACCATTATGACAGTTTACATATCATGTAATTTCCCAATTTTCAAGTTCTCTAGCAGTGTTGTTGTCGCTAACTTTCGGGGTTTGTGTCAACTTGTTCAAGGAGGTAATTTGATGTGACCAAGAGCTCAGATGGTTTAGAGGAGTCATATGACGCTTTCAAATGTTATTTTCAGTTTTTGGTTTGGGCTTCGAGATTATTAGAGGGAGCGTTTTTTTTTTAGTAAGTCACCCAATTGGCTTCATTTGTCATTATTCTTCATCGGGGTCACTTCAGTGCAATCAGATTTCAATTTCAATGCTTTTCAAGAATTTTCGTCAAAGTGGTGCATTAATAGCTTATTTTTTAAGTATTTTACTAAGGTCACAAAAATTAATTAAAATGTTTAAAATGCACCTAAATGTGATAGCTCGTCGGAACCAAAGGAAGGAGTTTAAAATCTTGGAAGCATAAAACAAGGACCTTGCATATCGAATTTTCATTATTTTAATGAAGAGATCATTTTCAGAGCTTTAAAGGAGTTTATTTTATAAAGGGGGTTTTGGGAGACATAAGTTAATGTTTCTTTATATTTATTAAAGAGACACTTAAGTGGGTGACTAAAAAGGGGAAATAAAATAAAGGAAAAGTTATTTTTCTCGCATTAGCAAGGCGAATGGGCAACTTCCAAGATGAAGTTATAAAATGAATTGAAGAGCTCATTCTTGATATCCTTGGTTGATTTATATTTCTATTCTATTGGATTTTTGCTGGAGAATCTAATCATAGGGCTTGGATGACAAAATCCCTCTTGGTTGACAATCTCTACATTGTTGAATGATACAACATGGAGATTTGTATGGTGAAAGAAAAAGGTATAATCTGTTTGCATTTTCAAGTTTTTTTTCAGATATTTTGGGAAGGATCGATTTGAGGATATGAGAGCTAGGTTTGAGCTGATATTGGTAAAATAAAGCTTTCCTATGTTGGCCATTTGTTTGCTAATATGCTTGGTTGGAGATTTCATATGTGTAATCGCAACAGATTAATGCAAGGCTTTTGAGGATGTTGTGCCTCATTAGTAACACTTTCTACGCCATTGGAAGATATAGTCTGGAAGGTTTAAAGATTTCTTAGAGGTTCCAAGTTTGTGGTTAATGACTTCATCCTCAACTTAAGGAATGACTTGGGAAGAGTGTAAAGATGCTATCTAATGTGTTGAGTATTTACTATGGTTGTATACCTTTTCTAGTCATACTATTACTGCAAGGAGGACGTACTTCGAGTTGTTGGGTTGTACTTTCTATCCGTTGATTGTGTGTGTCATTTGTTGGGTCGTATTTGTCAAAACTAGAAGACCACTCCAATCAGAATGAGTTGAGCTAGTTGATCATTTACAGTAGGGGTTTCTTGAAAAACACTGAAGTTGCTGCTAGAAGATTACTACAGTCGAATCAGTCCTTAGAGAGCTGCACCCGAGGTTTGTATGCTCATTGGAGATTGATAATCATTTCTACAACACTTCCTAATGGATATGTCAAACATTGACTTGTAAATGCAATATCTTGAAGAGATGTTTTCTAAAGGAGGATAAAAGTATTATTAAACCTATACTTAGTTTCTGGAAGCAATTTACTATGACTTGTTGCCTAAAAACTGTGATTTTCATGTTTACTAGTTAGGATCAAATCTGAAATAAGAAAGGGCTTATGATTATTATCATTAATCTTGCATTGTTAGCTTTAGGCATTGCTACGACTTTTTACAAACTAACCCTTGAAACAAATGAAAAAACTCGGAAATTTGTCCAGAGGAGAATTCATGCCAAGTGTTTGACAAAACACACAAATTGAGATTTTAAGTGCAGAAAGGACAGAGACCATTTCATATCATAACATTAATAATGAAGATTAACATATAGTAAAAACATAACAAATACAATAAAAATAAAAAGTAGCATAAAAATTAAATTATAAAATTAACAATAACGACTCTACATGCCAATAAAATTATTTTATTAAAAATTCTTATCAAGTTTATAGAGCAAATAAATAGCATATAAATAAATATGTGAACTGCTACATCATCTTGTACATTGCTTTGCATTTTATTTACCATACTGAAATGAATGTGTAGACCCCTAAAATTGTCCTAGCCCAATTAAATAAATATTTATTATTATTTAAATATTCTTCTATATTCTTCTATATTCTTCTATTAATTAAATGAATATTTAATTAATTCATTAACCTTTCCTTCTATTAATTAAAATAAATATTCTAATTTATTTAATTTATTCACTAAACCTATTCTATCCTAATTTAAATGAATATTTTTATTTATTTAAATTTCTTTTTTTCTTAAACTAAATAAATATATTAATCAGTTGTTTCTGGAATACATTGTGTGTAATTTTTTACAACAATTTAAACACGATCTAATACAGAAACAACTAATTAATATCTCATTGATTGTGGAAACTTAATGTCTATTAAATAAATATTTTTCTTATTTAATATATGTGGTCTTTTCTCTATTAAGTAAATAAATTCTTTAATTTATTTAATTTTCATTTAACTTTTTCCTATTTCCATTATCCAAATGATAAGTGGGATACATGTCCTAATCCATCTCCTTTATTACATTATTTCTTCCTAACTACTCTCTTTAATCTTAGCCATCCATCTTTATCTCACCTCTTAATCTCTACCCTTCATTCTCATGAGGATCTCTATAAAAGCAACATTTCTCTTTCATCGCGGGAGATATCATAGCAATAGTATCTACACTCTGTTGAAATTATAGTCTACATCATCACAACCACATCCATTCTTCAATGAGCTCTTGTGCATTCATAAAAATCTAAGAGCAACCCATGAAAGCAAGATCAATGGATATAGGAGAACAATGAAGATCAAAACCATTGAATGTGTGAAGGTATCATTTGGTTTCGTTTATGATTTTACATGTTTAATGGTTCTTCAGTAATGCTTTGTTGAATTTCATTGTAGATCTAGGGTTTTGTGGCTGGAACTGTAAGGTGTACAATAGGGTTACAATTCAACATGGACATTTTAGCATGCTCGATGGCACTCTTGTCCCTTTTTATTTCTAATCATTTGTTGCAATTTTGTAGCATTTTTCGAAAGTTGCAGGTCGAATCTTTGACAAATTAGCATTTTTGGAAATTTTGTTATGTTTATGTGTTTTATGCCGAAATTTTATGTCATTGTGTACTTGGTTGTTGTTGGTGCATCTATGGTCTTTGTCAACATGTCTATATAGTAGTTTTCATTACATTTGTGGTTGATTAGGAGTTTTTGCAAATCTAACAACTTTTTGTTTTGTTTTGGCACGTATTGGATTTTTATTGCAACGTATATGGTATCTATTTGTTGTGTCTATGGTCAATAGAGTTGTGTTTCTCGTTACATATTAATTCTAACAAATTTTGTTGAACTTTTTTTTAACCGTGTGTGTGGTAATTTATGTCCTCTCTACAATCTATTATGACGCATCTGTGGTCAGCTATTCTCACATATATGTTATTTTTTGACATGTGTGGTTTTGCAAGGTTTTCTGATTTTGCAAGTTACCAATTAATTTTGTCTACATTTTTAGAAGTGGTGCACTTGTTCATTCACTTATAGAAGGCCCCCTTTTCCTTCCTTGTTTTTATTACCTTGATTTTAATCCTTGTGTTGTAGGTTGTGGGATTATTATTGAAACTACTAATCTATAGTTTTGCATATATAGTTGTGTGTGCTTGTGATTTCATAGATTAGCTCACATTTGGGTTTGGTGTATTAAAAAGATCCCTTGTTTGAAGTGTCTTGTGCACTTGCATGCTTTATGTTGCATAACCCTAAGGTGTTTATGAAAGTGTCCTCTCCTCTCACCTTCATGGATCTTGGTTGTAAAAGAAATCACTAAACATATTATTTTTCTTTGTAGAGGGACTACCTTTGGAAAAGTGATCACTCCAAGGGGAATGACCCATAGTGGTTTTTCCTTTCAACCGCTATATAAAAGATTAAGGCAAAAGCTAAGGTCTAATTGGCAAGTACCTTGTCGACAATGTCAATCTAAAAGGGGAGATATCCACATTCATGTTGTCACATCTCAATCCTATGCTTACATTATTAGTAGTATAATTGATAGACTATTAGACATAATTCATGTTGTTTGGTTATTTTGATTTTAACATGAGTGTGATTGGTAAAACTAGATGGTTGAATTCAAATGCATGAAAATAAAATTGAAATTAAAATAAAGTTAAATTATGATTATGAGCTTAATATCTTACACATGCTTTGAATACATGGTTTATTGTATTGACCCACTAGTGCAAATCTGAGTGCAAGTACAAGTCAAAGACGAGAACTTGGTTGAGGTAGAAGTGCCCTAGCCACTTGGTAAGAATATGCATGATGAAACCTGACGTACTTGCACACACTCATGTACTATATTCATAATTGCATTTGAGATGTTTAAGTTTTGCATTCTTGGTAATCTTAATGTGTAATTTGAATGTAGAATGCAAATGATATTTATGAAGATGTCGTGTTTACGTTATGTTTTGTTTTAAAATGGTATGGTAGAAAAATTAAATTGCCACCTTTAGAATACATCATAATTTTGCATGATTACAAAATTGCTACTTTTATGCATTAATGTTATTGTTATGTATGAAATCAAATACTTATAATCTTAATTGTTTTCTATAAAGCTAGAAAAATGAAATAAATAATATGTATATATTCACTTTTACTTAGTGAAAATATATATATATTGAATATTAGATGAAACAAAAAAAATTATTCAATAACAAAATTCTTTGTTTAAAAGTACATTTTAAATACATTCTTTTCATTTAAGAATATACTATTATAAAACATTTATAAAAATGATTTTTATTTATTATTAAAAAAAAAAGAATTTTTTTTTTTTACTAAATAAATATTTTATTATTAAAATAATACTTCTTTTTTTTTTTGTATTGGAAATCGAGAGTAAAAGTATCAAAATACAATAAGTTCAAAGGGGGAGGCACTGCCTCATATCAAGTATAGACAAAAATTACATCAAAAAGAAGGCCTAATCACTGATCAGCCGAGTATGCACAACGGACAAAAGTAGAGTCAAGAGACAAAAGCAAGCACAAAGATGGCTCTCCCCGTTTCTCGATCTCCTCTTCTAGATAGCTTTCCAAACAAGGTCACATAAACTTCGAGAAATAGCTTTCCCCGTAGGGCGGTGATTAGTTTCCCTATCCTACACCCCCGGTCCCTGATCAGATTAGGGCGGCTAAGTCCCTGATATTAGTTTAGGGCTCTCCCTGCTATGGCTAGAACTCCCTGCTTGATCTCCCTGGGTGGCTAACTCCCTGATCAGATTAGTGATCCTACAACTAGGATAACCAATGACTAAGTTTATCCACCCAAGAAGTCCATCCAGCAGGGCCTTCCATCCAAGCTATCTCCTTACTTTCCATTATCTTAACAAGCATATGAGGTTGTTCATATGAGGGAGCATTGGATCCATGGATCTCACGTATCAACTTAGTGAGAGCTTGGTTGAATTTGTCGAGGTCTTTAGCGCACCTCATCCACTCGTAGCCATCCCGCATCTCGAATACAAACATTGTAGCAGCTCCATCTTGAAGGAACCTGAACAACTTGTCTCTTTCCAGATCCAGTATTATAGAGACCTACATAGCAATATGATAGAGTCAATCTTCAAAAAGACTTAGTAAGAACCCTCACATGACCTTGAAAAAGCTCTTTGTTCCTAATATCCCAGAGATACCACAGAATATGGGCAGAAAGAATAGACCAGAGAAGATTAGCATCCTTTTTAAGATCGTGAATGAAGCCAGATATAATATCAAAAGTCTGCACGGCATAGGGAATCTGTAAACCAAACATAAGCCACGCTTCCTTAGCAATAACACAGTCAAAAAAAATATGTCTAGCAGTCTCAGGTAACTTGCAAATAGTGCAAATATTATAATCAATAGAGTCCTTTCTCAGGGGGAGCCTATCAAGAAGAATCAGCCAATTAAAGCATTTGATCTTAGGGGCAATAGGCCTTTTCCAGAATCTGTCAAGTCTTTTGTGCCATTGAGGGCGGGTTAGGTCCATATACCAGAGGTCGTTGACATGCTTGATGATGGAGTCATTGTAAGAAAGGGCGGAGTATATTTGTTTAGCTTTAGTTTTGTGAAGGAGAGTCCCCTGGGGCTATTTAAACTCAAGAAAGCTATGGGAGTCAACCTCACAGAGTTTGGGGAGGCCAATGTTAGAGCAGGCGATCTGAATAAGCTTGTAGGTTCTTTTCTGCGAAGAGGGGAGGTTAAAGGTATCTCTGAGGTCTTCCCAAGGGATGAGATAGCCATCTTCAAGAATAGAGACAAGTTGCTTGATGCCTTTCTGAGCCCATAGGCGGGTCGAACAGCCCCTGGTGAGAGCAAGAGGTTTGGAGTTATACTCAAGGTTCCACCAGATAGATCTCTCCCCATGGTTAATCTTATCATTAAAGAACTCAGTATCTTTAAGGAGACCCCTAACAACCTCCCAAGATTTCCAGATAGATTTGAAAATGGGGGAGCCATGGACGCTCACAGGGAACTTCCCAGTAATGATGTCACTGAGAGGGAGGCCTTTCCATGTTTTAGCTTTCCTAGGGACAGCCTTTTCAAGATTATTGCGAATGAGGATTTTCCAGGGTTCATCTCCATCAAGTGCATGGAAGATCCATTTGGCCGCGAGGGAGATACCTTGGAGATGGAGGTCTTTCAACCCCAGGCCTCCAAGAGATTTGCTAGTAGAGCACCATTTCCAGTTGACAGCCTGTTTTTTCCTCCCACCTTTACCATCGGACCAGAGGAACCGCCTGATAGCCTTTTGGATTTCGTAGATTTGGTAGTTAGGGAACATCCAAGTAGAAGAGTAATAAATGCTATAGGAAGATAAAAAAATTTGATAGACTTGGAATCTGCCAGCGAGAGATAAATACCTCTAGTTCCATTTGAGGAGTTTCTTAAAGATTTTTTCCTTGATCCAGGACCACATGTCTTTAAGGGAGGGAGAGATGGCAAAGGGTATACCCAGGTATCTGACAATCTTGTTAGGGCCCCCCCATTGAAACCCAATTTGGGGGATCCAATCAAGAGGAGTATCATCCCACTCGAGGAGAATAGATTTAGCTTGCGAGATTTTGGCTCCAGAGATGTCACTAAAGTCTTGAAATTTAAGGCACAAGTTCTCAAAGTTGGTCTTAGAAAGCTCAAGAAAAAGAGAGGTATCATCAGCGAACTGCAAGTTGAGGAGTTGGGAGTCATCAGGGAGCATGATGCCCCGAATACAAGGGGAGAGGGAATTGTCTTTCAGAAGGAAGCCAAGGGCTTCCGAAGCAATGACGAAGAGAGTCGGGGCCAAAGGGCATCCTTGTCTAATAGACCGGGAAAGGCTGATAGTAGAAGAGATGGAGCCATTGATTTCAATGAGGGCAGAGGCATCTTGGAAGAGGACCTTAACCATGTTACAAAAAGAAGCAGGGAAGCCAAAGGCCTTGAGCATGGATAGGACAAAGTCCCACTCAATTTGGTCATAGGCCTTTTCAAAGTCCAGTAGGAGCATAGCAGAGTTTTGTTCAGAGAACCGTCCCCACTCCATGGCCTCCCAACTAGTGATGAGGTTTTCTAGGATGTAGCGGCCTTTGATGAAGCCAGTTTGGGTGGAAGAGATGACCTTAGGGAGGATATTTTCTAACCTCGTAGCAAGGGCTTTAGCAAGGATTTTATAGGAGACGTTGAGAAGGGTAATAGGGCACCAGTTTTTCATAAGGGTTATATCTCCATGCTTGGGAATAAGTTTGATGATGCCTCTGTTAATGTCAGATCCAAGGGAACCATACACAAGGGACTCAGTATAGACATCAAGGAGATCTTGGGCAATCCAGTCAATGTTAGATTTGTAGAATTCAGCCAGGAGACCATAGGGTCCCGGGGCTTTACCATCTTTAAGGGAGTGAATAGCCCTAACAATTTCCCCAATATTGATGGCCTGATCCAAAGAAACAACATCCTCCCTAGAAATTCTTTGGGGGATGATAGAGAGAAACCTACTCCTACGAGCCTTGGAGTGGCTATTGTCTTCGGAGGAGAAAAGGTTCTGATAGAAGGAGGCAAAAGCCTCAGAGATATCCCCGAGGTTGGTGATGGGAACACCATCAACAAGTAAAGTATCAATGTTCTCCCTAATATTCTTCTGCTTGAGAAGGTTAAAGAAGAATTTGGAACCTTTGTCTCCAAATTGCAGCCATTGGTGGTGCCCACGAATCATGGCCCCTCTAATCTTGACATTTTGATGATTTCGGAGAGCATCTCTAGTCTTGGAGAGGAGAAGGGAAAGAGAGGTGTCATCAGGGGAACACTGGGCCTCAGCCTCAAGCCGGGAAAGGAGGATAGAGAGAGACTTCTCCACAGATCTGGCAGCCTTAGCTTGCTGCTGACCAATAGTTTTAAGCATATTTTGCCAAGAGGTGATATTAGTGTTCCATCTGGAGATGTGGGGGGTGGGAGAGCGGTTATGGGTGTTAAGGAATCTAACCATCTTAATGGCAGCCACAGTAGTGGGGTCCTTAAGGAGGGAAGTGTTGAGAATGAACTTATTCCCGGTGATCGGGAGGGGAAGGGGGGGGGGGGGGGGGCAGAGAGGTTAATGAGGGCGGAGATGGGGTGGTGATCAGATAGGGAGGAGGGGGAAGTGGAGACAAAATTCCCATCAGCCCCAGGGGAAAAGAAAAGTGGTTTCTATCCACATAGAACCGGTCCAATCTGGAGTAAATCCTGTTAGCTCCCTGTTGGAAGTTGCACCAAGTATGCCAGATGCCAACATTGTTAGCCTTATTGGTGGGGAGGGGGTCAAAAAGATGCATACTATGCTTAAAGCTATCCCAGTTAGGCTTTTCATCAGCCTTCCAACAGAATCTATTACCACCAATCTTATCCATAGGATATTCAATCATATTGAAGTCCCCAGCAAAGATCTAGGGCACATCAGGGAGGGAGGCCAGGAACTGCCAAAATTCGGCCCTCTCCCTATGATCGTTGGGGGCATACAGAGAACAAACCTCGAATATGGAGCTATTATGTTTAATGATAACCCAAGCAGCTCTATTGCAGGGGGAGGCACCTTTTTAAGTTATGAAGGGCTCCCAGTTGGGGTGAATGAGGAGGGTTGCTCCTCCTCGACCTTTGGGGTGGTTAGTGTAAATTTTAATCGAGTCCTTCCAAATAAAATCTAAATTGATCTCAAGAGTAAAAGAAGTAGCCTTGAGCTCTTTCTTTATGAGAAATCAACTCTCATGCATGCATCCAACCAATATTTCTTTTGGGGGTTTATTATTAGTGCCTAATATGTTTAAAACACAGAAGGAGAGCATATTTTGGGAATGATAATACACAAAATATCAAATTTCTTTTACAGAGCAGAACCATTATTTTAGAAAGAGTTTTTCTTATTGGGTTTAGAAGGATAGATTGGGAACATTACATCAGTATTATGTTTGAAATTTACAGCACTCTCTAGAGTTTATTTACATTAAATATTTAAGCATTCTTGAAGGGTTTTTATTGGGAGTATTAGTTTTAGCTTTGGGGGTTTAAATACCAGTTGTTTGGGGGTTTTCGGAGGAGATGAAACATCAATTCCAAGCCCTCTTCCACCAAATATCAAATTTGAAAGAAGTTAATTTATCCCTTGTTTCTTATTATTTTCTTGAATTTATTTCATTTTGGAGTGGAAATATGGTTTAAAATAAGAAAACTAAAATTATGGGTAGATATTCATTATTTTTATTTTTCTCAAATTTATGTATATATATACAAGAGTATATTCATATGTGTGCATAAATTAAACCAAGCACCCTTGATGCTTCAAGCATTATGAAAAATAATGAAATACACAGTTCCATATAATTCTACAATTATATACAATGAATAAAAAAATAATCTCATAGACTTTTATTCTCAGATTTATGTGACTGTATTTTATAAACCAAACTTGCTTGGAAAAATGGATTAGTAATTTTAGATAAGAGCATAAAGACATGTGGAATACTTCATTTTCTTTTATTTTACGTGAAATATATACACATAACTATATATATGCATATGAACACTTATGTTGTTTGGTACATACTAGTTTTTGTTGCTTTATAGTTGAAAAACTTTTCAATGGGTATAAAAATAAACATGAATGTATCAATGGGATTTGATTGACATGTGTATATATCATTGGATGTAGGGATGGTTAAATTAAGCTAATCTTTATAAATGATTAAATGCATACAACCATGTAGATTCCTCAAAAGCATGAAAGATAGATAGTTAAGAGGTATTCATTTTAAAAAATTGTGCATGATTCACAATAGGAAAAAGGATGCATGTAGATATATAATCCCATCAAAAGGAGAGATTGTTATTTATCACATGCATGTTTGTTAATTGCATCATTATTGAACATATAAAATTATGCAAAATACAAGTTTGTTTGAGTGTTTCCTTTCAAGAGAGAAGTTTTCTTTATCTTTGAGTTATGAGTTTACGCTTTTGGGAATGAGTGTCAAATATGGAATAACAGAGAAGGTCGGTCATCTTTTCAAGACCTTGCCCAAAATATTAAAGTACTTTGGCCAAAGTCATGTATTCATTGAAATAGATGAATTAGCCTAGCAAAATTTATTAATATATATTTCTTTGCCATATCTTGATAGTAGGACATTGCATTTCATAGAAACAAATGCATGTAGGTATATCAAGTTGCATCGGGTTTCCCTCTTGCCTATTGTTTCCAGGTAGCTAGGTATTTCATGAAGGGATGGGTATCTTTCATACTATGAAAGATGTTGGGGAAGCGTAAGCTTCATGGTTGGATGGAAAAGCGCCTGAACCATGTTCTCGACTCTCGAATTGCGGATAAGGGATGTGGTCGATGGCACTCAAAGGCACATGATTACTTTTCATATCTTTATTATTCTTTGTATATGCTAGTATAGTGTATAAAATTCTTGTATTGAGTTATCTCTTAGGCATGAGGGCATGTGATGTAATTATTAATTATCTCTTGTACATGTGTTAACACTTGGATTAAACACTACTTTATTCAGATGTAATGAAATCAATTGTGGATATTTAGATACTATCTATCATTTATTTTTATTATTGTAATTATGAATTATTATTTAACGATGAAATTTAGTTTAAGGATTATATTCCTTACATATGTGAGGTATATAAAGATCCAAGTGGAATTAGTTATAGCCTTAAGTAGCTTAATGGGCACTAGTAAGACGTTAAGTCCCCGAACAACGACTAAAAACCTTAGTTTAGAGGAACAACCTTTTGATTGAGATTGTTGGTGCCTTGCTTAGTGCAAAGGTGTAGCATCGCACCTTGAAGTTACTCACCATATGGCTCCCTTGAGATGAGACAAAAATCCTTAATTTTGCATAAGCTATACATATTTTTCCCATAGTTTTCCAGGGAGAGGGTGATTGGGTCATCTTTCCAATCCTAGAGGCAACTACATGTCCTTTCTCACAAAGACAAGATTGCAAAGCACTCCTTAAGGCATTATGCATTTGTGTCGAAGGAGACTCCAAGTGTGGGCCTAAGTTAGTTTTCATTAGACATTGCCCTTAGGCATAGGAAATATTGAGTGTGTCTCGTTTTTATGATAAGACCAGTTAAATTTTGGACTTTGAGGAGCCTAGGTTATACCCATATTTTTTTCTATCCTGGTCATTGTCATATTTTAACTCCATCATTACCCTTTTATCATCTTTATGTTCACCCAAGTCAAACATTTTCCCTTGTATGTTTGAAACTAAAGCCCAAAGGCTTAGAAGAGAAGCCTAGGAAGCTCAAAGATCTCAAAATATGAAATAATATATGATGAGGATGATTTTTCAACACCGAGACTTTCAAAAACCACAATAGTGTGCAAGATTCAAATAATGAGTCCTTAATCTTAACAGGTCTTGAAGATCACATGTCCAGCTCAAAATTCAATAAGTTGCTTGAGGCAGTTTTACGCAAGGAACCCTAGAATTATTTCCTAATGCTTTCTCAAGATGGTGTTAAGTTACCTCTTGATTTTGATGTGTCTCAACTTGCAAAGGAAAACCGAAATGGTGCTAGTGCTAGTGGAAATAGATATGGAGCTATCCATGTGCATGAGTAACCTTCATCCATTTTGGAAAAACTAGATATTCATATGCAAATGCGTACCTGGCAGATTTATACCCGACTAAACCATGACCAATCTCATGCCAATAACCTTCATGATTGAAGAAATACTAATTCCCAACACCAAGGTCACAACCAATGTCAACATCAGGATCCTAATCAAGGTCATAATCCTGGTCATGCTTCCACTAGACAACCTCATGTTCCATTTGATGATCACAACCAAGGTCATGCTTTCAATACCAATCATACTCATGATTAGGATGCTCATACCCATTCAAGACCTTTTAATCAGTATCAAATTTGTATCCCAAGTGGTCAACACAACAACTACATTCCTCCTCCACCATATACTTAAGACCCACATAGTTACATTCCTCCACCTAATACTCAATATCATGCTTATGTTCATCCTCCCAATGATCATTACATTAATTTCATTCCCCCTCCTTCTCCGCCTTATGGTTCGAGCACAGGGATAAATTGAAGGAATACAATACCACCTAACAATGGTTTACAACAACAATTGAGGTAATTGCAACAACAAATGGCTAGTATGCATACTCCTATCAAGAATTACACACTTCATGATATTTGTCCTTGTCCTTTCGATACAACTATACCCATGCCACCATTTCCCCCTAATATTGACAAGTACGAGAGAAAAGGTGATCCTATAACTAAATTCTCTTCAACTAGTATTAGATCTAGTCCTTTAAATATAACCTAACCACTTGAAGGAATGTCTAAAAGAGCACAAATAGCCAAGCAAGAAGGATATGGATTCTCATATGATGTCATTGTTTGATGGAACAAATTATGTCTTTTGGAGCATAAGGATGGAAACTTATTTGAATGGCCTAGGGTATGATATTTGGAAATTAATTTTAAATGACTACCGAGCCCCTTCAACTCCCCCAATGGATTAGATTGAAAAGAAAGAAAGTAAGAACAATGCAAAATCCAAGCATGCAATTTTGTATGGATAATCTAAATCAAATTTTGTCACTGTTATGCATTACAATTCAACCAATCATACCTAGGATAAGTTGAAGAATATTTGTGAGGGAGATGATAAAGTGAAGAAGACAAACCTTCAAACCCATCAAAGACAATTTGAAAGCCTCAAGATGAAAGAAGAAGATAACATAGCCTCTTCTTTGCTTCATGTTAATGCGGTCGTAAATACTATAATAAGTCTTGGTGGAGAAGTTGATGAAGTTGTGATTGTTCAAAAGGTAAATTAAGGTCCTTTCCTTTAAGATTTGATTCCAAAGTTTCAACAATTGAAGAAATGAAAGATCTAGACAAAATGATAAAGAACAAGTTGCATGAAATTCTTACTGCCTATGAAATGATGATTGAAGACAAGCCATAAACAGGGTGGTATCCTTTAAAGTATAAAGGAAGGGAAAGAATGGATTTTGTGAACCAAGTAAGAATTCAAGTAGTGAAATAGATGAGGAAGAAGCTCACATTCTCAAAAAGCTAAAAAAAGGATTCAAGAAATATCAAGGTAAGTTACTGTTCAAATGCTTTAATTGTGGCAAAATATGACATTTTTCTTCTAAATGTCTATTTGATAAGAATGAAATTAGTGAGGATGAAGAGGATCACTACATAAATAAAGGAAGAAATAATTATCAAAAGAAGAGTCACAAGAGAGGTCAATATGAAAACAAGAAGAGGGATTCTCGCAAATAAAAAAGTCATTTATTCAAGGAAAGTTGATATCTTATCAGAGGGAAGCAATGGGGAAAGTTATAGCAGTGATGGAGAAGAAATACTCTTCATGGTAATGGGAGTAAAGAATGATAGAGATGACTTGAGAAAGAAAAAAATGATTAAAGAAGGTTTGCAATGAAGAGGAAGAAGAAGTAGATCTTGAAGAGAAACCGTAACAAGCCCAAAATTCCACCCTTTCGATTTACTAAGTTTTAACCCACAAGTAAAAGAAATACACTTTCAAAATACAAGTAATAAAAAATTTCCCTTTTCTTTTCAAAACAAGATGCATATTTGAAATAAATCTCTTTTCAATTTTCATTTCATCATGAAACATATACAACATCATATTCATAAACATATGAATGCATTTACACTATCCTTTTCAAACTTCCATTTACTTTAGGAATATTTGAATACACATAAGCTTCTAGGAGCTTAATGAAAACATAAGTTATACAAAGTGGTCCAGATTTCATTCATGGCATACATCCTCAAATATTGGCTGCCATCTACATGAGGAAGAGCATCACTCAAGAGATTTTCCACCCAACCAAGACTTTACAGTCCCTTGTGCCTCTTCTAACTAAAGTGGCTCGACCCTTTGACGAAGAGTTTGGTTTGGTGAGCTCACAATAATATAGCCTTATGAGCATAGTGTTGTGTCCTACATAACTAGAGCTATCATACATTGGCTACAACCTACATGTATGACATTCCTTGGCTAGTATAAAAACCAAGATCATAGTGAATCCACAATATAGACAGAGGCAACCTACATTACTTTGGCCAAATAATTCATCACCCAGTACTTCGAGTGAGAGTCGTATGTCCACCCACTTAATTATTCTATTTGGTAAACTAACCATTTTATTAAACCCATATTTATCCCATGAGATAATAATAGAATGATGGTCTAGGTTATTCTCATCCATGAATTGTCCTAACCCCAGGATTAACCAACTCAATCATTCATATTTACTAAGAATCACATCATAGCATAATTCTAACTTATCAATCACATACATGAATCGATTCATAAGATTATAAGTTCCTCTCATTCAAGAACACATGCACTTCAAGGAACACAATTTCTATCATTGCTTCGATTGGGCCTATACAACATCTTAATCTATACATAACATATCAATATAAAAGAAAGGAAGAATCCTCATGCCTATAATATAGCTATTATGTAATATCGATTCCTTCCTCCAATGATGCTAGCTTCACCACTATTCCACTAGCTTAGAAATTCCCAAGCCTTCGATAATAGAAACTATCATATTCCCTCACAATAATGAACTATTTCCTTCTCTCAATGAAAAAGAATGAAAATAAGAACAATAAGCAAAATGACAAATGATTATGGGAATGAAAAAATGAGACATGATAAAATGAGATGGAATGCTTTATGCTCTAAGAGAGCTCCTCTATTTATACAAAAGTATGAGAGACTTAAAGCTATAATTAAGTTGTATGAATTGCCACCAATCTCCCTTTTATCGCCACCACCAATACTTTGTGGCTTCTCTACTAATCACAAAGTCAACACATAAATAATCCTATCAAATATTACTATGAATCATCCTTAATATTATGGTTAGTCAGATATGATTAACTAGCTTACCTATTACCTATTTGACTTAGACTTCTATCCCAATTAATACATTCCTATCGACCAAGTCTAACTATGCTTATCAGCATTGTGAAATGGGTCAATGTTTGGTCAGAGTATCGATTCCCATTCTAACTCAAACAAGTAATAGTAAATAGTAATGTCACAGTGGGGTGTAAGAAGAACTCCATTGTGCATATAAAGAGAATGAAAAGCTTAAGAAAATAATTTCAAAACAAAATGTATGAATTCAATCGGATGTTGATGCCCAAGATAAACTAAAATAGAGTCTTGAAAAATTAGATTAAATGATTATAGATCTGAAAGTACAACTAGAAGAGGCAAAATAGATTGAGGAGGTTACAAGAGATTGGCTTAAGGCAAAAGAATCTAATTGTGAAAGCTAGCACTTCAAATAATTTCTTTAAGAAATGAGTTGGTGAAATTTATTGAACAATTGAATCAAAGCTTGAAGTTTGACAAAATCATTGAAATGTTGCATAATATCACCAATTTACAAAGGTCACTGTTTATTACAACTAATCTTGGTTTTGTTGAAAAAAAAAAAAAAAGGACACTACAAATTCCAATTATGTAGATTTTCCACAAAAGACAATTGAAGAAAAGCCAAAAAACTACATTAAGGCTCTTAAGAGTTCCACCAAAAGAGAAGGCAACAAGAAGGAGGAGAATAAAGTCCCATAAAAGAACAATCCATCTCCAAAGGAGAACAAGGTCAACTTCCAAAAGCCCTTTTGTCAAAGAAAACCAAATATAACTAGGTTCCATTATTCCTTTCATAGTTATTGTTTTCATGCAATCATTTTTGTCATAAAGCAATAGATTGAAAAATCCATACAAATGACAATATTGGTTTCTTCAAAAGGAACTTCAATTCATTTTCTCCTTTAATGATTTATAACATTATATGCTATAGGTGCAACAGTTTTTGGCACAGAACATGCTTTGCAAAACTACTTTTGTCGAGCCTCTAAGACAAAACAAGGTGGATGTTCATGACAAAAGGAAGGATGAATCAATAAAGGTTTGGAAGAAGAAAAAGCATGAGAAAGAAAACAAAAAATAATCCATGTCTTTTTTCAAATAGCTCTACATGCAATGAACAAAGAAGATAAATGGTATGTTGATAGCACTTGTTCAAGACACATGACAAGTGATAAGAGTAAATTTCTTACTTTTGAACAAGTAGATGAAGGAATACTGAAATTTGGAGACAAGAGTAAGACAAATATAAAAGGAAAAGACACTCTTAATATAGATAATGGGAAAACAAGAACTATTAATGTCCTATATGTAAAATCTCCTAAATGTGAGTCAAATGAGTGACCTAGGACACATTCTCACATTTAACCTTCAAGGATGTGAAATCAAGAAGGATGGGAAATTGATAATAGATGCATTCAAAACAAGAAATAATCTCTACATTCTTAGTGAAATAAAATGAGAAAAAATGTTATATGGTGGAAGAAGATGGGAGTTGGTTATGGCATAAGAGAATAAGGCACCTAAACTTTGACAATCTTGTCAAGATTATTCATATGGAAACTGTGAGAGACATGACAAGTATTTTAAAGCTCGCAAAAATCACCTATAAGCAATTCCAACTTGGGAAATAGACTAGAGTGAGTTCTAAATCAAAAAAAAGATTGCATCAAAATTGTTGGAGCTTATACACAAAAATCTTTGTGGTCCAACCAAAACTAGAAGCATGCAAAGAGAAAGGTATTTTATGTTTTTTATTTATAATTATTATAGAAAGACTTGGGTCGCATTTTTAAAAGAAAAATATGAAGAACTTGACAAGTTCGAAGAATTTAAAGCCTTAGTGGAGAATGAATCAAGTTTGAAGATCAAATGTCTTAGATTAGATAGAGGAGGATAATTCAATTGCAATGAATTTGAAGACTTCTATTATGGGATAAGAATACAATTTTCATCTACAATAACCCCACAAAATAAAGAGTTGTAGAAAGAAAGAATAGAATAGTCCAAGAAATGGCTAGATCCATGTCAAATGAGTCGAAGTTATCTAACCCTTTTTGGAGAAATGTGGTTCATACAACAATCTATATTTTAAATCATCCATATATCAGAGTAAGTGATAGAAAAACACCATATGAGTTATGGAAAGAAAGGTCTGCAATTGTGAAGTATTTCAAAGTGTTTGGAAGCACATGTTAGACAAGGAGAGATGAAGAAGAAGATCTAGAAGAGTCTGATACTAGAGCTGATGAAGAAATATTACTAGGCTACTCCATAAGAAGTAAAATGTATATAAATTTTATAATAACAGGTTGGGCAAGGTTATTGAAAGTGCTAATGTGAAAGTAGATGAAGGAAGATACTACAAAGAAAAAGTACAAGAATATGTTTCTCAAAATGAGGAAGTTTACAAAGAAGAGAAAATTGAGGAATAAACTAAGAAAGAGATAGTTGAGCAAGGGAACTCAAAGACACCATAAAGAGCACCACTCAAGACTCAATCCAAATTTGTCCAAAAGAATCATATAGAAGACTTCATTATTGGGGACAAAGATACAAAGATTCACATGAGAAGGAGATTTACTAGTACATCAAAAGATACAAACATACACATGTTGTCCAACATAGAACCAAAGGACTTTACAAAAGTAAGTGAAGACAAGCATTAGATAAAGGATATGGAAGAGGAACTAGATAAAATCGAAAAGAATGAAACTAGGGAACTTGTCCCTAGACCCAAGGATAAGAATTCAAGATTGGAACCAAGTGGGTACTTAGGAACAAGATAAACGAGGATGGACAAATTGTGAAAAAACAAGGCAATACTACTTTGTAAGGGGTATGCTCAAGTTGAAGAAATTGATTTCGAAGAAACCTCTAGTCCTATTGCTCGTATGGAGGCAATAAGGATGTTTTTAGATCTTGCTAACTTCAAGAATTTTAAAGTCTATCAAATGGATGAGAAGTCTACTTTTCTTAATGACAATCTAGAGGAACAAGTTTGCATGGAACAACAAGAAGGTTTCTTGTTGTTAGAAAAGAAGGATTATGTGTGCAAATTAAAGAAAGGACCCTATAGACTCAAACAAGCTCCAAGACATTGGGATGCAAAACTATCTAAATACCTAAAACAACAAGGATTTAAGAAAGGAGTTGTGGATAGCGACCTATATGTCAAAACTATTGATTAAGACTAGTTGATAGTTGTAGTTTACATGGATGATATTATATTTGAGGGAAGTAATGATAATATGTGGCAAGACTTTGCTAAGGAGATACTAAAAGAATTCAAAATGTCTATGCTTGGCAAGTTATCTTTCTTCCTTGGGCTACAAATTTCTCAATCAGACAAAGGGATTTTCATTACACAAACCAAGTATATTAAGGAAATGTTGAAGATGTCCAGAATGGAGGATTGTAATCTTGTTAGCATACCGATGGTAATATGATGTAAAGTTAGGATGATGAATTACATGAGAAAAAATAGACACTCTATAGGTTGATGATTGGAAGCCTTTTATACATGATAGTTCCAAGGCCTAATATTATATAGGCAATTGGTATGGTAGCAAGGTTAATTAACCTACACCTAAAACAAATCATGTGCAAGCAATAAAATAATACTCAAATATTTGAAAGGCACATTGGATTTTGGCTTATGGTATCCACAAGCTGAATATTTCACCTTAACATCATATACAAATGCAAATTGGGCTGGTTGCATTGACGATAGAAAGAGTACAAGTGACAATACATTATTTCTAGGAGATAATCTTGTCTCTTGGTTTAGAAATAAAAAAGCGTTAGTTTCTTTACCTACAATAGATGCAAAATATATTTCAGCAACAACTTGTTGCACTAAGGTTTTGTGGATGAAGCAAACTTTGAAATATCTCAAAGTAGAGTATGACAATCCTATATCTATATTCAGTGACAATATAAGTACAATCAACATGTCAAAGAATCCAATCATTCACTCCAAAACAAAGCATATTCTCATTATCACTTCTTAAGGGAGCATGTGGTCAATCAACAAATAAAGTTGGAATATATTTCTACAAATGAACAAATTGTGGATATCTTCACAAAGCCTATTTCAAAAGAGACTTTTGAGTATCTAAGGCAGAAATTGGGAATGATATCACTCTCATTTAGTCACTAAGTTCTTCAGGAAGAACATGTATTTAGGGTAAGCTATTCATTTTCTTACCTTTTAACTATGGCAATCCTTTTCCATTGATGTCAAAGGTGGGGGAGTAGAGTCAGGGGGAGCATTCAGTTAGGGCGAGAAGTTTGTTGCATTCCAAGATTATTTCTTTACAAGGTTGTCATAAATGACAAAGAAGGAGATTGTTGGATTATTGTCATTGATGTCAAAAAGTGTATTTTATGACGTATTTGATAGAGGTTAGATTGTGTCAAATTTATGACACCATTATCGAGATGTCATCAAGCAAGGAGGAGACAAATTGCATATCTATTATTGAGTTCAAAATTGCAAAATAATTATTCCTTGTTGTAGTTGACCCCCCTCTTGGTCTAACCCATTTATAGGAACCAAAAATGTATTTAAATATTATTTAATACGGGACAACCCCTTGAGAGGTGTGTGCCCTAAACTGGGTTGCAATAAAATTAAATAAAAATAGTTTTCTTGTTGCTAACCCCCCTTGGTTAGAGCACCCGCTTTGGGCAAGCAAACATAAATTAAACAAAATATTTAAATATGTTCTTTGATCTACCAATATAACTAAGGGTTGCATCTATTGCATGAAGGGGTGCATTTACATGTATAAAAAAATCATTTGGATTTTCTTCTTATCAAGCATTCATTGAATATTTTTCTCATTTAGAGGAGACCTTGGAGCAAATCTCAGGTGCATGTATGAGAAGATTTTAAGGTGAATTATTGGAAACCTATGGGCAGGAATTAATGAATATTATGAGTAGATTGTAAGGTGAATCATTACAACTTATGAGCAGAAAATTATTGTAGATTATAAGCATATTTGAAGATGATTTCTAAGTAGATTTGTGGAGGAGAGTTATGTCTAATTTAAGAAGAAGATCGAGTACTCCTTGTATACACATAAAAATGGCTATGAGCGATTAAATAAATATTATATATTTATTTAATAATTATTCTTCTATTAAATAGTTAATTTGAAAAGATTAATTTATTTAATTCATTTCATGTCTTTCTATTATTTAATTTAATTGAAATATTTTATTAATTAATTCATCTATTCTATTCCTCTAAAATAATTAAATATCTATTCTTCTAACCAAGTTAATTTAATATTTAATATTTAATTATCTTTTCCAAACAATTAAATATCTAATATTTAATAGTTATTCTTCTATCCTATAGTCTCAAATATTAAATAATTTCTTAAATTATTTAAATCCCTTTTCCAACTCACCTTCCATCTCCACTTCATCTTCCCTTTGCCAACTCATCAAACATGTGGCTAAGGAAATTAATATTTCTTAAATATTAATTCATCATTTATCTCCAACTTCCAAAATTAATGAATATTATGTACGTACACATATTTCATAACCATCTCCTATATTCTCTCCAACACCCCCTACATCTTAGGAAGGACTTGAGTCCACTTGTCCTATCATGCCTAAATCTTCTCCAACCATCCCTAGATTCCCTCAGTCAGCAACCCAGTCAAGGTGAGATGAGTGACACTTGTCTTCTCCTTCCACCTTTCTCTCAACCTTCACCTTTGCTCACAACCATCCAAATCTGTAGATTTGATCATGACCGTTGATCTAAGCCACATCATCTCATCCTCTCAAAGTCTATAAAATCAAGAGCTTCAGTTGAGAGAGAGTTAGACTTCAAGAGACTTCACGTGCATTTTCAAGCAAATCATTTGTAAAACTTATGCATCCGTGAGTTTTAATCTTGAAGCAAAATAGCAATTATCATTTATCATAATCATTTTAGCAAAATCATGTAGTATTGCATATCATAGCATCAGTTAACTACCGGTTATTAGTCCATTCTTCATATGCCATCTTGGAAGCTATCAGTGCATTGTCTGAGAGCACACCATCTGCAACCAGGAACACTGGAGTTAGGACACAATGAGACATAAACCATGAAGGTAATATTAGTATTTTTATTTCATATGTATTTCATGTAGTTTCATTGGTTGAGTTTGGATTTCCTGTAGCATTTCCATTTGTATTTTGTGAAACTAACTTGTTACAGGTAGCATTCTAAGGATGAAATCCAAGTCGACACACTCCTCACATCATTCTTTTGGAGGTTGGCGCCTCATATTCAAGGAGATTGGTGTCTCTCATTGAGTTGGTGCTTAGTTGTGGGGATTGGTGTTTGCATTGAGTTGGTGCCTACGAATCATCTAAATGGGATTGGTGTCTCCTATGAGTTGGTACGTATGAAGTTGTAAGAATTTTCTAATATTAGCAATATTTTGCTATGGTTTTCTCTCATAAGGGTTTCCATGTAAGTCGTGTTTTCTTCTTTTGTCCCTAATTGCTAGATCTTGCATTTGTGTTACTGTTGTTAATGGTTAAGTTTTTAAAAGTATTATTCATATGATTAACTAATGTTTTTAATAGAAAAGGTTTATTGTTATACTGATTCACCCCACCTCTCAGTGTAATTGAGTGCTCTTCATTATTTACATTGTTTACTTTTTTAAAATTTAAAGAACTATTTTTGCTTAGAGTTATTTTATTTTTATTTGCTAATGAGCTATTTTATTTTACTTTACAGCTATTTAATAATTGGTTAATTTTTATTTATTTTGTTATTTTATTTTATTCCATTTACTTAATAGTTATTGTATAGACTTAGTTTTTGAAAAATTGTCTAATGTGGTAGTAGTTTTTATTCACATGATTAGTACATAATGGTGTATGCCTTACTTCTATTATGCAATACCTCTTAGCATAATTAATCTAAATTTGTAAGTGCTTACACAAATATACACACAAATAGGTAGATGGATAGTGGGCAAGTTATAGTATGACATACACAAGATGATGAGACGTGAATGAGCTATAAGTTGATATATTTTCTTTAATAGTCGTAACTCATCACCTTTCTTGCACACATAAAGGGGTCATTACATTTATGTAATCGCACTAGTTGGTCAAGAAGACATTATCGTTAATTTCCCAAGTGTGAAATCGTTGACTGAAGTGTTGAGTTGTTTTCTTTCTTTACAAAGATAGTATGATATCTCTAGCTTAGGGGGGAGTGTTTTTGGTGCTTCGTCTTTAGCCTTTTGGCTTCATTGTCATAGCTTCCTTAGCTAGCAATGACAAAGGAAATAATTATAATCTAGAGAATAAGAGGAAAGTAGGCATATGGGGCAAGATGAGGAAGGAGAGGAAGTGTGGTGAAGATATGATCGACAACTTTGTGAAGTACTTGGAAAAAAAGATCGTAGATCTTGATTTCTAGACATTGATTTTGCACATTTGGGAATTGGCCAAAAACATAGAATGTACTCCCTATGTGAGCATGAGAGAAGCTATGTTGAAGTTGTCATTAGCTCCCAACCATTCTAATCGTTGATGCAATATTTTTGACATAGCTCAATCCCTAATTTGCACCTCTATTTTGTCTATTATTGTAGACACTTATCTTCTCCATAATGATATAGATAGCATTGTTATTGAAATGGAGTCATTCTTTAGTTGTCATTTTTAACACTTCCATGATTTAATGGACATGGCCCACAAGGTGGTTGTAGTAGTTGCAAAGGATCTCAAGGTAAATCTTCATATCAATGGTCATGTCAAGTCTCTTAGTTGTGGTTATGAATTTGAGTTAGATGAAGAAGCTAAGTAGGTATTGTTGGAGAAGGGTGATAAATGTCATAAATGTATGTATATGTTGGGTGGCGAGAGATGGCTTGCGTAATTTGCCTTGCTTCCTTAGTTTTGTTGTGACTTTGACTATGGCACAGGGTTGGCTATAGTAATTTGCCTTCTTTTTGTCTTGTATAGTTATATACTATTGGTTCCTATGAATAGTCATGGATATGTTTTTTTACTAGTCAATGTGCTCTATGAATGTTCATCTCTAGACTATAGAGAGGTTAAATATATACTATATTATACTTAGTTTTTATCTTTGTTTCCTTAATAACATGAGTTCATCAATTGTAGAGGTCTACTTTAATGTTGAGAGGCAACCTAATGATGAATTGATTGGTTCAAAAGGCATAGCACTTTTTAAATCTTGAGAAATCCATGTATTATTTTTAGGGATTAGTTGAACCCATTGACCACCTAAATCCAAACTTCAACTTCTTCTTTTTTTATATCCCTTAAATACAACACACACACACACACACACAAAGAGAGAGAGAGAGAGAGAGAGAGAGAGAGAGAGAGAGAGAGAGAGAGAGAGAGAGATGGGTAAGGGCTTTGGGTTCTTCTCAAATAAGCCCCAAGGTCAATTATCTTCCGCAAATTAACTTGGTTGTAGGCTTGTTTGTGTCCAATGTGTAGCCCTAAGTGGGCCATAAGGGGAGGCTTACCTTGTTTAGAACTAAATTTCAAATCGTTGAATTACCCCTTTCGATTCCCCTCGTTTACTAAAATCATCCAATTATTGAATAATTAAAAAAATTAAATAGACACTCCTTAGATAATGAAGTTGAGATTAAGAAATTGGTATTGACTCTTGTCACCATCTTATTAGCAAGCTTAACCGGGGATGCATCCCTGGCCTATTTTACTTGTCTTGGAGACGCCTCAAAGACATCCCCTAGCCATCCCATTGAATGAATGTTTGAGTTTTGATAATTTATTTGACTTTGACTCTCATGTGAACTCTCAATTTAAGTTATTTAATACAAATGTTATATGTTAAAATTCTATAATATATTTATGTATACTTTATCCATATTTTCATATAAATACTTTAAAAAAATTATATTTTATGTACGCGTCCCCTTTATCATCCCAAAAAATGACTCAAAAAATTTAAACAAGAAAAGGCACCCCCTAGAAACCCCTGCACCTATTCTAGGTCCAAAATGACCAAATCGTACATACTGTTATAGACATGTTAGTCAACCGCAACCGTTATTTACAAAATCTACAATATAAAATGTGCAACTAACTTACGTGTTATGCACACCGTACTACCATTTTGGAGCCATAATAGCTCATCCCCTAGAAACTTGGAATAACATAGCTTATTAGGCTTTCACATCCTTATAAGTCACCTCTAAATTGCAGAAATGGGGAAAATCTTATCTGCTGGATTGTCTCGTGTGTGGTTTTATGGTAATCCTTATTGAAAATTACAACTAAACTTTAACGCCGACTCATCATCATTGAACATTGGTGGCTCCTATTTCCTTCACAAATAAATTAATAGGACTGATAAGACAAGCCTAGGACTAATCCTTTTGAGGGTCCACGTCAGCAGTTTGGCTAAAGCACACCCCGCTCTCCAATCAAGTCAACAAGCAGCAGGAAACTGATTGGCCAAAAGCACCTCATGCTCATGCCTCATCTTATCTCTTTACGTTCACTTCCCATAACCACCCATTTGGGCATTTTGCTCTGCATTGCTTTTCCACAATATCATTTTCTTTCACTTGAAATCCCAATCTGTTGTGATAATTTTCCCCAATCAAATGGCCTGTGCAACAGCAGCCCTCTCCCTGAAACCACCCCTCAGAGCCCACAGAGCCCAATTAGGGCAGGCTCCTTGTAAATTATGCTCTCCTACATCCATTGCCTCAAAAAGGAGCAGAATTGTAGTTAATTGCTCATCATCATCATCACAGGGGAAGAAGAAAAATGAGGTTGTTTCAGTTGCAGGCTTGACATCTTTGGCTCTTACAGCAGCAACAGTGATTCCAGAGATAGCAGATGCAGCAGGACCTGGAGTATCTCCTTCTCTCAAGAACTTTTTGCTAAGTATAGTGGCTGGAGGTGTGGTTGTAGCTGTTCTTGGTATTGCTGTTATTGGGGTTTCCAACTTTGATCCTGTTAAGAGGGGTAGATAAATGTACTTCTATGAAGTATCTCTATAGATTTAGATTGTGGGTTTCTGGGATTTGTGGATGCAGAGTGAAGTATGTAATCAATTAGTAGTAATCTTAAAGCTACATTAATGTACTATGAGGAGCAGTAGGGAGAGAAATTCCATAACTGTACTTGATTTGATTTCCTTCCTTTGAGCTAATGTGTTAAATGCAATGCAATGAGCTCATTTTGAATTATGCCCTAGTTTAAACCATCTTCTAATTGTTTTGGCAAATCTGTAGTTGTATTACATGTATGTGAATTGGAAGAAAATGTCATTTGATTGCGTTTTCTCAAATTTCAGATGAATGTTGCAGCAATTGTAAAGCTTATGTTGTGAAAACTTTCTTAATGGAGTAGGATTTGGAATCTGTAATGATTATTGCCTTTGGAAAATGGATTTTTTTCAGAGATTGACCTGTATTCTAAGAAGTTTATCTGTGTCATAACCACTTGTCATTTCAGAAGTTTATCAGGCCTGCAATATTACAGTTTTAGGAATTTAGATTGTATATATTGATGAATACATTTTATGATATTTCTATTGGATTCAATTGTATAGATTTTGAATCAGATTCATTAATTCATTAATTCATATTTCATGAGCAGGGAGGCGTTTACATGAACCTATTTCTAATAAGAATGATTGGTCTATTATACATGCATTGTCCTCAAATCCAGTACTATTCTGACTTGAGCACTTAAATTATTGAGGTAGATTCTTAGAAATGGATTTCCTGATATTTGTTTTTCATTTTGATAGTAAAACGGGAATAAAAACTTTAATTTATAAAATAATCCAAATTACTAATTTTTAATTGAAACAATGCAATTACAAGAATAAAGTTACACCAATCAAAGAATGACGAAGAAAGATACTAATCATCTCATAACTTGTAAAATTCATTGATTGTGATCACGAGCGTACAAAATCTGGAAGTGAGGGCATTATTATAGAGTGCAGCTTTCACAAACAAGTAGTGCAGCTGGATTGCTTTGATTTTCAACAGATTGTTTTGATCATAATAGTGTGGATGGTTTCATTTAATCAGATGGGAGTTGACTGGTGAATTTTAGATTTAGAGAAGGTGGTTTTGTAGTTGAATATGTTTCACTTGTGATTAATATCTAATATTTTTAGTAGTATAGCATTAGTAGTTATGATTTCAAAGTTGTTAGGGTTAATCACGATTATTTATAATTGAATAAAATGTATTTCTTAGATCTAAAGAGCAACAAATCATTTGATGCTACATTGGCACACAACTATTACAACTTAATACACGACTACTAGTTTACTCTTTTTGGGGGTCCTTTTAGACACCTCAACAAAAAAAATGTTGATGTGGCGTCATATTTGATGAGGTGACCCTAAAACCTTAATTATGAGCAGGAGTCTTGCCAAATAAGTCATTAAAATCATGAAATTTCCAGAGTCCATAATGATTTGCTTGTTACTTTTATGGATTTGGCCATGTAGTTTTTGTTGTTCTCTTGCCCTCACACTTGCTCTCTTGCCTTATGATGGATCATGGTGTTTGATTTGAAACGTTGGTAAGAACAAAATCTATATGGTCAAATCTAGAAGAGCGACATGCATATAAGTCATTGTAAAAAGATGGGAGTGATTTGAAATCATTGTTTATAGAATTTTGAGAAATATGAGAGTGCTCAACTACTAGAACCTCTCTCGTAATCATAGTGACTCATTATGATGATAATTTTATATAATATAGAACTACTTTACATGAAGCAAAAATCAATCATTAGACACATATAATTATAAAATCAATCATTTAGATAAGGATGGTGACAAGTTCCCACCCTAATTAGTTTGAAGTATTTAGTAATGAAGATGCAATTTGCATTTTGGAAATAGGATAAAAAACATTGTTGTTTTTAATGGCTTTAATACTATAAAAAAATAAAATGCATTTTTTATATAAATTAGTTTTAGATAATTAAGTAATAGAAACCAATACATAAATTTTCTTTAAATTAATGAGTTGAAATTGATAATTGAAATAAATGTTAAATTTTAAATATTTAAATTAATTTAAGAAATTAGTAAACTAAATGTGTGGATAATTAGTTTTTATTTAATGTAAAAAAAAATTATCTAGGGGAGAGAACCCAATAGTCGTGCACCTTAACTTCGCGCTTCTCAAAATCTTACGTGGAAATTTCAAATCACTCCCAATTTTTTATAGTAGCTTGCTTGGCAACTCCCCTACTTATAACGAAGGTTTCATGGCCACATCATCAAGTATGGTGCCACATCAGCATGCTTTTTGCCAAGGTGTCCAAAATAGCCCAAAAAACAAGTGAGACCAATAGACGTGCAAAAGAGGCCTCAATACTTGTGCAACTGATGTGGCATCACATGATTGGTTACTTTTCTCAACTATTGGTACATTTCCTATCAATAACAACTTTAAAGTCACAACTATTGGTGCATAAACACATAAAAATTGATATTTTATGTTTCAAACAATAGTTTTTATTTGTACTATTATTGAAGCAAAAAGTATCAACAACCCTCACAACAATTGGTACATGCTCAACTAGTGGTGCTCTTCCCCTATATGTCAACAATTCATTCAATAAGGTTTTGAAATTTTATAATTTGTTCTTGATTTTTTAATTTGATTGTGCATTGTCTAAGTTCACTTCTATGAATGTGAAAGCAACCTCAAAATGTGTGGAGTTAAATCAAGTGTATTAACTTGAGCTTAAACATCATGGATTTGATATGGGAAAATCTTAGAGACGAAAACCCATTTGACTTGATTTTTGATGTCCAAATATGAACAAGGAACAATAATGTTTACGAACACTTTTAGGGAATCTATTGATTGGGAAACCAACATACTTAATGATCCAAATTTACAAATTTGATGGGTTCAAACACAACTAGAAATTTTGCAATAAACTTAGGATGATGTAGTTTAATAAATCCCGCTACAATTCTCTAGATTCTTTTATTCTTTTTGCAAATTGAATTCTATATGTTCTCATTGAGAATTCCACAAATTGTCCAAGATGTTTTTCAAATGAATGAATGAATGCCATTAAAAAATCAACCAAACACACAAATCAACATAGTGTGTACCAAGTTTGTTTACAACAACTAATGAAGTGGTTGGCAAAGAACAGTTTTGCATTTTAAATTTTAAAAGATGAGGTTCAATTCACAACTACAAAAATGACATAGATCAAGTTTGCACCTACAAATATGATCCAAGTGATAAAAAAATGTCTAGGAATTAGAAAAACAAAACTTGGAGATTGGTTATAAAGGGTGAAGATTCAAGGTTGTCACAAATAAGATTAAGCCATGTGTATAAGCTACTTACTATATTCATGAAATTGTAATCAAAATTGGCCCAAAACATAACACAAAATTAAATTATAATGCAATTTTCACCATTAAAAATATTTGTAAAGAAAAATAACTCCTAGATAAATTATAATAACAATAACAAACAAAGAACCACATGTTTTAGAGTAGAAATTGATAATTGATAATATAATTAATATGAAAATCAATATGATAATTGTAGCATCGTAAATTGTAACTGGTCCAATTTACACCTCATGTGTGTGCTCCTACTTTAGTGTGTCATATCCCCATCCCCTCTCTAGGTCCAATTTGACCCTATTCTCCAACTTTGATGTCATGAACACCCTTTGGTGGGTCGTATCACATGATACCCTCCCCCCTTTCTCTTTGTTTTGGTCTTATTTGTAGAAAGACCAGGGCTCCCCAAAACACTGTGGTCCCTCTCAAACGGGCCCCGATTTGAAATGGGGCGGGTTCTACATCTCCCTCATAGCATTTGATTCTCGGGGCTACACGTAATCATTGTAGGTTAACCTAATCGGTAATTTACCTAGGGAACCCTATTTAAAGACATCCTATCAATTCATTTAGACAAAATTAATCCATTATCTATCTATAATATTCGTGCATCCGTGAAGCATTCATCCTCAAGCATCTTCAGAGATTCAAGGTTACATATTCATCATTCAAGCATTGTGGAGTAAAGTTACATCAATCTTCATTCAAGCATGTGTGTGTGATTAGAGTTTTTCATGTCCATATGTTTATAATGCCATTGCATTCAACATTTGTGATTATTGTTACCTATTTTTTACCTCGAGGCCAAAAATAGCCATACTCCAATGGAATTAAAAAAAATTAAATCAAATATATTGGTTTAATGTGATAAGTTTAAAATTTTAAATGTTTTTACCTTTTAGAGTCAAGGCTGTCAAAATTAATGTTGCCATGATCAAATGAGGTCAAAATAAAATCAAATTATTGCATGGAGAAAATTAAAAGCTCATAAGGCCAAGTCTTCAGGTGGCATTCAGTTGAAAAGTGTGTGAGGGGAAAATGTGCGTGCTAAACTAAATGATTGAAATGACGAAGAAAACAACCAAACAAGCCATTAAACTCAACACTTTGAGATAAGAATGTTAAAATCAAAACGGAGAACACAAATGACAAGCAAAGCAAACCAATATCCCCGCTTTGATTTGATTATTCCAGGATTTGATGTGTGCTCATGACATCAATGGATGTTCGATTATGCTCCATGGATACAAATATGAGTGATTATGAAATGATAATGAGGATGAGTAGTGATTTTGGGAGAGTAACGATGCAAGTGAATGAAAAGTGGATGCTCAAATAGGATTTGATTTTAATTAATTAATTCATGGGGTTTTGGGAAAAGGGACATTTAATTAATTAAAGGTAATTAATCAAATGGGATGGCAACAAGGGAATTAATTAATTAGGTTAATTAATTAGGAGGAAATGGGTTGGGGGGTTAAATAATTAATTAGAAGGATAGGATTGGGGATTAATTAATTAAGAATTAATTAATTAGAAGAATGGGATAGGGAAATTAATTAATTAGAGGAAAGGGATTTAAATTTGATTAAATTAATTGTCTTCGAACATGTAGTGTTGCAGTTAAAATACTTTGTCGGTGAAGCAGCCACCAAGGTTCAAACCCCTGCTGGGCCATTGTGCTCGCAGGCCTTGTGTCTTCGTTGGGTTGTTGTGCTCGTGGGTTTGAACAAGTGAAGTGTGGGGATGAGGTCCCCCGATTGTGGCCTCACCGGTTCATAGCTCTGGGTCAAAAGCGTTTCACGTGGAGCCGGAGGGCATGTCATGCTAGCATCGCTGGTCACATTAAATTTTTTACTAGGCATTATTTTAAAAAATAAAATAAAAATTTTGATTAAATTAATTAACCAAATTTAGGTGTCTACATTTTGCCCCTTTTCATGGTGGCGCTAAATAGCATTGGTGCGAAGAAAAATAAAACACCCAAGAGCGAGGAAGCGAAAAAAGTGCCCCAAGCCCGACTGAGAATGGAGGATGAAGGAAGGGGTGCCCCCTTGAGAAGGTGCATGGGAAAAAGGGGCTTGGGCGGCGTCTCGAAAAAGACATGGCTCCAGCCAACGAAAAGAAAGGGGACAAAAAACTGAGCCATCGGGCAAAAATGACACCTCAAAAGGAGGTCTGAGGAAGGAGATATGCTCAAAACATTTCCGTGGGGTGAAGGGTGAAGAAAAGAGCCAAAAGTGCACCATATAAGACCAAGAAGTGTTTTTTGAAATTCATTTGTGCACGCTCATTTTCAGAAAAAGAGCTCTGGAGAAGAAAACCTGGTGAAGGTGAGATGGCATAATGGGTGAGACCGAGGCACTGAATGGACATTGTGTGGAACGTGAGGCAGCGTGGGAGATTGGATCGAGAGGTATGCCTCGAAAAACGAGCTCTTGTGTCAAAATTTTCATGAATTTTGAAAAAAAAATCATGTTTTTGAGCATATAAGGGTTCAAGGGGGGAAGAAATCGAGGGGGAGAAAATGCAAGGGGGAGAAATCGGGGGGAGGGTACCACACAACGCAGGGGCGCATCCCTGCTAACATGGGGGTGCTTCCCCGTCGGTGTGGGAGCACAACCTCGCAAAAGCGAGGGCGCAACCCTGCAGGCGAAGAGCCCAACGAAAGAAAGGGGGCACAGAAGAAAAAGAAAAAGATGCAAGTGGGGAAAAGAAAATTTTCCTCGCAGGCAAACGCGGTCCCGCAAAAGGGACTGCTAGACGAGCCGATGAAAAACACTTAATCACCGAAGAAGGGAAAGCAAACCGCCAAAAAGGCGAATGGGGGGTCGGGGAAAGGAAAGGCAAAAAGACTGATAAGTTGTTGTCTGCTTGATGTGCAGTGGAGTGTGGACATTCTGACGAGCCGCGAGAGACATCTCGGGGTACTAAGGCTTGGTGAGGAGCTGAGTGACATGGAGCGGGCACATGTCGATGCGATAGGGCTGGGATATGTGACCCGGATGCCACACATTCGGTCACACATGGCATTGCTGATGATGTTGATTGAGAAATGGAGGAGCGAGACTTCTACCTTCAACCTTCCTCTAGGTGAGATGACTGTGACCCCTAAGGACATATATCGGATCATGAGACTTTCGATATGAGGAGCTCGGTGCATTGGGAGGAGCATCGAGTAGGTGAAGGTCGTCAGACTCTTAGTCAAAGGAGAGATTCCCCTGCATCAGGGGATGTTATCATTGGAGCATGCAGTGGCAGAGACATCTCCGGATAGGCTGATATACATCTACGTTTGTGGACTTGTCAGCAGTTACATCATTCCCAATCGTGGCAGGAGGTCTATCGTACTGGGGATGGTCCCAGTGGTCGTAGAGGTAATGGATAGCAGTTGACCTATGTCTTGGGGGACCTCGATGCTGGCAAAGCTATATTGGGATCTCCATGAGATACTATATCATCCCAGCAAGGGATTTGGGTTTGTCACACTCTTACAGATATGGGCGTGGGAGCACATTATTGTCACACAACCGGTGCCTAGGGTGGATAGAGATGCAGCTGAGCCCATGGAATTTAGCTCGCGGGGAGCGCTGAGATACGAGGTTACCGATGACATTGACCATTGGCGGGAGATGCTTGATAGATTGACAGGGGATGCTATCACATGGACAACATATGTGAGGATCCCTCCATGGCTAGAGGATCAACAACACATGTCATACATGATGACAACATGATACATCATCGGGAGGTGGGAGTGGTTGATTGAGATGTATCAGTTGGATCGAGTGGAGTGATAGTTTGGGAAGGTACAAGATGTACCTGCAACACCACACAAATTCTGACGTACCACCCGAGAGAGGGTGGTAGACTTTGGGCCCTCAGTATAGGATAGAGAGGGTATAAATGATAGGTGGAGTATGACTCCAGTTACATGGGTCACAACAGCTTACAAAGAGTGGTGGGTAGAGGCTAGACCGAGGATGGTCGGGAGATCAAGATTGGCACTACTCGCAGAGAGGAGGGCACAGGCATGAGCCAAGTGGATCAGGATTGGACACTATTAGCCAGCTAGACGATCATCTGAGATAGTGGTAGAGCGCGTGATTCAGATAAGCTCCAAATCACCAGCAGGGGCTCAAAGGATGACAAAGGAGAGGACAGGGGAGAGGTGGGAGAGGAGACAACACCCATGGATGTGCACTCATCACCACAAGAAGAGACGACAAAGACAAGGGGCAGGCCAGAGGCAGGAGCTCAGTGAGACTGATACCTTCCAGGACAGATAGGAGGGATGAGAGGGGAGAGGGGTCCAGAGTATCACCAGATTAGGTGACACGGGCTCGCACCCTCAAGGAGGCACTAAGGAGGTCAGAGCACAGACTACAAGGCGTCACTATAAAGAGAGACAACATGTGCAGGGAGAGAGGCAGCCTACACGGAGAGAGAGTAGCTGCGAGCGAGGCGATGGAGAACTCTCGACGGAGGACAGAGGAGACAGTAGCCCACTACCAGAGGGAGAGGGACGAGGTCGGGAGACAAGTTGCACCTAGTAGCAGAGAAGGGGGGGAGATACTGACAGGCATGATAGAGAGACAAATGGTCGAGATAGAGACTTTATCTCATCAGGCAGGATGGTACAGAGCCAAGTATGAGTAGGTAGTTCCAGCAAGGAAAAGGGAGGAGTATGTGCCACCTCCTAGGGCTAGGGTAACTAGCTCTTTACGTAGTGGATGATCCAGTGGAGGGTCAGGGAGATCCAGCCGCAACATCGGTGGATCGACCAGACAAAGGGCTCAGACAGAGGACACTACAATTTCAGGATTAGGATCTGCACAAGGATCACCAAGACAAGGACAGGGGTAGGGATAGGTTCCAACACAGTTACCAGAGAGCAGATGACTATGTAGATGACTATGCAGATGATGCAGTTTTGATTTTTTTGTTAGACCAGACAACAAGCACAAAGATATATATATATATATATATATATATATATATATATGTTTTGTACCCATTTTCTTTTGCACCTCATGTATGTGTTATGAGCATGATAGATGATCACCAGTCATTATGATATTGTATGTACTTGATTCACCTTTTGATCAGATACACGAGATTATGTACACATTGATATACATGTACATTTTGTATTGACATACATGTTGAGACCATGATGATATTTAGGATATACATTCCGTTTTGGTTCCACTATATGATGTCTTTTCTATGAAATTTATGATGCATGTATGGATGCATATGATACCATGGTATATGTTATGTATGACTTATGATTTATGATGACCTGTGCTTACATGATTATGAGATGCATGGATGTATGATAGAGGTTATATGTGACGAACTAACTCATTAGTGATGCAGGATGTGATGATATTATGTATGTATGACACCTGAGCTATGGATGCATATGATGTGATTGGATATATGGATTATGTGCTAACCCATATGTGATGCGGGATGCGATGGATATTGCTCCAGGAGAACCAGGCTAGATACGTGAGGGAGGAAACAGATAAGGGAATGCATGCACATCCCAAGGACGAAGGGAGGGAACAAATACAAATGGAGATGCAATGAAGACGAGGAAAAACATGGAGCACGAACATCCGCGTAAAACGACACGCCATGTAGTGAGCACTTATTTTGATTTAGCATTGTCTATGAGTCAACCAAGGTATAGAGAACCACGATGGAATTTCACAGCCAATGCATGGACTGACATGTATGCATAAACATGCAGGCCAATCCAACATCACACAAAGTTACAAAGACCTTGTAGGAAACAATGCTAGAATGACGACAAGCAAAAGATATGCCCAAGTGTAACATGAGATAATAGAGACCTCATGAGGGAAGAACAAAGGGGCATATCAAAAAGACATGCCAGGCAAAAACCAAAGAGAAACAAGATACCCTCCTGAGCCCTGTTATTCCTAGCACACCATGATATAAAGGATCATGGCGACCAAGAGGAAAAGGGATTCAAGGAACTTTGAAAGATAAACAAAGATCGAAAAGAATCTGAAATAAAAACAAGGTGTCACAGGAGTCTTTTATCGATGGATGAGGATTGACGATCCTATTTGACTAGAGGAAGGATACATCCTGTACAGACTAATGACAGGTGTTGGTGAGAAGGATACATCTCAGAACAACAACAAGGCGGATGACGGACAAACCAAGGATCAACAAAAGGACCCGAGAGACATGTGAAGATCCAAATACTAAACAAACCTACTGAAGAACTAGGCAGGAGGAAAATATCTTGCCAAATGAGACAAGGAACCAACAAACTAGGAACAAAAAAAAACCTCTATACAAGGTAGCCTATGAACAGTGAAAGACCAACTATGCACAAAGGACCAAGAATGAGTAGGATAATCACAAGGATTATGTACAAGCGATGAGGATGGAGACGAATGGAGATGCGGGTATCATGGGATACCATGCCAAAATGATATGGAGGCGAAGGATATGGATGGGATGCGATAGAATGGGATGCGAGTAACATGAGATACCGCGTGGGGAAAGAGAGATGATTGTGGCAAGTAGTGATAGATACCGTGCCAAGAAGGGTTAAAAGAAGGGTCAAAAGATAATGGAACTGCCATTTGGTACATATGACACTTGTTTCCAGGTTTTCACCATATATACATGCGCAAGGTGCCACAAGAAGTGGTTTTCACCAGAGGATAGTTGTTGTTTTTTGTTTGTTTTTTTGCTCTTTCTTTTTTGATATTTTCTGATTTTTTTTTTCGATAATTTCTTATTTTTTAAAACTCTGAGGTACACTGCCACAGACTAGGCATAAAATCTTTTAAGATTCAAAATGTTGAGGGGATCGCTGAGGGGTTCCCCTTCTGGAGTGGATAAATAGTATGCACCTAAACCATATTTTGCTACAATCATGTATGGACCGAACTAGTTTGCTTCAAACTTTCCTTTCTTTTATCGGTCTTGTTGATTTTGTGGGTTTTCTCTTAGGACTAGATCACCCACTTCAAACTCACGGTGGTGGAATTTGTTGGCTTGATGATGATTGTAATGAATGACTTCATATATTGTCATTGATGGAATATGTACACACACACATATGTTTGTCTACCGGTGTTACTTCAAAGTTATTTGTATTATATTGCTACCGGTATTAGAAGTTTTGCTTTTGATTGTGTCAAACTGGTACATGCAGGAAATAACTTGACATCAACCTGAAAGTCCAGCGGAGATTATCAAAGAAGTAATGGTGGACAAGCGGTTTATATGTTGACTGAGATTAACTTTAACCGGTTTCAGTGTTTCAACCGGTATTCGTTGAATGTGTGATGAGTTATCACCGGTCGTGATGAGTTATCCTAACCGATAAATTTTGGTAGTATTTTGTGATAAGTTATTTTGATTGTCCAGATACACTGTACCTAGGAAATTGTGATATAATTCCTAAGGCCGACATGAAATCTAAATGTCTATATAATGACATTATGATGATTTTTTTGTATGAGGAAAGGGGATATGTTATGAGATGATTTGATGTGAGGATAGAAGTGTTAAGATGCAGAATATGTTGGTAATGCAGTTTTGAGTGCGCAGAAGAGGATCTATTCAAGCAAGTTGTGCTACTTCTAGATCACACCACCTGTTGTTTTCTAATCACTACAATAGTCAAATCCTGTAACCGGGTAAGCTCTAACAAGCTTCATTGTACAAATCCTTTAACAAGGTGATCCATTAGTTTGGATTCAGAAATCCTCTACCGAGGTTACTCCTAACAGGGTACTACCTTTTACAGGGTATAGCTCCTAACAGAGCTTTGGGATCTTTAATAGGATTCGCTCCTAGCAGAGCATGTTTGTAGACCTTAACCAGTCGATTACCTATTACTGCAGATAGTTAACTTGTGATTCCCATCTCACCGTGGTTTTTCCCATTTGGGTTTTCCATGTATAAACACTTGTGTTATGGTGGATGTTTTACTTATAGTGGATGCACTAATATCATTTTGGACTATATGCATAGTGTTTAACAAACTTGTTAAGTATATTTGGTCAGTGTTTAAAGTAGTATTGTTTTTGGTGTCACTGATTCACACCCCCCCCCCTCTTAGTGCTTTATAAGTCTATCAAACTTTCTTCTGATATTGCCTCTTGAGGCAGATCTGATATATTTGCATATGATCATAGTATCTTTTACGTTGTTCATCAAGAAGATCTAGTTGTGCCAGTCTTGCCACTCTATAGTCTTCATCAGAAACAAAATCGTTCAGGGAAATGCACAATGATGGTATTTCGACCTCAATTGGTAAGACCACTTCTGCACCATATACAAGGGAATATGGGGTGGCTCTCGTAGGAGTCCGAATATTGGTTCAATAAGCCCATAAGGCGGGATTGAGATTGAGGTGCCAGTCACAACCAGTTTCATTGACAACTTTCTTTAGGATACAAAGAAGTATTTTGTTAGTTGCCTCAGCTTGGTTGTTCCCTTGGGGGTAGTATGGTGTAGACCAATGATGTTGGATATGGAATTTTGAGCAAAGGTCGCGTATGTGTTGGTTTTTAAATGGGGTCCCATTATTAGTGATAATAGTGGAGGAAATCCCATAGCGAAAAATGATGTGGTATAGGATGAATTTGGACACTTGGACACCATAAGGGTAAGGGGAATGGCTTCCACCCATTTGGTGAAGTATTTTGTTGCAACAATGATAAACTTGTGTCCATCTGAGGAAGGAGGATGGATCTTACCAACGAGGTCAAGGCCCCATGTGGAAAAAAACCATGGTTTTGTAATAGGTCACAAATCGTATGCTGGAACATGAATCAAATCCCTGTGCTACTGACAGGGTACACATTTCTTGACATATTCACAACAGTCATGTTCCACAGTGAGCCAGTATTATCCCACTCTTAAGAGTTGTTTGGCGAGAACATATCCACTTGTGTGAGCGCCACAAGTACTAATGTGTACTTCTTGCATTACAAGTTTAGCTTTGTTCGAATCGAGACACCGAGAAAGTATGTCATGATAGTTGCGACGATATAGATTCTCCTCTAAGGGTGAATCGGGAACAACAACGGATAAGATTTTGACATTCATTACGGGATATGTTTTCAGGGAGGGTATCATCTTTGAGGTAAGCATGAATGCCATGGTACCAGGGTGATTGGGCTCCAACAATGTTGCACACCATGTTTGTGCATGATGTCCCAAATGTTGGTTGTAATAGTTGTTCAACCAATAATTCATATCGCGGGCTATCTGATCTCATATCTAGGAAGGATCCAATGGTGGCCATTTTGTTGGCTTCCTTGTTTTGAGCTCGTGGAATCTAATCAATGATGATATTCTAAAAATTATCCTTAAGATCATCGACCATCTTTTTGTAGGGGAAAAGCTTATCATGCTTAGTCTGGTATTCATCATCAGTCTGTCGAATGACAAGTTGTGAATCTTCATAGACCAAAAGATCTAATATATTCCATTGGATCTGTCTTCAATCAAGTGATTAAAGCTTCATACTCAGCAATATTATTAGTGCACGGGAACGCTATCTTGAAAGATTTTGGAATTAGATCTCCCTGGGGTGTTACAAATAAGAATCTTGCCCCAGCTCCCTTTTGAATACGTGAACCATCAAAGAATAGTTTCCAAGGAGTTTGTGCACTGACCGTGAATACATATTCATCAGGGAATTTTACTGAGTGGATAGGCATCAACTAATGGTGTTTCTGCTAACTGATCGACGATGACTTGACCTTTGATAGCCTTTCGATCCACATACTAAATATCAAATTTGCTAAGCAACAAGACCAACTTGGCCATACGTCCTATTAGAGTAGTCTTGGAAAGTAGATATTTAAAAGGATCAATTTTACAACTGAGCTTCACTATATGATTAACATATAGTGTCGAAATTTCTGAGAACAAAAGATGATAGCTAGGCATGCTTTTTCCATTAGATAATAATAAAGCTCATAGCCCATTAATGTGCGACTGATGTAATAAATTGCTCTTTCTTTGCCTTCGTCATTAATTTGTGCAAGTAATGCCCCCACTGTTGTTGCAGTTGTAGAAATTATAAAATCAAAGGTTGACTTGGAATAGGAGACATTAGAACTAGTGGATGAGCTATATATTTTTTGATCTTATCAAAAGATTGTTGACATTGGATATCCCACTTAAATTATGCACCTTTCCTGAGCAGATGAATAAAAGGTTGACATTTATCTACTAGCTAGGGAATGAATCGCCTAACAGATTGCAATTTTCCTTGTAGACTTTGCATATTGCTTAAAGTTATAGGAGGAGTCATTTTCATTATTGATTTAAATTTCTTGGGATCAACCTCAATGCCACACCGAGAAACGATGAATCCTAGAAGTTTCCCTGATGTAACCCCAAACACACACTTTTTAGGGTTGAGACGCATCTTGTATTTAGCCAAACACCCAAATATCTACTCAAGGATTGCAAGATGTTTTGCTCTTGTTTAGGATTTGCACAATATGTCATCCACATAATCCTCCATTACTTTGTGCATAAGGTCATGAAATATCACTATCATAGAGCGTTGATATGTGGCGCCTGCATTCTCCAATCCGAAGGGCATGACTTGATAGTAAAATATACCCCATGGTGTGGTAAAAGTTGTTTTATGTTGATCATCTACTGTTATTTTGATCTGATTGTATTCTAAGAAGCCATCCATCAGGGATAACATTTCATGTCCCGTTGTAAGATCAAAAAGGATGTCAATGTTAGGAAGTGGAAAATCATCTTTGGGACATGTTTTGTTCAAGTCTATGAATTTAATACATACTCTGATATCACCATTAGGCTTTGAGACCATATTTGAGATCCATTCTCAATAATCAATTGGTCAGATGAACTTGACTTCTAACAATTCTTCTAATTCTGCTTTGACCAACAATGCAATTCTTGGATGCATCTTTCATAGTTTTTGTTTGATTGGTTTAGCATTGGGATCAAGACTAGGCATGTCTGCATAGGACCATGCGAAGTTGATGGGCCATCGATGAAGAATATCAGAGAACACTTGAGCCTTATCGTTAGATAGAGATGTTGCCACGTGAGTAATATGTGGATTTTTTCAAGTACCCAAATTTATCTCTTTCGTCAAATCTATTAGAACAAGTGAGCACTGAGGAACACAATCATTACCGAGGGGAAGAAGAGAATCCTCATACTCTGGTGCCTCAGAGAGGTTTTCACCAGAAGATACACCCTTTATTTTTACTGTTTTGGAGTCAGGAAGCGCCTCTGAGAGGTTTTCACTACCAGACCCTTAATCTTTTATTTCTTTTTCACTTTTGTGGTTAAGGGTTCCCTCTTCCCCAAAGTAACCTTTAGTATCAAGCTTGTAAACTATATTCTGGTCTAGATTGTAATATGGTGCACACTAAATTACCCCTAGAAATTGCAGGAGCATTGTGTCATTTTGGAATGTATCTAGGTGTGCAACAGTTTGGCCCCAATCAATGAGTTCAGGGTGGCGAAGGGGAATATCAATAAGGATGATGGAGTTTTCAAATAGCTCAGATGTACCAAAGGAGGAGGAGCTATCTATATCACCATACGCATGTTTGACAACCTCGGCGATATTTTTTGGATCGACTGGAACATCCACATTGTTTCCAAAAGTGCTAGCTGAGCTTGAGGCTTCATGGGAGGGATGTCCAAAACCAAGCCCTTTGTTGTTCTTATTATCAGTGGGATCAATAGGGTTTCTTATGCCTTGTTCTGTTGGACCTAGTCCACCACCTTGATAGTTCCATTTCTGAGTAGCCCACTTGTGTTGTTCTGGATATTTGTGCTTGAATCCTTGGAGGAAGGTTTCATTGTCTATAGGGGCATCCTTGTATAGCCATTGATTTATGTCTCCTTCTATGACCTCATGATTAAGCTCTCCTCGAGCTTGGAATGTGGTGGAACCATATTGTTTAACCACTGATCCTTTCTTCTTTTGTTCCTTAGTGAGTTTCCCATGGGAATATGGATCTAAGGACATAGCACCCATTGTGAAAGTACCTTGCAAGGAGTATTCGCCATAGTCGGCATCATTGATCTTGAGTTGGGAAAAGGCTGAAGAGACATATGTCTTTTCTTTAGAAGTGGCTAAGATGGTATTAGGATCAACATATGAGGATGATGTGGCATTAGGTGCGTTGCTGCTATTGATGCTAGGGAAATGATGGACATATGGGGATGAGGCCTCGAGTGCACGATAGTACTCAAAGGTTTAAGCATCGTCACGAATGGTGATTTCGCATCCTTGAAATGTAAATTTGAGGCATTGGTGATAGGTGGAAGGAATGGTCTGCATGGCATGAATCCATGGGCGGCCGAGAAGTATGTTGAATGGGAGATCAAGATTAATGATGTGGCACAATGTGTTTTGTGTTGTAGGACCACTTGGATAGGGAGATTAATCATCCCTACTAAAATTCTCTCAACATTGTCATAGGTCTTAATAGTAATGCATTGATTATGCATATCTGAGACAGTGTACCCCACTTGAGTAACAAACCTTAATGTACAAAAATTAAGGGCATAAATATTATCAATTAGGACTCGTTTTACTTTGTTTAGCTTGACTATGGCTTCAATGTTCAATGGGCGAATGTGAACAGGATCAGAGGCTATAGCATTGGATTGTGTGAAATTGAGGTGCTAAGTGGAAGATAAATGGGCTACCATAGCTTGAAACTGGATGGTGTTAATTTTATTGGGAATGCGAGCCTTTTGTAAGGTTCGTGTAAGGATCTCCTGGTGAGTAGGTAAGGCTTTTAGGACGTCAAGAATGGAAATCTGTGCAGGATTTTTTCCTAAGTGCTTGAGGATATTGTATTTTGTAGACATCGACAGCGTAGGAGGAACACTAGACATAGGGGCCCCTAAGACTGACATGTGGGTTCTTCTAGTAGTGACCGCACAACGGGTATCATCCCCTTTAACACAAATCATGTTAACATGATCGTCAGCCTCATAAATGTACCCTATAGTAGGTCCATAGTCAAATGGAACATTGTTGTTGTAGACACCTAAAACTAGCACAACTAATTAAATGTATTTTATTCATTTAATCGCCTATTAATTATACTAAGCTTTAATTAATATCCCTATTCTTCTAGTTGACTTATTAATCAAATTATAGATTTGATTAATTACCCTTTCTTCTAATCTAACCCACTAATTAAATTAAGGTTTGATTAAGTACCCTTTACCCACTTAATTGAATAAATCTTATTTATTTAATTAATAGCCTTTTCCCTTTTAATTAAAAATCCCCTTGCATTTAAATAAATCATTATTTATTTGTGAATAACCCCCCACTTGCAAAATCCTACAAATGCAAGTTGCACCTTTTTGGCTAAAATAAACCTTTTATTTTATCTAAAAAATACCTATTATCCACCCCACTTGCATTCTCCTACATTTCTCATTAGCATCCTAATATCCTTCTAGAACCTATCTAGTCTCCTTATTATCCTAACTAATCCACTTTGTTTCTTCCAAGGTTGCTCACACATGTGTGAGCACATATCCCCCTTCCCCCTAAGACCTTTGTTCCTACCAAGGTGGGACCACACATGTGGGACCGCATTGAATTTTCACCCCACTCCCCCTTTTGACACTTGTCACAAGGCTAAGCTTGCAAATCTGGGAGTACACGTGTGGGACCACATTGATCCTCACCCTCTCCCCCTTGTGACATTTGTCACAAGGCTAAGCCTTCCAACCCGGGACCACATTCCTCCTTCAATCTTGAACATCGGTTTCCAAGCCTCCAACTCTATAAATTGAGCCTCAATCCATCAATCAAAGGGATACTTTTATGATATCCTTGTAATAGCTTTTTGATTCTAGATCAATCATCTCATGCATCAAACTTATAGTCATTTTGTAGGTTATCAAGGAGCTCAATTTGTCTTAGTCTCATATCTTGCATTCAATCTTACACTTCATATTTTTATATCATTTGATCATCTAGCTAGGATCTTGGTTGCATTTATTTTGATCTTGGCATATCCTTCAATCTCGTCCTTTTGGTTGACATCTAAAAGATCAAGTGCTTTTCCAAGTGAGAGCCACCTTGAATCTTGAAGATCCTTGGAGATAGAGGAACATGAGATGTGCTCAGAGTTATTGATTTTGAAGCTAACTTAGTTTAGTTTCTATTTTGATTTCTAACTCTAACATAATGTTTCATGTGTGTGTTTGATGTTGTTTGATTCTCTTGCAGATTCCACACTTTAGAGCACACAGTTCTAATTAATGTTATTGGTAGAGTGACCTTGATTAGCAGCAGATGTGCTTGCTTCCCCTTGATTCTTGGGAAGAGCATTTTTATACATTCACAAATTAGCATTGGGTGATTTTCTTGTGATAGGGTTGACAACAATTTTGCCCTGGTCAATAAGGTCCTAAACCAGGTGTTTTAGCTTCATGCATTTGTTCATTTCGTGACCCTTGACGTGATGGTGGGCGCAATATTCATTTTCCTTATACCAATCAATTTTAGGCTTAAATTCATCAAATGGTTGTGTTTGAGGATATATAACCATGTTGTGTTATTCCATATGTTTGAAGATAACATCTAGTAGTTCAGCCATAGGCGTGAACTGGCATGGAGGACCATAGTTACTTGCTTGATGCAGGGGAGCCTAAGATACCGTGATTGTGTTTGTTCTATTAGCCTGCACATTTTTTATTTGCGCTTGTGGAGGAGGGATATGTATTGGTGGTGGAGTTGCAACATATGTTTGTGTGGGGTGGTGGCTTTGTATCCACAATCATTTGCACAGTCTTTGAATCAGTGACTGTTGGTATTTTGGTATGGTTTTGTCATTGATGTCAACACCTACTAAACACTTATCAACTTCGACACTTTGGAGAATCAACAACATTCACCAGCAAGCAAGTGACTTCTGCACAGTCACCAGTATCTGGTACACTGGCAAGATATAATGATCACCGACACTTGGAATGATATGGAAAACACTTGGTTATGTCGAAGACATCGTGTGGACACTTTGTCTTGGAGTTTTGTTTATTGGTATATTAGCATTTGCATATTTGTTGTTACCGGCAAATAGGTTCAGGTTACACCTGCAGGTTTATCTTTTCCAGATCAGCATGGCATGCTATGGAGATGACTTATTATTATTGTAAATGCATTAAGCTGACATATTGAATTGGTTATTGAATCGGGTATTAATTGATTTGTAAATTAATTTTATTGTAATATCTTATAGAGCTGACCTACTAAAATTGGTCTTAGGGTATGGTATAACTGTAAGATCTTATTTGTAAGATCGAATGTGGAATGCGAAAAAGGATTGTGTGAAGGTATATGCGAGAATAAGCAGAGCTATACACGCAGACATCATTTGAAGATTGAAGGAGGGTTTTTGAGAAGACAATCAGAACTACATTGGTACTGAATCCGGCATATGAAGATGCTATTTTGTGCAGTACAATCTTATTGGATTTAACCATCCAACTGTAGTCAGTGTGACTCCCATTTTGTGATTGAGCAGTGAGCTCTAGGCACTTGGACCCCATTTGTATACACTTACTATCTGCAGTAGTATCATTTGATTGTGGGTTAGGTTTCCCGTCGTGTTTTTTCCCCTTACAGGGTTTCCACGTACAAATATCGGTGTTATGTGTTGTGGATGACTTTGTCTTTTTGTTTCATGCATTAATCCTTATCGGTATTGCAATTAACTGTTAAAACTGTCTACCAGCATATTAGATTGGTTTACCGGTATTAAGCATTAAGTTGGTTAAGTTGTTTTTGGTTTGAATTTATTTGACAACTGATTCACCTCCCCCCCCCCTAAGTTATCTTCAGGACCTAACAATTGGTATCAGAGCTTAGTCCTCTTTTGTAGAAGTTTAACAGCTTGAGGAGATCCAATGTCTACTAACTATTTCAGGAAGGACAGTCCTAAACTTGATGGGACCAACTATGGCATATGGTAGATCAGAATGGAAACACATTTAAATTGTATTGGAAAGGACATCTAGGATGTTACAAAGAATGGTTATACTGCTCCTACTCAGAGTCAGCCCAATCCACCCAACTTGACTAAAGATGACGAAAATGATTGCCAAGCAAGAGAAGCACTTTTGAGCGCATTATCTGATCAGCAAATCATGGGACTATCAAATAGGTCTACTGCTAAAGCTATTTGGGATCATTTGGAAACACTGAATGAAGGAGATTCCATGGTCAAAATTGCAAAAATTGAAAGCTTCCGAGTCAGGTATGAACATCTGAAAATGGAAGAAGATGAAAGGATTTCTGCTTTTATGGAAAGAGTAAATGAGATTGTTTTGGGTATTAAATGTTGTGGAGGAACCTTAAGTGAGGATGAAATTGTTTCAAAAGTTTTAAGAGGATTGCCACCAACATATAAAATGAAAGTCACTGCTATAAATGAGTTAAGAACAATGCCTAATACATCAGTAACTAGGGATACATTGATTGGAAAACTTTCAGCTTTTGAAATTGAAGAATTTGGTCTTCTTGCTACTATAAAGACAGATTTAGCCTTTAAAGCATCAACACCATCTGCTCCATCATTTGACAAATCTGATTTGAAAGCCTTTTATGCAAGAGAACTTGAAGAAAGCAGGAAAGAAAATGAAGAACTTGAAGCACTATTTGCAAGGAAAATGCCTAAAGGTCCAGTTGGAAGTAAGTATGAAGGTAAAGCACCCTTTAAGTGTTTTAACTACAATAAGATTGGTCATATGGCTTCAAGATGCCCTGATAGACATGCTAGACTAAGAGAAGAAGCTAGAAGAACATACAAGCCTAACCCTGAATATCAGATATACAGATTTAAGAAGAATAAAGACAAATCTTGTTACATTGCTAATGAAGGAGTGACTGATGATTCTGATGAGGATCCGACAGACAATGGATGGGTTTTTGTTGCTATAACAGAAGATCAACCGACACCTACTGCTCAACTGGTAGAACAGGCCTTGGCAACTAAAGTTGAAGTAAAGGATGAGTGGATCATTGATTCAAGATGCTCACATCATATGATAGGACATAAAGGTAAATTCTTGAACTTTCAAGAATACAATGGAGGCTTAGTGAGATTTGGAGATGACAAAGCTTGTTTGATCAAAAGTAAGGGTACAATATCTCTTGATGGTAAGCATAACACTGACAATATTTACTATGTTGAAGGTTTAAAGCATAATCTCTTAAGCATTGGTCAATTAGTTGAGAAAGGATTTCAGTTACAATTCAAAAATGGAAAATGCAAAATCATGAATAGAACTAGTTTGGAAATTGCAACCGATAATCAGACTAGAGGTAATATCTTTCATTTAAATAACAGTGAAAAGACATGCGTAATTGCACATATTGATGAAAGTTGCCTATGGTATAAGAGACTCTATCATGTAAACTTTTATTGCATGGTGAAAATTAGTACTATTAAGGTAGTTAGAGATTTACCTAAAATTATCAAACCTCACAATACAGTATGTAAGGAATGTCAATTTGGAAAACAAGTTAGAGCGAGTTTCAAAAGTATTCCAGAAAAATCCAATAATGCTCTTGATTTAATTCATACTGATTTATGTGGTCCAGCTAAAACTAAAAGCTTACAAGGTGATAGATATTTCATGCTAATCATTGATGACTATTCTAGAATGTGTTGGGTTACTTTTCTCAGAGAAAAATCAGAAGCACTTGGAAAGTTCAAACAGTTCAAAGCAATGGTAGAAAATGAAACCGATAAGAAAATCAAATGTCTAAGATCAGATCAAGGAGGAGAATTTACATCTAAGGATTTTAATACATTCTATAAAGTAAATGGAATCAGAAGACAGCTATCAACACCTTGAACACCACAACAAATTGGAGTCGTTGAAAGGAAAAACAGAACTATCTTGGATGCAGCAAGAAGTATGTTATCAAAAGCAAACCTACCAAATGTATATTGGAGAGAGGCAGTCAGCACAACGGTCTATACATTCAACAAAGTTCACATCAAAGGTGAAATTGGTAAGACCCCTCATGAACTATGGTTTGGTATTACTCCTACTCTTAAATATTTCAGAATTTTTGGAAGTAGATGTTATATCAGAAGAGATGATTATATTGGCAAATTTGATCCTAGAAGTGATGAAGGAATATTTCTTGGTTATTCATCTAAGAGCAAGGCATATAGATGTTTTAACAAAAGATTGCAGAAAATTGTTGAAAGTACAAATGTAAAGATTGATGAACAATTCCAAGGAACTTCAAGGTATATAGACTCTGAATCGGCAACATAAATCTTGATAAATGAACCTACAGTGAATCCACCGGTACAGAATGAAGATCTAGTTACCCCGGTATCATATGAAAATTCCACAATAATTGAGGAACAACAACAAACAAAGACACCCCGGTATGTAAGATTGAATCATTTTGAAGATCAGATAATTGGAAACAAGAATAAAGGAGTTATGACAAGAGGAAGATTGGCAAATGAAGAGGTATGTCTTATTTCTCAAATTTAACCATCATCAGTTAATGAGGCATGTGGAGATAAATATTGGATTAAAGCTATGGAAGAAGAATTAGAACAAATTGAGAAGAATAACACTTGGACATTAGTTCCCCGGCCTAAAGGTAAAAATGTAATTGGAACCAAATGGGTATTCAGAAACAAGCTTAATGAAGATGGTAAGGTTATCAAAAATAAAGCAAGACTAGTGTGTAAGGGATATTCTCAGAAAGAAGGAATTGATTACAATGAAACCTTTGCACCGGTAGCTAGAATTGACGCAGTCAGATTATTTGAGGCTTTTGCAACACATAAGAACTACAAAGAATTTCAAATGGATATTAAATGTGCATTTTTGAATGGAGATCTTGAAGAAGAAGTTTACATTGAACAACCTGATGGACTTTCTTTGACATATAACAAAGATATGGTTTGCAGGTTAAGAAAAGCTTTGTATGGATTGAAGCAAGTTCCAAGAGCTTGGTATGCAAGATTGGATAAGTATCTTTTGAAGATGGGTTTTTCTATAGGTAATGCAGACAACAATTTATATTATAAAGTGACTAATGATGACATCTTGGTTATAGAAGTTTTTGTTGATGATATAATCTTTGGAGGAAAAGATGGATTATGTAAAGAATTTTCTATCAAAATGCAACAAGAATTTGAAATGTCTATGATTGGAGAAATAAAATTCTTTTTAGGATTGCAGATTTCATAGACTGATAAAGGTATATTCTTGAGTCAATCCAAGTACTTAAAAGAGTTACTAAAGAAATTTGGGATGGAGAACTCTAAACCGGTAAGCACACCTATGACTACAAATGACAAACTATCACTAAGGGATGAATCTACACCTGTTAATCCAACTAGATACAAATCTATGATAGGTGGTTTACTGTATTTGACAAAAACCAGACCTGATATTATGAATGTAGTATGTATTGTTTGAAGATTTCAGAGTAATCCTAGAGAAAATCATGAATCAGCAGTAAAAAGGATTTTTCGGTACTTACAAGGCACTATAAATCTTGGATTATGGTATCCTAGAGATGAAAACTTTGAATTATGTGCATACACAAATGCAAATTGGGTAGGAGATGTGGATGATAGAAAAAGCACCACCGGCGGTGCATTCTTTCTTGGAAACAGACTAGTTTCTTGGTTGAGTAAGAAACAAAGTTGTACATCTTTATCAACAACAGAATCAGAATATGTTGCAGCAGCAACTAACTGTACACAGGTACTATGGCTTAAGCAAATGTTGAAAGACATAAAGGTAAAATGCAAGGAACCTATTACTATCTATTGTGATAACACTACAACAATTGATATATCTAAGAATCCAGTATTACATTCTCAAACCAAACATGTTTCTATCAAACTAAATTTTCTAACAGAAAATGTTGAAGCAAAGGAAATAAAACTGGTTTATGTGAATACTAAAGAGCATATTGTAGATATCTTTACTAAACCTCTGCCTAAGGAGACTTTTGAATATCTTAGAGACCAGCTTGGGGTCATACCCCCACCAGTAGAGACGTAGGAAGTTGATGATTATCATCAACCGGCAGAATTAACAGAGAAATCTTTTACTTCGGCTTTGATGAGGAAGCTACTTCTCAGGGGGAGTAGTTGGTATACTAAATTGATTGGTATTTTGTATATGAACTTGACTTGGTAATAACTTTGGCATTTGATGTCAAAGGGGGAGAGATTGGTATGGAAAAACACAAGGAAAACACATGTTGCTCCTAGGGGAGAGATTGTTATTTGGGAGAGATTATTACTCTCTATATCTGTATTTTGATTTCTGGTTATGATCTTTTCTTTGGAGATTGTTGGTTTTTGGTACTTGGCATTTCTGTTTTGGCACTTTGATGGTTTTTCCATCTTGTGTTGCCATAAATGCCAAAGGGGGAGATTGTTGGTATTTTGGTATGGTTTTGTCATTGATGTCAACACCTACTAAACACTTATCAACTTTGGCACTTTGGAGAATCAACAACATTCACCGGCAAGCAAGTGACTTATGCACAATCATCGGTATCTGGTACACCGGCAAGATATAATGATCACTGACACTTGGAATGATATGGAAAACACTTGGTTATGTCGAAGACATCGTGTGGACACTTTGTCTTGGATATTTGTTTATTAGTATATTAGCATTTGCATATTTGTTGTTACCGGCAAAAAGGTCCAGGTTACACCGGCAGGTTTATCTTTTCCAGATCAGCATGGCACGCTATGGAGATGACTTATTATTGTTGTAAATGCATTAAGCCGACATATTGAATCGGTTATTGCATCAGGTATTAATTGATTTGTAAATTAATTTTATTGTAATATCTTGTAGAGCCGACCTACTAAAATTGGTCTTAGGGTATGGTATAAATGTAAGATCTTATTTGTAAGATCGAATGTGGAATACGAAAAAGGATTGTGTGAAGGTATATGTGAGAATAAGCAGAGCTATACACGCAGACATCATTTGAAGATTGAAGGAGGGATTTTGAGAAGACAATCAGAACTACACCGGTACTGAATCCAACATATGAAGATGCTATTTTGTGTAGTACATTCTTATTGGATTTAACCATCCAACTGTAGTCAGCGTGACTCCCATTTTGTGATTGAGCAGTAAGCTCTAGGCACTTGGCCTTTCTGCATGTGCAGACCCCATTTGTATACACTTACTATCTGCAGTAGTATCATCTGATTGTGGGTAAGGTTTCCCACCATGGTTTTTCCCCTTACAGGGTTTCCACGTACAAATATTGGTGTTATGTGTTGTGGATGACTTTGTCTTTTTGTTTCATGCATTAATCCTTACTGGTATTGCAATTAACTGTTAAAACTGTCTACCGACATATTAGATTGGTTTACCGGTATTAAGCATTAAGTTGGTTAACTTGTTTTTCGTTTGAATTTATTTGACAACTGATTCATCCCCCCGCCCTCTCAGTTGTCTCTGGGACCTAACAATGACTCCATCACCAATAACATTCTTGTTTCTATTCCAATAATGAAACCTATCATTATTAGGCTTATCTAGATACTCTTTGTAAATTTTTATGACTCCTTCGTCGATAAGCGCTTGTTCTATCGATGGTCCTTTAGAATTGATATCTTTGAATGTGTTAGCACAGTTATATCAAATGTGATATCCCAGTTTTGGATGGATATTATTGATGAAAACATGCACCAATTGGGTGTCTGGCAGTGTGCATGGGAGGCGACCAGCTAGGTCTCTTCATCCTTGGGTATAATCAAGAAGACTTTCACCACCCTTTTGCTTAGCTTTACATAAGTCGAGCATGGAGGTGTCATTTTCTATGTTATAGTGATATTGCGCCACAAAACGTTCAGACAAGTCTGCAAAGGTGGTGATGACACCAAATGGTAATTTGGAGAACCACTCTAATGAATGGCCACTAAGGCTTTTAGGGAACAACCACAAAACATAGTTGTCACACCATGATACTTCTTGGAAATCCATGAAGAATTCCTTGACATAATGTCTTGGATCCCCTTTTCCTTTGTATTTATCAAATCTGGGCATTTCAAAGTGTTTATGAAAAGGCATAGTTGTGATAGATTTGTCAAATGGATACAAACAAAGTTCTTCAAATTTGAAGACCCGTTTGGAGCCATTTTCCTGTAATGACTTGAGGGCGGCCTCCATTTCCTGCCATACAGTATTGACTAGAAAAGCATCAAGAGATGGGGTAGTCGATTGGTATAGTGGTACCTGATATGACATTTGTTGAGACTGATGATAGCCTTACTGGTGTGGCAGATTTTGATAACTTACCATGTTTTGATAACCCAAGATTTGTTGTTGACCTATTGATTATTGTTGGTATTGAGGTATCTGCGAATAGGTCGTCGCATTCTACTGTGGGTCGCCAAGTAGTTATTGATATTCCAAATTTTGGAGTTGTTAAATCTATGGTGCACTACCTTGTGAATAATTGTCCCTGTATAATTGGGACATACATTAGATTGGGCATTTCCTGTCAGGGGATTTTGACTTGCGTTGCTTTGTGCGTGATGCATGTTCGTGACTACATAGGAGGTAGGTGGCGCTTGCAAGTAATTGAATTACCGTTAAAAAACACATGGTTGGAAAGTTACTTGGGGTTGATACTAGCTTGCATCGACAACCGGTGGCGTTGATTGAATGGGTAGGGGTATAGATGATGATGATGGCATCATGTAATTCATGCCCCTAGTCGAGATCTACGTAGCAGATGTGAAAGGGTAGCCTGTCATCCCTATAGTGTTACCTATGACTTGCAGCATTGATTGAACAGGTGGGGGTAAACATGATGATAATGGAATCGTGTAATTCATGCCCCCAGTCAAGACTTGTGTTGTAACAACAGAGGGATAACATGGCATTCTGGTGGTCCGGAATGGTATTTGTGCAGAAGGCACATTGATGGGTCGAGAGACTAGATTGATAAAAGGCGTGACTTGCACCACACTAGATGTTATGGCCATTTGTACCATTAATGGTAGATAGGTGATAAGTTGTGTGGATAACACATTAACCGGTGCATTATAAACATTGCTTTCTACAGAGGCAGGCCCTTGCCACTTAGCATAAAATGGTTGGTAGTGTCATGCAAGGGAATCCATAGGCACTTGCATATGTGGTATGGATATGTCGCTCTGTGACAATGCTAGCAAAGGTAACACGACTTCTTGAGGTGATTCTTGCTGACTAGCAGTTACCATGTTAGCGAAGATGAGGTCTTTATGAGCTTCAATGATCTTGTCGACCATTTGGGCATTATCAGTGTTAGCTAAGAATTGATCGACATGATTGATTTGATTATTTGTGTCGTCAGGTTGATTTACCATGGCGTCATCTGAAATGGTTGGATTGAACATTTTGTATGTGAGAGGAATATTTGCCACCATAGTGGGATTGACAACAAACTCGGGGTTTTGTCGTGGGTCTGAAAACCCTAATCCCATCCAAGATGATTATTCCATAGCTTGCATAGATTTGGATCGATTAGTTATGGGCATGAACTGCATGAAAAGGACCAAGAGATGTTGCAAACTAAGGCAACAAGAGACTGTGCTAGCTAGGATGATCAGATCAAGCGGATGAGAAAATGAAGACCTAGACAAGGATCGAGTATTGTTTGATAAGGAACAATGCGACACTAGGATAGATCTGGAGGATACACCAAGCACAAAACCCAGTAAGGTAACACACTGGAGATCGAACCTCTGGCTCGAGGTGATAAGATCGCAATGTGATATGTGATGAAAAACCCTGGGACACGATATAGTCCAAGGAGAGGTGATAATTGTCACAAGAAGATACAGACTGACTTGACCAAAATCAAAACCGATGAAGACTTAAATTGATGAATGGAGGATGGAAAAGACTGAAGAGAGATATGATGAGAGATCAAATCAGAAAATGATGAGTCGGTAGCCTAAAGACACAAATACACAAGATGACGAAAGATCGATTGCAGTAAAAAGCAACTACTCTGGTAACTGGACCAATCAAAATCACAAAGAGATGACCAAAGAGCTATGAAAGTAGCGATGACGACAAACTGGATGCCGAGAGATATGAAACAACAAGTGATTTAACGAAAAATCGGCAACATCTAGACACAAAATGGGATACTACAACTGAAACTGGAACGTAAATGCAAAGAGCCAAAGATATCAATCAAAAGCGAACTAAATCCAAGGAAAACACTTTGCTAGCACAATAACGTCTAAAACTCAGAATACGCAAGGATAGATACCGACTGCAGAAAACTCAAGAGATTTCTAACATAATGCAAACATCATTTTGGCAGTGTGACAACTTGTAGGACCAAGATCACCGAGATAGATCCTAACAACTGAAGAGCTAAGAGAGCCCTAATGTTAAATGAACATAATTCCAATAGTGTGACGACGTCTAAGACCAATATCATGAAGATAGATTCTAACAGCTGAAGAGTCAAGAGAAACTAATGCTAAACGGACAAAATTTTGATAGCGTGACAATGTTGAAAAACCAAACTCAACGAGATAACTGATAGCTGAAGAGTCAAGGAAACTCTAAAACTAAACAGACAAAATTATGGCAGTGTGACGATGCTAAAAACCAAGATCACAAAGATAACCAACAACTGAAGAGTCAAGAAAACTCTAACGCTAAACAAATAGAATTTCGGTAGTGTGACGACACTAAAAACCAAGATCACAAAGATAACTAATAGCTGAGGAATCAAGTAGTTTCCAAGGCAATGCGGACAACACAACAACAATGGCTATGACTTCTAAGGACAAGACCATGAAAGATAAGTTGTAACTATTGAAAGATCAAGAAAAGTCTAATGCAATGCGGACAACATAACAACGTCTAAGACCAAGGTCAAACAAGGTGAACTTTGAATGCTGATAGCTCAAGGAAAATATGACATGACACAGACAACACTTTGATAGCATAAGATCGTCTAAGACCAAAACCATAAAAGATAGATGCAAACTGCCAAGATATCAAGAAGTGTATAATGTAATGTGGACAACATAACGACAGTGCAATAAATGTTTAAGGACAAGATCATAAAAGATAACTGTTGGGGGAACATAAGATCATCAATCAATGAACCGAAAATCCGATAGCATAGCGAGACCGAACTAACCAAAGAGGACAAGACGAAGCAAACTCGCTAGGACAAGGGTGCAAACCCAATAGAACAAGATAGGCAAGATTGAAAAAATGTTTGGACGTCACAACGACATCAAAAATGCAAACTCGTTGTTTCAAGGTGCAAACCCACTGGAGCACGGTACAAACTTGCTAGAACAACACAATAGACATTATCAAATGTGAACTCGCTAGAATAAGTTATAAAAAAAAAAGCCAGAGCGAACCTGTTGATTTGAGATGCAAACTTGTTGGTTGATAAAATGACAGTGAATGCACTAAGTATGTCAATTCTAGCTCAAAGTTGACAACATTCTCACTAATATAAGACTACAAACCTGTTTTAATAGACCACGGACCCGCTAGAACTGACTTCAAACCTTCTAGAAAGATATTTCTACAAAAGACTTGACGCCAAACACATCAAGCATGAATATATGACCATAAAACAGATAAAATCAGTTAAGTACACCCCTATGGATAGTCAAATGACAATATGTGTTAAATATCTTTGCCTAGAATACCACATCCAACCGGATAGATAAAAGTTTGATAGCATTGGCTCCACCCTCGGCACACACTTCTTGGGCATGCCAAGCTTCGAATTCCTGGGTAATCACTTCCCAGTGAATTTTCTATCTCGAATAGGGGGGTACATGAGGAGTTTCTTCGGTATGTGTGTATCACAAAACCTGAGTCAACACATAGAAGGATTTTTGGATGCTAAAGAACAATTGGCTTGTAGTGGGGGAACTTTCAAGGTGAAACAGGTAGTCATACATGTGGTGGCTAACTCATTTAAGAGATATCCCAGCCTGTAGAACACGAATTTTATGCATCTACCACACAAGCACCAGGGGATTTTGACTTGCGTCAAGACCACAAAGGTATTTGCATAATGATATCGAGGGAAACCATTGGTATAACACAGTGTTACCAGTTGATTTATAGCTTTCACTAAAATCACAAATATTTATATAGCAGACTGAAAGAAAGTACCGCTTGGGTCGTTCTCCCCTCACCCAGCCTTATAGGCTACTTAGGGGGACAAGCCCTCCTACTTAGAAAGTAAAATCGAGCATCGATAACACTTTTCTCTTGCACCTACGACCATGAGAGCCAGAGGGAGAGGATAGTGTGTGTTAGTAGTAGGACCACTGTACAGATGCACAAGCATGCAAAACACAAAAGACATGGGGTTCATTTCTTCACTTAAATTGAAGTGTGCCTAATTACTCAAAAGACATAACATGTCCATTCCCTTAATTGAATTGAAGTGTGCCTAATTATGCAAAAAGGCACAAAATAAAGAAGGAAATGAAACAAATGAAATGAGCAAATTTGTTCCAACAAAACCCCACTTTCTTTAGTGGTCCTACAAGCAAAAATGTTAGTGTTTAAACGCTTAGGGATCCTCTTATAACTCAAAATTTTGCACAAACGTTAGTAAAACCATCTAACTACACACAAATTAGTTGTTTAGTACTAAAATAGCATTTTGGATAAATCATGTAAATAATAATTAGTGATCCTACTACTATGTGGAGCAAACCCGTTGGTTTAAGTGAACTCGCTAGTTGTTTAAAACGCATTCTCGTTGTTTATCTAAAATGCTAACACACAAATTAGCTGATTAGTACAAAATAAGCATTCGAGAAAATCATGTAAATGATAATTAGCGATCCCGCTACTGTGGTGCAAACCCGTTGTTTTAAGTGAACCCACTGGTGCAAGAAAGCGATCTCGTTGGTTTAATCTAACAAAGTGGTGAAAGAAAGCGAACCAACTGGTGCAAGAAAGCGAATCAACTGGTGCAAGAAAGCAAACCCGCTGGTGCAAGAAAGAGAACCCGTTGTTTTAAGCGAATCAGTCGGTGCAAGAAAGTGAACCCATTGTTGCGAGAATGTGAACCTGTTGTTTCACAGACAAGCCAAAAATCATTTATAAAAACCCGGAACTTAGAATGAAATTTTTGCCTTCCGCGTAGGATTGATAATAGTGATCTCGCTAATGTATGAAAGTGATAATAGCGAACCCTCGGTTTCAAGGCACAAACCTGTTATTTCAAGGTGCAAACCAACTATTTCGCGAAATCACGGGATTGAGAAAATAGACTTCTGTCGTAGTGGAAATTAGCTTGTAGATCCACTTATTTGCCTACAAGTGCTCAAAATCTACAATAAAAAAGCACTAAAACAAAAGAAAATGTTAGAATGACTTGTGAAGTGGGTCCCACCGGGCGTGCCAAAATTTGTGACGGGAAAATGTGCATGCTAAACTAAACGATTGAAATAATGAAAAAAACAACCAAACAAGCCATTAAACTAAACACTTCGAGATAAGAATGTTAAAATCAAAACAAAGGACACGGATGACAAGCAATGCAAACCAATATCCTCGCTTTGATTCGATTATTCCAGGATTTGATGTGTGCTCATGACGTCAACGGATGTTCGATTATGCTCCATGGATGCAAATATGAGTGATCATGAAAATGATAATGAGGATGAGTAGTGATTTCGACATAGTAACGATGCAAGTGAATGAAAAGTGGATGCTTTGTATAGGAAATGGAGGGTTTATATAGAAGATGAGAGGGAGGAGAGGGGGTGTGAAGAGGAGACACTAGTGAACAAGTGGCTCAACTAGAGGGAAAGGGGTGACATGTGTCCTTAGGCACACATGTCCATTTTGGGCAAAGCCACCCAAAATAGGATATTTTCCCCAAAAAGGGGGAAAAGAGGTTAGGATGTGCACATATGGAGGTTTGGATAATGACTAGGTTGAGGGAGGTTAGGATAGATTGGTTAGAAGGATTGGAGGATGACTAGGTTAGGGTTGGTTAAGACCCTAGGGTTAGGTTAGATGGGGGTTACGGTTAGGAGCCATGTGCTCAAATAAGATTTGAATCTAATTAATTAATTGAATTAATTAATTCATGGGGGTTTTGGGATAAGAGACATTTAATTAATTAAAGGTAATTAATCAAATGGGATGGAAACAAGGGAATTAATTAACTAGGTTAATTAATTAGGAGGAAACGGGTTGGGGGGGTTAATTTATTAATTAGAAGGATAGGATTGGGGATTAATTAATTGGAAGACCGGGATAGGGAAATTAATTAATTAGAGGAAAGGGATTTAAATTTGATTAAATTAATTAACCAAATTTAGGTGTCTACAAAAAGTAAACAAAAATCTATCACAAATACTAGAGTCTACATGAAACCTAACTCTATGTTACATTTCAAGAAAAGAGGCCTTGCTTTCAACTCCAACGTGGAAGTTGGGTCAAGTTTAGGGATTTTGCTTGTGTTTTGATTTTTCTTCAAAGAACAACTTGCATGTTGCCCATTGTGGCTAGGGTTGTAACAAGAAATGAGAGGGGTAAATCTTCAATGCATTCTGCAGTTTTTATAGTTTGAAATAGCTATATGAGCTTATCATACGAAAGGAGTTGCATGCTTTGAAAAGGAAAGCGTCAAAGAACTACATCATGGTAGTGAAGGTTGCTAAGGTTCAGTATGCGAAGGTCATGCATTTATTTCTCTACTCTCTAGGTTTACTCTTATCCTTTTGTGCATCAAAGAAAGAAAAAGAAATTTTTATTATTAATATGTACATTGAGGTTTGCATGAGAGGGTTAAGAGTAAAGGTGATGTTCAATACGAATATAGTAGTCGTGTAGCTGCAACTTTATACCCATCAAAGAGTAAAGGCACGGTCAAGAAGGACAGGTCATGTCAAAAGTGTAGAGCAACAATATGGCCAAAGGATCACCTTGAAAGTGCAGTGACAAGATCATAGCAGGCAGTAAGATAGTGATTTATTTCTTGTTTCAGTAAACAGCTTGTCTAACAGTAGTTGATCAAGTGTCCTCATGAACATTCAAAGAACAGTTATATATATCTCTCATGATTAAGAAAGCTACATGCTCATGGTCAAATAATAGAAATATGAGTATTGTCAGGTTGACTTGAAAATTACAATATTGTCATATATACAATATACAGCTGATAGTCACAGTCAAAAGATAATGTTTGTATTTTACAGTGCAAAATAAGTATAATAGAAGCTCCTTGTGAAAAGGGTGAGAATAAGAGATAACAATCCTAAAAGATTTTGAGGACAATCTACCTTTTCGCAAAGTTTTGATAGAGAAAGCAGTGGTAATGATAGTGTATAACCATGAGAGCCATCAAAGGATATAATGGAGATCAATTAGACCCAAAGGTGATCTAGGTAAAAGAATGTAGGGTTTCCAAATCAGAGAGAATACAAACCATAATACAGACCAAAGCATCTTGTCACAGAGCAAATGACAGTCCAAAGGTTGTAGGAGTCATAAAGCATGTTAGTTGATGTGTGAACACAGTGTGATGATAGTCAAATATCATGCAACTTCAAGTCAAATCTAGAGAGGATTGACACCAAGATAGTGATAAGAGACCCAAGGATAGCATACTGAGCATTCAAAAGCCAATGTGTATGGACAACCCATTATAGTAGATCCTTAACAACAATGAAGAAACAATGTCTATCATCCAAAGAACAGAGATTGAGCACATGAAGACAACTAGTGGACTACCATAGCATGGGAGGATCTTTGACAGTGCAAGATCGGCAGGGACAGTGAAATGAATCTAGTCATAAGGTCATTGTCAATTTAGCAGTCATAGCAGATTTTGAAGAGTTGACAATGATTATAATATAATGAATTTTGAACACCTGAAGCACTCCACATGCAAATCATTATCAAACAATCATAGGATTCAATATCCTCTTGTGAAACATTTATGTATTATCTAGATTTGAATTGAGTTGTGATAAACAAGGTTTCTCATGTTGAAATGTATTGCGAGTTAGTGCAACTGATGAGGCTTCTTAATCATTTGGTGCATCGCCTTTTAGGATAGGATTCAATTCCAGCTATCTTTCTATCCTTTTTCCCATTGAAGAAGTTAGTTTGTAGGAGATTCATCAAAGAGAACCAGCTCGCTCTGAAGATTGATCCTCAAGATTAGGCAACCCACAAGCATGAGGATCATTCCATGTTTCACAAGATTGTTGAGCTTTCAACTTAAGAATCACGGGTGTAATCTTGGTGATAACAATTGCATTCAAAGAGCATTGCATCATCATCAACAATTGTAGATCTAAGGTATATCTCCATAACATTTATTTCAGTATTTGCATTATTTCATTCAAGGTTAATTCCTAAATCGGGATTTGACTTAGGCAAACCCCTATCTACAACATCTTTCCCTTTCTTTCTATGTGTAGGAGTTGTACTCGGGAATTCCAGTAGTGTTGACACTGATGAACAAGTTTAGCTTTCGACGATAGAAAATATGGAGGACTAAGGCGGATTTGTGCTACTTGGTCCCCAAAAATCAATTCGAACGTCTGAGAACCAGTTCTAAGCATCTTATTTTACCCAAATGTCAGTTGATGGATCTAAGGGATATTTGTAGCTTAGTGTTTCGACTAGTTTTCTTCGGTTATCCATGGTTTTGCCCTAATTCCATAATTTACAATTTATTTCAATCTAAAAATAGGGAAGAAAACCCTAATCAGTGAATCTAATCAAAATTTCAGCCCTTTCCTTATTTGGGTTGAGGATAGATCTATTAGGTTGACTCCTCTTTCAATGTATTGGCTAATCTAGTTAATAAGTGGTCTTATCCTACTTGGTGAAACCCTAGTTCCAAATTACACCATTACAATAATTAAACGAATAAAAAATAAATGTATTAAGATCTCAAATCTCCAAGGCATATCATTGGAAACATAAGTGGGTTCAACTATAACCCTAATAGGAAAGAAAAACTATTGCTTTATGATTCTTTTGTTGCAATGGGATTGATATTGTGAGGTGTGTGTGAATGTACTAGCTTAAATGATAAAAATATGACGACTTTCAGCACTAATATCAAAATACAAAATTGAAAGCAACATAGTAAGCTAGATTGGGAATAAGATATAAATAGGAACTTGTAGCTCAAATTTGGAGTCGAAAGTGTTACACACAATTGGAGGGTGCCCTAGTCTTGAGAGTGTCCAAACTAATAAAAAGGGATAGAAATGTAGTCAAGAGGCCTTATAGGCTTGTCTCCCAAAAATCTAGCCAAAAAGAATCAAACATGGATGTTGGGCACCCTAGTCTAAGTGTTTCTACTAGTTTGAAATCTAAAACTATATGTCTCAATTTTCTCTCCACTCTTGTAACCCTCTTAGTTGTTAGATTTGAACCTGCACATACAAAAATGGGAAAAAATGGTTGTTTTGTATAGGGGTCTGCCTAAGTAAAACCCCTTGTTGGTTCTCCCACCTCCACAACAACTATGATTATGTAAAAAGAGTTCTTATCCTTAGAATAAAAATAATGGAAATCCTAAAATAAAATGATCATACCTTAGGTATGAAAACCTCTCATGGAGCTTCACATAAAGGTGATGATACAATGCTCTTTAAACAATTATTACAAGTGTTGATGCAATAACATGACAAAATATAATAAAATCAATAATGAATTTTGATGCAGTCAAGGTAGGGAGATCCAATGAAGGACAACCCCACCTTGCAGCCTATAACACAAACACCATGAAAGATACCGACAACCGGTTCACACAACACAAGATATAACCGAGGAAACAGAAAAAAGAAACCCTTATGTTAAATTAATGAATTACATATGCCCTCAGGCTTTACACATGCTGGATTGCAGCCCAGGATTACAAAACAATTCTTACAACTCAAATCTATGATCCCTAGATCATTTGCTCAACAATTCAGCCTCTAGTAATAGTCTACATTGTTTTGCACTAATCCGGACCTCAGTCCCTCCGAACTTCAGTCCCCCTGGACTAGAATCTCTCTGGAAACTACATTTGTTCTCAATCTCTTCTTCCTCAAACCTCTATCCTCCTTAAATGAATCTCCAAACTTCCTCTTTATACCATCCGCAAGCATCAACAACTTGATCAAGTCAGCCAAAGATCCACCGGTTCATAATGAAACATGCAAACAATAATATGTCGGCCTGAATCATCAAGAACATCTCCAAAATGCTTAGAACTTCGTGTGAACCTCCAAGAACATCAACCAAGCCCAAAACAACATCTCTCAATGATCCACAAGTTACGAAAACCATTCGCATCCCAATTCTACTCCGCTCCACTCACTCCAAGACCAACTGGTAAGAACACACCAATACCATAATAGTATCGGAATCGATATCTCACCGAAATCAAATGCAAATGCCATGAATCTCAAAAAAATTTAAGACAACGATCTCTAGGTGCTAAATCCAAATCCGCAACTCGAAATTCTCAAACATGAAGAAACACAACGATCTCCAAGCAACTCCACTGCTAACTGCTCCAACCGGTTGAGCTACTCTGGTGCTCCTACATCAGACTCTCGGGGTTAATTGAAAAGTGAGTCCCATCACTTGATTTGTTTCAATGATATGTTAGTAGGTACTTGCAACTGCCTCAAGGATTCGTTGATCTGACTAGATAGGTTATGATTGCCTCTCCTCAGCTATCTACCGGACCACCTTGCAGCTTGCCTCGATTTGGTGATCTGTTCAAGTCTCCACCTACCAACTACCTCAAGATCATGCTCCTAGGTTCGGTGATCTACTTGCAAGCCTTGTATTGCCTCAATGCTCAGCAATCTGAACAAGTCTTCAAGCTGCCTTAAGTTTTTTTCAACCAGTTGGTTCACAACCAACTCTTCCTCCATCAATAGGTTCATAACTAGCTCTGATACCACTTGATGAATTCAAGGTAGGGAGATCCAATGAAGGACAGCCCCACCTTGTAGCCTATAACATAAACACCATGAAAGATAGCGACAACCGGTTCACACAACACAAGATATAATTGGGGAAATAGAAAAGAGAAACCCTTGTGATAAATTAATGAATTACATATGCCCTCAGGCTTTACATATGTTGGACCACAGGACAAGATTAAAAAATAATTCTTACAACTCAAATATATGATCCGCAGATCATCTGCTCAACAATTCAGCCTCCAGTATCAGTCTGCATTGTTTTGCACTGATCCGGACCTCAATCCCTTTGAACTTCAATCCCCTTGGACCAGAATCTCTCTGGAAACTACATTTGTTCGCAATCTCTTCTTCCTCAGACCTCTATCGTCCTTCAATGAATCTCCAAACTTCCTCTTTATATCATCCGCAAGCAACAACAACTCAATCAAGTCGGCCAAAGATCCACTTGTTCATAATAAAACGTGCAAACAATAATATGTCGGCCCGAATCATTAGGGACATCTCCAAAATGCTTAGAACTTCGTGCGGACCTCCAAGAACATCGATCAAGCCCAAAACAACATCTCTCAATGATCCACAAGTTACAGAAACCATCTGCAACCCAAGACCAATCGGTAAGAACACAACAATATTGGAACAGTACCAGAATCGATATCTCACCAGAATCAAATGCAAATGCCATGAATCTTGAATATATTGAAGACAACGATCTCCAGTTGCTAAATCCAAATCCGTAACTCTAAATTCTCAAATATGAAGAAACGTAATGATCTCCAAGCAACTCCACTGCTAACTGCTCCAACCAGTTGAGCTACTTTGGTGCTCCTGCATCAAACTCATACTTGAATGTAGGTTGATATAACTTGTGGATCAATGTAATCAAATATAGGATGCTTGAAATCTCTTGGAATTAATTGGAATTGTAACTTAAACTTATGAATGATAGAAAATTGATTTATATAGGGTTCACAAGGTATTTTTTAGTCTAGACCGACATAATTTGGTCAAGTACAAAAACCACTTCCAGAATTCAAATTGTGAAAGTCGATACTAGCAATTACTATAATTTCAAAGAATTTTGGTGGGATAGGTGTGCTAGACACAAGTCCCACCAAAATAGGTCCTCCAAAAGGGAGTCATGAATGTGGGTTTGTGATGTTTGTAGACTCATAAAATTAATTAAATTAATATTTAATTAATTATCTCGTGTCGCATAATAATAAAATTTAATCATGTTAGCACTTTTCTTTGCCCAAATTAATTAAATCATATTTAATTAATTCCCCCCTTCCATCTAATTATATTTGTCTCATTTCTTCTAAAGTTTGATTTATTTCAATAAATCAAACTCAACCTTAGGGAATATTCCAATCCCAATTAATGAAATTAATTTGGTGATTCGTACAAACCCACCTTTTAACTCCCTTCATTAAGCTAATTAACCTAAGCCCAATTCCTATTAACATTTATCCTATTTTTAAATGTTACACACCTACCCAAGTCCACATGTGACTCCCCTCATAAATGACTTGCGTGCACAAGTCATTTCACCTCTCCACCTCACCTTTGACCCAAGGGGTGCTCACACGTGTGAGAATACTCTTCCCCATGGAGCCACCCTACACCTTTCCCTTTTAGTCTGCATGTCATATCCCATCTTCCTATATCCCTTACACTTTGATAAAAGTGTTTCCACTTGTCAGCCTCATGGTCTTTCCAAGATTTGCTCATATATGTGCGAGCAAATCTTACCCTCTTGCAGCCATGACAAGTGTTCTTCTTAAGATGTGTTCACAGATGTGTGAGCACACCTTGCCCTCTTCCCCATGCCAAGTGTTCTTCCCAAGGATTAACACTTGGTCCACATGTCATAAGGCTATGTGCCTTGTCCACTTCATCTCCTCATCTTCAATCTCAGCCCTTCATTTAACTTCCAATCTTGACTGTTCATTTGGAATCTCCAAATTCTACAAATTGGAGCCTCCATTCATCTCAAATCATCCACTTTCATCATATCCTTATGTTGCCCTTTTGGTTGCATATCCACTTCATTAGTATCCTTATGTTGCCATTGTGAGAGAATAATCATATCCATTATTGTCCATCATTTACCATGTCCAAGTCAACACCCATCAATCTATCCTTTATTATGCTAATGTGAGAGCAGTCCACATTCAATAATTCAATCATCTCTCACTCTTCATTCGTCAATATTGGAGCAACGAGATCACATGGAGACAAGGAGGACAAGGAAGAACAATGGCATAGGGAGCATCATGAGGGAAGTAATGGTCATTTATTTGTTTATTCCTCATATGCTTGTATGCTAACCTTCTTTCTTGGTATGTTATTAAACGGTGTGAACTCATATGATGTATATTGATTACTAACACTTCGTTTTAATGACGAAAATGTTAAATTAGGTCCTATTTTAAATATTTCACAAGAGTTAAATTGTGGGATTGATAATAAAATTATAGAGTATAATGGGGGCCAAATAGAGTGTGAAATTGTAAAGAGATACAATTTACTATACTACAAAAGACAATCCTATTTTATGAGGTACTATATAATGATAGTGTATTGTGATGTATTATGTAAGCTCGATAGCTATTGAATAACCTTTGGATCTCTAGCTTGTGATACTCCTATTAGAAGCTTGCTCTCTATGTATATTGTAATTTATTTTTTATTTTTTAATAATATATTGCGCGGCTTTTGGAGTATGGGATTTTTCACTTGAAATGGTTTCCCCATGTAAATCATTATGTTGTGGTATGCATGCTATTTATATTTATTTGTGTTAATTTTTTGTATTTATTGTAAAGATCTAAAAAGTTTTTGCACTGCCCTTCTCTCAAGATTAGTGTAGAAAGTTGTTTTGCTACCTTAACTTTCTTTCGGTGTGCTTATCAAAATGATTTGTTTTAACTAGGAGTGTAAAATTTATTACAAAATAGTTTCATGACCATATTAAATTTATTGTAGTGATCCATACTGAATAGAGCAATGCTTTCAAACATCATGCTAGAATTTATTTGTACCAAATACTACAAATTTTTTGCCCCAGTCGCATATGGATTTGGATATGATCGGTAAAGGGTTTTAATGAAATATTTTAAGATGAAGTTCCTACAAAATTAGCATTTATGTCGATCTCATTTTTTATCATCTTTGTAGAATTGATGTCATGAAAAAATTACCATGATAGTTGTATTCATTGAACCTTAAGAAACTCCACATTGTTTAGATTGTTGATGTTTCAGTAGATTGTGTGGATGTTTCCTTATACAAATCGTCAAACCTACAAATCATTAATGTGCTAAATCATTTTATTATGTTTGTTTGGCTTGATGGACCTTGAAATGATATTTTGTATAGAGTATTGATGAACACAGTGGCTAGGTATGATAGATATTTGTAGCTCTAGATTTGCAATGTATTTATTTCTTCATGATCCATGACCCAAGGTTTGAAATATAAACTCATATTCCTCAATAAAAAGGGTTTTGTCTTTTCATATTTTCATTAAAAATGGTGCATTTTTTTTATGATTTTGATTATTACCAAACAACCCACCATTAGTGTTTCACTTAGAATTTTTAGAGAGATAGCTAGAGAAAAAGATGCATGTAATAATGTGTCTCGAGATCAATGATAAACACTTCAAAAAAAATTAAATAGAAAAATATAGCATGTTTCTTATTGTTTGATTTTTTTGTCACAATATTTGTGGTGTATATATAGCAGGGAGTTGATGAATGATGCAACATTTTAAATCAACATGAGTTAGTTTTGTATTGGTCATTTTTTTATTATGCGGGAGTGTTTGTAATTTTCACTAAATATCATTAAGTAGACATTATTGAATATTATCATATTTCTTCAACATTTTCTTACGTGTTGTTCTAAGGGTTGTATTTGATTTTGTTGCCTCTAAGGAATCGGTCTTGAGGACTCAAAGCTTTCCATACCATTTAAAATATTATAAAATTATTTTCAAGTCCTTTTAAAACCGTAAGTCAATGTTGTACACTCATGTTCCTATAGCTTAATCAAGGAAATATTTTATTAGAACCTTAAAATAAATTATTTCACAAGGATTGTGTCTATGTATTTTTATAAGTTATATAAGGGGTTCATACATCTAGTCTTACTTGACATAGTGATAAAATTTAGAGTCGAGTGTGCAATTAGGATTTAGGCATTGTTATTTTGGTTGTCCATTTTGTTTGATCTCAATACCTATTTTAAGGTATACACCTAGAAATACCCTCTTGATTCTAAGATGAGATCAAAGTTTAGGAGAGATAACCCACTCTCATAATTGATATCTAATTGTCCTAATTTTTTCGATGATCCTCTTTTCCTTTCTTAATAACAAAATCCTAGCTTTAAAGATGGAGAAAGATCTAGCATTTAGAAGTGTTATTTCGTGACCTAACAAAGCGGATTCAAAAATATTTAATCACAAGCAATCTTAAAACTAAAAAGCCAATTCTATAGGACACCTCATTCATTTAGACAAGATCTTTCTTATTGAAGGCATTGGTTTTGATTTGAATGTTAACTTTCCTAAAGATAGTAGACAACATGGAATCTCATAATTGGCCTAAAATGGTAGTGGAGGAAAAACTAAGTGGAAGAAAGAACACTTGGATGAAATAAAAATCCAAGTGGATGAGTAAATGTGATACTAGTATGCAAGAGTGCCAATGAGGAAACTAAAATATATGTGAGAGGGGAAAGTCACGACAATCACATGGACAAAGCAACTTAGGCAAAACGGAGGTCACTATGTTAAAGAGTTTAATCCCACTTGTGACCATAAGTGAAAAAACATATATTGAAACATAAATAAAATGAAAGATGAAAAATGAAAAATGTCAATAGATCAACTACAAACATGTTCATGTTGTCTTAGTTGTGATATTGGAAGGTGGATAATACCATGAAAAGAAGTTTGAGTAGATAGAATATTTGTTTTTGCAATTTGGGGTTAGTGGAAAGAAAATGGTACTACAACACAAAGTGCCTAGCATATAAGGAGATTTAGATCAAATACAACAATTGAGAGCTGAGAGGGACAAGTTGTAAGTGTGAAGCGGATGTGGTGAGCTCAAGAGGATCGTTGCAGGTGAGTGAAGTCTTGATCAATTGAGAGCTAGGATGCCGCGAAGGAAAATGTTATGTAGATTGTAGAGCGTGAGAAGATTGCAGCAGATGAGGATGAGTTCAAAGAGGAATATGAGGGGGGTCATGAGGAGACCTGTGATGATTTCATTTTTGGAATGATATTGGGAAGAGAGTTATTGGATATGGAATAATCCCTTGAAGAAGATAGTTGTAGCTAGAAGTAGAAAGATGTGATTGCAGCCCACACAAATGAGAAGAAGAAAAGAGATGAAGTGAGCAATGAAGAGAGATGCGAGGAGAAAATGGTCGTGGCGGCTCATCCTTTGGTGAGTGAAAGCAAAGAGTGTGATGGAGGTACCTCGCAGATTGAGGTAGAAGATGAAGTTCAAAATGTGGATTTGGAGGTTGAACAAGGACCTAATGAAAATGACATGTTGCTTGGAGAGGAGATCAAAAAGATTGTAGAAGTTACAATGAGTAGTGATGAAAAAGATGTTGCAGCAATGGAGGTTGAAGAGGATGTTGCAACAGTTGAAATTATGGAGGTAATTAATTTTTCTGTTTTTAAAAGTAGATAGGAATAAAAATGAGTTAGTAGATGTAGTTGCAAATGTTGCATATGCGCATGTAGAAGCAGTAAAGGATACTGCCAATGACTAGTTTGGTGGAGGTGGTTAGTTTTTGGTGGGCCAAAACCCACAAAAGAAGAAAACAGTGGAGAGGTTATTTGATGGAGGAGGTCAGATAATGGTGGGTTGGATCCCGCAAAGGAGAAGAGTAGAGGAGAAAGCCATTAGCAAGAGGGGATAGCAAATGGTGGATGCAAATCCACGAGAGGAGAGGAGAGTAGAGTAGCAAGCAAAGTTGTGGGAGAAGGATGACGGTTGTTCGAGTAAGATGCTAAAAAATAAGAAAAAAGAAGAGATTTCATGTGTCTAAACACTACAATAGAGTTAACTTTCTTGATTGTTTAGAACCTAAAAGACTAATTCTATTACCTAATTCTATTTTGTGAGTTTTACTTACAAATTTTTCCTACCCCACGTGTTGGATGCCTTTGAAACGTGGACTGTTTGACAGAAAGCCTTTAAGAAATGGTGTCTCGTGGAAATGGATTTGCTGAGGAAGCTTTAGATACTTTCAAGCAAATCACTGCCTAGGAAGTGGCGTCTTGGAGCAGGGTACATTCATCCATCAAAACGTAGGTCTCTGAACTTTCGGAAAACACAAATACACAACGTAGAGTTAATATCATAAAAAATAAGTCTCTTTTATTTTGGACAAAGCACATACTTATCCATTGAATCGAAAGAGGGAAGGTTAAGACAAGAAGAGGAAAAGTCAAGTTATTGCGTAGAGGGAAGGCAGAGAGTTCGGTAATGGAAGAGATAAAACAGGGGAAAAAATGCACTAGAAGACGAAAAAAAAACACTAATCTTTTGAAGGTGAAAATATATAAAAGCTAGCAGAAGAAGCGAACAAGGGAAAGGGGGGCATCGTGGGCTGCTAAAGAAAGAAGCAGTGGTAGCTAAGAAGGAAGGAAAGACCCATTTCATTGCGTATGTAGGGGGTTGCAGTTAGTTGTGTTGAGAAGTTAGCAAAATGGGACATTGTGGAGGGTATTAAATCCAGAAATTGCTATCGATATTGTGGAGGGTATCAGTCAAGAGGTAGGAGTAGTCTTAAAAGAAAGAGAGAAAATGGAATGGGTTGCGTAGTTAGGTGAATGGGCAGTTGTGTGGATGAATGTGGCATAATAGATAAAGATGAATGTGAGGTAGATAGAAAGAAGAGGCGTAGCATGTATGGACAGAGACTGATAAGAAAGAGGCATGAGTTTTGAGATTGCAGAAATAAGGGAAACACAAAGCTCAGAGAAGTGAGGAAGAAGTGTGAGTTTGAGAGACTAGTTTGAGTTGATGATGATCCAATTGTAATTAATGATCTTTGTAGATTTGTATGTAATTGTTGAATGAATAAAGATTGTTTTCATTTTTGTTGCAATTCATAAGCTAACTTTTGGCCTCTTTCATCACTACTCACATTTTATCAGTAATGATTCACTCATCTAAATACTATTCTTTTTAAGTATAATTAACTATAAATTCTCAAATTAAACATACTTAACTTCCTTATCCACTTTTAAAATCTTTAACAAATATTGTATCCTATAAAATATTATTTTTTAAATGAATTTACCTATTTACATTTCCATTTCCATTTCCAAAGGAAAACTCACTTATACCATTTATATATTAGCCAAAAAAAAAAAAAAAAAGTTGGTTTTACCTATTTGCATTTTAATTTTTTTATAAAGCAAAACTTTTAAAAACCATCCACCCCTGACTCGCTTGGTCAACCTGTTGACCGAAAAAGTAAAACGCCCACCGTGGGGCTCGAACCCACGACCACAAGGTTAAGAGCCTTGCGCTCTACCAACTGAGCTAGACGGGCTAGTTGAAGCATTTAGTTTAAAGATAAATCTTATAGCTACTTTCTACTTGCTACTGATAATGTTGCAAATATACTTATGCTGTAATTTGTTAATACTTGTGCTGCAATTCCTAGAGAATCTTTAGCTAACATGAAACCTATGGGTATAATAAACTAACAATGCATGTATCTTTAACATAAATTTAGTCAAAGCATTCAATTATTAGTCACATAAATGTAGGTCATTTATTCACAACATTACTCTCTCTTTTCTCGACTCATTATGATGACTAATTAATTAGTGAAAATGAAAAGTATATTTCGTTATAGAACTCTTCGTATAATAAAACTATAAGAATAACTATATTTTCCAATTTCTTGATATGCCCTTACCCTTGAGTTGGTTTTATCAACATTAAAAGTATAAGAATAAGTATATTTTTCAATCTCTTGATTTGTCCGCATTCATTAGCATTTACTCTCATTCATTGGGGCAAGTTCAAAGCCCGAGTCAACTGAAAAGCAAAATTCAACTAGCATTTTAAAACTTTCATGCATATGTGTGTTAGGTGTAAAACCCAACTCAATAACCTTTGCAAAACATCTTCTCAACCATGAGTTGGTGGAAGGCTAATATTCAGGGTATGAACACACATAAAATAACGCTTAAAGATAAAGAACTGAACCCCAACAAAATAATGCGAGTTGAATGAAAAAATGCCTTTAAGATTTTCAAAACTTGATTAGAGAAGTTGACACTAAGGCTTAAATCACACTTTGCAATGTCAAATACCAATACTATATTTAAGTTGAATTTATTCTATAATGCAAAGGAAACAATACTTGTGAAAAATCATTTATCCTCAATTTATTTTGTTTCATATTCCCTTACAGTTCTTCTTTATATTGCCTACTTTCTATCATTTTTTTTTTTTAAACTTCATTTTTGTTATTAACACTGTAAAACAAATTCAAAATTGGAGTCATCGTGTTCAAATATCTCTATGATTTTTAGATCTCTTATTTCCATCACTCCAACCTCTAGAATAGTGACGAGATTCTCTCCACATGCTACCTCTTTGAGTTGAAACAACCTTACAATCTAGGGTTTCATTAATTCCCATTATTCTTTTCAAATTTCAATTTTTTTATTAATTGAAAACCTTCATATATTTGTCCTATTCATTCCTATGGTATTATTATAAATGCTTTATGATAAACAAATTGGGCCTTATTGGACCTCAAGTTTGTTTTGCCTTGTTTTGCTCTAGTTTCCTTCTTTTTGTATTCCTATGCAATATAATCACTCATTAATAATTGATCTGAGATTGTCTACATGTTTCATCCTATTAAAATTTTCCCTCGGTGTTTTCCCTTCTCCTTTGCCTCAGTCATTTCCCCAATGTTAAAAAATACAAAATATGGCTAAGTTCAATTTTTTTATGAGCATTTCATGTTCTAGAATGACTTAATGGGTACCCATGTTTCAAATTTAAAGAATTTTAGAATTAATTTGTGCAAGTTATGGTTGTCTAGAGGTTTTCCTAGTTCTAGGAACCTCCAACAGTGTACACAATGGTTCATAGAATTGTTGAAACCACCACAAGTTTCCAGTTCCTTCTCTATCATCAATTGTTGACTCCTCTAATGTGTCTTAGTCATTTCTCAATGAAGTATTCCTATACTTGATGGAAGCACTGATGAAGGGGTGATATTTTTTTCTTTTTCTATAATTTATTTCTTACAAACTTCATCATTGTATTTTTTTTATGTTGTCAACTTTTAGTTATAGTGGACCTTCTCCCTATTGTATTTTCAACCACAAATCTTACACCTAGCTCTTTAATATTCATCTTCTTTTCTATTATCCTCAATTCAATGAATAAATATATTCATAATCAATCTAAGAAAATTTCTATAGACTCTATTTACATAACCCATTTTTATTTGACTTTTTTCCTCCTTTGTGCATGATGTTAAATTTTTTGATCATTTTTAATCAATTTACTAATATCATTATTCTCGCTACCTTAGGAATCTCAATATAACATCATCTTTAATGTTGTCATGTACCTCCTCAAAATCTTCATTTAATGTATTCTCTTGTTTGTTAATAGATGTGCAAATCTTGATGGTGCTAGTCAATTTATTACATTGCGCACATTCTCAAAATATAACATTGTGATTTTACACTTTTTTCTAGCATTCTTTGTCATTTCAAAGACCAAAGGTACTACTTGACAACTCTTGAAAATTCAAATTGAAAACATATTATCATTTTTAAAGTCACCATTAAGGACTCACACTAAAGAACTTTAACATCATCTTTAACAACAAAACTAAACAAATAAACCAACAAATGAAATTGTCCATCCCTTAGACTTAGGTGTATCATTGCTCAATATATTATGTAACACTGAAACCTAAATAAACGAGGAGAATTATATTTATATAGCAATAAAGAAATTATCACTTACCCATCATTGATTCACTAATGTTTATAATTTATTGTCACACTAAAAAATATAATCCTCTCTAGAGAGCAAACATCGCACGTAGAAGAAATTAGAAAAGAAGTATAAAATGAAATTCTTGAAAGGATGTAAAGATTTAAAAATAAACTCAACATGAATCGAGAGCATAACAAAATGTTTAATGAATGACAGAGGGTTATAATTCTATTTAGATGAGTTCCTAGAAAAAATGGTGAATTGTAATTGATTGTATAATAATAGATGTAAATATTAATTAATTAAGACCATGATTGAAAACATGAGTGGTGATTTCAAGGTGATTATGACCTCAACAATAGGGTAGACTTGATATGGTAACACTCATATAAGGTGGATTTTTAAAGGTATTGGTAAATGTCAAATGATTTAAACATGTGTCATATATTCCAAGGGGTTCCCCAATATGTAAAACATAATCTATTGTGGAAAAAAATCAATGTATATAATAAATAGTAGAGCCCCAATTTAACACCCATTGGATCAATTTATCTTAAATTCCGAGCAATTTTGTTTCCTTGCCATTTATTTTTTTATCAAAATCAAATAGGACAATTTAGATTAATTTTCTAACAATAAATTTTTACTATTATAAAAAAGCCATTGTCTAACCCAAAGGCCTTAACACCACATTGTTAGGTTTAGTGCATAGAAAGAAACACCATGAATTACCTTGACTCTTCTTGTAACCCTAATGTACCACAAAATATTAGGACAGTGAGTTCATTGATAATTTCCAATCAACTTTTGTTATCCTCGCTATTAAATCAACAAGGCTCTAAGCATTTGAACCTCGAATTGAAAAAATGCAACTTCTTCAACTCACCCCTACCTTACCATGCTCTAAGTCTAGATGCCCCTCAAAGCTTTACAACATTACTAATTATAGTCATCGCAAAGGAGTGCAAGGATAAAACTTCACAATGATCTAAAACAAAAGCCAAATTCTTAGGAAGGCATCAAGTATATCTTGCACCAACTTAACAACAAATTCATACCACACCATTGCTCTAGACCAAATATTATCGTGCACACCCAAACCCACCTCACCCAAAACAAAGCATAAAATCTAATGTCTTACCTTGTTTGTTTGAGATTTGCACCCCTGTTTAGTTTCTCTCTCTTTTACTGCCTATGGGTTGTTGTATGCTTTTTGATAGCCTTTTGGCTATGCCAAGGGTCAACATCATTGTTAACACTACTACTATAATAAAAAAATAAAAAAAATGGAACCAAACAACCATATATTACCATGGTTCTATATTGAGATATGTCTTTCTCCACATTATTGCTTCACATTCTTGCTACAACCTATGACAAAGGTATTGAAAATATATAAAAACTAGAGATGCTACAATGACCTCCCAACCAACCAAATTAAAAAATGCGATCTACTAGGAACCTAATTTAACCTTCATCCACTTCAAATAAAAGAGATCCATGCATGTATGGTAGTTACCAATACCACTTCAAATACAAAATTCACACGTGTATGGTAGTTATCAATACCACTTGAAATAAAAGACTAACTCGTGTATGATAGTTACCAATATAGTGCCATAGACTACTTATGTAATCACTAAATATGTAACTAATATCCTCCATCTTTGAATATAAAGGGGACCATAAGCGAAATAGAAAGGAAAAAGACTACTTTAAAAGGTTTATACTTAAAACTATGATCAATCATATTCTTAAAAATGGGTATATTGTTATACAACATTATGATGTGGTCCTCGTTAACTTCAGCATTGAGCAATAAATCTACATTTTTAATTGTAATATTGAAATCTAATGTTTAAGAATTCCAACCCAAGAACTAATTTTTTACTTTGACAACTTAATTTTTAAGATTAAAAATAATCAATAACATCTATAACCATACATCATATCACTTTTAACAATAAAATTATCTACTTCAAAATAAAAAACACTACCTTTCCTACTAAAACTTCTCACTCAACCTAAATTGTTAATTTATCCAAAATCACTAAAAAACACCAATGTCTCTACTAAAACATGTCACTCAACCTCATTATTAATTTGTGAGGAAAGACCATAAACTAAACATATACAAAATCAATTTAAAAATTTTGAATAACAAAACCAACTCAAGTTATAAACCAAAGTGCATAATAAATATTTAAAATTAACATTTTTTTTTTTTAAATAGTACTATTCCAATAAAAAGGAAACAATAAGTGTTTTTTATCAAGGAAAGCAACAAAACAAGGGTGCTGACCTTTTGTACAACAACCAGTAGGCGGTAAAAGAAAAGCAACAAAACAAATGTAACCCAACTCAAGAGGGGGAGACCTATCTTGAAGCGGAGGGGTTTTTTTTTTTGGTGGGGGGAGGTTAAACACTAGCATTATCCAACATTTAAGATGACATTTTTGGGATAATCAAATTGTTGGTGTTGGTTGGAAATAAGCCACACAGGGACCGATGATGGACTGGTCCAAGAGGGATAAAACAACCCCATGAATTCCACAATTGTTTTTGTTGATTACAAATAAATAAACCTTTCTGATTTTTCATATGGATAGAGGAGATCATTTTCCAATTGTAGACAACAATATAATTGAAACAATAGTTGACATGAGTTTTCCACAATTCATGATATATTTACAAGAAGTGATATATTTACAAGAATGCTTCTCGGAAAAACTATGTATGTTTTTTGTGTCAACCTTTCAAGTGCAATCCTAAAAATCTGAAAGATTGACACAAAAAACATACAAAGTTTCTACCAAAACATTCTTGTAAATAAGTGAAACAAATTACTTTAAATTAAAAATAGAAATTTAATGAAATGAAAATACTTGTACTCTTCTAAAATTTTATAATTTTTTCATGTTTGCACCTGTATTTTGAGATACTCTTATTATATATACAACCTTTAAACACAATTTTTTTTTTATGATCAATTAACTCATATAATTGCTAATATGGATAAGCATGATTTTAAATCTGAAAAACAGAATGTATATATTACAAACCAGGGACAAGACTGTGTAGGCCAAATTGATATAATTGTCAATCTAGATAAGCATGATTTTAAATCTGAAAAACAGAATTTATATATTACAAACCAGGGACAAGACTGTGTAGGCCAAATTGATATAATTGTCATCTAATAGAGGTGATTAATGATCCGTTATGCACCAGGCCCACAAGATAGTATAATAATCAACTCCAGTAATGTTATCTGAACAGGGATGAAGTAAACAACTTGCATAAAATGGCAGAGGCCCACAAAACAATTGATTACCTAATCGATCACTCAACTTGGATAACGAGATAATGTGTTTTAAAGTATTAAATATTACTTCACTATCAAGCACCATACTTGGATAGCGAGATAATGTGTTTTAAAGTATTAAATATTACTTCACTGTCAAGCACCATACAACCCATGCTTCGTACTTCAGTACCAACCTTAATTTACTTGGAAAGTAGAAAAGCAACTAATTTTTCCAGACAATGATTTTTAACCTTATTTACTTCAAAGTTAGAAAAACTACTTTTCAGAAAATGAGTGGGAGTTCTTTTCAAAATGCTTAGATGGTAGATATGGTTCATCTCATCACCCTATTAATTAGTGAATATGAAATTTGAGAATTTATCTTATATCAGATTACAGTTTAGTATTGATTCTTCAAACAAATAAAAATGGTAAAGTAAAGTTAAATCTAATCATCTAAGTTATCTTTCACATATTAAATTATAACTTCTTTCCATGTTAGGCATCTCAACACTCATCAATTAATGAATAAAAGTTCTATAATTCTTCAAACTATCCAAAAATCTTACTATCTAATTAACAGTAAAAGTCAAATTAACTACTGAATAGTAATTATAAGAAAGTTTGCCTACTTTTTCAAACACCAACTTCAAATTTTTTCATATAGTGCTTACAAGATTCATCTCACAAAATAGACCACCTTGTTCATAAGAATTATATTGTCATTTTATTCAATTAACTAACTAACAAATAAGAGTCCATAATCCCTATTTTTCAAATATTCCAAATTGCAGTTACACCTTATCTCATGAATACAATAACAAGAAAAAGAACCTTATCTACAACTAAACCTTATCTCATGACTACAATAACAACAAATAGAATTATAGATGCTCATTTAATTTTCTTAAATAGAGGCTCACTCAATTATATAAGTCATTTATGAACCTTAATAAAAAAAAATCTACAGTTCATTGAATTGAACTCCCCTCATCCCTCACCCAAAGACTCTCCTAATTCTTCACCCATATACAAAGTTTATTGAGTTGACCTGGACTCTTCTAATTCTTCACCCATATACAAAGTTCATTGAGTTGAACTCCCCTCCAAACTCACCCATATAAAAAGTTCATTGAGTTGAACTGAACCCTCTTATAATTCTTCACCCATATATAAAGTTCACGAGTTGAACACCTTTCAAAACTCCCCTCATTCTCATCGGACTGAACTCTTTTATAATCCCCTATTATAATCCCCTAGAAACTCCCCTCATTCTAATTCTCATTCTCATTCTTCACCTATTCTCAATCTCATTCTTCATTCATCACCTATTCTCATTCTCATTCTTCACCTATATATCCACCTTTGACTGAACTCTCTTATAATCCTTCACCCATATATCAATGAACTTGCCAAGTTCATTGAGTTGAACTCCCCTCGTTGATCATATTGGTTGAGCTGAACTCCCCTCATTGATTCACCATGAATTTACTGGTAATTTCACTAGTTACAACAAGATAATTGGTAAACAGGGTAACATACTCTTCACCCTTGACTGGTTCGTAACATACTGCTCACAATATTTCATTAAAAGGCTCATCTAATCCTATATCAAATTTATGGCTCATCTAATCTTATATCAAATTTCTCTAATAGATAAGAGCTCACCTAATTTCACCTAACCCAAATAATTTCATTACCATTAATTTCATCTAAATCATCCCTTCAATTAACAAACTCAATGAAGAATATTAACACACTCATTGAATTCTTCATTGAAGCTCACCTAATTCCCCTCACCCAAATAATACCATTACCATGAGATTTATCTAATAAATCATCCCTTCTATTAACGAGTCTAACGAGTCAAGCCACTAATTTTTCACTTTAGGTAGTAAACAAAGGTATATAACATAGTACTCACCCAACTCTTCGTCCTTAATGGAAGCTTCTAATTTTGGATAAAAGTTAATCCATGGCCATAGAAAGTCACGTAACTCTTCATCCTAAGAGAAGCTTCTAATTTTGTATAGAAGTTAATCAATGGCCATAAAAAAGACCATCTAACTCTCCATCCTCAATGGATAAAATATCAATCAGAAGTCGTTAAAGGCCCCATTTAATCTTCTCTATCCATAGAGGTTTCTTCAATAATTATTAATACATAATAATTACCAAGGGCTATATCAATTTATTAATACATAATAATTACCAAGGGCTATATCAATTTAAGAATCATCCTTCACGCATACACAAAAGTTCAGAAATTTGTCTATCAAATTCTTTATCTATATCCCATTCTTTATTTGTAGAAAATTAAAGTTAATAACAATTGCTCAGCCTTAGTTCCTCTAGGGTTCATTTTGTTTTTTTTGGTTTCTTTAACTGCCTTCGGCTGTGTCTTTTTGTTTTTACTGTTGCTATGTTAGGGTCTTGTTTTTTGTTTTTACTGTTGCCCAGTGTCCAGTGTCCAGTGCCCTGGTGTATGTTAAAGGGTCTTGTTTTTTGTTTTTACTGTTGCCCAGTGTCCAGTGCCCCAGTGTATGTTAAAGAGTCAGTGCCCTAGTGCATACCATACTTAGCAATCAAAATGCACCCACCCATGCTCTGATTATTTGATTGCACCCATGCTTTGATTATTTACAATCAAATAATCAAATAATCAGAGAAGGGTCAGCGCTAGTTTTCTGGATTACAGATTCCACTGTGCAGGAAGAACGCTCAGTTTCCCGATGAAGAATTTTCGATTTCTGGACGGATCCGAGAGATTGCCTACATTTCTCATCCGAAAACTACACTGAAAATCTAATCTCTTCAATTATCACATCTCTGGAAATCTAATTATCCTTCATCCATATATACACAAGTTCACCGAATTCTTCCACCCGTATAATTAAATTGAGAGGAGTCGTGATTAAATTTTACAAGGCCCCTCGCAAGAAATTTTAAGCAGACTATCAGGATTCCATTCAATTTACAGTTTCTGATCCGAATGTCCACAAAGACCAATAAAAAAATAAACAATTTACTTCATATTCATTTTACAGTTTTTGATCCGGATGTCCACAAAGACAACACATTCATTTAACAGCTTTTGATCCGGGCGTCCACAAAGACCACTTAATTTTCATCAAATGTTACTGATAACTATCTACCTGCTAGTTTTGGACTTGCCCGATTTTTAATATTGTGTCGCTGTTACAATTGCTAAGATGATCTGGCGTATCAAAGAAACAGATGAAAAGTATCTCTTTTACTCTAGCATCCAGTAATTACGATCTAAAAATATCAACTATCAACTCTTAAATATGGTAGCCAAATGAGAACAAGTATAAATCCCCAATCATTCATTATCCAGAGCAACATTACAAAAGAAGCCATTAACAGAACATTCAACTTGTATAGGCCAATATAGAGCCGCAAGATCCAGATCAAAAACAGGACAAAGACTTTACACCGAACCTTAGAACCCATTTCGAAGCATCAAGCAAATCTCAAAGACCACCCACTAGAAACACAGATGCAAATATTTAAAACCTACAAACCAACTCATAGTAAAACAAACCCCAAACCCCAACATGACTTCTACGCTCATCTCCTCCAGCTGCCTTCAGACGCTCCGCCACCACCACCGTAACGCGATCCACCGCCGCCACCACCACCATAGCCACCGCTACCACCGCCATAACGGGAACCTCCACCAGAACCTCCACCACCATAACCACTGCCGCCGCCACCATAACCAGCACCGCCGCCGCCACGGCCGCCACCACCATATCCGCGTTCAGATCTTTCACGGCCGCCACCACCATAGCCACCACCACCACTGCGGTATCCACCGCTTCCACCACCGCCGCCGCCACGATAGCCTCCGCCGCCACCGCCACCGCCGCCAGTCCTGGATTGGGCCTGATTGACTGTAATATTCCTCCCATCTAGCTCTTTGCCGTTCATAGCCTCAATGGCGTCCATCATCGCCTGCTCATCACTGAAGGTCACGAAGCCGAATCCACGAGACCTTCCAGTTTCGCGGTCGCTTACGATCTGTAAAAATAAAACCCTAAATCATAAGAGACTGTAATCAAATCCTTCCGAGAAGCATAAATAACGGAAAATACAGTTGCAAACACCAGAACAAAAGAGCGAATAACCATCGAATACCTTCATGAACATAAATAACCGTAAATACTGTTACAAAACCTTAAATAAAATCTCAAACATTTAAACCTCCATTACCTTGGACTCCAGAACTTCGCCAAACGGGCTAAAAGCGTCGTGAAGGCTGCGGTCATCAGTGGCCCAGGCAAGCCCGCCCACAAAGCAACGGAACTCGATTTCAGCAGAAGCCATTTTCGGATAGAAACCCCCAAAAATTTCCTACCCCAAAAAATAAAAAAAAGAAATTATGCTGTCTGACCGAACAACGAACCCCGGAACCAGAGAACCAACAGAAAGACGGCAGAAGCCGTCAAAATAGCACAAGAAACCCTTCGGTCTACTCCATGGCCCTTATATAGGCCCTACTCTCCAAACCCTCAATTAACCCCACCTGCGACCTAATTCTAACCCCGGTCAACCTTAACCACAGGTTTTACACAACCATGAGCGGACTTGCCGGCGTCGATTCAGTGGATTATACCGCGGATTTTAAATTTATTTTCATCTCAGTTTTCCCGAAAGTCTTATATCCCATGGAAATCATCGAGGCCGTAGAGATATTCCCAACTTGTTGGAGTGCATCCTGGCCGTTGCGTTGTGTACGGCGGCGTCGTTATCTGCTTTCGATAAAGGGACCCACTCCCACGTGAAGCGCTATTATTAATGAATTATTAATGGGCCTGACTAATATTCCTTTGGGTCCTATTTTTATATGTGAGGGTCGATGACGTCATTCTGTCTCCATTCTTTTTTCTACACGGTGTTGATTATAAAAGTCGAATAGATTCAATCGGCCTTAAAGCGCGGGTCAATTTTATAAAAGATATTTTACAGCTTGATGGCGACATTGGGACCCCACAAGAGACTAGACGGTTTATGCTCTTGTTATTGTCCTATATATTAACGTTTAGGGGAGAGGGATCGGTCGTCGTGCGGGTTAATTTCGTCATCGAGGGGAAGAGCATCAGTAGGTGTGATAGTTCTAATAATCGGACCTTTTTTTGGCTAACTTTAAAGGAATTAAAAAAAGGGGTTTCGTCATCGAGGGGAAGAGCATCAGTAATCATTATAGTTCCAATAATCAGACATTCCTTGTGTATCCAACCTAATTACTAATTTTACAGGAATCAAAAAAATGATAACTATAAGTTCAAGTGAGTAGATTTCCACAGTCCATGAGACTATCTGAATGTGCTTCTGGATTTGATTGTGTGAGTTTTTTTAGCATCGATGTTTCGGATCACACTCCATGATCCATTTAGTTCTCCTTATGTTCCCTTATCATCCTGATGATGGATCATGGAGTGTGATCCAAAACATTGATGCCAAAAAAACTCACACAATCAAATCCAGAAGCACATTCAGATAACTAAAAGTTCATTAATAAATTTCACATGTACCAATAGCCACTCACTTTTTAGCTTTTTTGACCATAATTGACCCATTTGTGCACGAGCACATTTGTCCATAAGTATTGACAATTTTAAGTGCACAGATATTGGGGCATCTTTAAGTAGGTTTTGGGCGAGACTTTGAAATGTGTACTTTTTGATCTTTGCATGCATAATGGATCCCACAGCTTGCGTTGAACATTACTACCCAAAAGCGAAAACAATTGCTATAAGCAATTAAGTTGCATATGGAGACAACAACAAAAAATCGTCAATATCCGATGTACCATTTAGGATGTGTGGATGCACGAAGTTAACTATAATGGCTGCTAGTATTCTTCCCCTACCTCTTCTCCATATGGTTTATGCTCACAGAAAAAATATTCATGTCTAACTCTTCTCTACTCTAATGCTGAATTTTGGATACCCATTACAAATACCATTTAGATTGGGCCCCATTTCAAACAATGTCTTGAAAGTAGTATATTTTTGTGTTAAGTTACAATTTATTTTTAAAAAATGTATTTTCTTATACATTATTAATATAGTTGATCTTATTTTGGCTTTATTTACACTTATCTTTGTATGTTTATTTTATCATAAACTCGTATTTTTATGTCTTAAGTGTTGTTTGAAGATTTATGAGATATTGTCCTAGGTTAATCTTTTGGTAGGAGGTTCGACCCTGCACATTATGGAATTGACTCCAAATTCAAAGTTTTAAATTTTGAATCGTCAACTTCTTTCCTTTTCTACTAGATGATAAGAGTTGACTTGGAACATTGTTATGTGACTTTTCATTGTGTCTTAATATTTAAAGATAGTCATTTGTGCATTTAAACATAATCCAAGAGTCATCAAAGCATTGTTTAAAAAATCCTAAGCATTTACAAGAGGCATTCTAGGAATGTTTAGGTTTGAGGCATTAAAAAAATGCATCAAAATCTTTTTAAAGACCCGCATACTTGAACTATCATCTTTTTAGCCGCTCACTTTTTAGCTTTTTTGAACCATAATTAACTCATTTGTGCACGAGCACATTTGTCAATAAGTATTGACAATTTTAAGTGCACGGTTATTGGGGCATCTTTAAGTAGGTTTTGGGCGAGACATTGAAATGTGTACTTTTTGACCTTTGCATGCATAATGGATCCCACAGTGTGCGTTGTTACTGTAGGATTTGAGAAATACAAATCCACATAACCCAAAGAAACCTGCATGCAAGAAACCTGTCACAGAGAAAGAGAGAGAACGAATACAAGGGTTTTGGCTCTGACAAAGTGAAAAGATTTATTATAAGAGAAAAATGAATCAAGAATATAGAATAATACAAGAGATCAATCCTTATAAAGGAGATCAACACCAAAAGGAAAACCTAACCCTAAGGTGTGTGCATTTAATAATTAAATATTAATTATTAAATGACTAATATGTGCATAAAGGGAAATCTTAAGAGGAGAGTAAAGTTAATTAATTATTTTACTCTAACACCCCCCCTTAAGATGAGCTACAATGTAGCTACAAACAATGCAGAAGAAAGCAAAGGAACTACAATGCAAAAGAGGGTCCCGGCAACAAGGCCTGATCAGGTACCCTAATACAAGAAAATCTCTATAAAGCGGAGTAAAGGAGAAAACCCAGTGGGAAAAAACTCCTCTCCAAAAAGAGATATAGAAACATGTTGAAAAGAAAACCATGAAGGAAGGAAGGCCTCACTGAGACCCCCCAAGGACAACTTCCTTCACCCCAAGCATGGAGCGCAACTGAAGATAGCGCGGAGATGCCAAAGGTTTAGTGAAGATGTCTGCAACCTGCTCCTCTGTAGGTATGTACTCCAAGATGAGAGAACCATCCTGAATCAACTGCCTGATGAAGTGCATGTGGATTTCAATGTGCTTTGTCCGCTGATGCTCCACTGGGTTGCGAGAAATGTGAATGGCACTCTGATTGTCACACCAAAGAATAGTGGGACAATCTGGAGGAAACCCAAACTCTGTCATCAACTGCTGAAGCCATAAAACCTCCTGACTGGCTAACACTGATGCACGGTACTCAACCTTTGTAGATGATAATGCAATAGCAGACTGCTTCTTGCAAGACCATGTAATAGGACCAGAACCAAGGCAAAAAACGAAGCCAGAAGTAGACTTCCGATCATTGACATCACCAGCCCAATCGGAGTCAGTGAAGCCAATGATGTGAGGGGATCCTGAAGTGTAGTGAATGCCATAATGTGTGGTGCCCCGAATGTACCTCAAAATACGTTTGGTTGCTTGCCAATGGCTCTCATGAGGATCATGGGAGAACCGAGAGACAAGGCCAACCGCAAAGGAAAGATCAGGACGAGAATGTGTCAGGTACAACAAACTGCCAACCAACTACTTGTATAAAGTGGGGTCTACTGAAGGAGTAGAGCAAGTGGAAGACAAAACAACACCTGACTGAAATGGAGTGGGGGCAGACTTGCAATCAAGCATGCCAAATCGCTGAAGCATATCAAGAGCATACTTCTCCTGAAAGATGGAAATCCCATTCGAAGACTGAATAACCTGTAGACCCAGAAAGAAGTGCAAGAGACCAAGATCTGTCATCTCAAACTACTCCATCAAAGCTCTCTGAACACTCTGAATCATGGAGGATGAGCTACCTGTAAGGATGAGATCATCTACATATAGCACAAGAATCAAAAGATCACCCTCCTGACGCTGAATATACACAGTGTGATCGGAATGACAGCGTGTGAAGTGAGAGGAAAGCAGGAAATAGTCCATCTTCTCATACCAAGCCCTGGGGGCTTGTTTGAGACCATACAATGAACGACGAAGTCTGCAAACCAAAGAAGTGTCCTGCACAAATCCCTGAGGCTGCTCCATATAGATCTCCTCATGTAGGTCTCCATGCAAGAAGGCACTCTTCACATCCATCTGAAACACTGTCCATCCCTGTGAAGCTGCAAGTGAAAGTACCAGGCGGATAGAATTCATCTTGGCGACAGGAGAAAAGGTCTCAGAGTAGTCAATACCCTCGACCTGAGAAAACCCCTTCGCAACAAGACAGGCCTTATACTTATCAATAGAACCATCTGCATCATACTTGGTACGATACACCCACTTGCACCGAACCAACTTTCTTCCTTTAGGAAGAGGACAAAGATCCCAAGTATGATTCTTCATCAAAGAAGAATACTCCTCATCCATGGCCCTATCCCACTCAAGGTGTCCTGTCGCCTCTGAAAACTTTTGAGGATCATCTGAAATGGCATGACTCCAAAGACTGGAACCAGATGTCTGAGCACGAGTGCGACTAGTATCGGAAGGATCACCTGCCAAAGAACCAGCTGCCTCAACAGTATCACGGGCCCACCTCGGCAAAGATGGAGCAACTGGTGGTGGTGGAGATGGTGGATCATCATCTACATCATCCTCAAGAGACAAGTAATCCTCAAGAGATGAAGAGGGATGAGTAGGCAATGAGGGAGAAGTTGGGGATGGAGAATCCATCTGAGGATAACACTCATCAAACTGGACATCCTGCCAAAATAGGACCTCTTTGGAATCAGGATCAAACAACCTGTATGCCTTAACATCCTCACAGTAGCCAACAAATATGAGTGGTCGGCTCTTCCTCTCCATGGCGTTCCGCTGAGCATCAGGAATAAATGCCCAAGCCTCACTACCAAAAACTTGGAATGTAGAAACATCAGGCTTGACATGGGTCCAAGCCTCCTCAGGAGTCATATGTCGCAATGCCTTGTGGGGCATCCGATTCTGAATATAATTGGCACAATTGATTGCCTCAGCCCAAAATGAAGAACTCATAGCTCGAGACTGTATCATACAATTTGCCATCTCCCGTAAGGTTCTGTTCTTTCTCCCAGCAACACCATTCTGCTGAGGGGTGTAAGGAACTGTAAACTGATGCTGTAAACCATGCTCAGTGCAAAAATCTCTGAAAGCCTGATTTACATACTCCCCCCCATTATCTGTGCGTATCCTCCTGATAGAAAGTCCAGATTGCTTCTCCACAAATGTCTTAAAAATCCTAAAGGAGTCAAAGACATCAGACTTGTACTTAAGAAAGTACACCCATGTACGTCTAGAGAAGTCATCAATAAAAGTGAGCACATAACGGGCCCCTGAAAAGGAAGGAGTCGGAAAGGACATAAGATCACTGTGTACCAACTCTAGGGCTGCCCTGGCACGAGAGGCTCAACCCTTAAGAAAAGGATCTCAATGATGTTTGCCAAGAACACAACCACGACATACACCATCTGTACAAGAAATCTGTGGAAGCCCAATCACAAGTGCCTGTGTACTCATCTGCCGTAGACATCTGTAATTGACATGGCCAAAACGCTCATGCCAAAGCCTGCTCACTGAATCTGCATGTGTTATAAGAGAGGAACCAAAAGTGTCTGAACTCTCAAAGCCATCAAAACTGTATAAGTGAGATGCAGAATCCACACTCCCAATAGCCACAACCAAGTCAGGATCATGAAGATCTCGAATAACCACATCATGAGGTGAGAACTCAACTGTCTTACCAGAGCCAGAGTGACAAATCTGATAAACGGATAGAAGGTTTGTCGAAATGTCAGGAACCAAAAGCACATCCTGAAGACAACCACCATCTAATGAAACAGTACCAGAACCCTGAACGAAAAGTTGTGTTGAGTCACCAACTGCAATATGTCTAGTGCTTGTAGGGGCAAGAGCGGTGACCAAATCCTCTATGTGTGTCATATGGTGAGAGGCACCAGAATCTAGAATCCAAGTGGATGCGGAGGACAATGCTCGTGCAGAAAGAGCATGACCTTTCCCTGTGGGCTATGAAGGAGGCTGTGGTGCACTGATATTATGCTGTTGCATGGCTTCCTCCAAAGCCTCTAAACGTTTCCAACACTTGGAAACGGGATGTCCTTCCTTGCCACAAAAACTGCAAGGATCACCAGATTTCTTCTTAGTCTTGGAGGAAGACTCACCAGACTTTGAAGATTTGCCCTGTTTAGAATTGGACTGTGGTTTTGAATCAAACTTAGGTGGTGGCTTGGAGGGATGCTCACTAGCCTCTGAATCTTTCTTAGGCTTCGGTTTCTGCTTCTATTTTCCTTTGGAGGACTGGGCTACTAATGCTTGGTTCTATGAACCTAAAAGTGAATCCAACTGCTTAAGCTTAGCTTGCTCACGAGTCAAACGATCACAAAAGACCTCAAAAGAAGGCATGACATGTCGAACACCCAAGACATCCATGGTGGAATAGAAGGTCGAAGAGAAGATCTGAAATGGACCCCGAAGCTTAGAGAGGATCAGGAAAATGCACTCTGTATCAGTCTTAGTCTTACCACAACCCTGCAAGATAGATCTTTACTGTTTGAACTTCATCAAAAAGTCCTCAATAGAGGGAAACGAATCAGGTACCAAGGAAGTTAACTCTGCCTCAAGCTGAACTCGTTGACAGTGCCAAAAAGTCCTTCAAACTTGGTCCAAATGGCTCGAGGAGTGAGACAACCCTCAAGATGAAACTGGAGACTGTCGGAAATGTGTAAAGCCATCAATCCCATAGCCTAATCCATATTGTTCCTGTGCTGCATAACTTCAAAGGACGTGTCAACTGAGGCTGAATCTCATCCAAACAGGACCATAACCCTCGAGACTGGAGAAGAGTCATCATGCGACCCTTCCAAGTGTGGTAATTATGCGGTGTGAGAGAGTCAATAGGTTTGTCGGCCATCCTGTGAACTGTGCCTCAACTGCTCTGAATTTTTTAATTATTATTAAGTCGTCTTTCAGAACTAGATAGAAGATGCAGAAGGGGTTTGATTGTTTTGTATTGGTGTTTGTATATTCATTTTGTAATGTAAATAACAGAAAGCAAGAGAAAACACCCCCCCACAATGCAAAAAACTAATCCCCAGTACAAACTGAAAGCCAGAAAATGATAAAAAGCAGTAACGGGTTGAGACAAAATTTTGAGAACTTGAAGAATTTACTGATGAAATATACTGTAGATCTATAAAGAGCATAGAACCACCTTTCCGACGCCTATTCGCTTTCAAAAAATGGAGCAAAAATGAGCAAGTTATGCCCCTCGGAGTGCAAAAAGGCTCATCAGACTTTGACTGCGAAAAAATACAATCAAACTGGGTAAATTTGAAAAAATTATTGTACCATTAGAACGGGATCGGAGTCAGCTTTCCAACGCCTATTCGTTTTCAAAAAATGGAGATCGGACACCCAAGTTATGCCCGATTTTGTAAAAGAGCTCCAAAAAGACCCAGATGGGCCCTGCTAGCACTCAGGGGCTTAAAAAAAATGGGCCCCTGGTCCGCTGGGCGACCAGGAGCTAGAGCAGGGGGCCGATGGCGCGGTGGCGGCGTGGGGGCGGTGCTGTTGGTGTTGGCAGACAGCGGGCGACGCGCGGCGCGGCGGTGGCTGTTGGGCCGCGGCCGGTGGTTACCGCTGGTGGCGGCGGCCGCCGGGCAGCGCACCGGTGGCGCGCAGGTGTAATACTGGCTGCGCCCTTTGGGGTTTAAAAAATGTTGTTTTTTAAAAAAAATTTTAATTTTTTTTCACACCTCGAACTGCGTGCCATGGGGCCGTATGGCCTTGGGGCAAATTTTTTTTGCCTTCTAGAGCAACTGTGTCCAAATCGGACGAATTTTATATGAAAATAGGGGTTTTTGGGCGCTACGAGCTCAACGGTGAGGTCCGTTTGGGCTCAAAGTGCACCGAAAAAAAATACCCCCTATTCAAAAATAAAAAATAGAAGACAAACACAGATCTGATGCAACCAAAACCTAGATCTCAAAATCTTTCAAAAGTCTGAACAAGCTGCAGCAGATTTGGCTCTGATACCTTGTAGGATTTGAGAAATACAAATCCACAGAACCCAAAGAAACCTGTATGCAAGAAACCTGTCACAGAGAAAGAGAGAGAACGAATACAAGGGTTTTGGCTCTGACAAAGTGAAAAGATTTATTATCAGAGAAAAATGAATCAAGAATATAGAATAATACAAGAGATCAATCCTTATAAAGGAGATTAACACCAAAAGGCAAACCTAACCCTAAGGTGTGTGCATTTAATAATTAAATATTAATTATTAAATGAGTAATATGTGCATAAAGGGAAATCTTAAGAGGAGAGTAAAGTTAATTAATTACTTTACTCTAACAGTTACTACCCAAAAGTCAGAACAATAGCTATAAGCAGTTAAGTTGCATATGGAGACAACCAAAAAAAATCGTTGAAATCCGATGTACTATTTAGGATTTGTGGATTCACAAAGTTAGCTATAACTGCTACTTGTACGCTTCCCCTACCTCTTCTCCATATGGTTTATGCTCATAACAAAAGATATCCATGTCTAACTCTTCTCTACTCTAATGCTGGATTTTGGATACCCATGTCAAATACCATTTAAATTGGGTCCCATTTCAAACAATGTCCTGACAAGCAGTATATTTTTTGTGTTAAATTATGGCTTTTTTAAAAAATATGTAGCTTATTTATACTTTATTAATATATTTGATCTCATCTTGGTTTTATTTGCACTTATCTTTGTATATTTATTTTATCATAAACACATATTTTTGTGTCTTAAATGTTGTTTTAGGATTTATGATATATTATCCTAGGTTAATCTTTTGGTAGGAGGTTCGACCCTACACATTATGGAATTGACCCCAAATTCAAAGTTTTAAAATTTGAATTGTTAACTCCTTTCCTTTTCTACTAGAAGAGTTGACTTGAACATTTTTATCTGACTATTCATTGTGTCTTAATATTTAAAGATAGTCATTTGTGCATTTAAATATAATCTAAAAGTCATTGAAGCATTGTTTAAAAAATCCTAGGCATTTACAAGAAGCATTTTAAGAATGTTTAGGTTTGAAGCATTAAAAAAAATGCATCAAAATCTTTTTAAAGATCCGCATGCTTGAACTATCATCTTCAATATTCATTCATGATTATAAGACGAGTTATATCAAGAGGGTTCAAATAAGAGAACATGACCCATTCAATTTGGTGATCTCCTTGATATATTTGATCATATCTTAGTTTTGTTTATACTTATCTTTGTGCATTCATCTTATCATTAACTTATATGTTTAAGCATTAAATTGTCGTGACAAGATTTATTGTCCACTATCTCAAGTTAGTCTTTTGGTTTGGGGTTCAACCTTACAATTGTAGAATTGACATCAAATTCAAAGTTTTAAAGTTTAAATTGTTAGATCGCGGTCTCTTTTCTACTAAATGTTAAGAGTTAACTTAGAACATGTTTGTGTGACCATTTATTGTGTCCTGGTATTTAAATATATTCATTTGTACATTTAAACATAAGCCAATAATATTTAAGCATCATTCAAAAATTCTAAGCAACTACAAGGAGCATTCTAAGAATGTTTAGATTTGATGTGTTCAACAAAAAATATATGTATCAAAATCAATTAGAATGCCCGCATGCTTCAAGTGTCATCTTTGTGATCCATTCATGATTATTAAAATAGTCCAGTCAAGGGGGCCAACCTAAGAGAACATGACAATTGCAATTTGGTGATCTCCCCAAGGTATTTTTTAGTGTCACTATTTCTCACACATCAACAAAAAATGCAAATTGGGATGGACAAAGTTGCAAAGGTATGCAATCTATTAGATCAATCTTTTTTGTTATAGGTGAATCTACATATCAAAATAGTTACATGGAGTGCACGATAGATCCTATAGAGAACATATCTAACATACATAAAATTTTGTAACACTTACAATTCTCAAATGATAAGAAAACCAAGAATATATATTTTTTGTATCGAGAAGACCAAATTATACATGACATCAAATATTCTTCTGCATCATTGTTCCAAAAGCCAAGTATTCTAATCCTTCATTTTAATTCCAAGTATTTATTACACATTCTTCATTTTCAACTCTCTATTAATTAATCTAGGTTATTTTTTTATTTGTTGTTTGCAATTATTCAATTGGCCTAAATTTATGTAAGAATGGATTTATTCCATTACAATTTGGTGAATTTATCCAAAATTACACTACTCCAAGGTTTCACATTAGGGTTTATATGTTGATTTCATTTGTATGGAATGTTGGGTTTGTATGTTGATTTCATTTGTATAAAATGAAAGGTTGCTTCTTCTTGTCCTTGTAAGAATTAAACACAAGACACTAGCCACCTTTGACAATATTAGCATTTTTGTTGGCCCTTTGATAATACACAAATTTATTGTCATAAATGTCATGGCTACCAAACAAGTATATCCAAAACAATAGAAATAGAATCCAAAACCACTTCATTAAAAAAAATATAACTAACAACAAACATCACATTCTTTGATCCAACGCATTTCATAAAGTTTTAGGTGTTGATAAGTTTTAATACTATGCTTTCCATCTAAATATTGAGAATAAAGGTTACCTTAGGATCAAGAATTGAAAAGCACGTCAACATTAACATTCTTGACTCATATCTTAATACTAAGAAAATATGATTTCTTTTTTTCTTTCGTGTCATAACATTAAAATTAACCTTCTTTATAATGCAACAATTTTTAGATCCAATCTTTGAGTTAGAGCTTGCCTCATTGAAATTGAGTCTCTGAAACAATTTGACAGATCATCAAGAATCCTTATGCCTTTCACCTCTACTATGTTGGTCCCTGGTATCCATTTTGTTCCATTTTTGTTTCATGTGGTATTGTACCTGTAAAGCGGAAAATCGAACCCTATGTGTTCCCCCACTCCAAGGAGAGAGAAGGGAGGTCACTAGGATTGACGGTTTTCACTTAGGAGAGACTTTACATTCAAAAGAGGGGTTGAAACTCACAAGATCCAATCCCACACAATGCAAGATTGAATTCTAAATGAGTTTCAAGGGTTGAGACAACAAGGATACCCTCTTTTGTAAAGAATGTAGATAGAAGGATTGAACTAGGAGTGTATGTAAAAGTAAGAAAGATTCACTTGTAGACGGAGATAGGGACATGGGATGAAGCTGCGGACCTGAAATTAGCAGTAAAATGTCGAGATGATACTGTCCTGCAAGTTTGAGCGAAAGTTGATGGGACGATGGCGCCCGGAGTGCACACGGTCCTCCGAAAAATCCGCGAAACGAAGGGGGATCTATTCGTCTCTGCACAAGGATTCTAGATCTTCAATTATAGTCGCGTACCTGCAACCTACACATAGAAAAGAGAGGACGATTGGGGGGTTAGGGATTAGGGGTTTGCCTTCAGGTCAAACCCCGGTTTTGGAATTAACCAAGAAATGAGAATGTTGTAAATGTAAGTGTTTGTAATGTAATCAAGTATTGATACCTTGTTGTAAGAATGTTTGTATTATTACATGCGAAGGTGTAATGATGCTGTATGTTGTATGTTGTAGGTGATCTCCTCTTCAATGGTTGAATCCTTGTCTTGAATGCAACACCTAGCCTTGAATGGAGACCTAGAATGCTCAATTGCTTGAAGGAATGCTTGAATGCTTGAATGTTTGCCTATCGCTTCCGCCTCTTGCACATATATGTTTCTCTCCTTTATGGGAGGGGAAATGTAGTTTATATACTTGTCAATTAGGGTTAGAAGACTGATTTTTCCGACCTTAGGCCGACCTAGGAACATTATTTTCCAAATTGCAAACTTGAAGACCCGATGCCCAACAAGAGACCGGGCCCAAAATAGGGCCAGGGACCAGGGCGCAAGGCGCCATGGTCCTGAAGGACTAGGGCGCTAGGCGCCATGGTCCCACCTCCCGGGACAGCAAGGTGCAAGGAGGATCAGGCCAAGGTGCAGAAAGATGCAGTTTTTGATGTCGTAAACAGGTTTCGGGGTCTCCATTCAGGTTCAACATTGCACCGCCATCGTGAAGACCCAAATGCAGTCAAAATTGCAAGTGTCACAATTTTACGACGCTACATTTAGCCCCCACTTTAGCGGGAGTATAAGCGTACGCCCATACTTCCAGTAAAGTACAAGGAAACAACATTGAAAGACTTTCACCACGTCAAGGAGGCAAGATACACCAAGCCCCCAGTGGACTAAGGATCTTACGACTTCGATTGACAAAGTAAAAGGGAAGATCACGAGGGAGAACCATGACTGTCAGTAGTAAGGTTCCCTCACTATGAGTCATGCAAGAAAAATACCAAAAAATTTCAAGGCAAAGCTAAGTTCGCCAAGAAATTTTCAAGTATCCTGAAGAGATATGAACGGAGTGTATGCCCCCTACGTTAAAGCGATCGCACATGCCTCATCGGGGGTGATTGCTTTAAGGTAGTGATACACATAAGAAATGAGAAGGGAAAGGAGCATGTTATCACAAAGATTTAGCCCCCAAGTGTGAGATAAACCCAAGGATAATAGACACAAAACACAAAGCACGAGGTGACTTCACTTTCCTTGGGGTCAGTATGCTGTCTGATAATTCATGTATATCATATGTATGTATGCATATTTTTTCTTCATTCCCCAATCAAGGAAGGTCACCTAGAAGAAGGGAACACATGTGTCTTTTGAGTCAACATGAGAGAGACCAAAAGAGATCTCAATGCTTTGCATCGTCCTCAAGTAGACAACACTAAGGACAACAAATAGAAGAATGAGAATAACACATAGAATAAGTAACAAAAGAGATCAAGAGAGGAGGATAGAGTCTGCTATGCTAATGAACTAGTCTAGCACGTCATCCACCCCCCGATCTTGCTGATCAATATTTCGGGAAGGCAGGAAACACGCTAGAGGAGGAACATCCAACACAGCAGATGGAGCTATCACAAGATCCAAACAAGGGCTATGTTCATGTTCCAAGCCACGTTGTTCTTGTCTAGGAGCTAAGATAAGTGCTTTAGAAAATTCGTTAGATAAATGGTTATCAATATCAACATATTCATATTCACTATCAGAAGCAAGAGGAGTAACATTTTCATCATGAATAACATTTTCATCTACATCATCATCAAGATTTATAAAAATAGGATCTTTAACTCGCACAGGATCAAAACCATCATGCATCTTATGTTTAGGAGATTTTGACTCAATTTTCGGCTGAGGAGAAAATGGAATAATACTAGTTGAAGGTGTCTTTGGGGATTGCAAAGTTTGAGAAGCAGCTGCACAAGCTCTAAGACGACACTTTCGTCGGTGTTCATGCGCAAAACGATTTCGTCTAGTCTTAGTAGGAAGTTGAGAAGATTGAGGAGGAGGAATGTTCTCATCCTTATCACTTGGGTGTTTAGGTTGTGGTCTCTTAGGTTGGAAAATAGGAGAAGAGGAAGGTCTCTTCTCTCTATAAGAGGAAGGAGGAGGAACTGCTCCATATAAAGGAGGAATATCTGGTTTAGGAAGGAGACCAAGTCCATCATGATGAGGAGGTATAGGTCTACCTTTAGAAAGTTTATTAGACATAGACATAGTCACATTCATAGGGATGGGTTGGGAATCTTCTTGAGGAAAGACATTAGTTTTATCTTTCAAAGGAAGAACTTCCTTCTCAAGAATGATAGGAATATCAAGTTTGGGTGTTCTAGGCTCACTTAGAGATAGGATCATATCTTTTTTCCACTTTTGATAAGATTTGAAAAGATGATCACTTCACGGTGGAAGAGATTGAAATTGTTTAGGCCAAAAATAATCAATAGGAATGCTAGAAGTTCTTTCAGCTGGTTTAAAGAGACTATGATTGACAGTAACAACTTCACCATTATGGGGAAATTTCAAACACTTGTGAATAGGAGAAGCAATAGCTTTCATGGAAGATAGCCAAGGATAGCCTAGCTTCACACGAAATTGTTCGGATGATGGAATAATAGCAAAGCTCACATCAAGGGATTTGTTATGGACCTCAATAGGTAATGTAATAGAACCAATTGCAGGAGAAGAAAATGCATCAAATAATTTCACAACCACGTTTGTTTTGTCATAGATCACTTGATTCAATTGCAAAGTAAAAAGAAATTCTTCAGTAATGACATTAACCATGCAAGAAGGATCAATAAGCACTCCACGACAAGGTGTATTCTTGACTTTTGCAACTATATATAAAGGACCATCAGGTGCCCTAATGGTTTCACTGGAATCAAATGTGATAGGGATTTTCTGCTGCTCTACAAAGTTAACCACATTCGGAGTCATAGACACAAGACCATCAGGTGAGAAAGAGGAATCGTTAGTCTCAATCACATTAGAGGTATGAGAAGGTAATGGATCAGTAAAAATCTTAAGATTTTGGTTAGGAAGAGCTACAGATGTGTTGCCTTTATCATTCACACCTGAAACAAAGATAGTATTATTATCAATCAAATCTTGAATTTTACCCTTTAAAGCAAAACATTTTTCAGTATCATGCCCAAGTTGACGATGAAATTGACAAAAAGATTTGTTATCAAAATAGGGTGAATTCATCTTTGCAGGATCTATTTGCTTTATAGGAGGGAGAGTAAGCACATTTCGTTGCTAGGCTACTTGGTCCCGCATTTTTTTCTCTAAATTTTGGGAGGATAATTTGGCTATCTTATCTAATTCAAATTTGCTTCATATGAATAAATCACAAATCTAAGTCACCCTAAAGGTGATTTTAGTTATGAAATCCCTACTATATAAGGTATCCCTCTCAATTCATTTTGATGATCTTATCTTAAGCTAACATTATCATCCAATTCAAGAGAAATTATTCTTCCTCAAGAGCAAACCTAATTTAAGGAGCAACAAAACTACATCAAGACATCTTTGTATTATGTTTCAATTATGATTTCATGATGGATTTTATGTGATTTATCATGTTATTGCATCGACACATGCAAGACATATCCTAAGAGCTTTGCATCACCTATTGAAGGTATACTCATTTTCATTCAAGCATTTCAATTTCAAATCTAGCCTTGCCCTTAAAAGGCAAGCTTTTCCATTTTGATTTCTATTTCAATTAGGGTTAGTTCCAAACCCAGGGTTTCCTCTTGTGTGTAGCTATAGGTGCCTAATGGAATTGGGAAAGCTCAAAAAGCATCAAGTGGCTAATACAAACTTGCTCTTGAAATCTAGACCTGATTTTCAAGGATTAGGGCAGTGGGGGTGCCCCTGTCTGATCTAGGGCATTGGGAGCGCCCTTGTCCTCAATGTTTTTCATCAAATTTTGTAGATAGATCCCAGATAGCTTCAAATTCTAGATTCTTTGACAACATCTCAAAAGACCACGGCGTTGGGCATCCTGGTCCTACTAGATTAGCCTTAGATTTCAATCACAAGTGCATAGTCAAAATCCCTATCCACTTTTGTACCTTCTGTGAAGTTTTTATTTCATTATTAGTTAGCATAATCAGTTCAAGTTGCTAGTTCATGCACTTACCTTCTACCTTAGATTTTGGCATTTACTTTACATCTTTCTAATTACATTTTCAACTTAAACAAAAGGGGAATAGGACTCCAATCAAAATTCAATGCTAATAAGAATTGAGGTTAGGTCTATTGAGATCATCCTCCTTTTAATGTGATGCATGTGAAAGTTAGGTTATTTCCTAGTTTACAAAGCATAACTTGTGAAACCCTAATTTTCCATCTATTACACTTAGTATATAAACAACTCCTCTAGAGGAAGTTACACACCCAAAAAATTGTATGTCAAACTCTTTCTATGTAAAAAGGAATCATTCTTTACAACCTCATTGATTTCCAAATTGGTAATAAGATTTTATTTACTAGTTAGGGTACACTACTTCCTTCAAGTTCAAATTCATTAATATTCTTTTTTCACATAGTAACAAAGGTCAACACGTTTATTTTTCTTAGACTAAAGGTTTGGAACTTACAACCACTTGACTAAAAGGAAAATACTTTGGGTGGAGGGAGTAGGTCCCCTTGAATCAAAATATTTATAGTGAATCAAATCCCACATAAATTGGGTTCTAACTCAAGAATTTATAAAAATACAAACAAGATGTCACAATAAAACAAAAACCCAAACAAAGCTCATCCTCTAGTTAGACCTAAAAATTATATTTAGCCAAAAATACAATCCTCATAAAATTTAATTTTGAAATTTTGCATATCTAAACACCTTGAATTGTTGCACTGAGCTAGGATTGACTTTGTAATCATGATGCCTTGCATCCGTAAAAATTTGGAAAAAAAGGCGGTCGGACCAAAATACAGCATTCTAGTCCCAACTTTTTCTCCCCTAATTCAGGATCATGTTTTGGCGGTATTATAATATTTAAATCCAACTTCGTGCAAAAACAAATCAATTCTAGGTTGGCCTATGATCAAAAACAAAGTTAGGGTTTCATATATTTAACCTTTCCTTTCCTCATTTGAAGGATCCAACAGCTCTAGCAATTGAAGGAACCTCTTGTAAAGTGAAAGTTTAGGTTGTGAGAAGTCTTCAATTAGAAAATTAAGCATTCATCAACTCTACATAAATCATTTGTATCATCAATTAAAGCTTTGAAGATATTGAAGAATAATAGGAGATCACCAATTGTTGATTGACTTGTACCTCTCCTTTAGGGTTTCGTATGGTTTCATGTTATTTTCATATATTTATATGAGTTTCAAAACATTCATTCTCGAATCTACATTATTGCTTCAGATCCATTGTTGCATTTGTGATTTCAAGCATTCTCATTTACATCTAGGGTTTATACTTATAACATAGGGTAGAATTCTAATTCTTGCATTCTAGCTCATTTAGGATCTTGTAAACACATGAGATTCTAGCACATACATTTTCAATACATTATTGGCTATTTGTGGAGGTGGAAATCACCAAAAAAAGGTGTTTGACTAAGGCAAAACCCTATATAGCCACCCAAACACCATTTTCAAGTTGTAAGTGCAAGTACAAAAATTTGACAGAGCTACGATCTTCGCGAAAGCCTAAATTTGTAGGTACAAGTCCAGATCTAGAAGGAGGTCCCAAAACCCTAGGATCAGAGCGCCCAAAACTCTATTCCAAGACCAGAGCACCCAATGCCCTGTTCCTCAACACTATTGGGAATTCTTTTGCAATTTTGCATCTCAAGGCTTCATCAAGCAGATTCCAATAGTCCAACTCAGTATAGTAAGGGGGACCAAAGCACCCAATGCTCTGGTCCAGCTCAATCAGGCCAAAATTCTGATATCAGGTGCATATCAGAATTTCCCCTTCATCTCTATACTTTATGTCTCAGCTTTGGTTCTGTATTTCTCTATTATTGCAGTTTACCTCGTCATTTCCTTCATCTTTCTAGCTTAGTTTATCATCATTGCACATTTAGCTCATTTCCCTTTCATAGTAGACAAGGAATAGAAACCTTAAGAGTCTTCCTTGACTCTCTTTTACTGGAGTTAGTCAAACTGAATCACTTCCTTAGGCTCTTTCATATTCCAATGTGTGGAGGAAAGTGGGGTTAGGTCCTAAAATACCCAATCCCATTTTTCACCGTCATAATAAGTAGATTTGTATATAGTTATGAGAATCATCTATTGCATACCCACATCTTGTAGTGTTGGAATAGTGTTTTCATTAACTTAATGGAGCTTATATGTGAAATATGTTAGTCCTTGCTCTTGTGACAACTTTTTGAGACCGGGTGTTCATTGGATAGTAATATAGATGTCTTGGTTTGAATATCTTCAATTGTGACTAAATCTTCCTAAATATTACCTCTAGGAACACGCTTCTAGGTCTAGTTGATCCTAATATGAAGGATATTTTGTTGCATCTCAATAATTGGCTTGTCATCACTCACACTTTATTGATAAGTTGATTTATCTACCTTCATGAATGATATACACTAACCTTAAAGTGGATTTGCCCCTTTAAAAGTGTAAGCAAATATTTAAGGAACAAACACACATGGTGTGTTAATGTGGGCGAGTAACGTAATAATTCTTCATACATGATGAGGCATTATGATTTATCTCCAAATCATTAGAATCTAAAACGATGAATAGCCCAATATACCTTTTGCAAATGAATAGAAAATATAACTATGAATGTAAATGATGCAAGATCAAAAGAACAACACAGAGTTATTCTCCAAGAGATAAATGCAAATGCTACAAAATAAAAATATCATTAAGAGAATGCAAGAGAAAACGGCTACAAAATATAATAGAATGAAAATAATAGCTAGGAGGTGAGTGTATATAGAAAATAAGAGAGGAGAGAGGTGGAGAATATGACAAATGGGAAGAATTTACCATAATAGCCCAAAATAGGTAAGTGTAACTCCCATGGGATTCGCCAACACTCTGCATCCACTCACACTAATACTCACATTATTAACCCTAATAAATCTTAATTGCAACCATAGGAAAAATCCAAGAAAAGAAAAATAAATAACTGTGTAGGGGAAAAAGCGAGACTAGGACAATGTACCCTGATCCTAACTTTTGACACACATTGCGGAATACGAAAGAGCCTAGAGATATCGCACGGTTGGCTACTTCTTTTGGTGAAAGAGAGAGCCACGGGATATCTATTAGGATTTCTATTCCCTTGTTGAAATTGAAAGCTAAAATGATACAAGTTCAAACCCTAACCTCGAAATGTAAGTATGAACTAGTAACAAGTTTGCAGAATTGAGATTAAACAATGAACAGTTGTAAATGTAAGGATAAAATAAGAATGCAGATATGTACCTGGAGTCGAAATCAGACTGAAAATGTTCGGGATGGGGCGCGGGCGCCACTGTCCTAAAAACTGCACCGAAAACCACTGTTTTGCACCCTGAAACACTGTCTGGAAACTGTCGGAAAGCTGTCTGTCCGGAGGACCAGGGCGCCCAGCACCTCTGTCCCAGGGACCAGGGCGCCCAGCGCCCCTATCCTAGCAGGACCAGGGCGCCCAACGCTCCTGTCCCAGTCTTCTGAGCTGCAATTGCACACAGAGTTCTGTCTCAGTCTCCTCTTTCCGGATCTGTGTCCTGCGGCGTCGTCCGAATCCCGAAACCTGCAATAATATCTGAAAAGGGGGAAGGGTGGCTATATAGGGTTTTGCCTTAGTCAAACCCCCGCTTTGGTGATTTCCACCTCCACGAATAGCCAAGTTGTTTTGTAAAATGTATTGTGTGTGCAGACCTAGTGTGTGTGCAAGGTCCAAAATGCAAGAAAGCAAACTAGAGCAACCTAGAAAGTAAACCCTAATTGCTTGTAAATGATAATGCAAATGCTCTAAATCAAGATGCAATGTGATCTAAAGCATGAATAAATGATATATCAAAGCTTATGTAAGGACATGAAAACAATATGAAATAATACCCAACCCTCAAGGGAGGAGTACAAGCCAATCTTCAGTCGGTAATCTCCTATTGTTCTTCAATGTCTTCCAAGCCCTAATTGGATGAATGAATGAATTTGATAGATGCTTGATAGAATGATGTTGAGTATTGTTTAAGTCTTCAAAGATCTGCTCTTTCGCTGCATATGAAGTTCCTGGAAACAAAAATCGGATCCCTTCCAATGAGGAAAGAGAGCTTTTATGTATGAAACCCTAGGTCGTAAATTCGTATTTTGGCCGACCTAGAGATTGAATATCCCGCCAATTTCTTGGGGTTAAGCTTTATTTTATGATTGGATCGTGCTCCCAAAATTTCGGGAAAAATGTCCGGGACCATGTTGCATGGGCGCCATGGTCCCGACAACTTTTCACCAAATTTTCAGGGCCGTCGGATATGATGATTTTAGAGGAATCCCGAAGTTCCAGGTGATTTCAAGATGTTTAGACCCCGAAACCAAGCCCCCAAGTTCGAAATAGGACTTAATTAGGGTTTTTGATTAAGTGATGTATTGGAGGAATAAAATGCGAAGGGCGCGCTTTAGTGAAAGGGCCCTACTTTATGATGTAGAGAATGATGAAATAAGACTTTAGACCTAATTAATTTGATTAATTAAGTGCTTAAGGAGAAATGCAATGCAGAATGCAAAATGCGCTAAGGCGGGTGCTAAACTAGGTGTGAAATTGTACCACCCTAGCGAGTGCGTACAATTTACGACGCTACATTTAGACCCCACTTTAGCGGTCATATGAGTACTACGTGCATATGCAAGCTAAAGTACAGAAAAGTAAACATTATTTGAAAAAAGGATATATCCATAAGTCGTCGGACGAAGCCCCCAGCGGTATCTGCAGTACACAGTTAGGAACCGCACCCTACAAAACAAACGTTAGATCACAAAATCACCTAATGCTTACTAGGGAAAGTGATGAAATCTATGAGTAGCTATATGCCCCCCTGTTTCGACTTGCTTATTTAGGGAGGTGAAACAGGGTAGCATGTTTACTTGCGACAAATTGTGTAATAGAGTGTTGATGAGGGGTGTTCACTAAATAGGCTTCATCAGAGCACTTTTTGGAACATCCTGAGAGTAGGAGAAGGAAAATACGATTCCAACGCAACAAACGGCTTGAAAATCGCATCTCCCAAACCCAAGTTATGATAAAATGAATGATAGGGGAAAAATTAGGGTTTCGAGAAGTAAGAATAGACAAACGAGAGTATATACTTCGAAAGTGACACTTGTATTCGTCACTTTGCCGATTTCAGGATACTATTCAGTGCAGCGGAGCCCACCTAGTCATCATGCCTTCACGACGACCGGAGCGTCCCACGAGGATCGAGATCCTGCGCCAGGCCGTGATCGACGACGAGCCACTGGACGAGGTGAGTTGACTGAATGTTTGACTTTTGATTTCTCGCATGTTTGACTTTTTCGTGATCGAATGCGGACAATGAACGCCGATCGGGGCCCACCTAGGGCACCCTGGTCCCTCAGGGGCGCCATGGTCCCTGACAGGGGCGCCATGGTCCCTGACAGGGCGCCATGGTCCCCTCAGGGCGCCATGGTCCCTGACAGGGCACCATGGTCCCTGACAGGGCGCCATGGTCCCTGACAGGGCGCCATGGTCCCCAATCAGGGCCTGGCGAGGGGTTACAAGGCAAGCATTCAATGTTCAACAGTTTGCATTTGCGATTTCGATGATTGAGTACTGATTTTGGTCATGTTTTCGTTTTGCAGGGTCTCCCGTACATGAGAGAGCACACAGCGGGACACATCCTTCGCACTTTGCGAGACTAGATTCCACGGCTGACTCAGTCAGAGAGAGACACCCTATCGATAGTAGGATTGTGGTACATGATTCTTATGCCGGCCATTCGATTTCATCCTGCGATGCTGATGGCACTGATGGAGAGATGGGATCCTGACACCTGTACCTTTCACCTTCCGGTAGGAGAGCTGACGGTCACACTCGAGGATGTGTACCGTATACTGCATCTTCCTATCAGAGGAGCGACAGTCACATATGCGACTGATCGGGTAGCAGAGGATCATCAGAGGGAGCAGATGTACTGCATAGGGAGAGTCATGCCGAGCGAGACGAGAGGTCGTATCATGGTCAGCTGGCTCTTACATCCTACAGGAGAGATACCACTTCTGAGACGCCTCATGATAGCCATCATAGCACTAGCCGTCTGCCCTAATGGGCGAGGGACACACATGCATGGGGGCCTCACATGGTGTATCAGAGGGATGGAGAGACATAGGAGAGTTTATGCATGGGGTCAGAGTATGCTTGCACATCTCTATCACGACCTTGAGGAGTATGTATTCGAACAGGGTTGTAGTTTGATGACATGCACACTTCTGCAGGTGTGGATCTTAGAGCACTTCACATGCACCAGGCCCGTCGGCTATCCACTGAGTATAGCGAGCGAGCGACCTAGGGTGTTCACTTATCCACTGACTAGCGAGTGGAGATTTGGGGATTTGTTGTATTGGAGAGTGACTATTGACAGACTGACATCCGAGGTGATAGTGTGGAGACCTTACCTACTGATGCACAGATGGGATGGTATGGAGAGACAGTTAGCATGTTTACAGAGGAACCGCCTACTGCGAGGACGATATGCACACATCATAGTCCCTTTCTACTTCGACCGAGTACGGAGGCAGTTCGGACTAGAGCAGTGTGTTCCAGCCGATGTGCCCATCTATACTCGACACTCACGGGTCCTTCCCAGACCTAGAGCAGTAGCGAGACCGACGGTGGATGATATCGAGACGATAGACTTGGAAGGATCAGATCAGGATGTAGTCACTGACTATTCTGCAGAGCCTGGAGCACAGTGTAGATATGTTTCATGGTTCATGAGATCATATCCAGGTCCTATCTTTCCACCAGATCATCCGACAGGCTATCCAGGCCCATGGAGACATGGAGACTGAGACGAGGATGAGGGATCCAGGTCAGAGGAGCCAGATGAGGGAGAGGGTCATGAGGAGACGGGAGATCCTGATCCACCTACAGGCGATCAGCCCAGTGACGAGGAGGAGGAGGATACAGATAGAGAGGAGGACGAGGAGGATGCAGGTGATGATGCGGATGAGGATGAGGATGATGAGGAGGACGACGAGGAGGATGATAGAGATGATGAGGAGGAGTCGGATGCAGCTCCCCACCATTCAGGAGACGAAACCATAGCTCTGGATCCACCTTTTATTCCCCAACAGGAGGAACAGGAGGCAATACGAAGACCTGTCACCAGTACCGTCCAGCCTACACCCATCGTGGATAGAGTATTCGAGCGAGGGGAGCCTAGCGGTTCCCAGTCACAGATGCTACCATATCATGATCCCTACTGGCACGAGGGAGATCCAGGTATAGTAGGTTTATATTGATTTGATTAATGCTTTGATGATATAGAATGGTACTAACAAAGATCTATTCTACTGCCACAGCTAATGTGCAGGACTGGCGTTCCTTGATTCAGCAGGCAATGATAGACATCTCCATGATAGCACAGATTCCTAGTTCCTCACAGATTACCTAAAGGCCTCAGGGGAACGCGGGTCGGCATGAGGATTTGTTTTTCCCATTCCGATTACAGGTAGATATATGGAGGGAGAGAGAGAGAATCCTATCAGAGGATCTCTGTCAGGCGCGGCAGAGAGAGGGAGTCCTATCAGAGGATCTCCATCAGGCGCGGCAGAGAGAGAGTCCTATCAGAGGATCTCCATCAGGCGGGGCAGAGAGAGAGAGTCTTATCAGAGGACCTCCAGCAGGTGCGGCGAGATCTAGTAGCGGCCCAGACCGAGGCTACCACCTATCGTGCGATCCTCATGGATAGGGATCGTAGGAGTTCCTCTCGGAGTCAGTCACGATCTGTATCGCGCTACACACCCATGGGTCCACCTCCATGGCCAGATTAGGAGGGAGCATCCAGTCGACACTCTCCAGCCACTAGCCCTAGGGATAGGAGATGATTGTATGATGTAAGAGAGAGATCACATTTTGGATATACAGTGACCTATGTTTGTACACGATCCACACATATATATGTATATATATATGCTTCTCGTTCTGTCTCAAATGTGTTATCTTTAATGCCTAAAACAATGTATATTTTGTTTTGATTAAATCTAATACATTTGGTAAATGTACATGTATGTTCAGAATTTTAATTTCTATGTGATTGATTTCTCAATGCTCCATGATTAAATTGATACATGTGTGACTTAATTAAAATATTTAATCAAGTACAACATTGATGATAAGGAAGAAATATGCATTAAGTCTAAGAATCATATAACTAATGTGATTTAATTTTGAACTTAAACACAACATGATACGATTCTACTTAACACATAAAGACATTGTATAATATGCTAGCATAATGAAAAAAAATGTAAATCTTTTACAATTTACATAAATGAATTCAAGACAAACTATAAAGTAAGAAGACATGCTTGTCAGGAACGAAGCAATATAGATTAACATAACATTTAATTCTATTTTGCTTTAATTAAGAAATACTAACATATTATCCAATGTTGAAGAATTGAAAAAGAAGATAGATGAAAAAAATGAAGAATTAAACATAATATCTACGCAGGTGCATAGCATTAATAGGTTCTTTAAGAGGCGTACCGTCTACATCCGCTATTTTGTAAGCACCTGATCCATAATCCTCAATAACGATATATGGTCCAAGCCAATTAGGACTAAATTTTCCCTTTTCGACCGGCAAGGCATTCACATTGCGCTGATTCTCATAAAGGACTAAATCACCTACTGAGAAGGAACGTTGAATGACCTTATCATTATAGCTTCGCTGTAGGGTTTTGTGATACGCTTGAATATGCTCAAGAGCGTTTATACGCTGTTCATCAAGCATCTCAAGCTGTTGAAGTCGTTGTTCTCTATAGGAGTCATCATCTACTATACCTTTAAGAGAAACCCTAAGTGATGGAATTTCTAACTCTAAGGGCATAATAGCGTCAGCACCATAAACAAGATTATAAGGAGTAGTTCCCGTAGCAATTCGTACACTCGTTCGGTAGGCCCAAAGAGCGTAGATTAGCTGGTTACTCCAATCCTTACCATGCTTATTTATGGTTTTACGAAGAATTTGCTCAATTATCTTATTGGATGATTCGGCTTGACCATTTGACTGAGGGTAATACGGTGTAGAAAATCGATGTTTAATATGATACTTCTCAAGGAATTTCTTCACGTTCTTATTCTTAAACGATGTTCCATTATCTGAGATAATAGTGGAAGGTATCCCAAATCGAGAAATAATGTTTTCTAGAAGAAATTGACAAATCACTTCAGCAGTAGTAGAGCGAAGAGGAATAGCTTCTACCCACTTCGTAAAGTAATCTGTTGCAGTTATAATGAAGGTGTGTCCTTGAGATGAAGGAGGAGAGATTTTTCCAATAAGATCCAAACCCCATGCGGAGAAAGGCCAAGAAGCTACTTGAGAACGAAGTTCTTGGGCAGGAGCATGAATCAGATTATTGTGTTGTTGACATTGGTGACATTTCTTAACAAATGAGAAGGAATCCCTCTGCATAGTTTGCCAATAGTATCCCATACGAAGCAACCTATGAACCAGGGATTTGCCCCCAAAATGCCCCCCACAGGCACCCGAATGTGCCTCTTCAAGAGCAACAAGGATTTCCGACTTGTTAAGACAACGAAGAAGGAGACCATCATAACCCCTTCGATAAAGGACATTAGAAAGGATGATATACCTAGCAGACAACTTGCGGATTCTAGCCCTAGTGTTCCTATTAGCAGAATCAGGGAAGGTACCATCAGTCAAATATCTTACAATATACGAGAACCATTCATCTGAGTCTACAAAGTCACAACATGTTACCAAGCTAGAATCATCTTCAATAGCTGGAGAAGTAAGATTGTGAATAACGAAGTTAAGATCGACCATAGGGTCCTCTAAAGATACTAACGAAGCCACACATGCCATCGCATCTGCATGTCGGTTATCTTTTCGAGGGACAGGTTCCATGGTATAAGAATCAAAATTTTGTAATAACGATATAGCAAGGTCTTTATATTGTGATAATTTGTCTTGTTTTGCTTGATATATTCCTGTTACTTGTCTTATAATTAATTGCGAATCTCCATAGATATGTATGTGTTTTATATTAAGAGCTAGGGCTGCTTTTATTCCTGCTATAAGAGCCTCATACTCAACAATGTTATTGGTACACAGGAAATTTAGACGATATGATAAGGGAATAGGTTTCTTTGTAGGAGAAACCAAAACAACACCTGCCCCCGATCCCGTACGGCACTTAGAGCCATCAAAATATAACTCCCAAGTTTCATCTTTCTCTATAGAAAGAATGAAGTCATCAGGAAAGGACTCAGGGTTAGGGAATGAAAAAGGTGAAGGAGCCTCAACTAAGTGATCAGTCAACGCTTGTCCTTTAATTGCTCTTTGTGAAACAAATTTAAGGTCAAATTCAGTTAACATCATAACCCACTTAGCGAGACGTCCTGATAAATCAGTTTTAGAGAAAAGATGCTTCAACGGATCAAACTTAACCATGACATGGACTTCTGAATTTAAAAGATAATGTCTCAATTTCTGAGTCGCAAACACCACGGCCAAGCATTGTCTTTCTATCACAGAATATCGGGTCTCATAATCGAGTAAGGTACGACTTATGTAATACACCGAACACTCCTTACCATCTTTATCATGTTGTGCTAACAATGCTGCGAGAGCATGAGAAGAAGCAGCTGTATACAGGATAAAGGGTTTAGAAGGTTCGGCAGGTTGAAGAATAGGAGGACTAGCTAAATACACTTTTAAATCTTCAAATGCTTGTTGACAATCCTCATTCCACTGAAAAGTGATATCCTTTTTAAGAAGTTGAGTAAAAGGAAAGGTACGATCCGCAAGTTGAGACACAAACCTACGAATACCTTGAATCTTTCCTTGTAAGCTTTTAAGTTGAGATACATTTCGAGGAGGTGGCATGTTAACAATAGCATCTATTTTCTTAGTGTCCACCTCAATCCCACGATGCGAAACTATGAACCCTAATAGTTTTCCACTATCCACACCAAAAACACATTTTCGGGGATTCAAGCGCATGTGATATTTACGAATTCTTTCGAAGATTTGACGAAGGACTTTAACATGATCCATGCGAAGAAAGGATTTAGCCAAAATATCATCAACGTAATCCTCTAAAATCTTATGCATATAATCATGAAAGATAAGGGTCATCGCTCGTTGATAAGTTGCACCGACGTTTTTAAGTCCAAAAGGCATCATTATCCAACAAAACGTACCCCAAGGAGTGGTGAAAGCGGTTTTGTATTGATCTTGAGGGTTAATGAAAATTTGATTGTAGCCTGAAAAACCATCCATGAAGGATAAGAGGGCATGTCCTGCCGTAGAATCAACTATCATATCAATGTTTGGAAGAGGGAAATCATCTTTTAAAGAAGCCTTATTTAGATCCCGAAAGTCGGTACACATTCTTATTTTGTTATCTGGTTTAGCCACAACGACAATGTTTGAAATCCATGGGGAATAGTCAATAGGGCGGATAAATCTAGCCTCCAATAACTTTTCAATCTCAGCTTTAACAAGCAAAGCTATCTTAGAATTCATTTTTCGAATCTTTTGTTTCACGGGCTTAGCATCAGGTACTAAGACGATATTATGAGTAACAATCTTAGGATCTATACCAGGCATGTCAGAATATGCCCAAGCAAAAATCTCAGGGAATTCATGCAATAGTTCTTCATATTGTTTTTGTTCCTCTTCATCCAAACATTTTCCAATTTTAATGATTTTTTCTTTGTTGCAAGGATCCATCTTAACATCAAGGGTATCACTTATGAGGAGATTACTTTGTTGAGGAGTATCCTTTAACTGAGGGAATTCTTTCACAGTCTTATCATTATCAATCTCTTTTCCAAAATAAGCTTCAGTGTTCAAACAATAAGGGAGTCCCCTATTGTGATGATAATGAGGAAGAGTGTCATAGGCTCCCAAGAACTCAGCTAAAGCGTCATCGGTAGGGAAAATATCTAGAGCACAATCACCCGAAGAATCCTCATCAATATACTCAGGGTGTTGTATTGATAAAGATGTAGAGACGGCATTAACACTAATGCATGGTCTTTTAGAGGCTTTAATACGTCTGCAGGGATTATAGCCAAGTCCAAAGGCATAATGTTGAAAATTAGTCTCTAGAGGAACTCTAATCCCTTGTTCATTAGCACCACAACCTTTTCCATGATACCCATGCTTAGCAAAAATGCGAAAACCACGACCATAGCGATCAGCCATTTCAGGAAAAGAAGGTGGTTTTTCATAAGACAAAGAATCAAACTCTTCATAGTTATAGATGTGAGAAGAAGAAGTTTGAGAAGCGGCCACAAAATTATTACTCATAGCTTCAGGCAGGGTTGATTGTCTTTTAGTTTCTTCTTTCTTTCCAACTTTGTGATTTTCAGCTTCTTCCTTCTTTTCAACTTTAAGTTCTCTAGAAGGAACCTTATATTCACCCACAAAGGTAGGGTTAAAGTCAAGAGATCCCCAATCATCTTCTACGAGAACCTTCTCAGGATCAAAATCCTTTTTATGTGTAGTTTCAAGCCGAGAAGGATCTTCCTTAGGAATTCCAGATTCATCCCAGGGATTTTGATCATCGGAAAGCGAAGACTCATCGATAGGTTTCTTGTTTAAAGAGTCATCACTAGACGAGGATGACTTAGAAGAATCTCCTTTGGAATTAGATGTTTGTAGACAAGCTTGAAAATTAGTATCTCCCATCAAAGTATATGTCTTATTGTTATAGATGAATTTAACTTGTCTATGCAATGTAGAGGGGACAACTTGCATGCTGTGAATCCAAGGCCTCCCTAATAACAAGTTGTATGTTAAATTTCCCGGCATAACATGGATAGGAGTAGGCAAAGTAACAGGTCCCACTGTGAGAGGTAAGGTGATGATACCCAATGAAGTCTTAACCACATTGTCAAAGCCACGAATAGAACGAGAGTCAGGCTCCATAAGAGATGTATCCACATTCATCTTATGCAATAGATTGATGCTACACACATTAAGGCCAGAGCCATTATCTACTAGTGTTCGTCTTATAGCAGTGTCTTTCATGACAACCACAATCATCAAGGGATCATATTGTTGTTGGACTTCACTAGTAGGCAACTCATCTTGCGTAAACACAATTTGAGGTTTAGGATTCATCACAGAGTTAACAAAAGATGCTATATTACTAGATGTATTCGGTGGAGGAACATTCAAATCTTTCAAGGCATCTTGTAACATTCCATGATGAGCGGAAGAAGTTTGAATCAAATCCCAAAGGGATATCTTAGCAGGGGTAGCCTTAAGCTGTTCTATGAGATCATATTCCTTACCCATAACTTGCGAAATACGGGGAGCTTGAGGAAGAATTGGTTGAGGATTAGGAAGAGAGACTGGAACAACAGGAGGAGGATTAGGTTGCTTATTATTTCTGGTATGATAAGTATGGGCAACCGCATGATAACTCTCTCTAGTTATTTGCTTAGCATAATTGTAAGGACTTATAGGTTGTCTTCCTTGTACGGTAATGATTGGTTTATTCGGAGTACAAAAGGAATCATGATCATACCTCCCTTGGACAGTAAGGAGAGGAGTCTTAGGAATTTGAAAGGTGGGAGAAGGATAAGCACCTTGGACTTCAAAGAGAGGTTTGTTATATTCATTCAAATTTATCATGTTAACCAACTTAGAGGTCTTGTTTTTGTTTATAGGTTTCGACAAGGCCACAAAGTCATCAAGGGCATCATCCAACAAAGCATAATCATATCGGTTAAAAGGTTTGTCTTTTGATTCAAAAGGAGACATCTACTCATAGAGGGGATTATTGAAAACAACCATGTTACTAGATTCAGGGGAAGAGTGGATAGGAATGTATCCTTGAGAGGAATCATTCGACTTATCTTTCTCATCACACCTAAATGGCATAGTAACAAGGTTTATGAGTTTTTGGTAAAATGAAGGTTTAGCATCCTTAGGGTTTAAAAACTCATCTAAAGCTTCATCTAATTCATCTTGGCTATACTCATAATAATCATCAAATGCATGAACATTTTGCAAATAAAAATCTGACATTTTGAAAAGATTGCATAAAATTTAAACACACAATGCAAAGAAACACAAGTTCTCTCTCTCTTTTTTTTTTCTTTTTATCTTTTAATGAAAAACACACTAAATCTAGATCTAGATCTAACAAATGCAATGCAAGAGGAAGCAATGATAGATTCACGTCAGGTTCACCAAAATGTGTAGGGGAAAAAGCGAGACTAGGACAATGTACCCTAATCCTAACTTTTGACACACATTGCGGAATACGAAAGAGCCTAGAGATATCGCACGGTTGGCTACTTCTTTTGGTGAAAGAGAGAGCCACGGGATATCTCTTAGGATTTCTATTCCCTTGTTGAAATTGAAAGCTAAAATGATACAAGTTCAAACCCTAACCTCGAAATGTAAGTATGAACTAGTAACAAGTTTGCAGAATTGAGATTAAACAATGAACAACTGTAAATGTAAGGATAAAATAAGAATGCAGATATGTACCTGGAGTCGAAATCAGACTGAAAATGTTCGGGACGGGGCGCGGGCGCCACTGTCCTGAAAACTGCACCGGAAACCACTGTTTTGCACCCTGAAACACTGTCTGGAAACTATCGGAAAGCTGTCTGTCCGGAGGACCAGGGCGCCCAGCGCCTCTGTCCCAAGGACCAGGGCGCCCAGTGCCCCTGTCCTAGCAGGACCAGGGCGCCCAGCGCTCCTGTCCCAGTCTTCTGAGCTGCAATTGCACACAGAGTTCTGTCTCAGTCTCCTCTTTCCGGATCTGTGTCCTGCGGCGTCGTCCGAATCCCGAAACCTGCAATAATATCTGAAAAGGGGGAAGGGCGGCTATATAGGGTTTTGCCTTAGTCAAACCCCCGCTTTGGTGATTTCCACCTCCACGAATAGCCAAGTTGTTTTGTAAAATGTATTGTGTGTGCAGACCTAGTGTGTGTGCAAGGTCCAAAATGCAAGAAAGCAAACTAGAGCAACCTAGAAAGTAAACCCTAATTGCTTGTAAATGATAATGCAAATGCTCTAAATCAAGATGCAATGTGATCTAAAGCATGAATAAATGATATATCAAAGCTTATGTAAGGACATGAAAACAATATGAAATCATACCCAACCCTCAAGGGAGGAGTACAAGCCAATCTTCAGTCGGTAATCTCTTATTGTTCTTCAATGTCTTCCAAGCCCCAATTGGATGAATGAATGAATTTGATAGATGCTTGATAGAATGATGTTGAGTATTGTTTAAGTCTTCAAAGATCTGCTCTTTCGCTGCATATGAAGTTCCTGGAAACAAAAATCGGATCCCTTCCAATGAGGAAAGAGAGCTTTTATGTATGAAACCCTAGGTCGTAAATTCGTATTTTGGCCGACCTAGAGATTGAATATCCCGCCAATTTCTTGGGGTTAAGCTTTATTTTATGATTGGATCGTGCTCCCAAAATTTCGGGAAAAATGTCCGGGACCATGTTGCATGGGCGCCATGGTCCCGACAACTTTTCACCAAATTTTCAGGGCCGTCGGATATGATGATTTTAGAGAGAATCCCGAAGTTACAGGTGATTTCGAGATGTTTAGACCCCGAAACCAAGCCCCCAAGTTCGAAATAGGACTTAATTAGGGTTTTTGATTAAGTGATGTATTGGAGGAATAAAATGCGAAGGGCGCGCTTTAGTGAAAGGGCCCTACTTTATGATGTAGAGAATGATGAAATAAGACTTTAGACCTAATTAATTTGATTAATTAAGTGCTTAAGGAGAAATGCAATGCAGAATGCAAAATGCGCTAAGGCGGGTGCTAAACTAGGTGTGAAATTGTACCACCCTAGCGAGTGCGTACAATTTACGACGCTACAATAACCAAAACATAAAAAACTACACTAACAACCTTCCACCCCTAAGTGAAACTTAGGTGGGTGAAAATGTGATGGGCATTGTCAAATAAGGCCATGATATATATATTTCTAAATATTAAATTTTTTATCACTTAGGCACTCTGCAACTAGGGTATGTACATTGGCCCTTGTTGCAGACCAGAGCATGAGTGGGGGCTCCCAAAGTTCTTTGGGGAGCCCCCACATTTATTACTCTTCCTAAAGTGTTAAATGGTTGAAGGTGTTTCTATTTGCTCTAAGAAACAAGGTAATTAGAGAGACTTGGCTCCTGGAAATCTTGGCTCAAAGGAGGTGGAACATAAAACTTTTAAGCAAGCCCTCGAGGGTCGCACAATCAATCTCCCTTTGGAAGCCTAGTTTGTTGCAGAAGAAGACAACCATGTTGCGTCTGACCCTATCGAGGAAGAAGGTAAGATTCCTTCTACCAGGAAACTCATCATTTCTCCTAATGCTTCTATGTTTGCATCTATTTCTAAGGAAATTGATAGGCTTAGGGATTCCACAACTTTTCTTGCAGCCCTAGATGTAGATAGGATTCCAGCTAGGCAGTTTATGAACAAATGGTTACAAGATTTATGGTCTAAGAAGTTAGGGCTTCAATTTACATATTGTCGGATGATTCAAAAGGACCTCTTTTTAATTTCTTTAGTGACCTGGTTAGCCAAAAAAATCCCTAGACAAACAGTTTTGGGTTATAGGGAAGTCGAGTTTTAGGAGCATCAAATGGGCCCTTGAGAGATGCAATGAGGAAATCATGGCCCTCTCGAACCCTAAGTGGATTATTGTAAAAAAATGTGCCCCCATTCCTATGCTCATATGTCTCTAAAATTGTGGAGCCCCTGGGTAAAGTAATCAAAATCGATTCCTCCTCGACCCTTCTTCCCTATTTGGATGCGCAAGTCCTTGTTGCCTTTAACCCTGATGCGGGATTCCCTGATGAAATTGTCATTTATTTGGAACACTCCTCGCATCCCACCCTGTGGAGTACCTAGGGGATATCAATGCATGCCATATTTGCAGAAGAAGCAGACATTACAAAAAGGACTATCTGATTGTCACAAGAAGAATTGTTCGCCCTACTAAGGATCCCTCGCCTGCCTCTCATAAACCTTCCCCCCTTCACATCTGATGTTTTGGTCATTGGTCCTCTCCAATCCAAGATCAAAACCATTGTTTCTCTGATCATTCCCGATCCTCCCGCCCAATCTTGGGCCCATTCCATCCCTGAGAGCATCTTAAAGTATCAATATGTTTTTGATGAGGCTCAGAGGGCTTCTAACCCTCATCGTAAATCTCTATTTGATGGTCCAAATAAATCTAGTTCTAACAAGGGGCCAAGATCTCAAAATGCTCAACAAATTGTATTGGATAAATTGAAGGAAGTGGCTATAGCTAGAAAACAACTTGAAGCTACACTGTGCCTGAATAAAGGTGACTCTAATGGCTTCACTCCTATGCCCTCTAATGTGGACTTGAATGAGGATGTTTAGTGCCATTATGGGTGTATTAGGAATTGGTGAGGCCTCATCCATGGGTATGGATTACTTGAGCTCCAGTGATCAAGAGTGTGAACTCAAGATGGTTTATGTTACTAGCATAGGTAAGGAAGAGGAACCTGTTGTGTGCCCCATCAAGACTTCCCCGAAAACTTATGATGACTCTGATGGCCCCCAATTGGTTGTGGATAGCCCTAGGTCATTACATGGTGACACTGGTGGGGTCAAGGACCCCCTCTTGACCTCCCACACTCCAACCCACATTAGTGGGCAAGATGGCCCCATTGTCCCTAAAGGAGAACTCAATATGACTTTGGAATCCTCAATTTTTGCACCGGGTACAAATGAAAAAGGGAATGGTTTTATTGAAGCTAAATCTAAGAAATCTAGAAAAAAGAGATCTCCTAGAACTATTAGAGATGGATCTGGTAGAAAGGAATCCATTTGAACAGACCAATTGTCTGAATCTAGAAGAAAAAGAGGCAGACCCAACTCAGTGGTTGCTTTTGATGCTAGTAATCTCAACAATAAGGAAGATTGGCCTAAGTGTTTTGATGGGTTCAAACCATCCATGGATTCTTTTGAATAAATCCTCTAATGATCTTGAATATTGTATCTTGGAACATAATGGGCTTGGAATCCCCATATAGGAAATACATTGTAAAGAGGTTCTTGAATGTGCATAGAAATATTGATTGCCTCATGCTCCAAGAGTTGAAATCTGTTGGATTCTTCCTGGAAATCAGATTGCAATGCATATGGATAGATGCTACTTATTTTATGCTAATCATTCTAAGGGCAAAGGGGGAATTGTTATCCTACTTAGTCCCAACTGGTCTAAATGTGTGGTTAAATGGGGGTGGTCCCCCTGTGTTAGGGCTATCTGGGTTATACTCAAATTTGAGGATAATATTTTTGGAATATGTTCAGTCTATGCATCTAATGACTACAGAGAGAGGCTAGCCTTATGAGACTAGATTTCTCAGTTGGATGATGTCTCGTGGTTCATTGGGGGGGATTTTAATATGGTTGAGAGCACTCAAGATAAAAGAGGAGGATCTAGGTTTGAATGGAAAGGCCTTGAAAAAATGTATTGGGATAGAATGGTTAATAAACTGCTACTTGTTGATCCAATAGCTGATCGAAAGGATGAACTAGGCACCGCCTGGTTCACATGGTGTAATCATCGACAACATACTAAGAGAGTGTATTACAGTCTGGATAGATTCTACTATAACAAAGCCTTTTTTGAATTGTTGAAGGATGATAAAGGGGACAAATATTTGGTTATACCTTACACATTATATGATCATCATCCTATTCACATCTCTTTGAATCTTGCTAGAGGGGACCCTATTATGCCACCTAAAGGTGATTATTTCATTCTAAATACAAGGCTCCTAGAGGATGAGGACCTCAGATGTGCCATAGGTTTTATCAAGGTTTACAATAAGGTATGTAATAATTCTCTTTCATGTTGTGAGAGATGAAATCTAAATATTAGGAGTTGGAAGAATTTTTGCCAAACAGTGGGTAAGAAGAAGGCTAAGGATCATAGGAAATCTGAATTATATTGGCAAGGGGCACTATCCAAGGCTTAGTTTGAGCTACAAGTTAATCATTTTCTGATCTATACTAAGGACAAGCTGAGAAAGATTCACAATGTCAAGGTAACGGGATGTAAAACTAGGGCCAAACTCAATTGGCTTGATGCAGGGGATAAAGGTTCTAAGTTTTTTTTCCAGTTGCTTAAAACGAAGGAGGCCAAAGATAGGATTTGTAGTATATGGGAGGAGGATAGAAGTATCATAGATCCTCAACCATTTTGCCCGGTTTTACAAATCACTCTTTACATTTGAAACATTGGGGGATGATCAAAGTAAAGCTAGAGACATAATTAAATATTTGGTTCCTAGGAAATTTGGGGATGAGGACTGTGTTCTCCTAGGGAAACCTATCTCCAAGGAAGAAATTGCACATGTCATCTCCTCCCTGAGTAATGAAAAATCCCCAAGACCGAATGGTCTCCCAGTGGAGTTCTATAAGGCCAATGTTGATTGGATTGTTAATGATTTGCTAGATCTATATGTGGTTCAAGCCATTGGTAGAGGAACACTTGGTAGGGATATCAATCAAGGTCTCATCAAGCTCATTCCAAAGGAGGGTGATAAAACACTTATCAGGAATTGGCACCCAATTGCCCTCCTCAATGTCTCATATAAGATTCCAGCCAAGGTTGCAGCTAGTAGACTGGAGGAGATCCTTCCTAGAATTATTAGCCCCACCCAAACATGATTTGTGAAGGGTAGGTACATCTTAGAAAATCTTGTCACATGTTGGGAATCTTTTCATTGGGCAAATGCTTCTGGGAAAAATAGTGTTATGCTATTGATTGACTTTGAGAAGGCCTACGAGAGGATTGAATGAGATTTCATACTTCAGAGCTCCATAGCTTGGGATTCCCAGAGGCATATTGCATGTTGGTTCAGACTTTACTGTGTGATGCTAATGCAAACATTGAGGTGAATGGCATGAGGTCAGACAAATTCTCACTATCTAGGTCTATTAGGCAAGGATATCCTCTTGCCCCTACCTTGTATGTTATTGTCATTGATGCTCTGCATTATCTGGTTAAGAGCAATGAACTCACCCTCGAGATTAAAGGAATTGGTCTCCCCAATAATGAAGAGTTGACTAATGTACAGTTTGTTGATGACACGACAATTATGATGTCCCTTGAGGAAAATAACTTGTCTGCTATGCTGAAAAACATTAGTATTTTTTGCAAAGCTTCTGGCAGTAAGGTGGCTCTACATAAATCTTCTTTGCTTGGCTAGACTCAATCCCCCCTTACATGGTTGTCTCGATTCTCAATAAAATGGGGAGGCCCCAGTCAAATAGTTAGATACTCGAGCATCCCCTTTTCAGTTACCCCTAATCTAAAAGAAATGTGGGAGTGGATCAGGAATAAGATTGATAAGAAAATTTCTAAATGGAACATGAACTTTCTCTCATTGGCTTGCAGATATCAAGTTTGCCAGAACATACTCTCCTCATATAATATATACTTCTCCTTTGCGTGGTTGTTCTACAACTACCAATTTAATCATATCTAGAAGCAAATTAGGAATTTTCTATGGTTTGATGGAAAGGGCAATTGGAAGCAACATGTTGTCAGATGGGGTTGGTGTGTCTTAAACAAAGATATTGGAGGGATGGGGCTGAAAGATCTTATAATTCAGGGGATTGCCTTGGCTGCCAAGTGGATTTGTAGGGCAATTTCTGGAAATGAGCCTTGGAAAGTGCTTTTAAGACAAAACATCTTGATGTCAGCCTCGAAGAGGGCCAAGAAGTGGAGGGATTTACCTTTTTGTGATCTAATTGGAGGTAAGTTTTAAGTCTCCCCGAATGGTTTTGTGATCTTTAAATCCTTATGGAAGGCCTGGGAGATGGTGACTTAGTTCATTAGAAATAATGAATGTTTTAAAGATGATAATTGCATCAATGATAACATATCCATATGGTAGAATTTAATTCATAAGGATAAGCCCCTTGCCATAATTCAAGGTCGCTCTTCTCTAAAATGGCATAACTGTGGTATAAGAACCTTTGTTGATGTGGTTCATAATGGTTCCTTGATTTCTTAGGAAGTGCTATCATGCAGGTTTAATGTGTCTCCTTCTCAATTCAAAACCTATGTTCTTTTGAAAGATGCTCTCTCCCCCTGGACCTCCTCACTTCCTATCTCCCTAACCCCCTTCCAAGCATCAAGTCTAAAGCTATCTATAATGCCCTGATGGACTCCTCCTATGTTGTTGAACATCTAAATATTGTGTGGAATCTGGACTGGAGTAAGGTGCAGTGGGGCAAAGCTCTTAATAGGAGATGGTATGGGTCTTATGAACCTAAGAAGAAGTTTGTTGCTTGGAGAGTGCTATTAAATATACTTCCCTTTAAGGATATGTTGGTAAACAGATTTGTCACTGCGGTTGTTTATCTGAAACTGACCCTGTTTGCCCGATAAGCAATGACAAACGTTCCAACAGTTGGAGAGATCATTCTGTGAAACATGATCTTCCTCTGCGTTTGAGAGGGGCAGCTCCCTCATATGATAGGGGTGTTTAGGATTTTTGTGTACTTTTAACCTGAAAGTACATAAAGGAGAAAACATAACACTAAAAAGAAATAAAGATAGAAACTCCAACAATAGACATATGACCATCAACTGAGATTTCCCAACATTAGCAACAAATTACAAGGGGAGTTTATAAGGTAATATACTTAGCCACGAGATGATGATAAAGAAGAATGAAAAATCTCAACATACAGAGAGATAAGATACTTCAACACATTCAAACTGAGATACCAAAGGTTGCTTGTGCATCATCACATTAATTGTATAGATCACATATGCATAAAAAGACTACCAATTTGACATACAAGAAATCAGCAATGATAACTCACGAATACATTTAGAACACACGAGCTAAGACGCATTCTTCATTATCCTTTTGGAAATATACAAGTCCAAAATCCTTTCTAAACATAGTGCAAATCAAAATGTCATTACAAGTTTCTCCTGGAATTCCAGCTGAGTTTTCCCCTCTGTAAAAAGTCCCCCCCCCCTTACCTTACAAATAGCCTTGCATTTATAGGCTTGTAAGATAACTACTTTGTAACCAACTTCAATCCTGGGTTAATAACTAACTCTTTTTTGCGTAAATCTCAATGAGTTAGTAACTTACACTTTTATGCGTAGAAGAAGTCAACTTTCTAACCTTGGGTTAAATAAGTGACATAAGTCACTTTTTACAAAAATAAAATATCAAACCTATAATTTTGATGAAGAACCAAGTCATAAGCTATGTTGAGGCACTTCTCCATCTTTATCTACTTCATCTGAAGTTGTCATCATCTCGCCATCTAACCATTTGAGATCACAACATGTTTATACATTAGTGCATTGCTTGTCGAAATAAAGCAGTCATTTGCCCTCCAAAAACACACATTCCAACTGCATTAGCTAGATATCCTTCATGGTCAACACCTACACTTCCTTGGAGTCACAGAGCCTAGCATTTCTGGACATAACATCTTTTCGATTCATTTTGTCAAAGAATTTGTTATGATTTCACTGATCAATTACATAAATGTTATAGTTTATGTGATTAAAACATCTACAACTCACATTCACCGCTTAGAACACAAACAAAGCTTATAATGTCAAGCTGCATTAATTCAATAATTTTGAGAGCTTCCTTGCAAAATCCATTTTGTGCACACACTACACACATTGTGGTCCATGAGGTAACGTCTCTTCAATGTTTTCTATCAACTAATTCGAGTGCATTGCATATGCTTTATCTCTGTCATATTACACCTTCACAATTCTTTGGAAGGATTCTGCCAAACGATTAACTTGCCTTGTTCAGACTTCACAATTTGCATGTACATTCAATCAGGACAATCACCACTACAATATATAACCAAATTCCTTCATTTTGTGTGCTTTGATGGATGTCCACTCAATATATCTAAAGCAATGGCTTTTGGCACAATTTCAAAGTCTCTACAACCTTTGCAACAAAATTACTTGTACATGAAAGCCTTTTCAATCAATCTATTCTCTGAATATAATCCAATTATTTTAAACCATGAGTCAATGTTTCTTCACAACATTCTAATAAACAGTTCACATGGCATGCCAACGCGAGCAACGTCAGCCCATATTCATGTATGATCTTCAGGCATTAAGAAAACACATTCACATAACTGCCACAGGTCTAAATGAAATTTTAATAATAAGGTTTAAGGTGTGTTCGAGACAACCACCACCGACATGAAGGCCAGTTATAGACACCTATCGATCTCATATATATATATATATATATATATATATATCGCAATTCCTTTGATTAAAGTATGCATAGCTTCTTATCTGCTAAATAGAACACAGACGAAGCTCATAATATTTTATTGTATTCCGAGGGTACTCCATTAATTCAATGATTTTGAGAGATTCCATGTAAAATCTATCTTTGCACACATTCTGCAATCATTTACTTCCATTCCTTGAGATGACGTGCCTTTGTGGCATTTAGACAAATAGTTGATGCGCCTTCTACACTTCATAGTTTTGGGGTATTATTTCGAATAGTTCTTGTGCGTTGTCTATTCTTCCACATTAGGTATGCACGGGATTATTGCATTCGATGAGTTGATTGCCATCGTGGCTCATGTGCCATGTTAGTGATTCTACGTTTCTTTTATTGTTGCTTTTTGTCAAAAACTTAATGTGCATTATTTGCCCTCTCACATTGCACTTTTGCATGCCTGCAGTCATTGTGTTACATGAAATGATACTGTAGCGTCGTAAATTGTACGCACTCGCTAGGGTGGTACAATTTCACACCTAGTTTAGCACCCGCCTTGGCGCATTTTGTATTTTGCATTGCATTTCCCCTTTAGCACTTAATTAATTAAATTAATTAGGTCTAAGGTTCTATTTCATCATCTTCCATATCATAAAGTTGGGCCCTTTCATTAAGGTGTGCCCTTTTCATTTTATTCCTCCTATACATCATTTAATCAAAAGCCCTAATTAGGTCCTATTTTGAACTTGGGGGCTTGGTTTCGGGGGTCAAAACATCTCGAAATCACCTGTAACTTCGGGATTCTCTCTAAAATCATCATATCCGACGGCCCTGAAAATTTGGTGAAAAGTTGTCAGGACCATGGCGCCCGGTGCACATGGTCCCGGACATTTTTCCCGAAATTTTAGGAGCACGATCCAATCATAAAATAAAGCTTAACCCCAAGAAATTGGCGGGATATTCAATCTCTAGGTCGGCCAAAAGACGAAATTACGACCTAGGGTTTCATACATAAGAGCTCTCTTTCTTCATTTGAAAGGATCCAGAATTTTGTTTTCAGGGACCTTCTATGCAGCGAAAGAGCAGATCTTTGAAGACTTCAACAACATTCAACATCCATCCATCAAGCATTCATCAATTTCATTCATTCATTTAGGGCTTGGAAGACATTGAAGAACAATAGGAGATTACCGACTGAAGATTGGCTTGTACTCCTCCCTTGAGGGTTGGGTATGATTTCATGTTGTTTTCATGTCTTTGCATAAGCTTCAATATATCACTTATTCATGCTTTAGATCATTGTGCATCTTGATTTGGAGCATTTACATTATCATTTACAAGCAATTAGGGTTTACTTTCTAGGTTGCTCTAGTTTGCTTTCTTGCATTTTAGGACCTTGCACACACACTAGGTCTGCACACACAATACATTTTACAATACAACTTGGCTATTCGTGGAGGTGGAAATCACCGAAGTGGGGGTTTGACTAAGGAAAAACCCTATATAGCCGCCCAAACACCTTTTCAGATATAAGTGCAGGTTTTGGGACTCGGACGACGCCGCAGGTGACGGATCCAGGAGAAGCAGACAGAGACAGAATAACACACCAAGTTTCAGCCCAGAAGACTAGGACAGGGGCGTGGAGCGCCCTGGTCCTGCCAGGACAGGGGCGCTGGGCACCCTGGTCCCTGGGACAGGGGCGCTGGGCGCCCTGGTCCTCCTGACAGACAGCATTTTCAGCATTTTTGACAGCTTTTCCAGGTTGCAAAACAGCAGTTTCCGGGGCAGTTTCAAGGGCAGAATCAGGACAGTGGCGCCCGCGCCCCCGTCCTGAACATTTTTAGTCAGATTTTAACTCCGGGTACGCATTTGCATTCTTGTCTTTTCCTTGTGTTTACATCTTTCCATTGTTTAAGTTCAATTCTGCAATCTCGTTATTAGTTCATACTTGCACTTTGGGGTTAGGGATTGAACTTGCATCATTTCATCTTTCAATTGCAACAAAGGAATAGAAATCCTAATAGGTAGCCCGTGGCTCTCTCTTCCACAAGAAGAAGTAGCCAATTGTGTGATACCTCTAGGCTCTTTCGTATTCCACAAGTGTGTGGTTGAAAGTGAGATTAGGGCATGTTTGCTTAGTGTCACTTTTTCTCCTACACATTTTGGTGAACCCGACGTGAACTCCAATCTTCTCTAATTTTGATTTATGTTTTCAAATTTGAGTGTTTTCAAATTCAAATTTGTATTTACAAGTTTTAATTTCTTGCAAGATTCAAAAAAATTAGAGGAAATTTTTGCTAAAACCCTAATTTTTCAATTCAAAGTTGAACTTGTGTATAGCTTAATTGGGATCAATAATTTCAAATCTGATTTAGGAACTCATAAATTTCATTTTCTAAATCTACATTCTAAGTGCTTGCATTGGTTGAAATTAAACATTTCCTTCTATTTTGCATGTGTTATCATTTGAAAGAGGAAAATTATTGTCATGATGCATTCATTTCATAGATGTGATAATGGGTTAGCTTCCCTTGTTTCAATTTTTCCATCTCCTAAAGAACTTCCCCCTGTCTATAACAACATTTTAGTGCCTAAAAGAATTTCTACCAATCCCTTTGAGACTCTCCCATGCTCTAAGGATGTAGACTTTAAGAGTGATCTTGACAATTCTCCTAAAATGTGCCCTTCCTATTTAGCTATCCTAGAGGAAGAGAATGATATCATAAACACCTTTCTTAATGTTACTTCACCTTCCCTCCATGATGCCTCTCTAAGTGAAAAGGTATTGATGGACATTGAATTATTTTCTCCTAAAGTTGGTCCTTCCAATGGGGGCATGTTAGTGCAACAAGAGGTTATGAACACTTCTTTCAAAGATCTCCTTCCTAAGCATGAATCTTTGGAGAAATATGTTCATGTTCCTCCTAAAAAACACTCCCTTCATGAGGATCCTTTTGTGCAAGAAGATGACATTATCCCTACATTTCCTAGTGATGGCATTTCCTTTTCCAACAAAATTCCCACTAGAGATGATGAATTAATGATAAATGCTTACCCTTCTCCTAAAGTTTGTCTTACCCATAAGCATCCCTTAGAGAAGGAAGATGAAATAATAAGCAATTTCCTTAAATCTCTCTCCCATAAAGATCATATTGAAAATATTTTGAGGAAAGAGGATGAGTTTAACACATCTATTGATGCTCTTCCTCCTAAGGATGAGGAATTAATAAACAAAGTTATCTCCTCTCCCGAAATTGACAATACTTCAAACATTCCTTTCAACCACTTCACTATTTGGGATGAACCATTAGAAGAAGGTGTAGATTATTCTCTCTCCCTTGATAATTCCTCACCTTCCTTGAATCTCAATTATTCTCCCTCTAAAAATAAAGCATCTCCCTCTCCTCAACTTGGTTCTACTCATAAGGATACCCTAGTTCAAAGCAAGATGATTAACATCTCTTTCAAAGATCTCCCTCTCAAAAGTGAGACTTTAGAGAGTAATGTTGATCCTTCTCCTAGAGAGTTTTTTCCCCATGTAGATCATTTGATGATAGAGGATGATATGACCTTTCCTCTTCCTACTAGAACATCAATGCCTACCCCTTGTCTCTCTCATAAAATTGATTTAATCCGTGATGAGATTTTGGTGCAAGAGAAGACCATCAACAATTCTTCCAACATTTTTTTTCATTCCTCTAAACCATCCTCAATCAATTTGATACATGTGAATGAAACACCTAACAAACCTCTCTTCACTGTCCAAGGTGCTTGTCCTTCTCAAAATTCTCAACCTTTAAATAATCCTATCTTAGTGGTTCAAGGTGGTTATGTTAATGATTCTTTTTGCACTCCTAAGAAACCTATTATTACTGTGCAAGGAGGTTATTCTTCTAAGAGCCCTTATGAGTATGCTAAACAACTGACTAGAGAGAGTTATCATGCGGTTGCCCATACTTATAACACAAGAAACAATACGCAACCTAATCCTCCTCCAGTTATCCCCACTTCGCTTCCTCCTTCCCAACCTATTCTTCCTCAAGCTCCTCGTATTTCACAAGTTCTTGGTAAGGAATATGATCTCATAGAACAACTTAAAGCTACCCCTGCTAAGATATCCCTTTGGGATTTGATCCAAACTTCTTCCGCTCATCATGGAATGTTACAAGATGCCTTGAAAGATTTGAATGTTCCTCCACCTAATACATCTAGTAATATAGTGTCTTTGGTTAACTCTATGATGAATCCTAAAGCTCAAATTGTGTTTACTCAAGATGAGTTGCCTACTATTGAAATTCAACATCAATATGATCCCTTGATGATTGTGGTTATCATAAATGACACTGCTATAAGACGAACACTAGTAGATAATGGTTTTGGCCTTAATGTGTGTAGCATTAATCTATTGCATAAGATGAATGTGGATACATCCCTTATTGAGCCTGACTCTCGTCCCATTCAAGGCTTTGATAATGTGGCTAAGTCTTCATTAGGTATTATCACCTTACCCATCACAGTGGGACTTGTTACTTTGCCTACTCCTATCCATGTTATGTCGGGAAATCTAACATACAACTTGTTATTAGGGAGACCTTGGATTCACGGTATGCAAGTTGTCCCCTCTACATTGCATAGACAATTTAAATTCATTTATAACAATAAGACATATACCTTGATAGGTGATACTAATCTTCAGGCTTGTTTGCAAACATCTACTTCCAAAGGGAGTTCTTCTAAGCCTTCCTCTTCTAGTGACGACTCGTTAAACAAGATACCTATGGATGAATCATCACCCTCTAATAATCAAAATTCTTTGGATGAGTCTGAAGCTCCTGAAGAAGATCCTTCTCGGCTTGAGTCTACACATGAAGAGGCTTTTGATCCTGAGAAGGTTCTCGCAGAAGACAATTGGGGATCTCTTGACTTTAATCCCACCTTTGTAGGTGAGTATAGGGTTCCTCCTAGAGAGTTTAAACTTAAAAAGAAGGAAGAAACTAGAGATCAATCAGTCTTACCTGAACCTATGAGTAATAATTTTGTGGCCGCTTCTCAAACTTCTTCTCCTCACACTTCTAATTATGAAGAGTTTGATTCTTTGTCTTATGAAAAACCACCTTCTCTTCCTGAAATGGCTGATCGTTATGGTCGTGGTTTTCGCATTTTTGCTAAGCATGGGTATCATGGAAATGGTTGTGGCGCTCATGAACAAGGGATAAAAGTTCCTCTAGAGTCTAATTTTCACAATTATGCCTTTGGACTCAGCTATAATCCCTGCAAACGTACCAAAGCATCTAAAAGACCATCTCTCAATGTGAATGCTATATTTAGTAGTGATGATGATCTCACTTCAACTAAATCATCTTCTACTTTTATCAACTCTCATTCCCCTCATAAGGAAATCTTGGCAATGAACAAATCTCTTTATGAATCCCCTCAAATTTCTAAATCCACTTATGAATCTTTATCTCCTATTCATCATAAAGTCCTTTCCTCCAGGGATAAGGCTCTAATAAATTACACTCATCCCTCTTCTAAGATTTCTTGTGACTTTTCTTCTTCAATTTTTATCATTTTATACATGTTGTTGATCTCACTTATAGTTGAGCATTTAGCATGTCATATTCAAATACCTCATTCAATCTATTATGTCTTTAAATAACATTAATGGTTGTTATGTTGCTCATCATTATGTGACATTGGTAGCTCATTTACTGGGGGCTCATTGTCATTCATGATGGTACAATTTCACGTGCAATCATATGTTTGCTTAGTGTCACTTTTTCTCCTACACAGATACTTCTTTGAAACATTTTGTCAAAGGTTTGCTTGCCTTGGCTACACTCCCACGATTTGCAGCATCATCCCCTAGAGTCGTTGCAACTACAACATCAAATAGAAATCCTCTAGCTTCTGTGATTATTGAATGTAAACAAATCCATTTTGTGGATATCCATTTTTTAAAACAAATCTATTTTGTGGATATCCTGCAATCATCACATTTCATGAGACCACATTTATACGATCAACGCATGCCATGAGATAACGTTTCTTTGAGGAATTCTGTCAAATTGTTCACGTGCGTTGTTTGTGCTTTCCCTATGCTCCACGATCTGTAGCATATGACACATGATATTTGCTATGCTTTGATGGATGTAATACCCCAGTCTATTTTGTGGATAGCCTCGATCATCGCATTTCAGGAGACCACATTGCTGGAATTAATGCTTGCCATGAGATACGTTTCCATGAAGAACTCTATCAAACATTTCATGTGCATTGTCTGTGCAATTATATTCTAGCTGCATGAAGGTCAATATATTGCTAGTAATTGTGAAAACATTTTCAATAACTTCATTGTGTGCATGAACTGCAATTCTGACAACCATAAGATGGCATCTCTGTGAGGCACTTTTTCAAATGGTTTGTAGCTTTTCTATGCCTTCCATATTTCGCATACATATTTACATTTCATGGCATGTGAATGCTTCCTTAATCTGCAATTATGTCTTCCAGTGTAGCTACAACTTTAACATCTGGCGAACTCCCTCTCTTCTTCAATGCATTGATGAATGCTCATAACCTGTTGTTTGAAGCCTTCTTTTATTTTTCTCTCTTTTTTTTTTTTTTTATTTCTTTGATAAAATCTATAAGAGGTTAAGAATGCTCAAAAACTGAGCATTTCTAACTTTCTTGACAAAGTGGGGCTCGCAAGGTTAAGAAATGAGGTAAAAAATGCTCAATTTTTTAGCATTCCTAACTGTTTTTGTGATAGGTTAGAAATATGGGTTAGAAATGCTCAAAAAGTGAGCATTTCTAACCTTCTTGGCAAAGGTTAAGAATGCTCAAAAATTGAGCATTTATAACCTTCTGCTTCAACAAACTATCCTTTAGACCTTTGGAAACCACTGATCATAGAGAAGAATCAAGGAAGAATGCAACTGATGTCTGAAGATGATTTTCTTATCGCAAATGACTAAGCATATTGAAATAATTTAAAATATCAAATTATCATTTGATAAATAATTTAAATATTTTAAATATATTGCTTTGGCTGGAGAAAAATGGCATAACTTTCAAACGGTAGGGAGTTAGGTCCTAAAATTTGAAACACACGTGAACGGAAGGGAAAAAGGTCTGCACAATTATTTACACCTCATGACAAAGCCTTAAATGAGATATTTAATCATTTGGGAGCAATAGACACCAAAAATTGAAAGTTTAAAATATGACAAAGTATGAACTGGGTTCAGGGGAAAGTTGGATATGTGATAAAAAATGATGCTTAGATCTTGATTGTCAACTGATTTCCCTCAATTTATGGTAATTTTCAAAATTATTCCATTTTTCATATTTTGATTGGCAATGACCTTGGATTGCATGTTCACTGTTTACACATAAACACCTATTGGATCTTCATTCAACATTGAGATCGATTTGAAATTCAAATTTTAGGTATGCCAAATATGGGGCAACAGGATCCCAATAGAAATGTCACCCTTTGTCATTCATGTCGCCTCCCTAAATCTATCCAACATGTCTTCTTTGATTGTTCATTTTCTAAAGAAGTTTGGAGCCTGTTTGGTCTTCATTTTGATAGGTTTAATGTTGCACGCATTGATATTATCCTAGGCTTCATCAAGGGCTGTAGGAAATATACTAACTCATTTTGGTCTTATTTTTCTTTGGAAATCTTATGGTTGATATGGAAGTTTCGAAATGATGAATTTTTTAATGGTAGGAGTAGGAATATTATCGAGTCTCTGAGGAGACTCATTTTTCATCTTGTCTCTTTGCAGATTTTAGTGGTTATAAAGTTGGATGAAGAAAAAATTGATAAATGGCTGGATGATGGCAACATTCATGTTCACGTCAGAGAGATTTCTCATGGATTCACATGGGAACGGGATGATGCTCAGAATACTCCGCTGGAACAGGCATTGATAAAATTCATGCACCACCTCGAGGCATGGCAAACTATGGAGAATTTGATCAACAAAGACGAGGAGGAGCTTCAGGAGAGGGCCTCACACCCTCACAAGGAACAAATCCTAGATGGCTTGGGTGGAAGTTTGGATGGAAGGAGACCAGGGCTGGACTACCTAGATCCTGCCTATTGGAGCTAATTGTCATTCTAAGGGTGAAATTGTGTTTAGATGACTAGATGATGATATTGTTTTTTGATGACTAGTTGATGACATTATGTCCTTTTTGCCTTAGTCTTGTAATTATCAATGATGCAATTTTTGGTCTCTTTTGATTATCTTGTGCGAGGTTGGTTATATCTGACTTGTTATTTAGCTATGGACATGCTTGGTTTTTGTGGGCTCTAATGTGTAATTCTCTGTTTGAACTCCTTTATATATAATAGAAAAAAACAAGGTCATGATGGGCACCCATGGACCCCCCTGTGCACGTGAGAGAGAGAGAGAGAGGTGTCCCTGTGGACCAGGATCCAATTGTCATAGGGTACATGATGGACTTGATGAGGTCCAACCCTCCCTTCTTTGATGGTAAAGGTACCAGTCTCGAGGGAGAGACCTGGCTTATCAGTTTGGATCAGTGTTTTTCTATGTATCCTTACAGTAGAAACACCAAGGCGAGATGCACAATCATGTATCTCGAGAGTTTTGCTTCTATCTAGTGGAGATTAGAGGAGGAGAGGATCAGTGTGAGCATTAACACCGCATCTTGGGAGATCTTCTTGGAGAGATTCAAGGCACAACTTCTCTCACCCCAGTGGAGGCAGTCGCGAGCATACGAGTTCTATGCTCTGCACCAGTTTGGGTTGTCAGTGGACCAGTTTGAGCACAGGTTCTATGAGCTCAAACAGTATGTTGGGATCAACAATGATGAGGCTATGCTCGTGCAACACTTCTTGAGGGGTCTTAATGACCGCATTAGTGGGGGAGTGAGAGTTTTTGAGCCTGCTTCAGTAGAGGTAGCCATGGCGAAAGCTGGGCTAGTAGAGCAGAACCTTAGCCATGCTCATGGCAGCCAGTCTAGATTTCAAATTGAGAGTGATCATTTCAATGGGTCTAGAGGGAGAGGGAATCATTCCCAGACTGCTTCACCTCTTAGGGGTCCTCAGGCACCCGCTAAGGGTGGTCAGCAGCAGCCGTCGAGACCGAAGTAGTCTCAGGGCCAGCAGGGTGGCAACTCTTAGGTTCAGAAGAGAAAGTTCTGGAAGAAGAGTAGGCAGACCTTTCCAGGGCAGTCTTCTCAGGGAGCATCTCAGGCCCCTAGTGGGGAGATCTTTCAACAATCCAGTGGATCATTTGGGAGTAGAGGATCGGTTCGAGGAGCTTGCTTCACTTGTGGTCAGTATGGCCACAAGGCCGCTCAGTGCCCTCAACATCCTCACCAAACGGGTAGCCAGAGGCCAGCCGCATCAGAGCTGACAGTGGGGGATGCAGGTAGATCCCATAGAGTATTTGCAGTGGTGGATGACCGTCAGGCTGAGCATCAGAGTACCGTGATTGAGACCACGGGTGTGTTGCATGGTACCCCTATATCTATACTTTTTGATTTCGGTGCTTTAGATTCTTTTATTTCTTCATCCATTGTGGAGTGGTGTGGGCTCATGTTTGCTATGCAGGAAAATAGGTGGCAAGTAGAGTTAGCTACCGGTGTGCGAGTGTTTGTAGATGCCTTCATTCCTAGTTATGAGTTGGACCTAGGACCCTTTGTCACTTCAGTTGACCTTCGAGTCATTCCTTTGGGGTCTTATGGAGTTGTGTTGGGGATGGATTAGTTATCATCTCACAACGCTCGTGTAGACTGTCGTCTGAAGACAGTAGAGTGTTTAGATGACCATGGCAGGAAAGTGGGGATCGTTGGAGTTCAGCGATCGATATCCTTACGTATGATTTCCACTATGCAACTTAGGCGGTGCATGCGTCATGGGTGTCAGCTTTTTGCAGTTGCTCTTGAGGATGTGGATGAGGAAGAGAGTTGAGAAATTGCTCTTGATGGTCACCCTATTCTTTGAGAGTATGCTGATGTGTTTCCTTTGAATATTCTCGGTATGCCTCTGAAGTGAGACATAGACTTTCGCATTGACTTGGTTCCTGGTGCGGAACCTATTTCGAGAGCACCATATCAGATGACTACTCAGGAGCTGAGTGAGTTGAAGTTGCAGGTGGAAGAGTTGTTGGCTAAGGGATTCATTTGTCCTAGTGTTTCTCCTTGGGGTGCGTCGGTTATCTTCGTTAAGAAGAAGGATGGTTCTCTTCGATTATGCATTGATTATCGACAGTTGAATAAGGTAACCATTTGGAACCGATATCCATTGCCTCAGATAGATGATATTTTTGATCAGGTGAAGGGAGCCAAGGTGTTCTCTAAGATAGACCTGAAATCTGGGTATCATCAGTTGCACATTCATGATGCAGACATTCATAGGATGTCATTTCGTACTCGTTATGGTCACTATGAGTTCACAATGGTGCCATTTGGATTGACGAACGTGCCTTCAGTATTCATGAGTCTTATGAATGGGGTTTTTTGCACCTACCTTGACCACTTTGTCCTTGTGTTCTTGGATGACATATTGATTTATTCCAGATCTATGGAAGAGCATGAGGGTCACTTATGTTAGGTATTGCAGTGCTTGAGGGAGAATCAACTTTTTGTGAATTTGGCGAAGTGTAATTTCTTCCAATCAGAGGTGAGCTATCTTGGTCATATAGTTTTGGGAGAAGGTGTATTCGTGGATCCCTCTAAGATCAGAGTCATTGTTGATTTGCTAGCGCCGACCAATGTTTCTAAGGTTCGAAGTTTCATGGGTTTGGCTGGATATTACTATCGCTTTGTTCAGAGTTTCTCTCGGATAGGCCATCTGATTACTTCTCTTCCTAGGAAAGGGAAGAAGTTTTTTTGGTCAGAGTAGTGCGAATCAACTTTTCATACCTTGAAGGATCTCCTTGTTAGTGCTCTGATTTTGGTAGTTCCTGACCCATCCAGAGATTTCATGGTATGCATAGATGCCTCTTTGGAAGGTATAGGTGCAGTGCTTATGCAGGATGGACGTGTGGTTGCCTATGAGTCTCGCAAACTCAAGGATCATGAGTTGAACTATCCAGTTCATGGATTGGAGTTGGCGGTTGTAGTGCATGTGTTGGTTCATTGGAGACATTTCCCGTTGGGGCGTCGGTTTGAGCTGCATAGTGATCACCACAGTTTGCAGTATATTTTCACGCAGCTAAACTTGAATGCTCGACAACAAAGATGGATGGAATTCTTCTGCAAGTATGATTTTGAGGTTCGTTATATTTAGGGGAAAGAGAATGTAGTGGCAGATTCTTTGAGCCGTAGGCGGCATGAGGTTGCAACATTGTCCCTTGGTGTGGACTTGAGTGAGAGAATTCTTGGAGTTCTTCCTCAGGACACTTGGTATCAGGATGTTAGAGCCATGGCGGAGTCTGGAAGACCATTGGAGGGTAGATATTCTGGTTATACTCTTGAGTCAGATGGTCTTCTTCGACATCTTGGATGGATCTATGTACCTCCTTTGGAGGATCTTCACATTTTGATCATGACTGAGGCCCATCGTGCACCTTATTCGGCACACCCTGGTGTCAAGAAAATGCACGTAGATCTTAGACAGTTATATCATTGGGCTGGTATGAAACGTGAGATTGCTGATTTTGTGTCCAAGTGCTTGGAATGTTAGCGGGTGAAGGCAGAGCATTAGCACCCTGCAGGGCTTTTACAGCCGAATTTGATACTGGATTGGAAATGTGATATCATTTCCATGGATTTCATTATGGGGTTGTATTTTTCCTCGCATCATCATGATGCCATCATGGTCATTGTTGATAGATTGATAAAGTTGCACATTTTGTCCCTATTTGATCATCTTATATGGCAACAGTGGTGGCACAAGTTTTCTTGGAAGACATGGCGAGGTTGCATGGGATCCTAAGGCGGATCATTTCTAATAGAGACCCAGTCTTTACTTTAGCCTTGTGGACCTCACTTCAACATGCTTTGGGAACCCAGTTGAACTTCAGTTCATCTTATCATCCAGAGACCGACGGTCAGATTGAGCGTGTGAATCAGGTCTTGGAGGACATACTTCACATGTATGTTATGGACCAGCAGTTGTGCTGGGATGAATATCTTTGCCTTGTGGAGTTTGCTTATAACAATGAATATCACAGCTCTATAAGCATGTCTCCCTTCCAGGATCTATATGGTCATCCTTGCTGTAATCCTTTGAGTTGGGATCGGTTGGAGGATAAGGTGTGTTTAGGCCCAGATTTTCTTCGTGAGATGGAGCAGCAGGTTGAGCTTATTCGTGGGCATTTGGTTTCTGCTCAGGATAGGCAGAACAAAAATGTCAATGCCCATAGAGGTGATCATCAGTTTTCTGTTGGCGATCGTGTGTTTTTGAGGGTGCGTCCGCAGAAGAGCCTAATCCATTATGGAAAGGGTTCTAAGTTGGCACCTCATTTTGTAGGCCCTTTCGAGATCCTTGAGAGGATAGGACCTGTTGCCTACCGTCTTGCCTTGTCGTTGAGTCTATCTTGCATTCATGATGTCCTTCATGTTTCTGTTCTTCATCCTTATCATTCCGATGCGACCCATGTTCTTGATTGGAATGCTTTGCAGGTTGAGGATGGGCAACTTTCCATGGAGCCCGTGCACATCCTTTAGTATCGGGATTTGACCCTTAGGGGTCGTACCATCGAGCAGGTAAGGGTCCTATGGGATCCTAGTGATGAGACCTCAGTGACTTGGGAAGATGCAGCGAAGATGAGAAAGCTTTATTCTTATCTGTTTTAGGCTTCCAAGAGTAAGCCTAGGCTTGGGGGGGAGGATGTAGTACCCCTCCTCGATCAACCTCTTTTGTATGTTTTTGATTGACTTCAGTGATTATTCAGTGGAACATTTTTGTATATTGATTAAGATGTTATGTGATGTTATTTCATGCTTTATCTGGATTTATGGTGAGTGATTTTATGCAGTATCTCAGTGCTTATGATTAATGTTATTTATGGATCATTATCATGGACTGACACTTTTACCTTATATTGCAATGTGTTATTTATATGTTGTGTGTTTGCAAGTGTATTGGGAGTCGAGGGGATGATTTTCCTTCACTCACTCCGATGAGACAGGGAATGTCACAATTCTCCTTCATCTGTGTGCATGTTGTGTCTGTATATATATTGGTCTATATGCACGTGTGGTTCTTTGGTGTAGGACATTACAGGTACAAATATCGGGTAGGTACGGGGTATTGACTCCACCTGGTTTCACAGGTCTAAGCATGCCTTATATATCCGATGGGAGTGGAGGAGATAGTTGTTGTACCCTATTTTGACCTGTAGTTACACTCGTGTGAGTGTTGTCAGTCAGTTGTCTTTCTTGCCTGGTTGTTATGCGAGTCATGGTGCCTTGGTTTGGTCATTTGACAGTCGTCATTTGATCATTCTTGGTTTGCATTATTTTTGTTTTTTTAAATGGTTATTTAAATAAATGGATGTTGTTATCTTATGCTGGTGTAATTAGTTGATTATTATGCTCTGGGATTATCAATTTAATTAAATAAATGATGTGCTAGACTAAATGGTCAAAGGGCTTATTTATTTTGTAAAGTGCATTGATATATTTTGGAAGGAAATAAATAATTGCCTAGCCATTTAAATGTTAAATGATTATGTTGAAAGAAAGTATTTTTGGAAATAGAAAATAAAATAAAAGCTTTCCTTTTTTACTTTTCCATTTGACTTTTTCATTTTAATTGTTGGAAAAGAATTTTTTTTTTTAAAAGAGTAAATCTGATTGCTTTTTAGTTTTAAAATATTTAAATCTGATTGGTTGGGAAACTTTTAACCTAGAAGTTTAGGTTAAAAATTATTTTTCCTTATATGCCTGGAAATTCACAGGAAGAAGGAAGAGGAGAATTTTGGAGAGAAATTCTGGAAAACTTCCTAGAGGAACTGGAAATTTGACCTGGTTTGCAAGACTGGAAATTCTTCATCTTTTTGGTTGCTATTTGGCTTCAAGGTCGAATAATCTCTTCTTGTTTTCATTTTAAATTTGAAATTTTCAGTTTGCTTCCTGTGTGTGGAAATTATGTAAATCTTCATGTAGATGCTCATGGAATGATTGGAATGGAAGAAAGAGTGTTTATTATTGTTGGTTTTGTGAAATCTATATCATATGGTTGCCTTTAAGAAAGAAATGGTTTATTTCTCTATTTGTTGTGTGTTTGTTCTTGAAAATCAATTTCTAGTTATACCTCTTGTATTTGGAAAGAATGAACTAGATTTAGCTTGTTGTGTGCTTTCTAGTATTTTGTTGTCCACGATTTGGGGTTTCCATGGGATTTTATTTCACCATTTGCCTTATTTGGTAAATTTCCATTTGAAAATTGGATTTGGCACTGTGTATGTGTGTGCTCGTGAAATGTTTTGGAAATGAATTGTTTTCTTGTTTAAACGATTGGGTGGAGTGTTGATTTTAATGCCTTAGAGGCATGTATTTTATTTGTTCTTGTTTGTTGACCTTACCTCACCCCATGGCGGGCTAGTCCCACCACACGGGTCGGTAGTCTATGCTGCCCACAAGTAGCAGTACTACCGGTCGGCAGTACTGCTACGCGTTAGCAGTACTACCGATTGGTAGCTACTGCTACCGGATGGTAGTGCCTGCTACCGATAGGTAGTGCCTATGGCCCCCGACAGCAGCATTGCTACGGGTTGGTTTTGACCCCTGTGTAACCATGTCCCTTTACCGGTTCAAACCGATTAGTGCTATAAAGTTAATTTTTAATAAATGAAATATATTTTAGAGTGGTTTTTGGTGTTAAATGAAATATATTTTAGAATGGATTTTGTGTTGAATAAAAAAAAATAGTGATTTTCATGTGATGGTTATTATGTGGTTAATAAATTTATCTATGGAAATCAAGGCATGAAATTAGGAATTCAAATTGGTTAATTTGGATATATTCTGGAAATGGATTAAATGCCTGTTTGGAATTCATGTTTAATTCGATTGAATGTTTAATGTGGATTTCATTCCTGATGGAATATTGATTTGGAAATTGATTAGATGTGACTGCTAGAAAAGAGTGTTTTATTTAATTTTCAATCAATGATGTTGCAAGTGTTTATGATGCTGATTTCCTCGCAGATTGTCTGAGTGTAGACTTAGAGTATTGGCTATCCTTGCAAGTGTATCTTGTGCTATTTCTAGTCTGTGGTTCAGTCGTCTGGTGGTGGCATATTTGGTACCTTTGACCAAGTGATATATGTTGGCTTCATTGTCATAACCATGTAGTGTCTTTTCCTTATGTTTATCCAAGAGACAGTATGTCCTTGTTTGACCACTTATTTATGAAAGCAGTGTAATGGTTGTCTGCTTCACCATAGGGTCCTTGAGGAGTGACCTTGTATATTTAGTGTCCTTTGAGAGAGTGGATTTCGAGTAGGTTACCCTTGCGAAATTCAGATTATAAGTGATAATCTAATTAATTGACTAGGTGGGTAGTACCCAAACATTAATGAAGATAATTGTACCTTGCGCATAGGTGAGTGCTCATACATGGCTCATAATGTTGCGAGAAGGCTTGGAATGGCAAACCGACCACCTTCTCTTCATGAAAGGCTGGAAGGGTCTGCATGAGACTTAGTTGGAGCTAGAGGTTCGGGAGAGGTTACCAGAACAGAGAGCCGAGACCTAGGAGAGCCTACCAAGGTAACCATCAAGCTATGCGATGACTCTCTCTCATTTGGTTCACTTGTGTGTTTGTGATGTTGAGTCACCTAGTTTTTGTGGAGTCATATTGTGTTGTCACGGAGTCGTATTGTTTTGTCGACCATGTCATGCTTATGCTTGTTTGAGGGTCCTCAGCTATCTCCTAGCACGGTGGGGTGATTCTATTTTGGGAATTACATGGTTGGGTGGTAGTGCCACTTCCCATCAGATGTTCGGATTTGTACCTTCATGCGAGGATTGGCTTCGCAGGTGTTCCTGTGGTTCGTGGCTCATGATTCATCTCATGTTTGGAGATTATTGTTATTCGGAGACCTATGTGGTCATTGTAATATTGATCTTATGTAACCTTGTATTTGGTTATGATGTATCTTTATATGTATATTGAGAAGCTATGTATTGGAAGAGCAATGCAATCCTATGTTGGGATGTTTTTATCAGTTTCCTTTATGATATGTGTACATGCTTATTGAAGTGGAATTATAATGCATCCTTTCAATCTTTCAATGGTGTAATCTGTTATTTACTTATGGCTTCTTGTGATCATTGAGTTAATGATGAATATGTGGTTTAATTGTAATTGTGGAATTTATCTTATGAAGTCAATTCTTTGTTGGTAACCCTTAAGGAATTCTGGTGTAAGTCTTTCACTTGTGTTATCGCGCATGTTGTGTGTTATGCACTTATTATGTTTATACTTAAAAGAAAAAAATGTTTCACCCTTGTTTGTGGGTTTTCCTTCGGGGTTCCTGGTGGGGCATTACACACAACGTGTAGAAATAATGGTTGTTGCTCAAAATTGGATGTAAAAAATGGTACATGATCATTAAACAACATCCCTCCTCTTAGGAAGAAACAATACCAAAGGTGTATGCAAGAGATCCTACAAAAGAAAAATGAAATTTGGAGAATCAAAATAACATAGATTTAGTCTCCAAGAGAGAAATGAAAATACTACAAAAGAAAAATAGAATTTGGAGAATCAAGAGAAAATAGCTACAAATTTCAATACAATATAATGCAAAGATTGGCTAGCATACGAATATATATAGAAAATGAGAGAGGAGATAAGTGGTAGATATGACCAACGGGAAGAGTCCACTACAATAGGCAAGTGTCACTCCCATGGAAGATGCTAACACCTTTCACCCACTCATACTAATATTCACATTATTAATCTTAAGCATGCTTAATTATAAGTGTGGGAAAAACCTAGGAAGGGGAAATAAATAACTAGCTAGAAAATAGAAACCTACACTAACAACTAACACATATGATGTGGATGTGTGATATGATGTTTTTATGGATACAATGACAAGTATCTATCTAGCACAAATCACAAATTTAGATTTTAATTGTAAAAAAGAATTGGTGACAATATATGCACACCCTTTCATTGGTTGCATCTAATAGATGTAAAGAAATGAAGTAGAGGAAGAATTGTGCATGATAAGTACAAGCATAATAAAATCAAATAATATGCAAGCATACAAGTGAAATATAATCGTTAAATCATATGTAATAAGTTGCTTCCTAAATAGACATATGATGCAATACATATGATATAGTACATAAGTATATAAATATGAGATAATCATTGAGGTATATTTGATAAAGTTGTCCAAAATAGAGGTAAATTACAAATCATTCATATCAATTATGTAATGAAATCAAAGATTCGGTGTGTAGGATATAAGCATGAAAGCACATTTAAATACTATTGGTCCTTAATTGAGAAAAATAATAAGATTAAGCTCTTGAAAGTATCAATGGTAGAAATGTTATGACATGGGTCACAAATGTGTGGTCATATGAAAAAGTTTTATCATAAGGCCTAGTAGCACACACATTAAAATATGTGCATGAAAGATGAACCCAAAGTGATAATAAAGGAATCACAAGGAGATAAACATGATAAGCATATAATAAGTAAACATAGACAATGATAAAGAATCATAAGGCATTAAAAAAATGAAAAAGTGTGCATCCCAAGTGATAAGCAAAGGACATAAGTGAAAGAGCATGCAAGAATACAAAAGTAAAGAAAGAAAACACAAGCAAGTATAGGAGACAAATATTAAACGTAAGAATTTAAAGGTACCATGCATGAAAATTAATATAAGAAATATGGCCTCAAGTGGGGAAATAAATCATGTTGCATAGAAGATGAAACAAGGATAGCATAAATATGGGTCATTAAAACCCAAGTGAATTATAGGCACTTTACATTAAATATGGGTCATATCCTCTTGTAAGGCTATTAGGTTATTCCTCCCTTGTTCACATTTTCCAATTCCTTTACCACTATAGCCTAGTTTCTACCATTATATACAAATGTGTATATACTTATGGCACAAGCCTTCACTATCAAAAGAAGCCAATTTAATGCAATTATACTCATAAAACAAATAGGTTTTAAGCAAAATTGATTTTTGTAAGCAATTTCTACAACCACCAAATATTAGAAAGAAAAGGTTTTGAGAGAAGAATTTTCGTAATTTTAGTTACAAAAATACCAATATGAATATTGTAATACCCTAAAAATGGTCACCTAAACCATGGGCCCCTAATCTCGACAATATCACCAAGGTCCTAACCAAAGGCAATTAAATCAATCTTGAGCACCTAATTAATTAATTCTTCAATCATTAATGTTACATGGCAAGTTAATCACTCTATATTAATTAAATATTTATTTAATTAATTAAATCATTCCAAGTAAATCATTTTGATCAATTACCCTATTTATTTAATTAAATATCCTAGCATATTTAATTAATAAATAAATTTGCCATTTAATCACAAAAAGAGGAATTAATTTACAAAAAGAGATTTATCACAAAAAAAGGAATTAATCTGCAAAAGAAAGAGTTAAATTTAAAACAAAATAAAAGAATTAAATTAAAAGAAGAAATCAAACTTAAGATATTTCTTTTTCTAAAATTGAGATAACTTGAGAAATTAGAAAAGCAATTAAATTGAATTAATCATTTTCTCTAAAAATAAAACTTAAAGCTTTTCTTGGGGAAAGAGGTTCAATTATTTTGAAAAGCCATTTTCTAAATAAAATTTTTGAGCAAATTAAAGAAAAGTGCATGGAATCACCTATTTTTATCTCAAGTGCATGGAATCAACTAAATTTGTCTCCAATGCAAACTTAGTCTTATAATCTGAATGCATTCAATCAAGCTATAATTGGAATCTATCTCAAGATTAAATTTATCTGATCCCTTGGTTATTTCAATTATCCTGAAATGTGCTTTTTATTGAGGAATCTCAACCGCTCATTGTTAATCGATCTTGACCGTTGGTCTCTCTTTTGAGTCTCTATAAATTCAACCTTCATCTCTCGTTCAAAACACCTTGGAGATTTATTGTTATTGTGCAGTTTTTGCTCTGGAATCATTGAAGATATTGTGCTTTGAGATTATTGCATCTTAGTTTAGCTTTTTGCATATTTAGTTTAATCATGATTGCTTGAATTCATCTAGCTTACTATTCATTCATCTAGCTTAATTTTGCATATCTAGCTTAATCTTGCATTCATTTAGCTTACTCTTGTGCTCATATAGATTAAATCTTTCATCTTGGTGTAGTCTAGTCACTAGTATTGCTTAGACAAATCTAAGAGCAAGTCTATACTCACATCTTTTAGAAGGCAATAGGTCGATTTGTTATGGTTTTTTATATCTGTTTACCCATGCATGCAATGACTTAATTGAAGTTATGTGTCTTACAACTTACAGACTTTATCCATTTTCACACACACATTTTTGGTGCCCACCATGGGGCAAAAGATTGCATCTTTCGACCTCGCAGATCAGCTTACTTTTATTTTTTAGATTTATTTTTGGATTTTTTCCATACAGTTTTTGCAAAAACTCGTATGAGTTTTCATAGAGGCCCGAACGACAAACTACAGGTATCGTACGATCCGTAGCGAATTATCGTACGACTCGGTGAGAATACTCGTATGATATTCTGGATTTTGGTATTAAAACAGACTACATTTGTTAGGTTTTTTTTTTGTTGTTGAATTTTTATCTCACTAATGCTGACCCTAGCTTGTTGTCTGTTTGCCTGAGAGATTTTGACAGTCTAACCAGTTTTTGGAGAACGTCTGTCGAAGAACATGCTTGTTGCACAAAAATAATATGACTATTGATTCGTTGTTTTTGCAGGTTGCATGAGGAGATTCAACCAAACATCATGTAATCTTTAAATTCATTTTTAGGCACTTAAATTGCTATCTGGTTAATGAACAAATCTATCTTTTATTTTTAAGAAAATTCTAAGAGGTAGGAGAGTATGCTCTTGTCTGCACAGACAATCAGAAATCTAGACCGTCGAAGCTTTTTCTAAGTTTGAGATTTGTGTACCTTTAGCGGGTCTGTCACAGTGGGAAAAATTAATCACCCTGTGAGAATGACCCAAGTGAGTACAGCTAGACCCGAGCATTCCAACTCACTATAATAAATAGGCCTTTGGTGATTAATGTCTCAAAGGACGGGATTATTTGAGTTTTCTCTTTGAGATCTCTCATATCAAACATTTTGTAGGGTCTCATGGTCTCAATCACGTTTACGTGACTACAACTTGTTTTGGTACCTTGTCGGGCTATATGCCTCAATCATGCTTGTGTCACTTCAAGGGGTAATTTCAAACAAAATTCCTAACTAAGAACTATAAGATAGAGGCTACCCGATTCACCTCCAAAAGGGGGATAATCTTTGTGCAAGAGAGATAGTAACTCTCCCAAGATACTTGCCATTTCGTGCCCCCATTAGCGTTTGGAGTCAGTTAATACGGCATTGAGAATCCATTGCGTGAGACTCAACGCTCGTATTCTAATTAGCTATTGGGTTTGTACTTGAGTTTGAAAGCAAATGTTTTCTTCTCTAAGCCAACTTTTGTAGGGTTATCATGTTGTGCTTGAAGTCATTATACATCTTACGTGTTTTCTGTGTTTTCATCCCTAAAACTGAAACTAAAATACTGAAATTGGAGAAAACAATCAACAACTCAGTCATCAAAACTTTGTCCATGTCAAAAACTAGTCTCCATCAGTCATCAAAACTCTGTCCGAGTTAAAATCTAGTCTCGGTCAGTCATCAAAACTCTTTTCGTGTTAGAATATAATCTCTATCCAGTCCGCTATCGTATGAATTTACTGAATTGTAGTTTGTCTATATACTTTCTGTCATACGAGTTTTAATTGGTCCTGTCAGTTTATCGTTTGGTCCTGTAAGAATTGTCGTTCGGGTTTATATAATTGTCATTCTGTTACTAGGGAATTGTCGTATGGCCTTTAGTCTACTATCATACAAATAATCATCATCCTCATCAGATTGTCATCTATAGAGCACTAAACTGTCATGCCAGTTTAGGTAGCAACTCGTACGAGAAACTGCCTATGTCATCTGGGAACTGTTAAATTATCGTCTGGGTCATAAAACTCTGTCATACGAATTTTTGATTTTGTCAATCCAGAAACTTGTCTATTTGCACACTTTTCTAGAACTATCATACTTTCCTAATCAGTCTACAACAAGCATAAATATGGTCATCATAATTTTGCGCACAAACAATCTTGATAGTGTACCCCTGTCGTTGTGTTGCATGATTTTGTCGATCACCTTTCAGCTAGTTCAATTAACTACTTATCAAACTAAATCAAACTAAGTTACGTAGATCACGTCTTATACATGATAGATCATTCTTGAAACCATACTAAGTCTTAGTCACTTCTCTCAAATCACTACGTTAAACGAACAATTAGCTTCAATTTGATCTTGACTTCTTCATCACATCTAGCTCTCAGTCACATTAGTCATAAATGCCTGCTCAAACCAAAAGTTCTGGTAAGAAAGCTCAAAAAAGGTAAAGGATCATCCTTTTCATTACAATATAATCCATTCTTCATAGAGGACCCCGTCTCTAATAAACCTTCATCGTCAAATATACCAATTTTTTATCAATCCTTATCTCCCACCATGTTTGGAGAAAGGCAAGAAAGACAAGTTGCTAAACATGATACTTATGACAATATCAACACCCATGCTAATGACAGTGATTCCTCATCTAGTGATTCTAAAGCCTCTAAACCTACAGAAGCTGTTATAAATAGTTGTCAAAAGGAAAAAGATTTCTGAAGAATGATGAAGATTATCATGGCTAGAGAAAAAGAAGATTATTTTCTAGAGATAGCAAAACAAGGTGCTAAACTTCCTATTGATTATAACGTTGAAACCCTTATCACTAAAGAGGAAGAGACACCCTTAGCATTGGTAAACAAACAATTGCAAGCGTTACATATTGAAATCATGGAAATGAAAAACAAGGATAAATCATCAAAACAATATTCTTTGGACACGATATGCCTGTTCCCATTTGACAAAAACCTTCACATGCCTCCATTTCCTTCAAGAGTGGAGATTCTTAAGTTTGACAAATATGATGGTAATGCAAATCCTCAAGAACATGGCAGAGAATTTTGTACTTTATGTATGGAGTTCATGCATGAACAAACATGTCTCATGCGCCTTTTCCAGAGGAGTTTAGGAGGACAAGCTATGGAATGGTTTTCAAGCCTACCTATGGGGATTAAAACTTTTGAGGAATTAATCAAATTGTTTCTCCAACAATACTCCTATAACATTCATTATCCAGTCACTATGATCGAGCTTTGCAATACCAAACAGAAAACAGGAGAACCTTTTCTCACTTTTCTTTAACATTGGAGAAAGATGTTCTCTAGATATTCACGGCCTATTCAGATTCTGAGAAGATGAAATTTTTTGTCAATAATCTGATCCCTGAATTGAAATACAATATCCAAATGCAAGTGTACCCTTCATTTAACAAAATGGTAGATAGTTCCCTCATAATGGAAGAATTGCTTATAAAGAAAGGAGACATATCACTTTGGAAAGAAACACAACAAGGCTCTAGTTCCAAAGAAAAGAACAAATACTGGAAATACGACAAAGATAACAAAAGAAGCGCTGTTAATGATGGAGTGGTGGACACTGTTAAAACAAAATCAAAACCCACAATATTTAATCTGGCTAGCGGCACACAAGCACTCAAAGCAACTAAAACTGCGGTGGAAAACCCTCCGAAGAAATCAAAAGAGTGGTTTAAAGAGAAACCCTGGCTTTCAAAGCTGAAACGCGATTTCACTCCTCTAGAAGAATCATATGAATCGACTCTTCAAACTTTATTGGCAAATGGTCTGATAACATTGCCAGACAACTCTAGACCATATGATCTAGAAGTTGAACCCAAATGGTGGAGGGAAAACGAGTACTGTGAATATCATCGAAACAAAGGTCATACAACAAACAACTGCATGAAACTCAAACATGAGATTCAAGATGTCATCGATGCTAGCAAAATTGTTGTTGGAAATCACATGACTAATGCTGATCACAAAGCTTTTAAAGGTCCCTTGCCTGCTTATGAACAAGGTGATTCCTCAAAATCCAAGGGAGGTACCAAAGTCAATTACACCTACGCTAACAATGACAATGTGATCAACATGATTGAATATTACCAATCTAAATATTGCAACGTGATCATAATCAAAGATAAACAAAATAAAACACAAACTGCAAATGTTGTAACCCGCGCTCAAAAGAAGGTTACTCTCAAAGGAGCTAGTTCCTTAACTCCTGATCAAACAACATCAAACCTACCGACTTCTTCAAACAGACAACTAGATACGATCATGACTAAATATAAGCATCTGGCTTCATCATCCTCTCCTGGTTATAGCATTGTCGAACAATTAAAATGAACCACCACTCAAATCTCCATTTTTTAACTACTTAAGATCTCTTCTGCTCATAGAGAGATCCTGGACAAAGATTTGCTCACTACTAATGTCCCCAAATATTTAGATGTAGATCAATTTCAATCTATGGTGGGTCACCTGACTTTGCCTCATTACCTCACCTTCTTCGAAGAAGATGACAATTCACTGAATCACCCACATAACTAGCCATTACACATCGAAGCTATGATCCATAAACACCGAGTCAAACGCGTTTTGATAGATGGAGGCATTGGGTTGAATATTTGTACCTATAGTTTACTAACATAGTTGGTATTTTCTGAACTTTTCATTGATCCAACAAAGAAAATAACAATCAAAGCTTATGATGAAGAAGAAAGAACTTCTAAGGGTCTGGTACTATTACTGATCAAGGTAGGACCTATGGAGAGAGATGTTATTTTCCAGGTGCTTGATCTTCCTCTTTCATACAACATCTTGCTGAGTAGGCCATGGATTCACGAAATGCAAGCAGTACCATCTACCTATCATCAATGCTTGAAATTTCCTTATAATGGAGTTGAAATCAATATTCCCGCTGATACAAGTTACACCTGTAGTGCATTAAAACAATGTACTGATACCTTTGTTCCTCATAATAGAGTAGCCTCTACAGTTGAAAGTTCAGAAACTTTGATGAAAGACCTAGAAAAGAAATTGAAAACCACATACACTGGCATGGATGGATACAAGATAGAACCTATACTTTCAATAATGTCTCTTCCTCCATCACCAAGACAGTCTGGAAAACCATCAGAGGCTATGAAGCCACAAACTTCGACTCCAAAGGTCATTTATGATGGTATTTTTGTACAGTCCTCTACTTCCCTTGCAGATGAAACAGAAGAGGAGGTTGTTCTCAAATGGCTTTTCAAAGAAGATAGTGAAAACAAAGAAGTGCAACACTGTGAGATTTCCCCTTAACAATATGATCCAGGCTATAAGATGATCCAACACATGGGATATTCAGGTACTAGTCCTCTGTGAAAGCATCAAGAAGGTATTATTGAACCTATTCAGCCACAAACTAAGTCTACAAATGATAAAGCTGGACTTGGATACAATCTAGGGGAGTCACCAAATCAAAAACATATTTCTCATCATCAGTCTAAGTGGAGGAAAAAGATACTACATTCAACATTACAAGAAGTGAATACTCAACAAACTTAGGGAAGAGTATGAAAAAGAACAAGAAGAACTGGAAATCAAGAGAGAAGAAGCAACTTGTAATAAATCTCCAACCATATCAGTAGTAACACTAAAAGGAGTAGAAATCCCAGAAGATATGAGAGAAAAAATCGAAGGAATTAAAGAGTTGTTTGCACCACTGAACATTCTAGTCACATACACGGGTAGAATGCAAATAGATCATTCAGAAACTGACTCGAATGAGTGTGAATGGGGTTCAGATCCTCTCTCAAATGCATCTACTGAAGAAACTCCTGAAGAACCTAGTGCTATCATAGATGAAGCACAAGAGATAGTGCGCTTGAAACTACAAAAGGAAATACAGGAAATTAGACTAAAAAGACAAGAAGACTATGAACAAGAGCTGAAAGAAGAAAGAAGACAAGACAATTATTCACCTTTGATATCTTCCTCTAATGAGATAGAGCCAATCAGGTATGGAACTACAATGAAGAATTGGAGGCTACAGAAGCAGGGCCAGTCATTAGTCCAGAGGAAGATGAATGGAAAAGATGACAGAGATTAATAGAGTCATCAAGGTTATGTCAATAGGTATGTCAAATACAAGTGATCATTGAACCAAATCACGAAGGAACTTGCATCATCAAAGATGTAGATATTGATACTATACATACTTTCACTGAGCCACTTGAAGAAGAGTCAGAGGCTTCATCTTCTGACTCTGATCACTTTGACATAAGCCTTATTTATGACATTACCTACTCGACATAAAAATTATGACTACTTCGTCATGGATGTTGAAAATTTGTTTGTTGAACCTATTACTATCAAACCATGATATATAGTCCAATCTGAAGTAGAGGGCGGTGCTAGTGGTAGGTTTGTTGGGTTAGATCCCCTAAATACTAACATAAACTTTGGTAATCATGTTCTATCTCTTCCTAGTCTCGAGTCGCTTATGCAAGGTAGTCTTCTAGAACTCGACTTTTCGGTCTGAGGTTGTGATGATAATACCGTGAATTCCCTTGAACTTGTTAAATCTTTATCCCTAGTACATCCTAAGCTTATTGACTATACTCTCCAAGATCAACCTTTGAATATACCTACCTTTGCCAATGACTATACATTAGCCTGTTATCTTAATGCAATTGAACAAATGGACTCTTCCACCAGTGAAAAAAGTGAGAACATGACAACAGCAAATGTCAAGTATCTTAGTCGCAAAAAACAAAAAAACAAAAAAAAATATTCTGATGGCGAAAACCACACTGTGGCGGTGTCAGAATCAAAAATAGTCAAAATATAGGACATACCTAATGGTAAAAACCTCTTTGAGGCGCTTGAAGGTGAGATAATTGACATTTTTCCTGATCACTTTCAAGAGCGATCATCAGCGCTAATTGAACCTACATAGCCAATAAACATTGGTACAGAAGAAGCTCAACACTCCATACATGTAGCTCAATCCTTGTCAGCCAAATAACTAAAAGAATTTGCTGATTTATTCACGAAAAAGAAGATCAATTTTGCATGGACATATGCTGATATGCCGGGTCTGGGTCCTGACCTCATAATGCATCATCTTTCTATCACTCCCAGAGTTAAACTTGTTAAGCAAAAACTCTGAAAGATACATCCGCATGTTGCATTACTTGTTAAGGTTGAGCTAGAAAAATTACTAAAAGTTGGATTCATCAGAGCAATTGATTATGCCAAGTGGATATCTAATATTGTACCTATTTCCAAACCTAAGAAATCAATATGTGTTTGTACATATTTCAAAGATTTAAATAAAGCTTGTCCAAAAGATGATTTTCCACTGCCCAACATAGACATGACCGTGGACATGACTGCTGGGTATGAAATGTACTCTTTAATGGATGTTTTTTCTGGATACAATCATATCAAAACTGCACCCGAGGATCAAGAGAAAACAACAATCACCAGTGCATGGGGAACTTTCTACTGGAATGTAATGCCCTTCGGTTTAAAGAATCCAAGCTCTAATTATCAAAGAGTTGTAACAATAATTTTTCATGATATGATGCACAAAAACATGGAGGATTATGTTGATGATGCTCTAGTTAAATCTATGAAAGGATCAACACATCTATCAGAACTAGGTCCAATATTAGACAGGATGGAAAAATTCAAACTCAGATTAAATCCTAAGAAATGTGCATTTGGAGTTACATCTAGTAAGCTCCTATGATATATTATTTCAGCGAAAGGAATTGAAGTGGATCCAGAAAAAGTTAAGGCTATCATGGAAATGCCACCTCCAAAGAATTTCAGTCAAATGAGAAGTTTACAAGGGTGGCTCCAATCAATAAGGCTCAGCCATTCACAAAGGCATTACGGAAAGGAGTTACATACAACTGGGATAAAGATTGTGAACAAAATCTAAAGAAAATCAAGGAATATATTTCTAATCCACCTATATTGATGCCACCAATTCAAGGCAAGCCCTTGATTCTCTACATATCAGCTACTGATACATCCCTAGGGGCACTTTTGGCACAACAGGATGAGAATAAAAAGGAAAGAGCTATATATTATATCAACAAGACCTTGGTGTCCTATGAGATGAACTATACTATCATAGAGAAAGCTTGTTTGGCATTGGTCTTTGCATCACAAAAATTAAGACACTACATGCTAGCACATTCTATCAAGCTGGTGGCTAAGATTGATCCACTCAAATACCTTCTCAGCAAAGCAATGCTTACAGGAAGATTGGCTAAATGGGTCATGGTTCTTACAAAATTTATATTGAATATATAGAATGCAAAGCTATCAAAGGATAGGTCATTGTAGATCAACTTTTTGATGCTCCTCTTGAAGACAATCAACCTTTGCACATAGAATTTCTGAATGAATCCATCATGCACCTTACCCAGCGATCCTGGAAAATGTTCTTTGATGGGTCTTTCTTTGATGGGTCTTTCACTCAACAAGGTTATGGTGCTGGAATACTTTTTATCACTCCTCAAAGATATTCAATCCCAAAGGCTTACAAAATTCTCTTTCCATGCACAAACAATATTGCAGAATATGAAGCTTTGGTAAATGGAATCAAGCTAGCTATTGAACGAAAGGTTGTTGAGTTACACATCTATGGAGACTCTCAACTGATTATCAACCAAATCAATGATATATATCAAAATCGATATGAGAAATTGATGCCCTATAAAATAATGGTTGATGACCTCAAGAAATACTTTACCTTGGTATTATTTCAGGAGATTCCTAGATCAACAAACAGAGCAGCAGATGCTATGGCTACCTTGGTGTCTATACCACAATTACAAGAATATGAGTTCCATTATGAATTCTTGATGGAAGAGTTACATTATCTTTCTTATGATTCCCCTGAGTCCCAGATGGTCTGTTCTATTATTGGACATGATTCATCTTGCTATAACCATATTTACTCTTACTTGCGTGACCAAATTATTCCTGCTAATCTTACCTTTAATGAGAAAAGGACCTAATCCGAAACGCTTCATAGTATGTCATCATCGCTAATGATCTATATAGGCGAGGTTTGGATAATACTTTGCTTAGGTGTCTAGAAACTGAAGAGTCCCAACGCGTATTATCTGAAGTGCATGAAGGTATTTGTAGATCTCATTCAAACGGTCTAACTTTAGCTTGAAAACTACTAAGGGCTGGCTACTACTGGCCAGATATGGAGAAAGATGCTATAAAATTTGCTAAAACCTGTCAGAAGTGTCAGCTACACATAAATCTCATACATGCTCCAACAAGGGATCTAATACCTTTCATCACGCATTGGCCTTTTCAACAATGGGCATTTGACCTCATTGGCCAAATATATCCCACATCATCTAATGGACACAGGTTTATCATAATTGCCACTGAGTACTTCACTAAGTGGGTTGAAGCGGTTCCGCTAATCAAAGCAACTGATAAACAAGTAGCTATGTTCATCCTTAACTATATCATTTGTAGGTATGTAATACCTTCTTCAATTGTGACTGACAATGGAGGGCAGTTCAAAAACAAAGATCTATATGAGCTCTATGAAAAGTTCAAAATCAAACAACATTGGTCATCCATATACTACCCTCAAGGTAATGGACAAGCTAAAGCATCTAACAAAAATTTGTTGACTATCTTACATAGAACAATAAATAAATATGGAAAGGATTGGCATCTGCAACTCAATCCTGCACTATGGGCTTATAGAATAAGTATCAGAACACCTATTGGGGCTACACCTTTTTCTTTGGTGTATGGATCCGAATTAATCTTGCCTGTTGAGGTGGAAATACCTTCTTTGAGAGTTTCTTTGCAAGGTCTTGTTATTGATGAAGACTATAGAATATCTAGATTACAAGAACTCGAGTTCCTGGATGAACATCGGCAAGTGGCGTTTGATCATCTAAGAGTGTACCAAAAGAGAATATCTAGAGTTTATAACAAGAAAGTTCGACAAAGATAATTTCAAGTTGGTGACCTTGTTTTGAGAGAAGATCCTAAAAAATCAACAGTTTCGAGACAACAAAGGGAAGTTTGAACCCAACTGGTTGGGTCCCTACATCATTACTGCAGTCTTTGGCTTTGGTGCCTATCAACTCTCAACATTGGAAGGAGAACAACTCCGTGAACCGATCAACACCATTCACTTGAATAAATTCTTCACTTAGTATTCTCTGCTCCAACAACCTATATAGCTAAAAAAAATTAAAAAAAATCAAATGCCTTGGTGAAAACCTGGTAAACAGGCACCTTGGTAAAAAAAAAAAAAGAAAGAAGAAAGGATCTTTGCCAAGCAAGTGAAAACCTGGTAAACAGGCGCCTCTTGTACTCAAGCACTCCATCTATCAACGCAAATTTGGCATTTCCCATTTCATTCCCGCTTTCCTGCATCTTTGCTTTCGCTTGTACATATCTTTTAGTCGCTTTTGTGACATCTAGTTCTTTTGGAACCCTCATGGCTTGAAGTCGATCAATGTCCTATCTTAGGGTAATTTGTTGATTAATTTAAATGTCCTAAGCAGTATCAACCAAGCCATCTTTCTGTTGGTAGTACCAGGTCCTCCACTCTGAGTCAGTCACCTGTCTCCAAACTACTGAAAAGTTTTATCACTGAGTAAACAAGCAAAACAAGACTACTGAAAACAATCACTAAATTTTTTGAGATATTATTGAAATTTTCTTTGTGTGTTGTCTTTTACGTTGGTTTTTGATTATTATTCCCTCTGAGTAACTCGAGGAATTCTATCTTGACTAAGAGGAGCAAGGATTGGGGGCATAATACTTTTCTTTGTTTTCTTCTTGTAGGAATGATTATGATGATCTAGAAACATCTAATCAATTGGGTGTCTGTGATAAGTGCCTTCACATCAAGGTGAAATCACCACACATACCTTGACTCCGCTTATTTGTATGCTACAGGAAGGTTGGAGTCATTTCTTTGTCTGTTTTGAGAGAATTTCTTTAATGTGCAATCCAGATGCATGCATAATCTATCCAAGGATATGAACAATAAAAGCGTCATTGCAGACAAGATAATCAATATTGCATATGAAAAGAAAGGAACTTTATTTTGCCTGTTGTGTTTGTAAACCGCTCAGTGATGAAAATTAAGCATACCAAATCCAGTGACTAAGTTTAAGTTGCATTTATTCTAAATTTTTATGCATTTCAAGTGATTTTGGCATGATAACAATGATCTCTTTATCTTTTGAATGAGAATCTGAAGCAATCGTCATTTCTCAGCTAAGTGGTCTCTTTTTCATCATCATTTCTCCGATCAAGTACTTGTGGTTTGAGATGTTAGCTGCATACATGAGCATCTTATATAGATCCATATATTTCATTATATATTTATTTGCATTCATATTATTGCATGAAAAATAAACATTTGCATTACTAGTTACTCATTTTCATCATTTATTTACATATGAAAAAGAAAGAAATAAAAACAACATCCATATTCATCTCCATTACATACATCCATACTGAAAATATATGCATACATATAGAATAAAGCATATAGAAAGACATCTCATAAGAAATCAACACAAGTACAATGAAATCAAATCAAGAGCTCACATATCTCGTCATAATCTCAGTGTCTAAGAGTACAAATGATATCAACTGTCAAATACAATGTCTCATCAGAGCAAGAATCGTATAGGATACAAAAATGGGGTATATAACAAAATCTAGGAGACATAACAAATCTAGCTCTCTGCCTCTCCCTCATCACCGAGTGGAGGAGGTGGTGCCTGTTAACCGACATCCTGTTTAGGTGCCCTAGCTCCCTCAGATCAAGCCATATACTGAGAATACGAAACAACCTACTATGCTATTGGACTACACTATAAGTTGCACAACTCACCTGATGCAAAACCTCTCGCTAAAGAGCATCACGCTTTGCTCTCACCTTTGTAAGTTGTTGATCTTTCTCTACTCTCACCTCTGCAAGTTATCGATCGCACTCAGCTCTTATCTCAACAAGTTGTCGGTCTCGCTCTGCCAGCTGTGTTTGCACCACTGTCAACTGTGACTGCAAACCTATCAACCTCGATCTCAAAGATCGTACTACATCTGGTACTGCCTGCTCTCTCCCAACATCCCCCTCTCTGCCTCCCTGCTCATCTCTCCACTTCCTAACCTTCTTAGGAGTCCCTCTCTCCTCCTCACCTCCAACCTCTATTGCCCTAACAGTACTAGCCTCAACCCCAACAGCTCTTAAGGATCCACCCTCCCCTCTCTGTCGTTGTCTATCTCCCGCTGCTGCCCTACTACTACTAGCACCAGGATCACCTCCTCTTCGCCTAGGTACATCCGCTCTCTATCCTTGTACCTACCCTCATCCCTGTACTTGACTTGGTACTTGTGCCTATGCTGGTGCATCCTCCTCAACCTCCTCTATAAGAGGTGCATGCTCTCTGGGATATGTAAACCAAGGAAAAGGATGTCTCTGAAACCAATCTCTATACTGGGGCAATACCCCCACATCTGCTACATCCTCTAGATAATCCCATCATTGCCGCTGTAAACTCGCTAACTCCTGCATGCTCAATGCATATGACAGTCTCGTTGCCCATCCTCGTCTCTCCTCCTCCCCATATCAAGCATATGTTGTGAACTCCTGGGATATACTCTGCGGTCTCCCATATTGTCTCATCACCCTAGATACTACAAATCGCTCAATGATAGACACCGATCTGCCAATGAGAGGTCGAGTCATCAACATATCCTTCCTTTGCGCTCTCCAATCATCCCACAACTCTAAACCCCTATACGGTCTCCACACTACAACAATCAAATCATCTAACAGCCTCCTCCAATAGTCAGTCTTGCCCAGGTGGGGCTGAGTAACATAACCTGAATAACAACATACAATAGGCTAGTGTGCCTCCCACAAATCATCTACAATAGGTCTACATACTAGGATGTGCTCCCATGTCCATATTTGTAGAACTAACACTCCTTCTACCATACTCTTCCCCTCCCGTACACAATCTCGTGCATCTCATGATACATATGAACAAGTATGCATGATCCCCACCCTAATATCACTGGATGAGTCAATAACCTCTCAAGCATCCTGCCCCAACCACATAGAAATCCCTGTTGTCCCCTATCAGGCATCACAAAGCAACCAATCATACTAGCCAAAACGCAAGCCAGAGGGTAATGTGCACCATATCTACTCATCAAATCATCCCAAGTAATAGCGTGATCAAGGATAGTCTCATCATGGAATATCCATCTCAAAGCCAAAATACCCAGTCATGGAGTAGCATCATAATCCACCTTATCTCCAGCAAATGGAATCCTCAATATCCTGTATATATCCTCCTGCGTGATGGTCATCTCTCCAACCGGTAAATGAAAGGTGTTATGCTCCGAATGAAAATGCTCGACTAAAGCAGTCAACATAGTGTGATTCACACGGATATCAGGTGTAATAGGTATTCGAATCCACACAAACCAATATGATCTCTCTCTGCGTCTGATAATTCACAAACCAGCCCCATCGTCGGTGAAAATGTACACCGAAACTGAATATTAGGAAACTAAATATGCAAAATTGAACATATAAATCATCTGTACATGATCAAATTTGCACAAAGAATGTGATAAACATGCTATAAAATCCAAATATACAACATTCAAAATAAAAAATTATTGTTTACACTAAAAAATGCTTGTTGTTTTTTATACGAGTTTCCACAAACAAGCAGAAACTCGTACGAGCCAAAATTACATGCCGAATGATTAAACACTATCATACGACAAATAATAATATTTCACATGACAAAATGGTCTATCAAGAACACTATCGTACGATTCACGGGTGACCATCAGAGGACAAACCCTACTTGCTCAAACGACAAAACACAAAAGGACAGATACTCATACGAGTAACAATATAACACCGCATGACAAAACAACTTTAAACAGATTTTAAAATGAAAAAATTTAACAAAAATTCAAAAATTACAAAATGCAAAGGCTAAAGATCGATCACTTACTGATGGGGCATAGTTCCGCGATCGATTATGACGTCTCTGGCACTTGAATCAATGCTCCTGAATCAGAATTGCCATTTTTCTTCACATGAGGTTTTTCAAATTTTAAACTTTGAGAGGTGAAAATGAATTGGCAATGACACATTGAACCCCTTATATAGCCCAAACCCTAATTTTTAAACTTGCTCCGATGTACATAAAACTTGTACCCTAAGCTAAATCGACTGTCCTGAGTCCATTTTTGGGATCGAAATTGAAATCTAATGTCAATTTTCTAGTCAAAATTTCACAACGTTGACCACTTAGCACTTTCATCCTCAAGTCAATTTTTGAATCATTTTGCGCTCAATTCTAAATCTCAATTTAAATTCTCAAATCAACTCTGATTTTAATCTTCAACATCAATCTTCATGCTCAAATAATTATCATCGCTAAAAATTGCCTAAAATCATTGTACCCTCGCTAAATTTAGATTTCACTCCCGAGGGGGCATACTCATTACATCTTTTTAGTGATTATCATCATCAAAAGTCGAGAAATTTTTCAAATCCTCTTCATAAAGTCGAGCAAAAATATTTTCAAACAAAGAAAAACAATTAAACCTTGTTACTAGGGGCATCTTAACTAAATCACGTCGTATCAAGTTGAGATTCTTCGATGTCAAATAAAACAATCTCTAGGGGCATATCAATCTTTGTCCTTATCTGAGTCAATCTTCAAATCGATGTTTAGTTTCATCACATCAAATCAAGCTGGACATTTTCTCTTACTAATCGATTCTTATTCAATCAAGTTCGGAATCGGTTCTTTCGCTCATTGTCGATTCTTGTTCAATCAAGTTCGGAATCAGTTCTCTCGCTTTTCTCTTTGTCGTTTCTTGTTCAGTCAAGTTCAGGATCGATATCGCTTTTATTCAATCTATTCAGTTTCATCGCTTCAAATCAAGTTGAACATCTCGCTCTTCATCGGTTTGTGATCCATCAAGTTCAGAACTGATATCTACTTGACATCAACTATTCTTTGAACCAACGCGTTGCTCACACATTAATTCAAAGATGTGCAAATGTAATACCATAAAAATGGTCACCTAAACCATGGGCCCCTAATCTCGACAATATCACCAAGGTCCTAACCAAAGGCAATTAAATCAACCTTGAGCACCTAATTAATTAATTCTTCAATCATTAATGTTACATGGAAAGTTAATCACTCTATATTAATTAAATATTTATTTAATTAATTAAATCATTCCAAGTAAATCATTTTGATCAATTATCCTATTTATTTAATTAAATATCCTAGCATATTTAATTGATAAATAAATTTACCATTTAATCACAAAAAGAGGAATTAATTTACAAAAAGAAATTTATCACAAAAGAAGGAATTAATCTGCAAAAGAAAGAGTTAAATTGAAAACAAAAGAAAATAACTAAATTAAAAGAAGAAATCAAACTTAAGATATTTCTTTTTCTAAAATTGAGATAACTTGAGAAATCATAAAAGCAATTAAATTGAATTAATCATTTTCTCTAAAAATAAAACTTAAAGCTTTTCTTGGGGAAAGAGGTTCAGTTTTGAAAAGCCATTTTCTAAATAAAAATCTTGAGCAAATTAAAGAAAAGTGCATGGAATCACCTATTTTTATCTCAAGTGCATGGAATCAACTAAATTTATCTCCAATGCAAACTCAGACTTCTAATATGAATGCATTCAATCAAGCTATAATTGAAATCTATCTCAAGATTAACTTTATCTGATCTCTCAATTATTTCAATTATCCTGAAATGCGCTTTTTTATTAAGGAATCTCAACCGCTCATTGTTAATTGACCTTGACCGTTGGTCTCTCTTTTGAGTCTCTATAAATTCAGCCTTCATCTCTCATTCAAAACACCCTAGAGATTTATTGTTATTGTGCAGTTTTTGCTCTGGAGTCATTGAAGATATTGCGCTTTGAGATTATTGCATCTTAGTTTATCTTTTTGCATACTTAGTTTAATCATGATTGCTTGAATTCATCTAGCTTACTATTCATTCATCTAGCTTAATTTTGCATATCTAGCTTATTCTTGTGCTCATATAGATTGAATCCTTCATCTTGGTGTAGTCTAGCCATTGGTATTGCTTAGACAAATATGAGAGCAAGTCTATACTCGCATCTTTTAGAAGGCAATAGGTCGATTTGTTATGGTTTTTTATATCTGTCTAACCATGCATGCAATGACTTAATTGAAGTGTTGTGTCTTACAGCTTACAGACTTTATCCAGTTTTCACACACACAAATATATATTTGTTTATATAGATATATGGCACACATTTATATGTATCCATACAAATATATCAACCATTGAATTGGATTCAAAAATTAGATCTCCAGGTATGACATATACTATGTATATTTCATGTTAAGAATGAGCAATCAACAATTGCAAGTTCTGTATTTTCAAAGTAAACACACATATTTTCTGGCATTTATAGTTGTCATGGTGAAAAATAATCGGTTCACCAGTATATACATGCAAACTATGAATCAAACCCATTTACAACATACCATTGCATTAAGGGGAATGTGAATTCAATATGCCCAACCTCAAACCTATTGGAAAGGGTTGGGCAAAGCTATTGAATCTTATTCATCTTGTTTGAGTTGAATTTGTTGCAATTGGATAAGTCTAAACAAGAGCTAGGGCTAATGATGCAAAATTGAGAGAAATCAACATGAACAAAGAGTTTCAAAATAGATATGCAAACACTGAGTACATATCTAGAAATGAGAGGTAGAGAGGAACCTATACCTAAAAATTGACCTTGAAAATGTCGATCTATGGGGCTACGTGACCTAGTCTCAGAGGTGTCAGATTCAAATATTAGAAATAGTTTTAGGATTAAAATGTCTCTCAAAATCTCCTAAAATTTTGTCAGAAAAGTGTTGGACAATGTTCGTCTATCGCCATTGTTTAAGGTTTTCTACTTAAAATTTTTGGTTCAATTTGTCTTAGTTTGTACTTTCTAGATCTATATTCCTTCTCTTCATAATCTGTCACCCACACACACTGGAGAGGAAAAATGTTGTTGTGTTGATAAGAGTTTGCCTATGTCAAACCGTAGGTTTGGAATTAACCTTATGATGAATGAAATAGAAAAGAGTTGGATCTAGAAATAAAATGTTGGATTGGAATGTTGTACATTCTTTATGAATCTCTTTTTCCTTTAATCCTTTGGAAAAAGGTTGATGTTGTCAATTAGGAATTCATGGATGTCTTTATAATAACCTGATCATGGATTCCATCTTGAATGCTTGAAAGTTGAATACTTGACCTCTCCTTCACTACTCCAATGATGCTTGATTACTTTCTCACTTGAATTTGAACGTGTTCTTGAAGAATTGTAATTGAGAGATGTATTGGAGATGTTTCAAAGGAGGGGTAAGACTTTCTTTTATACCTAACCTCACGAAACATATTAAAACTTATGAAGAAGGATGACATAAAAATTATTTCCTACTCAACAATTTCAATATTAGAGGGTTCAAAAATGGATGGTAGGAGGCATAGCTTTCATGGAATGAAGTCAAGGGTGCCCCAACTTCACATGAAACTAGTTCAAGGTAGGGATAATGACAAAGGTAACATCTAAGCAATTAGTACCGACCTCAATGGGAAGGGTGGTGGAACCTATAGTGGGACAAGGGAAACCATCATGCACCTTAATCATAACATCATATTTATTATATGTATCTCAATAAAATTGTTGTGTAAAGTGATCTTCTTCCATAATAACATTTACCATACATACTAGGTCAATGAGCACTCCTTGGAAGAGCTTTCCTTTAATTTTCATAGTAATATATAGCGGTCCATTAGGTGCTTTAATAATATCTCTTGAGTCAAAGGTGATGCAAGGGTCACACTTAGGCTTAGGTTTCTCAGTAAATTTCACAACATTGGTGGTTTTAGTAGACATATCACTAGCAGCTATAAAGCTAGGGTCATTAGGCTCAATAATGTTTATAGAATGAGAAGGCAAAGGATTGGTGAAGATTTACAAATTTTGATTAGGAGGCACCACACATTTATTTCCTTTATCATTCACACCCTTTACAATTGTAATATTAAAATCAATAAGATATTGGATTGCATACTTCAATTTATAACACTTCTTAGTATCATGGTCAACTTGATGATGGTATTGGCAAAAGGCTTCAGGATTAGAGGAAGGTGGCAAAGGCTTAGAGTTATATACAAGAAAAACAAGAGGAAGCTTCATCACATTAGAATTAATCAATTTAAACATGATACCTTGCAATGATTTAGAAAGAGGGGTGAAATTTGATGATAAAGGGGCTACAATTGGTGTTACAACTATCACTTGAGAATCAATATGATTGCAATAATTATTGTTTATCTTGATGAGACTTACTTTTTTTTGGATTTTTTTTGGGTTGGTAATAAGTTTTTGCTTTTATTAATATATCAATACACAAAGTACAAAGTTATGATAATCTCCATCCCAAACATCTACCAAAAAACCCCCTCCAAATCAAGCACAAAAACAAACCCCTGTATCACCCTATAACTACTGCAAACTATAACCGTACATCTCAAAATAGTTTCATGGGCATTTTATTAGCCCGACAGAGATCAAAAAATATTGCATTCAAAGTTTTTTATCATTGGAATTGAAAAACTGTAAACACAGGCTAATGTAGACAAAATTATTAACTTGCATTTCCATATTCCTCATTGAACCTGACTAGAACCCCCATTGCCTCCTCCATGCACGCCCTTGGTCACAATTATCATCCCATTTCCACCCTCGTAATTTCATGCATTGTGCGAAGGGCTTCTTCTACCCGTATTAGCCTTGCAAAGGTTTTGAAATCCTCCCAGCCTCTCAATGTTGAAGCTCTGCATCTTTCTTTCATGTCATCCTCTAGCCAATGGACAAAAGGAATGGGTTTGACATGTTCAACCATTCCTTTCGATATGTCAATGCCAACACTCGGGATAACCCATTCAAAAATTGAGTCCAAATGGCTCAAGTATTTCTCTGCAATTAATTAATTCAGCACATTTTTCACCTTTGCCATAGTGTCTTCGAATTCAAGACCCCAAGTAGCGATTAATGAATATATTTCCATATTAGTCCTATATCTGTGACTAATATGAGCAATGTCTTCTCCCAGCATCAGCTTCACCGCCTCTGTCAATCTTTGATCCTTGTGAAGGAAGAGGCCTTGAATGCGCCTGTTCGACACCTTCCCCACAAATGGCACTAGTTTCTTCCCCGTTTTGAAAGTGAAGCAAGCCTCCATAATTTTTTGCTATAGTGCCATCACCTTAGAAACTGCAATCTCCACTCCGTGCAAAATTCTTACAGTGGTTGCGGGAAGATAGAATAAAAATGAAAAAGAAAAGCGAACATAAATCATTATAGCCATCAATGCATTATGCACATCACCCAAAATCAACATCCAACATCGCCGCCAAAGGAAAGGATCATAAATACACAACCATCAGTGCTTTGTCTAAGCATATTTTCCCCTCCTATCTGTGTTGGAATTATACACTCAAATGAGAATAGTTGATGTTGTCATTGATGGCAACCAACTGGTAACATGGTTCACAAGTTATATCGGTAATAGACATCATCTATTGGCACCGACAAGCACTACAAAGATTATTCTCACCGGTATCCAATCTACACCGACAGAAGATCTTACCAGCACTCCCAGCCGACATGGAAATTATATTTTTTTGTATTGTAATTATATTGTATAGCCGACATGATGCATTGTAAAGACTCATATATGTATGAGATCTTATAGGCTATTTTGTAAGCAATAAAGTAAGTAAGCGAAGTGAGGAATGTAATTAGGTAATGAATGTAAGCCGTATATGAAAGCGAATAACTATATATGCATTATGATGTAATTATTTTATGAGAAAATAAGAGCATAGCAGAGCGAAGCAAGGTTTATGGTAGAGGTATTTGACAGAGCTTAAACCGGTACTGAATCCAGCATTGCAAATTCTATTTTGAGTAGTACTTTGTCATTGGATTTAATCATCCAATTTTGTAGTCAGTGTGACTCCTTTTTGTGATTGAGTAGTGAGCTCTAGGGTGTTGGCCTTCCTGCATGTGCAGGCCCCTATTGTATAAGTAATATTTATTCATATTGGTAAGTGAGTAAATATTGTGGGTCACAAATCCCACTGAGGTTTTTCCCCTACCAGGTTTCCTCGCCAAAAATATCTGTGTTATGGTGTGCATTGATGGTTATACTGTTATTTCTCTTTATTGCATTATTACTTGTTTACCAGTATATTAATTTGGGTTATAAAGTTTCAAACAAGTTTAAATCTTTCGTCTACCGGTTAGACACTAATTCACCCCCCCCCCTCTCAGTGTCTTTAGGACTGATCAAGTATCTAACAATCTGCACGATTCAATAATAACTCCTCCTCTGAATCGTGTCAACTACCTTGTCCATCATTCGATGCATCCTCCATCCACCATTCTCAGAGTTGCCATATCCATAATATCTCTACCGACATAATCCTCCAACATATTATGAATATCTTCTAGTTGGTATTCCTATACTACGTCAAACGAGCAAGCCCATTTTGATAACACATCAGCTACTCTATTTCCTTCCCTCCGCACATGAGTGACTTTAAAGTCATTAAAATAATTCAAACCGCCTTTGATCTTCTGGATATACTTATTTAGCATCCAAGCCTGAGTATCCCTTTGATAATAGTTGTGATTATGATCAATAAGTCACCTTCCAAATGTAGTTTTTTAAAACCATATTTTAGACCCCACTCAACTACCAAAGTGTTGCTTGCCCCTCAACTGCATTTTTCATGCCTCTCTCCAACCGTTTGGAACCCCAAGCTACAATATTGCCTTTCCAATCCCGAAACACCACCCCTGCATCAGAGGTTCCCAAATTTCCTTTTGATACTCCATCAAAATTGGCCTTGATCCACCCTTCTTCTGGTGGAATCCACATACAATTTAAATGAGCATGTGGTTGCCCAATAGATGGATCATCCCACCTAGGTCCACGAGCAAGCCTTTTTTGGATTTTTTTAAAAAAGTAATATGAACATCTTCATTCTTATAAACAAGAGAAAATGATGAAGAGGATTCAAATTGAATCACTTAAAGCTGATAATTATGAAACACTGTGCATAATTGTGTGAAAGCTGTGTAATCAAAAAATGAAAATTTATTTATGATATCCTTTAGCAAAATATTAATCAAAAATTCTTTAAATGTCATCGTTGGACGCAAGATAAGCAATTTGTGAATGAAAGTATTTATATCTACAAATAAAATCGGCCACTATTTCCTTAACTCATTGTTTACAATGCACCAAATTAGTTGAAGTAATTTGAGGATCAATATTTTTTTTTAAATGTTGCACAAATGCATCAAACAATTTTAGAAAAGTATCAATTGAATGAGGAGGCAACGAGCAAAACCATTGCAAATCTTTTTCACTTAAGTTGTGGGTAAATTGTTTTCTCATGCGTCTATGATCATGTGAGAAGTCACTATAGAAATTTTAAAATGTTTTTGTATGAGTTTGGAGTCATGTTTTCCATTGCATGTCTCCAAACTGGAACCTCCATGTATTATGGGACAAGAGTAAGAATGATGTCATCACAAAGTGGGCTAGAAATATCACATGCAAGAAGATTGAAATTGGATTCGATTATGGAAGCCAATTGTTGTTGCAAAGATGAAATGTTTTGAACCAAATTATTTATAGTGGCTCTAGTAGATGAATTGGAGTGGTACATGTTATATTATGATGGAGGTGTAACATTATGATAGGTATGTGGAGCATTGGAATAAGTAGGTGAAACAAACGAAAGGCTAACAAAAGGAGGTATGTAGGAGTATTGATTAATAGGATTCCTCCCATGGCTAAATGTGTGGCATCAACATTTTGTGTAAAGGTAGCCAAGATGGAAGATGTATATGTAGGCACGTAGCGAAAAGATGTAGGAAAGTAATGTACAACTTGATTTTTAGGATTTGAATAATCAAGCACTTCAACACAACTTTTCACTAGCATAACACATTTGTCTGCAATATGAGAAATAATATGCAATGCATTCACACCTTGTTCATCACTTTGAATCATCCTCCTCAAAGCCTCAACCAATAGTACTTTCTCTCAATCCAAGTGTTCTTGATTCGTCCATTATTGATGATTATCCAATTTCTAGTCAGGCTCCCCAAATTGTTCAATAGTCACTTGAAGTAAAGAGTTATCCTCATTATGAGAAGCATGAGGGGGATGGTTCTCCATAATGTTAGGTATGTGTTATGTAGGAATAGAGAATTCACTCAATTTCCCATGGAATAGGTTAGTCAACTCAGGTTCAATACCCTTAGTTTTTAAACTTTGGGAAGCCATAAGTTTATAACTTTTTCTTAATAAGATATTGGATTTGGGGAAAAGGGTCATGAATCTCATACACAAAGAGGGATAGGGCTAATCAAATAGATTTGTACTCAAAATTCATTTCATGCAATTGATATGCAAGTGAAAGAATTGATTAAACAATGCAATTTCCCAAAAGAATGATCAATTAACCACGTAATTAAGCAAAATGTACTATAGAAATGATATATTTGAATAACTAATGCTTCTAAATATGAAAACAATATGAAATAACAATCAATCTAAGCATATAAATAACAAATTATGCAATGTGCGGGTCAAGTTCATCGAAAGTGTAATTATGAAAAATGATGGGTTCACTAGTCTATAAATGCAAACTATTAATCAAACCATTTACAACACACCATTAGGAATTTAAATTCAATAGGCCCAACCTTAAACTCAATGGAAAAGGATAGGTAAAGCTATCAAATATTATTCACAAGTTGTTTGAATTGAATTTGTTGCAAATGGTTAACATAGAACAAGAACTAGGGTAAATGATGCAAAATTAAGAGAAATTAACATGAATGTAGAGTTTTAGAATATATATGCAAACATTAAGTAGAGATATGAAAGTGGGAGGTAGAGAGGAACCTGTATCTAAAAATTGAGCTAAAAAATGTTGGACTATGGGGTTAGGTGACCTAGTCTTGAAGGTGTGAGATTCAAATATTGGAAATAGTTTTGGGATCAAAATGTTGCTTAGAATCTCCTTGTAAAATTTTGTTAGAAAAAGTGTTGAAAATTGTTCGTTGATTACCAGTCTTTAGGGTTTTCTAGTTCTTCAAAATATGGTTCAATTTGTCTCAGTGTGTATGTTTTAAATCTATATTCCTTCTCTTCGTAACCTATCACCCACACACACAAGAGAGGAAAAAGGTTTTTGGGTTGATAGGGGATTTCCTAGGTCAAACCCTCGGTATATAATTAACCTCATGATGAATAAAATGGAAAAGATCTTGATCTGGGGATAAAGTGTTGAATTGGAATATTATACCTTCTTTATGAATCTCATTTGCCTTGAAGCCTTCATAAAAAAGTTGATGTTGTCATGTATGTATTTATAATTATTGGATCATGGATGCTATATTGAATGCTTTAAATATGAATACTCGAACTCTCCTTCGTTGCTCTAATGATGCTTGATTGCCTGCTCACACAAATTTGAATCACTCTCGAGGAATTGTAATTGAGAGAAGTTTCAAATTAGGGGGTAAGACTTTCATTTAAACCTATCCTTGTGAAACGTATTGAAAATTATGAACAAGGTTGACGTCAGAAAATATTTCCCGCTCAAATTTTGGACCATTAGAGGGTTAAAAAATGGGCCTTTTGGTCTGGACTATGGAGTGTTAAAAAATGGGCCTTTTGGTCTGGACTATGGTGCTTAGCGCCTTAGTCCAAGAGGACTATGGCACTATGGTCCAATCCATCTGGGTTGAATGAAGTTCGATGGATTAGAGGAGAGAATGAAGATCACAAATTTGACATTAGTGTGAGCAAAACCATACACAATCAGGGCATAAAAGGAAAAAAGATTGAAGTGAGGCCTAAGTGAGTATTAAATTGTATAATGATACAATTTATGACACTTCAATACTATGTAATTACAAATGTACATTCACATGTATATATATAGATACATAGTATATAAGAATAAGCATATAAAATTTTAAGAACACATTATTTTTCTTTGATACATAATGTGTTGAAGGAAAATAGGGTTCACTAGCTTAGACATGCAAACTAGGAAACTAGGCCTATTTCCACTTTGATTACGTTTAGAATACGAAGCCACCAAGACATAAGTATGACTGACTAACACTTTGTAAGAGAGAGTCAATACAATATCATACTCTTAGGGCTTCTATCCTTTTGTTTCTTATAAGTGATTGATTGAATGATTTGATAAACTAGGTGATTAAGACCTATGTCTAAATGAATGATATTGATTGATCTATGAAGTGTAAAATTCATAAATGAAAGGAAAAATGTGCAATGCAACTATAATTGAACCAAATTGGGATGATCTATGTCGTCTTGGGTTTTTTGGACCTTCTAAGCGAGTTTTGGACCTGCGAGATTGAATCTAGGCTCCAGAGGGTTAGTGTCTACTAGATTCAGTCCTTTCTCTTTACCAAATTTTAATTAATTCTGGGTGGACTATGACCCCCAGGCGACTTAATCCTAGGTCTTTCTAATAAAATTGAAAATCAAAACCTATGACAGTGTACTAAGTTGATTTCTTCTACTGGAATATGACCAATTTTGTTGCATACATAGCAAACAACATTCCTCTGCGTAGGTCTAGAGTTCATCTGATTTGGTCTCATCCTTCGTTGGTTAGAAATATGCCCAAACATTCCACAAGCATAGCATCTCTTATTTTGAAAATTTTTTATCATTGTTCTACACATGTTTGACATATGCCCAAAGTTGTTACATATGAAACATTGACTGGTAAAGGTGGAACCATTGTTCATCATGTTATTCATCTTAGGTCTGCATATGACCAAATTTACCCCAAACAAAATATTTACCATTGAATTTATAGACATTAGGTTGTCTTACCAGAGACTTCTTGTCCTTCTGATGTTTTCTTTGACCAAAACCGAAGGATTCTCCTTTCTCAAATCCAAGTCCTCGCATGTCTTTCCCATGTCTCTGACTTTCCAGCATCTCATCTAACCGAGTATAGATAGCTTTTATTTTTTATTTATACTCATTATGAAACATTTCCTGGTAAAGGTGGAACCATTGTTCATCATGTTATTCATCTTAGGTCTACATATGACCAAATTTACCCCAAACAAAATATTTACCATTGAATTTATAGGCATTAGGTTGTCTTACCAAAGGTTTCTTGTCCTTCTGATGTTTTCTTTGACAAAAAATGAAGGATTCTCCTTTCTCAAATCCAAGTCCTCACATGTCTTTCCCATGTCTCTGACTTTCCAGCATCTCATCTAATCGAGTATAGATAGCTTTGATTTTTTATTTGTACTCATTAGTCGTAGAGAGCTCATCTCTCAAGATTATGATATGTCTTTCAAGTTCTTGTCCATCATTCTTGCATTGCACCAATTCAAGCTTCAACTGATCATTCTCATATGTCAACCTACAACATTCATCAGATCTATCCTTCAATGATTGAGTCAAGGTTTCTTCATTTTTCTTTCGGTCTTCTTTCTCCTTTGTCAGCTACATCACAATAGATTGCATCTCATTTTTATGACTGCATTCTCTCTGGCAAGCTTCTCAAATTCATCTGTCTTGTCTTATAGGAATTGATTGTCAACACTTTGTTCTTCTTTCTCCTTTAGCTTATCCATCAACTCCTTTCTCTTTTCTCTAGAAGTTCTCACTTGATCTTTAAGGGTTTCAATGAAGTCTTTAGCTGCATTCAAATTTCTTTTCAAAGAACTTACTTCATTTCTTGATGCATCAAGATCTTCAAGTGCCACACTAAGTTGTCTTTGCAAACTTGAGTCCATTGATTCAATCTTCCGGATCTTCCTCAAGCTATTAGGCTTCCTCTAGGGAACTAAGCTCTGATACCAATTGTTGGAATCAATGAACATTGAGAGGGAGGGGCGAATCAATGTTTTGTTATTTGCAAACTTACTATTTTGATTCATAGTCCACCGGATGCACACGAAAGAAAGTAATATGCTAAAACTCAAAGTAACCAAACAACCATAACACCAAAATTTTTACATGGAAACCCAGAATGGGAAAAACCATGGTGGGATTTGAACCCACAATATTATAATACTATGGCCAGTAGTATGATAATATTACATGAGGGGAATGCACTTGCATTCAGGCACATTGCCTAGAGCTCATTGCTCAATTACAAAAAGTGCTACAACCTAGAGGAAGGCTCACTACCTTACAAGCTAATACAAAATGATTACAACAATGAATGAACTGAAGTATAGCATCTAAGTATGCCAAATTGTAGTTTTGGTTAGGCTCAGATTAACTCTTGCACCTAATATGTCACTCTGCTCTGTTTTCCTATTTTGTCACTCACCGGACCACCAAAACCTTCAATCACATTCACCAAACTCTCAAATTTTCTCATATAGACTCTCTTCACACATAAAATTCACCAAAATAATCAACCAAGTTTATCTTATATATCTGCACCAACAAAAAGACTCATTAACCATGTCGACTTCCAAAAACTGCACAATATGAAACATGTAGTAACATGTCAGCGCAATCCATCCACAAATGCATATGCAGACCCACAATAGATTATGACAAGCTTCACACACAATAACACAATTACCTCGAACACAAAACCAATCACCAAAAACAAATCAGGCATTTTGGATCACACAATAGTCATCTAATCATACATTAGCTCTGTTCTTCCTAGATCACCAGATACTGGACCTTGAATCTTGTACTACAATACACACCAAATTGCAAAGTAAGATGCCTCAAATCATGAATTAACTTCCTCGATCACCGCAACCAAATTTACAGCACCAATAACAAGATATGCACACTAATCTCATGCTCTACTAGTTACTGTGTTCTACCTTCCAAATTTATGCCTGATAAACAATATGACTTTTGGTAGGTCTAATCTGCATATACCAGTTAGAGTTTATTGACCGAGTTTCCATCAATGACAACCCCTAAGCAATCTCCCCCTTTGGCATTGTTGGCAACACTATGAAAATTGAATTGTACACTCGAGACTGCAAAACACCAAAAATTATGACTCTCCATAAATTTGCAAGCTCCCCCTAAGAACATGCATCATTTTTTACCGCACTCACTCCCCCTTTGACATCAATAGTAAAAGTAGGAATCCACCAAAAGGTATGTACAAAAAAATACCTACAGTGATTTACATGGATTGGAAAATGTCAGCATAGGTTATCTATAAGGACTTTAGATACTCATTCCATCCTCTAAGAAAACAATTTGAAACATTTATCAAGGCACTGAACATGTAGGCATGTATTTCTGCACCCTTAAGGTTTGAGGGGACAACCTTACCCAAATCACTCACAACATCCTGTTGACTACCAAGCAAAGTATCTAACCGTGAAGTAATAAGGCTTCTCAGTTCACCTACTCTGCTCATAATCTGGTCGCTTTCCTTGTGCAAGCTCTTAATTTTATCTGTTAGATCCATTGCTTGAGCTTCAAGACTACTAGCAAAAACTGAAAGAGGGGCAAAAGATTGTGAAATTGTACCTAACTGCCCTTCATATTTCGTAATCTTCCCGTTAATGTCTAAAGTAAACTTTGACAAAATAAGACATGACTTATATATCTTTCTACCTTCATATAAGGCATCCTCAATACTCTTTACCATAGAATTCAAAACTACCTTGTCATCCTCAAGCACTTTCAAGAAGGTTTGGAATCTCATCTCATTAAATTTGTTCAAAACTTTTATATCTGTAGCTTTTTCCAAGGATACAAAATGAGAATCGACTGCATGTAACATATTCTTAAGCTTACCAGAGAACGAGTCACCAAAATCCTACTTAAAAGAAGGCAAAACTTTCTCTAAAACACTGGTTGCCAAAGATATAACCTCCTTGTCTTCAGATTGAGACTTTAATAAGTCCTCACTTGCTTTGATTTGGTCCAGGGTGGCTAACTTTAATGCTTGAATGGGAGAGAGTGTTCAAATCAATCGGTCTATGGGAAAAGACCTCTTCATCTATAGCAATTTGCTTCCCTTTGTCAGGTACAGTGGCTCTTGCCATGGTCAGTGGTGCCTCTTCAACCTTCTCTTCTCCTTTTTCTTTCTTTGCATCTACACTTGCACCTATATCACCCTTTGTTGCATAAACTTTTACTTATGTTTCTTCACCTACTCCCTTCTCACTTTCAATCTCCTCAGTTTCTTCCTCAAAATGAACTTCCATAACCAAAGGATCTTGCACTGCATCACCGAAGTCCCCAACTACCTAATTATCAGTGGTATCATTTGCAACTTCATGCTCAACAGGATCAATCGGACATGGCCAATCCTTCTGCTCATGAGAAACTTCAGACTGAGCGTGAACTGCCAAAGTAGAAGTATCTTTGCTCGATTGCCCTTCCGGTTGGGAATCATCCTTCTCCGGATTGATTTGAAAGTTATTTTCTTTCAAAAATTCCTTTAGTACACCTTTTGTCTCCTTAACCACTTCATCTACTCTTCCCAACGTTATTTTATTCACTTTGTGTTTGCTTCGGAAGTTTTCCTTTTCAAGTCCCAAAATTCTTTTTATTTCATCATGTGTTACATCATGACACAACTGTACTAAGGTATATTATTTCAATCTCTCATCCTCTAAATTGGTCACGTGTCTCCGAGCACCCAAAATTTCATATAATTCCCTTGGAATTAGAGATGATAGCTCTATCAATGCTTTACTAAAAATGTTCACATATTGTACAATTGTTTCCTCAATGGCCCTTTGATATTTGTCATCAGAATTTTCATAATATATAGGACCTTCCTTTACAATTTCATTAATAATTTCATCCAAGGATTTTGGAGGCACAATAGTATAAGGACCTTCAAGCTTACCCGATTTAAGAGCTTCATCAAGTTCTAATTTTTCTTTCTGCTTGGTTTGGATTTACCAGATGGCTCACCTTGAGTTTAAGGCTTCTTTGTTGGTTGAGTTTCGCCGAATGGAGGCTTCCTCACCACTCGGGCATAAGTGGTTGTCTTCTTTACGTCTCTGATCTCTTCATTTGATTCGGTTTCCTTTTCTGCAACAACATATGTTCTAACTCGCTTCTCCTTCTTTCTCTTCTTTGCTGCACCGATTGATGATGATTGTGGCTTGGGTGGAGGAACTACCTTCTATGCACCAGAGGTAGGTATTGAATTGCTCTGTTTATCCTTGGCCTACTTGGGAGGAGTAAAGACTGGTTTATCCTGTTGCTTTACCATGTATTCCTCCTTCAAAATATTCTGCTCTTGGGCTCTTTGCATAGCTTCTTTAGTTATGCCCATCTGATCTGCAAGATGTTTAAATTCCTTTCAAACCTTTCTCTTCCTTCTAGAATCAGTGAATTGCTTATGTAGGCTCAAGTCCTTTTATTTAAAAGTACCATATCTTTCCTCCTTATCATCCACAGGATTACTGAAGAAGTCATCGGTTAGGAGGGACCCCAAAGAGATCAATCTGGACCGGTCAACAAGAGTAAACACAATAGAAACACAAAGATATGATGGAGGCAATGTAGAACAGAATGTTTTATTTCACTAAAATTGATTACAACCAACCGGTAACAATAGGGTTATAGAAACCGGCTCACAGGGCTGCTAAAACATGCTCAAAGTAAATAATAGTTCAGAACCGAGACCTTCAATCTTAAGATCTATCTTCTACGCTTAGTATAACTACTTGATTGTTCCATCGTTACATTATAATACATAATTATAATTATATTTATGATCCAAGGGGATCTGGTCGGCCCAAAAAGGGATCAAAACCCAAAGAAGAAGACCTAATGTGTAAAATCAACAAGGTCGGCCTCTGGCAAGAGATTCCTTCGTAAAATCCAAAGGATGAAGTGTAGATCATGAGAAAAGGTTGGTCACATGCCAAGAAACATCAGAATCAATGCCCAAGGCTCTGCAAGCTTTGGAAGGGGTTCTAGTAGATCAATGAAAAATAGGTCCAGGCACCCGGTAACAAGAACTGTCAACTGATAACAGGAAATTGTCAAGGAAACCGATAGCGATAACTTGTCAAAAAATGATCTAAATGCGATGCGGTTTGGAAATAAGAAAGATGATCAAGTCTTCAAGTAGAATCCAACTCCACAGGATCTGATGAGGGAAAACTGGGACACACAAAAAGAAATGTTGAAACTACAAACAACAAGCAAAACAGAAAGGAGTTTTCTTGTTGCTTTCGTTGTGTTACTCTTGCTGCATAAGCCGGTTGATTCTCTTTGAGGTTTTTACTAGTTATGGCTGCATTAGTTACTAAGGAGGTGTTGAGCATAGGTATCAAGAGTGATCTCATCCACTTCATATCCCATAGGAAAATTCCAAACTGTCCTAGGCTCAACTGCTTCCATGTGACATTGATCCTTATCCACCATGAAGCAAATTGTATTTTCATACTTCTCAATAATAGCCTTTGGAATTTATTCTATGCCTTGCATTAGCTTCTGAAATGTCTTAAAGTAACCCCATAAGGAATATTTTTGAGCAAGTGCATCACCCAAACCCTACAATCCTTCCTTTATTTGAGTTGCCACCGGTTTGTCATATGCCCATTGAACCTTTCCAATGCCAGGGATTTCATTCAGAAAACACAATACCAAACAAATAATCAAGGAACCAAATTTAAACACATGCTTCTTGTCTTGTTTGATCTTCTTTACATTACTCATTAGCTTGCTAAGAAGCACCGCACACAAATCATACTTCTTATCTTCTTTTAGCATCTGATAGGCTGCATAAATAGTAGTACCGGATATTGAATTTTGCCTACTGGATTGATATACCTTGTATCCTGTTACCATCGAGGCAAATCTTACATCATGCTCAATGATATCATTGATTGTCATTGACCGACTATCAAATTGGGATTTGGTAACCTTTGTTATAGTTGTATTCTGAACTTTCCTCAATTCGGGGATCTCACCAGTTGCATTTAAACAAGTTATTGCTTGAATGGCTTGCTTTGTGATCTTGTGGGGTTTGTCCAGCCATAGAAATTCATTGTGAATTTGGCTTAGGACATACCTTACCCATTTGGTCTCATCAAATACTAGGAAGTGTATGAACATAATAAAACCCTTACTCTCTAAATTCTTGAAATTTGATTTCAAACTCCCGAAATCATCAACCATGTGCTTAGCGTATAGGGATAACATGTTTGAATTGCACAATTCTTCTATATTGCAATGTATGTATGCCCTAATGCCTTCATTGTACAAAAATCCGTATGGTACATACGAAAATGCACCATTTAGATCATCTTCAACTGACTTAAATGGATGTTTCTTGAATACGAGCCTAGCTCTTTCAATGATTTTGACAACAAAAGGAGTTGCAATGCTAGAAGATGATGCCATTTCAAAATTTAGGGTATGAACTGATAGCTTTGAGAATGGATAAATACCTTTTCAATCACAACTGGATGCAAGGAGTCTCTGACGAATCGCTACAAGCTTGGATTTCACTACTATATCTCTTTCGCCCTGCTGCTCTGCTCTTACTCTTCATTCACAATGTGAAAAATGAATAGAGGTATGCCTTTTTATCCTTCAGAAACCTCACTTTTAGTTGTAATAAATGTATAACCCTAAAAGCTTTTGGATACCTTATTTTTCATGAATTCACTTATCAGAATCTCAAATCATTGTGAATTCTTCTGGATATGAACTGCATAATTGATCTCCATCATCTACAACCATTCTTAACCGATTACAGATCTTTGAAAGGGGGTTTTAAAGATCTACATGAAAATCTTCCCCCTAAGTCAAAAATGCCCTAGTTATCGGATGAGGTTCCAACACCAGATTCAGGTGTGGAGTCGTTCTACACATTTGAATCTTCCTTCTTCACCCACATCTTCTTATGCTAATCCCTGATCTCTTCCACCTTTTCTTTTCCCTTTTCATCTGATTTGTTCTTGTTCATCGAACCATTGTTACTCATGTTCTTACTTCTACAGTATTTTGCAATATGACCAGGTTTGTTGCATTCATAGAAAACAACATTCCTCTACACAGGCTTGAAGTTCATTTGATTTGGTCTCATCCTGCATTGGTTAGCAATGTGCCCAAACATTCCACAAGCATAACATTTATTATTCTGAAAAATTGTTTATCATTATTCTGCACATGTTTGACTTATGACCAAAGTTGTTGCATATGCTCCAACAAGGCTACCACATCATTAGGTACCATAGGAGGAGGAACAACAATATTTTGTAAAGTATCTTAAAGCATAGTATGGTATGTGGGTGAAATATTTATCAAGTCCAAAAGGGATATCTTAGCAGGAGTAACATAAAGTTGTTCGATAAGATTATACTCCTTACTAAATTGTTGTGAAGGACAAGGAGGGAAGAAAAAGTTGAGAAGGGGGAAGAACATTTGAATCTTGCTTGTTGTTTAGAGTGTTATATGTGTGAGATATTGCATGATAATTGGGTTGTTGAACACCGATTATCATAATCACTAATTTTTTTTTAGGTTGAAGGACATCTTGATGAAGGTGGATGAAAATTTTAGGCTTCTCACTACCCATAACATGGACGTTATTGAGTTATTTGGGTTCTTTGCTTCAAAGATTTCATTTTTGGAATCAATAGAATCAAGGATATTAACCTCTTTCTCCAAAGTATCTCCATGAGTAGGAGAAAATTTGGGATCTAGGGATAAATGTAACTCATTAATGCTTCATCTTTGGAGAGAAGGTCATTGAAATGAATATAAGATAAAGTATCATTAATGGAATTGTGAACCATATCAATATTCTCTACCAAAATATCATCCTCTTTCACCAAGGTTCTCTCATGGGGGAGAGAATAATCCATATCATTTTCCAATAGTTCATCCCAAATAGGGAGATCATCTTCTTGCATTGATATGTCTTCATGAATAGGAGAATCCTTAGGAGAGGACAATGAAGCTAATTTATAAAATACATTCACTATTAAACCAATGTAATTCAAAATGAAAACATGTGGTAAATGTATGAAGCAATATGCAAATTTTTATGTATTTTTTAACTAATGCGAGTGCATAAACAAAAATGCATGAAAATAAAAAATTTTGGGTATTTTTCCTAAAAACGAAAATCAAAAGCAAGATGTAGGACATCGGGTTCACCAAAATGTAACATTGGAAAATAGGGTTCAATGCTCATGCATGCAAACTAGGAAACTAGGCCTATTTTCGTTTTTATTACATTTAGAGTATGAAGCCACCAAGAGATAAGTATGATTGACTAACACTTTGTAAGAGAGAGTCATTTCAATATCACACTCTTATGGATTCTATTATTTTGTTTCTTATAAGTGATTGATTGAATAATTTGATAAACTAGGTGATTAAGATCCAAGTCTAAACAAGTGATATCAACTGATCTATGAAGTGTAAATTTCATAAATGAAAGGAAAATTATGCAGTGTACTTGTAATTGAGTCGAATTGGGATGATCTATATCATCTTGGGTTTTTTAGACCTTCCAGGTGAGTTTTGGATCTATGGGACTGAATTTGGGCTTCAGAGGGTCTATACCTACTCACTGCTGAATTTCAACTGATTCTAGGTGGACTATGGTGCTCGAGGCGACATAGTCTTGGGCCTTTTTGATGAAATTGGAAATTTGAACTCGTGATAGTGTACTGAGTTGATTTATTTAGCTAGAATTTGATTTGGACTTGGATCTATACACGACAAGAGAAAATGGTGCTTGGGGGCTATATAGGGGCTTGCCTTAGTCAAACTATAGGTTGAGACTCAACCTATAACATTGACGAAATGAAATAGAAGTCTGAATTTGAAATAATTAAAAGGAAATGCTTGAATTGAAACAATTATACCTCGAGTTGAGGTTGTAATGCTCTTAGGATAAGATCTCCATGCATTGATACAATAACATGATTAAAAAATCATGAAATCATAAATAAAATAATGCTTGAAGATGCCTTGAAGCAGCTTACTGAGATGAGATGCTCATGAGATTTGTTGTTCTAAAAATTTAGTTGAAAGAGATAGAGAGAGGCCTTTTATACCTGATCAAGCATTTCGAGGTGCAAAACTTGGAGCAAGCCAACACGAGCAAAGAATTCCTTCTTAACCAAGTTGACCATTAAGTGATTTAAATTTGAGCAAAAACACTGGGCAGTGGGGGTGCCTTGATTGGTCTGCTCCCTCCAATACGGGCCAAATTTAAACCCAATGCCCAAAATACCAAATAGAGGCTAGGATAAATATAAATTGAGTTGTGATGTTGGGGTGAAATATACAAGGCTACACATGTTAAAAGAAGGCCTAAATAGGTGAGAAATTAGGGGATGGAAGAATTAAATAGCAAACCTATGATATAAGGGCCCATGTAAGATTTTGTTAAGATTAGAATTGATAGAGAACTCATAATATTAATTAAAATATTATTTTGAATTAATAAAGGTCCTATAATGCATAGAGGAAAGAGAGATACTAAAATGAGTGCTAGGAGAGTGTGAAATTGGACACCCTAATTAAAGATTTACAATTTATGACAATATGCATATAAATCTAGAGACAACGCATATACATATACATATTGTAGCATGATAAATTGGACTCCTTTAAATATGGAGTTCAATTTAACACTCTTCTCTAATACTCGTTTTATTATTTCTCATTTCTCTATGCATTATAGGACTTTTATTGCATTAACTTAATATTTATTTCAATATTATGAGTCTTATTTCACTTTAATATATCAACACTTTATTATACAGGTCCTTATTTTAAGGCGTTCCCTTTATCTTATTTCCTTTCAAACTTATATGGATCCTATGTCATTTCAAAGTTCAATGCACCTTTTCTTATAATTAAGCATCATAAATTTTCATATAAATTATATTTGTGGTATCAAGGCCCTATTATCTCATGTCCCTAAAAATTGAGTCTATTTTGTCAGGACAATGGTGCCCAAGCACCATTGTTTGACATTTTTTGGCTAATATTTTGGGAGGATAATATGTTAGTATTGTCATTTCCAAAACTGTCTCTAATGCAAAAATATGATAATTCTAAGTCAGCCAAAAGATGATTTTACTATGAAATCCCTAAATAAGGTATCACTTCTAGTTCATTTCAATATATCTCATCTATCATTATCATGTCATCATTATGCTATCATTCCAATTAAAAGAGCAACTATGATTCAAGGAGTAGAAAACTACATACAACAAATCATCTTCAATTATGTTTTCATGGTGAGTTTACAATGAATTTTATGATGATATATCATGTTATTACATAAATGCATGGAAGACTTATCCTAAGAGTTCGTTACATCATCAATTGAATGTACAATCATTTCAATTAAACATTTCCATTCAAGCATTTAAATTATGATTTCTGCTCCCAATTCATCATCGTTGTAGGATTGAGTCCTAACCCGGGATTTGACTTAGGCAAACCCCAATAAATCCCCAAACACCATTCTTCTTCTTTTGTGTGCAAATTTAGGTTTAGCTACATGCTTCTGATAGAGACTGTAGACATGATAGTGCTTAGGACCTATAAATAGAGGACCTCTCCAAATTTTATTAAGAATCCTCTAGACAAGCACGTTTGGGCACCGTTGTCTTCCCATTTTAGGCTCAAGTTTCACAGGAAGTAGGCATATGGTCTCGAGGTTTTAGATCTAGCTCATTGCTTAGAAATTCTTCAGTTGGACAAAGGCGCCTAAGAATCATTGTCTAATCAATTTTGACTTAGATTTTTGTGATACGTTCCTCTCTGCATCCCCTTTTTAGATCTAGGTTAGTTTTGTGATTAACAGTTTTGTATTTACTTGTTTATGATGTCCATTGACAATTTTGCACCTTGTAGCCCTAGTTCTTCACATTCAATTAATCTCCTTTCAATTGCTCATTTTCAACTCAATCAATTAGTATTGAATTCAACCTTGTGCTCAACCCTTTCCCAATAAGTTTGAGATTGAGCTTATTGAGTTCATTCTCCTACTAAGTGTGATTATTGTGAAATAGATTTAATTCCTAGTTTGCATGCATGAACTAGTGAAACCTATTTCCATCTATTACACACATATACATATACATATACATATACATATACATATACATATACTGTGCATACACACACACACACACATATATATGTATATATATGTATGTACATGTAATATATATACATGTGTATTTACATATGCATATGCATACACATACACATACACATACACATACGTATACATACACATACACATACACATACACATACACATACACATACACATACACATACACATACACATACACACACATACACATACACATACACATACACATACCCATACACATACACATACACACACATACACATACACATACACATACACATACACATACACATACACATACACATACACATACACATACACATACACATACACATACAAATATACATACACATACATACACATACCCATACACATACACATACACATACACATACACATACACATACACATACACATACAAATATACATACACATACATACACATACCCATACACATACACATACACATACACATACACATACACATACACATACACATACACATACACATACACACACGCATACACATACGCATGCACGTGCACATGCACATGCACATCCACATACACATACACATACACATACACATACACATACACATACACATACACATACACATACACATACACATACACATACACATACAAATACAAATATACATACACATACATACACATACCCATACACATACACATACACATACACATACACATACGCATACGCATATGCATACACATGCACATGCACATGCACATCCACATCCACATACACATACACGTACACATACACGTACACATACACATACATGTACACATACACGTACACATACACGTACACATACACGTACACATACACGTACACATACACATACACATACACATACACATACACATATCCATATCCACACACACACACACATTTGAACATTAGAAGATTGATCTACATATTGTGGCACCAAAGAAACTATATGCTCAGAATTGATAATGATTCCAATCAAGCAACTTCAATCCTCAGCTCTGCTCATTGTCCATCTCCATTTCTTATCGTTGGTCCAATAATGATTTTATTATCCTTGTAGCATCCTAAATTGTACTCGCTTACAATTTTGTCCTCACATAGGCCTCACTTTGGCATTTCAACTTTTGATGTCTGATTGCAACGTTGATTATGCTCACACCTCATTCCAAACTTGCATTTTCATCATCTACCCAGTTCCCCCCCCAATCTAGAGTCCTAATTTTCAGGACTAGGTGGGCCCACTCACTAGGGCGTACCATGCCCTGGTCCTCTTAACTAGTCCCTAAAATGGGGCCTTACAACAATTATCACATATGAATGGGAATTTGGATCCCGTGTCGGCCTATTTTAGAAATTCAATTTGATTTTCGAGTAGACAAGTATTAAAGGAGGTCTACCCCTCTCATTTGAAACCTAACCAAAATCAATATCTCAATTACACTCTATCAAATTCAAGTGAGCAAATAATCAATCATTCATCAAGCATTGGAGTAAAATTGAAGTAAAGTTGAAGTATTGAAGCTGGCATCCATGACCAATGTTTTATGAAGACACTCTACATGAAACCCTAAAACCTTTGTGAAGGTCAAACAAAACTTCATCAAGGTATACATTGTTGTTTTAAGTATTTTCAGCCTTTACCTAAAAAGGAAAAAAATCATTACATTTATCAATTCAATTTCATGGTTAATTCCAAAATTGGGGTTTGACCTAAGGTGAACCCTTATTCCAAACATCTTTCCCTCTCTTTTTGTGTGGAGAAAATAAGTGCAAGAGTTGTACTCAGAAATTTTAGTAGTGTCGACAGTGACAAAGAGGTTCAAATTTTGACAACAGAAAATTTGGAGGACCGGGATGAATCTGTGCTCCCTGGTCCCAAAAAATCAGGCTGAACTTTTGAGAACGAGTTCTAAACACCTTCTTTTGCCCAGATCTCATTTGGTGGCTCCATGGGACATTTATAGCTTATTGTTTCTATCAGTTTACTTCAATTATTCATGGTTTTGCCCTAATTCATAATTGGGTTATTTGGTGGATTTACTTAGTGTAACCCTTATTCCCAATGTTTCCCATGTTACAATTTTGTATCTTATTGTTTCTATGCATGGATGTCATGCCTAAAGAAGAAAATTTTGTTCTCCTTTAATAGAGTCATAGTCTCTTCTTTTTTTCCCATTGATTGTATTATCAATTCTCTCTGTATGTGCTCTTCTTTGTTCATGAATCGCATGTCCTTTAAATGTGTTTGAGACAGTAGTTGATTTCCTTCTCCTGGCTCCATACAACTGTATGCATATATATTATGTATGTTTTTATTTGCCTTTTCTTTTGTTCCATTCAATGGAACCAGTAATAGCTATATAATAAGTCAAGCTTGATTTTCTATGCATTTGATATATGCTTAAAAATTATATCGATTTATATATATTGCTTCACTTTAGTTTGATTTTCGGTTTATAAACTGGCATTTGATAACGCTATTCACAATATTATTTAAATTGTTATGTATATAAATATTTATTTATTTTTAATTGAAAAAAAGTAGATAATTTTGTTGTAGTAAAATATAAACCAATTTAAATTTTTGAAACAATTTATTTATGTAATCATGAGAGCATTAAAGATGGAAATTTTTGTTTTCTCAATATCTTATTTTCAACACAAACACATTACAAGCAAGTACATATCCATAACATCATTCACACGTCACATTTAATTAATCTATGTAACCATAGAATCAAACAATGCACAAACATAATAATGTAGTATAAGTTGTACGTGAGTGTGTTCATATACATCAAGTACCATCATGCATATTATTGTCAAATGGCTAGGACACTTCTACCTCAGACAAATTTTTGTCTTTGACATGTACCTACACTCACTTGCACTTAGATTCAGATCAGTAGGTTAGTCCCATAATCATAGTCAAAGCACGTGTGAGAATAAAACTCATAAACATGATAATCATTTCCATTTTAATTTCATTTTTTATGTATTTAAATTAACCATCTAACTTAACAATCACACACATATAATGAAATATTTAATCAAAAAACATGAGGTGATGTCCAATAGTCTCATCGAAGATGATGAATAATAAATGTAATTAAAGGTTGAGATGTAACACTAGTTAGAAAATTAAGTGTTTAAGGACTGACAATTATGGTGAGTTTTGTTTAACAGAATTTGACAAGCTCCTACAAGGACCATGGGAATGAGAGACACGAGAAAACTCCATACACCCCACAACAAAATGGAGTTGCATAGAGGATGAATAGAACATTGATGAAGAGGCCTAGGAGTATGTTGAATGGTATTGGCCTTGAAAAAAAGTTGTGTTGAAGTTGTAGCCATTACATGTTGTTTGATTAATAGATCTCCTACTTTGGCACTAGTTGAAAAGACATCCATAAAGGCATGGTCTGGTAAGAAGCCATCATTGAGAAATATCATAATATTTGGTTGTGAGGCATATGCACATATGCTAAGTGATAAAGATCAAAATTAGAGAGCAATGCAATTAAGTGTATCTTCATCGACTATGGTGTCAATGTGAAAGGTTGTAAGCTTTGGGATCTACTTGCAAATAAGGTGTTATAGAAGAAGTGCAATCTTCTATGAGTTGAAAACTTTCACTATTAATTTGCAACTAGATAAGGAAGGAAAACAAAAAAAATGAGGTAGTTTAGGTACCACCTACTTCGACAAAAATTTAGTAATGCAATCCTGTTAGATTTGATGATGAGGAGAGATCAAGTAGCTCTAAAAGTTCTGAGGAAGAACAAGAACCCCAACCTCAACAATTGAGTAGGTCTACTTGTATTAGGCAACAACTTGAAATATTTGGTTATTCATATGAAAGGTTTGGATGTTCTTTGTTTTATTGCAATTGCATATTTGCTTTGATTAATAACACTGATGAGCTTAGGACTATTAGAGAGGCTATGTGTATGCATCATGCAAAATCCTAGATGAAAGCCATGAAAGAGGATATGGTTGCATCGAAGATGACCACTACATGGGATCTAGTACCATTTCCTGAGGGATGTAAACCCATTGGATGTAAATGGGTGCTCAAGAAGAAATTGGGTCCAAATGATAGTCTTGAGAAGCATAAAGCATTGTTGGTTGTGAAGGGGTATTCTCAAGTGGAGGGAATCGATTATGGTGAAATATTCTATATTGTAGCTAAGTTGACATGCATTCGATTCTTATTACCACTTGCAACAACTTATGACTAGGAAGTTGAATAGATGGATGTGAAGACAATATTCTTGCATAGTAATTAGGAGGAGAAAATTTACAAGTCATAGCCAAAGCATTTTGTCGAAAATGGAAAAGAGAATATTGTTTGTAAGTTTAATTTTTTTTATATGGTTTAAAACAATTTCCTATAATATGGTTGTAGACACTTAAAAATAATTATTTTAATTATTTTTAAATTCCAAACATAATTAATTTATTAATTATGCTAATTTTTAATTCTCCTCAATATTAATTAATTATAATTAATATTGTCACTATAGTCTGTGATTGATTTAATAAATCAATCTCCTTTTATTCTTCTAAAAATCCTCAATATTAAATCTTCTCAAATTCCTCCTCTTAACTAATTAATTTCAATTAATTAGTTAACCTAAGTGATTCCTACAAATCACCTTTTCCTAATCCATCATTAACCTAATAAATTCTTCTAGAAACTTCCTAAGCTCACTTCACATTATTCTTCTAATTTTTAATTCCCTCCACTCATTCTCTCTCCTAGTCAAATCCTCCTACAAACCTTATCTACCCTAATCCCACCTAATATTTCCTCTAATCCCTCTCCTAATGAGTTGCTAGTGGCTAATCATCATGATTAGCCACAAAGACAACTCCTTGTCTCTTCCATCCAACCACTCTCCTTAAATGCCCTTTTCCTAGGTGAATGTGAGATTTTCAAAATCTCAAACTCTCACATTCCTCTAGGCATCTCATCTTCCAAAGAATTTTTAATTCCTCCTTATTCCTCCAATTCCCATTAGTATCCTTTTTGAAGAATTTTTAATTCTTCCTTTTCATTCCTCAAGAAATGTCCCATCCCTTGCTCTTCTCAAGGCACATTGGGAAGTCTTCCCAATGTACCTTGAGGAGTGTGGAGACAAGAAATGCCTTTAAAACATATCTCTTAGTCTCCACACCTCCTCTTGGGCCTTGTGTGGGCTCATAAGGAATCCTGACCCTCCATCTTGGGTTAATCCTAGCCCTTCATTTCTCCTCCTCTCTCCCTATAAATTGAGGACTCCATCCTCTCACATTTCATCTCCAATTTTAGCAACTTCATGTTGTTAGTTTGTGCCTAGAAAACCATCTTTGCACCCTCATCATGCCAAAGTTATCCTTCATCCATACTTAGCCATATTATCCATCTCATCCTTCAAATCCATCACATCCATTTGTGCACAATGTTGGAGAGCCAACCACATCAAGCAATCTAGGAGCAAAATCGACATCACGTTGGAGGCATTTGGGCTCACTTCGACTTCATCCAAGCTCCATCCAAGGGAGAAGGTAAAGGTTTGCAAGGTAAAAGCATTTGTCTTCATGTTTTTTATGTGATTTGATTTATGCTTCATATTTATATGTTTTAGTGTTTTTATTTGGATGCTAACCATCCAAATCCACCTTCCTTGCTTTTCCCGTCTTCATTCTAAAACGCTCGGTGGGACCCACGTCCCTAAAAAGTAATATTTTTTGAGTTTTTGTGAGTTTGCAAGTCGCAGGTATCGGAACAACGTGAGAGATTGCAAATCAATGCGAGCGATTTGGGTTCAACGCGACAGACATACCTTTTCGGCACGTGCCTAGGCACATCAGCGCAAGCGCAAGTGCATCAGTGCGACCGTTCTCAAAATTCAAAATTCATCCTACTTTCTATTTTGTTTAAAAAAAATTACTATCTATTTTGTCTGTTCGATGCATGCGAAAGCGAAAGCGTTTCAGCGCGAGGGAAAATTAACCAGCGCAACCGTTTTCAAAATTTCTCGCCCTCAGCAAAAATTTGGTTTTTGAAATTTGAATTTCAAAATTTAAACCACTAACTTTTGTTTCTTTGTTTTCAGGATTTTAATGCGAGCGCAGGCGTTTCAGCGCGACCGATCTAGACCAGCGCCACAGACAAGTATAAAATCACAATTCTGTCTGCTTTAATTTCTTATTATTTTTATGTTTGTCATCTGCAACGCGTACACAAGAGTTTTGGCGCTTCAACGCGATTGACTGCATTTCAGCGCATGCGCTGTATGTGCAGGCCAGTGACTACTGATTTATTTTTTTGAGTGTTGCAACTTTTCTCGATCATCCAAGACCTAGAAAACACAAAAAACTACTAATCCGAAATGTTTTGCAGGTTGCCTAGGAGTTCCAACCAAATATTGTGTCTTTTTTTTTTTCTAGGCACCTTGATTTAATTAAAGGATAAATGAACCATTGTCTTGTGTGTTTTGTGAAAAGTGTAAAGGTAGGAGAGTATGCTCTCGTCTAGCTAGACAATCAGAAATCCAGACCCTCTAAGTTTTTCACATTTGTTGCATGCTTACCTTTAGCGGGCCTGCCCTCCCAACTTGCTCTTTAAGAAGGTAAGAGGGGAACGACCCAAGTGAGTACACCCGAACTTGGGGTTCCCAACTCACTATAATAAATATGCCATTGATGATGAAAGGGTCAATGGTTGGGGCTATATGAGAGTTCACTCTCACATTGGGTGCTTAGTAGGATCCTAGAGATCTCAATCACGCTTGCGTGACTACTAAGTTCTTGGTTCTTCGTTGGGCTATAGGCCTCAATTGCGCTTGCGCAACTACGAAGGGTAGCTCCTAATGGGAAGACATATTAAACACCTTGTACATAGTGGCCAAAAACCTTCTACAGTCATTGGTGCAGGAGGTCGGACCTCCGAAGCCACCCATATTTTTACGGCCCTTAGTAGAGACACAAAGTTCACCATGAGGAGTTTTCATGGGAATTGATGCTTGGCTGTCCTAGAGAAGTGAGTACCGCGGAAGGGAGCCAGTAGGGTCAAGCATCTAAGTGTCTGCTTTGGGTAAGCGTAGCTGGGAAACCAATTGGGATCCAATGACTATTGTCCTTGCTAGCCTTAAGAATGTTGTACATGAGCATGAGTGTTTTTGAGCTAAAATTCATTTGATCATTGTGTTTGCTTTGCTTGATACTTGCTTGCCAAGAGTAGACTAAAAACACATCATTATCCTCAAACGCTTTGCAAAAACATTTGTCTAAAAGCAAACAATCATCCAAGTCACTATCCACACAAAGTCCAAAATGCGTCAAAACTTCGTCTGTTTCATGTTTCATAAACCTAAGTTGTATAAGCATCCTAAGAAGTCAATCCACTGACCTATCAAGAAAAAGAAGCTCACACAAGCACAACTCATTAGGCGTCAGAAATTTTGGTATACAAACCACAAACTCTTGCTTAAACATAGGACATTCTTGCATCATTACCACGATTACGTCCATGGTCATAGCAATGAGTTTGATGCAAGTGATGAACTAAGAGTCTGTGCCCTCCATCAAGATTCAGGTTTGTCTTTCAACACCAACTATTGTCAAAATCAGGGTGGTCGTGTCCCTCCATACAACTTGCCATCCGAACCAATCATCTATTGATTCATGTTCATGCCAAGGATAGCCTAGTCACCAAATTTCTTTTAATCATCACTATCATCCCTCTTCAATCAATCGTCCTTAATCTTTTCCTAAGGACTTAGCACATCAATCAATCATGAAATCAATCACCTTCAATTAGCAAATCAATTCTCAAAATCTAAATCAAATCATCCTTTAATCCAATTTAACCTCACCTTAAGGTTGCATGCCTTGTGAAGTTCCATTTAGACCTCATCATTAATCACTTGGCTTTTGTGCTTGAATAAGAATCCTCTCCAAGTTCCTTTGCCTTATCCTTTGAGTCAATCAAGACTCTTAACTTACGCCTTTGCTTTGCTTAGGGTCATTAGTCAACCCTTAGTGGAAGAAAGGCTTTTTAATCATCATTCCAAGGTCTAAATTCTACCCAACTTGGTCATTACCTCGCTTGTGGTTTCATCTACCACCTAAGATCCTCATCCAAGGACTAAGGTGTCAATCCTAATCAAATCTAGGTTCTAATACAAGGACCCTACTAATCAGAAAAATCCCTTTTCATCAAAGACAAGTCCAAAAATCCAAAGGTCTCGCTAAGTCCTCTCATCAAAGATTTCCTCCTCCAATCTTTTCTAAGGTTATTCTTGTATGGTCACAACTCGATCTCAAAAGAAAAAGATGGCCCAACAACAATATGGTATGCCGGATATTAATGTCCTACACAAGATCCTACACAAAGTGTGCAACCTAGCACTCAAAATCAAATGCAAAATCCTAATATGGTTAACCAAAATGAACTCTCTCTGGAACTGTAAACTTTCCTAGCAGACTCTTATAACCAAGACATGACTGGGAAATTTATCCAACACAATCCTACTGCGCTTGTAAAGGCCCTCCTTGAAAATGGAGCTCAACTCCCACCTAATTTTGATAAATCCACCCTTGCTCAACAAACACAAGGAGACCTCGCTCCCACGCAGAATGTTGCACCTATTATTCAAACTCAATCAAATACAGCCCCACCCATCATTCAAACCCAATCAATAACACCCACGATACCTCCCCCCATGGTCTCCATTCCACCTTCTTCCTCCTTACCATCTATACCACTATCAAATCTGATCTCATCTATTCTCCAACATGCCTCTATACCATCTTATTCTACTCAACCATATATTTCTATTCCACAAACTTCACTTCCTGTCAACAATGTCGCTAACCTCATTCGGGCCACACTTAATCCTGTCACATCAGTTTATGGGCCACAACCAACCGTCACTAAAGCCCCTGCGACATCGGTCATCACATCTCACATTCCCGCTTCCTCATCGTATCAATACATTAGTGGTGGTGCACCTTCTATGACTCATCTGATTCTAGGGGCGAACGCAATCCATCATTTCCAAAATCCACACCAAGACCTCATTAAAGAAATTCAGGACATGAAAAACATCATCAAAGACATATCAAGAAACCATACTCATTTGAGGAATGTTGTCCTTGTCCTTATGACCCATCCATATCAGTTGCACCCTACCCCCCAGGGTTTGAGATCCCTAAATTCACCAAGTATGAAGGCAAAGGGAACCCCCGCAACCATGTCTGAGAATTTCACATCCTATGCCAAGAAGTCTCCTATAGTGACCTATACCTTCAAAGGCTCTTCCCTAAGAGTCTCACGGGAGATACTCTGGCATGGTTCTTGTCCTTACCACGAGGTTCCATTATCTCCTTTCCAGACTTGGCAGAAAAGTTTGTGGCTCACCATGCCTATAACATGGCTAATGATGTTTCCATGATGGACCTGTGTAACACAAAGCAAAGGCCCGGAGAGACTTTCGCCAACTTATTGCAAAGATGGTGACATCTCATCAAGAAATTTCAATGGGATATGCCAGAACAACACCAAATTGAATTATTTCAAAAGAACCTAGTGCCCGAACTTTCAAGACCTCTGACATCTCAATGTATTAAATCTTTCCAAAAATTGACTGATAAGGGCCTAGCCCTCGAACGTGTCTTGTTAGAGGAAGGAACCCTGAAAAACTACCAAAGATCAACTCAAAATTCTTCCTCTTATCATAATGATAAACCAAAATTTTGGTCCAAGAACAAGAACGTAGTCAATGATGGTGTAACTGATGCAAAACGGGTCCAGACCGTGGCCGCTCCTCCAAAACCCACCACCACTAATCATCAATTCAACAATTAAAACAATCAAAATCAATCCCAAAAGCCTCACAACAATGTCTTAGTCTAGGGGCGACCACCCCGATCCAATAACAGGACTCCAAGAGACTTCACTTCTCTTGTTGAGCCTATTGAAGTGGTATTTCAAAAGCTTGTTCAAGCAAGTGTAGTGGTTTTCCCGATCACTCGCCCATTTGATCCTAATCAACCCAAACCTAGGTGGTATAATGAGAATGAATATGGTGAGTATCATCGTATCAAGGGACATGATACACGAAAATGCATGAAGCTTAAAATCTACATACAAGACCTCATTGATAGGGGTGAAATTGAAGTAGCAAATGTAAAACTTGGTAATAACAATGACAAAATCAAAATGTACCAGGAACCTTTCCCAAAACATGATAAGGGAAAAGGCTCATCATCTAACGCGGTGAATTATGACTACACTAATCACATAATTGGCTTTGACTCTATAGAAGGTCACATTGAGCCCGCAGACAATCATGTAAATGTCATAACTATCCAAGGAGTTAATCCTCCCCCATCCCAAAGAAGACCTAATCCTAATAGGATAGTCATTCAAGGCATTACACCTTCCATCGCCTACTCCCAGAATGACTGCAATGTAACCACGCACCGAGGTAAAGTCACCGTCCAAGGAGCTCCTCCCCCACCAAACCCTCCACCCATGTCTTCCACCTGCCAATATGACCTCCTTGACCAACTTGGGAAGACCCTTGCACAGATATCCATTCTAGAACTTCTCAAGACTTCCCCTATCCATAAAGAAATTTTGGAACAAGCCCTCCTTGAGTCTCGCGTTCCCAATAATATCAATGCTACCCAATTCCAAGCTCTCATTGGAAACCTTGTTGCCCAACAACACCTTGTATTCACTTCCAATGATTCTCCTATAGATGAAGACCATAATAAACCTTTTGACATCGAAGCCCTTATCCTAAAACACAAGGTCAAACGTATCCTGATAGACAGTGTATCCGGACTCAATCTGTGTACATACAAGTTAATAAAACAATTGGGACTTTCTGAGGACCCGGTATACACATCAGGAAGGATCATAATAAAAGCATATGACGATGTGGAAAGAGTTTCAAAGGGCATGATCACCTTACCTCTTCATATGGGCCCTATCACAATTGAAACCCCTTGCCAAGTACTAGATCTTGATCTTGGATTCACTCCTTGCAAGCCATACCCTCCACTTATCACCAATGCATCAAATTCCCCTTCAATGGAAGAGAGATCACTATCAAAGGTGATCCAAAACCTTTTCAATATTGCAAGCTCTTAGAGGGGAAACATCCATATCATTGCCCACTAAATAGACCCTTGCCAACTCATCCATCTGACACATCAAATGTTGCCTCCACCTCATCCCAACCAGACACACAAATCAAGATCTTGGATAATGACTATGGATAATACAAATTGGAGGATGTCTTATTAATAGGCAACCTCCCCCTGTCTCCTAAGTCATTTGGCAAACCAAAAGAGCTCAAAAAAGATCAGAAGCCGGTCATACAATGCAAAGATACCACCTTCCAGCAATGGGGCCCACTTGATGAGGAGAGCCTCGACATGAATGTCTCTTCCTGGTTGTACCAGGAAGAAGATGAAGATCCAGCAAAAATATCTAAAAAAATGTATCCTAAAGCATCAGCTATAGTTGAAAAAATGGGTTACAAAGGACACGGCTTGGGATCAGAGGAGAAAGGAAGAAAAGCACCCATAAATTCTATCTCCTACAAGTACAACAAAGGCTTGGGGTACACCCCAGTGCCTAAGATTACTATCATTGGTGGCCCTTCAGTCCTTCCTTGGATATCAAAAGCTCTGACAAAGAGGAGCTCCATGAAATGCCTTATGAATATGAAAACGATATCTTCTTTGACACTCACATCAATGCCATCACCCCCATAACCTCTCCCATTTCACTTGAGCTACATCTTGTCCATCCTGAACTCATAGACTGGGGCCGACGAGACAAAGCCACTTGAGATATCTGTGCCAAAGATAATGCTCTCATTACTCTCCTGACTATGCGAAACTTGGAAGACTGCAACCGAGTAGACGATATCCAACTACATGAAAATGGATACTTTGGTAGTCAGGTCAATGCCCTTAGCCACAAAAAGATAATCAAAGCAAAAAACATGATTCCCTAGGTGAAAACCTCTCTGAGGCACCTCTGGATGAGCAAAAAATAAAAACAAAGGGTGTATCCGAAAGTGAAAACTTGGAAAAGGCACTTGATGATGAGGGACTTGACCTCCCTACCATTGGTTACCTTCCTCAAGACAGGTCAAATTTGCTGATAGAAGAAATAGACAGTGTCAACATGGGCACCGAAGACATTCAAAAAATATGCTCATTACCAAGTCCCTCATAGAAAAAGAGAAACCAGACTTCATAAATTTCCTTAAAGAGGTAAAAATCAATTTTGCATGGTCCTATATCGATATGCCAGGTTTAGATCCTGACTTGGTGGTTCATAATCTTGCTGTCTGCCCAGACGCAAAACCTGTGAAACAGAAGTGGCACAAAATGCATCCGCATATTGCACTCCCGGTCAAGGCAGAACTCCAAAAAATGTTAGACGCAGAATTCATCAAACCAAATGACTATGTTGAATGGGTCTCCAACATTGTACCTATTGAAAAACCCACTGGGGGCATCCGTATCTATACTGATTTCTGATTTCTAAATAAGGCTTGTCCTAAAGATAATTTCTCGCTCCCCAACATAGATATGATTGTGGACCTTACAGCAGGGCATGAGATGCTATCACTTATGGATGGATTCTCTGGATATAATCAAATCAGGATTGCAGACGAATATCAACATAAAACTGCATTCACAACATCGTGGGGGACTTTCTGTTACTAGGTCATGCCTTTTGGCCTCAAAAATGTTGGAGCCACATATCAGCATGCCATGACGACGATTTTTCATGACCTCTTGCATAAAATTATGGAGGACTATGTGGATGATCTGCTAGGCAAATCAAAGATGAGATAGGAACACATCCCTATCTTAAAGCAGGTCTTTGAAAGATTGGAAAAATACAAATTGCGCCTAAATCCTAAGAAGTGTGTTTTTGGGGTCACATCGGGAAAACTACTAGGCTTCATTGTTTCTCGCAAAGGCATCAAGGTCGATCCTGGAAAAGTAAAAGCCATCATGGAAATTCCTCCACCGAAAACTCTCAGACAGCTGCGCAACCTCGAGGGAAAACTCCAATCTATTAGATGTTTTATTTCACAACTGGCAGATAAGTGCCATCCATTTGCACACCTATTGCGCAAAGACACAAAATTCAAATGGGATTGCTTGTGTCAAAAGGCCTTTGAAAAAGTAAAAGAATATTTGACATCACCTCCAGTGCTTATGCCTCCTACTCTTGGAAAACCTCTTATTTTGTACAATGTGCTACCGCAGTGGCATTGGGGGCATTGCTGGGACAAATATATGATCAAGGAAAGGAACATGCCATTTACTACATCAGTGAAACACTAGTAGGGTATGAACTCAATTATACCCCCATTGAAAGAGCATGCTTGGCATTGGTGTTTAGCACACAGAAACTCCGACACTATATGCTGAACAACAAAACAAAATTGATTGCTAAGATTGACCTGCTTAAATATCTCTTGTCAAAAGTTGCCTTCACTGGCAAAACCGCTAAATGGGTCATGCTCTTAAGCGAGTTTGACATTGAATATGTAGAAATAAAATAAATCAAGGGACAGGTCATCATAGACCAGTTGGTTGACGCTCCACTTCCAGGTGATCATCCTATTCTCACATAATTACCGGATGAATTCATTATGACTGTCACCACATCCTCCACATGGCAATTGTACTTTGATGGCTCTTGCACGCAAAATGGATCGGGGGCAGGAATACTATTGATCACACCTCAAGGAGATGGCATCCCAAAGTCATACAAGATAGCTTTTGCATGTACCAACATCATCACAGAATATGAGGCACTCATTATAGGATTATGCTTGGCTATCCAGTGGAAGATAAGGGTATTACAAGTCTATGGTGATTCCCAACTTGTCATAAAACAAGTCAATAATGAATACCAAACAAAAGATGACAAAATACTTCCCTATAGTAGCATGGTTGAAGATCTTAAGCAACACTTCACAATAATCAAGTTTGATCAAGTCCCGTGAACAAACAATAGGGCTACATATGCAATGGCCACCATTGGTTCCCTCCTTTAGATTCTAGCACATAGTCAGAAGTGTGAGTTCTTGGTCGATAAAATATTCATACTGGCATACGATCTACCAGAGTCTGAAATGGTGTGTGTGCTTGTTGGTCCTGAGTCCCCCTGGTACTAAGAAACCTTTGGTTTCCTAAAAGACAATGCCATTCCCCCACACCTTACCAAAACCCAACAACAAACCTTCATTCGTCGATGTGCTCATTACACTATCCTTGGAGACACCCTATTCAGAAGACATTTTGATGGTTCACTCCTAAGGTGTTTAGATAAACAAGAGGTGAAATGGGCATTACATGAAGTACATGAAGGCATTTGTGGGGCACACTCAAGTGGGATCACCTTAGCTAAAAAGTTTTTGAGAGCAAGATATTATTGGCCTAAAATGGAAGTAGATGCATATAACTATGTGAAGAAATGCATCCCTTGCCAACAACATGGCAACAAGATTCGTGTGCCATCACAAGAATTGCAATCGTTCATTACACCCTGACCCTTCTCACAGTGGGGGCTCGATCTCATTGGGAAAATTCACCCCTCATCCTCCAACAGGCATAAATTCATTATCACCGCCACCGAGTCCTTCACCAAGTGGGTAGAGGCTATCCCTCTTACTTTTACCACTGGAAAGCAGATATCCAAATTCATCCTAAACTACTTGATTTGTCAATATGGCATTCCAAAAGTTATCATTACTGATAATGGTAGACAATTTAAAAACCAAGATGTCAAAGAACTTTGCCAAAAATTCAACATCCAACATCGCTTCTCCACCCCATATTACCCCCAAGGCAATGGTCAAGCTGAGGCTTCTAATAAAACCCTAATCAGAATCCTCAAAAAGACAGTCAATGAAGCTGGCCGTGATTGGCACCTCCAACTCCATCCTGCTTTGTGGGCTTGTCGCACCTCCATCCGCACACCCACAGGCACTACCCCTTATTCCCTTGTCTTTGGCTCTGAAGCTGTACTCCCCCTTGAGATCGAGATCCCCTCTCTAAGGGTATCACTACAAAATATCCTACCAAATGAAGAATACAGAATTGCCTGCCTACAAGAGCTAGAATTGTTAGATGAAAGGCACCTCAAGGCCTTGAACCATCTTTGGGTATATCAGAACCATCTACGCATGAGTTATCATAAGAAAGTCAGAACCCAAGAATTCCAAATTGGTGATCTTGTCCTCATGGAGAATCAGAAAAACCTTCAAGAAAGAGAAAAGAAAGGCAAGTTCGAGCCTAATTGGCTTGGACCATATGTAATCACAACAAAATATGGATAAGGAGCTTATCAATTGGCTACTCCTGAAGGCGATCCTTTGGATGATCCAATAAATATCATGCACCTCAAAAGATTATATGCCTAGTCCTCAGAAGGTCTTAAATTGTCAAATAAATAAATAAATCATGAAAAATACATAAAAATAAGAAAAAGATCCTTAAAAAATCGTCACTAAGGTGAAAACCTGGCAAACAGGCGCCTTCTGACACAAATTTTTTTTGTTTGAAAAAATAAAATAAAAACCAATTCGTCCATAAGTGAAAACCACTTTGTGGCGCTGTGGACAAGTACCTTGGTGAAAACCTCCATGCAGGCGCCAAGGTAAATAAACTGGATCCATTTTCTATCAGATCAGTGCTCCAAATCACCCTCCCATCCAATCCACCCATCCCAACATTCCTTCCCTTCCACCTCCGAACAAATCACGCGTCTGATGATGAGTCTTCACCTAAATCATGAATAAGGAATATCCCATCAACTGAGCTTGTGTACCTCTGTGTGAACTTCATGAAGTCTTCAAAACAATCCTAAGTCCACAAGTTAATCTTCAAGGCTATATGATCACTTGCCTAATCCAAAAAGTCCACCCCCTTTGCCCTAGGGATGAATCCTTCCCTCGCCTAGCAACTTAATCCTCCATCCTAATCTTACTCTTGGAAAGAGGTATCAGTTGATCATGAGTGAATGACTTATTTGATTTCTTGGATTTTTCATTTAGAATTGCATATTTTGCCCTACGACTGCATCTGTTTATGACTGCCCGGATTTTCCATATCCAAGTATGTTTACAATAGGTGCATACTGGGGCATATTTTCATAGCATGGCATATTTTGGATCTCTCTTTTATAAACCGGTGACCTGGTACCAGTGTTTATCAACACTTACCCTCTTGTGTACAAGAGGTATCAGTGTGTTTGAGGGTTTCCTTGCACTATCACCCACAACTTTTATTAGTGTTTCTCAACACTTACATAGTTGTGTGTAAGGAATTCCCATTTGACTGTGAGTCAGTCCACACCTTGGGTTTCTCATGGTATCCTGATTCCTATAATCAGTGGTGCAAGTCACCCGGGGCAATATCAAACTAGGTTGGTGGTGCAGGAGCACCTGAGCACCTGAATGCTCAAATCCTAGCAGGTATAACATTTTATTACAAATTAAGCATGTGTGTTTATTTTATGCTTATAGTAGGTTTAATAGGTTTGTTTTGTGGTGTAATAAGGCTTGGAACTCATTTGTGTTTAAGAGTTTCCAAGATTTTTGTTTTTTTGCTCGACAGGCTAAAAATTGTCAATTTTGGGTCCAAATGAGCATTTTTGAATTTTTTATTTTGGAAAGCCTTGAAAGGCATTGGAGCATGTTTATTTAGTTTTTCTAGATGATTTTGATTCATTGGTTTGAGTGCCAAGTCATCGGAAGTCAAAATGCAATTTTTGAGCAACAAAAGTTGTCAAAAGTTGTCAAAAAAGTGGTTTTTGGTGGTTTTGGTTAGTTCCAGCCTGTACCTATCTGTACAAGGGCTTCAACAAGTTGGCACATGTATACAAACCATGTTCCAATCATTGTATGGGTTGTTCATTTCAGAAAATTAAGAGAAATACTTATTTTGCTCTCATTTTTGTGAGTTTTTAACTAATTTTCTGCACTTTTGAGAGTACAGTCCGTACCATGGCTCCATGAGTCCATACTACTCCTATTTTTCATTGCTATGGTCTCTCTTGATGTTTTAGTAGTGATCTCTGATCTTTTCTTGGGGTTTGGAACAAGTTTTGTTTGAAGTGCTCTTGAAAAAGGCATTGTTTTGTGGTTCCAATGGAAGATTATTCATGGTCCAACTAATTTCTTCAAGGTCTCTTCATCCATGGCTTTGAGGGAATTTTTTGGATCTGTACATACTGTACCATACATCCATTTTCCATTTCTAGCAATGTACAAGTGTTTGTAAACCCATGGCAAGTATGTGGAGTGAGCAACTTGGCTTGGGTATCCTTAAAGTTGTTTGAATGGTACTTTGCTGTTTATAGCATTGTACTTTGATAGTTTGATGAAGAATTAAGTTGGCAAGAGTCTTCATTGTATTCCACCATCCTTGTCTCTCTCATGACTTGGTTGGTTACAAGAAGCAAAGGTGTAATCAGATTGTAAAAATAGTGTGTCACTGTTTCATGGATAAAACCTCATTGCCAACCTCCCAAATGGATAGCATGGAATGATGGATTTCTCTTTATGCATCATGGGAATGTATTTGTAAGTGTTTTCAAGGTTAAGAAGACAGGGTACACCATTTGATTGTAAAGGACCTAAATAAGGATCCTAGAAAGGTGTATTTCTTTGTCACAGTCTCATAATGTTGTCAGGTTTTGAGGCATCTTCTTAAGTGTTCAAATTTACAAGATCCTTGAAGAGGATATATATATTGTTTTACCTTGCCATTAACACCTTTTTTTAGGCCAGGGACAGAGTGAAGAAGTGAATTAAAATAAAGAAAGCAAGTGTAACAGTGTTAATACTGTCAAAGTGCAGTGATGGCGGTTTATGAACAGCAGTTATAAAGATCCCTTCTTATTTGCTTTGCAGGGTGTTCACACTCATTTTAAGTCTTTGTTTCATCCATATATGATATACTTTCATTGTATATGGTTTACAAATTTTCAAAATGAATGCAAAACCTTAAAAACATTGTTGTCCCAGGCCTCTAGACTGTTATTTTTGTGTAAGGGCAGCAGTATGGCATTTATTTGTCATAATGTCAGTGTTCTAAGATAAGATTTGAATCATTGGGAGTGTTTGGTATATATCATAGCAAGTTTTGAAACCTTTAATTTGGTTCTAGCATCGTGGAGGAAACCTTTAATTCGCAAACCCTCACCAAAACTCTTAAAAACCCTTGAAAAGTGCCTATTTTGTGGGACAGCACTAAAATAGTCTGTACAGTACTTGCCATAGAAAAAATCCTTGAGCTTTCAACATCAAATGACCACATATCCAAGGGTTTGTCATGAAGTTTAGCAGGTTGAGTAGGGTGAACAAATTTCACTAAAAACTAGGGCTAATTCTAGTAGCCTTTTTGGAGCAAATTTGACCAATTCATGAAATCGGTAAGGAAGGGGAAGAAATTGGTTGTTTCAAATCATCAAAATTGATGAGTAGAGACCTGAGACACCCTACTACAATATCCAAAGCATTGTATTGAGCCATTTGATCAAATTGACCTTTTGCACCTAGAAAGTTGCTTTGAGTAACCCTACGTTCCTTGTCTCAAATTGAGAAATTTCCATTCTTGAGAAGTGAAGGATAGTCATCATACCTTGTAGACCTATCTAGATGTTCAATCAACAGATTAATATGATTTAAATCCTTAAAGGAGAAAATAATATTAGGTAAACCATGGTTCTCCAACAGTTGCCCATTCCGGGAAGAGAGGAGATTCAGCCAGTTGGACAACCAAACTTGTTCATTTTTGGTGACACTCAAGAGGACCTCATTTCAGACTTGAATGCCTTAGCATGGAAGGTAAGGAGGAGTGATTTCCAATACAATAGGGTGCAAGTAGTTTTGAATAGAGAGGAGGAGATAGGAGAAAGGTTTAGAAGAATCCCATTTGTGCCTAGGGATTGATTTGGGAAGAACATTGAGAACAAAAGCCCACCAACCTCAAAGAAGACTAACCTTCTGTCATCCCTCCTCATCAGTTGGCTCTCCACATTTTTGTGCACAACTTTCGCCATCATTCCACAAATTCCTAACCTAATAACCCCCATGGAGTCCTCAATTTAACTCATTCCCCATCTATTCCATATTCTTCTATTTTCTAGCTAAGATCATTATGTTATTATGGGCATATTCCCTCTTTGCATTATTCATTCACTTTATCCATGTAGGCTACATTATTCATATAGATTGCATTTTCATTTCATTACACTACTCATTTAGATTGACATTTTTCCACAAACATTTATCACATAGGTTGCACTTAGATTTCATCACATGCATCATTTATAAATAAACGATATTAATTCATCCACGTAGATTACATTACATTACTCATTCATTTAGATAACATCATTTACATATCGTGGCATTACATTCATTCCTCATATAGATTGCATCATAAATCATTTACATCTACATATCCATCATGCATTTGCATATGCAACATATATACACATCAAAAAACATGATCACTCATCCTGCATCCAAAACGTGTCAGCAACAATATCATAGGCATACATATATAAACATCTATTCTGCATCACAAATAGGTCAGCACAACATATCCATAATTACATCCATACATCACATCACAAGAAAATAAAGAGAATCCATCATAATAAAGAGCACACACCATCCATCATCACAAAATCATATATATATATATATATATGCTCAAAAGACATGAATATATCTGTCATAATACAATGATCACCCCAAAAGGTCAAAATATGATACATAAGCCAAAATGGAGTTAGCTCTCCCCTCATGTCTCCCCACCCTGCTCTGTTGTACCTCCTCCACCTGAACCTCCTGCCTCCCCTCCTCTCGGTGACCTAAAACCCAATGATCCACCTGTCTGCTAGCTCTGCGTGGGTTGCTGACTCTGTGTCCTGTGAGATCGCACACTCTCAGTGTATGAAGTTGCTCGTTGTGCCGCAACTACTACTTTGTGATATAGTCCCCTGTAGTACTCTGCCTCCCGAGCTGCCCTCTCCGCCCTATCCCAACACTGCATAATATCAACGTATATTTGCCCCAGCGGGCTGCATCCCTTTCCCCCTGCAGGCGTATCACATCTGCCTCTGCCCTCTGCACTCTGGCCCATAGCCCCTATAGATCATCATCATGCTGACGGATAACATCCTAAAGGACCGCTATAGTTGTCCATGTTCGTGCCTCCTCTAACATCTGCTCAGACTCCTCCCTCTCCTACCTCAGGGCATCCACCTTTGTCCTCCCTGTATGGAGGCTCTCTGTCAATTCTGTTATCTCCCGCATCAGCCGCTCCACCTCTGCCTCCAAACTCTCCCTACTAGCTCTCTATTTATCCTCAATAGAATGAAGCCTCCCCCGGGTAGTATCTCGCTCCTATTGTACTCTGTCAAAATCAACCTGTGATATCCCTCCCCTCTCCTCCACCTATGCCTCAGGAACATCCTCTCCCCTGCCACCCACGGCCTATGCGGCCTCTCCTGCTGGTGCTCCCTCTCCCTCTCCATCTCCCTCTCCCTCTCCCTCCTTTGGATCCCTCCTCCATACCACCCTCACTCTCCTCTTCTGACCACCAGCACCAACCACAACTCTCTCCCCTGGGCCATCATCCTCACCACCAACTACCTGGTCTATGGTTGGTTGTACCTCATCGCCCTCCAAAACCCTAGGAATGGTAAGACGTACTGGCAAGTGCCCCTCCCACCAGCTCCTGTATCCTCCCATCATCCCTGGATCCTCACCTGCCCCCATCTGCTCATCCTAGACCAAATGAGACACTGTCTGAAAATTGGTCCTGCTCTCCAATGGACTCGTCGTCAGGCCCCAATATCTCACCTCCCGTGTAATCTGAGGATACACTGGGATATCCCCCACTATATCCTGAACCTGTCTGAGCTGTCTCACCACCCTGTACGGTCCATAATACTCCCTAATGTACATTGATCTCCCAAACATCCACATCTCCACCCCAGCCTAGTGCAGTTGCCAATCACCCCTCCATCTCTCACACCCCAAAAACGACTGCCATGTAAATTGCATAAGCTCATCCAAAATCCACAGCCAAAACCATACAGACCCTATCTGAGTATAGTGCAACAACCTCCTATACCTATCCACATATGGCTATCGAGCCCGCCTGTCCTGTACACCTAGTGGCCGAGTAACCGCAATGTGCTCCCAAGCCCAGATGTGGAGAAGTGTCACTCCTGCTGACAAACTAGCATACTCCCTATACACCACCAGATGCATATCATGATATAATTGAGCTAACATCACAGCTCCCCATGCATACTGCATGACATCATGAACCATGAAATAAAGGCACCTGATCCATCCAACAGGAAATCCATGCCCACTTAGATCGTGTATAATCCGCCCGCTCAAGAATCCACAAATCACGAGTACCAAGCGAGGAATCCACTGAATCCCCATCACCCTACCCAAGTGCATCCTACTCCTGTCTAGCATCGATGGGGTCTCATACTCACAAACCTCCTAGAGATAAAAATCCGCTGCATCCAAGTGGTACTCTGGGATGACACCACGAATGGGGATCTTCAAGATCCTCCATACATCTAAAAGGGTCACTATCGCCTCGCTAGTAGGAAGATGGAAGGTGTTATACCGACTGTCCCACCTCTCAACTAAAGCTATCATCATCGTAGTATGAGCCCGTATCCTCAGCCACCTGCCCACATAGTGCAATCCTAGAGCAGCTAGCACCTCCAGCTTATCACGACCCAACTCCCGAAATAAACTCATAGTAGTGGGCCAATGCTCCCTCGAAGCCAACAACCCCATCTCCGCCTACATCCACCAAAAAAATTCATTATTTCCATGTCCACAAGTCCTATTCTACCCTCCGGAACCAGCCATACCCTCACCTTATCCCAAACATTCTAAAACTAAACCTAACCCTCCCCCTCTAAAGCGCATGCACTGATTTGTCTAGCGCTCGCGCCAAAACCGTGGCGCTGATGCTAATAGATAAAGCTTACCTCCCCAGCCCTCCCTCCAACCTCTGTCAACACGAGCGCCCGCACACCAGCACGAGCGCCCACATAAACCCTTGAGCGCCCATGCGGATGCGTGAGCACTCGTGTCGAAGCAGGAGCACCCGCGCTAATCAATCCCCATCCCCCAAAAAACCTATTCTACCCACTTCCTCCTAGCAAGCGCCCATGCTATTCGCTAGCGCTCGTGCTAACCCATTGGCGCGCGCACTGAAACAACGATCAGCGCGTGTGCCTTGCCAAGTCTAGCCCTAAATTTAGCCCTAATTCTACCCCTATCCTAAAAATTTCAAAAAGGGGAATGGTCCTACATACCAGTGGTCCATAGTTAGTGGGTGTGTCGTACCGCCGGATCCTCTCGGTGCGATGATTACATGTAGGAATGTGATCCATATTTTCTTATCTCCTTCTAGGCTCTGAGTGGCTCCAAGGCTTGTGTGTAACAATGACTCCTCATTGGGCCCTTTGTGGCTTATATGGGCCCTCGCGAGGGCCCATTTCCTCCATAGTGTCGCATCTTTTATTCTATCTCCTAGATTTTCTACATCTACTTCCTATTTCTTTTTCACTTATCTCCTCCACTCAAATTATTTCTTCTTTATTTTCAAGAATTTTTTTCATTAATTTTCTTTCGACAAAATTCTCGAGGAGGCATACACCTGCCACGCTTTACGTTGGGGCATCTATTTCTTCTTCTTCTATCTTCTACCCATCGCCAAATTTCTAGCTGCGTAAAAGAGGGGCAAAATGTAGACACTTAAAAATAATTATTTTAATTATTTTTAAATTCCTGACATAATTAATTTATTAATTATGCCAATTTTTAATTCTCCTCAATATTAATTAATTATAATTAATATTTTCACTATAGTCTATGATTGATTTATTTAATAAATCAATCTCTTTTTATTCTTCTAAAAATCCTCAATATTAAACCTTCTCAAATTCCTCCTCTTAACTAATTAATTTCAATTAATTAGTTAACCTAAGTGATTCCTACAAATCACCTTTTCCTAATCCATCATTAACCTAATAAATTCTTCTAGAAACTCTCTAAGCTCACTTAACATTATTCTTCTAATTTTTTATTCCCTCCACTCATTCTCTCTCCTAGTCAAATCCTCCTACAAATCTTATCTACCCTAATCCCACCTAATCTTTCCTCTAATCCCTCTCCTAATGAGTTGCTAGTGGCTAATCATCATGATTAGCCACAAAGTCAACTCCTTGTCCCTTCCATCCAACCACTCTCCTTAAATGCCCTTTTCCTAGGTGAATGTGAGATTTTTAAAATCTCACATTCCTATAGGCATCTCATCTTCCAAGGAATTTTTAATTCCTCCTTATTCCTCCAATTCCCATGAGCATCTTTTTTGAAGAATTTTTAATTCTTCCTTTTCATTCCTCAACAAACGTCCCATCCCTTGGTCTTCTCAAGGCACATTGGGAAGTCTTGCCAATGTACCTTGAGGAGTGTGGAGATAATAAATGCCTTTAAGACATATCTCTTGGTCTCCACACCTCCTCTTGGGCCTTATGTGGGCTCACAAGGAATCCTGACCCTCCATCTTGGGTTAACCCTAGCCCTTTATTTCTCCTCCTCTCTCCCTATAAATTGAGGACTCCATCCTCTCACATTTCATCTCCAATTTTAGCAACTTCATGTTGTTAGTTTGTGCCTAGAAAACCACATTTGCACCCTCATCATGCCAAAGTTATCCTTCATCCATACTTAGCCATATTATCCATCTCATCCTTAAAATCCATCACATCTATTTGTGCACAATGTTGGAGAGCCAACTACATCAAGCAATCTAGGAGCAAAATCAACATCACATTGGAGGCATTCGGGTGCACTTCAACTTCATCCAAGCTCCATCCGAGGGAGAAGGTAAAGGTTTGCAAGGTAAAAGTATTTGGCTTCATTTTTTTTATGTGATTTGATTTATGCTTCATGTTTATATGTTTTAGTGTTTTGATTTGTATGCTAACCATCCAAATCGACCTTGCTTGCTTTTCCCATATTCAATGGTATCAAAATTTTGACACATATGTGTTGTCTTTGGGGTTTAGGAGATCTAAAATTGACCACTATGTGTATATAAATATGAAAATGGTCACATTCTTATCATAGTCCTATATGTGGATGAATTTTTTTTATTGTGAATGGTAAATAATAATTTCATATTTGAAGTCTCAGTTAGCAACACAATTTGAGACAAAATATTTAGGTGTAGTGAGATATATTATTGGGATTGAGATCATCAAAGATAGAGCTATCATGAAGCTTTAGATGAGCCAAAATAAGCATGTTAACTCTGTGTTGGAGATATTCAACATGACAACTTGCAGATAGTTAGTTGTTTTAGTTTGATAGTGGACAAAACTTTATGTGGAGGATTGTCCAAAATACTAAGATGGAGGACATGACTAGAGTGCCTTATGCAAGTGCTATTGGTAGCTTGATGTATGTTATGGTCTATACTAGACTAGACATTGCACAAGTAGTGGGAGTCCTTAATTGGTTAATGACTAATCTTGGTAGGGTACATTGGAATGTGGTTAAGAGAGTGTTCAAGTAATGGAAGGGTACTTTCAAGTATTCCTTGTTTTTTATGGTTATCCTATTAGACCTCAGTATTTAATTTGCATTTGTGGATGTGTGGATTCAAATTGGGCAAGCGACATTGGAAATAGTAGACCCACTAGCAGATATGTTTTCACAATGTTTGGTGGTGCTATCAGCTGGATGAGTAAGCGAAGGCTATATTTTCTGTTGGAAACACAGTTGTCGTAGCACCAAAATATCAACCTATTAATGCTCGATACAATCACGAGACTTAATGAATCTATGGGAGGCGGTTAAGCCATGTTGGAAACCCAAGCACCACACTACATAACACAAGGAGACCAAGGGCACACACCTTGCAATGATCCCCCTTAGCGCAAGCAAGGGGTTTGAACTTGTGACCTAGACTCTGATACCACTTGTTGGAAACATGGTTGCAGTTGCATCAAAAGATCGACTTGTTAATTCCCAATACAACCGTGAGACTTAATGAATCCATGGGAGATAGTTAAGATGTGTTGCAAACCCAAGTGCCGCACTGCACAACACAAGGAGACCAAGGGTGCACACCTTGCAACAGTTTATCTGTCCGCTATAGAAGCAAAGTACATGGTAGGTACTCATGTTTGTAAGGAAATCATTTGTATTAAGAGATTATGTTCTGGTGTTGGTTTTGATGTAGGATAAATTACTATCTGTCGTAACAACCAAAGTGATATTTGTTTAGTGAAAATTCTAATTTCCATGACAAAAAAAGCATTTTAATGTACAATTTCATTTTGATTATGATATGGTAGAAGATGGAAAAAGTTGATACTTTGGTGAATGTTGAAGATGCATTGATGAAGCCAATGAGCATTAAGAAGTTCAGATGGTGTGCCAGTTGTATGTGCCTGGGGAACTTGAGCAGATGAGGGAGATTGACTCTTGAAAAGTCTTCAACAGGTGGAAGAATGTTGGCAATAAGATGTCTCAACCTTAGAGTCCTAATAAGTTTATTGTTTAATTATTTATTGCAACCACTTTGGAAGTCCTAAAATTAGGGGATTAGAGTCATAGGTTGCTTTGTTTGGACTATAATAATTTCTTTAATTTACAATGATGATTACAAGTTTGATGGAAGATTCCTCAAGTGTTATTTTTTGGTAGATGGTATTTATGGTGGAGTTCACTTATCTTTTGAGTGTATGAGTTGGTTTTGGAAACCATGGGCACTTTGCACTCGTGTGTTGAGCTCTATGAATATGTGGCTTCTTAGTGTATTTTGCATGATAGGTTAGATATCTTCTAAGAAGCTATTATGTGCCAAGATTTTCTCCAAAGTTATTTGTTGTTGTAATTACTCCTGAAGAGAATTGGATATGTGCATTCTATTATAACTCTTATTGCTGATAATACAATTGAGCTATAGCTTTTGGAGTGTGGGTTTTTTCTTGAGAGGGTTTTCCCATGTAAATTTGGTGTTATGAGTTTATTTGTTCAAATATGAATTTGTATGTTTTTATCTTATTTGTAATAGTTAAAAGGGTTTGTAAGAAATTTTTGCACTCTCTCTCTTGTTAGATTTAGCATTTGGAAGTGTTATTTTGCACTTTGCTTCCTTTCAATATTGCCTATCAAATCGTTAAAATATGAGACTTCCCTAGGTCCTTAAAGGTTTTTTCATCCTCTTCACTATTTTTCTACAAATTCATATGACCATCCATATGGTCCTCAAAGTTTACTTTAGTGGCGAATATTTCACGTCGGCAACCTAGAAAATGTCGAATATATTGGACCGATCAGGGGTGGCCATGTCGCTAGGAATTTATAAATATTCGTCAATTGCATGACCCAATCACCCATTGTTTTATGTCATTAATTGTATCTATGTGAAGATTTCGCCAATAGAATCTACGTTTTCCACATGGTAAATTCATTTTTTTCGCCTACACTCTCTAAGGTTGCCTTAATAGATGGGCATAATTCGCTAATAGCCATATAAAGATTTATTTGTCAGGAGGACCCAATTTGCCTGACATTTTGCAGACTTGTGTCTCCATTCACCCCAATTTTCACCAACTCTATTATATTATCCAATTAATTGGACGACCCATAATCGCCTCAGAAATTACATAAGATATGTTATAGTTAAGGGAAATCCACCAAATATTTGTATACCATATAAAATTCCCACCAAAATCGCCAAATAAAGATTGGTATAAATACATTTAAATATTAGATCTATCTCTACACAATTTGGTCGGTTCTGGGCTCTCAATTCAGATCAATAGCGAAGTTTCAGACTAAGAACAACCATTGTTGCTGATTGCATTGGCGACTATTAGTGACCTAAAGGTGAGTGATCATATTTTTGAAGTGTTATAATATTATTTTGAATTCATCTCTATCTATTTGCACTATTGAGTTCATTCTTATTCAATGGGGACCCATCGGTGGTCAGCTGGGAGACCTCAAACATCTAGATTGTAGGTCATAGGGCCAATGAATCATACAGTCTAGTCTATTATTACTTTTTCAACAACTTGATATTTTTTTGTAGCCTTTATTTGATACGTGTCTATTGTCTCCAATTCCATTCTGGGGACTTTCTGGAGAACTATGTTCTCTTCAGAAATTTAGGCTGAAATAAAACTTCAGGCATTGATCTATGATCATCGAACGATTTTAAATCATTGGGATTTTAGCTACGTGTGACGTGTTGATGAGGTCGTGCTTATCGATACATCGTGCAGAGTCCAGACTCGATGTGATGTTGCATTAATTAGATAATGAAAATGGCTATTAATAGATAACGAAAATGGCAATGAATTTATGAAATCGCCAATAAAATATTTATTTTTCCATAAATAATGAAATATTAGCCAATAAAATTAAATAATTATCAAATGGTAGATAAAAATTGCCAATACACTTAAATAATTTTTCCTTCAGAGTATAACTTTTTGCCCATACACTTATATATTTTTTCCTTTAAACGAAAAATATTCACCTCCTACATTATATATATTTCCCCACACAATAATGAATTATTCGCTAGGATTTTATGGAATTTTCATACCCTAAAAAAAAATCGCCAATACAAATTAATTTTTTTTTCAAATTTGAAAAAAAATTCGCCATCAATATGAGATTTTCCCCCCAAAAATAATATTTGATTCGCCAGGATTTTACACTTTTTGCTCGGGGAGTGATTTCTTAAAGTTATCCCTAATGGTCCTGTAAAGTAGAAAATTGGAGCTTAGCAAATTCACCACATGGAAAGGGGGAAATCACTAAGCCGATTTTCATGTGGAGGAATTTAGATTCAAAAGAGGGGATGAATCCACTAGATCTAATCCTAAATGATACAAGGATTGAATACTAAGTAGATTGATTGTGTTTCGAATTTGTTTGACCCTCTTTTGTAGGCCAAATAAGTAAAGTGTCGAAATTGAAGACAAAATAAGCAGATGCAGTGAACTACAGATTCAAGATTTCGTTGTGCACCTGGGTTTGAGAAGTATGAAATGGTTCAGAGCCGCTCTACGAAATCTACCAAAAGTAGCAGGGGTCGTGTGTTCAAACCAGGTCGCCCACCCTCTTGGTTCTCTGAACTTTCCACGTGTCGAAAAGGGTTTTTCTATCTCTACAAATAAAGCTTAATTCTAGAGGCATAGCTACGCACCTACTTCATACACATAGAAAGAAGGAGAAAGAGGTTGCGAATAGGGGTTTGCCTAAGTCAAACCCTGGTTTGGAATCAACTTTGAATGAAATACTACAAATGCTTGAAATAAATGATGGAAAAGTATACCTTCAGATCTGCAATAGATGATGATGATGCTTTGCTTCTTAGATTAATTACATATGTTGTATGAAATGACATGAACATGACAAAACCCTAATACACACACATGATTGCAAATGAATGATGTAATAATACTCCAATGGATAGATGAAGAATATGCAGCCTTCAAGAATGATTGATGATGAATGCTTGATGTAGTCGCCTTGCCTTCTCCACATGATTTCCTTATTACTTGTTGTTCCTTATCCCAAATGAGAGGGTAATACTTCCTTATATACTTTCCTATTGTAAAACTTATCAATTTTTTGACATAGGTTGACATGGGGGATTTATTTCCTGCTGAAATTTGAGATAGGGCCTAGGGGCCAAAATAGGTCCTGATTAGGGAGGACCAGGGCATGGCACCTTGGTCCTGGTGGGTACTAGGGTGTGGCATCTTGGTCTTACCCTAATTTAGGCTAGGAACAAGGGGCTATGCAATTTACAAGATGCAAATATGAAGCTTGGTTGCATAGGGGAGGCATAAACATGTCCTGATCAAGCATGGGGATGAGACCGCTAAGGTGATTGCCCCAAATGCGCTCAAAACTATGAGGGGTGCAATTTTAAGATGCTAAATTTAGCCACCATTTTACGGGGAGTATGAGTTTATGCAAATACTCACAATAAAGTAGAAGAAGATGAGGAATGCAGAGTAAAATCACATGGAGTATAATATATCACTAATTTCAATGAACTAAGCCCCCAATCTTAGGATCTTAACTCACTCAAACATATGAAAGGGCACACAAAACAAGACAAAAGGCAGAAAGACAAATAAAGACAAAGACACAAAGGCAAACAAGACGCAAAAGCTAAAGACCAAAAACAAGACCTCAAGTCAACTAGCTGAAGGGACCTCGATATAAAAATGTCTCGACAAATAATATCATTCTTTAAAAAAAATGTCATATCACAAACACAAATGATCACATAAAAGAGAAAAGAAAGCATCATCCATGAACTATCAATAGCCAAGCTACAAGTTCATGAGACGAAGAAGAGAGAGCATGAATACACACTAGATGTGTTTATCCAAGTGATCCATGAGAAGAATGAAGAGAGAGGGCATGGACTAATTGCCCCTAGATGTTTTTATCTAGGTGATCCATGGGGAGAAAAGGACATGGACAACTTGCCCCTATATGTTTTTATCTAGGTGATCCTTGTGGGGAGGAGGGTAAGAATAGTCTAGTTGTTTTTAGTTAGTTCCACCCATCCTTGTGCGTTTGTGCAAGTGATGTCTGGTTTCAAGTGTATATCACACCATGTAAGAGTCTTTGCTATATTTTTGAGTGTGCTTCAACTTGTTTAAGATATTTAATGCAGATTCCAAGGGGAGATTGTGTGTGTACAAATGTGTAAATGCCAAGTGGTGAAGATACATGCCTAGTTTCGAGGTCATCCCATTCAAGACTTTGTTGTTTTCGGTGATGTGTAACCCCATCTAAGACATATATCAAATGCTACATCTAGTTTCGAGTGTGAAGCATCTCGCTATAATATTTTTTACTCCGGTTTCGAGAATGAACACCCCATTTAAGACATACAAAAATTATATGCAAGAGTATAGTACAATATAGTAAAACGGGAGCGATCTGGGTGCCCCCCCTCTTAAGATGTCAACATAACCTTATGTTGATGTCTTAAGGAACCTAGAGACAAGGATACCTTACCTTCAAAACCAAGGAGATATCCTTTATGCAACAATGTCATAAATCCAAGCTAGAAAGGGAATACTCTTCAAGCAAGGATAAGATAGTTGAAAGAGAGATCTTGCAACAAGTGTAAGGGAGACCCTTGGAGGAGAAGAGATCTTTGCTCAAAATATATCTACCCCCGAGAGGAGCTATCTTGAACAAACATAACATCTTCTACCAAAAGAAAGGAAGGAGAACAAGAATTCATACCTTCCTCCCATTGCTAGGTGAAAAGGGATTCTTGATGAAGGACTCTTTTGACCCAAAGTGAGGGGTAAGTTTATGATAGACGTGCATTGCTAAGTGAAGAATATTTTGTAGCCAAGGACTTGATCCTAAGAGAGAATCCTTGAGAAAACAATAACTTCACACAAGGAACAACACCCAATCATGAACAAACACCACTCTACAAAGGAAAGCAGATCCTTAGAGAGGAGAGAGAGGAGGAGAAATAAACCATTTCCCCCCAAGTGTAAGGACAATGAGAATAATTCTACAATTTTCTAAGGAGAGATTAGGCATAAGGAAATGCACAATAAACTCACTTGAATGAATGTTCAATGCAAGAAAAGACATTAGTATATGTAAAATGCATCTGAAAAGAAGTGGTAGTCTTGAAAGAGAAAGAGAGGGGAAGAAAGAAAGATCACATATTCCCCTAAGGAGGGATTATTCATAAGATACATACCATTGCAAGAAAGGATATCAACACATGAAAAATGCAACTCGTAAAGGGAATAGTGATACATTAGATAGAAAGAGAGAGGTAGAAAAAGCCATCCTTGCCCCCCAAGCAAGAGGACAAAGAAGAAAATTACACATCTTCTAAACATAGGTTATTCATAAGGAATGTGTCATTTTAAACAAAGAATAGGTCCTAACCAAGGAACAAACATCTTCTTGGATGAAGGATAACTCTATGCAAGAAAGGACATCAAGTGATGAATAACACCACACAAAAGAAGGGGTAATTTTCAAAGAGAAAGAAAGAGGAAGAAGAAGGTTCACAAAATTTCTCTAAGGAGAGATTATTAATAAAAGATACACCATTTAAATAAATAAATAGGTCCTATCCAAGGAACAAATATATTTTCACATGAAGGATAATTCTATGCAAGAAAGAATATCAATTTATGAATAATGCAATCACAAAGAAAATAGTGGAACTTAAGGAAGAGGAGAGAAAGAGGGGAAATCATGTTGCTACCCCAAGATATTTGATGTTGAAGAAGCACCACCTCTAATGACAAAGAGCCCCTAATTGAGTTGACTTCTTATGTCATAGGGTGAGGAGCAACATGAGGGTGAAAGGAGTACTAAGGCACTACCTTTTCACCTAGAAATAGAGCAAAACCCATTGAAAGACATATACGAGCACGATTGTATTGTTCTTGAACAAATTTCTTAAATGCTTTACACTTTCCAAGAGAATGAGAATAACAACTAATAAAAGGAAAAGCAATATTCTTATCATACTTCAATCTCTAAAAGATTCTAGTTGCTAATATTTATTGATCATTAATAGATGTAGGTTTATTCTTTTGAGATTGAGGACAAGATTTGTTATTAGAAGAGGAAGTATTGTCATCCATTATTTTAACTTTACCACTATCGATAAGTTCTTTTATTGAATTTTGAAAATCAGGACAATCATCAACATGGTGATCATAGGTTTGATGAAATGAACAAAAAAGAGTTTTTGAAGAAGAAGTTCTTTTGTGAGCACTAACGGCTTGTTGTCTTGCAAGATGATTTTGAAGTCTTGAATCCTAAGGAGTCATCCATAGGAGATTTATTATCATTTCCTAGGCCTTCTATGGTTATTTGTGCGGCAAGGTTTATAGGGACTCGAATTCCTTGTTCAAGTTTTCCAGGTCCTTATCCTCTAAAACCTTGTTTTGATATTATGTTAAAGCCACTCCTATAATAATCTTTTAACTGGGAAGGCGGGGGAACATTATAATAAATTTCTTTGAAGTTTGTAGTGTAAGGATGTTTAGAAGGAATGAAAGGATTAGTAGATGAAGAAGGAATATCTCGTAGAGGATTTTCCTTTCTTTCATCATGCATGTCTTCTTTGGTAGATGGGGAAGGAAGGTCCTTATCATATAAGGCCTCATCTTTTCTTAATGTCATATGGGGAGAGTGATCATGAATGAAATGCATGACATCATCTTCTCTACAAATGTTTTGATGTTTAAGATAGGCTCTAAGAGAACAAGGAGGATCTAGAAAGATAGAAACACCAATATTTTGACCTTGCCCTCCTTGCACAAGGGCATGTGAATGAGAAGAAGATGGGGCAATGTTACTCTTCAATGCTTTCTCTCCATTAGAGAGATCATTGATAGGAGTATTAGCTCTTTCTTCATTGATATTAGATACCCTAGGAGAGGTACAAGTATTAGGTGTGTCATTGTCATCTCTAGGATTAGGATCTACAAAATCTTTTAGGTGATCTACACATGAAATACATTTACCCAAAAATATCACCATAACACAACATATATGAGAGATCTAATCTATAAAAAGGAATCAACTTGGAAATCCGTAGAATGCAATATGTCCAAGTGCTATGAATGAAAAGAAGCAACATGAAATGAAAGAAGCCACTATCCAACACATGATTATAATAATAGCAATGTAATCATATGTGAAATAGCAAATAGATCAAATCCATTAATTGCCATGATGAATATTGAAATTTAAATCCAAGCAATTTATTTGGAATAAATTAGGATTTTTAAAACCATTGAATTTATGTAAATTGATGAAATTTGAGAATGAGAATTTGAAAGTTGAGATTTGGAAATTGGAATTTGAATAATTCAAAATTTTAGAAAAATGGTTATTCAATTTTTGAAAAATTATGCAATCTCCATGGAAATTTAAATTTATAATTAGGGCCTTGAAAATAACCTCTTAATTTAAATTTAAAATTACGCACTAGAAGATTTGAATTTATCTAATCATAAATCAATTATAAAATTAGGGCTTTGTTAAATAACCTCTTGATTTTAAAATTTAATTTTGAAATGTTGAAATTTGAGAATTGAAAGAATTAATTTAATTTTAAAAATTAGGGCTCTTTTAATTATCCTCTTAATTTTTTAAATTTTAATTTGAAATTCTCCACAAGAGAATTAAATTTAAAATTAGGGTCTTGTAGAAAGAACCAAAATAGCAACCAAATTTGAAGAGGAAAATTCAAAATTTAAACAACCCACAAGCTTAATTTAAAAATTAGGGTATTTGAAATTCACCACTTAATTATCACTTAATTTTAAAAATTAATTGTGAAATTTGACTTGTAGATGAAAATTTGAATTTGCAAATTGAATGAATGTTCAGATCTAAAATAATTAATCCAAATTAAGCAATTCGTAAGCTCAATTTTGAGATTAAAAATCAGGGTTTTAATGAAATTAACCTCTAATTTTTTTAAATTGGCAAGGAAATCAAACTTGTAAATGAAAAATTGAATTTTAGAATGCACACACTCATATTTGAGAACAAAAATCAGAATTAATGGTGTAAGGAGTCGGGTTCACCAAAATGTAAAGTGGAAAATTGGAGCTTAGCAAATTCACCACATGAAAAGGGGGAAATCACTAAGTTGATTTTCACTTGGAGTCCACTTTACATTCAAAAGAGGGGATGAATCCACTAGATCCAATCCTAAATGATACAAGGATTGAATACTAAGTAGATTGATTGTGTTTGGAATGTGTTTGACCCTCTTTTGTAAGTTGAATAAGTGCAGTGTTGAAATTGAAGACAAAATAACCGGAAACAGTGAGGTACAGATTTGGGATTTTGTCGTGCACCTCGATTTGAGAAGTATGAAATGATTCAGAGCTGCTCTGCAAAATATGCCAAAAGTAGTAGGGACCATGTGTTCAGACCAGGTCACCCACCCTCTTGGTCCTCTGAACTTTTCGTGTGTCAAAAAGGGTTTTTCCATCTCTGCAAATAAAGATTAATTCCAGAGGTACAACTACACACCTGCTTCCTGCACACATAAAGAAGGAGAAAGGGGTTGGGAATAGGGGTTTCCCTAAGTCAAACCCCGATTTTGAATCAACCTTGAATGAAATACTGCAAATGCTTGAAATAAATGATAGAAAAGTATACCTTTAGATCTGCAATAGATAATGATGATGCTTTGCTTCTTAGATGTAATAACATATTTTGTATGAAATGGCATGAGCATGACAAAACCCTAACACACACACATTCTTGCAAATGAATGATGTAATAATACTCCAATGGATAGATGAAGAATATGCAACCTTTAAGAATGCTTGATGATGAATGCTTGAATGCTTGATGTAGTCATCTTTCCTTCTCCACCCGATTGCCTTATTGGTTGTTGTTCCTTATCCCAAATGAGAGGGGAATACCTCCTTATATACTTGCCTATTGTCAAACTTATCAATTTTTCGGCATAGGTCGACATGGGGGATTTAATTCCCGCTCAAATTTGAGATAGGGCCTAGGGGCCAAAATAGATCCTGATTAGGGAGGACTAGGGCGTGGCCCCTTGGTCTTACCCTAATTTGGGCTAGGAACAAGGGGCTATGCAAGTTACACGATGCAAATATGAAGCTTGGTTGCATAGGGGAGGCATAAATGGGTCTCGATCAAGCATGGGGATGAGATGGTTAAGGTGAGGGCCCCGAATGCGGTCAAAATTGCAAGGGGTGCAATTTTAGGACGCTACAAGTCTATACACTTTTGTCAACATCTATATGTTATTGACAAAAAAAAACCATTAAGAATGTTCTAAAAAATATTTTGTTATTTATGCCAATATCGTACTATGCTTGTGTAGCCACATGCATTAACTTGCATCATGATTTGCAAAAAGGTATGACGTATTCCCAATAAATATTCCTTGTCCAATCTAGTTTTTTTAGTGTTTTTTCATTTAAAATAATTGAATTTTGTTGGCCCTCAGATCTTTCTTTTCTTTGCAAAAGGTTATGTGAATAATTCTTAGCACTTAAGGAATTTTTCATTACCACTCACATGGAATATTGACTAACAGCCCTTAGGGGTTTATTTTTTACCCCTTTGAAGCTTGAATTGGTTTTTTCTTTTTCTTTTTCTTTTTGTCATTTTTTTTGTTGCTATTTTACCACAATATCCTATTGGACACAATGGATCACTGAGAGGGGGGTGAATCGGTGATTTAAACATTTTTTCTTAAATAGGGATATACCGGTACAATATAAAACAAACAGAGTGTTGATCGATAGACCAAACAATGCAAACTAAGTGTGTGAAAGGATTTGCTATAACATCAATATAACTCATACACAAGAATGCATCACATAACACCAGACATACAAGGAAAACCCAAAGTGGGAAAAACCTCGGTGAGAATAGTTGTTGGAGATCTTCTGCTCCAATCTAGCCTCACAATGTAAATGATCTGATTAAAATTTTAGGGCACCAACCCCTGATTTATGAGCACCGACTCAAAGGAGCACCAACCCCTGAACAATTTATAGGCTACAACCTAAAGGAGCTACAACCCCTGCACTAAGCACCTACTTAGTGAAGACAATGTGAAGATTCAAATACAAAAATATATTTCCTGTTGCAAATGAAGTTTTGCAACCCTTCAATACACTGCTCTATCGGTTTCAATCTTACCAGTCTGTGAAACCTCCACAATCACTGCAACACTGCCTTTATGCTGGTCCTTACTCTGTAAAACTTCTCTTGTTCTGTCTGTTAGATTCACTTCACACCTGCTCACACTTTGACAGGTTTTGTCTCTGTCAGTTCGCACACCTTGTCGGTTTCTCCTTCAACACATAGTCACTTGAGATTTTTCTTGTTTTCACTTAAACAATATTTTCTATCTCTATTTCATTCACCAGCATAATCACATATCATTTCATAGCAGCAGCCTTATCGATTTAGACTTGTATATTTAAGAACAAGTTTTCCCGCCAAAAACAAATTCAAACTTTAGGCAATTAGGGTTTCTTTCCTTCGACCAAATCTATATCAAATTTTATTCAATCTGCCTTGGATCATTCACCTGCTTTTGGGGAGATGCATTTGTACACATTTTTATTCATCCAATGCATGTTTTCTAAAAATAGAAAACTTCACCCTGCTTTACGGCCTTGATCTTTGTCGTCCTCATTTCACCCAACTGTTTCTAACTGAAGGTCAATCTACAATTAGATTTCGTGCCTCGATCACCATGCCAACAACTACCTGATCATTCTCTGTCATCCATTCTTCCTCGAGCCACAATAGTCAGATAATATCCCATGATTTGTGGATTTATCATTTAATGACCACCAATTGCACAGACAACCATGTCGATGAACATTTTATCAACCTCTGCATGTTTGTCACCTTAGCTCCCCATGGAACACATCGACATACTTTCAACTCACCGACAAAGAGTCGGTTCAATCCTAAACATCCCTGCCGGTACAAACCCTTCTACCGGTATGCCTAATACACAAGACTACTACTTTTATCGGCAACACATTATACTGATAGTTCATCTTGCCTTTTGGTGTGTCTTCATGTCATTCATTCTGTTAAGCTCACCGGGTGTTGTTGTGATTCATTTAACATTCTACCTCTTCATCAAAAATAACCAGCCAACCATCATACTGGTTTATGCCTTACCGATTAATACTAAGTGTGTCAACTCACTCTCGCATCTCACCTCATATCGATGGTATCATCTGTCAACACATAATCATACTTTTCTTCTTTGCGCCAATTCAATTTTCTTCATACCGTGTTGACACACTCTACCGGTAACCTGCAATACCGGTTGTCATTTTTTTTTGGGCTATTTTACCACAATATCCAACTTTCGTAATTCTTGTGGTGTTGGAAATGTATTGAGGAGTCCTATCATTGTGCATATGCACTTTTTCCATATTCAATCCTAACTATATTTTATTTATTTTTTACAAATTAGTATAATCGCTGATTACTTGGACATCTTGACTCTTGGAGAGGTTCTATCTTTTTTGGAAGACTTCATTTTTAACATTCATCATATTTGAGAGTTTCTATTTGATGTTGAGGGTTTTTCTCTTTCTAATTTTGAAGATATCTCATGGTCTATTATGGGTTTTTCATTATATCCCTCTGTAATCAATTTAAAAAGAGGAAATTATAAACAATGGAGAGATGACATCATAAATAATCTATGTTGACTTCCTTTGTTGCCACATTTGTATGGTATTGTTTGTCCTCCAGGTACACCTAGTAAGAAATTTGCTTGGAATTGCAAAAGGGATAATGTCTTAGGAGTTATTGCTATGCATGTTGATGATGATATCTCAATTATTATTCTTTATTTGGAGTGTACTCATGTTCTTTGAACTAAAATTTGAGATATATTTGGAGATCCTGACACTAAAATATTCTTAGATGATCTTGTTTATTTATTTATTTTTGCTTGATAATGGGTCGAGGCCATAATTTTATTAATTAGAAAAGATGTTTACAAATTGTACAAGTTTGGTTCGGTGTGGGAACCAGTAAGAAAGAACCGAACAAAGAAAACCTTTGGTCTTGCCCAAGGATAAATCCTAGAATAACTTACATATCCCAGAGAGCCAACTATCCAATGGATGGTTACTCACGAGATTACATAAACATTGCTTTTGACAAATTTGCTCTACCATCGATTTTAAACATAATCCTCTGCGGTGAGATACCAAAGCACAGGTTGAGAACCCCCAGATGGGAGTAACCGTTCATTAGTGTCTGAGAGATCCTTTCAATCTGATAGCACTAATTAGGGAGTGGGGCTCCTAATCTTTTGGAACCTACAGAACACAGAAACATGGTTCTCCTGCAATCTGAAAGATCAAGTTAATCTAAGGAAATTAACGAGACGTATGTAAAAAATGAAAAACAAGGTAAGGTAATAAGCCTACCCATGTTCAATTCAATCCATAGGCCCAGAGCCAAATATCCTGAATGTTCCCAAAATTAAGTTACCCTGGAAGCAAGTCTAGAGTTGAAACCTACATTGTCGTTTGTCAAAAGGAGCCTGAAACAACAATAGTTTAAGTTAAAATAGACCAGGGCCATTACACCCGTGGCCAATGGAAACTAGAGTGAAAGAATGGAGAATCGCTTGGAGTAAGCCAGGTTATGAATTAGAATAGAGGAAATCTTGTGAGAGAAATTAGAGAAGCAAGAGCTAAAGGAAACCCAATGAGGGATGCAGAACTAAGCCAAATTAAACTTAACTCTTGGTAAAGAAATAACTAGAAGGGCCCCCCATAAAAGATATGTCATAACAAAAAGCCTTAAAGAAAATGGGATTATATTAACCTGTGAGTATATATATCTTCATATATATATCCACATAAATGCAGATGTGTATATATCTTTGCGAAGTAGTATATATGTGCACCTGTATCTATGTGTTTATACTTATGCTGATATACATACTCCATTTGTGTGTCCCTTATCAGAGAAATATGCGTCCGACCTGGTTCCTAATTAGGATGATTTGATAATGCAAAAATGACTAAACAGAGTAGTATTGAACATATAATATTATATATCTTATGTGAGACTGATTGTATCTATATTGTTACGAAAAATGTCAAGAACTTCAAAATAAAAGTCAACAGCTAACTATAGATAGCTAAGTATATCAGAGTCTTTTAATTTTAATAGAGGATCACATTCAGGATTCTAACTTAAGAGGCGAGTCCTTTCCCTTGGGGCCCTGCTTGGTCCGGTGGTGAGCTCTTCGACGAGGCGAGAGAACTTGGGTTAGAGTCTTCCATACCCTTTGCCAAGTCCATGTTAAGTCCTCCATCCTGGAGGTATACAACCAACTAGTGCTTGTAAGGAGGGGATTTCACATGAAACCACCACATGAGGAAGTTGATATTCCTCTGACTGATGGGACGCCTGTTTGCGAATTTTGCAGGGTTGTCGATAATCAAAATTAGGAATCAAGGAACTTGTAGGTTATTCCACATTAGAATGTCACAGTGCCTAGGCTTCGGGGCCAGAAGATCATCGGTGACATTAATCATGAATCAGTCAAGTTCTCCCATAATACTATGCTTGAAGACCTTTAAACAAAACTTCCTGATAAACTCCCTGTTAGGCTCAAAATGAAACATTATAGCTAAAAAACATGGAGGAGATATCAGAGTTTGCTCTGGTTCTATCCTCATTGTTAATGAAATCTTCCACTAAGATTTGTGAAATGCCATTAATAACCAGGTCATGAGGGGAATTAACAATACCTTTCAACCGAGCTGCCTTGATCTCGCCAGTAACAGTCATTTGTCTCTTGGGGCATTTAAGCTTTAGAATAGTGTCCATATCTCTTGAATTACACTCTTTGTCTAGAATAAATGCAAGATAAGGGGGGAGCCTATATAAAGCCAGAGGGTCGGTTAAGGAGGTAGTAAATAGAAATTAAATGATAGTACTTAAGATTGAGCCGAAATAATTATACTTCGTGATGAAGCGTTGGGTTGAGGTACTTGATATCCTTGCCCAAGTAACAAATTGCAGAATAATGATTGCTTTGGCTTCCTCGTAATTCCATCATCCCGCGTCACACATGCTTAGTAAAAAATCTAAATGCGGGTATGACCGAGAATCAAAAATCGATACAAATAAATGAGTGACGGGAGGATGAAGTGATCAGAGATCACCGAGGAAGGAATAGAAAATGAGGATGAAGGTAAGAGAATAGGAAGCTAGATAGGATTAGAAAAAATGGGAGTGAAATCTCCTTAACATTCCTAGCTCATTAGGCTATGATCTAATATGGGTGCGAGTAAGTGAGAAGAAGGAAGAATATTTGACAAAATATTATATTTATATATATTTACACACACACACACACATATATGTATGTATACATGTGTGTGTGTGTGTGTGTGTGTGTGTGTGTGTGTGTGTGTGTGTGTGTGTGTGTGTGTGTGTGTGTGTGTGTGTGTCGACTTGAATTTCATCCTCAAAATGCTACCTGTAACAAGTTAGTTTCACAAAATACCAAGGGAAATGCTACAGGAAATCCAAACTCAACCAATGAAACTGCATGAAATACTTATGAAATAAAAATACTAATATTACCTTCATTGTTTATGTCTCATTGTGTCCTAACTCCACTGTTCCTGGTTGCAGATGGTGTCCTCTTAGACAAGCACATATAGCTTCCAAGATGGCATATGAAGAATGGACTGATAACTGATAGTTGAGAAATGCTATGATATGCAATACTACATGATTATGCTAAAATGCTAATTGGTATTTGCTTCAAGATTAAGACTCACGAATGCATAAGTTTTACAAATGATTGGATTGCAAATTCACTTGAAGTCTAACTCTCTCTCAACTAAAACTCTTGATTTTTTAGACCTTGAGAGGACAAGATGATGCGGCCAAAATCAACGGTCATGATCAGATCTAGAGATTTGGATGGCTGTAAGCAAAGGTGAAGGTTGAGAGAAAGGGGGAAGGAGAAGACAAGTGTCACTCATCTCACTTTGACTGGGTTGCTAACTGAGGGAATCTAGGGATGGTTGGAGAAAATTTAGGCATGAGAGGACAAGTGGACTCAAGTCCTTCCTAAGATGTAAGGATGTTGAAGAGAATATAGAAGGAGGTTATGAAATATGTGTACGTACACAATATTTCATTAAGTTTGGAGGTTGAAGATAAATGATGAATGAATATTTAAGAAATATTAATTTCCTTAGCCACATGTTTGATGAGTTGGCAAAGGAAAGATGAAGTGGAGATGGAAGGTGAGTTGGAAAAGGGGGATTAAATAATTTAAGAAATTATTTAATATTTGAGACTATAGGATGGGAGAATAACATTAAATATTAGATATTTAATTGATTGAAGGGGATAATTAAATATTAGATATTTAATTAATTAGAGGAATAGGATATATGGATTAATTAATAAAATATTTTAATTAAATTAATCAATAGAAAGACACGAAAAATGAATTAAATAAATTAATCTTTTCAAATTAACTATTTAATAGAAGAATAAACATTAAATAAATATAAAATATTTATTTAATTGCTCATAGCCATTTTTATGTGTATACATTTTGCCCCTCTTTGAAATGATGTCAAGACAACATTATTTCAAAGATTAAATCAAGTCTCGATAGTGCACCTGATGGAGATAGAAATCTTGATTGTGTGCCCCCTCAGGAGATTGATCGTGAATTTTTTGAAAAATTTGTTTTGAACGATTGATCTCATGATAATTGATATAAAATTTCGTCAATTAAATTCATTTATAAAAAATAAAAATAAAAATTGCCCTACTGAAAAGCATTAATTACCCTTTCAAATAGTAAATATAAAATTAACCAAGGTTAATTTCTTTTTCATTTCATCCTTGTCAGCTTGTGAAGAAAATTCTCTAGGTGAGGTGGTGAAATGGTGATTCCTGTGGAGAACCATCGATTTGAGCGCGTTCGACCATATCAGCGACCTCCTGAGTATGGGCATTCGATATGTATCTTATCCTGAGCTTTGTTTGCAACTTGTCGTACCATTTTTCATGGTTGTTTTTTTTGCCACGTTTTTTGATTTTTTGATTTTTTGCGATTTTTTTGGTATTAGGTTAGTGCATTTGCATTTAGTTTTAGCGCTTATGCATTTAGGTTTAGTGCTTATGAATTTAGTTTTAGCGCATATGTTAAGGATGTTAGCGCATATGCATCGATTAGCGCTTATGTTTCGTTTGTTAGCACATATGCATTGCGTGTTAGCGCTTTTGCAAGTTTCGCGCATATGTGCTTAGGGTTAGCGCTTATGTTGAAAAGATTAGTGCATATGCTTTGTTTAGCGCTTATGTTCAAGAGTATAGCGCTTTTGTTGAAAATTTTAGCGCATATGCTCTAAATGAATGTTTTTGATAGATGTAACAACAAAAAATCACTTTGTTGATTGAATTTGACGTGTTTGATGCGCATGTATGATGAATAGGTACTTGATTGATTGATTGATTGATGCCATTTGATAGATTGATTTGATTTGATTGGATAGATTAGCTCTAAGAAACCGATTTATTTTCTGATGTAAGAGCATAGCAGAGTTTTGATTTAACTCAGTGATTGATAGAAAACCATGATTGATAGGTTTTAAAATGATTTGATAGCTTAAGTTGCTTCAGTTTGATTTGATAGATTAACGATCACTTTGATTTGATAGATAGATAAGTGATGATTGATCTAATTCTCTTGGTAAATAGGAGAAACTTGATGTTCTCTAGTGTCGGGAGAAATTCCCGGCGGTACGACATTTAGTGCCAGTGTTGACACAGGCAGAGGTCAGACATATAGATGCCTGTGGATTATATCATTTATTATATATGTCTGAGATTACCCATAATAGGGGATTATTGACGGTGTTATCCGAGAGATGGCATAGTGAGCATAACACTTTCCACCTGCCCACGGGTGAGATTAGTGTGACGCTCGAGGATGTCTATAGGATTCTGCACATCCCAATGATCGACGAGTTAGTGCAGTATGATGTTCATGATCATGTAGGGACAGAGGCTTGCAAAGTCATTTTTGCTGATGAGAGCATCTCTAGAGGAGAGATCCGATGGGAGGATATGGTTATGTATTATGAGACTCTCCCTATGATTCTTCTTGCTTTGATTGGAGGATTCATTTGTCCTAATAGGCGATCACGATTTTTTGTTGTTGGATGGGGTGAGATTATTCAGAGTATGATGCAACATCAGACTCGATATGCTTGGGGTGTTTGTATGCTTGCCATTTATATCATGATCTTCATCAGGTGGTGTATGATGAGAGTGCTAGTCTGTCTACAGGATGCACACTATTGCAGATCTGGTGTTGGGAGCATATTGCTATCACTCGGCCTATCCATCATAGAGTTCATGGAGAGAGGCAGCCATATGTGTATCTATATGCAGGTATCCTTACTCAACATAAGCTGGGTAAGATGGAGTATTGGCATTGGGTGCTTGATTCATTGGATAGTATTACTTGGAGACCATATGTTGAGTGTGAGCCATGGATGGATGATGCACAGACATTACCATTTATTATGCAGAGTAGATATCTTATTGGTTGGACTCCTTACATTATTGAGCGATAGTTGATTAGTCGCATTCTTAGACAGTTTGGTATCATTCAGCCTATGCCTATTGGTGTCACGATATATGCTCGGCGGTACAGAGATAGGCGAGATTGGGGATCTTATTTGTCTTTTGAGATTGCTCGTGCAAAGTTTCTTGCTACTCCTAGAGTGGCTTATGATATGAGATTACACATTCTTGATCTTGGTGTTACTGCAGATTATGCTCAGTATATACTAGCACATCCATTTCCTCGTATTACTGATCCAACAGATCCTCCTCCCATCTCAGGAGATGAGGATGATGATTCAGATGATCCCATTATTAGGAGACGGATACGGAGATGGAGACAAGAGCTTAGAGCTTCTCATGACACTGGAGGAGGTGGAGATGAGGGTGGAGATGGTGGTGGTGATGGTAGGAGACCCAGATGGAGAGGAGGTCGATTGAGAGTCTGTGGAGGACCGTTTGGACCAGTTGGCAGGATTGGGAGACCACTTCCTATGGGTGAGAGAGATGTTGGAAGGTTTGGGAGGGATACTGGCAGGATAGGAATGAGATCACTGAGAGGGTTGCCATTGATAGGAGGAGGTAGGATGATTGGACTGGATGGGGGTTGCGGGAGAGGCATTGATTTTGGTCAGATTCGGCCAGACCTTAGAGTTATTGCAGCTCATGGTGGAGAGGATGAGGATCCAAAGGATCATGTTCCACTTATTAGATGATGGGTTCAGAGAGCTACTCAGACTGAGATTCCAGAAGGTGGATAGGGAGGTGGAGATGAGGGTACTGGGGTTCATGATGTGCCAAAGTAGGATACCATTAATAGTCTTAGAGCATAAATTGATCATCTTAGAGGACATATACAGACACTCATGATAGAGAGAGACACAACTATTAGGAGACAATAGGATACTCAGGGCCTTCTTGATCATATTCAGCAGGTTGGATCAGGCACTCTCTCAGGTGATACTGTTAGAGCACTAGTTCGGGCCGGGAAGGAGACTTCCCGTTGGTGATGACTATATGAGAATTTAGTCACTGAGAGCTAGAGTGTAGGTAGTTATAATACCACTGTGTTGATGGATACTAGTAGTGGTGGGGTCATAGGGCCTCCTCAAAGGAGTGTTGATCATGGGAGATAGGTATCTGGAGGATCTTCTCGCCCACAGCCACAGAGACGGACAGAGTCAGGTGGTAGTGGTACAGGACAATCGTGACTTGATTTGGAGGCACTTGTATTGTTTATCTGATATCATTGTATACTTGGACTTTTATTGTTTTATTTGCAGACATGGACTATTCTATATGATGATTATTTTGATTATGCAATGATTACATGGATGATCTATATGATGATGATTTTTATTATGCATGGATGATGATTTTTGTCTTTCTTTTCCTTATGATAATGATTTATATGATGCAATGATAAATGTTTTTTATTTTTGTTTTTGATGACCATGGATGCAAATGAAAATGATTACTAACTTAAATGATATGAATGAAATGATGCAAATGAAAATGATATGAAAATGAAAATGTTTTATAGTAATAATGATTATGAATGCTATGTTTAATCAAACTTATAATGATAAATGCTTATAATGATGAATGAATCTAAGTGCAAAGATGCAACTAAATGATCTTTAATGAACTTTTAATGATAATGCAAATAATAATGATGATACACTACATGGTTAATGAAATGCACTTAATTGAATGCAAACTAATGCAATTTTTGAAATGGAACTAAATGATTTGAAATGATTCTAAAGATGAATGCACCTATGATGATCAAATGCAAATTGTTTTTGTTTGTCCAAGCATACTCAATCTCTATTTATGACTATTGATCTCTTAATGAAATGATATTCTTATAATGCAACTGACAATGAATGCTTATAATGCAGGTGAATAATGAACTAATCTAAAATGATCTAACTAAAAATTATACTGCCATTCTTCATATGTTTGTCTTGTAACAGTGCTTGATTTCATCATTGAGCTTTAAAATGTTGTAAGAAAATACAAGCAACTTGACATAAAGATTCAAGATGACCTAAGTATTTCTTACATAGATTTTGATATAGCAAGTTAATACAAGTAACTTGATAAAATGAATCAAGTTGACCCGAGTATTGCTTACAGAACAGACAATGATTATCTCCTTTCATGCATGACTTGGAACGTTCTCCTTGATCTTTTGCCAATCATATCCTAAGACAAGTACATACCTTAATAAGAGATAAACCACAAACAATAATCAAAGAAAAATAATCATGCCTCATCATAGCTTCTCTAGTCATGGACATCCTTGAGTCGCATAGAGTACATGATTAGCAATAAAATCAAGATATAAACACTGAATCTTGTATGTCATTCACATGTTCTTATGGTCATTAACTGATATAATCATCTTGATGAATGATCTTTGATAATCCTTTATTACTTGCTGGTTGATTCTTCGGTTTCTGAGTTTCATGATTCAGTTGTTGATGAAATGCCTTGATCTTCATTGCTTTGTTGCTCGTTATCGGTTTCAAAACCCTAGGTGTTTTTGGTTTTTCTAAGTTTTTTGAATGTTTTAGATTTTCAAAGATTTAAAAGATCACCTTAGCAAAAGGAGTTAAGATTGTGCCCCCAATGGAAACAAAACTTTATTATGGATATATGAATTGATCAAGATCCAAACCATGGCGGGATACAAATGCAGATTGATTGATTCTGATAAGATCTAAGATAGTGACTATGACAAGAGTGTCAAAGATTGATAATTGTTGGTAAGCTGCATATTTTCTGCGAAATGGTTCAAAGCAATAGATGTGAAAGATGGAATGGATAAGCTAAGATAGATGGAAGCGATAGATGCGATATGATGGAATGGATAAGCTAAGATAGATGGAAGCGATAGATGAGATATGATGGAGTGGATAGGTGCGCAAAGCGATCTCATAGATGGAGGAACTCACTTTTTAGATAGCGCCTGTTTACCAGGTTTTCACCATCTAAATTTATTGCATTTTTCTCTCTCTTTTCTCTTTTTTTTTATGCTTTTTAGGGATTTTCTGCTTTTCTGATTTTTACTGATTTCTTCAGGACTTTATATGCTTTTTATTGATTTTTTCTAGGACTTTATATCTCAATCATATAATTTCTTGAGATGAATAGAATTGATAGGTTCATCAAACCAATCACCTTCAAGGGTAGATAACTTGTATGCTTCTGATCCATATGCTGCTACTATGACAAAACGTGCTAGCCAATTTGGCTCAAATTTTCCCTTCTTTTCTCGGTCTTGCTGATTTCTTGGATTCTCCCTTAGAACTACATCTCCAATCTGAAAAATGTGTGGCTTGACTCTTTGGTTATAACTTCTTGCCATTCTTTGTTGATATACTTTCAAATGATCTGTTGCATTTTGGCAACATTCTTGAATCAGTTCAAGTTCTTGGAGTCGAGAGACTCGTTCTTCTTCTTTTGGTATAAGACCTTTCAAGGATACTCGTAGAGAAGGTATCTCTACTTCTATAGGTAATATGGCTTCTGATCCATAGACCAAACAATATGGAGTTGCCCCTATTGGAGTGCGGATGCTAGTTCAGTATGCCCACAGAGCAGGATTTAGCTGAATGTGCCAATCTTTTCCAGCTTCATTGACTATTTTCTTCAAAATTTTCCAGATAGTTTTGTTTGATGCCTCAACTTGATCATTTCCTTGTGGATAATATGGAGTAGAAAACCTATGTTGGATATGAAATTGTTCACATAGCTCCTTCACATCTTGATTTTTGAATGGTCTTCCATTATCAGTGATAATGGTCATAGGAACTCCATAGCGACAGATTATATAATTCAAAATGAATGATGATATTTGTTTTCCTGTCACTGTTGTTAGAGGAACTGCTTCAATCCATTTAGTGAAATATTCAGTAGCAGTCAGAATAAACTTATGTCCATTAGAAGATGAGGGATTTATCTTTCCTACCAAATCAAGGCCCCATTGAGAAAATGGCCATGATCCTATCATAGGATATAATTCTTGTGCTGGTGCATGAATGAGATTCTCATGGATCTAACATTGTTTGCATTTCCTAGAATATGTGAATTAATCTCTCTCCATAGTAGGCCAATAGTAACCCATACGAAGAATTTTCTTAGCCAATGTTAAGCCACTTGAGTGTGTGCCACAAATGCCTGCATGAACTTCGTTAAGAACTTTCTCAAATTCTTCTTGTTCAAAACATCTCAACAAAGTACCATCTAGACCACGCCTATATAGGATATCTGCAATAATAGTATAGCGAGAGGACTGACCGATAAAATTCCTTTTCTGATTGTGGGATAGGTCAAGAGGAAGGATATTCTCTTTTAAGTACTGATAAATTTGACTGTATAAGGATTGACTGGTTCTTGATATATGGAAAATTCAGTAGATATGTTGGGATTGAATGGTAGGGGTTAAGATATCTTCCACGAGAAATTCGTAACAATGTTGATTCTCCTTATTTTGCAAGAGAGATGTTATTGTATCCATTGCATCTGCTGCTTTATTCTCATTTATTGGAATTTGGGTGAATGATGTTTCTTTAAAGTGTTCTTTAAACTCCTCTACCAATTGTTTGTATGGCATGAGTTTATCATCCTTAGTTTGATAATCATCATTTATTTGGTTGATGATAAGTTGTGAATCACCATAGACATGTAATTATTTGACATTCCATTCAATGGCCATTTTGAGGCCAATAGCCAATGCTTCATATTCTGCAGTATTGTTTGTGCATGGAAACCGCAATCTATATGATTTTGGAATTGTGTGTCCCTCAGGTGTGATGAAAAATATTCTTGCACCTGATCCATATTGTGTATAAGAACCACCAAAGTACAATTCCCAAAAGTTTGTACTTATTGTTAGAATGTCTGCATCAGGAAAATCAATTTGCAATGGTATGCCATTTTATAAAGGAGCTTCAGCCAATTGATCAGCAATGACCTATCCCTTCATAGCTTTTCGGTCAACATACTCTATCTCAAATTCACTCAGTATCATAACCCATTTGGCTAGTCTTCCTATCAATGTTGACTTGCTCAACAAATACTTTAGTGGATCTATCTTTGCTATTAGTTTCACAGAATGAATGAACATATAATGTCACAGTTTTTGAGTTGCAAATACAATTGCTAGACATGTCTTCTCTATTGAGGAATAATTTAATTCATAGGCAACAAGCGTTCTACTAATATAATACATTGCTCTTTCTTTTCCTTCTTCATCATGTTGAGCTAGGAGAGCTCCTAATGATACATTTGTCGATGAGATATAGAGCAACAATGGTTTCCCTTTGGTTGGTGATACCAGTACTGGAGGATTCATGAGATATTCTTTGATTTACATAAAAGCTTCTTCACATCTTTGATCCCATTTGAACTAAATATTCTTATGTAGAAGATCGGTGAATGGACGACATCTATCTGCTAACTAAGAGACAAATCTCCTTATTGATTGCAATCTTCCTTGTAAAGATCACAATTGACTTATGTTCCTAGGTGACTCCAATGTATACACATAAAATTGGCTATGAGCAATTAAATAAATATTTTATATTTATTTAATGTTTATTCTTCTATTAAATAGTTAATTTGAAAAGATTAATTTATTTAATTCATTTCGTGTATTTCTATTAATTAATTTAATTGAAATATTTTATTAATTAATTCATCTATCATATTCCTCTAATTAATTAAATATCTAATATTTAATGGTTATTCTCCTATCCTATAGTCTCAAATATTAAATAATTTCTTAAATTATTTAATCCCCCTTTTCCAACTCACCTTTTGTCTCCACTTCATCTTCCCTTTGCCAACTCATCAAACATGTGGCTAAGGAAATTAATATTTCTTAAATATTAATTCATCATTTATCTTCAACCTCCAAACTTAATGAAATATTGTGTACGTAGACATATTTCATAACCTCCTTCTATATTCTTTCCAACATCCCTACATCTTAGGAAGGACTTGAGTCCACTTGTCCTCTCATGCCTAAATTTTCTCCAACCATCCCTAGATTCCCTCAGTCAACAACCCAGTCAAGGTGAGATGAGTGACACTTGTCTTCTCCTTCCCCCTTTCTCTCAACCTTCACCTTTTCTCACAGCCATCCAAATCTGTAGATCTGATCACGACCATTGATCTGGGCCACATCATCTTGTCCTCTCAAGGTCTGTAAAATCAAGAGTTTTAGTTGAGAGAGAGTTAGACTTCAAGTGAATTTGCAACCCAATCATTTGTAAAACTTATGCATCTGTGAGTTTTAATCTTGAAGCAAATAGCAATTAGCATTTTAGCATAATCATGTAGTATTGCATATCATAGCATTTGTGAACTATCAGTTATCATTCCATTCTTCATATGCCATCTTGGAAGCTATCAGTATTTGTCTGAGAGCACACCATCTGCAACCAGGAATAGTGGAGTTAGGACACAATGAGACATAAACCAAGAAAGTAATATTAGTATTTTTATTTCATATGTATTTCATGTAGTTTCATTGGTTGAGTTTGGATTTCCTATAGCATTTCCATTGGTATTTTATGAAACTAACTTGTTACATGTAGCATTCTGAGGATGAAATTCAAGTCGACACATTTTGGCACCCATCGTGGGGCTCATGGACCTCGCATATACCTTTAAAAATCTTGAAAAAGTAAAATTAATGTATTTGTAATGCAGATCCATGCATGTGTGAATTTTGACAGCACTTTTGTTCAATAGATTAGCGCATTTACATCACAGGTTAGCGCATTTGCATCACAAGTTAACGCATATGTCATGTAGGTTAGTGCTTTTGTCTGAAAACCTACGCATTTGCATCACAGGTTAGCACTTTTGTCCTCTAGGTTAGTGCATTTGTTAAAGAAGTCACGTTTTTGAGTCCACAGAGCAGCGCTTTTGTAGTGCAAGTTAGTGCTTTTGGCCTGAAGATTAGCGCTTTTGAGGTGAAAGATAGTGCATTTGTTAGAATAACACTTTTGTTTGCAACTGACATAATTTTCTTATTGGTCCGAATGTCCAAGAACTTAAATTTTTCAAACTACTGACATCCATGTGCAGGATTGTGTTTAAGGCAAATTTTATGCATTTCCTCACCTAGTTAATTAAGAGCTCTATTTTGGAAAGTAATATATCATGTATTGCTCATTTAATTTAACTAAGGGGATAAATTGACAACATGCAACTTGCATTTTGAGTAACTTCTCTAAACTAGTTGCACGTAGACTTTTAAAAAGGCTAAAATAAACACCATGTTTGTTGGAGCAACATCTCCGAATAGAAGATATATCACATTGCTATGGAAAGTTAAAAATAACACTTATATTTCCTGTCTCAAAAGTGGTAGGTATATGCTCTCCCCTTAATTGGGTGATAAAAAAACCAAACCCACTCTTTGATGCTTTCTTTACTTTCAAGCAATTAAATCCTTTAGAGGGCCTGCCTTCCTGAGTTGCCTTGAGGTGACCAGTGAGAGGAGAACGACATAAAGTGAAAATGGGCTAATACCAAGTCCTTCCAATCCACTCTAAATAAATTGTGTTAGTGACGAAAGTCCCAAACAACATGTGCTGATAAGTTCATATCGACACTATGTTTCCCCATAAACCCTATGGAGCGTAACCTCTATAGGCTAGAAACCTTCTGTATTTACAGAGCTGAAAGTGTCACATGTATGACCACATGACCAGAAGCCTTTACTAAAAACCACTTGTACTAGTTGCCAAAACCCTTCTAGTTATTGGCGCAAGAGGTCGGACCTCTGAAGCGGCTCACACACATACGGTTCTTAGTAGAGATATAAAGTTTGCCATGGGGAGTTTTCATGGAAAATGGTACTTGGATGCCCCAAAGAAGTGAGTGTTGAGGGTGGAGCTAGTGGGGTCAAGCATCTAAATATCCGCTTTAAATAGCGTAGCCTCGGGGGAAACCCCATGTGAGATTCAACAATTATTGCCTCAACCTGCTATAAGATTTGTACTTGCTTGTGCATTTTGTTTATTAAACATTGTGTCTTCTATGTCTGTTACATTTTCCAAATGGTCAAAAATTGAAGAAAAACATTATCTAGGAGTGAGCAAAAATCCAACCAATTGCTGGAAAAATTGATCAAAAGGGTAATACAAAGGCTTTCCAACATTTGAACACCAGATCAAACTAAAGTGTCAAAACATCAGTATCAAAATACTTCTTGAGTAGATTTGTCTCTAAACCATCACGTATTTTCAAACTAGCTCAACAATTGGGTCACTAATCCAACAGGCTATTCCCGAAAGGTTTCTATAAGCATAAACATTCAACAAGCTATTGATTCAAACATCTTAAGTGCAAAAGATCAACATCATTATCAAGTCTCTCATCAGGATAATCAAATCCTCTATCATGAAGCTTGATCAATTTATCCTATGTTCATAATCTTGGATATATCTTTCCTATTTTGAACCTAGGTTATATCAAAATCACAATTACACCAACATTGGAATCAAACAAACTTGTAAACTGTCAGATGCTTATATGACTTTTAAGTATCACCTTAAGAAAAGAAAACCCAATTATAAAGCTACTTAGAAAAGAATAAGATTCTTGTATATCAATCGCAAGATCTTATTAAAACGTAGGACATTCCTACACCATTTTCATCACTACTTACGTGGTTGCAGTACAGAGTTAGACTTTAAGTGAATTTGCAAGCCAATCATTTGTAAAACTTATGCATCCGTGAGTTTTAATCTTGAAGCAAATAGCAATTAGCATTTTAGCATAATCATGTAGTATTACATATCATAGCATTTGTGAACTATCAGTTATCAGTCCATTCTTCATATGTCATCTTGGAAGCTATCAGTGCTTGTCTAAGAGCACACCATGTGCAACCAAGAATAGTGGAGTTAGGACACAATGAGACATAAACCATGAAGGTAATATAAGTATTTTTATTTCATATGTATTTCATGTAGTTTCATTGGTTGAGTTTGGATTTCCTGTAGCATTTCCATTGGTATTTTATGAAAATAACTTGTTACAGGTAGCATTCTAAGGATGAAATTCAAGTCATTGGAGGTCGATATGGTATCTAGCTTATATGCAGTCCTATAGCCCCATTTTACACTATATTCCCCGTTCGAGGAACCTAGCCAGATTAATTTGTCTTGGCTTGAGTTAAAAGAGAGCTTCCTAGACTAGAGAATAGAGAGAAGGAGAGAGCTTCCTCTTTAAGTGGGAGGTGATACAATAAGAGGCTTCCATATCCATCCTAAAGTCGGGTCTGATTTAGGGAAGAAAACATAGTCTTTGATGAGCTTAACTACAGAGTTTACCAACTCCTGTTTTAGGGATTCGTCATGAATTAAGTTGCTAAGAGGGGGGTAGCCACCCCAGGAATCCTCCCAAAAAAGTGCTTTTCCTCCTAATCCAATATTCCAAAATAATTGTATGGAGAGAACTCCTCTACAATAAGAAATGAAGTACCAAATTCTAGATCCTTTGGGAAGGGACGGTATTCTGAAGATGCTAGTTGGGGTTGAATTGCCTAGATACTTCCCCTTAATTATTTTGACCCATTTCAAATGTGGCTCTTTATAGATTCTCCATACTAGTTTGGCTCCAAGTGCCCTACTTTGACTATCTAGGTTTCAAAAACCTAAACCTCTGTTTAGTTTAGGTAGACATAGAGTATCCCATGCAATCAATGCAAACTTCTTCTTGTCTCCCAAACCTTGCCATAGAAAGGACCTCAAGATCCTGGTGAGTCTTTCCTTGATACTTCCAGAGAGTTGTAGATAGGACATGTAGTACTGAGGGATTGCCGAAAGGATAGAGTGAATCAAGACAATTATACCTGCTAGCGACAACCATTTACCTTTCCAAGATTGCAATCATACATTAGTTTAGACAGGACGTTGTCCCAGAGTTTGTTTTCTCTATTCCCTCTATCCAAAGGGAGACCTAAATAAATACATGGAAGAGATCTTGAATGGAAGCCCAAAATACTAAGAATTTCCTTTTCTGTCTTCTCATTAGTATTGAGGAAAAAGACCTTGGTTTTTGCTTTGTTTACCTCCTGGCTAGAGGTTTTTGCGTAGCAGTCCAGAATTATTTTGAAGTTTCTGGCTTCAGAGGGGGAGCTATTTCCCAGTAGGAGCGTGTCATCCACAAATTATTGGTGAGTTACTAGGTTGACATTGCTCGTGACTCTAATCCCTTCTATATTGCTAAGCTCTTGAGATTTTTGGATATTCCTACCTAGGGCTTCTGCCTTGATAATATAGAGGAAGGGTGATATGGGGTCCCCTTGTCTCAAACCTCGGGAGCTGGCGAAGAAGCCTTGGGGGGAGTCGTTAACCAATATTGAGAATTGAGGAGTTGAGATGCATTCAAATAACAAATTGATCCAACTTTTGTTGAAGCCAAAGGCTGCCATGCATTTACATAGAAACCTCCAGTCTACTTTATTGTAAGCCTTCTTTATATCTAGCTTGATGAGAATAAAGTGGCTGGAGTTGGTTTGAGAGGAATGGATTGCCTCTTGAGCAAGGATGACCCTGTCCAAGATAGATCTGCTAGGAACAAAACCAGATTGTTCTTCTGAGATGATAATTTGGAGGAGGGGTTTGAGTCTATTAGCTAGTGCTTTTGTAAAAAAATTATACAGTGTATTACAGAGGGCGATTAGTCTATACTCGTCTAGGGTGTCTGTAGAAGCTTTTTTTGGAATGAGGGCAATGAAGGTAGTATTAATCTCTCGAAGGATCCTGCTTGATTTTCTGGTGCCTTTGAGAACGTCCACTAATTCCATCCCCAAAAAATGCCAACATGAGTGATAAAAGGCAACTCATTTCTTTTACTGCTTTCTCAATTTCATCTATTATGAAGCATTTATTAAGAGCCATATTATGTTTGCGAGAGATTAGTTTAGGAATATTCTGGAGGAGACTTTCCTGGGGAACCAGGTTGGAGGAATCCGAGTTGAGAAGGAATTGAAAGAAGTTAATAGTATGTTTGGCTACTCCTCTGGGATCTTCTATCAAGTGGCCATTGTCGTCAATGATTCTGGTTATTTTGTTTATGCTCCATCTAGCTTTAGTACTATCATGAAAAAAAATTGTGTTCCTGTCCCCTTCAGCTAGCCAAGTTTCTCTTGATTTTTGTTTCCAGAAGGTTTCCTCTTTGGAAAGAACATCTTCATATTTTTTCGTGAGCGTTTTTTCTTTCAAATATCGATCTTGGTCCATTCCACATTTGATCACGGATTCATTTACTTCTTTTAATTCTATCTTAATTTTGGCTTTAGCTTCAAAGATATTGCCAAATTTTTCCCGATTCCACGAGAGGAGAGATTGTTTGATCATCTTTAACTTAGATACAAAGTAGAAAATTTTGGAACCAGAGACCTTGAATGAATACCACCATTTTTCTACCATAATAATGGAATTTTCTTCTTTCAGCCACATGAGCTCAAATTTGAATGGACATTTCATTGTCTTAAGATCTTTGTCTATAGATAATTGGATCAGAAAGTGATCAGAGCCTGAGAAAGGAAGAATGGATGCCTTAACTAAGTTGTTGTTGAGGGTGCCTAAATTGTCCTTGATAAGGAACCTATCTAATCTCTCTGCAATCATACTGAACCCAGATCTTCTATTGGTCCATGTGAAGACACCATTGTCTATAGGAATATCCACGAAGTTATTCTGGAAGGTCCACTCTCTAAAATCTACTAGAGACTGAGGTTCTTTGGAGCAACCATCTAATTTCTCAACTAGATTGCATATGGCATTAAAATCACCGCCTATTATACAATTTCTATTCTTGTTTCTATTCATGAAGGAGGAGAGTTCCTCCCAGACTCCTTGTTTTAAGTCGTTTTGGGTGGGTCCATAGACATTAATCAGGTTAAAACTTAGGTTATTGCTGATACATATAACTTCTAGTCCCATCCAAAATCTGTTGGTCTCTATAACTTCTAGTGAGATACGTCTGGGGTCCCATATAATACCTAAACCTCTAGAAGCCCCAACCGTAGGAATCCCTAACCAATTGTACCTTCCTAAATGTTTCCTAAAAGTTTATCCTCCAAGGCTGTCTAGCTTAGTTTCCTGAATAATAGTAATTTCAACTATAACCATGAAGATGCAGCACTTGAGGATGCACTACTTGTTAGGGGCGTTAATGCCCCTAACATTCCATGTTAATAACTTCATGGCAATGTGGGAGGGAACTTCCCCCTCCCTACATTGAAGGCATCTATAAGCTTAGATTGGTCCAAAGCCTTCCCATCCAAGAGTCTTAACTCTGAGTTTGATCTTCTCCCTCTTCTCTTCTGGGAGGACCCGCATTTTGGTTTATTCTTGCCTTCCATATTAAGAGCTAAACCTAATGGGCCTTCTTCCAAAGGGTTTTCCTCAAAAAGAGTAGAGGAATCCTCTCTAGGAGTCTCTAACTTAGGCAAAGACCGAGGAGAGGGAGGGGGGAAAGAGGTGTTGATTATTGAGTCTGGCTGAGTCTCTTTATGGTTAATATCCTTTAGGCCTCCCAGATCTGAAAAATGATCTAAGTCTCTAAGGTCATCGTCATTGTCAGCCAAGCCACGTTCCACAATCTCTATCTATTCAGTTATATTTGCTTTCAAAGAGTTGGTGAATTCAAGTAGGTCGCTTAAGGCTTCTATGTTCAAGGAGATAGATTGCTTCTCTAATTTTTTGTTAACCTGGACTACATTGGGGGGGTGTTGCTTGTTAGGAGAAGAGTGGCTCGACATCCGATCGTCCAAGGGGGCATGAGATGGTTCTAAAATAGGATTCCTGAGAGGGGAATAATGATCTCCTATGCTAGATGAAGTATATAGTAGGGTTTTATCTTTCTTGGTTGCCTAGACTGAGGTATGAGAGGATGTGCCAGAAGTGGATAATACAACCCTAGTCTTATTGAGAGTAGATGCACCTGCTATGGTTGCAGTTATTGGAGGGATGGGATGAGTCTCAGGGCTTGGAGTTGACTGATTGTTGGCGATGTGTTGATTAGTATCAGCTGGGCTGGGGTTGATTATTGTCTCTTTAATAAAATTGTTCTTATGACAAATAAATAATTCAAATGTATCAATGATACCGTCATAGATTGAAGGGTGATCTCTCACTTCCCTGTTGAGGAAATTAATTCAAGAGGGCTCGGGTTAGGGTTAGTGGTTTTAAGATCAATAAGTACCTTTATATATTTTTCAAAAAAATTATCCCAAGTTCCTGTAAGAGCCGGGCATTTCCCTAGCCCTTCTGCAATTGATTCTATAATTTATGGGACACGAAATTCAACAGGAAGAGGGCCAATGTTGACCCAATACATAGTGCTTTTAAATGCAAAGATTTTAGGGTTAACGTTGGGAGTCCAGTCCATGTAGTAAAAAATACAACCATTAAGAAATTTCTCTTTGCATTTGAGAAGGTCCTTCTTTACACTAGAATTGATGCATGTAATTAAAATGCACTAAGAGCCCAAATTGAAGGTACTTACTAGTTTGTGGAACTTTGACTCCCACCAACCTTTAACATCTTTGAAGGAATGATAGGGTACTCTCCATTTAGCAATGAAACTATTGCTTTGATGAAAAATGGCATTATTCTTGAGAATATTTGATTCCACCTTGATCGCAAGTTTTTGATCTTTAGGGTTTGAAGGAGGCAAACACGACCAATCTTCTTGATTCGCAGAGTGAGGGGGGATTGCACTCCTATTTTTGTTTGTTGTAGAATTCCAGGAGACGCCCTGTGATGCAGTATTTGCATTTAGCCAACAGTGCTTTAGTACCTTTTTGAATTCTCTGGATTGACCCACCGATCTATTGAAATGGTCTTCAGGAGGAGGGAGGGAGGGGGAAAAATAGGCATATTTGGTGCCCTCGACCGGTGGCCTGGAAGATTAGGACATCGCCCCCAAGGGTAATGAATCAGGGTTTGTTAGGATGTGATGGGCATTCCTACAACATCTAGACTTCCTTCTTTCCACCATCTGCCAAGCCCCATCTTCTTTGCTCATGGATGGCTTGCATTTGGAGGGAGAAAAGATTGTGAGTCACATGATTTGTGAATTCCCGAATTATAAACATTCGCTGATAGCCAAAAATTTGCAGAGATCAAGTAGATTCTTAAACAATATCTTAGATGATCTTGTTTTAGATTGCGTTGTGTTTCTTCATTTTTTAAAAAGGGTACCTATGAAAGTGATACTATTTAAGGGTTTAATTTTTTAGAGATTTGAATCTTCAAAAGATGAGGATAAGGTTTCTTCAAAGTTTCTCCTTCAAAGCCACTTGTTCATCCTTTAGGTTTCAATGATTCCATGTGAAAAGTCATTGATTGAGGTTTCCATCATTCATATTCTACAGGACCATCACTGTCTATCAAATTTGGAGGACACATTTGAGGGGTTATCTCTCCCCTCTTTGATGATGCTCATTGCACAACTTTTGTCAAACCATCATTGTATTTAGAGCTTATTTGACATTAATTTTCACATAGTCTTGGATTATCACATTCTTTGTTGATTATAAATGTACGTAATTGGATTTTGGCATCATTATCTTTTGTGGACAAGGTGAAACATCACTAGAATTTAGAGACATCATCATACATATTAATGCTTCTATCTATCAATTCCTATCCAGAATGAGAATAATTCCTACATTTGTACTTGGATTTTGTTTCTTTTGAAAGGGATGCAAGTTATTTGTTGATATTGGATCATTTTTTGTCCTTAAGTACTTCCCATTTTCACAAGAGATTATACATTGTGGGGGGATACATAGCCTCTCTCTTTTGCTTATATGGGGCCTATGATTGTATCTTCACGATGGTTCAAATTCATTGGGAATATTGATGAATCCTCCATTAAGCACTCATTTCATCACTTGTACATGATTATTTTCATGTGTTCTCTCTTTTGGAAGGATTTTTTCCCATGCGGATTTTCTCCTTTACTATTTTTATGAGAGATCTTTTGTAAATGGGTACCAAACATGGCCTGTAGTTGGGACCCATCCTTACATTTTTGCATCATCCTCGTATCATTTGTATTTATTTGTTCCTCCTTAAGTTGCACTTAAGGGGGGTGTTGGTGCGAATAAGGTATTTTACATAACTAGTTCATTAGTAGGTCCTATTCACATGTTAAGTTTTCTTTGGTCCTAGAAATCTTTTTTAGAAGTCTTAGTTGTCAAATAGATCAGATGTTATATTCTGGCATTTAATTCTATAATTTGTCTCATATTATAAAATTAAAAAACCTATCATCAACTTGTCTGATCCTATCTCTCTCCTTGCCTTTATATCCAAGGTAATTATACTTTGTATCATGGATTAGAAGATTTTATCATAGAGCTTAGTATCAAGAAAGCTCATTTCTTACATACTCTATTTTTGAAGGTTATCTTTGTTTTTACAGGTGATCCTATGATGAGCGAGTGGTATTAGAGATTTCTATACCAACTCTGATAGAGAAAGATATGACAACCTTGCTCTTAATACTGAGTATATGAGGAATGCTCTTTTTGGACTATGAAACACAAACTCAATTTCTAGCTTATAGACTTTATTTTGGGTGAAATAAATATTTCAAGTTATTCAACATTTCTTCTATGAATGTGTATTGTGTAGATATTTTTGAGCTCTATAATTTAAAAAAAAAGGTTTGAATGATCTCCTAGATCAAAAGTAATAACCTTTAAAAGTTGGGCCTCCAACATTAGAAATGTAAAACGTAAAAAGTTTTGTAAGAGGGAGTTATGCTTGTTGACCATCATACAATTCATGTTAGAACATATCATACAACTTCTTGATTTGGTGAGTCATTTATGATGTGCTTATGACAGGTGAAAGGAATATGTTATTTTTAATGCACGAAAACTCATATTGGGATTTGAGTGTTGATTTTTTAATTAGGTATTTGTGTGCCATATTTTTTGGTGGTTTTCTCTCATAATTTTGTAATTACAATTTGGTGGCTTTATATTCTCATATTATATGATACTTGAGATGGAGGTATTAGCAGTGAGTTTGTAAGTATTGTTATGCTACTAGAATTACTCCAAATCTCTAGGTGGTAATACTCTCATAAAGGATTTCTCGATAAGTGTATTATAATTATGTTTAGATTAAATTGAATAATACACTGAGCTACTTTAAAATGTGGGGTTTTTTTTTCTCTTAAATGAGTTTTTTCCCATGTACACTTGTGTTAAAGTATGATTTTGAATGCTTCATATGTGTTTCTCCTTGCTATAATTGTAAATATCTAAAATTTGCACAATACTTTTCATATAAGATTAGTTTAGGAACCATTTATAACAAACTTGTTTCTTTTCATGATGAATGTTTAAGACTTTATATGAAATTTCATAAGTTTCTGAGATTCTAAGTGTTGTCGAGTTAACCTTGAGTGACACATAATTGATTTGAGATACAAAATTGTATTGTGATACAGGAGAATGATTTGGTAGGATGTGCTTTAGTACACTTGCTTGCTTTCACCTTTTTGATAGTTGAATATTTCCAAGACTACTATTGGATAGATTTCAAACTTGAGTGGTGAGCATGATCTCCTAGGTCAACCTCCTTATCAGGCTTGAATAAGAATGATGAGGAGTATCAAATACAACATTTATCAACATATGTGTTATGTATGTAGATGTGATTCTATGTCCTTTATAAAATGAAGTGTGCTTCAAATGTTCTTTTTATTTCCAAAACCCAACATAGATATTCATGATACACTTAATATCTTTAAATACCATGCCATAACAATGTCATATATTATCATAGCTAATAGAAAATGGTAGAAAAATTGAAATTCAAATTACATAATCTCAAATTTTGTGTTCATTCCCACACACCATGGAATTGAACTAGATCCAAGACTACTTAAAAAACAACCATAACATTGAAACAATACTTTAAATATAAGAAACAATTTTGTTTATTTTTTTTGGGTAGAAAAATTTATGGTTGGGCCAACTCCCATTATATTAATTTAAATAAAATTTATAGAGTTCATATATCATATATCTTGCAAAACACAAAAATGTTCTCAACAATACAAAATTGAGACCACTATCACCCAAACCTCAACTGAACATTCACGGATGAAAACCCATTACATATATAACATAATCATAACTCAACCTATAATAGATATTATTTGACATTTGTCATACCCTTGCAGTCATCCAATTGCAACTTCAACCATATTGCCTAAAAGAATGACATCCACCTACATTTCGCACTCAAGCCCCTCTAGTTGGACATATGATTTTATCCATTTAGGGTCTTCATTCGCTTCAATCTACATTCAATTCATCAGAAACTCCATACCCATTCTCGCTATATGTCGAATATCTTTATACTCCTCCTCATCTTCAGTCAAGACTAAATAAAATTTGGGGTCATCCAATTGCAACTTCAACCACATTGCCTAAAAGAATGACATCCACCTACATTTCGCACTCAAGCCCCTCTAGCTGGACATATGATTTTATCCATTTAGGGTCTTCATTCACTTCAATCTACATTCATTTCATCAGAAACTCCATACCCATGCTCGCTATATGTCGAATATCTTTATACTCCTCCTCATCTTCAGTCAAGACTAAAGAAAATTTGGGGACATTGAGATTCATTTAGTAGAAGTATTTTGGCCTGGGATTGCGATTTTGAGGATCTATATTCATCAACACGTCTTCAATTCCCTCCAAAACCTAACCTTTGAAGACCCTCTTGCATAATAATTTTCCCCTTGCAAGTTGTTCAATCCAAAGTCTAGATTTAATGCTAAAAACATGGATGAGATATCTGTGTTGACTCGATATTTATGGTCTACAAATAAAAACTCATCTCCCTTAGAAAAAGCCGTTTGTCTTTTGGTTGAAGTCAATCTGATAGGGGTCTCCATGTCTCTGCTCTTTAATGGTCAACCCAACAACTACACTTTATCCACATAACTTCTCTCTGCCTGTTTCCAGAGTGCTCTAACTCTTTCGAAATTATATTTTGGATTTAGAATACCTGCTCAAGTCCATTTATTTCATTTGTTTTAATTGAATTTCATTGCCACCAAAAGAATTGGAGTAATATTTTATTAATGATTTTTGTTTTTTACAGGTATGCTCTCCTCCTTCGCCACCCTATCACATCACCTGGAATTGAATGCCCGCCCTATCTCTGTCCTGTCCTTTTTATCAAACCCGTAGAAATGTCAGTGGCATCAAACACTTTAAATCATATCATTATTGCCCTATAAAATCAATCTTTCATTAGCTCCTCGCATAAACATATTTTCCTTCGACTGAGTTGTCCAGGAGTTGTCACCTTATCCCAAGTCTCAACCCTTTTGTCATCCCCATCCCTCAATATTTGTTGCTCTATTTGCCAACATATCCACCACCTCATTGCCATCTCTATATACATGACTGATTTTAAATTCATCAAATTTCCCTATCGATTCCTTAATTGGATATAACCAACACGCTAATTTTCAATTAGGCATTTGATTCTTTCAAAATGCATTGATTCTGATTAGTGAATCTCCTTCTAGATGAATTTTCTCGACACCTATTTCCATTGCCAATTGCAACCCTAAAAGCGTTGCTCTAAATTCTGCCAAATTATTAGTAGTTTCCCCAAGGGCCAAAGATCTTTCACCAATAATGGTTCCACTCGATTCCCTAACCGCACATCCCATATCACCTCGACTTTGATTGCCCTTCACCACCCCATCAAAATTTATTTTAATCCATTTTGGGTCTAGGGCTTTCCATTTGACATCTTTCCTGACACATGAGGGATGATCAACAAACCCCACCCCATTAACGGAGGGATTTTTTAGACCTAGAAATTGCTTTGTCATCGCATCACCCCATTGTGTGAATAATTTTTTCTTTATGAATTGATTCGTAGCTACAACATTCACCAATTCTACCCTCTAGTCTTCTATTTTCCTACAAAGTCTATCAACTAACATTTCTTTATTCCAAAAAATTCTACAATTTCGTTCTTTCTAAATCTCCCATATTACTTATGATAGGATTATACTCCATAGGATATCAAACACACCTCTTTTCTTCATGGATGCCCTAATATTAAACCATTCTACTAAAAACTGCAGCATGGGACATTGAAAATTCAACTTTGATAAGCAAAATTTCCAGCATTCCCGAGCGTATGGACAACCAAACAATAAGTTATCAGCCATTTCATTCTATTCTTTGTATAGAACACATCTCCCTGGGTTATAAACTCCCATCTTCCTCAATCGGTCTTTTGTAAGAGTTTTCATTTGAATGGCTAGCTAAGTGAACACCCCTGCTTTTGGAAGGCAATTTCTATTCCATAATAATTTACATGGCCATCTTACTTTTACTAATGTTGTTTCCTTTATTTTATAACCAACTTTAATTTTACGATCCTCGATTTGGATCCACACCATTTGATAATCTATGCCTTATTAGAGGGCACAAACACTCTATCCTTCAATAAAGCAAGAAGGGTCTCCTTTTGCTCTCTTGGAGCATTAATTTCCTCTGCCAATGATAAATTCCATCCCACTGGACAATTGAGTTATATTCACTCACCTTATTTCCCCATTCTCTTGTGGTCTCCCTCTTTATCTCCTCCAAATTTAACTGATTAGCTAAGCATTATAATTCTCCCACGAGTCTATCTAGAAAGGGTACAATTTGATAAGAAACAAAATATTAAAAACATAAGAATATAAAAATAATAAATGAATGACAAAAATATAAAAAATAAATGCATATAAAAAAATAAATATGAATAAAAATATCAAATCATAAACTAAAATAAATACAAAACTAAGGGAGAGGGCCCAATGGTGGTTAGGGCTATGTTGTATGAGGGGTACATGTTAGCATGGGACACATTCGCCAAAACTAAAAAATGCCACATTGTAGAGGGTCTAGTTAACAACCCCAAAAAATGAATTAGAGCCAAATTCGTGCATGTTTCTCAACTCAAACTAGATGGTTTCCAAAATAACCTTTATTTGAGGCAAAATATATAATCGACCAAAACTAGACACATGGTATTTGGGTACATGTTTACCGCCACACCACTCTATGCAAACTTTAAGCATAGTAAATTTACATTTACTTCCCCATCGTTGTTTTTTGTCAACCTTTTTGCATCCACTTTAACACTATTTGCATCAAATAGGGTTTCCTAAATGTTCTTTGCACAAGAACATTCACTCTTCATAGAGGGACATGATAGCATTTGTCGATGGACCAGTGGCGATGCACTTCGAAACTGAATTTTGAGAGGTTTCAAAGCCATTGGTGGTGATAGATATTTCATATATTCTAGTTTTTTATCAACACTTCCATCTCATAAGGACAACAAGACACTTCAAAACCCTAAGTGAGGTTGTCATGCAACCTTGTGATGACAATGATCTAAGGCATTGTATATCTATTTCACTTGGTTTTAAAATTTTATTTACGGTTCTATAAATGTTGTTCCATATCAGACAGAGTATATAGAAAAAGGAGTATATATATATTGCATATCAAGGTATCATATAGTCGACTATTAAGGGTTTTGATTCCTTTCTTGAACAAGGTCCATGCTTTTTTCATCTTTCCCTTTTTACCTTCCACTTCTAGGTCAAATTGACCTTCCAATGTTCCTAATATTGGGTTTTGTCTAGTAATGCACTACAATTGATGGAGGTTATAACCCTCTTGCCCACACTCAATCCCCACATAGTGATGGAAAACACTTGAATAATAGGGGTCATGATCCTCTCATAGATGAATCCATCATGCACATGGCCTTGTCCCTTTTCCCATGCACTTGCTCCAACCACGTCAACGATTGCTTCTTTTGTCGGAGGATCATTGTTGCAATTAAAAAGTCTGGAAAAATTCTCATCTTTTGTTTCACCCACACAATCACAATGTACTCCAAAATGCTTGGCCACGTTTCTTTGTTATCTTGCTTCACAAAATAGGTTTTTTTAGACCATTATTTGCCTCCTAGTTAACCATGCAATTGGCTCGTTCAAAGTTCTAAATCAGATGATTTGGACAAATCGTTTTAAACCTACAATTTCATATTCATTGGGTGTTATTATGAGGATTTGGTTACTATTGAGGGGGAGGGGGGCTAAATCAGTAGTAAAACAACTTTGCAATACTTCAAAAACCTTTACCGGTAACTACTCAAACAATCTTCATAAGCAGATTTAACAAATCATTCACTCAAGTGTTCATCAATATGTAAACAAAGTAATGATATCAAATGCACAAATCAACAATGCATCCACCATATGAACACACAGATTTTTCACGTGGAAACCCAATTGGGAAAAATCATGATGGGAATTAGCACCCACAAAATATTTGCACTGTTTTGGAATACGCCCGGTTAAAGGCCTAGCCCAGTTAAGAGCTTACAATATGCCCGGTTAAGAGCAGACCTTGTTAGGAGTCACTCGGTCAAGGTATTTTTGCCTTAGCCCTCTTAGGAGCTCTATCGTGTTAGTAGTAACCTTATTATAGGATTTCAAACTCAAGTTAATGAGCCACCTGGTGAAGGGATTTACAATGTAAGACCTGTTAGGATCTACCCAGTTAAGGGATTTCAAACTGCTATAACTGTTAGGGAACAACAGGGCAAATGATTTGATCATAATACTTCCTTGCTTGCTAGTACAGATCCTTTTCAACACAACTTTGCTACACACATGTAGACACTTCAATCTTGTTCGAAAATACCTTCTCTCAAACTACCGACACAAAATCTCTTCTCCAACTATCCCTAAATATACTTTTCAGTTAGGGCAGCTACAAATCCTAATTACATCAACAAGATACAATAAATTTACATTACAAATCATTACAAATCATTACAGATTATTACAACAAATTTCTAGACAATTTCCACCGTTGAATGATCACAACTTATCACCACAAATTGATTTGATAAGCAATCAAACCCTTGTTTCATTCTCCTAAGCACTTTGTTGTTTCCCAAGAAATTTGATCCTTGTACATGCTCAAACACTATCTTATCATTACACACAACTTCTGACACGTCATCGCTAAGTTATGATCATGATAAGATCCTCCGCCAAACCTTAAATCATTACTGGTATACATTCTTCTTCACAAAGTTCACAAGAGTCAATCATAACTCACTCAATACACTGAATCTGTTGATGCGGTTTGGAACATAGGTGCATGTTCTTGTCTTCAACACTCCTGTAAAACCACAACGTCTAACTCTTCACCAATTGTCCATATCGGTTACTTGATTATCGCTATGTTTTTGTTTACCTTGTTGTCAACCGGTTCTAGTACCGATTAGGCTATACCGGTAGGTCTAGATGACTTAGATGACTAAGCAAACATGGTTGTCATCAATGACAACACAAATAAAGTCATCAAACAACTTACAACTATATCATCATCATTAGCCAACAATCTCCATCAACTTTACCGGTCATCTTCATCTCATCAACATCTCCATATGCCAACATTGGGACAATGTTATATTCTATGTGCTATTTTTAGATTCATTGGGATGTCGTTATATATAAAAAGCCACAATTTCAGATTCATTATGTTTTGATAAAGTTGATTGATGGGAGTGTTATATTCTCTGCGTCAACCTTCTGCTATATGTACATATATTTATATGTGTGTACACACACACACAAGTTCCAACTACACCCTCTTTGATGTGGCATTCTTAGTTTTGACCAAGGTGTCCTTTGTTGACGTGGACCCCTCACACAACATAGCCCTCACCACCATTTGACCATGTACATGTGTGTGTGTGTAATACATACATACATAATGCATTTCAGTGTTTGTGTTTCCTATGCAGGTGCAAAATAAAGTATAAGAATCTGTCAGCATGTGAGGAGGATGAAGTGACTCCAATTACACAACCAATAGACCATGTTTACATTTCTTCTTTATATGAGTAAATAATAGATATTTTGTAAATTTGTTTTTAATGGTGAGATTGAGTGTTGTTTTACAATTTTTGCAGAGCATATGTGGTAAAAGAGGGGTATAGGTGGACATGGTGGAACTGGAAGATGGCAATGCAGGGATGAAAAGTGGATTTATTTTGTTTGTAATATGGTTACATGTATTTGAAAGTTGGTAAAAAATTAAAGTCAAATCACTATTTGAATACAAGTGGTTATATAATGGAAATATAAATATTTGTTGACATTCACCCAAATTTAGGAAGATGGATAGTAATTGTTCTATTTATGTTGGACAAATACATGTTATAAAATCAATTTGAAAAAAATGATATTTTTTATGTCTATATTTGACTATCAAGTTGATAATCGATGGGGACGAAATTGTCAACTACTATCCCAAGTATTGGACCCCACACCACTATCGAGCTCTTCCTTAATGTAAATTTCATCCTTAGGGTAAGATCCCATGAGGGGGGCTTCAACTTTTATTTTCAAGGAAGAGGAGGTTCCATTATTTGGAATCTTCTCCAGAAAAATAGTAGCCCCTACATTTTAGATTTTAATATTTAAGCAGGTGTAAATGGGTTGGGTCTAGAAACTGCATCACTTACTAGGAATTTAATTTTCCATTTGTCAAACATGTAAAAGTTTAGATTCTCACCAAAACAAAATTTTAGAGAAAAAATAAACTTTTTATTTTTATTTTTTACCTTTATATATACATGGGACCACCAACTTCCTTAATTTTAGAAGTTTAAACTTTTAAGCTAATACTAAATTCATAAGAGAACCAGATTTAAAATATTTCTAACTAGTAGTTGCACGCAATGTGTGCACAATAGGAAGCCGATAGGCGGAGTCTGAAAAAATTGGGTGAAGGGGAGATGACACAAGGACAACATTTGAAAAAAATAATAAGACAACATTGGGAAAATGTGTGACCAATGCTGGAAAAAATAATAAGACAGTGTGTTACAAATTCTTTTTTGAATCATTGAAATGGAACGAGTGAAATTCAACCCATTAACAAAATGTATAAGGCGAGGTAAAGAATTTTGTGCGACAAGAGTTGTTTTGTATGTAACAAAGCATGGGTAGCAAGTGTGAGCTGAACATTATGAAGCAGTGGACCTGGAATCAAAGACAAGGAATTAAAAATTTAATGTACCTGAGCAAAGTAAATGGAGACGACGATAAGAAAAGTAACTGGAGACAAACAAATCTAATAATACGAGTTAGTAGAACAAAAATATAGATTATGAGGCACCTGAAATAGTGAGCACCCAATGTGAAATTAAATAGTGGTTGCCTGCTCAAAACATAATGCCTCAAAGAGGATGAAATAGCTAAAAGGTGGAACAAAGTAAAAAATGAGTTCGAGTAATGAATAAGGTTGTGTATACTTGCATTGAGGTTGTCGATGATAAAGGCCATGATTTAGGAGCCATTTGTAGCTGCAAAAGAATGAACATTTTAGAGAATTTGTTTGGCTGAATGAATTTTAAACTGAATAGAAAGCTGGAATATTTGTGAAGAGAGGAAGTTACCTGTATAGGTGGCTATAATTTGCAGAGATTTATGAAGGTGTCAAAAGGCATGAATGTTCTAGTTAAAAGTGAATTGATGTTTGGAATAGACAATCATAAAAATGGGCACCCATTCTTGTGTTTATTTCAGTTTTTGTAAAAGCAGGGGAGTTGGTGTATTTGACAAGGAAAAAGCAATGACGTAGAGGTGATTAATAATGGAAGATGATAAAGAGAAAAGGTACCACATTTTCTAGTTTAAAGCAATTGTTTGTATAGTAGAATAAGGCAATTGTTGTTGAAGACATAGAATATACACAACGCTGGTTTGGAACTTCAAGATTGGAAGAGATGTAAAATGTATAAACAAAGGCTAAAAATTGAAAAATGGGTACCTGTTCTTGTGTGTATTTCATTTTTTTTATGTAAGAGATTTGGTGGGAACACAGAAGAGAAGACAAACAAAGAGGAAAAAGCTTTGAAGACAATGCTATGTGTGTGTATTAGAAAAAGACTATGAAGTTTTAGTAAAGGATAGTTTTGTCTTGTGTTTTGTAATAAGTAGAATGTATATACAACTAATGAATGGTAGCGGTGTGCTGTAAGACGTAGGAGACACTGGTACCTGCAAAACAATGAAGAATTTTTACAATATGCTAGGAAGAATAAATTTGAAAGTGAATAGAAATATAGACTATTTATTAAGAGAGGAAGTTAATTGTGGAGTTGTTTGTCATTGTAAGGGTGTTACAAAGCTGTCAAAAGGAATGAAGATCTTGTTGAAGATGTATAATATACAAGACATTGGTATGCAACTTCAAAATTAGAAGAGATGTAAAATGCAAAAACTAAGAGCAAAAATGGGAAAATTCGTACTGTAGCGTCATAAAATTGCGACCCTCGCAATTTTGACCACATCTTAGGCCCTCACTTATGCGATTGCATCTCTCTACTCGACTAAGACCCCTTTCTACACCTTCATCCCGAGTCTTCTCCATCTCAACCCTGATGACACCTTAGGATCTTGTCCAGGCCCCAAGATAGAATAGGATAGGGGCGTGGCGCCTCTGTTCTCCCCCTTGGGGTAGCCCTAAGATGGGTCCATCCGACCCTTGAACCTAATTTGCTTCTAGAGGACTTAAATCCTCTAATGTCGGCCTTCAGTGAGATGAAAATAATTCTCCAAGGCTACTATAAAAGGGGATCTAGTTCTCTCATTTGCATAAGAAGAGATAAGCAGAAAATATACAAGCATACATAAGAATAAGTGAAATTAAAGCGGAAGGTCTCCATTATCGTCATCAAGCATTCAAGTCTTCAAGCCTCCGTCAAGTTCTCTTCTTCATGTGTCTTCTTCATTCATCCATTGGAGCAACATCATAACATTCATTTGCAAGCATGTGTGTGTTAGGGTTTTGTCATGTTACATGCCATTTCATACAACATTTATGATTATATTCAAGAAGCAAAGCAACAATCAGCAATCAATTGCAAATCTACAAGGTCTACATTTCCATTATTTACATTTAAGCGTTTGCAATTACTTTCTTTCAAGGTTGATTCCTCAACTGGGGTTTGACTGAGGCAAACCCCTATCCACAACCCTTTTCCCCTTCTTTTATGTGTGTAGGTTGCAGGTGTGCAACTATAATTGCATGTTTGGACTTCATTTGCAGAGACAAAAAAACACTTTTCGACACACAGATTTTTTAGAGGACCAAGTACACTTTCAACTTGGTCCCGACGACTTTTCTCCAAATTTGCAGGGCAGATCCATATCAGTCTAAATATCTCAGATCTGAAATTACAACGCGATCCTAAACTAGTAACTCCCTATTTCATCCATTTTTGTCTCCTTTTTCTACATAATCAACAAGTTAACATATCTATTTACAAAAGAGGGTAAATCATATTCCAACCCTTGAAATCCACTTGGTATTCACATCCTCATTCTCCTTGGATTTGGATCTAGTGGATTCAAGCCCCTCTTTTGAATGTAAAGTATCTCCCAAGTGAAAATCCTCCTAGTGGTTTCCTTTCTCTCTCCTAGGTGGGGAACCACTAGGATCTAATTTTCCACTTTACATTTTGGTGAACCCGACGTCTTACATCTTAATTCTAATTTCTTATTATTAGATTTGAATAATTGTAATTTGAGTTTCAAAATTTCCTTTCCTATTTTGATCTTTTTGTGAATTAGATGTTAATTTCATAAAAACCCTAATTTTGCATTTTGAGAAAATTGAGCTTGTGAAGTGTAGCATTTTAGTTGCTTGTTTCAGATTTGATTTCTATTTGAAAATTGTAATTCAAATCTGTCTTTTTATTTTGCAAATTAAGTGGTTAAAAAGCAAAACGCTAATTTTTAAGAATCTCCTATTTCGACCTTTGGTTGCCAATTTGACCGATCTAGACATCTCCAAGTCAGCTGCTTTTTTAGATTCTGTAATAAAATCATAATTTCTATAATCCCTGAAAATTTTGGGAAAAATTGATTGGACCAAGTACACTTTGCACTCGGTCCCTAGCTTTTTTCCCGAAATTTTGGGAGACGAAATTGATTGTATTTTTCTACTTAAATCCAGAAAATTGGCCTACTTTATCAATTTTTACACCTCTTAAGGTCGAAAACAAATTCAAATTTGCACACTCTTAACTTTTAAATTAATTTTCATCAAAAGGTCCTAATTTTAGATCTTCTTGTCAAGTAAATTAAAATTTTAATTAAGAGACTTTCAATGGCAATCAATGGACTATATTTCTTTGCTATTTCACATATGATTACATTGTTTTTAACATACATCTATTACAATCATGTGTTTGATAATGGCTTCTTTCATTTCACGTTGCTTCTTTTCATTAATAACACTTGGTCATATTGTGTTGTTAGGATTTCAAGTTCATTTTCTTCTCAAATTGATCTCAAAGATTTCATGTATCATTTTTGTTGCATTATGGTAATGTTATTAACAAAATGCATTTCATATGTTAATCACCCTAAGGCTTTTGTAGATCCCAATCTTAGAGATCCTAATTCTTGCACCTCTCCTGGGCTATCCTATGTGAATAAGATGAGAGCTCTACTATATCAACCAATGATCTTTTTGAAAAAGAGAAAGCATTGGAAAACAATATGAGCCCATCTTCTTCTTATACACATACCCTTGAGCAAGGGGGCAAAATCAAAGTATTAACATTCTTACATCTTTAGACCCTCCTTATTCTCCTAGGATTTATCTTCAACATTAAAATATATGTAGAGAGGATGATGTTATGTATTTTATTCATGATCTTTCCCCTCACATAGAACTAAGTAAAGATGGGCCTTTAGATGATGAAAATTTTCATTCCCAATCTCCCAAAAAGGATAAGCATGATGAGAGAAAGAAGAATGTCCCTTCAAGTGACATTCCTTCTTCATCAACAAACCCTTTTATTCACCATTACACATCAGATTTCAAATAAATTCATGATCCTATTCCCCAAAATACTCATTTGCAACATTCTTATAGTCGTGGATTTCATATAATAACAAAACAAGGTTTTCAAGGACAAGGACTTGGGAAATTTGAGCAAGGAATTTGTGTTCCTCCTATGCAAGCTACTATAGAAGGCCTGGGAAATGAGACTACTCTCTCTATGGATGAGCTCCTTAAGCTCCAAAACTTAAAAAAATATCTCCAACGACAACAAATCAAAAGAGCCCGGAAGAATGCTTCTTCTTCAAAACGTCCTTTTTGCTCATTTCATCAAACCCATGATCATAATGTTGATGATTGCCCTGATTTTGAAAAATCTATTCAAGATGGGATAGATAGTGGCAAAATAAGGATCGTGGATAATAATCCTTCTTCTTCTATTAATTCTTCTCCTTCATGTCAAGACAATGCGTTAAAACACATTTATCATCCTGATAGACTAGCTACAAGAATCTATTGGAGATTGAAATATGATAAGAACATTTCCTTTCCTCCTAAAAACCAAAACACAAATCTTCAGCAAGTGAAAGGAGAGGAATATTGTATTTTTCATGATTCATATTCACATTCTCTTGGAAAATGTCATGCATTTAAGAAATTTGTTTAAAAGCAATATGACCGTGCACGAATTTCTCTTACAATAGATCTAGTTGTCTTCCTCGAACTAAACATAGTGCCTTAGCACTTCTTTTCTCTTCGTGTTGCTCTTCGCCTTATGACATAACTAGCCAACTTAACTAGGGGCTATCTATTATTTGTGGTGGTATTGTTTCAATTTTAAATACTTTGGGGTAGCAACATGAAATTTGCTTTCCTTCTTTTTTCAATGGATCTATCTTTATCTTTATGCATTATTCATTATTAGATCTCCTTTCTTGCATACAGTTATTCTCATATGAGCTTATAATTGTTCTTTTGTTTTTTTCTCTTTGCTCGAAGAGGAACATCTTTAATGAGTAATACACTTCTTCTTCTTCTCTTAAATCTATTGGAAAAATTACCAATTTTGAATATCTTTCAAAATGGAAAGGAGGCTCAAGTTGCAAACCTTCAAGCGATGTGACTCGTGAGATTATTGTAAATGTGAGCCCCTATTTTTCAGTTCTTCCAATATCTGTTATTGTTTTGTTCGAAGTGAGTCCTTGAGATTTGTGAATAGTGATAGTCCAAGCCATTGTTAGCAGGAGTTGTGTGCGACTCTCTCGAGTTATAGGATCAATGGGAACACATTTTGGATTTGTAATATCCCATGGCGGGCCACTGTAATTTTGAAATTCAACAACAACATATTTTGTCAAATTTGGTGGCTTTGAATTCGTATCATAGAGAATTGTTTTGATTTGTCCTAACGAGCCATTTACAAGACCAAATTCAATCCATAAATTATAAATTAACATTACTTGTTCATTTATACATAGGAGTATCTCAGATGGAAGTCATTCATCATTATCGTGATCAACATTTGTTTGCCTTTCTATTTGAGCCACACTTCAAGCAATAGGCAAGTTTAACTGTTTTAACATTTTATTATTGTGCAATCTAGCTAATGCATTTGTTTAAAACAAATGTATTGATTTGTCAAACTCTTTATTTTTTCAGCACTTAATTTAGTGCTTGACCGAGCCATAAGAGTATCCCAATCAGTTCATAATGCGAAGGCATTTCTTATGTTATGAAGGACAACATGAAATCGTTGCTATATTTGAGATACACCTTGTTGGCGAAAAGTTGTATCCAATGTGACCACTGATGTAAAAGAGTTCCAAAACTAAGAGATGTAGAGTAGGATACATACAAAGGTTTGTCCATTACAGGGAGTAGCTGTCCAAGATCACCAACAAGGATTATTGAGATACCTCCAAATGGTTAGTGTTGTTTATGAGGAAATGCTTGGCGTAATCTGCTGTCTATTTTCAAAATCAATTTTGGACCCAAAAAACTCATTTCATCTATTAGAATATATTGTAAATGTTTATATTTCTCTTGGAACACCATCAAAGGTTGCCATGTTAAAGGTTGGATGTCTTTAATAGGAATTTGTAGGCCAAAATGGATTGTAGTTACTTGTATATTATATGCAGCAACACCTGTTAGAGCTAGCACAAGTAATGGATTGTTGTTGCCATTTGGAGCAATGTTCAGTTTTTTTAATGCAATCTATTAGAAATGATTTGTCGGTGCCTGTCGTTCCCTGTATAACCATTCGCAAAGGTGCAATGCTATCATGAGCTGCGTGATGACAAATAATAATGTCAAGTGCAAGTTGTTGTTTGACTAGCAATTGAAATGCAACATTATCTGAAGATGATGATTGGCGAAAAGTAGGCTAGAATTGTAGGTTTTTTGTAGCTATAAAGTCAACAACAGTACTATCAAGTTGCTCATTTAGATTAGCATCATTCCAATTGAAGTTAATATCATAATCACGCCTACCCAAAATTTGGAGGTCATTTTTGTTGAAGTTGTTTGAAGCCCCCATTTGTGAAAGCTACTCCCATTCATATAAGTCTGCGTCATCTAGACCTTGGAAATCATCATGGTCGGTATCTTCATGATTTTTCAGTTGTACAATCTTCATCGATTTCATTAATATGCCAATGCAAGTAGCCATTCATCTTTAATAATTTCCAATTTGCAATTATATGTTCCCTTGATGCTCCTATATCTATAGGAATATGACGAAACTATTTGTATAGAAGCAACTCACTCCAACAATATGTTTTGAATTCATCATCATCTTCATTTGGTGGCAATTTAAATTGTGGGTAGACATTCACAATTGCTTGCTTCTGTATATTTTTTTATTTTCCTTTCTTACGGTGTCTATTGTATGAAATTTTTTGTACTAATTATATTAGGAACACTTGTTCCATTTCAATAGGTCTTTCTATGTAAGCAAAAATGTAAGACATAGAAAGTTCGCTATCATCATTCGATTTTGTTACACGTTGTAGTACCTTCCTACTAACATTCAGTGATAGAAAATGGCGGCTACAACTTATTAATGACAACTTTTGCAACACATGGCAAGTTTCCTGTGCGCTACTGTCTCGATCAACAATTATCCCCATCATGAATTTTTGATATGCCAATAAAATGGTATCTTTAGTCTTAGTTGCAACAACTAATTTTTTTAGCATGTTATTATAACTTTTTTATTTCTGTTCCGATTTGGAAGCTTATTTTGAGATATATTGAAGGATAACTTTTTTGGAACATACTGGCTGGCAATCAACATTTTCCCTTCATATTGCAAGTATAATAGGATTGTGAATATTTAAACAACTGCCATTTCTTGTCAGTTGATAGCATGGGTTGCGGTCATTATTAAGAGCTTTGTAGTGACATTGCAATGTGGAGCCCTTTTTTTTTAAGCAAGTATATTCAATACATTTGTATGTCGTTGTACAACATTTACTAACTACTCATAATCTTAGGCAGGGTCAATAGATAAAATTTGGCTTGTGTTAGCTAGGCATGGATCAGACATGGAAGGGCAATACAGCCTATTGGCTCGATCAACTTGGCTGCAAGGATTCCAAGCTATAACCTATTTATCAAAAAAGAATTTTGCTGACTACACGTCACCATTGTTAGTCCAGTCTAAGTTGTCCATATTAGGCACATCAGGTAGCCACAAAAACCCATGTATGTGCGTTGAGCCATGATGTTGCCATTCTTACCTATACCAATGGTCTTTTGATTTTAAAAGCTTTTCTATAACTTCTTCATGGAATATTGTAAATCTAAAATGTAAGTATAATGTTGTTATATGTGGATTATGGACAACATTTTCTATAAATTGCTTTCTTGTCCATTGCGAATCTGGGCACTCATTTTCAAAGAACAATTTATGGAGATCTGGCCATTTGGTATCAGCTGAGCTCAATGTGAAAAACAATGTGGGTGTTCCCAATTGGTATGTCATTGTAGTAAGGTCTCTACGAGATCTATTCCAATATGCTCGTGTCCCTCGCAACGATGTTGCAAATCGCATTAACTATTTTGGCAATCAATTGGAAGGTGTGCCTTGCAATCATTACTGTAAATCTTGCAAAGTGGTTGGAAAAGAATATTCCAAATTAGTCTTTATGAAAACAACATCTGATTGTTGTGAATGGTGCCTCATTATTAGATTATAAAGATAATACCTAAATCTAACATGTTGTCCAAATCTTTGGTCATTGTATCTAATTAAGTGCAAAGCATATTCATGCAAATGAACATGTTTTGTTCGTGCTTGAAGTGGCAACACAAATCCATCTAGAAACAATGTTGGGAAAGCCATAGCAAACAACCCTTCAGTGTTGTATTCATTTATTTGCGAGCAATTTATTTCAGGCCAAGCTATTATATTGTTGTCATTGGTATCTAGCTGCAATATTTTCTTAATGGCATAAAGTTCACACATTGAACATGGGAGCTTTGGAATAAATGATGATGTTCTCTCCAATCCAGCTTCATTATCAATGTGTAGAGTTTCTTCAGCTGCTGGCATAGTTGGTTGGTCAACATTTTCTTCCAAGCTATGTAACAAATTTGATATATCAGTGGTTATTTCTGGTAATAAATTTGTTGTACAAAAATCTATTACAACATCATTGTAGTATTGGCCATGCTGTATTTTGTAATTCAATGCATCCATAACATGGAATTTGTTCACATAACAATCATAATTTTTCCCTTGTAAATTTGTTCTACGAACAATAAGTATTTCCAAGTCCTACAATTTTTGTGACAAAGTAGTCACAATTTCTAAAATGTCCTATGGGAAATTTATAGGATGTCCTTTATACTTATATCGACCCCCTCTTGCATGGCTAACTTGCAAAACAGGCGCAATCCTTTCTATAAGCATTTCCTCCACTTGAGAAAGCATTTTTAAAACAAAAGGATGTTCACCAGGATCCATATTGTTCGCAGGGGAAAAACGATGAATGCCCTTTTCACCATAGCATCTTGAACAAATAACATCAGGTTGAATTGATCTCACTACCATACCAATATACTTTTCTTTACAAATAGCACAAGTTTGTAGTTGTGAGATCGTATCAACCCTTCTTCGGAAAGTAACCAATGTATGGCTATAGTCAACAAATGAAAAAGGGTTTGACATTGGCTCAGCTATAGTCATGGGAGGTGCCATTGCTTGTTGAATCATAGGTTGATGATGTATAGGAAATTCATTATGATGCAGTATTGGATGACTTGGTAAATGTTGACGAGGTTGTTCTCTAGATTCATAAGGAATTTGATGTTGCAAACCCAATGTTTGTTCATTTGTAACAAGTTCTAATTGTGCATTGTGGCTAAAACCTGGAATGGTTGTGAGATATTGGAGGCCATTTTTTTGACTTTGTTGCTTGAATCGTCGCTTTTTTGAGATTTCTTCTTTATGTTGTGCATTTAAATCTTATTCTTTTCTTTCTTTTTGGCTTTGTTTAAATCAAATTGTTGCACAACAGTCTCAATGCATATCAGAGAGATATTACAACAGTAAGTTGTATTATAATGTGAATTCGTAAAGAAGAAAGCTATGTATAAACAACAATACACGTGGCAACGAAGTCAATTCATTATATATATATATGACACATAAATGTATTAATATTTATGGTGTTGTATATGCAAACACAATCACCGAAAAAATCAAACTTAGTTGGCTTGTTACCAATCAAATAGGTAGGCAACTATAAATAATTTTCAATTGGTAGAACCCCAATTCCCTTCCAATGGTTCTCCACCCTCCTCCGCTGATTGAAGTTAAATAAGATTTATTTAAATGCAACCTACCTCAACAAGATACACATCTCAACAAAGTGTGCAATGCATGTTATTAAAGAAATGAAATAAATATTGTTATACTTATTTTATTTTTTTGTTTATTAACATGTGTTTAAAAGGTTGCATGCGAAATATGGAGAAGTGCACAATTTGGTCGCATAATATATATGTGTATACACGCACAGATAAATAGATGCATCTATGGTTTTACCTTATCGAGGTAAGGTGTTTTACTTTTATGGTAGCGCTAATTTAATGTTGTCTAAAAATCACATCGTGAATTCGATTATGTTTGTA